>NC_049243.1:16398744-18798744 GCF_011100685.1 Canis lupus familiaris
TCAAGGCTGTTTACGTCTAGCCCTAGTTCCAATTCCTTTTTAACTTTCTAATTATTTTGCATGGATTTGCTCTAGCCAAATCTTTCTTTGATTCTCTATGCTTTCCTCGGTTATACTTTTTTGGGGAAAAAAAACTTTTCTCAATTTATATCATTCATCTTAATTTCTTTCTGACACCTGCCAAATTGCCCCCATGCTTTTTGACCCTGGTCAAATGCTTACTTCTTCACCAAGTGAAGTAGTTGACCTTATGGAATTCTTAGAACATTTTATTTGTATCAAAAACACATTTATTTTTACCTAGAATTAAAATTATGTTTACTTACATCCTTTAATAGATTATAAGCTTCTTGAGGTTAGAATTGTTTGTGGCTTTGTTTAATTGCATGAATATTTGTTGAACAATCTGTAGGTATTATGCTGGACTCTTCTCATCAGTATACCATGTAATCTTCCTAACAGTATTATGAAAGAGTATTATGTCCATATAGATCAGAAAATGGACTTAAAAACTGTTAAATAACTTATTTTATGATTAGAGAGCTCTTAGACTTCCCATCTCTAAAGGAAAGCCTTGATTCTTACATACAAAAAACTTTATAACAATTGATGGTGGAATGAGTGAATTACAAAGCAGATAAAACTAATTACTCTTTGCTAAAATTGATGTTCTTGTGCTCCCTCAAATCTTTCCTATTATCCAATGAGCCAAGGGAGCCTAGCAATAGAAGCTTTTGCTATTTTATGATACCTTATTCTTTTCTATGTCCTAGTTTGAAAGTGCCTCTGTTTGGGAGGTAAATAGATAAAGACATTTAGGCACATTTTTATTCCTTAGTACTCATTACTTATGATACTAATGAGCTACATTTAGGTCTGCAGTACTATGCAGTATAAGATAATGTTCCATAACTGCATTGTTTAGTTAAAATGTTATAAAAGCAAGTAATTCAGAAGTGGCTTGATAGTTTTACATAAATAGCCAAGTTTATGAACTCTGAATTTCCCAGAGAAATCTCACCCATTTCATGTAGCTCTTTCTTTTCCCAAGTTAATAAATTGTATTTTTATTATTAGAGATTTTTAAAAATGTGTTAAGATGCAAGTCAGATCTGATCTCAAGTCAGATCAGTACCTTATATTATTTTCCTAACCCCAGCCAAAATTACCTCATTAACTGTAAAGTCAGTTAAACATTCCTAGAAACTTCTTCACCCCTAAAACACACACATACATATTGATTATTAGTAGTTTGATAGTTGTCCTTGTAATGTTTTATTATATCGTTTGCATTTTGTTTCCTGAAAGCTGTTAATGTTTCTTGTTAGGAGGCAATTAAAATATACATTAAAAAGCATTTAAAAACATCTTAATATGATTATAGTTCTCTTTGGTTTCATGGTTGTTGTTGCTGTTTTGATTTGGTAACCATAGTGATATAGAAACCATGGAGAGTTTAATTACTTAATAAGCCTCTGGCAGGTAGTACACATAGAAGTCAGATGTACACACAGAAACCATAAACCACAGAATTAATTTTGGAAGAGGGCCCTGTTTTGTAAAATAAATAGCGCAAGGGGACATTGGGCAGTATTTAAACTGTGAGCACTTGTTGTAGCACACAGTTTAAATGAATTGGTAATAGGGGATGAAAAAGAAGAAAAACTCAAACCTCAGAATGTTTTGTATGTTGGATAAAGACAAGTTCTAGAGAGTTCTGAACCAGATGTAATTTAAGAAGTAATGTAGTTTCTGGAACATTTTAGTGCCCCCTCACCCTGTTCCCATGACAGATTTGTATTTGTATTTTTTTTCTTTGTGTGTGTATGTATGGTAATATATACGTAACATTAAATTTAACATTGTAACCATTTTAAGTGAAAATTTAGTAGCATTAAGTACACTTATATTGTTAACACAATCATCACAACCATCCATCTCTGGAATTTTTGTGTACCAAAACTTAAATTCTGTACTCCTGAGATAACTTCGCATCTCCCTATAGCCACCCTTAGTCTCTGGCAGTCACCATTCTACTTTCTTGCTCTATGAATTCAACCACTCTAGGTACTTCATATAAGTCTGCCTTATTTCACATAGCATAATGTTTTCAGCGTTCATCCATATTGTAGCATGTGTCAGAACTGCCTGACTTTTAAGACTGAATACTATTCCATTGTGTGTATGTGTGTATATGTGTGTGTGTGTATGTGTGTGTGTGTATAGACAGACAGTGTTTTTGTCATTCATCCATTGATGAACATTAGGGTTGATCCTACGTTTTGGCTAATTGTGAACAATGCTGTTATGAACATGGTTGTGCAAATACCTGTTCAGTTTTCTGCTTTCAGTTTTTTTTGGGCATATAACCAGAAGTAGAATTGCTAGATCACATGGTTAATTCTATGTTTAATTTTTTGAGTAACTGCCATATTGTTTTCAACAGTGATTGCACCATTTTATTTCCCACCAGCAATGCACAGGAGATCTAATTTCTCTACATCCTTGCCAATCCTTGTTATTTAATTTAATTTTTTATAATAACCGTCTTAACACGTGAAGTGGAATCTCATTGTGGTTTTGATTTGTATTTCCCTAATGATTAGTGATATTTAGTAGCCTTTCATTGGCCATTTGTATATCTTCTTTGGAGAAATGTTTAAGTTCTTTGTCCATTTTTTAACTGGTTTGTTTAGTTTTTTGTCATGAGTTCCTGATATTTTCTGGATATCAATTCTTTATCAGATATAGGATTTACAAATATTTTTCACATTCTGTGGGCTACCTTTTCACTCTGTTGATAATGTCCTTTGATGCATAAGTTTTTAATTTTGATGAAGTTTAATTTCGTTTTGTTTGTTTTTTTTTGGTTGCCTGTGCTTTTGGTGTCATATATAAGAATTCGTTGCTAAATCCAGTGTCCTGAAACTTTGCTTCTGTGTTTTCTTCTAAGAGTTTTATGGGTTTAAATTTAGGTATTTGATCCACTTTAAATTAATGTTTTTTGCATATGATACAATTACAGGTCCAATTTCATTGTTTTGCATGTGGATATCCATTAACCCACTACCATTTCTCTCCTTTCTCCAGTGGTCTTGTCCACTCTCATCAAAAATCATTTGACCATATATGCAAGCAAGGGTTTATTTCTGGGTTCTTTATTTTCTTGTTTCATATGTCTGTCTTTATGCCAGTGCCATACTGTTTTGATTAAAGAAATTTGTAGTAAGTTGTATGATTGAGAAGTGTGAGGCTTTTTCAGGATAGTTATGGCTATTCAGGATCCCTTAAGATTCCATATGTATTTTAGGATAAATTTTTCTATCTCTGCAAAAATAATTCTTGGGATTTTTATAGGAATTGCATTGAATCTCTAGACCACATTGAATAGTATTGACATCTTTTTTAAAAATTTTATTTAAATTCAATTAATTAAATATGATATATTATTGATTTCAGAGGTAGAGGTTAGTGATTCACCAGTCTTATATAACACCCAGTGCTCATTACATCATGTGCCCTCCTTAATGCTCAGCACCCAGTTACCCCATCCCCCCACTGCCCTCCCCTCCAGCAACCCTCAGTTTGTTTCCTGTGATTGAGTCTCTTATGTTTAAAATGAGTATTAACATCTTAACAGTATTAATTCTTTGAATTAATGACCATGAGATATCTTTACATTTATTGGTATCATCTTTAATTTCTTTTAGCAATTTTTTATGACTTTCAGTCTCTTTACTCAAATATCCCCAAGTATTTATCTTTTTGATGCTATTATAAATGGAAGCTTACACCTTGCAGTTGTTTTTTGCTCATTCTGGTTCTCAGCAGTGAGGTCAGGAATTCATCTATTGGTTTCTGGAGTCTGTCTTCTCTACGGGTCCCTCTTTTACAAAACTCTGCCCTACAACTTTCAGTTGCTTCAGCCTGCCTGAACTATGAAATTGATATTCTCAAATTGGTTCCTTGTGCTCCCTGCCTGCATCATGCTTCTGAGCAGTAATTCAGAGCTCCATCTGTTTTGTATTTTTTTTTCTCTTTGAGGGATTATAGGCCTGCACTACTTACTCTCCTATGTCTTAAAACGGTTGTTTCTTATATGCTGCCCAGATTCTTATTTGTTTATAGAGGTAGATAAAGTCTGACTTTTATATATTCATCAGGATGAGAAGTAGAAACTCTGTGTTTTAAATCATATAATATGTATTGAGAGATGGTATTATTCGTAGCTTATGTGAGCTTTTTAAGGAAGTTAGAGAATAAATTGAAATGATTGATTTTGAATAATCCTTTTCTTATATCTAAAGTGAACCTGAGGAAAGGACCCCTAGATAACTCTAGGCATTTGCTGTTTTTGTTTTAAATAGGTTAACATCTTAACTGTAGCTTGTATAGAAATCTGACATTCCTATACAGTTTAAATTATTCTTTGCTTAATCAACTGAGTAGTATTGCTGCCTTTAGTCTTAGCATTCTTTTTTTTTTTTAAGATTTATTTATTTGAGAGAGAGAGAGAGCATGAGAGAGTGAGCAGGGGGTGGGGGAGGTAGAGAGAGAGAGAATCTCAAACAGACTCCCTGCTGAGCACAGAGCCTGATGCAGAGCTCAACCTCATGACCCTGAAATCTTGACCTAATCCAAAATCAAGAGTCGGATGTTTAACCAACTGTATCACTCAGGCACTTGTAGTCTTAGCATTCTTTATATAAGTTATCTAAAATGTGTAGTATTCTTTACATAATCGAGAACTCCAAGAATATGTTTGAAAAGTGCACATGATTTTTTAAAACTTCTTTCCACCCACTATTTAACAGCATATTTTAAGCATAATATTTTCTAATGATAATTATTAGGGATACACAAAAAAATTTTAAGGTGAAAAGATGTATTAAATGACAACTAGTACTTAATAGACATGTTAACATCTCAAAAATGAAACAAATAGGAGGAGTAGATGACTGAAAGAAGTCCTTCAGAAGATTTCTTATGATGCTTTTGAAGGACTTTATGACGTGAGAAATTATTTTGCTGGGAGGAAACTTTTTTTCCATTTTTATAATATGTTGTTATCTCTCTAGTCTTCAATATAAGAGGAAAAAAGGAAACTAAAATTAGTAGGGTTTGAAAGCTTAACTTTATTAAAGAGCAAGGGGTTGAATAGTTCTTCAAGGTATAATTGGTTTGAAAAACAAGACTTTATTGAGGAAATTTTACTGTAATTAAAAGTAACCTCCAAATCATGAACTATAATAATATGACCTCTTTAAATAATTAGAAATCACTTTTATCATAAGTATCCCTATGAACTATTGCTAGTCACAACATTTTGACACCAAATGTGTGGGATTTACACACCAAGCAATTCTCTCCTTCTCTATAGACACCAAGTGGATGTCCTAAAATTTAATTCACTTCTGACACTACCCAGAGTTAGTACAGACCCGGCAGCTTAAGGACTCAGTCTCACAAGACTGCTCTCCCACTTCAGATGCCAGTGCATATAGTGGGCCTGCCAGGTTACCTATTGTCTCTCCAATGTGGTTACAAACTGGGGATTCCCATGACCCCCTGTTCAAGTTTAATAATTTGCTATCATGGCTCACAGAATTCAGGGAAACACTTTACTTACTATTACAGGTTTATGATAAAGGATGTTCTAAAAGATACAAATGAACAGCCAGATGAAGAAATACAAGATCTAGAAGGGTCCCACGCACAGGAGCTTCTGTCCCTGTAGAATTGGGAGTGCTCTGCCCTCGCAGCACACGGATATGCTCACCAACCTGGAAGTTCCCAGAACCTCATTGTTACGCGTTTCATGGAGGCTCATTATATGCATATGATTGACCAAACCATTGGACATTGGTGATTAGTTCAGTCTCCTCCACTTTCTGATCACATTATTGGTGCCTCTGGCAGCTAGCCCCATCCTGGAGCTATCTGGGGGCCCATTAATAGTCCCCTCATTAGCATAAACTCAGGTATTGTCAAAGAAGCATATTATGAATAACAGAAGATGCTCCTCTTACCCCTATCTCTCAGGATATTCCAAGGTTTTTAGGAGCTCTGTTCCAGGAACTGGGGAAGAAGGCCAAAAAAAAAAAAAAAAAAAAAAAATATATATATATATTATCACAAGGTCACAAGTATGTTTTTGGTTAATAGATTTTATGTCTAAAAATTTATTTTGAAGATAATTTCCAGGTAATATTTGTCTGTCAGATTATAGTTTTAATATACTTTAAAGTGAAATTCTTATTAACAATGCTTATTGTCTGGATTTACTCCTTGTTGAGGAAGCATTTTGTTTTGTTTTTAACTATTTTCTCTTTATGGGAGAAGGTTGATAAGTACTTCTGAAAATTGTATGTGAATGTGTAGTTTAGTATGGGAAGGTGGGGAGAGAACCTTTGCCTAATTACATGAAGTGTATTATGTAGTTTGAAATAATCTATAGAAGGCTTTTTTTTTTCCTGTTCCATGTAACCTACAAAAGTAAGTGGATTCCTGGTACATTGTAAATTGTATAATTTCTGTTTCATGACTCGCTTTTCTCACAGAGCTTGTCAAAACACAATAGAAGTAATATTGGAACTGAAGGTGGACCACCTCCTTTTGTGCCTTTTGGACAGGTAATGACTTTCATGTTGGCAAATGAATTTTAATCAGCAAAAAATTGTTTTTCATTTGTATTCAAACAGTGTTTAGTTTTGTGCAGAACTATTCATTTAGAGGTCATGGGTGTTATGTGGAAATACATTAAATACAGAAATTTAATAGTTGTGGAGTTTTTTCTTTAATTAAAATATTGGTGTAGATTCTTTTCTCAAGAACTCTTAACACAAAGATTGAAACAATTAAGAGGCGCACCTGAAGAGCAACTTAATAATGAATTAAGATAGGATGGGGAGAGGCCTTTTTCTTTTAAGAGAGAGAAAAATTCGAAAGTAAGAAGACAAATGTATGTTCTAATTTCCTACTTTGTCAGTAAAAACAAAAGAGGGAGAGAGAAAATAAAAGTATCAACAGAAGGTTGAGACATAAAGGTGAGAACACAGAGGCAGGGAGGGGCATCACTGCACTCCAGTAGGGCCTGCTGTCCCAGCTGTCCTCTCTTGGATTCTGTTCTTCTCTCTTGATCCAAATACCCATCTCAGTCAAGAGCTTAATTTAATTTCTATTTGGTATTTATTTTTTAAACCACAGCAGCTCTGATCCTTCTTTCATAAAAGCTAAAAGTATTCTACTTCCTATTTTTAATCCTCCCTCTGCAAAATGTTACACTGAGGTAATTCCTTGGCTGGTGAGTATCTTGGGTCTTCCTGATTGTACTCAGCATCAAATTGTTTACAACAGTCTCCTGCAGCCTTTCCCTACTTTATCCCTGCTGAGTCTGAGAATAATCCCTGTGACAGCTTTCTCTTTGCTTCATGATGGCACCAGCATTTAGCTGTCGGTAATCTTTTTTGTGTTTGCTCTTTATTTTTCTTTGAGAATGCTAGCTCAGAACGAAGATGACTTAGGGATACAAGTGGGAAACAGAAATCTATAGCATAACAGCTTTTTAAAAAAATTTTGGTGATAAAAAGATATCTAGTTGATCAGCAGATAAATGGGTAGAATCAGTTGACACATACTTTTCAAAAATATTTTTGTAGGGTTACTCAAAATTAAAAGTCATTCTTGCATCATGTCTGTTTTGAAAATACTTTAAAAATATGTTGATTTTACCATGCTTTGGAGCAAGACACAGTCAAGATGAGAGGAGGCATGATGCCCTAGAGTCTGATCCATGTTGATACTGTCTCTCTTCTATCAAAGTCATAATGAACCTTCAGAATGGAAACAGAGCATAAACAGTCTAATAATTTGCATTTGAATCTAATAAATCTATGTTTGCAAGAATTTGCTTTCTTCTTAAACATATTGCTGATAAAATTTCATGAATTGCTCAGACTTATAATCTAATTACTTTCAAGAGTCCATTCTGAAAAATTCTTTCCATGTTTATTGTAGCCTTGTACATGGGTTAAAGATAGATTATGCAGAATGTGTTCTGGTATCGACAGGATATATTTACATTGCCAAAAATCTGTATTTATGTAACATATTTGTTTGAGAGCATGTTTTTCTTTTTTATTAGTAAGTTGAGACAAGGTTCATTTTGTAGGATTTTTACTGCTAGGATTGGGAGGGAGAGCAGAATTCAGGGCTTATTTTTCAGCAGTGATAACTTTCTTAATTTGTCTTCTGAAACTAAAAATCGAAAACTTTGTAGCCTGATTGAGAGAGCAGATATGTGTTTAGTTTTTGGTTTATAAATTCAGAGAGAGCTCTTTATATTTAAAATAACCATATTCCTTAACCCTCACAAACATATTGTGGCATAATATGGAAATCAAACTCTTAATAAGAAACTAAACTTATTCTGCCCCCTCAAAAGAAACTAAACTTATATTCTCTTGTACAATAATATAGATTGTTTGAAATGTAAGATTATTTCAAGTCATTATCCTAAAAAAGCAATTTAAATCTCTTGGTTTATTGTATGTTTTAAATATGTGTCCTATTTTAGATGGCCATTTTTATGTAGCTTTACATTTTATTTTATTTACAGTTATATTGACTTAAAAGTTACTTTAATTAATTTTCTACTTTATTTTTAAATCTTTCAGAAAAAAATATATTTTTATGAGTTCTCAGTTGTGACACAAACATTTCTTTTGAGGTATTATTTTCTTATGAAAAACTTGAATCTCTTTTGGAAATACTGAAATGTTTTATTTTTATTTATTGTTACCAGAAGTGCATATCCCACGTCCAAGTGGATAGTAGAGAACTTGACCGAAGAAAGACATTGCAAGTTACGATGCCTGCCAAACAAACAAATGATAATGATGAATTTGAAAAGCAAAGGACTGCTGCTATTGCGGAAGTTGCAAAGAGCAAAGAAGTAACAAACTAAATCATTATAAATTTCTCTTATTTCTTATCAGTATGTTCTATTTAGGTTACTCATAATCATTATTGTCTTTTTATAGAAGGTAACTTTGACATTCTTCTTGCATATTTCATCAGTAGAAATGCCATGGTAACTTATGGAGTCTTAAGCTTACACATTTTGCTCATACATTCTTTTTCTTAATCTCCTTGACAATTCTTTTTTCTTTTTGTAATTTATCTGTGAGAGAGCGAGTGAGTGAAAGAGAGAGCATGAACGGGGGAGGAGCTAAGGGAGAGGGAGAAGCAGACTTCCTGCTGAGCAGGGAACCCAATCCGAGACTCCATTCTGGGACTCTAGCATCATGACCTGAGTGAGCCAAGGCAGATGCTTAAGAGCCACTCTAGTGCCCTCTCTTTGACAATTCTTGCTAACAAACTACCCTTTTCTCCTTCTTCCTTTCTTCTTAATAGAGTGGCAACTGAACATGACACTTTGCATTATGGCAGAATTAGTTTTGTTAGTTGGGCTAAATGCCACTTCTGAGGAGTGCAGGTAAAAATCAGAGGATAAATCAATGGTTCAAGGATTAACATTTTTGTTAGTTTTCATTCTTCAACCTACTAAGTAAAAAATAATTTTTTCTTTGGATCATATATATTTATATACACATGTAATCCATCATGTTCTATTAACAGCCAAATGGTTTTCTTTTCATTATTTAAGCTTTCCTGCTTATTTGAAATAGGTGTTTTTTCTAGTTATTTATTGATTTTAGACTTTGATAAGATATTTTAGTTCATTAATTAGTTGCTTAGACAGACTTTTCTTAATCAGTGAGATTGAAATACTTTCCTTTATTCATTAGAAGCTTAGCTAGCAACTACTTTCCTATTTAAATTTGAAGTATAAGTAAGAGACTTATTGCATTTTGATTGTTCTTCCTGCAGTGTTTTTCTATTATCAATCTAATGTAGGGCCCAAGAGCACAAGTTCTGGAATCAGACATCCTGGAAGCATATCCTGCTGACAACTTTGCGTTGTTTACTTAGTGTTTTATGCCTTATTTTCTTCATTGATGAAAGGGAATAATAATGGTACCCACTTCATATGGTTGCTGTGAGAATTAAATCAATAATCTTTAAAACATTTAGAACCCTGTATGACACAGATCAAATCTTCCTTCAACTAAGAGCACTCAATAAATGTAACTATTGGTATTCTTTAGTATTTCCTATGTTCTAAGGTACATTTTTTAAAAATAATTTTTAATGTTTTTGAAATTAATATATTTTGCATAGTTCACATAAAATATATTTCTTCTTTCCCAAAAAGCTATTAAAATTATGAAGTTTAAAAAGAGTATATTGAGTATATGTCAATTCCTTAATGATTATAGGAAAGTGGTTCCTTTGATGTACATTTTTCTCACACAAACTTTCCTCCCAAAATTTTGTTTGATGTGGTTATAGCTATTTGTTAGAATATAGTTATATTGTAATATGCTTCATTTTTTAAAGTCATAATTGATCACATTATATTTTACATAATATTTGATAAGTAAAGAATCCTAGTTTCTGAAGAAGCTTAAAACTTCCCAATTTATATATGAGGGAACTGATGTTGGTTCGAAACTAACTGAACTTGCCTAGTGTACTCAGTGGCAAATCTAGGACTAAACCTATATGCATTATAGTAGATTATCCCTGTATCTATGTAGATTATCCCTGTATCTATATGTTTCTCTATAGAGATAAGTACACCTACATACACACACACAGATATTTATGTATTTATGTATTTATTTATAGATTTTATTAATTTATTCATGAGGGACACAGAGAGAGAGAGAGAGACAGACACAGGCAAAAGGAGAAGCAGGCTCCATGCAGGGAGCCCGATGCGGGACTCGATCCCGAGAGTCTAGGACCACACCCTGGGCTGACGGCGGCACTAAACCGCAGAGCCACACGGGCTGCCTAGATTTATATTTAATCTAAATGTCTGAACAGCCAAATCATATAACACTGTAATTATACTGAAGAGATGTTTTATGATTATCCATATAAACAATGTGGATTTAGTAGAGTCTACTGTACATGATCAAGCCATGATTTTTGTTTATTTTTTTCCTTTATTCAGCAAATATCTTTTGAAAATCTATATGCTAGGAAGTGTGGTTTTTTATTTTTTATTTTTGAGAGAGAGAGTGAGTGTGAAGGGGCAGGGAGGGGCAGAGGGAGAGAGAGAAAATTTTAAGCAGGCTCCACACCCCATGCAGAGTCCAACACAGGACTCTATCTCATGACCCTGAGATCATGAATTGAGCCAAAATCAAGAGTTGGATGCTTAACCAACTGAGCTACTCAGGACCCTCCTAGGAAGTGTTTTAAATGCTTAGGTTAAATCAGTGAACAAAATAGATGAAAGACCTCTGCCCTTATCAATCTTATATTTTAGTAAAGGAGACAGACTGTTAGCACACTAAGTTATGTGGTAGGTTAGATGTTGGTAAGTGCTATTAGAAGAAAAAATGTAGAGTAGGTTGGAGAGTTGGGAATGCCAGTTGGGGATGGGGTGCATTTTTAAATAGGATGGTTAAGATACAGGTATCTCCCCCAAAATTCATTACAATTCTATAGAAAATAGGACTTAGAAATGCTGTACTGTTAGACAAAATTAAGTCCTTTCTTTGCATTAAAAACCAAAATAAAAACTCTGGAATGTAACTAATTAACAAAGTTTTTTCTCATAACTTATGTTTCTTTTATACTTAATATGCCCAAAGACTTTGGCAAAATTCATCTATTGATTATTCCTATAGAGTATGTTTTAAGAAGCCCATGTAGACATACTGGATTTATACTTAGAAATTCCCCACTTCCTGCACAGTATCTGTTTCTGTCCTTCCAAATGATAAAGTGAAAATAGTTTACCTTTAGCAGTGTTACTAATAATAAAGTTTGTTTTTTTAGAGGTTATGCTTTTTACTCAGAAGATAGTGTTGGTGACTAGATTAGAATGTACAGATGGGTTGTGTGGTCCAAGTAATATGAATAGATATGTATACATGGTTCAATATTTGGATCTGTGTATTTGATTTTGTACTTTAAATGTGACAAATAAACCTTTTGGGAGAAAATAAATAGGATGGTCAGAAATTGACTATTCTTTTAAATTTTGTGTAGTTTACATCCTAGTAAGGACACTAAGTAATATAAACATGCTAAATAAGTAAGTTGCAGATTTCAGTTTTAAATATTGTAATTTGATTAGGTCTCAGGATGATGAGATTTGAGCCAAGACTTGAAGGAGGTAAGAGAATTAGCTATATGGTTATGTAAGAAGAAAAAGCCTTTGCAAAGGTTCAACAGCAGGAGTATATGTTCAAGAAATAGGAAAGTAGTCAGTGGAAGCAGAGAGAACAAAGGGACAAGAAGTAGAATATAAAGTCGAGTGATAATGGAGGTTGGAGGCCAGTGTATGTAGGGCTCTGTAAGCCATGTTAAAAACACTGACCTTCATTGAGAGAGAAATGAGAGTCTTTAAAGGGTTTTCAGCACAGCAGTAACATCAACTTTAAAAGGCTAATTCTGGCTGCTAGGTTCAGAGTAGATTTTAGAGCAGAAAATTGAGTCAGATGAGCTAGAAAATTGTTAAAGTAAGCCGAGGAGGGAAAAATAATGGTATCTTGGATAAAGATGGCACCTGTCTAAGTGGTGCCAAGTAGTCAGATTCTGGAATTTTCAAAGTAGAGCTGTCACCATTTCTGAGATACCAAATGTGGTACATGAGAAGAGGTGTCATGAATGATTCCAAGGGTTTTGCCCTGAGAAGTTGGCAGGTTAGAGTTGCTCATTTTGAATTGGGGAAGACTATAGTGGAATGGATTTGAGAGTAAAGATTTGATATTCTGTTTTGAACATATTAATGTTGAAGTGTGCCTGTTAGACATCCATGTGGCTTCATAGGCAGTGAGACAGAAGAGTGTAATTTAAAAAGTGAGCTTTGGAAGAGATACACATTTGGAAGTAGTAGATATATGAATGCCCTTTGAAAATCATGAAGCTAAATGAGATCATCAAATGAGTGCTGAAGAGAAGAGAAAATGGGGGCAACAAATGAACCCTGTTGTACTAGAGGTTGGATGAAAAAGGTTGAACCAGACAAGGTGCAACCAGGAAGTTAGTGTCAAAACAAGAGAATGCAGAAATTGCATCTTGGAGGAAGGAGTATTGTACTTGTCAAAAGCTGCTGAAAGATCATGTAAGATGTGGTCTGAGACATAATGTAGAGTTGGGGAATTCATTTCCTTTAGATTCCTCTAGATATTCATGTGGATGGTAAAATATACAGTGTTAAGAGAAAGTAAGTATGCAGATATCAGTGGGTGGGTTGATGTGGTGAAAATCTATGCAAGTTCTGTAATGATTATTTCAGTTTTTTTCAGTGAGGAAGTCAGCAAGGTCAACGGTGACATGGAGAAGATGTTGGAGGTTTGAGGAGTAAGAGGAATATGTAAAATAGTGGTCTAGAAAATTGGAAGGGTGGATGGGGTAAGGAAATAAAGTGAGGTTGCTATGGAGCATTAGGGACCCACTTGAGTTTCTTTTCATGATGATTTCACAGTAAATTGTACAGTACGGACAAGATGGTGTCACTCATAAAGGACACCATTTACTTTATGGGTAATGTTTAAGTTGTGTTGTTTCTAGCTATTTATGTTTAGTGAGTGGCAACTTTTAAAACAGTGAAAAGCAATTCTGAAAATTTATTTATCTTATTGTTTAATCCATAAAAATGGAAAAAGAAAATAAGAAAGAAAAGCATCCAGAAGATGGGACTGTTTTACTAGTACCAAAAGAAAAAGTACTTTTGGAGTTATAGAATTTAAATTCCAGAAATATATTTAATTTGGAACACATCAGTGTCCAAGTTCTCAGGTAATTATGTTTTAATATATTCAGTGAAACAGTTAATGTTGCCATGGGTTCTGAGTGTTTGACCATGTGCCAGTTACTAAATTGATCACTTTGTGTTATTGATGTCATTTCATTCTTACAACATCCCAATGAAGTAGGTTTTCTCATCCCTGTTTTAAGAATGAGAAAGCTGTCTTACAGGAGATGGAAGTAACTTGCTGAAGGCAGGAACTAGTAAGTGGCTGAGCAAAGATTTAGTCCCAGTCTTGTCAAGTTCCAAAGCCTATGTTCTTAACTATACTCCACTATATCCCAGTCTAATAAACTTTATGTCACAATAATATGAACTCCCATTTTTCTTTATGGTTTTATAAGTGATGACTGTCAAGACATTCCAAATCTATTGCATAAACCAAAAATTGAATGAATCTAAAAATGCAACTTTGGTCTTTGAAGATGTAGTTTTAATTTTGATTTAAATAAAATATAAATATTGTGGTGTATCAACTACCTAATCAATATTTAATGTATTGTCTGGTTAATGCTTATATCATTTTTATTTCTTTATATTTTCATCTGATTCAAAATAATTTCCCAGTGTTATATAAATTTATATCTAGAATGTTTTCTTACTGTCATAATTTCAAAACACATGTAAAACTGTTATTATCACTAATAAAAAAGCAAGTCTTGACTTCTTTCTCTTTTATTAGATCTACTAGAACTATAAGGATATTGCATAACCAGGTGTTTAATTTGATATTGTACAAGTAACAGCAGTGGGCTGCTTTTCAGTCATGAATTTATATCTTTCCAAACTAACATTTTTACATTCTAGTCTTTCCACAATAGTTTTAATAAAAGTAAGATCAAATCAGATTTTCAAATGTGATTAAACATAACTATTCAAATAAATCAGGCAAAATAAGAAACACAGACTTTAAAGTTTTTATATATAGTTGGTAAGATAGCATATTATAATTAATGTAAATAATAAGTTAGTAAGGAGCATTTTAATCTAGTGTTAAAATTAATATGATTTGTTTACTTTTTAAGATCATATAATCAGGAGCATCCCAGGATGCCTGAGTGGCTCAGTGGTTGAGCGGCTGCATTCAACTCAGTGCATGATCCCAGGGTCCTGGGATCCAGTTCCACATTGGGTTCCCCACAGGGAACCTGTTTCTCCCTCTGCCTATGTCTCTGCCTCTCTGTGTCTCTCATGAATAAATAAATGAAATCTTAAAGAAAAAAATCAGGAGAACCTGGGTGGCTCAGTTGGTTAAGCACCTGACTTTGGCTCAGGTCATGATTTCAGGATCCTGGGAGGAGCCCTAATTCCAGCTTCCTGCTTAGCGGAGCTTCTGCTTGTCTCTCTGTCCCTCCCACTCCTGGTGACTTGCTTTCAGTTTCTCTCTCTCTCTGTTTCATAAATGAATGAATGAATGAATAAATTTTTTTTAAACCTTATTACTGGATCATGAGCATAATGTAATCAATTCCTAGACATGTTTAGTACCTGCTAAAGGTAGACCTGCTTTATAGCTGGTTATATAACCCAGGTCTCATGATATCAGTAAAGTATGGTATCCTAGAATTATTTTAACACCTGATCCATGATACTGGTACTATTTTATTTTCTTCTATATTGTTGTCTGTTTAAGTTTATTTTGATGATTAAAAAGAAGAGATTATGGCCAGTAGATATTTGTTTAAAAATAATTAGTTAATATTCAATTCTTCTCATGTAAAACATAATTAAGATGCTTTTTGGTGCTTCAGTTTTACTAGGTGTTTTAGTTGTAGATTAGTCTTGAGAACTATTTTTCAATGTTATTTACTTGCATCTCTTTTGTCTTTCCCTTATCAAAAGACCAAGACATTTGGAGGAGGTGGTGGTGGTGCTAGAAGTAATCTCAACATGAGTGCTGCTGGTAACCGAAATAGAGAAATTTTACAAAAAGAAAAGTCAGCCAAATCTGAGGGGAAACACGAAGGTGTCTATAGAGAACTGGTAAGGGTAAAGAATCAACCACAAAATTAATGTGTTCTTCCTTGCCTTGCTGATTTTTGTGTTTTCTCATAACCACCACTGACTTTGTTCAGTGTATTATTGATAGATTTTACAATTTTCAGAAGGCTTTTAATAAGGATTATAATTAATTTATGGAAAATCTAAATTATTTGAAAGATAATTTACTTAAGTCTTCCATTTTTCTTAAATTTCTAATGTCCAAATAATGTCTTTTGGAATAGATTGATAAAAAGCCACCAAATTAGAGAATATTTCATAGTGATTATATTCTATAAGATGATGCATCAGGAACATCCTTTCCCTCCCCTTCCCCACATCTTTCTCAAATTTTGTCAGAAGTGATTTTGTTGTTTTGCTTCATTCTTTGGGAAAAATATATTAGAATGAGTACATGTATATTATGGTCTCATTTGCGAAATATACCTTGATTTTTAAGATTAATGGTGGGAGTCAGATTATTTTTGGTATGCTGCAGTGTCCTCAGATACAAGGGAACTGACAAGACTTCATTTTTCTCTGCCTTTAGAGGTTAAATGACTTTAGATGATTTTATCTGTAGGGTACTGAATACGAAGACTGGCTTAAATAATAGGGAATTATTATTTCACATAACTAGAAATTCAGAAGTAGGTGGTTACAAAGACTGATAAATTCAGTAGTTTAACAATGTTGGAGCTCTGGTGGGCATCTCTATGATTTTTTTGGCTTTCTTCTCAGGGTTACAGGATTCTCTGTGTGTTAAATCTTCACACAAAAAGTTCAAAGACAGGAAGGAAAGAGTATAGGCCATTTTATCAGATAAGAAAATATTTTATGAAATGTCCAGAAAATTCCATTTATGTCTTATCATCTAGAGCTAAGTCACATGTCCACTTCTAAATCAGTCATTGGCCAGGGAGAATGGGTTTATAACTATGGGCCAGGCTGTGTCTCCCTTGAACATATGACCATTTCATTCTCTTAAAAAAGTCAATTTTCAGGTTAAAGTAGATATAGTGAGCTGAAAAAAAATATGGTCCTTAACTAAAGTCTTTAAATTTCAGTAAATTGAGAATACTTTTCTGAGGATATCTTGCTGTGGAACATCAGAGCCCAGCAGTTTGGGGTTGTGGTAACAAACACATGAAGGGAGTGACATCACAAAGATGATGGAGTAGAGAGCTCCAGGAATTGATCCCACTGAGGATATAGAAGTATAGAAATATCAATCAAGGAAAATTTTCATTATATAGTTTTCACTTATTTTCAGAAGCTTTATTCTGACACATTTTCCTCCTTTCCTTTTCCTTTCCTTTCCTTTCCTTTCCTTTCCTTTCCTTTCCTTTCCTTTCCTTTCCTTTCCTTTCCTTTCCTTTTTTCCTTTTCCTTTCTTCCTCCTTTCCTTTCCTTTCTCCTTTCCTTTCCTTTCCTTTCCTTTCTTTCCTTCTTCCCTCCCTCTCTTCCTCTTCTTTTCTTCCCTCCTCTTTTTTTTTTCTTTCTTTCTTTCTTTTCTTTTCTTTCTTTCTTTCTTTTCTTTCTTTTTTCTTTTCTTTCTTTCTTTCTTTCTTTCTTTCTTTGCATTTGTAATGGTAGTTGTGAAGTCAGAGAGTACTTGAGGCATAACCCCACATATCATATATATTTTTCCTTGACTGTTGGTATGAAAAAGCAGCAAGTGAATATTGTATGTATGATATTTTTTCCATAAGCAAGAGATGTAATTTTTAGTTAAAAAACAGTATATAGTTTAAAACTTATACCTTGCTTATTTATGGCCATCAGCACAGTTTTGCTCTTAATTTCTTACAGGTTGATGAGAAGGCTCTGAAACACATAACAGAAATGGGCTTCAGTAAAGAAGCATCCAGGCAAGCTCTAATGGATAATGGCAACAACTTAGAAGCAGCACTGAATGTACTTCTTAACAGCAATAAACACAAACCTGTTACAGGACCACCTCTGAGAGGTAGAATTCATTAAGCAATGTGCCAGATAGTATTGTTTGCTTTTCAGGCTGGGGTTTTGTTGGGGGAGAGAAGCACCATAACTTCATTTCTATTTATGATAAGTGGAAGGAGCCCAATTTTGGAACCACGGAGACTTTTTCAAGTTACTCCAAGTCTGTTTGTCTTCATTTTATGTAAAGTAGGTCTAATAATACCTTATTTAACAGAATAGAGAAAAAATGTTATAAAGTAAGTTCTATTAATTATTTCTAGAACTTTGCCCCTTGTATAACTAGTTTACAAACTTTAAAATTAACAAGCACGTGACTTTTACTTAGTGTTATTCTTTAGTCATTCAAGCCTTAATCCTATATTCTTTTAAAGCATAAGTGGTTAAAGAAAAATTTTATAAAAATGAATTTTTTCTATTAAGAGATAATTTACGTGAAGAAATTCAAATTTCCAAATAGATCATTTAGAGAACTAAAGGTGCTGGTTAATATAATAATTTTAAAACTTTTTTATTTAAAAGATATAAAATACACAGAAAAATATGAAAAGAAAGAAATACAAAATCAAACTTAAGATGACTGATGATTATATTTTAGTGGGTTTTCTCCTTTTGTTTTTGCATGTACAGTAACTATGTCATTTCTTCACTTCTTAAGGTAAAGGAAAAGGCAGGGGGAGAATAAGATCTGAAGAAGAGGAAGAGAACTGGGAAATGCAAGGCCCATCAGCACCAAGCACATATTTGATTTCTTGGAGTCCTAAAATGGGGACATTGAGTGTGGAAGGTAGGCTAACTTAAAGTAGATTTTCTTTTTAAAAGACCAACTTGATTTGGAATAATTCAGAAAAAGAGTTTAATAAAGCAACTGATAATATGAACCTTTATCCTGGGTGTTAAAAATTTTAGTTACAAATTTCTTGTTTGACAGAAACAGAACAGAATTTTAATTGTTACATTCTGAAAATACTTAAAGGCAGTTTATTTTGCCCTTGAACTATGTGATGGATAATATCACCAACTCTTTCCCCCAGCTTCACTAGATGATAGATTTAGCTATGAAAACAGATTGTTTATGTTGGATAAGTTATTATTATATATCTAATATGAAATTTTGACTGTGAAATTGTTCTCTCTCTCTTCTTTCTCCACATATTACATATTATATGAAAATATTCACACGAGTCAGTATGCTCTCACAATATGATGTATTCCTTAACATGATATATTTAGTGATTAACGTAAATACTGAAAGATAAATAAGTATGTGAAATGTATGTCTTTTTTCTAAGCATGGGATATAGTAAATATTTCTAAAATTGTATGTTTTTAAAATATGATTCCAGGGGCACCTGGGTGGCTCAGTGGGTTAAGCATCCAACTCTTAATTTCAGCTCAGGTCATCATCTCAGGGTTATGAGAATTAAGCCCCACATTGGGCTCTGTGCTAGGTATGGAGCCTGCTTCAGATCCTCTATCTCCCTCACTGTCCCTTCCTGAACTCCCCCTAAAATAAATAAATAAAATAAAATATAATTCTAAAAAGTTAGGGAAATACACTTTTAAATTCAGTTTTCTCTTTCAGAAATATTTTTAAGTAAATGAAAGCTTGGAGATAAAATTCTTTGATAAATTTGAAGTTTCCAGATTTCATGAAAATGGAAGTTCATTGCTAGATTATATAGAAAAGGCAGTGTGTTTTGAGAAACCTGTTTGATGTAGACAAGATCTGTAAGTAGACACATGCAACAGCAATATTTTCTTGGTTGTAAAGCATAATGTATTGGTCTTCCATTACTGTTTAATAAATTACCACAAAGTCAGTGGCTTAAAACACTGCAATTTATTCTCTCATAGTTTCTGTGAGTCAGGAATCAAGGCAAACTTTGTTGGGGCATTTGCTTAACATCTCATATCCTGAAATCAAGATTTCATTGGGGCTATGATTTTGGTTGGGGCTATGATTTTGGCTGAGGCTTGAAGTCCTCTCTTATACTCACTGGTTGTTAACAAAATTTAGCTCCCTTGTAGATAAGGCTAAAGTCCCCATTTTCTTGCTTGTTGTTGCCCTGGGTAGTGCTTTCAGCTCCTGGAAGTTCTCAGGTTCTTGCCACCTGACTCCCTCCATTGGCAGTTCACAACATGTTTTCTTTGCTTCTATAAAGCCAGTAAGAAAATCTCTACTGCTTCTTCAAATCTCTGACTTCTTGATATTTTTGTTTCAACTTCCTTTATACTCTCCCAATCAGAACTTATGTGATTTTCTTTTATCTTTCTGTCTCTGTACATTTGCTTTTGACTCCTACACTGTCTCCTAAATCATAATGAGATTGAGACTGAGAATAGCAATTTTATGGTGACCCATGTACCTTATAATGCTTCAGTTCTTACAGAACATATTCTATACGAAATAATAGCATTCCATTTGGAAAAAGGTATCAAAGTTAAGATACATGACATAAATACTACACTTAAAACTAACTCAGTGTTAGAGAGATATGCTTCTGAGGAGACAGAAATTCATGAGCACATTGGCCATACAGGGCGTTGTTTTAGTAAATGTGTTTTACTTATGTCACTTATTAATATGATACAGAATCTGCTAGCATGTGAGAAAAATATGGATACTGTAATATATATATATATATATATAATATTCTAGATCCTTGGTTTTTACAGGGCATATAATCTGTGACCTTTATAAATTCCTAAATTCAAGAAATTAGATATTTCTAACATTTGTACAGTACAGCCTCTTAAATCGATCTCAAATCTCGTTTCTGCAATCATCCTAACACCAGAGATTACCCCTCCAACTTATAGTTTTCTTCTTTCTTTCTTTCTTTCTTTCTCTTTCTTTCTTCTTCTTTCTTCTTTCTTTCTTTCTTCTTTCCTTCCTTCCTTCCTTCCTTCTTTCTTTTTTTTTTTTTTTTTTTTTAAGAGAAAGAGCATAAGCAGGAGAAGAGTGGCAGAGAAAGAGGGAGAATCTTAGGCAGGCTTCATGCCCAGTGCAGAGCCCAGTGCAGGGCTCTGTCTCACGACCCTGATATCGTGACCTGAGTGGAAATCAAGAGTCAGATACTTAATGGACTGAGTGCCCCAGGAGCCCCATATATTGTTTTCTGTCATACTTAGTGTCCACTATTTTCAGAGAAGCAAAATTTTCCTTCTTTCCTAGAAGTACTGGGAGGGAAGGCCAGCTGAAAACGATGGGAGATGAGCAGAATGCTTCGTAGAGGAGGGGTGGCACTTTAGACAAGTCCATGGAGCAACGTTACATTAAGACAGTCCAAGTAGGGGGAGCTCTGGGTGTCCAGGCTTGGAGGCAGCACACCACCAGTTCCCTGTCTTTGAGACAGTGTGAGAGAGGTGGGAGAGAGAGGACCAGGATAGAAGTGGGAAGCTGGGGACAGATAAAGAGGATTGTGTACTAAGGAATTTTTATTTCGCTAAGTGGCATTGCAAAGCCATTGAAAGGGTTCTTGGCACAAGACCAATGAAGTTTCTTTGGTGCTTTTAGGAAAAACATTTTTTTTTTTCTCTGTCTACAAAGTGGAAAATGGGATTGAGACTGAAGCGAGACTTCTTCTATGGGTTACAAGGAATTCTTCATTCTATAATGGATTTTATGTAGTATTTATTTGTAACGGGTCTATGGTTAGTGGTAGGGAGACATGATATAATAAAAGAGCTGTTTCTAAACATTTGGAGAAATACAGGGATCTTGTAGCTCTTGCCCCAAAGAAACTTACTGTCTAGTTTGTGAGGTAGAAGAAACTACAAATTAAATGGACATTGAAATACTTACTAAAAAGGATTTTATCATACACTTTAGTGTAAACAACACTGAAAAAAAATATAAAGGCTTAGCAGAAGCAGTTTTGAAACACAGCAATCAGACATGATCTATATTTCTACAGGCATACCGTGGAGACATTGCAGGTTCAGTTCAGACTGCCACAGTAAAGCTTATAGTGTTAGTAAAGTGAATAGCACAGTAAAGTGGGTCAAATAAATTTTTTGGCTTTTCAATGCATACGAAAGTTATGTTACACCATACTGTAGACTATTAAATGTACAATTGCATTATGTCTAAAACACAATGTATATATCTTGATTTAAAAATACTTTATTGCTGGGCAACCTGGGTGGCTCAGCGGGATAGCGCCTGCCTTCAGCCCAGGGCGTGATCCTGGAGTCCCCGGATCAAGTCCCGCGTCGGGCTCCCTGCATGGAGCCTGCTTCTCCTTCTGCCTGTGTCTCTGCCTCTCTCTCTCTCTCTCTGTGTCTTTCATGAATAAATAAATAAATCTTTAAAAAAAAAACTTTATTGCTAAAAAACGTTGTCATCTGAGCCTTTGGAAATTCATAATCGCTGATTATAGATCACCATAACAAATATAAAATGGTGAATAAATTTGAAATATTGTAAGAATTACCAAAATGTGGCATAGAGACATGAAGTGAGCAAATGCTATTGGAAAGATGGTGCTAGTAGACTTGCTGGACAAAGGGTTGCCGCAAACCTTCAGTTTGTAAAAAAAATATAATATCTATGAAGTACAATAAAATAATGTGTGCCAGTAATCTGTAATAGTATTTCATCCTTTACTTCGAAGTTTTATTGCCAAAATAAAACCAACTAGTTATTTTGAATGGCTAGGAAATACTTGAATCAGGCAGACTTGAAAATACTATTTGGGCTAATATTTCATTGTTTTTAAATGTGTGACCAAAAGCTGATTCTGTCAGGAGCAGTTCTTCAGGCCCTAAACTTTTTCTTTGCTGATGTTGACATCACTCGTAAGAGATTCATTTTAACACACATAACCACAAACAGCTGAACAATAAATTGATAGGTGTATATATTGAAGATTACTGTGGTTGTAGATGTTCCTTATATTGTCCTGGCTCTGCCTTCATGTAATCAGTCCTATTCAGTGAAGGTGACAGGATAGGTGTGAATGCTCACCTGTGGTGGCCCCTCACTGTTATTCTTTCTCTTGTTAACCCACTCAGTGCTGCTGCAGTTTTCTTAGGGGAGCTGGGGTTCACAGGAAAGTGAATGGATGAGGCAGACCCGAATTGTTTTTTGCTCATTTTATGATTTTATGTTTCTTCCTAAATTGGAAATAAAGCCTAAAATAACTTTTTACTTTCATAAAATTGGTCTTCTCTCAGAATTTAGTCATTGTTCTATAAATCTTGAGTTCTAAAAGTAAGTCTTCATTGATGGGAGAAACTGTTGGCCATTTTTCTGAGGAAAATTAAGGAGACTTTTCAGGATGGAGTCTCCATAATATTTAATAGTTAAATGCTTCATGGACAGCTAATGGAAAAAGTTAGGATCTTAATCATTTTAATGTTCATAACATTGGTGTCATTATGTGGGTCTGTTACAGTCCCAGATTGATTATAAAGAAATCATCATGATACATATATTTGGAGTTTTTAAATTTTTGTTTCTAGGTTAGTTGAATAACCAGATCTTTCTTGCTTCTATGTTTTGTTTTATATGAGCTGTCTCGGAATTTTCTTTAATTTAGCACCTTAGAAATCATCTTTTAGGTGAGTAAATGTAGGCCTGGATAGACTTGTTATTATCATAACAGATTCTGTGTAATGTGTCAGGCTTCTTGGGGAAGAAAAATGTGTCCTTAAGAATATACTTTTGACATATTTTAAGGCAGGTTAGTAACACATTTACTTTCACATTATATCATATAATTTTCTCTAAAAGTGTCCTATCATTTCTTTATTCTAATTTTTTTAAAACTTCTTTCAGAGGTCATTGATCATCACATGTCTTTTCTTAAAGATTTTCTCTTAACATTACCTTTTTGTTGTATCTTTAAATTGGAATCAAACATAATTCTAGTTGACATTTTTATCAGTATTCTGAAAAAAATGAGGTTGGATTATATTATGCTCTGACAGTAATCACTAATTAAAGTGTTTCTATGTGATATGTAATGACTTGATGTCAACTTGGGAAGACTTAATTGATCAGCTTCTGATAGGGGTGTGTTTCAAAACGCTTTTGTATATAGATTTTTCTTTTTGAATTTGGTTTTACAGACTAGCTATTATAATTGGTGGTTAGATTATCAAGCCAACTTTCAAAAATACCATTTTTGTTCCATCATATACTTTATCAATATATCACCTCAGTGATTCATAACTATCATTAAAACAATAGTATTTTAAATTTCAACTTGAGACAGAAAGAGTAGATTTGATTCTTTCTGTTATTATGGAAGATAGCTAGGTTGGACAGAGATGGGGTTAGGAATGCCTTGAGACAGTAACTTTACTGTTTAACTTTCTATATCTAAATAAGAACAGGATAACCTTAATTTGTTCTGAGTAAGGAACAAAGAGCATGAGAATATTGGACAGAGTAACTCTTATATTTATATTTATCTAACAGTCCCTTTTTTGTGTAGTTTATTCTGTAAATTATATGTTACCAGTTTTATTTGTTTCTTCATAGTTTGCCTCAGAATTTTAGAAAGCAGAATAAAGAATATAACCTAGTAAAAAAAAAAAGAATATACCTAGTTATATGTAAACACTTAGAAAAATATGAAATCAAATAGAGACATTTTTATGAAAAGGATATTAAATTAAGTAAATATAGGAGCTAAGAATCATCCAACATTTATAACTGTTGGACATGGTCATAGGTGATCAAGCTTCCTCTTTCCAGGATCTAATCTTATCTTCTGCTTTCCGAAACTCTTTTGTTTCATGGTCATAGAGTTCTGTAATTCCTCAAGATGTGTGATTATCTGATTTTGCCTTTTTGGCTTGTTGGTGATAATTGAGAAGAGCACCTCTTACTCTAGTTGTTATTCTGTGTCCCTTCTACTTTCAAACTTTGCACAACTTGTTTTTACTTTTGCTTGTTAGGGTTATATGTAAGGCAGTGACTCGGTTCAGGCATATGCCTTTGGCTCAGGTCATGATCTCAGGGTCCTAGGATTCAAGCCCTGCAGAGGGCTCCTGCTCATGGGGATCCTCCCTCCCACTCATGCTCTTTACCATTCTCTCTCTTTCTCAAATAAATAAATAAATAATAATGGAAATCTTAAAAAACGAAGAAGAAGAAGAAGAAAGAAGAAGAGATAGAGCAAGAAGAAGGAGACGGAAAGAGAAGACAAGAAAGAGAAAGAAGAAGAAGAAGACAGGAAGAAGATGAGGAGGAAGGAGGCAGGAGAAGGAGGAGAGGAGGAAGGAAGGAAGAAGAGAAGAAGAAGAAGAAGAAGAAGAAAGAAGAAGAGAAAGAAGAAGAAAGAAGAAGAAAGAAGAAGAAGAAGAAAGAAAGAAGAAGAAGAAGAAGAAACAACAACAACAACAACAAGAAATCAACACCTCTTTTCATACCGTATTCTCTTAAAGTATCAGCGTCCTTAGGTGGTCCGTTTCAAGACAATAGGCTACAGTTTAAATGCACAGTAAGGAGTTCCAACTTCCTGTTAGGGGATGAGACGTTCACTGCCCTGCACTCTTTCTTTGTAAACAAGTTTTTGAGATTCTATCACTTTTATCACCCTATTATCTGGAACCAACTTCTAAATTAGTTTGCTTTAAGATGCAAGCCACAGAAGTGGAAATAAGCAAAAAGGGGTTTTTTTTTTTTTTTGGCTCAATAACTAGAAAATTTGTCTCTGCATCCTGCTATTTTTGTATGTTGACAGAGTGTTTCCATGTGGTAGCAATGACTGACCCAGGCAGCTCCAGGTGTAACGTAAAGCCAACATATAATGATGTATAAAGATATGCAGGTAAAAAGACTCAGCTTTGCAAGTAAATTTTGGGGGGGGCAAAGATAAATACCTTTCATCATGTAAATTATTGGTTAACCAAGCTCAAATGAGTTCTCCTAGGGATTTTGGCACTGCTGTTTGTGGAGTGGCTGGGACAGACCCAGAGAGACTTGGAGAAATGAGCACTGTAGCTATTGGTGTCAAATCTCCATTCATAATATGAGATAAAAGGTAATAAAAAATATTGTCAGAAACAAGGAAATGGTCCCCATATCTGGAAAGTCAGACCAAAAAAAAAGGTCTTCTATCCCTTAGGAAGCACAGGACATCTTAACTGATTTAATTAATTTCATCAAAGCATTCCTACCCCATCTCTGTATAACCAATCTTCCATAATAACAGAAAGAATCAAATTTTGAAAACTGAAGAAGAAGGGCCTGTAGGAAGGAAATGAGATATAATGATAATGGCTTAATTGGAAAGGCGGGAACCTAAGTAATGAAAAGAGAAAATGTATGTTTTAGCCCAGATGTTCTTGTGAAGAATTTCCTCAAGAAAAGATCACCCAAGTATAGATCTTCCTTGACTTAAGATAGGTTTACATCCTGGTAAACCCATTGTAAGTCAAAATGTATTTAATACACCTCACCTACCAAATTTCATAACTTAGCCTAGCCTAACTTAAATGTGCTAAGAACACTGACATTAGTTTACAGTTGGACAAAATTGTCTAATACAAAGCTTATTCTAAAACAAAGGGTTGAATATTTCATGCAATCTATAGAATACTGAAATAAAAATATGCCAGAGTGCTGCATATGTAATGTCCTTTTATGAATGTAAATTTAGTGGTGATTTGAACTTAATAATTTATATAGCATATCATATGTGGATTTAGGGATAACTTTAGGAAAAATTTTAAAGGAAATATATAGAAAGTTGGTTAAAATCAACTTACCATAAATTTGAAATGCACTTTTTAAAGCATATCTTAGAAGGGCATTTTAAGAATAGAAAACCAGAAATGATGTTAATAAATGTCTTGATCAGGTACCACAGAAAGTGTATTGTTTCCTGTTGTATAGATGTTAATTGATAAATCTAGGAAAAATTAAGTTCAAAATATAGGTAACAAAAGAAAAGGAAAATGGCCCATGATCTCATCACCATATTCTGTTTTTGTTTCTGTGTGAGATCATACTTACATAAAGCTGCTTTTTCTGTCCTAATAATAAAATACAACCATATTTCTGTGTGATTATATATTCCTGTCAGCGTAATTTTTTTAAGATTTTATTTATTTATTCATGAGAAACACAGAGAGAGAGAGAGAGAGGCAGAGACACAGGCAGAGGGAGAAGCAGGCTACATGCAAGGAGCCCAATGTGGGACTTGATCCTGGGTCTCCAGGATCACATCCTGGGCTGTAGGCGGTGCTAACCTAGGGATCCCCCGCCCACCCCGCCACTCCACCCCCGTCAGCATAATTTTTAATGGCTGCATAGTAATTGATTGTAGCTCCATTAATGTTGTTAGTTATGTAAAAGTTTCTAAACTTTGCTATAACAATAAACTTCCAAAAATATTTCAGTTGAATTATTTACATATCAATGGTTATTTTTTCAGGCAATTGTATGGAAATCAAATTATTTGGCATATATATTTTTAAGATTTGTTAACCAGGCTACAAAGTGTGATATATAATTAATTTGGGGGGGGGGGGGACTTAGATCTATAGAAGATAGATATAGCTTTTCTCAGGATCCTAGAACACAGGAGCCTCTTTTTCATTTTTGCCATTCTTCTGTTTCCTCCTCCTCAATTAATGGTCCATTCATGTAAGCATTTATTGACCATAAAAATAAAATAATAGGTGCCATTATTGAACATCTATTATATGGTAGGAACTGTTCTGGGTGCTTTGCATGCCATTTGTTTAATCATCTGCAAATGCAAAATATATATTACTTCCATTTGACAGATAAATAATAGATTTGAAGTGATAATACATGTTACCCATAAGAACTAAGGAACTGTAACATGGCCCACTGTCTGATTCCCAACTACGTTTCTAAGTGCCTATTGATTTGGGGGGCAGAAAGAGCAATCAAGAGTTTAATTTTAAGACATGTTAATTTTTAAAAATCAAGGAGAGACATCAAGCAGGCAGTTGAATTTAGAGATCAAGTAGAGGTAGAGGAGCCAGTAAAGGAAACTGACAAAGCAGCTGCCAAAGAAGCAGGAGGAGTAAGAGGGAAAGTGAGAGTGTCCACTGAGTTTACATAGCATCAACAGGGTACAGGTGAATGTTTAACAGCAGGCTCTGGGATGATTTTTGTGGTAGAATATCTCCACTGTGTCCAGTGTCACACCATCAGTAGTTTAACAACCAGCTTCCAGATTTTTCTAAAAATTTGATGTCAGCTCTAGAGCAGTGTTCAAGTTGGGTCCAGCACACCACTGATTGAAAAACATTGATGAAAATAGTGCCAGTGAAGTGGTGCGGTTAGAACACAAGGTGAAGGGCAGCCCAGGTGGCTCAGGGGTTTAGCACCTGCGTTCGGCTCCTTGCATGGAGCCTGCTTCTCCCTCTGCCTGTGTCTCTGCCTCTCTCTCTCTCATGAATAAATAAATAAAATCTTAAAAAAAAAAAAAAAAAGAATACAAGCTGAAGGATATCCAGCAGATAAATGTTATATTGGCATTAAAATGAGTATTTTAAAGAGATTGGTTAAAAAAAAAAAAAAAAAAGCATAATTAGTATAGCATGAAAAAGTTAAGCCATATGCTTAGGATGATGGGTGATGGGTGATCTCTCTTCCTGCCTCTCGCACTATATTTTTAAAAGGTTACGTTTTATTTTTATGATATATGGAAAGCATAATCATTTAAAAACTACTTGTGTTTATATGTACCTCCAAGGCATGAGACATAATCCTTGGTCTTATATTTTATAGTCCCAAGTCAGAATTCATTCATACAGAATAAATTTGTAGAGGAAATTATTTTTTTATTGAGGAAACAAGTATATAAATTATGAACTGATAGACAAATTTTCAGAGCCAAAGAGTTTTTGTTCTCATTACAGAATATACACTACATATTTTATACAAAAAGCCCAAATTTGTATCATGATTGTTTTGAGGTAAAAAAAAAAAAAAGGTATAAAATGGCTGAAATATAGACATAGAAATATTAGAAAGGGTTATGCTTTAGCTACGATATGAATTCATGTTCTAGTCAGTTGAGACCAGCTTTTTGTAACAAATACCTTCAATAATTTATTTTTGTTTTGTTTTACTTGTTGGAGAATTATTCTGCAGTAGTTTGAGCTATTCTTGAATCATTTTATATGTCAGTAGGTAACCTCTTGTACCATGGTACTGTGGCTTTTTAAAATAGTATTCTAGGGGCACCTGGGTGGCTCGGTGGTTGAGCGTCTGCCTTTGGCTCGGGTCATGATTCTGGGGTCCTGGGATCGAGTCCCATGTAGAGCTTCCTGCAGGGAGCCTGCTTCTCCCTCTGCTTATGTCTCTGCCTCTCTCTGTGTGTCTCTCATGAATAAATGAATAAAATATTTAAAAATAAATAAATAAATAATAATTAAATAAAAATAGTATTCTAGCCATCAACAGATATTATTTTGCTTTTTCTTCATAAAAATCCTCTTTACTTTCATTTTTTTTTGTTTTTGTCCCCGAAATTATAGTAGTTTTAATTTCACTCGCATATTTTGGCTTTAAGTTGTAAGAGTTCTCACTTTTGTTTTGCTATAGTTTTCTGTGTGATTTGCAAGAAATGTGTTACAAAGATAATGTGGAGTCTAAAATTATACTCATGATCCTGAAAAATATTAATCAGCTTGGAAGAAAAGATCAGTTTAGTTTAAATTTAGTTTCTTATGTTTGACTGAGCTTCCTATATGAGAGTTCTAGTTGTTTTGACACATCATCCTTTCAGTTTTTACAAGTTTGATAAGTGACATTTTAGTCGGTGTTTCCAGTGTATTTTCTGTAGTAAACATTGATATTTGAGTTAAAGCAAAAATAATATAAATTGGTTTTTTTAATTGTTATTTTGAATGGTTTCTGACTCGCCAGTTTAGCACCTCTTGTATAAACACTCAGCCTATTAACAAGGGAACATTACCTGATTTATGCAATTCCACCAATGCGCAGTTGTACTGAAGGCATTAAAGGCAGTGAGTAGTATGGGGATGATAGTAACACTGCAGTGCTACGTTGATTAAAAATTCTTGTGTTATTGTATGTCCAGGATATGCTAGGAAGATGAAATAATCCAGTTTGAGAAGAGTTTTATAAGAAACACAGGTGGGCAGCCCCAGTGGCTGAGCGGTTTAGCGACGCCTTCAGCCCAGGGCGTGATCCTGGAGACCCGGGATCGAGTCCCACGTCAGGCTCCCTGCACGGAGCCTGCTTCTCCCTCTGCCTGTGTCTCTGCCCCTCTCTCTTTCTAATAAATAAATAAAATCTTTTAAAAAAGTTTCCAAATGCTTGGAGATTTTCTAAAAAAAAAAAAAAAGGAAAGAAAAGAAAAGAAAGAAACACAGAGGTGTGACTGACAGTTTAGGTATTAGAGTTGGTTGAAAGGAAAGAAATAAGGAATGGGCCTGTATAGTTTAGGGTTTAATGCGTTAGGATTAAGAGCTCTGATGACTCAGGTAAGGATGGAGCAACGGCAGGAAACATGTCAGGCTCCACAAAGCAATGGCACTGTACCCCATTACCTCATCTTCTTTAATGCTTCTTCACTGGAGAAAAAGAACATTATACCCATAGAGGGGTATTTTTTCTTCTTGCACTTGTTAGAAAATACAGATTACAAGAGATTATACTACCGTGGTGGTATGAATAGACAGTAGTAATTACCAGGAAAAAAAACCTTTATTTTCTAAAATTGTTTTTTCTTTGTAAGAGCAATGCATATTCAGTCTGGGAAATAGTGAATGATTATTTATTCATTCCACAGTATTAACTTGAGGCTTACCATGTGGCAGGTACTATGTTAGAAAGGATATACTGGTAAAAGAACACCGTTTAGAGGTCTTAAAGTCTAGCATAGGAGAAAGATTGTGGCATTTCTCTGTTGTGCTGTTATTGTGTATATTGCTGTGCACAGAGCAAGGATGCTTGGCTCAGTATCTGGGTATAGAGAAGGACCTCCCAGAAAAAGTGAAATCCAAGCTGAGAAGTGAAGAGAGGCTAGAGGCAAGACAACTAGGACATGTTCTGGCACTGTGCAGGCAAGGATGCATGTGTGATCGTAATACACTGAAAATACTCAGAACAAGACTTTGCTCATCTACCAGGAGGCAAAACTCTGTTTTAGAGTGTCTGTTACTTACTGATAGAGAAAAGGCCAAATTGTGGCTACAAATACCCTCTGAAGAGAACAAAATTTGCGTTTAGTGTGTTTAGAGGTAGAAGAAAAATCAAATTAATCCAGTGGCATATTTTACATATGAAATTTGTGATGTATTCGTATTCCTGCAATTTGTTTAATAAAGAAGAAAAAGAAGGAAAATCAGCTAAGTTAAACATATGTATTCTCATTTAATGAATTGATTTGTACAGGCAATTATTTTTTTATCCTGGCAAAAATATTTTTGTGGTAATCCCAACCTGTGTTCCACAGGGAAATACTGAAAGTGACTCATGGTTATTAATGATTTAATGCTATTAGTACAATGGTATCTTTTGTTGAGGAGGTACAGCAGGGAAGTTAATAGTGATGTCTGGAAACTGACTGGATGGTTAATCCCAGCTCGGCCCTAGTTAGTTGTATCACCTTGGTTAAGCTTCTCCAACTTCCTTGGTTGTAAAATGGGAATGTTATAGCTGTACCCTGAGCTAAGTTGGTCTTTTAACTGTATGAGGAATTTTATGTACTCCCGAACGAATTTTTTTTTCTTTTGCATTTGTAAGGACTGGCTTGGACTTTTCATGCCTGTTAAGCATGACTGGAGAAGGGCCATCTTTGTAGCTGTATCACTGATGGGTGTTGTGTGCTTTTTCAGTGTTTGCATATTTGTTCATTTATAGCAGCAATGATTTTATGCTTCATGCCCCCGTTTTCTTCATGGACTTTTCTCTCTCTGTTTTTAAAGGGAGTTTGGGATACTAAAAGATTAATTCTGTGAACATTGAATATCATAAATAAGTTGATTTATGAGCTTAGCCTTAAGCTTAATGTGTGTCACAACTATGAAAGAGTATCATGAGAATAAAAAGAAACTATCTTTGAGTAACAAAAGAAAAATTTTGGGGATCCCTGGGTAGCTCAGTGGTTTAGCACCGCCTTCAGCCCGAAGGTGATCCTGGAGTCCGGGGATCGAGTCCCACATCGGGCTCCCTGCATGGAGCCTGCTTCTCCCTCTGCCTGTGTCTCTGCCTCTCTCTCTCTCTCTGTATCTCATGAATAAATAAAATAAAAATCTTTAAAAATAAATAAATAAATATTAAAAAAAGAAAAATGTCACATTATGGGTAGCCCAGGTGGCTCAGCGGTTTAGTGCCGCCTTCAGCCCAGGGTGTGATCCTGGAGACTCGGGATCGAGTCCCACATCAGGCTCCCTGCATGGAGCCTGTTTCTCCCTGCCTGTGTCTCTACCTCTCTCTCTCTGTGTCTCTCATGAAAAATAAATAAAATCTTAAAAAAAAATGTCACATCAGATTACTAATGTTCATTTTTGTGTCCTTTTATTCTGGGATTTGCTGTTCTTATTTAGCGTAATGGACACCAATTTTGGAGTATTGGTATTTTTAACTTTTCTCCCTTGCAACTAATAGTTATTGGTGATTATGTTTTTACCTGCAAGGATTCTTTTCAGGGACACATTATCTTTATGAAGCAAGTTTCCAGCCCAAGACTTTCGTGTGTGCTATACCTTCTTCTTGGACTACTCTTCCTTCATTGCATTGGTTCTCTTTAGGGCACAGCCAAAGCACACTTCTTCAGAGAATTTTTCCTCCTAAAATGGATACTCCCACTCCTCCCAGTTTTATATAAAAGTCTATCTATTTCCCTCTTAGTCATTATCATAATTTTAAACTGTGTTGTTAGTTTGTTTACTTAAGCAGAAGTCTGCTTCTTCCCATTATACCTAAAGCACCACAGGATAGAGAGATTATGAGTTTTACTGCTGCTTTGTATATAGTGACTAGATGTGTTGACACTTGTCCATAGTCCGTGCTCACTTAACTATAGTATAGAGTAACTGAATGAAGAAAATAGGTAGGTAGCATTATTCCAATTTTAAAAGGTCACACAGCTGCCACGTGGTAGAACTGGGATTTAAGTTTGATTGTCAGTCTAATTCCAAAGACCCTATATGGACCACGAGAAAAGCAATTTCACAACTATTTCTAATTGATTCTTCACCAGAATCTTGTAATAAGTCTAATTATCTGCACTTTCCAGATGAAGAAACTGGAGCTCTTTGTGGCTTTGTCAAAGACGCAGTATTCAGAAGTGGGAGAATGAATGTATTTGGCCTGAGCTCAGTGTTTCTATGTTGTGCAATGTTTCTTTGTAACCTCTTGAATTCATTCTAACTCTGTCCCAGTATGCTTTGATGCAAGCCTTTCTAAGAGAAAGTAAGACAGAAAATGGATTTTCTATTTCAGTGTTGCTCCCTTAGCAGAGCCCAGGTGACAGTGTTCTACAGGTAATGATTTTGAACTTAGAAGCTTGTTCCATTCCCATTGTTTTTAGTAACTATATCTTTCTTTTAGCAAATACTTACTGAATACCATCTGTTTGCTGTTTTATAGGTAGGCACTGGAAAAAACAATGCTGAGTAAGACTTACACTTCACCCTCAATTTGGTTAATATAATATTATGTATTATATATATGGTTAATATATAATAATATTTAAAGTATCCTCCTTTAAAAAATAAAGAGCATGCAGTATCAAAATGATAGTGAAGTTTTTACTAAAACATTCTTCTCTATTTTCAACAACAACAATAAAAATAAATGCAAACAAAAAAATAAATAAAGCAAGGGAATGATCCTAACTAAAGTTAGGGGTTGGTGGTAGGGGAGATGTGTAAATAGGGAAGCAATTTATCATCCAGTATTGTTTAAATTTGTTTGCGTAATTATAATGCTAGTAATAATAATAACTGTGACATCCCACATTTACTGCATGCTTATTAAAGCCAGATATTGTTCTAAGTACTTTGCATGTATTAACCTAGTTAATCCTCTGAGGTAGACTCCATTGTTATCCCTATCTTAAAGATGAGGCTCAGAAAAGTTTTATCTTGTGTAAGATTACAAACCTATTAAGTGGCAGAGCTGTGGTATAACCTATGCAGTCCTTCTCCAGAGGTTGTACCCTACACACTGCTATCTCTGATTCCAAATACCTGTCCAACTGTTAATAAGGGTTTTAGTTTTTTTCTGCATTAACAGATAAAGACTTAATTTTAGGTCAGGATTCTGGTAGTATCCAAATTTCCCTGGTATCCAATTTTTTCAGCCCATCAGGGATTGGGAAAAAGCCTTTGTGATTTCTGCATTTCACCAGAAATGAACAGATGTAGGCGATAAAATTATAGCTAAATGTTCTTAGTTGCATTGTTTTGTTTCTCTGGGTAGGCAAGTTGGCATAGTGGAAAATAGTGGCTTCAGTTAGATTTGAGTTTAAATTCTGGCATCAACATTCTGTAGCTTCTAGCCTTCTTTATTTCTTTATTTGTAAAATAAAGATAATATTGTCCTTCAAGATGATTGTGAGAATTACATGAAATAATGTAGGCAAAAGATCTTCAGAGTAGAGTTAAGCACATAGTAAAGTCTTAATAAATATTAAGTCACTTCTTCTGGTAGATATCTCAGAATAAATTGAAGAATCGCCTTGGGAAGCAAAATGTACCTGATTTTCTACTATAAAATTCAGGTACATCTACAACTGGAAAATGAATATTCAGTGAAGAAGTATTAATATTTTAAGATGCCTGATTAATTCAGCACATTCCTATATACAAACCCAAATAATTTGTGGTAATTAATAAATTCATTTTTAATGACCCTTGCATTTCAAATCATGAGAATATAAAACATAATCAATTATCTTATAAACATACATTTGAAACTCATAAGTCAGAACTCATACAGCAATCTTTTATTAGTTTTCATATGAGCTTTTATCACTTTGATCTTTTAGAGGTACCTGGCTGATTCAGTTAGTGGAGCATGCAACTCCCAAACTCAGGGTTGTGAGTTCAAGCCTCACACTGGGTGTGGAGACTTCTTGGGGAATCACTTTGTTCTTCTAGAGGTTTTCACAGTTTATCCAGTTTTTGATGAATTTTTCCATGATTTTTTGCTAATCTTGCCCCTTTTTTCTCCTATTTAATATTAAATGTTACCGATTTCTATATACATTTTTGTTTCATGTTTCTTCGGGTCATTAAAAACAATTTTATTTTACTGCCTGTATAGAAAAATATCTCAGTATATTTATTACTAGAGTGATTGTAGCCTGCCTGTGGTGTTGAGTAGTATTTTGGGTGATTTGAAATCATCATGCCTTCTGAAGAAGTGTGGCAGAGAGCAACTAGATTCTGAGTGGAGAACTGAGGAGCTTTCCATTTGATTTTGGTGCTATTTCTTTCTTTATTTTATTTTTTATTTTTTTAATTTATTTTTTTATTGGAGTTTGATTTGCTAACATATAGCATAACACCCAGTGCTCATCCCACCAAGTGCCCCCCTCAGTGCCCATCACCCAGTCACCCCAACCCCCCACCCACCTCCCTTTCCACTACCCTTGTTCATTTCCCAGAGTTGGGTGTCTCTCATGTTTTGTCACCCTCACTGATATTTTCACTCATTTTCTCTCCTTTCCCTTTATTCCCTTTCACTAATTTTTATATTCCCCAAATGAATGAGACCATATAATGTTTGTCCTTTTCCGATTGACTTGTTTCATTCAGCATAATACCCTCCAGGTCCATCCACGTCGAAGCAAAAGGTGGGTATTTGTCGTTTCTAATGGCTGAGGAATATTCCATTGTATACATAGACCACATCTTCTTTATCCATTCATCTTTCAATGGACACCGAGGCTCCTTCCACAGTTTGGCAATTGTGGCCATTGCTGCTAGAAACATCAGGGTGCAGGTGTCCTGGCGTTTCATTGCATCTGTATCTTTGGGGGTAAATCCCCAGCAGTGCAATTGCTGGGTCGTAGGGCAGGTCTATTTTTAACTCTTTGAGGAACCTCCACACAGTTTTCCAGAGTGGCTGCACCAGTTCACATTCTCACCAACAGTGTAAGAGGGTTCCCTTTTCTCCGCATCCTCTCCAACATTTGTGGTTTCCTGCCTTGTTAATTTTCCCCATTCTCACTGGGGTGAGGTGGTATCTCATGGTGGTTTTGATTTGTATTTCCCTGATGGCAAGTGATGCGGAGCATTTTCTCATGTGCATGTTGGCCATGTCTATGTCTTCCTCTGTGAGATTTCTGTTCATGTCTTTTGCCCATTTCATGATTGGATTGTTTGTTTCTTTGCTGTTGAGTTTAATAAGTTCTTTATAGATCTAGGAAACTAGCCCTTTATCTGATATGTCATTTGCAAATATCTTCTTCCATTCTGTAGGTTGTCTTTTAGTTTTGTTGACGGTATCTTTTGCTGTGCAGAAGCTTTTTATCTTGATGAAGTCCCAATAATTCATTTTTGCTTTTGTTTCTTTTGCCTTCATGGATGTATCTTGCAAGAAGTTGCTGTGGCTATTTCTTTGTTTAAAATCACATTTTCCACAATTTAGTAATTGAGCATCTTCTGGTATTTATTTAATAGGTTAGCTCACTTTCAAAATTCTTACTATTGTATCTGACTTCATTACATAACCTAAGAAAAGATATTGGATTTAAGGACATTTCAGGAATGATGCAACATTTAATGACCTTCCTTTTTTCTTGGCTTACTGTTATTTTATTTTAGGAAAAAAATGGATGTATATGAAAACTATGTTCTTTTAAAATCACAGTTGTAGGGACTGAGTGGCTCAGTGGTTGGGCATCTGCCTTTGGCTCAGGATGTGATCCCGGGGTCGAGTCTCACATCTGGCTCCCTGCATGGAGTCTGCTTCTCTCTCTGCCTGTGTCTCTGCCTCTCTCTCTCTCTGTGTGTCTCTCATGAATAAATAAATAAAATCTTTTTTTAAAAAATCACAGTTGTATTTTCTCCTTACTTAGTTTATTTCTAAACTTATTTTTAAAAGTAGTTTTCTTTATGGATTCTTCTCTCACTGTACTATCTCAGCATAATAATAGAGATAAAGTATATTCATTATTAGTAAGTTATTTGTTTTACTCTGTAATCTAATGTACATCATCAAATAAGTATGGAAATCTTTTCCTTTTTTTTTTCTTTTAGAAGAATTAAAATCAAATTCTCTCACACCTACATTCTGTATACATGATTATCCAGATCCCTATCCATAGTCCAGGATACTTAGTTACTCTCATGATGACCTAAGTTACTTGTACTTCCTGACCATCAGAGGTATTGGTGGCTCTAACTAGAATACCTTTAAAATTTCATTCCTAAACGTAGCAAATCTAAAATGCTCACTTCTCAAATATCTATTCAAACCTATTGACAGCAAATAAAATGTCTTCATATTTAACTGATTTTGGAAGCTGAAAATCTTCTTTAACTCACAAGGGACCTATTTCTATCCCATAAATCTCATAACATCTTTATCTTGAGACTGCCCTGCAGACTATTGGTAATGTATATAAAGTGCTAGTATGTGGGGCCTAGTACACAACAGATAGTCAGCAAGAGGCAACTGCTGTTTTTATTCTGTGAGAATGACTGGAACAAATGCTAGTACATGCTTTCTGCTGAAAATGCTCATTTGTGTCCTCCTTATGTTCAGTCTTCCTGCTTCCCTAAATTATCACTCCTGGATAATAATGCCAGAGAAACTAAAGGTGACCATTTTTCTTCTCTCTAAAGAAAAATACAATATTGATTACAATTGTTAAAAATAAGATATTTGTGTTATAAAGCAAATCTTGGGAAAAGGTGATTTTTAAAGAAAATCTCTAAGTAGTCTTGGCCACTGTTTGAGATCTTACATATATGAAAAATATATATTCTTTGTCAAAATTAATGGGTGATTTGGCTGGGTATAGAATTGTACTTAGGACATAATTTTCCTTTAATTTCAAAGACACTTAAAGCCTCTAGATTGGCTTTAGCTTCCAGTGGTTCTGTTGAGAAGTTTCTTGCCATTTTGAGTCTTGGTCTTTAGACTGTGACTTATTTTGCCATTCAGGAACTTTTAAAGGTCTTCTCTTTATCCCTGTTGCTTGAGACATTTTACCTGGTACCCTTTGCCTCCAGTGGCTTTTGCAGATGTACGAAAACTGTTTTGGTCGTCCCAGTGATTAGGGAAGATGCTTTGGTATTTAGTGTCTGGATGACAGAAAGGTTAATTTTCTTGCAGTGCAAGAAACAGTCTCACCCAAAATGTCAGTAGTGCCACTGTTGAGAAATATTGTGACCCTTGTGTATGACAAGAGAAACAAGACATGTACACCAAAGACCAGTCAATATGTTTGGTGATAGGGTTATAGACATGCTACATAAAACAATGGAGGAAGAAAGTGTAAATGACAAGTTACAGATTGAAATAGAACAAAAATCCCTACATGAAATACAGCCATTAAGTTATCTATGAGTACATATTTACCTTTGTCACTGCTTTGGGTTTCCTAATTGGACATTATCTGCACTATTGTGCTTAATCATATTTTTGATACTTTTTTCTGTATTTCCAAGTGGTACCTCCTCTTAATTACTTTGATAAGTCAAAAGCAATTATTAATTCTCTTCTGTAGTAAAGTATCTATTTGTAATCTAAACACTTAGCAACTCCAGATCCAGGCAGGTTAGAGGAGTAACATTTTTGCAAAGGCTAGAACTTGACTGACATTGAAGGCATACATATTTAAATTGAAACAAGATTCCAGGAATTGTACTTAGCAGCTTCATAGCAGCGTCTTAGCAGTTTGCAATTCTGTTTCATTAATGTCTTGGGAAATGAATGACCAGAGTAGCGCATGTAGATAGCTATATTATAAGAATGCAAACATCCAAGGACAAAGACAAATTCCTTTTGGATCATCCCTCATTTTCTCATGGTTCATATCATTGCTTTACTTTACTAATGCGGCTGACCAGGAAAACTGGACATTAGAAACAACAGAACTCTAAGGAAGTAGAGGGGGATTAAGATAATGAGGTGGGAAGGTAGTGGAAAATGTTAAAATAAGTAATTTGATGATTTGTATTAATAATTTTTTAGATATCTTTAAATCACTAGATATTAATGCAGAGTCTTTGTTTTAATATGTATATAATACCCTTGTACTTTTCAGAACCTAAATCACAGCCACAGCAGCTTCATCAGGGACAACACAGATTGTCAAATACTGAGCAAAATGGAGTAAAAGATAACAATCAACCAAGACATCTTCCTCGAAATGATACCAGACAGCCAAGAAATGAGAAACCTCCTCGTTTTCAAAGAGACACCCAAAATTCAAAGTCAGTTTTAGAAGGCAGTGGATTACCTAGAAACAGAGGTTCCGAAAGACCCAGTACTTCTTCAGGGTCTGAAGCATGGGCTGAAGAGAGAATCAAGTGTGATAGACCCTACTCTAGATACGACAGAACTAAAGAGCCTTCATACCCTTTCAGTTCTCAGCACGACGGTGCTTTTAAAAAAAGGGATAACTCTATGCAAAGCAGATCAGGCAAAGGTCCATCCTATGCAGAGGCAAAGGAAAATCCACTTGCTCAAGAATCCACTGATTATAATAACCAGAAACGTGGGAAAAGAGAAAACCAAACAGCAAATCCTGATCATTTTTATGACAGGAAACCACGAACAAGTAACGAAACTTTCAGTGGTGTAAAAATTGAAAAACATTTTAATGTAAATACCGATTTCCAGAATCCTGTCCGAACTAATAGTTTCCTTGGTGTTCCAAATGGAGAGACAGACATGCCACTGAGGGGCAGGCGAGTGGGACCGATTAAGCCGGCAGGACCCATCACAGCTACACCTTATGATGATAAAGTATTTTACAACAGTGGGCCCAAAAGAAGATCTGGGCCCATTAAACCAGAAAAAGTACTAGAATCATCTATTCCTATGGAGTATGCAAAATTGTGGAAACCTGGAGATGAATGTTTTGCACTTTATTGGGAAGACAACAAGGTATGCATGCTGTCAAGCTATCATATACTAATATTACTGAATGTCGCATTCTAGCAAGGACATAGAAGGCCATTGCCTTGGGACTGGGACTTTGGTTCTATGGCCGTACATGTTTAAGGTCTTTGAGCAGGTTCATAGATATGTAATTTATAAAAGAGGAAAAGTAAAATATTTAATGTTTTATGGATGTTTAGGGAGAATCAGTCTCAAAATTTGGTTAGATAAGTTCTAATTTTAGATTGTATATCAGAACAGTATTTAAAAGTGATGAAGTGAAGTTGATCAGTTACTTCATTTATCATCAACTGTCAGTGTTTGCTTTTCTTTCTAGTAAAGTTATGCCGATTCACAAGGAAGAAAATGAGTGGAGTGGCACAGAGTTAAATTCTATGGATTTCATTTAAATTAAAGAAAATATACACAATTGGCCTACTTAAAAGAAATCAGAACAGAAAAGCTAATTATTTAGCTAACAATAAATGATAATAATTAAGACAGTAATTTAAGCATTCTTTAGTTCTGCATTATATGCTGTCTACAAAAGAAAGCAAGAAATCATGAGGAAAGGGGAAGGGAAAGACAGAAGATAAGGTCAAGAAGGAATACAGTGGATCAGAGGAGAAGACCCAACAGAGAATAAGAAGGGGAAGAGGAAAGAGGGAGCCTCAGAGAGAAGGAACTTTGCACATGTTTCCCCCTCTACCAGCTCTTCTCGTTCTTGGGGGCTTGGGGGCAAGTCAAAGAAGACTTCTTCAGGAAGTGATGTTGGGGCCACTTCCAGAACTTGCTACAGTTTGTCAGTATTTTTAGTGTTGGTTCTTGGCTTGATAGCTCCATCCTCTACCATAATTTTAAGTTTCTTAAAGGCAGGGTTATGTCTGTCTAGTTTTCCTCTGCAGCCCTACTGCCCTGCTTCTCCCACAGTGGAGGGATCTGTTAATTAGTTAATTCTGAAGGGGGTACTTACATTAGAAAAAAAGGAGAGTGGTAGGGCACTGGAGATATCAGCAAGATCATAATAAAAAAAAATTTAAAAAAGAGTAGTTCTAGTGTGAGAGACCTGGTTGGATGTGAGGGTCAAGTTAAAGAAAAAATATTGGAAATAAGTATTTCATAGGTAGAGTAGTTTCAGTTGATAAAATAAGGCTATGCTCAATGAGAGTTTGGCCAGAAGGAGTGATGAAGACAAAGTTAACTGTAGTTTTCAAGGAACTGAATTTCAGGCTAGGGAATGTGGTTGGATCTTTTAAAAGGATACGAGAGGGCCAGGGATCAGGAACCAGGCCCTCCTGTGTTCAGTGAATGATGAAGCATAAGCAGGGTGTTAGATGTTCCTTGATGATAGCAGCAAGGAGAGGGGTACTTGTGTCAAATGCTTCTGTGAAAGTTTGATTAAGCTGAGAATGGAAAAATGTTTTTTTTTTTTTTGTATTGAACAATGTCTGATTGTTGGTGATCTTGATGAACAGAGGAAGTAAAAGGATTTCCAAGTGCATTAACTTTTGAAAGGCTTAGTATTATGACTCATGCTTTCCATTGAAATCCCTCAAGGATCATGCCCTAGTAGTAAGTGCAAAACTAATACAAGCCATTACAAAGCCTACAACCAACCATTAACAGGCTCAAGGATATCTGTTTGTACTTCATCTGCCTGCCAAAAGAAAATATAATCTTCCTTTTGGAAAAAAATTTTTTTCTAAAACCTCTTCAGTATTTCATCTGTGATGTCTGGTATCCTATAAAAAAAATTTGGAAGCATGGTTAAAAATAGAGAAAATGAGTGAGAAACAAATAAGCAACAGAGAATAATAACAGACCTATATGTATTCAGATGTTAGACTTAACAGACGAGTTCCTTAACAAATACTGAGTAAAACCATAATTGAGTAGCTGGTAAGTGTCAGGTACTTGGGATATATCAGATAATTCTGGATATGCTATTATCCTAATTTCTTCAAACACTTGATGAAATTATTAACAAAGTTTTACTTATAGGTGTAATTATCTCAAAAAGATCAATAATACCAAATTCATCTGTTGCCTTTTCTGAATATATTTAATATAATGTCATATAGTTTGTGAAAGAGAGTACCTAACAATTCCCAAAATGTTTTGAGCTTTTAGAGTATTCTTAGAATAATTGGATGATCTTCTAAGGTGACTCTTCTGACTTTAATTGAATGTGTACTTTCATTTTAGATTGAGGGACTGGGGGCTCTCTAAACATTGCACCATTAAACAAATAAACAATATTTACCCCCTGAAAGAGATAGGACTAGTTATCTTCTGAAAACACCTAATGTAAGATAGCTTTTAAAGGTTTGTCAAGAATAGTCAACTTTCCTATTTTTTAACCAGAGACCAACCAAGATAAAGATTTAGGAAAAACATGAGTTATAACTGTCGTTAAGACACTGTAATCTTAATTGCATTATAGTGCTGTTATGAAGATAATCAACTCATTAGAATAATCTAACATTTAAAAAATTCTTCACACTATCTTGCCTTTTCTCAACCTTTATTTCCATAGAAAGATTTGAGAATTTGGGAAAATTCTCCTTCTTTCTCTAGACTGCTATATTTAGTTCAGTTCTTTCTGCCCTCTCAACTGGAATACTATAACAGCCTCCAAAATGGTTTTCTTGCCTTAAACCTTATTCCTCTTAAATTTGTCATTGGGACTATTATTACTGATCCTGATCTTATACCATGTCATTCTTCCTAGTTAAAATCTTTCACTGTGGAACAAATACAGCCTGCAGCATGCATATAGAGCCTCTATCTTCTGTCACTTACCTTCTTGTCCTGTCTAATTTCCTATTGGTTGACCCTTCTCACATCATGCCATAATTATCTAAACTGTAGTTTTCTGCTCTCATCTCCATATTTTATGTCTCATTAACTTTCTGTGGAACACCCTCCTCAGTTTTTTTTACTTAGCTAAACCTTCTTCATCCTTGAAGACTGTATCCATTGTCATCTGTTCCAGCAAATTCTTCCCAAACTCCTGAGTCTTATTAAGTACCATATCACTGCACCATTAGTACAGTATACTCCACATTATATAAAAGTCATTTTTTTTTACACAGGCTGTTTTTTATTAGACTCTAAGCTTCTTAAAGGATGTCAACTTATTTATTTTCCGAGGCTATATTATGACTTTCATTTATTGAACTTATCAGAACTGATATAATTATCTGAGGAGCTTATAATTGAAGCATAGGTCCAGAAATTCTCACAGTAATTCACAGATCACTGAAGTGTAAGGCTAAGAAATAAAGGAGGAGGAGATAGATGTGAATGTATATCAAGAAGTCTAATACAAGAACCCCCCCACCCCCCTAAAAAAGGAAAGAAAAATTCCAGCATGGTGTCTCTGAATTTACCAGCATCCAGACCTAGGAAGAAAACACTATGGATTAACTTAATAACCTTTGTGATGTTACATATACTAGTTGATCAGTAAAAACAGATTTTTTTCTCCTACTATACTCAGGATAACATATTTTACAAGGTTATAGATAATAAGAATTCTTGTTACATTTAGCTTTTTCTGATTCTGGTGAGCTTATGAAGAGATACTCTTAGAGTAGATATTGTTGTAGTAAGAGCCTCCAGCTACCCTCATTTGAAGGAAGTATTCCTTAAGAATAAATAGTTTTCATTTTCATTTCATCTTCACTAAGCAACATTCAGACCTGTAATTTGGGTCCTGAATGGGTTGACATATAGTAGAGAAGTACTCCAAATAGTTAGTTGAGCTATTCCTAGTTACCTTAACAGAAAAAAAATTTAAGATTGTTATTGTTATGTAAATCAATTCCTTGTGTGTTTGTTAACGTGAATTAGTTCCCAGAGCCAAATTACACTAGGTAAACTGACAAAATAAAAGTGTCTGGTCTTGCCATGTCTCAAATCCTACAAGTCTTGAATATAACTAATGTGTTTATTCCTACTTCATGCCAGCTGCCCGTGGTGGCAGTCCCCTTCTTTGAGATTTATTTTTGTCATATATTTCTATTTGTTACATAGATTGCTCCATAGTTACATTTTCTGATTAGTAGGTAAGAATTGTGTAACTAATGTTCTCAAAGGGCTTCAGTGGCTAACTATAAGACATAACACTAGTTCTTTTTACACCCATTAATATGTGAATATTCTTCTCTACTGAGCTTCTTAGTTCTGTCCTGAAATCTTACTACTGCTCAGTGTTTGTCAGAACTCATATGGAGGTGAGAATTTCTCCCGTTTTTTTAGCCAATTTATGATTATCTAAAGGTAAGTTTTCTTTCTTAAAAATATTATTCCCTTAAAAATTTCCTTTGAAATATTGCATACTTGAAGTTACTAAGAGAGTAGATCTTAAGAGTTTTCAGCATAGAAAAAAAGTTTTGTAACTATGTGTGGTGATGAACATTAACTAAACTTACTGCAGTAATCATCTCACAATATATACATATCTCACTAAAAATTAATCTAAAAACTGAGCTTCCAAAAAAATGCACATTGTAACACTCTTGAGTATTTGTTTCTATCAAATACTGCCCTTTGTAGACAATGTCGATTGCCATGTTGAAAACTCCTTTTTGTCTCCTCAGTTTTACCGAGCAGAAGTTGAAGCTCTCCATTCTTCAGGTATGACAGCAGTTGTTAAATTCATTGACTATGGAAACTATGAAGAGGTGCTACTAAGCAACATCAGGCCCATTCAGACAGAGGCATGGGTACGTGATCCAAATTCTGTACGGAGGCATAAGTTATTTTGAAGAAAATACATAGCTCTAAATGATTAGTCATAGCAACACAAGATTTGCCAGTGTGAAAAAATATTTTGAATTTGCTTAAAACTGGCCACTTTTAAAGTAATATTCTAATTAATTACATTGAACTACAATAAAAATGAATGCGTTGGAATTAACTTTTCTTGTGTAATGCTTTGTTATATTTTGCTTTGGAAATAGGTGCCCTTATTTACGTTTGCAAGTTTTTATGCATATTTTGTTCTTTCCCAATTTGTTACTTTAAATTTGACTAAATTATGTCCAGCAGTTGTCAAATTCAAATCTCTGTTGGATATGTGTATATTCTTTACATATCAGATTAAGAAAAGAACTTTGAATTACATATGAAGTCATGCTGCATATATATATGTATGTATTAACTATAATATCTCTGTTTAACGATTATTTGATTTTGTTGCCAAATGTATGTCAAAGCTCTGTGATAATTTTGTTGATGTAATTTAGAACTATTGGTCTCATGGGAGTCCATTTTATAAAGGACTTAGGTAACTTTAGATACTCAGTTATATTTAGGGAAAAACAGGAGGGCAAGGTATATTAAAATTAGTTTCATATAGTTTTTTTATTTCCTTTCCTCAATTTATGATACCTGTTAATATACTTATCATTAGAAGTCTAATAGGTTTCTATTTCTCTAAAATAGCAAAATACACTCTAAAATTATGATAGCCTTATCATTGAAGTATACAGTGTTTTCTCATTTGCTAGCTTTAGTTTAGTTTTGGTCTTCTTACATATTTTTCTCTTACCACCTCAGTGTCATCTACCCCTCCATCACTCCTTTCCAAGAGAAATAAAATAACAACAAAAAGCCTAGTACCAGTAATTATGCGTTGGGCCATGGAACTTTACTCTTTACCATTTTATTCTAGAAAAACTATCATTTTCTAGATAATTTATCATTTCATATTTTATAGTATATTACTAATGGTTCATATGTTTAATTAAGAGCTCTTTTCCCTCACTCTCATTGGCCACTTTTTCTCCGAAAGACTGAAATACCATCAATATTTAGTTTATGTCTTCTTTTCTTGAAGAAATTTGATGTAACATATCTTTCCCCTTCTGACTTTCATGTGACTATATTTACATTCTCTTTTTTCCATTAATACATCTTAATCTTATTTTGATGGTAAAAGTAATTATTTTTAAGTCTGTATTTCTAGAAGATGAAGCCTAGTTTGCTGTTCATAATGTGCTCCCAAATGTGTTTAAACTATTACAGTCGAAGAGTCAAAATGGAATTTTTACCTTTATGTTTTTAAAATTTTTTAAGAGGATTTGATGAGATTGATTTTATTCTTTTCTCCCTAGAGAAAAATTTAGTTTCCTTATTTCACTTCTTTTCTACTTCCTTTTTCTGTTTCAGGGTGGCCATAACTGATGAGCACATTTGTCATTCCTCACTGTAGCTCTTTCATTCAAAGGTGTTTGGTACTGAGTGATCATTTTCTTTCTACAGTCAGTGACTTTTCCTTTCTTCCCCTTAATAGTCCTAATTGCTTTATCATTGATTTTAAGTCTATGTAAACTTAGCTGGACAATAGTTTTATCAGTTGTCACAGCCCATGTAGTGATTCTGAACCACAGCAATATTTTCATATTCTTTCTACCCATTTGTGAATATTCATCTATGCTTTATTCTATTTTTTTACTGATTTACTTTTTTGCAGTCAACGTAAAAAATTTTTATAAGATAATTGAAATATTTTACAGAAAGAAGCAGAATAGAATCATTAAATCTTTTGGTGATTCTGATATTTTTTTCTCCTGTGCTTGTTGATATTTTATGATTTTGCATTAATATAACAAATATTTTTGGATCATGAACATTGTTATTGGGGATGAGAGCATTCTTTCTTCTTTTTCTGCATGAATAATTGACTTAGTTTGTGGAAGCATCTCCTTGATATGCAAAAGCCACCAGCTTAACATACCTTCATTCATCTCCATTTTAAAAAAATGCATATGTACATATATACATAAAAAAGCCCCTGAAGAAAAAGAATGTATGCAGTTGTCAATACGTTTAATGTAGAGTTAGTGTTGAATTGTCTTGGCCTCTGAGAATATCCATGTTGAGGGTCTATGAGCACTTTCTCTTTTTGTAACTGGAATTGTGACAAATTTTAAATTAATCAAAAGCAAAATATTCACCAGATGAATAAGACGATAACTCTAATTGATAAGTCCCATTAGAAAAATTAAAGGGTTGCAAAGGTACAGTGAAGTTTTTAGAAGCCTTAGCACAGTTGTTCACTCACACCATGGATTGTGTCACTTTTAATTTTTAACTCTTGCACTATTTTTAATTGTGAAATTATATTGTATCTTTTATTAAGGTGTTTGTTATTGGTGTAAGGTTTTGGAAGAACTTCGTTTTCTTAAATGTAGCAATGATCACTCATTGAAGATTTTTCTAATAGTTTGCAGGAAAAACCACCCAAAAGCCTGCATATAAATCAAAAGCTTTTGTAGAAATCAGTTGCCTGTATGGTCTCTTAAAGGCATAAGGAGAAATCATTGAATAAAAAGCATGAAATATTAAAAGACACAGTGACTAAGTTAATAGTCTCTTGTATGGAAAATTAAAATAAAACCAACTTAATACTTTAAATCTAAAGGTTAATATTTTTCTTGTGAAGTTTAGGAATTATTTGCTCTGTAGACTAAATATCTATTTTGTCCTAGCTAGACTTCAGCTGGTTCTTTTAGCTGTCATTAAATATTCTCTCTTAATTTTAGTGACTTTATTATGGTGAACTCTCCAACTATCACACATAGTATGGGGTTCATAACTTACTCTTAACTGGATAAACGCTCTCACTGTTTCCCGCAATGTTCTTTAAACATTATACGATTTTCCTTATTTTTCCAAAGTAAATGAAGCATTAGGGAGTCTCATATTATTTGTAAAATTATATAGGAAGAAAAGTGTAACATTATCTTATATTTCTGATGACTGTATGAGAAAACATTGGGGGGCAGAGAAAACTGCTTTTTGTGTTTCCTGCAGGCCCTTTCCAAATTGGTTCCTTTTAACTCTAAAACTAATACCGGGAAACCAGTAAAAAGATGCCACAGGCAATTTGGAGTTACTGTAAAATACCCTGGCACTGCTGCTTAGACAAACCTTTTGTGTTTTTAAAGTGTAGTTGCTTTTGAATTGCTTTCCTAAGCCTGGAGAGACACTTGTCAAGTCTTGATTTTCCAAGTATTTTTATGACCTGGATTCTATGGAGGCTTTTATATCCAAGAAATGTTTTAGAACTTGGTGGTTTCTAAACCTTTTTTTATAAATTCATAGTACTTCTTAATATCAGGAAAAGAGCTTGTTCAGCTGTTGTTCCAATGAAATTAATTGTAATTATGTAGATAATGTTTAGTTCTAAGGCCTTAACATACACACCATCTTGGGCATTGATTCTGGACAGATGGATTGTTATTACCTTTTAAATAATCATCCTGTTTTAAATATTTTTCTGTATTCATCTACTCAGCAAATATTCATTGTACATCTATTAGGTGCCAGGCACTATTCTAGGTGAAGGGTATATGTTAATGCATAAAACACACAAAAATCCCTGCATACTGCATAAATTTAGAAGAAAGTTACAGGTCCAGTTATGTGAAACAAACTAAAATATCTCACGAGGGTCTTTATTCTTTCTTCTTGAAGCTTTAAGATAAAATACAAGTGGAAAAAGTCTTTTTTACTGAAGTTGTAATTTAAATAATGTTTAGGTCTTTATTTTATTCCACCTTAGTTTGAAGATGAAATTAATGTGGAAGGAAAAGCTATGACCTAATGAATTTTATCTATTTTTAAAGTTCTTATCTATTTATCTATTTTAAAAGTAAAATTTATTTTTTGGTTCTTTTTTAAATAATTATGATATATATTTTTTCAGGTTTTGTATACTTTACAAAAAGAACTATCTCAAGTTTTACTTTCGAAGTAACTTTGCACAAATATTTTATAATGACATCCTGGGATACACATTTGAAAGTTATCTTTTTAAATTCAAATGATGTTCACAAAAAACTATAAATTATTCTACCACTAATAAAAATATTAAAAAGAAACATATAACCAAAAAACTCTAACCTATTTAATGAGGAAGGAGATTGAGAGGATACATAAATTAATGAGTTAAAATAGATCCTAAACGTATTAGAACAAGGTCATGTTAGTAATTTTAATGATGTAGTGATAAAGTTAGGCTATAACTAGTTTGTATTTGATATCAAAAGATCATAATAGATATTAAAAAGAGGACAATTGTTATAGAAATCATTAACTTCAAAGGAAAATTAGAATTATGTAACAGTGAAGTTCTGCCAATTAGTATCTAATAAAAAGTACAAGCCCATATTTGATCATAGTCCAGAGATTTTTCATTCTTGCTGATAAATTCTTAAATAAATTAATGGGTATAATTTACCATACTTAAATTTCTGCACTAAAAGTACAAGTTGATCAAGGTCACTGAAAGACTGAAATATATTTTCTTCCACCATACATATTTCCAGAAACTTTCCTTCAAACATTGTCATATGGGCAGTGCTCATGTTGTTCTGTTTTGTTGCAGTATTAACAGAATTAAGCAGATAAAACTGTACAGCTGGCTTGGCTCCATTTAAGAACATAATTTTCAAATCACAGGTGGTGGAATTTGGGGATTCCATGCAACATCTTCAAGCTTCACTTTAATGAAGCTTGGTTGTATTTGATATTCTTTATTTCTTCATCAATTACCCAGCCTTTCACAAGTCCCATCAAAGGTTGTAGAATATACAGAAGGATTTTACTGGAGATATGAAAGCTGCTCACATAGAGGGAGAGATTATTCATTCATAAATGCATGCCATATGCATGGATATGTCAATTTAATACTGTTGGTATCTACCCTTTGAAGCCCATATTTCGTTTGTGATAGCCAAACCTGACAGATTATTATGAAAATACTGACATCTAGTTTTGACCCTGCTATATTATTCAAAAGAGACATTTTATTTCACTACGTAAATTAATAGTAAAAGAATAATATGCTAGATAATAATTTTAAGAACCTGTACAAAAAGTATTGTTTGAATTTTGCTGTTTGATAATATATTGTAATCTACTCAAAGGAACTATATATAAAAACATCTTTAAAAGGTTTCTGGGTAATCTGAGTTGTTCTTTATTGAGCAGTGAATGTACAGATTATATTATTATTTCATGTTACTTTTTCTGAAGATGAAATAACTTCTGAAGCAAAGCAACATGTCAGGGTATTACCTAAGATGCTTTCTGTTTTTTTACAGTTAGAATAGACATACTACTCAGATTTGCTTCTAACTTTAATTACAATTCATAAAATAATTCAAGCCTTAAATTATTTGAATATCAACATTAAGAATCAAGTTGAAAAATCTGCAGCATTTTCTTTTTGTATAAATGAATACTAATAGATATTATGTTAATCATTTATCTTCTAAGTCTCACCTTTATTAATAGCAACCTAAAGTGTGGAGCCCTGAATTATGATGTTGGTTAATTGGGAATTAAATTATGATGCTTTAGGTTTATGCTGAATATTACATGATTTACTTTTTCCTTCAAAGTAGTCTTAAGGAGGCATCATGAGTGAGGCCTGCAAATGAAGGGTGCTGGGATTGTCAGGTGAACTTATTTTTCCCTTTGACTTTTTTGATTCAGTAGGCTCAAGCCTTGTTTTCTTTTAAAAGTAAATTTTTGTTTTTTTCATTTATTTTACTTACCAGGACTTTTAAAACTGCAATTCAGACTGCACTGAATTTTACCATTCTTTTACAATACAAGACTTGCTAATATACTCACTGCACAGGGAAGTAAAGTAATAAAATAAATGAATCTGAGGAATATTTTTGTTTTGTTTTATTTCTCTGTTCCCAAAGATCTTACTCTTGTATTGGACATGTGCCTTGACTAGACACTCATATTCAGTATATTTTAAAGACTGTTATAAATCTGAAGACGCATCCTTGAATTAAAAAGATACACATAGTTCTATTTTAGTTTCTAGTAAATTTCTGACCCTCTTCCATCTGCATCTAAAAAAGCAGAAAAATAATGTTGCTCATTGCACCATAGACTTTATTTGCTTTCAGATGGAGCCCCCACAGCACATTTTTCCTCCTTCGAAGTCAGTGCTTGTGATCCTTGATGGTGATGGGCTATGAGGGGATTTAGGATATATATTTGATGGCATACTATATATAGTCAGTTGTGAGTTGTCCATTCTCTTTTTTAATTTTACATGGTTCTCTTGTTTGTTAGTCATCTCTCTCTGTTATCACTCTATTTCCAAAACAGCTTTGTATCCACCTGGCTTTTTTTTCTTTTTGGTACCTTCAGAAGATATTATCTCTTGATGTACATGGACTACCCTTCCTACTGATCTTAATTTTCTGAACTTTATTAGACCTGGACTGCTTACTCTAGAATCATGAGCAATAGGTTTCACTATCACATCTCTAGGAAAGAGTGGAGTTGATATGTCTCCTTGTGAGAAATACTCTGTGTTATAGAGCTTCCAAATCCATTAAACTTGGGAACTACTAGCAAGAGTTTTACACGTTGGCTTGAAATAACTCCCCTAGCACCTGTCATTGACTGAAAGCTCCATTCAGAAGGGAAAGGAAATACTACAACAGTGAGTACATTTTGTTTGCCTTAAAAAAGAAAATCCATGTAGTTTATTAAGAGTAAACATAACTGAAGAGGCTCTAATTAAGCATCTTAGACCACCATAAGAATACAAAAATCATTAATTTTTTTGTGCATACTTTTTAATGCCTGGTCCATCTAGCTCAGAGTTTTCTGAAGTGTGTTCTGAGAACATTAGTTATGTTCTCGGATTAAGTAAATTTGGAAAATGCTGGCTTAAAAAAAAACAAGTGCACTTTTTTATTATGGGACTTCTCAAGACTAAGTATTTTATTTTATTTTATTATGTTTTTCTCTATCTTTTTGGGTTCTTCTGTAATTTCCTTCGATAGTGATTTATAGTTATCCTGCAACCTTGCTGAAATCACTTATTAGATCTATAGCTTATGTTCATTTGCTTTGAGTGCTTTTATTTTTGATTATTTTTATTTAGAAATTGCTATTGAACATTCACATCAGTGATACGTATTTTAATCTGTAAGAGAGAGAAGTAGTGTATATTGCTTCACAAACGTATTTGCTCATGGAATTCTTTTTTTTTTTTTTTTTTTTTTGCCTATTATAGAAAGCCTATAGGATATATTCTGGAAAAGATCTTAGCTGTCTTGTCACCTTCTTTCTAGTTTTCAAATTTTCCAGCTTTAAGATAGGATGAAGATTTATCTTTAATTAATGGTTTTAGCTGTTCTAAACTTCTTATTTATAACATAATATTCTATTTTTATGCTACAAATAGAGACTAAATATATAAAAGACAGTTTGTCCTCAAACACATTCTAAGATTCTTAACCTTTCTTTGAATAGAGGACAGAATATGTTCCTGAAATTTTATGTCCCTTCTAAGTACTTATGCCATTAGTAACAGTATTTTATTACATAAAAATAAAATTAAGATCTTATCTTACATAGAATTATACATAACTCACTGGTTTTTAAATTTTATTTTAACTTAACTCTAATTCTGAAAACTTCTATGCATTAACTTTTAGAAATTGTCATTTGTGAAGACTACCATCATAGCTTTTATAATATTACTGTCTTTGTAATTCTCACCTAATAACCCACATGATCTTTACATGTTCCAACAGTAAGGTATTTTCACCATTTATTTGGATTTTTATTTGTTATTTTGCAATAAACTAGTCTAAGGCAAAATGTGAAATCCCTTTTTTTGTTAAGATGACATTTCAAAAGAAAGTTTCAAAGCAAGTTAATTCCATTGGATAAGTGAACATTTTTAAGTGATGGAGAATCTGAAAGACCAAAAATTCAGTTTTGTTTCAACATTTATAATGCTCTTTTACTAATACGTTGTTGTGTTCTAAAGCTCTTGAATAATATTGTTTTAATTAGTTAAAAGCTTGTTAAAGCCTCCTGGAAAATAAGTAAGCTCTTATACTTAACTGCTCTTGATCCCCTGTTCTTGTTTTCCTGGTAACAGCAGTTAAGTGAGATGAATTGATAATCTTGGATATAATTCCAGAGCTCACTTGAGTGATCTGGAGGGGGAAAAATTCTTATTTTAAGAAACCTGCCCTTTCCAGGCACTTATAATTATAAACAAGGGCAGAATTTATGGCTGGATAATAGTTAGTGAGAGTGCATAGGAACTCTATAAATAAGATGTATATATATATATATACTGTAAGTACTAGCTCTTTTAGAGCTTGAGGGGATTAGAATTTTAAGTGAGCACATGAACTGGCTTGATAACTAGAACAGGGGAAGGAGGTCAGAAATTATGTGTTGAATGATTTATGTAGTTCTGGTAGTCACCTTTATTACTGAAGAGTCCTTTGTCAGAAATCAAGCCCAAGCATAACAGTTTTAAATAGGATAGTTTTTCAATAAATATTCTTCAAATGCTTTTTGTAGCAAAGCTACTTTAGAAAATAGATTGTCCTATATACCCAAGGGATTAAAAGAATATAAGAGAAGCCGAAGATATATTTCTTTCCTTCCAGAAGCCACTTAATAAATATTAATAAGGCCTCCATCAGACTGAGATGGTTCAAGTCTGGGAACCGTTGTTGGTGTGGTTCTTGATTACAATTTTGTTATGCATGGTAAACAAAGGCCAGCAATGAAGGAAGGAAGTGGGGAAGTCTGATGTTGACTTTTCAAAACCAGTGGTAACTTTTTAATGACCTTTTATTGGCATTTTTAGCTTGCCTGAAATATGCTCATTTTTCCCCAGGGCATGTGATTAAGAAATTAGGGTAAGCCCTCTTGGTCCTGCTCAACCAAGAACTTACTATACAAAGTAAGATATTAGAAGTCAGTTTAATTCTGTTTCTATATGATTCAAATTTTAAAATTTGTGGGCTCGTGTTCCTTTTTTTAATGTCGGCAACCATTTTTGGTACGATTGAATGAATGATTTAGGAGAATATAATAATAATTTTATCTTGAAAAGACTTATGTAAATAAGGCTGAAAATAACATGGAGAAAAGTACACTAATTTTTTGTTTATCTCATAAAGTGATCAGATAATGTAAGTCTTATTATCATTGGGAATTTCTGAATTTGACCATGAGTGGATAAAACAATGTTAGACAATTAGATTTTTACAATATGAAATTGAAGTCTTAAAGCAAAGGGAAAAGGGAGCCATATCAAAAGCTTGAGAGTATTAGTACTTACTTGAAGTTTTTTGTTTATTCTAGGTAAATATTTTTTTCTCTTCTTTTGTTCCCCTTCTCTCCTTTTCCTCTCCCTCCTTATCCAGATTCCTCCTCCTTGTTCTCTTCCTCTTTTGTTTTTATCTGAATATTTGCCTTTTATTCATCTTAAAGGTTTCACATAACTTTTAACTATTAGGTTGGATTTGTTCCACCTCAGACAGGATTAATCCTCAAATGAAGTCTGGTTAAATAGAGCATCTTTTCAAGTTCAGAAAGCCTCTAAAAGATTTGTGCACAAATAAATTGGTTTTCCTGATTGATCTTTCATATCCCTGATTATAATTGATGCTTACTTAACACCTAGCCCTACTGATAGTAGTTCTCATAAACACAAAGACTGTTAGAGACTGAGATGTACTGGAGCTGAGTACAGAAAGATCTAGAAATGGTGAAAAGTTGATTATATGCCCATTTGATTTAAATTGTATCCTTGCATTTTTAGGAAATAGGCGAAGAAGAGAAAAATTTCTCACTAAATGTGTTTAAAAGTTATTAGAAACATAAGTAATTGAGATGAGAAATTAAAATATATAATTCCCTAAGAAACTCTTCAAGAAACTGGAGACTGGAAACTCTAAATTTTGTCATAGAAAATTAATTATAAAAGGCTACATTAAAAACATTTTAGATATAATTTAGAAATGAACATAAGATTTACATCTCAAGAAGATACATTTTCCTAATAATTTGTTGAAAATGCTTAAAATTGGCTATAAAAAGACTGAATATTCTGTCCATTCTAATGATTATAATGGCTTTAGTGAAAATAATCACTGAGGGAAAATCATTAAGTTAGAAAAAAACACCCATACAGTAGGTTAAATGTAGAATTGATATCTTGGTTCTTAAGTATTTTTTAAAATAGTTTTTATAACGGTATAGTTTAAAAGGTTTGACTGAAACTGCTACACAAAAAATTTCAAACAAACTGCTTTAAATAATTTCAATTATAGAAATAAGTTTTACTTTCTGAAGTGAGATTTACTACACTTTGAAATTCCAGGAAATTTCACATCAGTGGCAAAGTACTGCCAAAGTTGCTTCTGACATCGTTTACTACTTATTGCCATTTTTAAGTCCAAGGCTGAGACACATTTTCAGATTCTGTGTGCTGCATCCCAAGGGAATTGATGGAAAAGGGTCACTGCAACAGTTAAATGTCTGCTCTGCTTGGCCTTTAAAAGAAGGGGAGAGGGCAAGGCTGGTCTTGGGCAAATTACTTCCACCTCCCTTTTTGCCCCTGCTTCAGCTCCAGGGGAGCTGGAAATGCACAGGAGGAATCAGAAGACCTGGGTCGAGTCCCGGCTCTACCACTTACTACCTATGTGACTTTGGGTAAGTTACTTACTATCTCTGGGTCTCAGTTTCAGTACAGGGTTGCTGTGAGGATTAAGTAATATGATCAATGGAAATGTGCTTTGTAAACTCGCAAGGTGTATAGAAACATACATTTTTATTAAAAGCTTGGCCTTCTTCCCTATTCTTGTATAGTATAGTGTCCTCAGCTATATTGTTTTTAAAGCAACTCAAAATGACTTAATTCCTTTTGCTTGTCCTTATGTCATCCCCATATTAGAATTTCTTATTCCTATCTTCTGCATGCTTCAGAGTTAAGTGTTCTAAGAATATAAAACCAGTCTAGTTAAATTAATTTCGCAGTGAAGTGTGGATTACTGCTACCCCCTCTTACCCTTCACATGCCAACCTTTCTCCTTTAATCTTCTCAGAATTATGTGTTTAGAAATGTCAAGAAATCTAATGCATGGACGTTCAGACAGAGTTGAGAAGAAAGGTTTTTGGCGGAGGGAGGTCCTTTAAATCCTGTATCCAGATCATTCCTGCATGAGTTAATAAGGTTGACTGGGAAAATGGGAATATGATTGTGCCTCTAGTCCTTTTTTTTCCTCTGTGGGAAAGAAGATGGAAATAGTTCAGAATTTAAAAGTTCTTCAGGTGTCTCTCTGAAAACCAAGATCCTTAGCTTGAGAAATAATCATAGAGAGACGAAACAAGGGATTTAATAGGCATTTCTTTGGCCAGTCTTTGAGTTATATCTGACGAGGCCATCTTTGCTTCCCACCAAAGTAAGTTCTAGCCCACCTTCAGCCAAACTACATTTATAATGCCTGTAATCTTTATTGGGTGCTTGGTTTATGGAGGCTATGTGGAGCTAAGGAAGAAAGAGAACTTGCGTTCTGGATCACATCTGGTTCCAGATCAAAGGCTCTTTGAGGGCATAAAAAAGACCTTATATATCTACTTGGTCCAGCCCTCCTCATAATCTAAGAATGCTTGATCTGGCTATGTGTAAATAATAGTAATAATAGCCGTGAACTGCTTGCCATTAATGCCTAATTATCATGGAGCACAATAACAGTTAATCATGCCATGATTAGATTAACTTACAGATTTTATTTATTTTATTTTATTTTATTATTTTATTTTTACAGCCTTGAACCGTTGACTTACGCTCAATATGGTTTCTTGCTGAAGTAGCAGTGTCATCTTTCATTACTAAAAATGAGAGAGAAATATTGAACTCTAGTAGTATTCAAATACAAATTGAAACAATTAAGTGCAGTGTTAAATGTAGAAGTTAATGGGAAAAAACTTAGATAATGCTCATGCTGGCAAAGGTGCAGGGATGTGAGTACTCATACTTTGATGATGGCAGTGTAAATTGATGTGGCCCTTCTAATTTTACTAACCTTAAAAGTGTTCATACCCTTTAAATCAATAATCCAACAGTTAATCTCTTCTAGGGAAAGAACAAAGGAAATAAGCTAATTTCTGAGAGATGATTGGAGCATTGTGATAATAGTAAAAACTAGAAGTTACCTAAATGCCTAATAATAAGAGAATGTTAAAATAAGTGATCTCCCAACTCCTAGATGAAGTATTTAACAGCTGTGTTGAAAAATCATTATGAAGGCTGTAATATCATGGGAAATACTTATGATGACTGAATGAAAGTAATGTATAGATTTGAATGAGAATATACTGAGTGGTTTAGCGTAGTAGAATTATGTACACTCTTAAGTATGTGCATACATACTTTTTTTCGATTTTATAAACTCTAATTTTGTATCACATTTTTAACTTGAAAAAGTAAAAGCAAGCAAAATAAAATAGTAAGAGGAAAGTTGTTCATAACTCAGGAATTTTAGTCTTTAAAAAAACCTCAAAATTTGCAAAAAGATATCAAAATATGGGAGGAGAAAGATGAGATAAAACATCACCTTTCAATTTTAATTTTGCCTTTTCCTTCAATGAAGGTAACAGCAACATGATTATGGTTTTTCATGATAAAATACCATGAGCCTTAAACTTGTTCCTGTCTATCATTAGTAAATGAAATACCCCCACAACTAAACAGAGTTACCTATACAAAGTCTTATCACCTGCTCTCACTCTATCCATACAACCTATTTCCCATTTCCTTGCAATATTCTCCCTTAGTTATACTGTTCCCAAAATGCTTACACATCTTCAGAATCTAGTCTTTTCCAAGTGCTTTCATATGCAGAGCAAAATAAATTTTTCCTATGAAATGTTTCTTTAATCTGTACTTACCATTCATGGTTTCAAAAATATGTTACTATATAGTTATATTTTGTTTGGCTCTTCATCCCTTTTTAGTATTTGATATATTTTTAAAATATTAAATATAAAGTGAAATTTTATATTTGAGGTTTTCCTATTATCATTTCAAGTATGTATCAGTCTATTCCAAAAATCCTTTTTTGAGCACTTACTATGTAGCTTTATCTCTCCACCCAGAACAGTGCTGGACACATTTCCTTATAATGATTATGTGCTAGAAAATGGAAATGCATAGATGAGCAATCTCTGCTCTCAAGGAGTCACAGACTAGCAGAGGAGCCCAGCAAGTAAACCAACATCTCTTTATCATGAACAGAGCACAGAATACCTAACTGAGTCAGGAACTGGCTCATGGAAGAATCAGTATCTTCTCTGACCATCCTATTCTAAAGCAGCAGTGAGCCATCACACAAACTCTCTATCCCCTTTGCCCTGCTTTATTTTCTGCATATCTTGCTCCTGCCTCCAACTCCTAAGTGAAATCAGTGTGAGAACAGAACTCTGTCTCAGCTAATACTTGGGCGTTCAGAACAGCACTGAAAAATAAGGCACCCTCAATTAAATATTTGTTAAATCTGGATGACTGAAGTTTAATGTGAGTCTTGAAAGTCTGGAAGCGCAGTTAGTTAGGACTTAGGTTTGGGGGAAAAGGGAGGAAAGAGAGAAGTCAGGGAAATTCTAGAGGGCATGGTAGAACGAGGTATATTTGGCAACAGTATAGATGGGTGTAGTAAATGTCAATAGATGAGGCTGCATAGGCAGGTGGGGTCAAAGTGTGGAGAGGAAGGTGGGTTATGCTAAGAAGTTTGAATTTCATCCCTTACAATAGGGATGAAAAGACTGAAACACTGTGTGCACTAGAATGTCACGATGTGATCTTTGCTTTAAGAGATAATTGCCCTAGTGGCTCAGTCGGTTAAGCATCTGCCTTCAGCTCAGGTCATGATCTCCGGGTCCTGGGATCAAGCCCCTTGTCAGACTTCCCCCCCACCCCTCCCCTCTCAAATAAATAAAATCTTTTAGAAAGAGAGAGATTATTGCCCTAGTATAGAAAATGGGTTTCAGAAAGCAGAGAGCATGTAGACCAGGTATAAGAGTTAAGGCAAGTGGTAAGGATGTTGGAGTCATCAGAGTTTAGGCAAAGGTAAAGAGTATATAGATGAGCCTGCCTAGAGCAAGTGTGCAAAAAGAGAAAGCCAAGGAATGGGATCAGACTTTGGGGGAATTTCACAGTTAAGGGGTGGGAAGGGGCACTGAGAAGCTGTAGCCAGAGAGGACAGCAGGTATGGGTGCTGAATCCATATCTAATGCTGGAAACATCAAGAAAGATAAGAACTGAAAAGTACCTGTTGGGTTTGGCAATCAATAGGTGATTGGCAACTATAGAATGAATGCATTTCCAGTGGAATGCTGGAAATGTGTATCGCAACTTATGGTTTCTTGGGAAATAAGAAAATGAAGTGTAGGCTACTTTTAAGATCTTGGTTGTGAAGACGAAAAGTATAGAGGATGAAAATAAAGAGTAAAAGAACTCAGGGTAAAAACTCAAGCCTATTTACGTCAAAGGCATAGTGAAGCAAAGAGAGGAGAGGTTGTGAAAATAGGAGTAAAGATTTTTAAAAAACCCAGGCCATGATAAGAAAGTGGGGCACAGTCACATGTGACTTTGAGTATGTGAGGAACACTAGCAAGAGGAGGAGAAAGAAGTAAACATAGGTGTGGTGAGGTTAAATTGTTGGGTTTCAGGGAAGGAAGCTAAATAATTCTAATGAACCCTTTTTTTCTGTGAAGTAAAAGCAGGTCATCAGTTGAAAGTAAATGAGGTCAAGAATAGGAGAGGAATTTTGAAGAGAAAAGTAAGGATTTAGGAAATGCCCAGGAACATGGCAGATGGAATTGACCAAGAATGTATTTTTCACAGCAAAAGTTTTCAACCCTTAGTAGAAATCATGTGGAAAACATACTGTGAGAATTCATTCTCAGTTTCAAGTCTTTTAGTAGCTACAAAAAAGTTTAAATGAATGTACAAATGGGAAGAATTTTCCGTGTTTATTAAACAGAAACTAATAGTTAACCCCTAGCCAGTCTTCAGTAGAGGGCCTCACTAGCAACCTGATATTTGAAAGTCTACATAATGACTATATTATTGCCCTACAGCTTCAGCAAAATTCAGTCCCGGAAAATGTTCTGTGAGGGTGGGCACTTATGCCTAAACCATTAACATTAATATAATCCTAGGAATATTACCAAAGTTTGGGAGCTTCTTGACAACTTCATACCAGGTACTGAGTGATATAGTAGATAGATAGAAATGTTAATTAGGTACTTGAACATTCTAAGACCCATTGTGTGTGTGTGTGTGTGTGTGTGTGTGTGTGTGTGTGTACATGCACGGAAGCACATGAAAGATACCAATGTTTAGAAAGCTGTGATAGTTACTAAATTGTTTGATTAGAGAACAAAATAAGGTAGGAAATTAAAGAAAAAAAGAAAACTTAAATCTCATGAGACCTCATCTATCTGTTGACCTATCCATCTATTACTGACTCATTCATGGAGAGAGATTTTCCTAACACGGACACTATTAAATGAGGAATTTTTTTTTCAATGCTCTTCTAAATTTTTTCTTGACACTTATAAAGAGTTGTCCCCTACTAGCTATAAAACAAAATCCAAATAAGAAACTAGGTAATCCTGTTAAGAACATATGCTCTTCATGATCATAGAGTTAATTTATCAATTATCATGGAATGCTCTTATTCTGGCATTGAAGAAGATAAGTCTTAATGGACATACCACACGACAGTATTGATAAAGTTTCTAAAAGAGTCTAAACAACATTTGGTCTCTCACTGAGACCAGAGACAGCTTAGAAAAATAGTCTGTCTGAAAGTTTATGCTTCTGAATGTGATAACACTGAAACAAACAGAGAAGCATAATACTATGAGGTTTATCAAATTATGAAATTAGGGAATATCTCTTGTTTAAAATGTATTATATAGTTATCAATTCTTAGGTAAAGTTAGAACATTTACAATTAAGTATACAACAGAATTATTTTTGTTAATCTAAGCTTCTGAGGATAAATATCTTGGAACATGTAATAGTTTGTATTGGTACATTTTACTGCTTTGTTATACTTTCCTTCTCAGTAGTCATGTTCTCTGGGGAGTTAATACTCCTTATCTGTAGATAGCAAGATGGGGAACGTTAACTCAAATGAATTTTACAAAGACAATTACTATATTTGGGAAGCTGGTAAGATTTGCCCCAGTAAAGAAGATTGCTTCTGGATTTCTTTCTTCATTGGAAGAAAAATGAACATGTTGCTAATTGTGACTGGATTTCTTAGCCTCTTTTTATATTATATCGGTTATTAACACCAATAACTGTAAGAATCACTTTGGAAATGTAAAGTGCCTCCTAAAGGCTCATTTAGCATTGTGTGTTAGGTTTTCAGCCTCTCAAAATCACTAGGATAATATAGTCAAACTGCTCGACTCAAAGCAGTGGAAGAAAAACTGTTTATGTTTTATGTGGCATTATAAAGAATAGAACTTTACACTTGTGAAGTAGTAATAATAGTGCACTTTATTGAACACTTAATTTTGCAGCCAACATTAGTCTAAGCTCTTTACTTCCATTAATTCATTTAAAGTATAGTAGCTGTTTATGGAGAGTGTAGCCATCTCAGGGCTGTTTGTTCCTCAATTGAGTCCTTCAGAGTAGATAACATTATGGATAATTTGTGTTTTACAGTAAGAATGGTAGCACCCAAATGTTATTATATCTACTTTATTAATTTCCTGATGTGTTTAAAATGCAAGTGAGGTGGAAAGCACTTGATTTTGATCTATTTATATAAATCTCGAAGAGGTTTCACATGATCAATCTAATTCTCTCCGTCAGCCTCTGCATACACTGGGATGTGCCGAGAGACCAACATAACCTGGGCAAGATATATAACCTTTGTTAACCTCACTTTTGTTTTCTCTTCTGAAAAATAGTAATAAAAAATATGCAATTTGATAGGGTCATTGAAAAGATCATAGTAGCTGCTCAGTAAACATTTTGTTCAGTCACTAAATAATTGAAATGCTTGGCAGATAGGTTCTTAATTACTGTTGGCACCACTTCTTCAGTTTTCCTTCAAAGCTTTGGAAAGAGCAGCTTCCGTTATTGTCCATCTCTTCAAAGTAATGTTTGTTGGCCCCGGACTGCAACATCAGCAGTTGCTGATTGGAACTTTCAAATCAAGAGTTGGGTATCCATCCCAAATTATCTCTCTTACAGGGAAACCCAAACTGCTTCTTTGCACCATCCTTTTCTTTAAATTAATTCCTTTTTCTTTTATATTTCCTTTTAAAACTTTCTTTTCTATTATAATGTTGCTAGTATAATGAACTTCTCTATTAGGATTCTTAAAATGCAGGCGTAAAATAAAAATCCATAAATCTTTTTAAAGTAAGTGAGTTTTTCCCACAAAATGAAAGAGCTGTGTTCCTTCAAGCTAATAGTATTGCCTGCAAAGTTATAAAAATTTCCATCACTTTCTTTATGCAAAACCATTTTTCTTCACACTTTTGAAGTACTGTTTGTAGCAGCCTTCATAAATTGGTGACTTCCGTTCTAGCTCTGACACAAAGCTGTTCAGCCCACCCTGCTGTCAGCGTACCTGCTGCTTGACATTGACAGGACTCTTGTCGAAACCAGGGATTGCATAAATTAGTGTTTAACCCTGGACGGGCTTTTCTCCTCATTTTGATTCAACTTTTAAAAGACTGTCATGTTCTTATTCATAGATAATGAAAGTGGAATTTGACTACCATCATACACTTTAGAACTTTCAGGGTTTATAAACTGTTAAGAATATCCTAAACTTTCCTAGTCTTACTTTTCAACAAGCCTTAATTATCCTCAGTTTTACAAATTCCTGTACAATAATGACATCATCACTGATTGTGTACTGTCCTTTTCTTCTAGTCCAGAGGATCTACTTGCCTTAGTTTTGTTTTTGTTTTTGTTAAGATTTTATTTATTTATTCATGAAAGACACAGAGAGGAGAGAGAGGCAGAGGCAGAGGCACAGGCAGAGGGAGAAGCAGGCTCCATTCAGGGAGCCTGACGTGGGACTCGATCCCAGGTCTCCAGGATCACGCCCTGGGTTGAAGGTGGCGCTAAACCGCTAAGCCACCGGGGCTGCCCTGTTTTTGTTTTTTAATAAGCAGCTTACATTGTGGTGGGGAGGGATGAGGTGGAGGAGAGAAGAAAAGAGTTTTAAGTTGCATAAGAGAAGTATACTTTAAGTAATCTTATGGCTGAATTTAGAATTTTTAAAAAGTTGATTGTTTCACCTTAATACTTTTCAGAAAAGTACATATTAAATGTTTGAAAAACCTAAGAAAATCTTTTGACTGTAATACTTCCTAGCTTGTCATTGTTCCACTGTGGCTCTATGGAACAGAGAGGAATAGCGTCATTCTTGTACAAGGAAAACAAAACACATATTTAATAGAAACAAACATTTATTATGTTCTCCCTTTGTGTAAGATAATAAGCAAATTACTCTCAAAAGTATATTATCAGTTTCCCTAGCCTGCCTTGAACATCTAAGACAGGGTTCCTCAATTTCAGTAAATCTAGATAGTATTATGGGGAATTATAATATGTTTAATAGACTCAATTAAATTGGGTGACATATATGGTCTAATTTTCCTTTACCTGAGTTGACAGAGATAAGTTCTCTCCCTTATTATTCTTGGAGAAAATCTTTGTGATGCCTTTCTCTTTCTTCAACCATCAAAAATGATTGAGAAGGTCTCCTAAACTCGGAAAGAGAATGATTTTTTTTTTAAAAGAAAAAGCTAACTCCTCATATACTGAACATTTTGAAATCTCAACATGAGGAAAAGAAATCCATAAATTTAAGCATACTGAGAGTAATTTATATTTCGATAACACTAAGATGATATTTATTTCTCTACTAAGTATTGAGGTAAAGGGGAAGAAATGGTTGAGAATGTGAAGATTAGAATCCTTCTCTTTAGAACTTGATTATAATTGGAACACTTACACACAGGTCCGTGTATAATGACCTGCATTAATTGGTGTAATATCTACAAGAACCCTATGAAATAATTTTTGTGTTCCCATTTTATACACAAGGAAGATGACAAATACTAGCTTCAGAGTCATGAAGTAACTTGTCTACAGTCATTGAGCTAGTAAGTCACAGAGCTGATATTTAAGTTTTGAACTCACTGACACCACAGTACGTGATTTTACATTTTACCTGTAAATGAAGATTAATGATACCAAACTACTTGAGGATTTTCATGGGAGTTTAATGAAATTGTGTATATAAAAATATTCAGCATTGCAGTAAGCTTGTGCTCAGTATGTGGTATACTTTTTTGATTAAGGTATCTTTCAAACATTTAGCTCATTCAATTTTAATTCTCATGAATTTAGAGAATTTTAAATAGATGAAGATGTATGTGGGTAGAAGTATCAGCTTATATTCCTGAGGAGGCTAGGCAGTATTTCACATAGGGCAGGGAAAAAAATCAACCTATTCCTTTCACCTACTATTCTGTTGCTAAGAGAGTTTAATCTCATACCAAGACCCCCTTTTCATCTTCTAAATTCCCTCAAATCTAGTTTCAATATTAAACTAATATTTTATTTTATTTTTTTAAATAATAAATTTATTTTTTATTGGTGTTCAATTTGCCAACATACAGAATAATACCCAGTGCTCATCCCGTCAAGTGCCCCCCTCAGTGCCCATCACCCATTCACCCCCACCCCCCGCCCTCCTCCCCTTCCACCACCCCTATTAAACTAATATTTTAGCCATCTATTTAGGTCTTACCCTTTTAGATGATAGTCCTCTAGTTTTCAGTATGCAAAAAATAAATAAAATAACTTGTCAGAAAAACTGACTTAATATTATAGTTACTCAGAGTATACCAGTGATAAATCTGTGCCAAAATGATATCTTTCATTAGTGTATGGATTTCAACTGTACTTAAATTTGAGATTTTGATTGGGGAAATAATTATTTCAAATACAGAATGACATAGACCTAGGAGTAGGTTGTAAGGATTTTGCTTGATGACAAGCGCAATATGAACAAGCAGTGATTGAGCAGCTGCTAAAAACATTAAGGTTAGATTACATTAATAGATTTATTTTTTTTAAAGATTTTATTTATTTATTCCTGAGAGACACAGAGAGTAGCAGAGACTAGACAGAGGGAGAAGCAGGTTCCTCACAGGGAGCCCGATGTGGGACTCGATCCCTGGACCAGGATCATGCCCTGAGCCAAAGGCAGAGGCTCAACCACTGAGCCACCCAGGTGTCCCAGATTACATTAATAGATTTATATAGAGTTTGCTTATCATGGGAAATAACAGTATTATGTTCCAAGCAGACCCTACTTGAAATATTGTTCTGAAAACTAGGTTACATGGAAGAGTAAATATTAAAATACATAAAGGAACAAAACGATCAAGATGATGGGAGATTCTGGAAATAATGGTATTTGACAAGTGATTCCAGGAGCTGAGTCTTTAGATTCTAGAAAATAGATGAAAGAGAGATATAATGCTTTTTTTAAAGTAGCTTAAAATCTTTCATATGGCAAAAGAAACAGGCTCAATGAGAAAATGTTAGTGGAAATGTAGATTTGTCCTTTCTTGTGCAGGACAGAGGTGGAGTTGGCTGCTTGAGGAAGCCTGAGTTCCAACAGAGTTCTCTGAGGGGGTAGGTGGTTCTTGTACTGCAGACATCAGATCACTGACTCCTGGGCTACTTCACATTTCTAAAACTGGCTTTGTTAGCTAGCCTGTTAATTGATTAGGGTTTCTAAATATCTGTTAACATTATGTTTCACTAAAGAGAAATATTTTTAGTTCGTTATGCAGACTTTGTTATTACGGGTTTTTAGGTGTGAATGGAATTCAAATGCAAAAATGATGTTCACCACATTGGGTGCTATCTGCTTTAAGATTTAAATGTTTAACTCTTCCTGTTAGTCTTACGTTCCTTTACTTTCACTAAAGGGGTGAAAACATCAGCAATGATTTTGTTTCTGTGTTATTAGGCATGACTATCTTTTTCTTATACTTATATGAAGCATGTCAAGTCATGTGTCCCATCCCCACTCCAACCCTTCGTGCTTTTTAAAGAGCTGGCCTATATTTTATCAATTTGACATGGAGATTTTTTTCTATCTTTGTTTCTTAAATATGTATTACAGGTCACTGTAGCATGCCTTAACTATTTGTCTCAGGTGGTCAATTACATAATGTGCATCAGGCTGACTTTTAGAGTAAGAAGTGGTCTGGCATGATGGTGCAGTAATTATTACTTTCAGAGAAAGAATGAGTTAACCTATCTTAAATTATGTTATATTAGCCTGCCCATTTAAGATGTAAAAATGATATAAATTATGAGAAGTGAAATGATTAACCACTTGTGATTAGTGCTCATATGTCTTAACCATAAAATATTCTAAAACATATTTCTTCAGTTAGCATATTTGAGAAAGCAGTTGCTTTTGCAAAGATAATTAGTGGGCATTGACCTGAAAACATAGTAACAGGCATAGATAGGCATTTTCTGTTATTAATCATTTTGCTGTACTTCCACTTTTTAAATAGTGTTTCTAACTGGTCCCTTTTTATAGCATTTACCAAAATTTCAAGGATATAATCTAAAGGCAAGATAGATATTCAAAGAGGCTGATGTTAACTTATTTTTGGCTTCCTCTTAAAATATTCAGATTTTATGCAAATAGTGTCTATAACTTTTGATTGATTTAAAAAATGCTTCTTTGCTAATTTCCTCCCCTTTTTTGGTTCTATTTGCCCTTTTTCTCTATAATTGAACAAAAAGACTTCCTCTCAAAGAAATAAAACCAGGGGTAACAACAGAGTGATTTAGAATATTAAAGTACTGGTTTTAGTGTATAGATAATTTTTTTAATTACCATAGAAATAAGAGGAAAGCAGATGGCAAGAATCTTTCTCCTTGCACTTACTCTTTCATTTGTTTTCAGTGGCTCTTCCACTTTCCTTATCTGTCCAAAGCAATTTGAGGAGTACTCTAGCAACAAACTTCCTGAATTTTAGCAAAGCCTGTGATTCTAGGTAGTTTAACAAAGTTTAATATACATGGCCATGTATATTATATTGCCAAATAGTTACTTACTTTAGAATAATAGGCAGTTTAAAGGCTTATTTGATAAACGCTTTTCAGGTATTACTTCATATGGTTCCCCATGTAAACCTATGAGTTCATTACTGTTTTCTGTGTAAGAAAATTGAGACCAAGAGAAATTGAGTAACATGCCTAGAAGTGGTGGAGTCTAAACTCAGACTCAGATCTGACCAAAGAGACTGAGGGCTCAAATACCAATGTATCTCTCAAGGAAATCTTTGAGTAGATTGGCATATCTGGAAACAGGATGTGCTCCCTGCCTTGATTTCTGGGCAACCTTAGAATCTATTTAACCTTTAGCTAAAACAGCCAATGAGTTTGAGAGAGGTATACATTCTTATGAAATATATGTTCATTCTTTGGACTTTACTATAGTATTTCAAAAAAGATTATGACCAGTAAATGATGTTTATGCTAGGACAGAGGCCTCAGGGCAGAGGCCATACCATTTACTTAAAAATGATCTTAAGCTAACCATTAGAAAAAATTAAAACTATCTGAAACAAAATATGTAAATATATACTATGTGATGCTGTGGAAAGAATTTTGGAACAAACAGTCCAGGGCTCTTATTCAGGCATAGCCACTTACATAACTTTGTGTAAATTACCCTGAGCCTTAATTTCTTCATATGTAGAATGATGTGCTTAAGTAATTCAAAACATCGTTGGAAGGATTAAATGAGATATAATACAAAATGCCAAACACATAGTGGAATAAACATTCATTCCCTTTTTCTGTATTCCAAGTTGTAAGCAAACTCAGGTGTGTTTTTGCATAAGAGACAATCTATATTTTTATCATTTGCAATTTGTTAAGGGTAACATGTTTACTAGTCTTTTTCATATTCTTGTAGTAAAAATAAGGATGAAGTGTAGTTCAATTTCCTTGAGTGCCTAAGCTGCCAAAAATAGCTTGTTTACTCTGTTTTGAAGAGTGGATGGTGTTAATGATATAAGGGGAAGGACTCTGATGAATAGTACTGTGTTTGCTATGCTGTCAATTAAACATCCAGCGTTCTTCTATGTTCAAGTTCAGTTGTCACTCAGGCTTTGCATTGGTTGGGAGAGCATAGAGTAGAATCCTTGAACTAGGTATTCACATGATTTCCTAGTATCTTCCAGAATCATCAACAGTTTCAATTTTTTTTATAGATTTTTTATTTTTTAAAGATTTTTTATTTATTTATTCATAGAGACACAGAGAGAAAGAGAGAGAGAGGCAGAGACACAGGCAGAGGAAGAAGCAGGCTCCATGCAGGGAGCCTGATGTGGGACTTGATCCGGGGTCTCCAGGATCACACCCTGGGCTGCAGGCAGCACTAAACCGCTGCGCCACCGGGGCTGCCCAATAGTTTCAATTTTTATGTAACTCTAGAAAATGTAGTTTTTTCTGAAAGGAGAAAATCAGAACCATATTGAAATGTCTCCTGAAATCCTGCATGATACAGGAATGAAAACATTGTATCAGCCATACATTTTAGGATAGTTGTTTAGTAATTAGATTTTTTTTTTTTTTGGCCTTGAATCATTGTTTTTCTTTTCTGCTATAAAATATGTTTATATAAATATTTAAATAAAATATTCTAGGACATGGTACATATTAAAGAGATGATCTTAGATCCACTGATTATAATTCCCCATTATATTTTATTCTCAAATGGTATTTTATTCAAAGTTTCAAAGACAAGGAAATTAGTCTATTATAAAATTTACTTATTTTGGTTATATATAATGACTTTCTCTTATGTTAATGAAACCTGAGATTTTTTTTCCCACTTAGGTATGGAAGGTGAGTTTTTTTTTATCAAGTGAGACATTTAGTTCATAGAAGTCAAAAGAAGGGTTTAGATTTTCTCTGTGATAGAAAGCAAAAGTGAAAAGGCCTCTGAACTCAGTCAGAGGCCTACGTTCTGGTTCCTATTCTTCCATCAGCTTACTTTCTTGTATTAATCAAGTCAGTCAATCCAGCTAGTTCCTAGTGTACAGCAGAGGTTGAAATGGGGGGGAGGGGTTAATGTTTGTAGCTTAGGGAGTTACAGAGCTGGAGGGGCTGAGGAAGAGCAAGTCAAGGGGATACTGCTTGCATACACTCACTCTAACCTAGGCCCACCTATATTATATTGAAACTCTATATAAAATTTCATATGAAAGAAGAGTATCACATTTACCCAAAATACAAATAATAATAGTCTTTAAAAATTTAATCTGCTCAATCAGGTTATCTCCAATTTCCCCTTCCAATTTTGAGATCTGTTATAACTGTATTCCTCACCCTCATTACTTGGAAGCAAGGTGAAGGGCAGACAGGACTATGAATCAGAAGACCTCTGTTTTAGCTCAGGTGGTGGTACTACTTACTTGCGCAAGTAATAGTTTCTTAGTTATTTGGATTACTCTTCTTTACAGAAACTTCCTGTTTTACAGTTTGTGGTTCCAGGCTACCACAAGCCTGGTTTACTTTGTCATAGAGCTATAAATATTCATTTGGAGCATGTTTCTTAAGATTAATTGGTAAAGTTCAGTGTTGATCATAATACATGATTCTTTTGGGCACAGATTTTATCCATAAACTTCACAGAAAATAAAAGCCAATCCAGCTTTTGCTTTCAACTTTTTTTTTTGCTTTCAACTTTAAGTTACTCCAATATAGTAGGATATTAGTATAATTTATCTAAAATAGATTACTTAAGAATATTTTAAGTTCTACTTTTAGGGTCCATTATGTGATTTTTTTGTTTTTGTTTTTGGATGGGACAGAGTTACTTTATTTTGCTGTTTGGACTGAAACATAAAATCAAAGGTCAAAGTTTTTCAGTGAGGACAAAGAGGAAATGTTATGAATATCCAAGGTATAATCAAAATTAAGTACAGCCTAGAACCAATTCAGAAAGCTCAATAAACTTCAAAGTGGTTTTCACACATTAATTAATTCTCATGGCATCCCAAGGATGAAAGAAACTTAATTGTCATATCCTAGTTACTGATAACCACAAAAAGAAGAATCTGAATGGATTGAAAATGTGCCAATTTAAATAAGGCAGGTCAAGAATTATTCATCAAATATTAAGGACCTACCATATCACCAGCACTCTACAAGGCACAAAGTATCCCACTGACATGGCCTATTTTACTGCCTGTTTTGTTTTTGTTTGTTTGTTTGTTTGTTTTAACAGACTTTGGTGGGTTTTTTTAGAGCAGTTTTAGATTCCTCTGAAAGGAGGGTATAGAGACTTCTCATATGCTCCCTGCCCTGCTGCACACGTAGCCCCCACATTACCAACATCCCTGCCAGAGCAGTGCATTTGCTGTCATTGATAAATCTACGTTGACACCTTATTGCCCGGAGTCCATAGCTTACATTAGGATTCAACACGTTTGGGCAAATGTGTAATAACACATATTTACCATAATAGTATCATAACAGAATGGTTTCACTGCCCTAAAAATTCCCTCTGCTCTGCCTCTTCATCCTTCTGTTCCCCATAACCTTGGGCAACCACTAATCTTTTCATTACCTCCGTATTTTCCCCTTTATTATGTGATGTTTTGGGAAAGCAAGTTTGTCTTTCACTTTGGCCTAGGTGTTGTATTAAAATTAGTTTATATTTCTATAAACTGACTACACAAGCTCACCAGGCAAGTAAAAGGTAGCCTGAAAATTCAGAGTGAGTAGCTCATTTGTGAGTCACTGAAGGAGATATCTACTCGTGAGTATTTCATTGTTCAAAATATCCTAAATGTCAAGGCCCAGTGTTGAGAGGACATGGTATACATTTCATATGCTGGATCATGTATTTTTGTAGCTACAAACTGTTAGAAGGAACTGACTAGAAGAAACGTTACTAGATTATGCACAAAATAGCTATTAAAGGACGTATCACAATATTAAGTTTTTTCTAAGTTCTTTTTTTTTTTTTTTTTTTTTTTTTTTTGTGAAGAGAATGGCCATCCCTGCTTCCTACTCTCAGCAACCGAATAATCTCTGATTGTCTCCTCAGAGTTACAGCTGTGGGAAAATCCTGAAGAAATGGTAATTTAAGACAAGATAATATGAATGTGTCACTGGCACAGAGGAAAATGTAGCATTGTGGACAAATAGAGACCCCCGCCCCCAGCAAAAGTTCCATAGAGATGTGGGTCAGCGTTTAAGGCCTTAGAGGCAGAGGCAGAAGAAATGTTCCAAAGGAAAAAGTGGAAGGATGGCAAACCCAAACTTCTTGAATTTCAGAGTTATTTTCCAACCTACCCTGGCACTTCAGGTTTATCCTCCTCACTCGGGGCCCTGTTAGCATTAGGACTGGATAAGTCTTTGTTGCCTGGGCTTTTTTTTTTTAAAAAAAAAAAAAAAGAGAGAGAGAGATTTTATTTCTGTTTATATATTCATGAGAGACACAGAGAGAGAGAGAGAGAGAGAGGCAGAGACACAGGCAGAGGGAGAAGCAGGCTCCATGCAGGGAGCCCGACGTGGGACTCGATCCTGGGACTCTAGGATCACACGCTGGGCTCGAGGCAGACGGCTTAACAGCTGAGCCACCCAGGCGTCCTGTTGCCTGGGCTTTGTTGATGCTTAGCAGCATCCCTGGTCTCCCCCTTAGATGTAACAATTCCCCCACTCCCTGTCCCCTCAGTTTGTAACAGTCAAAAATATCTCTAGACCCACGAGATGCCAGTAGCACCCCTCAGATGTGTCTCCAGACAATGGCTAATGTCTCTTAGGGGGCAAAATCACTCCCAGTTGAGAACCACCGATCTAGCACTTTCCTTAAAATACTGGTTTGTATGCTTAATTGCACTTCACCTTGAAGAATAGAGAACCCAGCTTCTATTTAAATGTTACATATCTTTTACTGAGTTATGCTCCAGGTTCCAAGTGACCGATTTACAATGAGCTTTTGTACCACAGCTCATTTATAAATGAGGGAGTGTGTATTTGTGTTCTCACTCCAGGTATAGTATACGCTAATGAGAGAATGAAGGGGATACACAGAAAAGATATTGTGACCCGTCAGACGTGTTTTATAGATGAAGTTGTACATCGCCTTTTTACATTGGTGCTGGGACTTTTTTGTTTTCTTCAAAATATTTCATTCATGCTTAATGTCACAAGATTATTGCCATTTTGTATCATCTCATTAAAAGGAGCAATACGCTAGTAAGTATTGGTATGAAAAGATGGTGCATAAATATTCAAATATTAGTTATTTAGTATTTTTGAACCAGGTTTAGGTGGACAAAAATTTGAGTCCCAATAACTAGTTCTGAATCTCAAATGTTGGGTGAAGATAACATGGATCAGTTTCATTTTATGAAAGTTATCACAAGTTTTTTAAAGAATCTTAACTGAGAGTCAGAAACAAAATGGCCCTGGTCTGGACTCTTCTTTGAATAAGCTCTGTGACATGGGAAAGTGAGCTCACCTCTCAGGGTTTAGAGATTCCTCATCTGTCAGGTCTAAGGCAAGGGACAGACCATATGGCCTTCCAGGACTATGCCAGCTCAAACACAGTGTCAGATTTTTAAAAATATGTTCATGAACTATAAAATTCATAATTTTTTTTTTTAGTTTTAAATCCGTTACAGAGTAGCAATACGTAAAGGAAGGAGATAAGTTAGAAGGAAGAACTAGGTATAAATGTCATTCATTCAAAGATGACTCCAAATATACTCACCTATTAAGTTGAGCTGTGTATTATATAAAATGGAAAGGTATTCCTTCAGTGCTAAAAATTACTAGCTGTGGACTATAGGAAGTAGTTTCTGTGGGTGACCGGGTTTGCCCTCAAGTATTCTGCAAGAGGAATATTTAAAAGTTAAAAAAGCAAGATTGTGCCTTTGACAATAACTGAAAACCAAGCTGTCAGAACCATTTTTATTTTTTGCTTCTACTTTGTATAAAAAGATTGTGAAGACATCAAATAATGTTAAAGAAATCTCATGGTCAGTCATCTTTATAAAACCATTTAATTGGCTCTGGCTGGTATAGTCTGTGAATCTTTTAAACACAGTAGAGACAGCTTTTCAAATAGCTATGTCATATTATATAAATCCAGCTCACTCAGCAAATGTAGTTTCCTACCTTTAATAGTGTTTTTTTATTGATAAAGTATAGATTTTTAGATGTCCTCTCACCAGTGCTGCGCTGGGTGTGAAGAAAAAAAAATTTTGATTCTAATTCCTCAAATACTTACTTCATCTACTACAGTGGCAAATATATTTTCATTCTTCTTAGTTAATATGCAAAGCTTCAAATGTTGTCATATGTCATAAAATTAAATAGCTCCTTTTCAAATTTAGCTATAATATTTGACAGTCATCATTCAGAACAGTGACCAGAATAATAAAAAATAATTCTCTCCTTTCCCGAACACTTTTTAATTTTTCTTACTGCATTTAATTGCTTTACTAAATTATAGACATAATATCTGACACTTCTAACTGTTTTGAGGTTGGTTATTAATGAAAGGGGCATAGAGAAAGGAGAGCTAATCTGGAAGTTTGTCTCTAAAATGCAGTTATTGAGTGATGTTGATATATGGTCAAATTTCTCCATTCTCTTATTTAAGCGATGATGGCCCCTTAAGGATGTCATTAATTTGGGGCTGTTGGTTTATTTCTTTGACATGCAGACTGAGATGTAAAGATTTAAGCAGTTGCATTTGAATCGAAATCCAGGTTTGCCTTAGAAGTATCAGGACAAAGTCAGAAAGTTTCCCTGGGCTTCAGGGTCCTTTGTATAAAATTGAAATAATGATTCTTTCTTACAAATACCATGGAGGATGCCTAATAATGAGAGTTATGTTCGTGCCAAATATTAAATATCATTTCTAAATGATAGGGTTTGATCAAATTATCTTAGCATCTTTCTGCTTCTCTCAGGTAAAATTGCAGTAGTTGGATCTGTAAAATTTGAAGAATAGAACTCAGTCTCTTATAACTTCTTATGTTATTAATAGGGTTAAAGGAAAGCAATCTTTTGGGAAAGACCCAGAGATAATGTGAGGAGGAGGAAGAAGAGGGATACATTTTCAAAATGATGCAAATTATTGTGCTCTGATAATTCAGTTGGAATTTAAACCCTACTTTTGAAATAGATGCTGTTTCTTTCATAAACAAAACTGAGAGCCAATTTTTTTCTGTCTTTAAAAGGGAACATACTTCATAGCTGCATTAATTTCAAAATACTAAAATAACAGGGTGGCAGCACTCAGTAAGAAACCAGTGTGGCTTTGGCTACATTTCTGTTGCTTCTAAGTTCTTTTCAAATATTATAATTAACTGTATTCTTTCTGCTGTTTAATCTGCTTATCCTAATTTTCCATGCTATTCCTCAAGCTGATAGATGTATCCCCTCAGTAAGAAAGAAAATGAGAAGAAAATAGTTTGTGTCTTACTGTGCCGATTGCTATGTCTTGCATGAAGCTTTCTTTATATGTAAATTGTATTTCCTCTTCATCCCAATCCATTATTTTTTCCTGTCTCTAGATGTAAGGTTCTTAACGATGTTGGAGATTTCATCAGATGAGGACAGACAGCTGGTGAACGTTCTCTGGCTCTTCAACCCCTTTTCCATATCTTACCAAAATCCCTTTCCATGACAAATACCTAGAAATATTTAGAAGTCCAAATATTCAAGAAAATTTTTGTTATAATGCTTGCTTTTTTGTGATTTCACCCCCTTGTGTCAAGTCATTTGGTGAGATAATCATGCTATTATGTGGAAATAGTTTCCTTTTCTTGAATTAAATTTGATTCTAATCTTACCACTGTCAAGTTCATTCTTCTGTTATCAAGGACCAAAAGAGTTTTAACAATGTCCCCCCTTTTTTTTCCTTCCCCTTGCTTCCCTCTGTTATAAAAGTTGACAGATGTGAATCCCAGGGCAGCTTAAGAGGCATATCAAAATCGGCACCATAAAGTATTTAACTTAGGAAACTTGGAGCTATTCTGAACGTGTTTAAATCACTACTCTTTACAAATAGGAGGAAGAAGCCACCTATGACCAAACGCTTGAGTTCCGTAGAGGAGGTGATGGCCAGCCAAGAAGATCCACTCGGCCCACCCAGCAGTTTTACCAACCTCCCCGGGCCCGGAACTAATATGAGAAGGTAAAATTGGCATTGTGAGATGGTTTCCGTATAAAGAACAATGCTATTTATGTTGAATATGTGGGTCCAATTGTTAATATTTTGTAATAATATAATAGAAAAAAACGGATGTTTCACACCTTTCAATTATAAAGTATGTAAGATTATACCATAGTTATAAACTACTTTTCCACCAAGCCTTTCCCCACAAATGCTACCTGTAATGCCCTTTTTTCTCTGTACCCACTCTCTTCTATGGGAGGTGATACCAATCAGTAAAATGTCTTTAACTTTGAAAGCAGGAAGAAAATAAAAGGAAACAAAGGATAATCACCAACTTGTATAATTGAGTTTTTTATTGTTTAATTAATTTCGATCCTTTTTAGAAAGAGGAAATGTTTCATATTATATTTTCAGGAATTGGGTGAAGATAATGTGATTGCTTACAGAGATGGGGTTTGGGGGCCCTATGCTATCGATCCAGAAACTTTCATCTTAGAGTTTCAGAGAGTTGCTCTCTGAAAATCATTTTCAATAGGAAGGATGAGAAATATAACGAAGTCAGGATATTATGAGACCAATCTAAAGCATCTCATTTTGATCAACAAAGACCTTCTTTTTTTAATGTTATTAGGAGGAAATACTTTTGTCATCTTTAGTAACATTTCTATTTTTTCATTATGTCCAGACTTTTGAATATTTTCAGAGTTTTCCAGTTACAGTTTTTGTTATATATTACTATAAAGACTATGAGAGTATTTTAGACCTAAATATTTCTTTTTTTCTGAGTCTTTTCTCAGTAGCAAGACCATTGAGAATTTTTAAGAAACTGTTCTCAATTTCTCATTTCAGCTATTCATTTTGCAAAGGCTGTTATCCATATTGTATTTTCCCCCTACTAAGTGACCCTCTCAATTTTTCAAACCAGCTGTAAGTTTTTAGCACTTGAAATGCAGCTAGTCTGAATTGAGGTGCTATAACTGAAAAATACATATCAGATTTTAAAGACTTAGGTAAAAAAATAAAATATCAGTAATTTGTATTATGTATTGAAACAAGAATATTTCTGATCAGTTGGATTAAATATGTTATTAAAGTTAATTTCCCCATTTGTATTTTTTTAAGTGACTAATGGAAAATTTAAAATTGCCCATGTGTCTCCCATTGTATTTGTGCTGGGCAGCACTGTCCCAGAGTCTTAGATGTCCTTCAGTTTTCCCCAAACTCCTTCACTGGTTGCAAATTAGCTCTGCCATCCTAAGTGAAGGAATGTTTTCTTCTATGTTCTAGTCCTTAGCTCCTTATGTAGCAGCCTGCCAGGAGTGGAGGTCTCATGTTAACTCGACTTCCATTTTACCTGAGCCGGCCAGCGTTGCATCTTCTTCATCTCATCACTGGCTTTTCTTTGTGCTTAATACAAGGCCATCATGTAAACAGACGTGACCTACTGTCCACAGTACTATAGAAGAACTACTTCACGACTTTGGGCATTTTTCTGTAGCAAGCACTGACCAAAGCAGAATCAAAGTACATGTAGGACCTTCACAACTTTCCATTGTGCCAGACTGAACGCTCACTTTTAACATATATTCAGCATGCTTACAATTAAATTACTCTCAGGGCGAACGAAAACTGAAAATTCCCTCTTAGCTTTCCAAGCATGTCTAAATTGGTTAAATCAAGGTTTTAAAATAAGGCGGAAGGTTCTCAGCTCCCTGATTGCTATAGTGCAGTGTTTGCCTAACAGGAGATGCAGGACTAGGACTTGTCCGTGATATCCTGAGGCTGCAGAAGAGAAGCTGCATAGGGCCTGAAGTAGAGGCGAGTTGGGGATCGGAAAGTAAGGCTGCAGCCTGAAGGCTGGAACTACATCCTCTCCACCCTTTGGTTTTTCTTCCATACGTTTTCTAGATTAGGCTTCCATGGAAAATTTCCTCTGAAAAAGAATGTACTGCTTCAAGTAAATCAGAAACCATAGCTCCGTGGTAATTGTAGTTCATCAATATCTAATACCACAATGCAGGCTGCCCCCAGTCAGCTGAAACATCACAACATTAGTGGTTTTCTGTTTTCTCTGAGTTAAAACATCCCATTTTTCCCAGATGCTTGCTTCAAATTGTACTGTTGACGGAAGAGATGTGTGACAGAGATGTTGGATTCCTGACATTGATAAGAAGATTAATTTTGCTGCATGGGGGATAAATGTGGGGGGGGGCAGTCTTGGGATGTTATCACTAAGAAAACCTCACTGCAAAATCTACTCTGAAAAATAAATAAGTAAAACACATATGCTCTTGGTTGAAAAAAAATTTTAATTTTTATTCAAACATCAAAAATTATGAAGTAGAATTCTTTTTTTTAGTATACTGCCTTTGAATGAGAGGTTCACCAGTAATAAGAATTACTCTTCTTATTCTTGTCACACAAGACAAGAAGAATTACTCTTCTTATTCTTTCACACAAGAAAATAACCAATGTTATTTTCTTCTTGAGAGAAAAGATTTTTTTGTTTCCTCATTCCTGGTTTCCATTAATTCAAGTGTTAAAAAAGAAGATATCCATTGTAGCCTGCCATTTGACTTCCAGCAAATATAAGTATGAATTCTAATATATGCTGAAATTTTTCTTAGGTTTTGTTATCTAAAATTATTCAAGATAGTAAGAAACACTTAAGGCACTTTCTATTCTCACTTAAAAACTGTAATTTCATAGTCATACTTTTTTTTAAATAATATTTTGGGTACTTTGCTAGGTGATGAATGACACATAGTACCTGTTCAGTCAGTGTTTATTAAATAAGTATATTTAAATAAATTCTTGGTGTGTAATTTACACATTCTTTGATTGTCCTAAAAAGTTTTCTTTACAAGCCCTCTATCCCACCACCACCTCCATACGTCACCCGAAGTGGAGAGGGAGTTGGATTCTATTTGGTCTTGGTACTAAGCATATCATCAGTGACTAGCAAAAGCAAGAGATACCTGGGAGTCCAAGCTAGGTGTTGGGGAGCAATGTGGGGAAATAGGACCCAAGTATGAGACTTGAGAGAGGGCCCAAACTCCAAACTTTTAGTTCCTGCACTTGTCATAATTGTCCCAGATAACTCAAAAATATGTGTAGCTATGGACAGAGGAATTATACATAGTTCTTTAATCAGTGAAACTGACCCAAATTGCATGCATTTGAAGAGGTTTCTGACATGATTGGAGTCCTGGGAACCAGATCCCAACTAGTAGGGGCAGGCGTTGGGAATCAATGTGAAGCTTCATTGTCAGGGTAGGGTAGAGATGTCTGAGGAAATTCTAAAGGCCGAGGAACACTTAAAGAAGGGGAGAAGCCGAGTTCATAGCAAGCAGCTTCCAGTGGCAACAGTAGCGTATGTGAACCCAAACAGTAGATGTTTAACATAGTTACTGGTGGTGACACAAGAGTGCGGCTTTAGCTGCATTAAGAGTTTGGTGTGTTTGGTGACCATAAACTTCTGAATAAGAGTAATATGATCAAAATTAAGCTTAGGCTATATTGCTGCCGTATATAGAGTGGATTACAGCCCCAGGAGGGAAGGACACTGAGAATGTATTGCTGTAGCCGAGTTGAGGAGTCCTGCTGTGAAAAGAGAAGTAGGAGGCCTGTGTGGGAAGACTCTGTAAGACACATCAGCATGAAGCCCCCTGGGGCCACCAAAGTTAAGACTCAACGGGGAAAGCAGTTTAATAAATGTTGAGTCGCTTTGAATATTCCGTTCTAGTTTCTTATTTGTCGAGAGACCCATCTTCACAATTTCACATATCAATGTGAAACCTTGAAACCAAGAGCCACGCATAGACTACTATATAAATGTCATGACTTTATTTCTAAAATCCAGGTTTTGACACCATTTTCAGCTAGGAAAAGATACTTTTCTAAATGTCTTTTTTTTTTTTTAAACAATCTGGTTGAGCGTCCCTTTGTAAAACTTTTCAAATCAAGGTCAGAGAAATGATTGCTATAAAGATAGCTGTCGCAGAACCCCCTGGTGCCAGCAGGATAGGCATTATGTGAGGATAACAGTACCCAGAGCTCTTCATTTTCCTAGCAGGGGACTATTTACTTCTGAAGACATATGAGCTGTTTGTATGCAGCCCAGGGCACTCTGCTGGTCCCTGCCCAAGCATTCGTTCATGCATGCAGCTGGAACACAACTATGGCAGACAGGCTTCTCTCCCCCTTCTCTTAGCTCTTTCTATTGTCACCATTCAAGGTGGTTCAACTAGAGTGATGCCCAGTAAAGGTTGGGAGCAGACAGGAGCAGGTAATAGGCTCACATAAATTACCGTGCAGACTAAACTGGCCCAAAAGTGTTCAAAGGGGAAATGGAGGTAGGTAGGATGGGGAGAAGCGGCCCACTGGCAGACTGCAGCTTTTCCAGGTCATCCTGTGTTAAATACCATGTAGTTAATTCAAATTCCTGAAGTTGACGTGCCAGCAATAATGAGGCTCACAATGATAGAGATGTACTCTTAAGAATTTCTAGAAGACAAATTACTTTGAAAGATTTGCTTTAAAAAAAAAAAAAAAAAAGAGGGATCCCTGGGTGCCGCAGCGGTTTGGCGCCTGCCTTTGGCCCAGGGCGCGATCCTGGAGACCCGGGATCGAATCCCACGTCGGGCTCCCGGTGCATGGAGCCTGCTTCTCCCTCTGCCTATGTCTCTGCCTCTCTCTCTCTCTCTCTCTCTCTCTGTGACTATCATAAATAAAAAAAAAATAAAATAAAAAAATAAAAAAAAAAAGATTTGCTTTTTGTTTATATATTGATTTATAGAAATTATGTTTATAATTAGCAGTATCCACTTGATTCTACTTGAGATCTATTAATATTTATACAAATGCTTACATTCACATATGTTTCAGTAGAAGTGTATCTTGACTACAGAAAAGCCAATTTGAGGATTCAATCTCACTTTCCTCTTCTCTTTTAAATAGAGTCTTTGTGAAGAAAGGAGCCATTGACTGGTCAAAACCTGTTGATAGACTTCCTACTTTCCCTCCGGAATAAGGTGCAGCCGTGATGAATATTACTATTGGAGAATCGAAAAGCAGATTTTAGAGGGGAGAAAAATCCAGCTAACGCGAAGAATGGGAAAAAAAAAAAAAAACTAAGTTAAGTAAAGCAAGTACCTTTTAACAGTGAAAGAGAATTTTTTCTTCTGCCATCAATAAAACCAATGCACTGTTATATACATTGTTTTACTGTATGTTTTATTTGCTGAACAGTATCTTTCTTGTTGGTCTGGTGTTAACCCCATAGTATAGAATAGAACAGCAGTCCCAGGATACTGAAGTCCTCCCCACCACTATTATCACAGAATAAACTGACTGACACAGCTGGCCACGTTTCCTGCAAAAACAACCTGCAACTGGATAGCAGTTCTTAGTAAGGTGAGAGCTGCTAAATACGTTAGGAAAACATATTTAATGTTTGAATATACTGTTTTTAGCATTCTGCTAGCTTTTTCAAGTGTAATCCAATCCAAAACCAGGCATTCCCTTCCTTTTAAAATTTGCAATGGATCTTTCAAGATGTATCTGGTTGCTGATAATGGAAAACCCAATTCAAACCGGCTTAAAACACTAACGGGAATTAACTGGCTCACTGAACTACCAGAAGCTCAGTGGGTTTCAGCTGATTTAATTCAGTAACTCAGAGTTGTCACAAAAGACCCTGATTCTTTGCATCTTTCATTTCTGCTGTCTCTGGCATCAGCTGCCCCATGGGATCATGAGACGGCTTCAACTCCCAGAGCTGTTGAGTCCAGGGATGGGCTTGGGGTCACTTCTAGAAGTGCACTCAGAAGAGAAAAGAAGCCTTTCCCCTGAGGCCGTGTTTACTCACAGTCTGTGCTGCTTTTCTGCCTACGAACCAGTGACTTCAGCAAGGGTCTGTGGATTGATTAGTTTAGGCCTGACCCAAGTGCCCCGACATTACCAGTGGGGGTGGAAGCATGTTTTGAGGCAGAAGATATGTGTCTACAAGCCCAGATACTTGCCTAAAGGAGAGGGAGACCAGGATGCCCATTACACAGAAGGAATATGTCTGAACTACAAACTTTGGGTAACACGGCAAAGACAGTCTTCCCATAGTCTTAGTTCTGCGAAGTCAGAAGAACAGTTTAAAAAGAAAGAATAAGAGGGAAGGAGAGGGAGGAAAGAAAGAAGGAAGGAAGAAGAGAACAGAACCTTCTGGCCAAAGTAATTGACAGAATGTCATACTTTGAAGGAGAGGGCTTCAGGCTCTCGCTCAGGACCTGTGAATTGTACATTTTCTTTACTAACCCACAGTTGATTGTTTCTACATCGTAACAAGTGAAAGGATACAGGTGAAAATGCATGGCCAGCAGCGTTGAGTTTTTCACATTTTGTTTTTTGTCCTTTACCGTTGCTGTGCAACATAATCAACTAGGAAGGGGATGGCTTGGGCATGGTGGTTTTAAAAAGATCTCCAAGTAAGCTAACGTGTCTCCTGGGTTGAGAACCGGAGGAAGGCTCGTCATAGTTTTGATGAATTTGACAGCTGATAGGTCAATGAGGGAAGAAGCAGAAGAGCTCAGATGAAGGTCCTGGTTCTCCATGCTTCTTGTTCACCTGATGGAAACAGCAAAACCTAGCAATACCCACTGTTACCCAGAATAGACTCAGTGGATGGCACCAGTGCTGACTGCTGGTTACCTGATAGCACAACAGTCCCTAAGAACAGTTCTGACTGATAATATGTGCTAGTTGTGATTTGACCTGAAGATCTCAAGAAAAGTTCGAGTTGGGCAGCAAGTGGGCCAGGCGAGCTGTCCTCCTGATTGCTGGTGGCAGCTGGAGCACCCAGGGGAAGGAGCCCATTTCTGACAGAGCAAGATACACTGGGCCAGCTATCCCGAAAGCTAAGCTTCTCTGGAACTTTGTGTTATTAAAGGCAACTGCGGGCCTGGGTGCGAGGATGGGGTGTGTAATAATAAAATAATCACTACCCTTTGCGAGGTTTCCCGAGGCACCAGCACTGGGTCAAGCACTTCTCGTTCATTGCCTTTTGTAATCTTCACAACTCTATGAGGAACGCATTTCTATCTCCATTCTGCAGCTCAAGTAGCTCCTTCAGAGAGGTGACATCACTCACCCGGGGCCCAAAAGTGCAAGTGTTAGAGCAGACAGTGGACAAGTACCCCCATGGGAGGCACTTAGAAGTCCACCTTAGGGAACTGCCTTTTCCCTCTTTCCCCCCTTATTGTTTTGGTTTTGGTTTGGTTTGCATTGTGGATATATTTCTGTCGTGCTAAGTAGCCCTTTAGGCGTGCTTACAGTTTGATAATTACGGTAAAGGATGATGTTCAGCTCTGGCTTTTCTTCCCAGTTCTGTGGCCCAAAGCTTCTCTCCCCCTGCTAACCCTCCCTCTCCCTTCTTCTGGTTCTCCCTCTTGTCTCAAACCCTCCTTTCCCTTTGACTTTCTATATCCATATTCTTAGCTCCAATTCTTTTTTTCCTCCTTTCAAAGAAAAAAAATGGTTTTAATGTCAGTTCAAAAATTAATGTTTCTGTATTTGTTCAGCAAATAGTTCCTGAGTACTGACAGTGTCTTGGGCACGTGTCCACAAGACCGACATGATCTCCAGTCTCATGGTGCTCATGGTCTAACTCCCTTTCATCAGTTTGCTTTGCTATCTGCATATCATCCTTTTCACATTCTCTTTATTATAAACTTCATCTCTTAAATGTTTTTCATTGACTTTTATTTTTGTTAAACTTCTAAAAATTACTCATTTATAATTTTAACATTTTATGTTCTGTATTATTTTTTTAATGTTTTTAATTTTAAAATAGTTTTCCCCCTCTGGCCTGTGGGTATTAATTTTCTGGAAAAAAAAGTCTTCAAAGTTTGGGGAAGCACCTGAGGCTGCCTCTAGACTTCTAGCACTTCTCCAGTTGGACCTGACACCTGACATGAGGGCTGGGTCAGTACTGCTAACTGTGTCTTCCCCACCCTTGCCCTTTTCACTTATTAAAATACTGTGGAAACAAGTATCAGCTAATAAATGAAGAAAACAAGGAGTCGGTAGGCTTTAAGAAAATTTCTAAGGCCTTCTTTAAAGCAGAACATGAAATTTTGTCATTTATTTTGGCCTTGAGCCCCCTCTCATCTTCTTTTCTTTCCCTCCCATCATCTCCCTATTTCTTCCTTTCTCCCTCTCTCTTTCATTTCCTTTCTCCCTAATTAGTCACTTCGAGCTTTTGAGGACTAACACTATGGGGAGGCTGTCTCTGTCCTATTAAAGAGTTTGTAATTTACTTGACTTTTCAGGCTGAGGCCATATGGGTGACACCCCCAGCCTCATATTTTTTTTCTAGTGTTTCTATGGTTGGCCTTTCTTTGTGACTCGCTAATACACCGTCCCTAACCTGGTGTGTGGCTCAGCAGACTGCAAGGAGTAACCACACAGAATAAAGGAGGAGAATGCCTGATAGTGCTAGGAGAGGCGTTCCCACTGTCACTAGCACTCACCCTAACAAGATCTTGTCCTATGTGTGAGCAACTTAGAGTATCAGTGCATAGCTTAGAGAAACCTGTCATAGGCCCCGTCGTTTGTCCCTTTTGGGGGTAGCTATTTTATGCAGTTTTTCAAAAGTAAAATGTGCCAGAGTGTCTACCATTTTGGTCTATCTCGCATTCCAGGAATACTTCCTGAGGTGAAATGCTGCAGATAAAAAATTCATTTAGACAGTATGTTTGCATAAAGAAAAAGACAAGGCCACAGACATCAAAAATGGTTTAATAGAAATAGGAAAGAGAACGGGGCTAGCTCAGTTGGTTTTTTTTGTTTTGTTTTGTTTTGTTTTGTTTTTAGCTCAGTTGTTTTAACTACAGCAGGAAAATGTTGAGTTTGGTGTCATATACTTTACATACATGAGAAGGAGAAAGTACAGTTGAGAGGGTGTTCAGCCAGAGGAATAGTTTCCACATATGGCTGAGAGAGGCCTTCACTGAGGCTGAGTTGACCCAGGGCTCTCTGTTGCTCCTTGCCAGGGAACATCTAGCAGAGGGGTGAGGGGAAGCTCAGGGCTGGAGGACAGCAGGCAGGAGGTCCCACAGGACCCACAGGATCCAACACTAGGAGAAATGCAGGGCACAGGGTGCAGGCTTGGTGGCTCATGCACACGAGCTCAATCCTCTAGGTTCCCCTTTTGTCAGGTTTGCCAACAAGTGTGGGCAGAGGGCCTGGCACATTACTTAAAAGAAAACAGGGCCACCATGAACTGCTTCAGTAAAAGAGGCCCCTGAAAGGGATATTTGGACCCCCATGCTAGAAGCACAGCTAACTGATAACTGTTTCCAAATTTGAGGAATGACAAGGTTGATAAAGAGACACATTTGGTGAACATTTATTTTCCTCTCATTTATTTTCTCTCCTTTGAGAACACAGGCATGAAACGCACCAATAGCACAGTGCCTGCTGCAAAAGACCTGGGACCCCTCTGGGCTACAGAAATCCCAAGAAAAGCTGGCTTTGCTACCTGGTGAATATGGGGCTTAAAAAGGTGCTTACAATAAATATTAGAGATCCTGCTCACAAGAGGGTGAAACTGTCTCCCTTGACAAAGCCTAGTGGGTGCCAGGAACACAGTGATCAAAGGGGAACTGGGAAGTCAAAATAAGGATTTTATATAAACAAAAGAGCTCTTGGAGAAATAGCTGAAAACAAAGACCAGACTCTTTCAGCTCTCATTCTCCAAGAGAGGAGGCCATCTGCATAAAGCAGAATTCCTGCCCCCACCCAGGATGTAGAAATCCTAGCATTATCACCACCTATGGTGAGAGTTTGAGGGTGGTCTCGGCACTGGATGGATTATTCTGGCACATGGTAACTCCTTTCTCTTTTCTTTGCTAATTTTTCCATCTGCCTTCTTTCCAGATAGCAAAGTTTATGACCATGGTTAGACTGATAATGTAGGTTAAAATCTCAAGACAATGCTTGCTAGTGCTGTCAGGTGCACATTATATAATCCAGGGTAGTGAACATTGTAACTTGAGAGAACTATAATGACATCATATTTTGTTTCATATTAGAATGGCCTTAACTGAAGTAATATAACAATTCAATTCCAAGAATGCTTTAAGAGACTAACTGCTCATCTTGTGGGGTCTGGGTAGAGTTGGTTGATTGGTTGGTTTTTAATAATAAATTTAGAACAGCTGTAGTTAGGAAAAATACCCTCAAAAAGGGGCAGACAGGACTTTTTTTTATGTTGATTAGTTGGAGAAGTGCAGAAATATCCATAATTATCACAGGCTAAGTTCTTTGGAGTTTTATAGGAAAAGAACAAAGCTTAGAGGGATGTGGTGACATATTCTGAGTGGCAAGTTCTTGCCTATTTATCATTAAATTTTGTTAAAGTACAAGAGTTAGAGGCCTTCTTTTGGTCAGGATAGAGAAACTGAGGATGGATTTACCTTCCAGGCTAAAACGCTTAAAGAACTAGACAAAATATGTGAGACACTGAAACTCAAGACGTTGGACACAAGGCAACAAGGTACAGTGAGTCTTGACAGATGGAAAGCAACCAGGTGAGCCCTGCAATTGTTCCAGATTGCTCCCTGGAGAAAGTTTCAAGACCACAGTGTAGGGAGGGGAAACCCAGGCAGTACCTATTCTCTGTGAATTGAGAGATGGAGGAGGGAGTTGAGGAAAGACAAGGTAGGTAGATTACGCAGTGCAGAGTATCACAGAAATGGCTCATAGACCTAAAACTATAGAACATCTGGGAGAAAATATAGGAAATCTTTACGACTTTGCATTTAGACAGAATTGTAAACTCTAGAACACCAAATACATGATCCATGAAAGAACAAATTGATAAACAGTACTTAATCAAATTAAGAACTTCTGCGTTTCAAAGACTCTGTTAAGAGAATGAAAAGAAAAGACACAGACTTGGAAAAAAAATATTTTCAAATCACATATCCAATAAAGGACTTCTATATAGAATGAATAAAGAATTCTCAAAACCCAGTAAGAAAACAACCCAATAAAAAATGGGCCAAAGACTCAAACATACAGTTGACCAAAGAAGATATACAGATGACAAGTAAGCACATGAAAAGATACTCAACATCATTAGTCATCAAGGAAATGCAAACTAAAATCATAATGAGTTAACTACTACACACATATAAATATGACCAAAATTGAAAAGTCTCACTAGACCAAGATGTGGAGGAACTCGAACTCTCATACACCGCTGGTAAGAATGTAAAATGGTACCAACTGTTTGGGTAACAGTTTGGCAGATTCTTAAAAAATATCTATTATATTACCCAGTCATTTTACTCCTAGTAATTTACCCATGCTAATGAAGGCATATGTTCATACTTAGACTTGTACATGAATGTTCATAGTGTATTTAAAGTAGCCCCAAACTGGAAACAACCCGATGTCTATTAACATGTAAGGGAACAAAATTTGTTATCCCAAAATGTTTTCTTTGGCATGTGGATTATTGTAGGCTGATTATTTTTAAGAAACAGAAGATAGGAAGAATCTTTGACCTTCTCACTAACTGTTTAAAAGAATTTAGTTAGAGGACCTGCTCCAGGAAGGACCCAAACCCCAGTCCCCCTAGCTCTAGATAGCATAAAAGCCTCAATTGCTTGACTGCCTGTGGGTTTGGGTCTGGGATTTCAAAGGGAAGGGAGACAATTTATGGATAGGAAAATGAAAAAGACTAAATGTTACTCTATCTCATGTCAGTTTAATTCTTAGACCACTCAAAAGGATTTTGAAGGGTAGAGGAAAATTTTTCCTCCCCAACAAACATGTGAGGGCATTAACCAATTGTAGTATATCCATAAATGAAATACTGCTTAGCAATAAAAAGAAATAAAAAGCATCAACATGTATAAATTTCAAAACAATTATGCTGAGTGAAAGAGGCTAGATCCTTCTCCCCTTCCTGAGAGAAAGAGAATGGGACACCAAATATATTGTATGATAACATTTGTAGAAAACTATAGAAAATGCAAAGTGATCCATAGTGATAGAAAGCAGATGGATGAGTGTTCGCTGAGGCTGGGAGGAGTAGTGGGGAGTAGGGGGAGGGAGGAATTACCAAAGGGCATGTAGAAGCTTTCTGGGGCAATGGATGTGTTCATTCTCTTGATTGTGGTGATGGTTTCACGAGTATGTATTTTTTGTCAAAATTTATCAAATTAATCTAGTTATGTTCACTTTTCTGTATTCCAATTATACCTCAATAAAAACAGTTGTGAACCCAATGTGAATATTTTTTTGCTCCTTACCTAACTCACTGAAATAATACTGGACGTTACGGCTACATTCAGTGAAACACTCCTAACTTTTCACTCTTCACTGGGTTGTACTAACAATATGTTGACAGTTATAATTGTCTCTGTTAAGAAATATTTAATGTAAAAGTATTAATTCTTTGTGATCACTTTAGAAACTCTCTAAATTGTTGCTGTTACTTATAAAACTCTTGATTCTCAGAGGACAGATAGGTTGTTATAATTGTTGATATTTTTGTTGTGTTACTTACTACTGCTTAGACTAACTCTTCTTATGGCCTGAGGTTTCATAAATATGTATGTGAGCCTACATTTTCTGTTGTTAAACTTTCATCTGTCAGAAACCCCAGTATTTCTTTAAAAAGACTAGGGATTTGGATAAACATTTACCTGTCTGAACCCTTTCAGGTTTTGTTCTTTGTGTTTACTCTACAGTTTTCCAGTGCTGACAGAAGTAGCTCTAGTACATGAGGCTTAATTTGCTACTTAATAGGTACTTGTTTTTATTTTATAAATCTTTTAGATCTCTTGGGAAAATACAGCTCATAGATGAATAACTCTGGCATTTTTACAGTACTTAGGGTTCTTCGAAGCTTTCCATGGGGTTTTTGGCAAACATGCAGTAATTTCCCCCACACTGATTTCCCACTAGCTCTGTGTGGACGTCTCCATGCTAACATAAATACGGTTTTAGAGACGTATTTACATACTTACTGTGACTCTTCTGTTCTTTGTGCTCAGGTTTATGTACATGAAATAAGTAACTGGCACATTTTGTCTTAACCTGTTGCTTTGGATTTATAACACACTAACGCTCATAAACTCAATAGAGGAATCCAGATACCTATGATAATCACAAGGTTGAAGATTTTCATAACCATTTTATATGAAGCATTTCATTTAGAGATGAGACACAGAAATTTTTCCCTGTCTTCACGGTATGCACAAAACAATAATCCCCTTTATATATACAACCGCTTGCATCTGAATTTTTCTTTGTATCCCTTAAAAAAGCTTTGAGATGTTTTGTTTTGTTTTGTTTTTGGTTTTTGGTTTTTGTTTTGTTTTTGTTTTTTTTGTCCTGCTGAGGAGGAAGGCCCAGGCAATTCAGCCCATCAGCTATGTCCTTGTTCATGGACAACACACATAGAAACATCTTGGCCTGGCCAGATTACAGTTTAGTTATCTCCTAAAATAATTTCTCCCATGAATTAATTTAATCAATTTAGTATAAAATTGTGTCATATGCTGTAGATAAGCTGCTTATATAAAACCAGCTTATTCCAATAGGAATTGTTCCTTCCAACTTCCATTTTTATCACTTCTTGGAACTTAATTCTTAGATTCATCAGGCAAATGGTTCCTACTCAGGAAGGTCATGTCCAGTTACTGAGATAGGCTTTTCTGGGTTCAAATGTTTCAACTTTAAGCCCTGAATCTGATTCTTTTTTTTTAATCTGATTCTTTACTTAGATTTAAGACATCAATAAAAGAAGGTGACTTATATTATCAGAGTCACACTACAATACACCAATGGAATTACTTATGAATTCATTTAAACACATTTTCAGAAGACTGAACATTAAAAAAATATATTATTTATTTATTTATTTATTTATTTATTTATTTATTTGACAGAGAGAGAGAGAGAGCCAGAGAGCACAAGTAGAGGGAATGGCAGAGGGAGAGGGAGAAGCAGGCTCCTTGCTGAGCAGGGAGCCCAATGAGGGGCTCAATCCCAGGGATCATGTCCTGAGCTGAAGGCAGACACTTAACTGACTGAGTCACCCAGGTGCCCTGAGTGGACATCTTTTTTATTGTTTATCAGATGCAAACTCCTCTTAGTATTGCATTCCCCCCTATCTTCAGCACATAGTCTCAGAGAGGGAAGAACTTGGCAAGCAAAAATAATGTTTACACAGTATTTACAGTAGGATGGAAGTAGAATCATGAGGTAGCTGGAAACAAAATTGATTTTGTGACTTTGGTAAATAAGCTTAAACTCCCTAAGCCTATTTCCCCAACTGGGAAACAGATATAATAGTAGTGTAGTTGACCCTTGAACAACATGAGTTTAACTGCATGGGTCCATTTACATGCAGATTTTTTTTTCAGCAAGCACAGTACAATACTGTAAACATATTTCTCTTCCTGATGATTTTCTTAATAACATTTCTCCTTTGTCTAGCTTACTTTATTGTAAGAATACTTAGTGTATATAATACATATACAAAGTATGTGTTAATCAACCGTTTATGTTATTGGTGAGGCTTCTGGTCAACAGTGGCCTCTTAGTAGTTAAGTTTTGGGGTGGGGGTCAAAAGGGTCATATATATATGGATTTGTGACTACACGTGGAGATTGGTGCCCCTAACTCCTGCTTTGTCCAGTGCTCAACGGTACTTACCTTCTAGGATTATTGTGAGAGACAGGCTGGCTCGGCCCTCAACTCTCTCATTGCCCATAAACAATTTCACAGAATACCGACATCAGAAAACATCGCTGTGACCATGCTGAAGCAAGAAACAAGAAAAGCACTCCATAATCATGTCTGAATATCAAAACTCAACAACAGAAATAAGAAAAAAAAAAAAAAACAAAGCCAAAATAAGAATATTATCCAAACCACAAAAATGACCAACCCCTTTTTCTGGCTATCACTTCAATGTTCTACCTCATTTATCCCACCATCTAGATAAACATCCAATCAAAAAATTTGGTTGGTTTTTGACAACATCCAGTGCTCAGCAAAGGCCACTTTTCTTGTACCATCCCAAAAGTCTGCTAACACCAGGCCAAATCTTACTGTATTAACCACATTTTCTAGTTTCCGTATCTGATGTTTTGATTGCCAGCACTGCTGCCTTGATCCCCCCTCATATGCAAACTAACCAATCCAAAGCCCACCTCTACTTGTGAGACACTAACCGCCTGTCCTAATCTCAGCACCAGGCATCAGACAACTAAGGACAGCCCCTAAGCCCCCCACCCCAGTGAAATTATTCAAACTCTCCTAAACCTGGTCAGCCCATTCCTTCCTGAGAAACCACAATAAGCAATCATTCCCCTTGCTCTCTGACTGCAGAGCAGAGAAAAATCTATAGTTTTTTCCTGTGGTTTGCCCCCTACTCTGGGGGAACTGTACATACTAAACTATCTTTTAAATGGCAAGTATCTAGTGATCTGTTGTCCTCATCAAACTTGAATGAAAGCAAAATCTCATGCACTTTTTTTTTTGTATATTTTTTTATTGGAGTTCGATTTGCCAACATACAGAATAACACCCAGTGCTCATCCCGCCAAGTGCCCCCCTCAGTGCCTATCGCCCAGTCACCTCAACCCCCCCATCCACCTCCCCTTCCACTACCCCTTGTTCATTTCCCAGAGTTAGGAGCCTCTCATGTTCTGTCTCCCTCACTGATATTTTCACTCATTTTCTCTCCTTTCCCCTTTATTCCCTTTCACTATTTTTTATATTCCCCAAATGAATGAGATCATATAGTGTTTGTCCTTCTCTGATTGACTTACTTCACTCAGCCTAATACCCTCCAGGTCCATCCACATTGAAGCAAATGGTGGTTCGTCATTTCTAATAGCTGAGGAATATTCCATTGTATACATAGACCACAGCTTCTTTATCCATTCATCTTTTGATGGACACCGAGGCTCCTTCCACAGTTTGGCTATTGTGGACATTGCTGCTAGAAACATCGGGGTGCAGGTGTCCCGGCGTTTCAATGCATCTGTATCTTTGGGGTAAATACCCAGCAGCAATTGCTGTGTCATAGGGTAGCTCTATTTTTAACTCTTTGAGGAACCTCCACACAGTTTTCCAGAGTGGCTGCACCAGTTCACATTCCCACCAACAGTGTAAGAGGGTTCCCTTTTCTCCGCATCCTCTCCAACATTTGTGGTTTCCTGCCTTGTTAATTTGCCCCATTCTCACTGGTGTGAGGTGGGATCTCAAGGTGGTTTAGATTTGTATTTCCCTGATGGCAAGTGATGCGGAGCATTTTCTCATGTGCATGTTGGCCATGTCTATGTCTTCCTCTGTGAGATTTCTCTTCATGTCTTTTGCCCATTTCATGATTGGATTGTTTGTTTCTTTGGTGTTGAGTTTAAGAAGTTCTTTATAGATCTTGGAAACTAGCCCTTTATCTGATATGTCATTTGCAAATATCTTCTCCCATTCTGTAGGTTGTCTTTGAGTTTTGTTGACTGTATCCTTTGCTGTGCAAAAGCTTCTTATCTTGATGAAGTCCCAATAGTTCATTTTTGCTTTTGTTTCTTTTGCCTTCGTGGATGTATCTTGCAAGAAGTTACTGTGGCCGAGTTCAAAAAGGGTGTTGCCTGTGTTCTTCTCTAGGATTTTGATGGAATCTTGTCTCACATTTAGATCTTTCATCCATTTTTAGTTAATCTTTGTGTGTGGTGTAAGAGAATGGTCCAGTTTCATTCTTCTGCACATGGCTGTCCAATTTTCCCAGCACCATTTGTTGAAGACACTGTCCTTTTTCCAGTGGATAGTCTTTCCTGCTTTGTCGAATACTAGTTGACCATAGAGTTGAGGGTCCACTTCTGGGTTCTCTATTCTTCCATTGATCTATGTGTCTGTTTTTGTGCCAGTACCACACTGTCTTGATGACCACAGCTTTGTAGTACAACCTGAAATCTGGCATTGTGATGCCCCTGGCTCTGGTTTTCTTTTTCAATATTCCCCTGGCTATTCGGGGTCTTTTCTGATTCCACACAAATCTTAAGATGATTTGTTCCAACTTCTGAAGAAAGTCCATGGCATTTTGATGGGGATTGCACTCAACATGTAAATTGCCCCGGGTAGCACAGACATTTTCACAATATTAATTCTGCCAATCCATGAGCATGGAATATTTTTCCATCTCTTTGTGTTTTCCTCAATTTCTTTCAGAAGTGTTCTATAGTTTTTAGGGTAGAGATCCTTTACCTCTTTGGTTAGGTTTATTCCTAGGTATCTTATGCTTTTGGGTGCAATTGTAAAGGGGATTGACTCCTTAATTTCTCTTTCTTCAGTCTCATTATTAGTGTACAGAAATACCACTGATTTCTGGGCATTGATTTTGTATCCTGCTACACTGTCAAATTGCTGTATGAGTTCTAGCAATCTTGAGGTGGAGTCTTTAGGGCTTTCTATGTACAGTATTCATGCACGTTTTAAAATACCTGTAAGTTCTTTCCAGCATCCTCTTACTAAGACATCCCACGGTTCTCCGTGGCATGTGATCTCTTTCAGTTCAGTGAGCCAATAAACCACACTCATTCAATGGCAGGTATGTTTTTTTGTGGCCTTTGGCTGGAAGCTATTAATATGAGGTTAAATGGAGCAGTGATTGTAAAGTCCAGTGACTGAAAACCTTGAACACTTCAATGACGTTATTAAAAATGTGATCTAGTTCCCTTCCCCATGGCTCACTGGCCCAGGAGAGGACCTTGGTGGGCCAGTGAGGTTTGTCTTTAGACAAACAGATCTGCAACAAATCAAATTCAGAAGTTACTGAACCTGTTTTATCATTTTCTCTATTCAGGAACTAGAGCCAATCTCCTGTGACAGAGTAGTAAGCTTTAAAAAAGATTTATTTATTCTTTTGAGGGGGTGTGGAGAGGGGCAGAGGGAAAGATTCTTTGAGCAGAATTCCCACTGAGTGCAGAGCCCAATGGGGACTTAATGCAGAGCTCCATCTTACAGCTCTGATATCATGATCTGAACATAAATTGAGAATCAGATGCTTAACCAACTGAGCCACCCTGAGTAGAAAGCATTTACTGCTCACCAACAAACAGAAGGGAAGGAGCAAGAGAATTTCCTGGGTTCCTCACGATTACTTGGTTTATGCCCATTTCCTGAGTCTGGGGCTATCTCTGCTGCAATACCCCAAGATTTCAATTAATCCCTGTACAGTTCACTTAAGGGAGACTAAGGTTGTTAGTTTCAGCCAAAATAAATCCTAATAGATTGAATTAATATAAGTAATTATAATAAAGTAATAAATGTTAAATAGGTAAGTTCATAAGCACCTTTCACATCTCAAGGAATTGGTAATATTTCTAACTATGAGAAAAATTTCATGGGCATTTCTTTTCCTAACTTTTGTTCTTTTCTAAGTTTCTACTCAGCATCATATGGACTTGCTATCAGCAATTTTCGCAGGGTTTTTTTTTTTTAAGATTTTATTTATTTATTCATGAGAGACACACACACACAGAGAGAAAAAGAGAGAGGCAGAGACACAGGCAGAGGGAGAAACAGGCTCCATGAAGGAAGCCTGATGTGGGACTTGATCCCAGGCCTCCAGGATCACGCCCTGGGCCGAAGGCAGGCGCTAAACCGCTGCGCCACCCAGGGATCCCCATCAGGGCTTTGTATTAGGTCCCCTCAAGACTTTGTTACACTTACCACAAATACAGAGCTGTTGGCACCAGTGGTGCTGGTGGGGGTGGGCTGTGAGTTGGGGGGATGCTCCTTCTTTGGTCTCTGCTTGTTCTGGGCTGGGTAGCCCTGAATGGAGTATTTGCCTAAGATCTCAAGCATCCCAATTTTGGGGGGTTATGCTTTGTAAACATTTTTTCTACATAATCTCCAAACACTATAATATAAAACAAAACCAACTATATAACTTCTAGCATACTTTTAAGGTGTTATAAAAATTTTATGAGAATTTTATTAAGTTGCAAAGATACAACCCCCACCATGTTGTGTAAGTGCTTTTAGCATATTTATGTATTTTCTTCAAAGCCTTGGATCTGCACATTTAACTCATCCAGTTTTTGGACATTTTCCATAGGTTAGCCAAAGCCAGTCCTCACGTCAGACTGGTCAGGCAAATAAAAGCATGGGGATTTGGAGGGTATTTTTAATTTTTTAATTTTTTTGAAGATTTTATTTATTTATATGAAAGAGAGAGTTCAAGTGAGAATGAGAGGAAGAGCAGAGGGGGAAGATGAGGGAGAGAGAATCTGAAGCAGACTCTGTGCTCAGTGTGGAGCCCATGTGGGGCTCAGTCCCACAACCCTGAGATCATGCCCTGAGCCAAAATCAAGAATCGAACGCTTAGTCCACTGAGCCACCCAGGTGCCCTAATACCTGTCTTTAAAACATTCATCTCACTTATGAATTCTAAGGTAGATGGAGCCTTGCTGTGTATTTGTCACGGTGAAAAAAGATGCCTTCGGTACTTCCTGGCCATGTTCTCTTCTCAGCCACTCCGGGACTCTCCCCCAGGAGTTCTTCCTTCTTGAATTGTCTCCATAGCAGGCCCTCCTCCCCACCCAACCAGGAGGAAAGCATCATTTTCAGCCTCATGGAAGTTAAGAAGTATGCCTCCCTCCTCCTCCTTCCCCTCTGCGCCTACTTCTCCTCCTTCGAAATGTACAGGTTCATATGGAAAGCATATTGGATGGGGTAGGGGTATTGGACAACCATAAGTGCACAGCCCGCCTTTTTATGTGTTTCCTTTGTTAAGAGAGAGAGAGAGAGAAAGATGACCCTGAACAGATGGGAGGTTGAGGAAGGAGTGGCTGAGAAGACACAGGCAATATGCTCAGGAACATCAGTTTGAGGAAGAATAAAAATGAAAATTTGAGGATCTAGAAAATAATGCCTTCAAACTAACCAAGGCTGTGTGGCCTGTGGAAATCAGGTCTCCCTAGATACCGGTATCCCCTTGGGAAAAATCTGCGCTGTCGCCTAAGGCAGCAAGGCGCCACCTTTAGAGACCCGCAGAATCCTCCAGAAGGCTGGTTTACAGGCAGCTGCTAGCTGCCCCCTCGAGATTCTGCTGCTGTGGTTCTGGCTCCTGCCCTGGGAATATGCATTCCAGCCGGTCTCCTGGGGATGCTCCCCACTGGCTGCAACTCTCAGCCCTTCTGAACTGATTAGCAGGATCGCCTGCAGAGCTTTAAAAGTGCAGCTCTCGGCCTCAGAATAGAAGACTTGGGGGTGAGGTGTGTTATAAGGGAAAAATAAAAATAAGAGGTGTAATTCTCCCTGTTGAAAATGAGGAAAGAGATTCCTTCTCCCTCCTTTTTCTCAGACTTTTCACTTTAGAATACTTGTAATTGTAAGTAGTTTCTTCTCTCTTTGAAATGTATATAAATCCTTTGAAAACTAGATAGGCCTTTGTCAGCTTGATGACCCATGAACACTTCTCTCAAGGACCTGGGAGGCATCTCTTTGAAATGTAAACAAGGGATAGAGCCCCCCTATCTCCCAGCTTCCCTGAGAGGCGAGGTGCCCAGTTGCAAGTTGCAAAATACCTCTTGTCATAAAGATAGGAGAATTTGTTTCTCCACTAGATAAAGCTAATAAGCTAATGCAGATAGTCACCCCGTGAGCAGAGGTAGGGGGTCCCCAGAAAAAGAAAGACAACACATAGCTTTCTTGACCCAAGAAAATCATGCTGGCTCCCCGACCCCCACCACCCTGTGACAGAATGTGGGAGCAGAGAGCCAGGAGTTAGCCTGATCTTATTCAGAAGTAAACACTGACCTTGATACAGGAGAGCTTGATTCTTGTCTCATGGGGTCAAAGAAAGGAGAGTAAGTAAAGGGATAGAAGCTTATTAAGTGAGGATACAGAGAAAGCTCTCAGAAGTGAGAGGGGTCCCCACTGGGTTGCCACTGAGAGCTTGTAGGGTTGGTCTTCTATTGGAAGCCAACCAGAGAACCTAAATCCTTCTACTGATACCACCACTGATTAAGGACTAGTGACAACATCTTTAACACCTTACTTCTTCTTTGGGGTCTGGTTATTCTTTGTTGGTCACTGATGACTGCCATAAAAAAGACACCCTCCCGCCCCATACCTAGGGCAGTGTGGTCTGGCTTGTTCCCTTATCTCTGGTTTCCTTATACCTCAGCATTTTTGGGTTTTTTGTGAGCCTGTTTCTGTGCCCCCCTACCTGGTCTTGCCTAGCTAGCCCCATTTGTCCCTAACTCAACCTCACATACACTCTTTGAGTTTTCTTTGCAGGAGAAACCATTTTGAGGGCTCAGATACTGGACCACCTGGAGCCAGAGAAGTAATGTTGCTGATCCTTGTAGGTCCTCATGACTTTGACCTGGACTCAGGTCACCTTAGGATGACTTTTGCCCCAGTTCCATGCTCTACTCCCCATTATGCAAGCCCCTTCATGAATATGTACACAATCTTAGCTTTAAATTTCCCCAGTTTTGTTGTTGGGAAGACACTACTTCGGGAAATAGCCCCAGTGTTCTCCTTGACTTGTTGCAAGGAAAACTCTTCCTTTTCCCATTCCTTGACTTAGTTGTGTCTTTTTGGGGCCACATCCATCAAGAGGTAAGCTCAGTTTCCGGTAACTACCCCACTTACCACATGAGTCAAGGATGAACTATGTAACCACTGATGCTAGGACTAGTTATTGTTTATCTTTTTTTTTTGTAAAGATTTTATTTATTTATTTATTTATTTATTTATTTATTTATTTATTTGACAGAAAGAGAGATAAGAGAGCATGGGGGGGTGCGAGCTGGGGGCTGGAGGGAAGAGGGGGAGAGAGAAGCAGACTCCCCACTGAGCAGGGAGCCTGACATAGGGCTCCATCCCAGGACCCTGGAATCATGACCTGAGCTGAAGGCAGACCCTTAACCAACTGAACAACCCAGGCACCCCTAGTTATTGTTTATCTTGAGAACACATATGTAATGGGTTCTATCTGCTTGGTTATATAAGGGGGTGAGGTTTCTTCCTCTCTTTGCCATCTCTCCACAGACTGCCTATGATGTGCATCACATTCTGGCTAATGCTCATTCAGTAATGATGCCTGCAGGCTGGGTCCAAGGATCAAGAGGGAGTCCCACAGGACCAGCCAAGAGGGTCCTTGGCTTTGCACAGGATAGAAATCAAACTTGACAGAGAGGAGGTGAGAGCAGAGTTTATTGAAGACATAGAAAGGGCAGATACAGACAGAATGTCAAGGAGACTCGGAAAGAGAGAGTCTTGTCTTTATCTGGGGCCTGGGGTTTTTACTGAGGATTGTGGTTGAGTATACAAGTCTTCTCAGGCAACCAGGAACAAAGATAAGTGTTTAGGCGGCCTCCATAAGTCACTTATGCCCTGGAGCCAGGGGTCTTGGTGAGTCAGTGGTCTTGGAAACCCAGTCACTCCTTAGATGTTACCCATTGTGCTGGAAAACTCCAAAGAAATCATTAACTCCTTGACTTTTATCAGGAGGATATATATCATCTGTACTGTAAGGTACGTGTGAGGAGGGGTGTAGGTCCTGGTAAAAATAGAAGCAGGAAAAAGAGGGGAAAAAGCAGTTTTTCATGGGATCCCTTTAGTTTAACTGTCTCAGTAATCTCACTGTTTACTGTCTCTACTGTCTTGTACAGAGGTTTTCTATATTGGGAGGGAGATTTGGGTTTTAATGCTCTTCCCCCCAACCGGTGCAAATGGTCTTTATCCCAGGGCCCCCAGAGTAAGTAGTGAGACTGACCTAAGGCTGGAGCCCACAGCTCTGGCACAGCAACTTTGCAAAATATTAGGAGCAACTTTTTTCAAGTGCTCTGTTATATGAGACACAGATATATTATCCATCAAGGGTTTCAAGATTCATAATTCCTGTACAATAATTGCCGTACTCAAGTATTAAAGAAAGAACACAAAAGAGGTGGAACAGATAGGCATTGTGCATGCTTGGCAAGGTCTTCATCCCAGGATCTTTTGCAGTACCACCATTCCTATCCCAGGGAAATATCTGGACAACTTGGAGGAAAAGCCAGTGTTCAGTAGTAGAGTGGATCTTTGCAGGCGACACCTCATGGTATAGTGGAACTGGGTGTAGCCGAACTTTATGGAATACACCTTAGTGGTAGAGTGCAGCCTTGGGGATGCCCACTGGAGGTTTGACTCTCACCTCCACCACTCCCTGGTGAGATGTTGGTCATTTTATTTAGCTGTTATGAGCCTCAGTTCACAGAGCATAGCAGTAACAGTACTGTAGGAGAGGGAAACTTTCTCCTTCTTCCCTTCTATGTTCTTTGGCTGGCCTAATAATGAAATCAGTGTAAGACAGATTAACAGGAGAAAAACAATCTAATGATGTACATACGGGAGTCCCACATGAGAGGCTCCCTGACAGTCGGGCATTTGAGGCTTCTATACCATTGTGAGCTAAGGAGAAGGGAATGGTAGTGTAGAGCCTCAAAGGGAAGGAAGGCGATTCACAGGAAGAGGGGAAGAGCAAATGTTTGATATGTAGATGCGTGTCATGCCAGGCACAGACAGTGAGACACAGAGAGGCATTTGAATACGCAGGCCCTGCTGAGCTCCCCACAGTTTATCACACCCAGCACACACTCTGTAGTTACTGTGATCACTCTCTTCCTGGATCAAGTCCTCTGTTGAAATTCTTAGAAGGAGTTAAGGAGGAGGTAAAAAGCTCATCCTGAGTCTTTTGGGTCTTTTTTGTCTTCAGCTCAAAATAATCCACATGCCAAAGTGGCCCATGGTGAAGAGGCTCATTCTGAACCCCTTTGGTCCCCATCCTAGAAGGCAGTTGTGAGGTTTAGGTGAGAAAACCCATATCAGATGGGAGCTGCTCCTGCAAGAGCTGGGACTAATCAGCCAATGCCCAGCATCTTTTTTTTCCCCTTTTCACTGAGGCATAAATGACACATAATATATATTGGTTCCCAATGTACAACATAACGAATCCATATTGATCTATATCGTGGAGTGATTGCCACAATAGGTCCAGTTAACATCCATCACCATACATTATTAAGAATTATGTCTTCTTGTGATGAGAAGTTTTAAGATCTATTCTCTTAGCAACTTTCAAGTATATATACAGTATTATTAACCGTAGTCACAGGGTTGTACATTGTATCCCCAGAACATATTCATTTTATAACTGAAGTTAAAAAGTTTGTACCTTTGATCCTCTTCACCCACTTTGCCTTCATCCCCTACCTCTGGCAAGAGCCAATCTCTTCTCTATCTGAGTTTGGGGTTTTCTGGGTTTTTTTGTTTTTAGATTCCACATACAAGTGACAGCATACACAGTCAGTGCCTGGCGTTCCTGGCTTAAATCTGGACCCTCTCACATGTCCATTATCAATGGTGTCCCATATGGGACAACTGAAGGACCACAGGGTTCACTGCCCACCCCTTAAACCCATCGTCCATCATACTTCCTGTTCCAAGGAATCACATGTTGCCACTTACTCCCAGGGCTGTGCTGTCTGAATGACCAACTTGTTTTTTGTTGTCAATGTCCATTTCGGGTTCAGTGTCTTCACCCACTAAGTGCTCTTTATCTTCTCCCTAGTGAGAGGCAGAGGAAAACTTATTCACTGAACAAGTTTCAGGAGAAAAATCTTAATATAGCTTTACAAGCCCAAATTAAAATTCTCAAAGGGTATTGTATATTCTGAAGTACAACTTAATGAACAGCAAGGCAAAAGTTGCCAAGTTCTTTGAGTACTAAGTAGCAACTTATTGTCTTTTGAGAATTCATTTAACATAGCACTTTCTAACATAATATATGAAGAATTTGGGTTTTATTATTAAACTCAGTTGCAATTTCATTTAAAATTATGACATTTTACATGTACTGTTTCAAGTGGCTAAATGTGCAATTTATATGTCTTACAAACTCTAATTACATTTTAAGGAGTATACAGGCAAAAATAATTTTTAACTTCCAGGCTTACTATAAAATCAATTAAAGAAATTAAAAATTCTAATGGAAATCTTGGAGAATTACACTTGTGCAAATAGAGACCAAAATCCTATTCTATAGCTAAATGCTTAATCCTTACAATAGTGCTGTATTAGCAAGACTAAGAGAGGTGTTAATGAATCCATCCATCCATCCTGTTCTTCATTTACTAAATCAGTCACTAAGTGAACTTAACATCACCTGCTTTTGAGATTCTGCTAGATTCTAGAAGGATTAACATTAGGAGACTGTCCTTACAACGTTTGAGAGAGAAGATGAGACATGATGAAAGGTAGGGAGAGGAGATTTCTTCAAACTTGGAGGTAACATTGGGGAAAATAGAGATCATCTTTAAAGGTCATAGAAAGGCAGACAGAAGAAAGTATGGGCTTTGAAAACAGAGGACTTGGGTCAATTTCTAGTGCTGTTCTTTCCTCGCTGCATGACCCTGACAACCTGCTTAAACCCTCTAAACTTTAATTACCTTGCCTATTCAATAGGAGATGTTATAGCATTACCACACTACTGTGTTCTGAGGATTAACAGAGTTAAAATCAGCAATCCATGTTACTTTGCATATACTAAGTCTCAGTAAATTCCAGTTCCACTCCATTCATCTGATTTCTCTTAGTTTTGGATTTTTTTAAATATCAAACATCTGGATTAGTTCATTTTTCCAGTCATTTAAATATCCACTGAATACCTATGATATGCTCGACACTATGATAGGTGCTGGGGATCCAAAGATAAATAATTCAAAATCCCTGCTGTATAATCGTTTACTAGAAGAGGAAGACCAATAAATAAATTGATACAGTGGAGGATAATAGAAGAGTAGAATGGCTCAAGGGGTCTGGAAGAGAACACAATGTGTCTGTCCTCAAAGGTGGGTGACGAGACTTAAGATCTGTGGCTGCCTTAGCAATTGGTACTCCATAAATGTATCCAAATGGAGACTTTTCCCAAACAAGTAGCCCTAGCAATCCTTTAAAAAAAAAAAAAATCTCCCATTTATCAGACACTAATAGAAAGTGGTAAAGAAGGCCAAATGGTTGCCAACAGGGGTAGTGGAAATGCAAATCCACGTGCCCAGGTCCCTATCTGTGCTTTATCCTTTATGAACTGTCTGCAGGCTATTTAGCCTCTGAGCCTCCAGCTCCTCACATGAGGGTAATAATTGCGTCTATCTCATTGACTTTATATGAAAACAAAATTTACATAAAACACTGAATCTGTGGTTCAGACATGTTAAATACTTAATATTAGGGACGCCTGGGTGGCTTAGCGATTGGGCGTCTGCCTTTGGCCCAGGGCATGATCCTGGAGACCCCGGGATGGAGTCCCAAGTTGGGCTCCCTGCATGGAGCCTGCCTCTCCCTCTGCCTGTGTCTCCGCTTCTCTCTGTGTCTCTCATGAATAAATAAATAAAATCTTAAATAAATAAATATTTAATATTAACTGTTATTATTACTTGCCTAAGTATTCTTGCAAACATTAAAATAGGTGTTTTGGGGTCACCTGAGTGGCCCAAGTCAGTTAAGCTAGCAACTCTTTTTCTTTTTTCCTTTTTTTTAAAGATTTTATTTTTATTTATTTGAGAGGGAAAGGAAAGGAGAGGCAGAAGGAGAGAACACGCTCCCTGCTGAGCAGAGCCCCAACCCAGGCACCCTGGGATCATGACCTGAGCCGAAGGTAGGAGCTTACCCCACTGAGCCCCCAAGGTGCTCCTAAGCACTGACTCTTGATTTCAGCTGAGGTCATGATCTCGGGGTCCTGAGATCTGGCCCCCACATCGGGTCCCCTGCTCCGTAAGAAGTCTGCGTTAGGTTCTCTCTCTCTCTCCCTGTGGTGTGATATCTCTCTGGGGAAAAAAAAAAAAGAAAGGTGTTTTTCTTTTAAAAGGAACGTGTTCCAATTACAACGGCAAAAGTGAAAAAGCCCGTTCAACCGAGGATTGCGGAGCTCCCAGCTGCGGGCAGGCACAGCCACCCCTCCCTAGGGCGGGGACACTGCCGCAGGCACTCGGGGCGCCCCAGGGACCCAGGCCAAGATCTCTCGGAAGGAGATCATTGTTCTCCTTCAAAGTTCCTTTATGACTATTTTGGGGACAAAATGATTTCCCAGGATTCTGTATGACATTAGCCTTTTGAGCTTAAATATATTTACTTTGCACCCTCCCCAACACTCGGCACCATGTCTGATTCATGAAACATGTCCTCACCTGATGCTTAAGTCGAAAAAATAAAATCCCATACACCCGAGGCCACCTGGGCTGAAGCCGGGTTCAGGAGTAATTCATTTAAAGACATTATTTTATTTTTTATTAAATAATTTTTTTTATTTATTCATGAGAGAGAGAGAGAGAGAGAGAGAGAGAGGCAGAAGCAGGCTCCATGCACCAGGAGTCGGACGTGGGATTCGATCCCGGGTCTCCAGGATCGCGCCCTGGGCTGGAGGCAGCGCTAAACCGCTGAGCCACCCGGGCTGCCCTAAAGACATTTTTTTTAAATCGCTTTTTAAGTCGAAGTATTCGAATGCAGACGTGTCAGTCTTTGGCCCCAGCCGGGTATTTGTTTTCCCATTTCCAAGTCACCTGGACGCGGGCACAGATGCGCACAAGTTGTTCTTGGTTATTCCAGCAGCACCTGGCGCGGCGGGTGGAGGCTGGGCTTCGGCTCTGCTGCGGGGAGCGGGCTGGGGTTTGCGGGGCCCTCACCGGGGCCGCCGAATCCTCCGCTTGCTGCCGCGGGGAGCGCGCCCCCTCCCTGCCTCCTCCCCCCCTCCCCGCTCCATCCCGCCCCGGGCATCTCTGGAACCGAGGCATTCCGCGCGGGGAGGCCTGAGCCCCGGGAAGCTGCCGGGGAGCCCCGCAGCCCGACTCTGCGCCCCCCAGCCTCCCGGGGCTTTTCTTCCTGTTCTCCAGCCTGAATGCAGCAAGTGGCTTTTGCCTTTTCCTTCTCCGTTTTCTTGCAAACCAGAGTGGCGCGTCCCCAGGTTGCATCTCCCGAAGCCCTTCTCTTAGCCCAGTTTGCAACCCTCCCTTTCCAGTCCTGCCGCCTGGAGCCCGCGAACTCGCTCGGCTCCCCCGACCCCTCCCCGTGCTGCGTGTCAGTCCTTCGCGTCTAGTTTATAAGGCCTTTTAGCACGATCAGAAATTTAACTATGTACACATCTGAAACCCGAGCCCGGGAGGTCTGCAGAGCCCTTGGAAATGCCGTTTGCCGGGTGTGGGTGTGCCAGCACGGTGAATGTGCACGCATGTTGCCCAATGTGTTTGCAAAGCTTCACTTAAAACAGGCTGAGGGACTAGCTTTTTATTTTATTTTATTTTTAATTTTTATTTATTTATGATAGTCACACACAGAGAGAGAGAGAGAGAGGCAGAGACACAGGTAGAGGGAGAAGCAGGCTCCATGCACCGGGAGCCCGACGTGGGATTCGATCCCGTGTCCTCAGGATCGCGCCCCGAGCCAAAGGCAGGCGCCAAACCGCTGCGCCATCCAGGGATCCCGGGACTAGCTTTTTAGATGAGACAAATGGCTCCCCAGACACTAGCAGGAATAAGGAAAAATGCATGAATTGAGTGAGAGATTTGGGGGGAGAGACACTAGAAGGAAGGAAGAAAATGAAGATTTTATGACATAAAGGGTAGCAGGTTCCTCTGGCCTTAGGAAGGCAGGGGCTGCCCGGGGCCCCTACCCTGGTCTCCCTGGGTTTGGCCATCCTGAGTCAGCACCCCCCGCCCTGTGTGTCTATACACAGTTGCCTCCTCCTCGTGTGTCTAAAGACCTTCGTGTGTATGATTTAAGGCTTCACATTGCCATCATGATTTATTAACTGTCCCTCCCAGCAGACTATAAGCTCCGCAGGGGCAGGAATCCTGACAAGCATCTAGGACAGTAAAGGCGAGTCACTGGAAGGAGTAATAGTGTCTGGCGGACATGACCCCTTCAGGGGGCTCAGGGATGTGCTACCTGGGCAGCCAGAAGTGGTCTGAGCCTTTCAGGGATGGTCTCAGCCTTGGACAGCTGTGTTACCCCCCTCACATCCTTCCTGGGGCAGCTCAGCTCCAATGGGTTGGGCACCGCCCCATCCCAGACTATCTTGGGGCAACTGTGAAGGGTTGCTCTAGGTGAGCTTGGCCAAGCTCTCGGTGACCTGCATTGCCAATGGACTCTTTTCTCTGTGGGCTCCTGTTCTTGCCCCTGCTTCCACAGGTGTCTGGCCCCAGGGCGCTGGCTGATAAACACTGTATACATCAGGTCCCATCCCATCCAAGACTGTTTCTTGGCAAAACCCTACCTGCCACACTGTTTAGCTGAGGATAATAAATAATCAGAGAGTGGGGTAAAAAATTCAGGAGGAAGCATTTTAATATCATAAATGTGTAGAGTTCTAGAGGAGAACAAATAGATACAAAACCTGATGAAACATTGTAGTCTAGTGGGAAGAATAATGGCTGGGGAGTTCCCAGACACGGCTCTGCTAAGAGCTGAATGTGTGACGTTGGGACGGTCCCAGCAACCTGTGGGCCTCCCTCCTCTTCTACAAAGGGAAGAGAACTAGAATAGAAGATCCCAAAAGTACCTCCCCGCTCTGCCCCTCCATCAGACCGGATTAGAAACTCTAAGGACATTTAGCAAAATTAGACTGTCAGCAAAAGGTTTCCAAAAATGACCTCAACACTGTAAATCAAGGAGACAAACCTCAAGAAAAAGAAAATGTGCCATCCAGCCTTGGAGGCGGTGCTCTAACATCCTGTCATTGTGACAGCTCACAGATGGGTAAGGAAGACGTTCCTTGGAGGGCTGCTTGGGAAACTGTGCCTTGGGAATTGGGGAGGGAATGAGGAGAGCATGGGCTTGGCAGACAGTGGAAATTAGGAGTAAATCAGACAGGAAAAGCACCTTCATTGACAGTTAAGATGAAGATACTGACAAAGAGGAACATTTTGTCGTCGTGAAAGTCAAACTTATTGCAAATCAAGAAGTTTGACCCAAAATGAAAAATTGGTGTCTTTATCTTACTTAGTTTGTTATTTCATTTTGGTTCCAGGATCCTCAGGTTTGTGGTTGGCTTTTAGTTGAAACAAGGGTCATTCATCCAATAATTAAAGGCCTACTTTTATCAGATAGGCTTCCTTGATGCAGTCAAAAAAAGGAGAGCAAAATAATTTAAAAAGAACTTGTGGTCAGGGTAGGAGGTGGCTAACAGAGTAGAAGGAAGAGCTGAACCAACCAGTTCCCAAGCCAGGAGCCAGGGGGGCATCAGGGGGCTCTAATTGTGAGCAGGAGCCAGGTGATCCCAGAATCCACGCCTCCCACCCTGTGAAATCTTAACTTTCCGGGAAAGAAGGTAAAGTGACTAACTTGTGTCACTTCCCATGCCTTTGCAGGAAGGATAGGAAAGACTCCTTGACTGACAGTCGGAGAGGGGCCATTCCCCACAGGAAAATCAAGCTTCCGTAGCCAAAAGAAGGAACAAAGGAGGGATGCTGGGCCAGCAAAACTTTCAGAAAGCCCCACTCCTAAGCCTCACAATAGTGATGGCATATGTTGGTGAGAAGCACAGACCTGGGCCCTGCTCACAGGGAGCCTGTAGCCTCGTAAGAAGTGTGACAGGGTACGACAGATATTGTTGGTTAGCTACATTCCCCGCCTTGCTTTGTTCTTGCCCATCTCTACTACACAGTTTGGCAAAATGAAGTAATCACTTTCCCAGACTTCCTTACAGCGAGGAATGACTAAGTGACATAATTTTGCAGAAGCCTGATAGAGGGTTAAGGGAAAACCCTTTGCTTTCTCTGATAAAAAGGACAAGCGCACCTGGTAATATCCTCTCCCCCTTTTTCCTGCTCCATGACATCTGGTGCTATGGCAGCTATATTGTATCCATGAGGATGAAACACCGATGGATATAACAGAGGAGAAGAAATGAACAAGCCTAAGGGGCAGCCCCGGTGGCTCAGTGGTTTATTTTATTTATTTTATTTTTATTTTTTTATAAATTTATTTTTTGTTGGTGTTCAATTTGCCAATATACAGAATAACACCCAGGGCTCATCCCGTCAAGTGCCCCCCTCAGTGCCCGTCACCCAGTCACCCCCACCCCCGCCCACCTCCCCTTCCACCACCCCTAGTTCGTTTCCCAGAGTTAGGAGTCTCTCATGTTCTGTCTCCCTCCCTGATATTTCCCACTCATTTTTTCTCCTTTCCGTTTTATTCCCTTTCACTAATTTTTATATTCCCCAAATGAATGAGACCATATAATGTTTGTCCTTCTCCAATTGACTTATTTCACTCAGCATAATACCTTCCATCCAAGTCCAAGCAAATGGAGGGTATTTGTTGTCTCTAATGGCTGAGGAATATTCCATTGTATACAGAGACCACATCTTCTATATCCATCATCTTTCAATGGACACCGAGGCCCCTCCCACAGTGTGGCTATTGTGGCCATTGCTGCTATAAGCATCGGGGTGCAGGTGTCCCGGCGTTTCATTGCATCTGTGTCTTTGGGGTAAATCCCCAGCAGTGCAATTGCTGGGTCGTAGGGCAGGTCTATTTTTAACTCTGAGGAATCTCCACACAGTTTTCCAGAGTGGCTGCACCAGTTCACATTCCCACCAACAGTGTAAGAGGGTTCCCTTTTCTCCGCATCCTCTCCAACATTTGTGGTTTCCTGCCTTGTTAATTTGCCCCATTCTCACTGGGGTGAGGTGGTATCTCATTGTGGTTTTGATTTATATTTCCCTGATGGCAAGTGATGCGGAGCATTTTCTCATGTGCATGTTGGCCATGTCTATGTCTTCCTCTGTGAGATTTCTCTTCATGTCTTTTGCCCATTTCATGATTGGATTGTTTGTTTCTTTGGTGTTGAGTTTAAGAAGTTCTTTATAGATCTTGGAAACTAGCCCTTTATCTGGTACGTCATTTGCAAATATCTTCTCCCATTCTGTAGGTTGTCTTTGAGTTTTGCTGACTGTATCCTTTGCTGTGCAAAAGCTTCTTATCTTGATGAAGTCCCAATAGTTCATTTTTGCTTTTGTTTCTTTTGCCTTCGTGGATGTATCTTGCAAGAAGTTACTGTGGCCGAGTTCAAAAAGGGTGTTGCCTGTGTTCTCCTCTAGGATTTTGATGGAATCTTGTCTCACATTTAGATCTTTCATCCATTTTGAGTTTATCTTTGTGGATGGTGTAAGAGAGTGCTCTAGTTTCATTCTTCTGCATGTGGATGTCCAATTTTCCCAGCACCACTTATTGAAGAGACTGTCTTTCTTCCAGTGGATAGTCTTTCCTCCTTTATCGAATATTAGTTGACCATAAAGTTGAGGGTCCACTTCTGGGTTCTCTATTCTGTTGGCTCAGTGGTTTAGCGCTGCTTATAGCCCAGGGCGTGATCCTGGAGTTCTGGGATCGAGTCCACATCAGGCTCCCTACATGGAGCCTGCTTCTCCCTCTGCCTGTGTCTCTGCCTCTCTCTCTCTCTGTGTGTCTCTCATGAATAAATAAATAAAATCTTTAAAAAAAAGCCTAAGGCCTTAATATCTTAACTAAGGGGCTTCCCTGTTATTTGTAAGCCCCTTTGCTATTTGTAGCTGAATGCATTCCTAGCATGTACAGGGAAACTTCCTTAAACTATGGAGTCTGGGATGGAATCTCTGAGGAAATGAATGAGATCTAAAAAGGGGCTATCTTGATATGAATCGGAGGGAAGGATGAGCACTTCCGGATGATCTTGGAGTAAGAACATCTCTGCCCACTTCCTACACGATGCAGATAGTCTGGGCCAGACTCACTTTTCTAAGCCCAGTTTCATCCCACAGAATCCACCTTCATCTACCTTCCTCAACGAGAAAATATTTGGTCTTTTTTTTACTCAAGGAAAAATCCCTCTACTGTGGTCTGATGTAATTCTCTCCCAATTTATTATTATTCTTTCTGTCTTATAATCTCTCCCTCTCTACTGGCTCCATCCCCATAGACGGCCTGCATGCACTCACATTAAAAAAATAATAATAATAAAATTTAAAAAGTCCTCTTTAAGCTACTGCATTGTTTCTCTTCTTCCCTTGCACATTTTATTCTTTTTTGTATTCACCTCCTCTCTTCCTTGCAACTCCCTCCCTCAGTAGAGTTACACTCTACCACTATGTGGAACTGTCCTGACAAAGGTGACAGTGTCACAAGAAGGTAATCTCTATGAATGCAGGGATCTTCTCTATTTTGTTCACCACTGGGCGTCCTGTCTCCAGAGTAGGGTCAGGAACATAATACTTGCTCAAGGAATAAATAAATGTCTCCCTAATCATCAAAGCAGGTGAACTCTGCCTATTTTATCTCACTTGACTTCTTAGTAGCGTTGTCATTTTTATCCACTTCCATGGTGAAACTTACTCGTCGTTGCTTTTGTAACTTAACCATTTCTCCTTTTCTTTGAAATTTTTATTACAGAAAAAATTTATAAATGGATACAAAAGTAAGAGAAATAAAATAATGAAGGTCCAGGTACCCATCACCGGCTTCAGCTCATGACCAATCTTGTTTCATTTAAACCTTCATTCCTCTCTCATATAATTTGAAGCCATATCAGATAGTATTTCATTTCACCCATAAATATTTCAGTTTGTATTGCCAAAAGAAATGAAATTGTTTAAGTAGCATAATCTCAATACTGTCATTACATATAAAAAAGAACAATTCCTTAATATCATCAACTTCATTCTTTTATTTTTTTTTTTTTGAACTCTTTTGATTATTTTTTTGGAGGCCAGCATGTCTTTCTGTTTTTGATTCTTCTACTTGGACTTTATCTTATTGGTAAATTGGAGAATTGGAGCTAGGCCTAGTCAGGCTCTTCTGAGCCTGCTTCTTTCTAGAAGCAACCAGGTTGCAGAAGTCCCATACCTCTGCCCTCACTGTAGGGGTAGCTCCCCAGGGTCATACTCCCTGCCTGCAGTTTGTCTACCTCTGGCAGCCTGGGCAGGTCAGTTAAATTCAAGGTGAGCTCTTAGGAAGCCCATTTGCTTTTGTCAATAATCAGGCTGATATTTTATTTTCAGCCATCTGACTTCCATACCTACCTCCCGATCAGCTCTAAACTCAGGAGGAAAAATGATGTCAAACTCTGTCAACAGAATGGGAATATTATTTAGAAACATTGAGGTAAAAAAAAGAAAAAAAGCTAAAACATTGAAAGTGGTTAATTCCAGGAGGGTTAGGGGATAAAAGAAATAGGAAGGTTTTTTGAGGGGGGGCGGAGAACTTTGGATTTAAGCCTCTTACCAAGAGACTCTTGAAGGTATATTCATATATTTATTGATAAATGTAAAAATCAACAAAAAATATACAAACTTAACTGAAAATCTCCTCCTCTTACCCAGACTTTCCTCTTTCACCATCCACAACAAATCTGGGAGTACTCTTGCCTCTTCTCACTCTGTCTCCCAGATCTCTCCCAGTTGGAGAGGGGCCATTCCCCAAAGGAAAATCAAGTTTCTGTAGCCAAAAGAAGGGACAAAGGGTGGATGCTGGGACAGCAAAACTTTCAGAAAGCCCTCCCCCACCCTCCCAAGCATCACAATGGTAATGGCATATGTTGGTGAGAAGCAGAGACATTTGTGTCCCCCTGGAATCCCGATGTGGAAGTCCCAACCTCAAGTACCTCAGAATGTGACTGTATTTGGAGACGGGCCTTTTTAGAAGGTAATTAAGGTAAAATGAAACCATATCTGTGGGCTGTAATCCAATGTTACTGGGTCCTTTTAGGAGAGGGAGATTAGGACAGAGAAAGACATAAGGAAAAGATCATGTGAAAACAAAGAGGAGAAGACCACATCTATAAGCCATTGGGAGAGGCCTCGAAATACATAATCCTACTAATACCTTGATCTTGGACTTTTAGCTTCCAGAACTTCAAGAACATAAATTTCTGTTGTTTAAACTGAGTGTATGGTACTTTGTTATGGCAGCCATGACAAACTAATATTCCATCTCCCTGCCTCCCTTGGCCAGGATCTGATTCATCTTCCAAAACAGTGTTAAGAGGAAGCTTCCTTAGCTCCTCCCTCCAGGTAGAATTGATTTCTTTCCTCATGTCCACTTTGGACCCTATATAAACTTCTACCTGACATTTGCAGTATTTTTATTGCCATTACTTTATCTTATTCATCTAATCCTTAAAAGCAGAGATGATGTTGTAAGTTTGCATACACAGGACCTAACATGATACCAGGTACATAGTCGGTGCTCAAAAGATGTTGACCAACCATCTGATCGAATGAATGAATCTGCAAGACTGGAATAATTATGTTAGTTTAGAATACCTCAAAAAACTATTGTCCAATAATATATGTGGAATTTTAAAACAATGCATAGAAATAAGTAACTTTCCAATTTTTAAAGATGAATTGAAATTGCAATTTATTACTTGATCTTGAATTTGAATGTACACTATTTCTGACCCTTAATATGGTGTTGCTTCTTCTTAAGACATGGAATCATGAAAATATATTGCTGGAGAAGAAATTAGAGATGATCTGATCCAACCATCTTATTTTCTTAACAAGAAAGTTAAGAAATAGCAACTGTACTCATCATCACATGGGCACACTGTTACCAGTGCCAGGATGTTTGATGCCATGTCTGATGCACTTACCCTGCCTCTGATGAAAACAGAAACACTGCAGTTAAATTGGCTTGAGTAAAAAAAAGGGGGGAGGGAACTTAAATGTAATTCAACAAAGAAGAAAAGCCACCAAATTTACATTTATAAAAGTAATAGAAAGATTTCGATTCTTAAATTGTTTTTAAATAAAATATTGTGAATGAACTTCATCCAATATTGATATATCCTTTGGCACTTGGGCGGTTTAGAGTATTTATTTGTTATTGTGAAAAATTGCATTTGAATAATGTATAGCAAGATGTGTATTCAAATTGCCTCTGAATAATGTATAACAAGAACATTTATTCATTTAGTGCTTTTCCTTCAAGGAACTACAAGTACCTTGTGTACTTTAAATTAGGTATGGCTTGTTGGGTACATGCTTTTTCACTTAACCTTAACGTTTTGGATACCACAGTAATGGTGAGAACCTACAGCAGCAGCACTCAACGACCTGAGACCATCTTGACGAAGGAAAAAAATTTACATCGTCCACTTCAACCAGCAGCACAACTTGGAAGCACTGTCTTGGAACGAAGAACTTGAAGTTGTGTCTGGTGGTGGAATTCAGGCATTTCTGATCCTTTGGAGGAGCCTGCAGAACCAATCGCCCATGGCTTCCGTATGCAAATCTGTCGTGGTGACTCAGTGACAATGCGTGACCACAAATGAGGAAGATGGACAACCTCTTCACTGCTTGCAGAACATGATATTCAGCTCATCAAGGGCTGCAGGAAATGCAGCACAGCTTGCTGTTTGGAGCTTTGAGAGGCTTCATTCTTGACACAGGTATGGGCTGGTTTGGTGGTTGTAGGACTGGCAGCAGCTGTGAGTGGGAGGTTCCCTCAAGAATTATCACGAGTAGCAGCTGTCAGCAGGGCAAAGGGCAGAGAGAGCTATTCAAAAACTTATTGGAGACACTCCTGGAGACTCCCCCAAATTACTGGGCAAGACACCAAGGGACGCAGAAGGTCCTATATTGGTACAGTGGGATAGATAGAACTCATTGAGTCACTAGCAAACCTGTATGAGGCAGTCTTCTTGGTCCTGGAGATACAGCTGTGAACAATACAAAGATTCCTCTTCTTATGGAGATTACACAAAGTAAGGAAGAGGGGATGATACATACTATGAACTGAATTGTTTCCCCCTAAAATTTATATATCGAAGCCTCAACTGCCAATGTGATGATATTTAGAGATACAGCCTTTGGGAGATAATTAGGTTCAGATGAGGGAGATAATTAGGTTCATTGTGAGGGTGGGGCCCTCATGATGGTGGTGGTGCCCTTGAAGAAGAGATAGCAGAGAGCATGCTTCCTCTCTACCATGTGAGGACACAGCGAAAAAGTGACTGTCTGCAAGTCAGGAAGAAAACCATCACCAGGGAATCTCATTGGCCAACAACTTGATCTTGGAATTTTCACCCTCCAGAACTGTGAGAAATAAATCCCTACTGCTGAGGTCCCCCAGTGTCAGAGTATATTTTGTTATGGCAGCCCAAGCAGACTAATACAATAAAGAATAGATTTAATACATGAGTAAATTATCTAGTACGTTAGAAGCGATACGCGCTATAGAATTTTTCTTATCTATTTTTTAAAGATTTTATTTATTTATTCATGAGACACACACACACACACAGAGAGAGAGAGAGAGAGAGAGAGAGAGAGAGAGAGAGAGAGAGGCAGAGACCCAGGCAGAGGGAGAAGCAGGCCTCATGAAAGGAGCCTGATGTGCGACTCGAACCCGGGACTCCAGGATCACGCCCTGGGCCGAAGGCAGGCACTAAACCCCTGAGCCACCCAGGGATCCCCAGATTTTTTTTTTTAAGAAGCAGAATAAGTGAGATTAGGAGGATAAGTGTGGGGATGAAGGTGGTCAGACTAGGACTCATTAAGAAGGTGATACCTAAACAAGGAATTGAAGGAGATGAGGTAATTGGCCATTACCTGAAGGAAATGCATTTCAGGTAGCAGGTATAGCTAAAGCCCTGGTCCAAAGGTGGGAAGGTGGTTGGTATGTTTTAGCAATGCCAGTGAGGCCAGTGTGGCTGGAGGGGAATAAGCAAGGGGAAGAAATGAGCATGAGTTCAGAACAGTGATCTGAGTCTAGATCAAAAGGACCTCCTAGACCTTTGTAAGGACTTATTCTGAGTGAAGTGGGAGAGATACTGTGGAGTTTTAAATAAGGAATGACATGATGGCATTTAAGTTTAAAAAGATCTCTTGTGTTGCTGTGTTGAGAACAGCATAGCATCTGCAAGGCCAGCTGAGATTAAGTATTTCGGTAATGTAGATGAAAGCTTGGACCAGATGGTAGCAATGGAAGTGGTAAGAAGTGATTAGATTCTGGATAAATTTTGCAAGCAACATCAACAAGATTTATTGTATTGAGGGAGGCATGCAGGATGGCTGACTTGAGCAACAAGAAGAATGGAGTTGCTATCAAATGAGCTAGAAAAGTGGTCCTGGTGCAGACTTGGGGCTTTCAGGAGTTTGTTTTTGGATATACTGAGTTTGAGACGTCTATTGGTCACTGAAATGGAGGTGTCAGGACTTGAATTATTTCAGTTACTGTAAACTCATGAGTACCCCATGTGATGAATCCTGGAGAAATCTGGGTTACATCCATGTTAGCGAAGTTTAAAGGATTATTTACAGAAGTAGCTTTTGTGACTTGTTAGAAGTTGGGTGTATCCATGGCACAGTTTGATAAGTGATGGGATTTTTAGCACTGGGCAATGACATCTCTTTGTAAAAGAACCTAATGCTTCTAGACCAAACTATTTTGGATGATCCTATTTTTTTTTTTTAAATAAAAGCAATTGTTTCTTTATGTGCTTGCATCTCCCATTTGAACACTTTATCTCTGTATTTCAAGCAATCGGCAACCTAGTGTCCAGACACAACAAATGCTTATTGAATGAATAAATAACGTTTTGTCCGTATCAAAATCAACTAATTATTTTGCTTCAGTTAGCTAATTTTATTTTTTTAAAGAATTTTAAAAGATTTATGTATTTATTTATTTGAGAGCGAGAGCAAGAGAGAGACCACAAGCAACACATTTCTTCCCCTTGCTTATTCCTTCCCCTCCAGCAAGAGAGAGAGGGAGAAGCAGAGTCCCTACTGAGCAGGGATCCTGATGTGGGACTTGATCCCAGGACCCCGGGATCATGACCTGAGCCAAAGGCAGACGCTTAGCCATCTGCGCCACCCAGGTACCCCTCAGTTAGCTATTTTTAAATAAAGTTATCCATCTCCCACTTAATGTCCAAAATTTGTTTTTCTAAAACAAGGCATAAGGTAAAAAAAAATTAAGCAAAATATGATTACTATAATGCAAATGTGTTGTCGGTAAACATAATGCATTTTTTGTCTCCTAATGAGCCCTGCCTATATATTATGTGGCTAATAAAATGATGCTCTGTCTTGCTCTTGAGGGTGTCCTCAGACCAGTAGCAATTGCATCACCTGGAAGCTAGTTAGAAATGCAGACTCTCAGGCTCTCCTGCACATCTACTGAGTTGAAATCTGTTTTTCAGCTAAAACCCCAGGTGATTCATGTGCACATTAACGTTTGGGAAATGCTGTTCTGTAGCAGAGTTGGCAAACTACCACCTGTTTTTGTAAATAAAGTTTTATTGGAACACAGCCATACCTATTGCTTTACATATTGCCTGTGGCTGTGGTGCTACAACAGCAGAGCTAAGGAGTTATCACTTGCCTGCAAGGCCTGAAATACTTACTACCTGGCCTTTTAATAATCTGTTTGCAAGACTCTCCTCCAGGGTTATTCTGGATATAGCTTCCTGAGAGGCCACATGCCATGTGTGAATGTTATGGTCTTAGGTATAAATGCAAAGATTTTTTTGTTTTCTATTCTTTTTTTATTGGGAAGAATTGTTCAAATATTTTAAATGCAAATATGAGTTCTTCTAAGGTAGTACTATAATATTGGGTAATGTGAATAGCATTTATCTTTCCATTTTTTTACAGTTTATCTTTTTCTGATTATAAAAGCAATAAATGCTCATTATTAGAATTTTGAAAAGCACAGAGTGTGAACAAGAAGAAGAAATACTACCTAGATTTTAATACATAGTTTTAAAATATAATTGGAATGATACCGTATTTGTATTTTATATTCTGATTTTTCACTTCTTCTATTCCAAGTCTTTCCCCAAGATATGAAGAATTATGTTGAAGCATCATGCTTAGTGGTGGCTAATCTTCCATCATGAGGAACCGTTTCATTTTCTTAATGATTCTTCTATGGTTGATTATTCAGATCAATAACTATTTCAGAGTGAAAATTAGTGCTTATTATAAAAGTGACTAGCAAATGATGTGCTCCAGCCCTTTTACTAAAAGGGACAGGAAAACAGTGCAGGATGAAAGCCCACATTAATTAGCCTTTTAGTATCGATGTTCTTTTGTATATATAGGAGAAAGAAACGATTTAGGAAAATTTATAACTGATAGAACTTGAGGGAAAATAAAGATACAAATTGGAATCTCCTAATGACAATGTATGTGACCTGTGAAAAGTGGAGAAAACATAACAAACACGATGCAGTGAGGACAGTTTTGACACTTCACAAATGAAAGGACATCAGGCCCGGAATTGTGAGATAAAAAGCAAGGCTAGACCAACGGGCAATTAAACATCATCTTCCCAAACAAAATAGCACTTATAGGCCTAAGGTGCTATTTCTTACTATTGACAATATAGCATTTTTTTTAACATAGCACTTTTTTTGTTAGAGGATCTCCAGGCCATGGTTTAGGTGCTGGGCTCAGATAGATACACTCATCTCACTTTGACTGGTGTGATTGTTCTCAGAGGTAGCACTGAGAGGAAGCATGATTGAGCCAAAAGACCTCTGGTGGACATGCTCCCTTGGGCCTCCCCATGGCTGCCTGGCCTTGCAAGCCGCACCTACTCTCAGCCTTGACCTACTGGATCCATCCCTGCAAAGAGCAGCTGATCTCTGTCCTAGAATAAGTTGTCATCATGCATTCTGCTCCTCATGAGGATTTACTTATTTGTTCTGAGCCCAAGACTATACTCCCATCCCTGCTTTCTGGAATGATGTTTTGGCTCACACTTTTCTGTTTGGATTTTAACCCCAGCTGATATACCTGGAATCTGCTCCCTCTTAACTGCTCAGAACTCTCACTTTTGAACTTAGCTTGTCTTGTGATATGTAGTGCTCACTGCCTGCTTTGGAGACTCAATTTTCTAATGGCATCATGGCTTGCTCAGCACTTGACAATCTAGAAAATCTGCAGTCCTCTGTCCACTCGAAGTGACTGGTAATGAATAGTTTGTGACCTGCTGACTGATGCTCTTATGTGATTTCTGCAGGCTGCTGTGTCCTCATTAAGTATGTGATGAAAGAAGGAAGTCTTTATTTAAAGAGACAAATGCCAAACTCAAGTAAGGAGTTTTGTGGTGTCCTCTCCCATCTCTCTTATTCAGAAATGTTCAGAATCGGAAGTTGGAGGGTCTGGTCCTATAGGGGTTAGGATGTTTCCTGGCGTGGTGGTACTTTGGTGGGTTTAAACAGAAGGAATGTATTCTCCATCATTCTAGAGGCTAAAAGTATAAAATCAGGGTGTTGCCAGGCCATGTGTTCTCTGACGCCTCTGGAAGAGAATCCTTCCCTGCTCCTTCCAGCTTCTGGTAGCCCCGGGCATTCAACGGCCTATGGAGGCATCAATTCAGTCTCTGCCTCCATGGTCACAAGGCCTTCTGTTTTGATTTTCCTTCTCTTTCTTTTTTAAGATTTATTTATCTAGTTGAGAGTGGGAGGGAGGGGCAGGGGAGAGGGAAAGAGAATCCCAAGCGAACCCATGTGAGTATGGACCCCTTCACAAGGCTCCATTTCATGACCCTGAGATCACAACATGAGCCAAAATCCAAAACCAATACTGAGCCACACCAGGCGACCCTGGTTTTCCTCTTCTTTTAAGGAGACCAGTCATATTGGATTAAGGATCCACCCTACTCTAGATGATCTCAACTAATCACATCTATAAAGATCCTATTTCCAAATAAGGTCACCTTCTGAGGTATAGGAGGTTAGGACTTCAACATATATTTTGGGGGGACTCACAATTCAAACCATAACAGGAAAGCAGAGCAAATGAGTGTGCAAGAAAGTATGCTTTGTTTGCAGACTAAATTCGTAGGTATATTCTTCTGTGATGAGATATGATATTTAGTCCATTTGCCTTGAAACATTCAGTTCTGTTATTCTACTTTTCCTTTTATTCCATGTGTATATTGAGAGGTTTTACTTTTACATCTACCCTTAAAAATACTATAAAAAATTGCAAGAAAATCGCAAATACCATACTATAAAAGATGCAATCATTAGTGGCAACTAATACTGGTCTCAGTGTCAGGGAGACATTAGGATGTAGTGAAAATTGTAGCATATTTGAGTATGCATACATATTTAAAGGAATCATTACTACTTGACTCCTGCAGATTTCTGCTAAAAATAAATGTGGGCCCAGCGATGTTCCTTCCTGTAAGTGGAATATATACTCCAACTCTGATGTACTAAGGCATATGATATGTATCTGTATCTTCTCTTTTTCCTTCCCTTCAAAACATGTTTTGGGATAGAGACCCTGCCAATTTTCTTGAGTGGGGTCTAAGGCCCAATTCCAGTATGTGTGAGAGGGTTTCCCCACACCACCAAGCCATTCTCTGACACCAGCCGGGCATCAATTCAACTCAATTCAGACACCATCTAGCCAGAGATAGAATCAGATTCCACAGTTTACTGGCTCAGTTCCATGGGACTGTCCTCCCCTTCCGACGCCAGTGGTGAATCCAGGTTGTTACCTGTACTTCTGACTGCCTGTAAGTCAGGCTCCCATGACCCCCTCCTGGGATGGGACATTTTCCTGTATTAACTCCTTGTTACTACTTTCTCTTCTGTTTTGTTTCTGGAATGTATATTGATTGAATGTGGAATCCCCTGGACTGATTCTCTGAATTTCTTATTGTTTCTTTCCTGTTGTCCATCTCTACATCTTTTTGTTCTGCTTTCACAGAGATTTCTTGGCTTTATTTTCTATCTCTCCTATAGATTAAAAAAAAAAAATCAGCTGTCTTTTTGTGTCTCTTTAAAGTTTTCTTCTGCTCCTTTACTGAGTTTGGTTTTGGAGTTCTTTCTTTATTTTATATTTTTGTTTTGGTCTCTTGAATGTTGGAGGATTTCCTCAAATACTTGGTGCTCCTAGACTGTCTTTTGATACTTCCAGTAAAGTACTAAGACGTTGTTCGGAAGCTCCACATGCAGGGGCAGGGCTGCCTGGCTGGTGGGTTTGCCGTGGGGTTATTGGGCACATTGGAGTTTTTCTTTGGAGTTCTAAAATATCAATATCTGTAGATCTTTCCTTTGGAATTCAGGTTTCCAGGGAAGACTCCTAGCCATAGGAGTCTGGCCGCTGGTGCTCTAGGGCTGGGCAGGAGAAGAGGAGGGCCTTGAGCTGCTCAGTAATTCTGTATGGAGTCTTTTAATGAATCATTCCACCTTTGCCCTCCACTGTATGAGGTGTCCTTGAGCCTAGTGAGCATTTGGGGGAATGCCTACCCACACAGACTGGGAAATAGGAACTTGAAGGTCTGCCTTTTACTTAAAGAGGCTCCCACCCATCCCAGTATTTAGCTTTCAAGTGCACTCTGAATTCTGTGTTGCTTCTGATTTCTAAGACTTTGCAGCCTTTCAAAGGGCAGATTGCATGGCTTCTGGCTACCATTGCCCTCTGAAGGCACTGGAGCTTCAGCCTTTTCTGTGCTAAGTTAAGAATCAGATCCCACAGCAACAGATGCTTTGATGTTGAAAATCTCCCTTACACCTAAGTGATTAACAAGGCTTAGCTAATACCCATCTTATTTGCGTGTTAGTGGGTGTTCATGTTAATGGAATCTGACCAGTTTAATGTTAATGAATTACACTTTGTGGCTAGGTGGCTGCCTTTCGTCTTAAACACCAGAGTCTGACTTGCAGCTCTGCACATCATTAAGCAGATGCTTTGCCTCACCACTTGTCTTTCAGTTGCAGAAAGTATCTGTTTCATTGCAAAATGAGATTGGTATGTTTGTCTAATTAACTGTGAGTATCGGGACAAATTCTTTCCCTCTCTTCTTTTATTCCATAATCCTATTCAAAACCAGATCCCAGAAGGAGAAACAGCATGTTCTCACCAGCTCAGCAAGTTTATTATGAGGCAATGCTTCTTCCATTCACGCTCTGCTGCGTTAAGACGCAAGACTCTTTGGTGGCTGAGGGCGTCCCATCAGCTCTCACCCCCCAACATGTACCCCTCAGGAATCCCCCTTTATCAGGATTCTGTCTGAGAGGTCTTTGAACACAATGTGTTGGGTAGTATGACCAACCATCCTAGGTTTCTTGGGACTGGGGGGTTTCTCAGGACACAGGCTCTTCACTAAAACCAGCCGATGGGAGGTGAGTCAGCAGAGCTGTCTCAGGCCAGGCGTCCTGTGAAACCCTGTAGGCTGAAGGCTTATCTGAGCTGTTCACACAGATGGAGAGACGCTGCTCAACAACTACAAAGACAAGCACAGGGAAGCCAAAGACCAAGCCGCTACTGTCCTGCTCATCATCTGACCTAGGTAGCTGGGTAGCCCTGGATTATTGGGTACCTAAATAGGGAGAGAGAGACAGAGACAGAGATTGATTAAGGAGTCATAAACAACAGAAAGGATGATTGCTGTATTACTTAGGGCTCTCCAGAGGAATAGAACAAATAGTGAAGGAGGATCCAGTCATTGAACTGACTGACTCCATTTTGCCTTCAACCTGTAACTTTTTTGGGGGGGTAAACATTAGCTTTTTAATATATCTTATTTATTTTTTAAAAGTAGGCTCCATGCCCAAAGTGGAGCTTGAACTCAGGACCCCGAGATCAAGAGTCACATGCTCTAGGGCACCGGGGTGGCTCAGTGGTTGAGCATCTGCCTTTGGCTCGGGTCATGATCCCAGGGTCCTGGGATCGAGTCCCTCATCAGGCTCCCTATAGGGAGCCTGCTTCTCCCTCTGCCTATGTCTCTGCCTCTCTCTGTGTCTCTCATGAATAAATAAAATAAAATCTTAAAAAAAAAAAAAAGGAGCCCCACGCTCTACCCACTGAGGCAGCCAGGCATCCCTAGTCAGTTCCTCTTATGGCTATGTTTTTCCCTCCAGCTTCTCTGTTAACTCAGGAAGGGGACACAGCTGGCAAATACCCTACAATAGGCACCCAAACTACCCCCATAGGCAGTAACGACTGCCCTGATGTCAGCAAGATCCCATGTGATTGACCCCAAGACCATGATCAATCTGTCCTTTGTTGCTCAGTTGGACATACCCACCAATCTTTGTCCTGCATTTTCCCTAAATAAACTTAGAAGTATTCTCAGCAGTTCTTGGGACACTAGTCGGCTGTCCCCCTGGTGTTGCCTCATTGAAGTAAAATCCTTTCTTGTTTCACCACCGCTCATCTCTCTGTCTTTACATTTTGTTAGCAGTGAAAGGCAAAACCTGGTCTGTTTGGGACCTTCCCCGTCTGTTGATCTTGAACCCTGGGGCTCTGGTAAAAATAGGATCTATCTATACCTTATATCTATATCTAATCTTGCTTTTTTTCTGATGTTTGAGACTTTTTCTATATACTATTTAAAGTCAAGCTCCCCAACTCAATCTGAATCCTGACTAAACCATGGATATTCATATACTTAAATTCCTTTATATTCATTTAGTCCTTTCTCTTGTGTATCTTGAGCTTTGAGGTTTGCTCACTTTCCTTTACATTGAGTCTTTAGTCAGTACAGGGAATTTTAGCTTCCCCTAGAATCCCTGAGAAACTCTCTCATTGATTTTTTATTTTTTGTAAAAATCAACAGTATTTTAATTTTGTTACTTCATTTAACAGTGAATTCTACCCAGACTCACATTTAAGAGCACCCTCTTCCCACTCAGGACCTCATTAATGCATCCTGTTTTAATCACAGGGTCTTTTTCAATATTTTTTTTCCAGGGCCCCTGGATTTAAAGTTAGCCTGTGGCTATCCTTTCATATTTTATTTTATTTTTATTTTTTTAAGTAGGCTTTACACCCAACATGGAGCTTTGACTCATGACCCTGAAATCAAGAGTCTCATGATCTACTGACTGAGTCAGCCAGGTGCCCCTACTCTTTCATATTTTAAATTTTTACCTAAGTTAGTGTTTGTTACTCTGCAGTTTTCATTTTAGTATTTTCTCTTTTCTAGTGTGTGCTTATTCTCTAAGTATATTAATTTGAAAACTTGAGATTTGGATGTTATTTTATTGTTTAGATCCATATGATTGCCATTTGTAATTTTTCTTCTGGTTTTTTTTTTTGGGGGGGGGTTGCCTTTGCATATTCTCCCAGTTTAGTATCATCTAAACATTTCATCAGATGTGTTCTGTTTTCTTTTTCTGTTATTAGTGTTCAATGTTTATGGATCCTTGAGAGGCACAAGCCAGAAGAATCCCAGGGGAAGACATAATGCATGTGCTCAGTAGGACTTCTTGAAAATGATTCCACATTAGCAGGATAGTTTTAAGAGGAGTTACCAGCTCCTTGTGTGATATCACTCCCTTAGCCCTGTTGTCAAGGAAACATATCAAGACTTACTTATCATTTTTATGATTTTTGGCCAATTATTAGTACATGTGTAACAAGTGTCAAAGTCTCCAAGGGGCAGCCTCCTCAATATCTTTGGAAAAGAAGGTACTTATCATGTATTTGTCAAGGAGTTGTCTACTTGGTAGCTGATTCTTTGCATTACGAGTTCTCTGCAGTGGGCTCCACTCTGCTGTTGGTTGCTGCCCAGATTTCTTGGACTACATCCTGCTCAGTGCAGTGCTGCCACACTTTACTCTCATACCTACTAGACTATAAACTCTGTGAGGGCAGGACTGACTTCCTATTTTCTGATCATCAAATTCTAGACACTTAGCATGATGTCTGTCCACAGGAGTTTGTAAAAGATATACTTCGGATGGATGAGTTTGTTAATTGTCTGCTATTTATAAAGCAAAATGATGCTAAGTGCTGGGGATCCAATGGCAATTAGGAAGTCCCTGCTTCTTATAGGCTATAGCATCACAAAGAAGATAAACTATTAAATAGGTACTTAGAATGGAATATGATAAGTGATGTGCCAGGTTGGTGAGGCTGATGGAGAATGAGGTAAGGGAAGACACTGGTGAGGGTTGAAGTAAGGATCTAAGTAGTGGGATAGGGGAACACCTTAAGATAGAGTATGTTGATAGGGAAGAGAGGTGTGTATTATCTGGAGGAAGCACTAAGTGAAAGAATTGGGAAAATTGAAATTGTGCTCAGAGAGTAGGGTGTTTGGCTCATTTTTTTTAAAGGTACAGACATACCAAGTAAAATCTAAGTTCATGATGTGTTCTGTCAAGGATGACCCAATGGAGAAAATCACTATCTAGGAATAGGTCAAAGAACTGAGAGGTCAGAGGCTGGGATGACTCATCGACATGCTGATAATATTTAGAATAATCAGAATCTACATTAAAAATTCAACCAAAGATCTCAAACTCTTCTTTCTCTAGGACACAGATCACCTCTTTCGAGTGGGGTTGATGTTCTAGGTGTACCCATGTGGCTTTGTCATGTCTCAGCACCCATCACAATGATTGGTCATTGCCCTTTTACATGTCATTTGAAATCAAGAACTACATTGTATCTCTGGCTATAGCAGAGGGCAATATACATAGAACGGCTTCATAAATATTTTTCAATGAAAACATGAATGAAGAATTCAGTTATTGCAAGTTGGCTTGCTTTCAGGTTTATCTTGATGAAGGGAGTCTACATCACTAGAATCTTTTTTTCTCTCCTCTATTTCTGGCCTCTACTTCCTTTGTTTTGGCCCTATTCTTAGACGTCTTTCTCTTTGTGTTAGAGAAATGGAACCAGATCTCATATTGCTCAGTCCACTGTCTCCACAAGTTGGGCACATGCATTCTACAACATGCAAAATAGTTATCAAAGCATAAGGACTGAGAGGAGGGAAGGCATGGTTACTTGGAGGAAAATCAAGGCATATATAGATATAGATATATCTCAAAAGAAGAGCAAATGGAAGCTGGGCAGCAGGAACAATAGATAGACAATAATAACAACAGTTGTTTTTCTTATGTTTTCTTATGACACCAATAACTTCAAGAAGCAAAGAAGTTGAATCTTGTTTTCTCTTCAGGGCACAGAGTCCTCACCTAGATGTTCCTGAGTGAAGGTCATCTGCCCATGTTCCTGATGAGATACTTTGGCTTCTTGGAATCTCAGGGCAGCTGAACTGTAGAGTTTGGAGGTTGCTGGCTGTGGTTCACACTCCACACCTTCCAGGAGCCCTTTTGAGCCATATAGACAGTAGCACTGTGGCTACCATAGACAGATTCCTTTTGGGGAATCCATTTGAGATTTACTGATGGAGAGTTGACAGTGACTTCCAATTGAAGTTAGAGCCACAAGGCTTCCAGTAAATAACCTCACTGCTGAAAACAACTCCTGTCTTGGAGGAGAAATAAAGATAAAGGCATAAGGAGATGGAAAGGACTGTGTGTGTGAGAGTTAAAATGAGAACCACTGGAAGCAATAGGTGAAGATGAAGGTCTACAATAGATTTCAAGATGGCAGGAAAAAGAGAAGCATTGATGGTCAATGTTACATCTTGGAAGCCAGAGGCTAAATCTTTTCATGGCATTTAGCCACGCAGAGTGATCTAATAATCAGAATTTTTTTTACAAAATACAAGAAGCTTTAGTAGCAGGAAAAGTAACCAAATCCATTTTAGAAGAACTTAAGCAAATCTTGGGAAGGGAAAAATACAGAGTGATAGACAAGTTACTATATGGAAGGGACATGAGAACATTATCTTAATCTCCTGGCCAGGAGTCTCCCAGGCTTTGGGCCATTTTAATTCCCTTCCAATTTACAAATTACTTTAACATTTCTAAGGGACACAGATGTGTCTTAAATTGATAAGTGGAGTGTCAAGCATCACTTCCAGTAACAGGAAAAGAATCCACAGTCTTTAATTTTTACGTCTAATTGACTTCAGTTGAGGTGTAGTCAAATGTATATTATTTCTTAATTTGACACCTTCCATTTAAGAGGTCTTATTTTATATGTATCAGAGTCACAGGTGTGAAATTAGTCACTGGGAAGACTAACTGTTCCAGATTCTTTTGACCTTATGGCTGGAAGGAATTTAATTGTAACCTCATAAAAAGAAAGGAATTCTGGCCACTGGGGAAGATGATTACATGGTCATTGACAATGTGAACTTGAATGGCTACATTAGCTCTTTAATTATAATGAATCAAGAAGAAACGTTCAAGGTTGGAAAGGAGGCATTTGATAGGGGATAATGACAGGTACTTATGCAAATGGTATCAACACTGACAGAATGAAGAGGCTGGAGCCAGAAGGGAGATGTGCAACACCTACCAAAGATTCAGCATCTGTCACTTAAACTACTGTGTAAAGTGACACGTTTCTATTCACTGAATCTCAAGGTGGAGATTTTTGTTGTTAGTTAGTACTTCTGTTGTCTTCTCCCTCCTGAATTTTTCTGTGTCACTTCAGTGTGAAAATCCCTAAATGTGAATGGCGGGAGAAGGACAAAAAATAGCTGAGACCAACATTTGGTCCCAGGAACCAAATGTTCTTTATATAGGTTGTGGCTAGTTAAAAAAAAGAAAAATCATTTTTGTTTGTTTTTTAATTCCCAGCTTGGGCTTCAACATCTATCATCTCAAAGCACCCAGGGCAAGTTCTTAATGCATAGAACATTAAGATTTGATGAATACATTAATGGTTGAATGAATGGATGATTATGGGGACATGAATGCTGTAAAGGAGAAATGAGAAAACCTGAAAATGGAACTGAGGGAAACAGCTTCAATGTTAGATCTCAATTGTGAAACTGAACCAAGGAAACCTCATTTAAAATGGAGTGGGAAGGCCAAAAGGGGAAGCTCTCACAGAAATACCATCGGTGGGAGCTCTCTGCAGATCCCAATAGGAAGAAGCCTACTCTACTACCCTAGCAGGAGGAAAGAAGGTTTTCTCCTTGCTCAGCAACAGCCCAGCCAATGAGAGACTGTCACAAAGCAGCCAATGAAAAGACACTACATTTCCAACTCCCAGCCTACACCGAGTTACTTTGTGTTCATTACAGCCCTTCTCAACTGGCCCCTTTCCTCTATAAAAGTGGCTTCTCCTTTGTTCTTTGGGCTTGCCTGTGGTGCACCATAGCTTGCTTGTCCTGAATCACAATTCCTCTGCTATTCGGGAATTAACTCATTTTGTTGTTAAAATAACTGGCTGTTTTATTTTCAAGGTTGACACAACTTATATAACTTTTACAACACTGAAAATAGATGTATTTCTTGGAATTGTTTTAAGAAACTGTTGAGAACACTTATGAGATAATCATTTTTAGTCATAGATTACTTAATTAAGGTAAGGACATATAAACAGCTTGTACCACCCACAGGCAAAGTACTGTTGTTTGTCAGGGAAATGAAACTGATTTCTGCTTCTAGAAAGCCAGGCAGTCCTCATTGGAGCTTTTTCTTCTCAACAACAAGCACAACAACAACAGAAAGTCCCTACAGAAAATATGTTTTTTTAGGACGCAGAATCATCATCTTGGAAGGTATCTTTATGGGGAGAGAATGGTTATTACTTAGTCCTACTATTTCCTTCCTTGTGGATAGAACTTCTATTACAATAATCCTCCTCTTCTTCCCTTTTTATTTCTCTTCAGGAAAAGAGACTTCAATATGTCACCTTGGGAGAAGAAACTGAACCTCACCCTCTTTTTTAGAGACACCCTGACCCTGCTCACAAGAAGCCTACATTATTTGTTTCTCTAGGTCAGTGGTTCTCAAAGTATGTTCCTGAACCAAACGCATCAGGATTCTCCAGAGACTTGTGAGAATGTATTATCTAAATGAGCCAAAGATGGCCTCGGAATATTGGCCCTATGTGTCTTCTTCACAGCAGTATGTGACCAGCTAGCTTAATATCCCACTGGCATTACACTTATTTTTTTTACACATTCAGTTGTTTTAAGCAGAGCCCTAATAAATTAGCAGATTTTTAGCCATATAGATCCTGCCCTCTTTGTGTGCCCCATGAAATTGCATTCAACATCTGCTAACCATAGATAAGTTAAAATAAACACCGGAGCTATAAAAAAAAAAAAAAGACCCCAAGATGCTGCTACCCTTCAGAACTCTGTGACCCAGATACTCCCCTTGGGCAGCTGAACAACATCACCTTGACACATGATCCCCTCACTGTGTAGCGGTCTCTGAATTGTCTCATGCTGTGAGAGAACTTTCCCACATGTGAACATGTCAAAATGTCACCTATATAAAGCTTACTGTATGTTATTGCAATGGTCACATCTATTATGTCTGTTCCCTAAGCAACTCCCAAATTCCTGGAACTCATCGAACAGAAGGCAGGTGCTTAACCAACTGAGCCACCTAGGTGCCCCCAGCCTCTTGGTTCTTAAGTTCCATTTTCCTGAAGGCGCCAGTTTGAGACTCTCCATTTCATATCCTCTGGTTCCATTCTTAAATTTATTTATTTATTTATTTATTTATTTATTTATTTATTTATTTAATCTATCTATCTATCTAAAAAATTATTTATGAGAGACACACAGAGAGAGAGAGAGAGAGAGAGTGAGAGGCAGAGACAGGCAGAGGGAAAAGCAGGCTCCATGCAGGGAGCCTGATGTGGGACTTGATCCCAAGACTCCAGGATCATGCCCTGGGCCAAAGGCAGGTGCTCAACCCCCTGAGCCACCCACGCTTCCTTCCTCTGGTTCCATTTTAGATTGAAATCTTTTCATACAAACATGATGTGAATCAATAATCAAAGGTGATATTTTGCTTCTGTTTGCTCATGCCCCTGTTGCATTTGATTGTCAACTTGGATGGGGAAAAGCAATGTTATTGACCTTCTCAAAAACCAATTAAAAAATTGTAAATTATGGTAATCCCTCTCATGTCTTTCTAATTAATTGCCTACTATACCTCTCTGTCAGGAGGTCCCACAGCATCTCAAAATTAAACCCCTAGTATATCCTACTAAACCTGTTTTTGTTTTATTTCCTTCTTATAGCCGATAGCACCACCATCCATTCACCTGCTCAAGTCAGGAATCTGGGAGTCTCTTTTAATGCCTGCCTTCTTCATCCCCCAAGGCCTGGTAATCATCAAATCCTGCTCACTTTACCTCCCAAATAGCTCTCAAACTGCTCCACCTCCTTTCTTTACACCACAGTGCCTTTGTCTCAATAGCATTGATGTTACAATTGCCAACTCCCTACTTTTTCTGTGGAATAGTTTAGAGGTGGGACAGAGGGGAGGCCCGGGAGGCCAGCCAGAGGTTGTAGTGTCAATCCTATTGAAAGAAAGAAGTGGTGGTGGTGGTGAAAAAAGAGAACTAATCCGAGTGTCCTTTTCTAAAGCATTCTCTTTCTTAGACCCCACCACCCCCCAGCCTGCCTCAGTAACTCCCCTTTGTCCTTAAAGTCCCAATTCCAAGTATGCATACAAGGCCTTCATAACCCGGTATGGTGTATATCTCCAGTTTACTCGCTTGCACACTATACTCAGCCACTCTGAACTTCCTTCAGACTCATGATTGATTATTTCTATTCACCACTGAACCCATTTTATACATTTCCCCCTCCATCTGAAATGCCTTTTGCTTCATCCTATTCACTTGTGAAGCTTTTATATGTTCTTTGGGGCTTGGTTTATACATTCTCTTTCTGGGAGGTCTTTCCTGACTTCCAAATTTGGGACAGAAGATTTTCTATGGTTTCCTTCAGCACCCCATGGCTAACGAATCCTAGCATGTACCAATATTGAGATGATGGTTTGAGTCTCTCTTCCATTAAATTGCATAACACCTGAGGCAGGGACCATGTCCTCCTAACTGTTGTGTGCCCAGCCCTGTCCCGTGTTCAGCACTTGATACAATTTGTTGAATGAATGTTTTGTATTTATCAATTAATATATCTTTTACTTACACTCTCAGCAGAGGATTATCTCCTTTGATTGATGGCTCATTATTTCCTTTTACATCATCTGTCCCCCCATTCTCCCTCTTGCCCCTGTAACTCCACCACAGTCCTACTTCTTTTCTTCATCCTTTCTGGAATATTGAGTCCCTGCTGTATTCCAATAAGTGCTCTTATAGATTCTTTCTACCATTTCTTCACAGCTTCTGCACAGAGTTCTCATTTTGCTACTTTTCTATTTTTACTAAGAATGTAGCTGATTTTCAGGATCGTTCTTACCTGTATCTGCTCCTGTACTAAGTATATCAGAAAACAAGGCTTTGTGTGGAATCAGAGATGTGCTGCATTTGAGCCATGCTGATGCACATGTCTTGCTTTATTTTCTTCCTTAAATATTTAGACATATCTGAGTGAGCAGGTCTCCTAAGCACCTTCTAGAGGACCAAACTTGTGAGGAAAGGGATACCAAGGCTATCTGCAGAACTTCACAGTATGTGAGCAGATGTCAATGTGGCTGTCTCCAACATCACAAATTATGGAGACTTAGGTGACAGTGTGGTGCTGATCAAGGGACTCTGAAAAGACTAATCTGTTTTATAGCATTTGCCACTTTGTGTGGTATAAATACTTCTACCATGGTTGATTTCAAGCCACCTATACGGCATCATTGAACATGGAGTTGGGAAGTGATCAGTAGAATCGGCTCTCGCTGACTGGTACAAGCTGATCCAGCGCATCATTATTGCGTCAGGGGGCACAGGTTTCCAGGAGGGAGGTGCTGGGCACTATTATTAGTTTGACTAGCACCTTGCTCTCTTTTCTGAAACTTACCCTGCCCCTGGCAGAGCTGTCAGCTGGATGATCCTGATGAGATTGGAGGTGCTCAACTCAAGTTGGGCCAACCAAAGTACTTTCTAATAAACTTAGATTTGGAATTTGGCTGGTTTCAAGGACCAAGATGTAGCTCAGGAATTACAGAGGCCATTTTCTTTCCACAGACTTAGAATAGAAAAACCCATCTGCAGCAAGAGAGAAACAGCAACAGGATATACAAAGAAGGGGATGACTGGGTTTCTAGAGGTCTTTAGCAGCAAAGATGAGGAATACGTCTGTGTATGGATATGAGAGACCACCTGACCCTACCTTACCTTTGCTTAAGTTAGCACCATATAATTCAATGATAAAGATGTTAATAGTACAAAGGATCTGGTTAAAAAAACAAATATCATGCTTTTCTTTTCTGTGTTCATCCTCCCAACTATTTGTTCAGAAATTAACATCTAGGGATGCCTCAGCAGTTGAGCATCTGCCTTCGGCTCAGGGTGTGATCCCAGGATCCTGGGATCGAGTCCCCCATCGGGCTCCCTGCAGGGAGCCTGCTTCTCCCTCTTTCTATGTCTCTGCCTCTCTCTCTCTCTCTCTCTCTTTGTGTCTCTCTCATGAATAAATAAATAAAATCTTAAAAAGAAATTAACATCTAAAAATCACAGACTTTTGATTATAGGTTTTTTTTTGAAATTGAAATATTTATTTTTAAATCCTCCAAAACACTGGGGTGATTCAGCTAAAAATGGTTTACAGAACTAACAACTCCAATAATGAATAAGCAGTACAGTTCCTACTCATGATACAGTTGTGTTGTAAAGTCTCAAATAATAAAAAAATAAAGTTTCAAATAATCAGTTTATCAACTTGTTGCTTTTACTTCTACAAATTTCATTTAATCCATGATATGAATTGCAAATTATTTCCAGATCTCTATAGATTATAAGCTGTAATTGAGTTTTAGTTACATAGCAGGTGAACATTTTAACTGAACCATTACTTCAAGATACAATGTGTTACAAGTAATTATTACAGTACAGGCACCAAAGAAAAGAAATTTCTTGGCATATGATATAACCACAACTTATTCTAGTGTCCTTATTATTATAGAAAAAGAAGAGGTAATGGCCCTTTCACTAAAAAACTGTATTCTTTACTTGACAGACATCTTTCTTTCTTATATTTGGCAATTATTCACATTTTTATTTTATTTATTTTTTAATATTTTATTTATTTATTCATGAGAGACACACAGAGAGAGAGGCAGAGACACAGGCAGAGGGAGAAGCAGGCTCCATGCAGGGAGCCCAACGCGGGACTCGATCCTGAGTATCCAGGATCAGGCCCTGGGCTGAAGGCGGCGCTAAACCACTGAGACACCCAGGGATCCCCTTATTCAGATTTTTAAAAATTACTTTTGTGCAAAAACAAAACTGTGCAGATCAAAAAATAAAACATTAACTATCAAAACAATTAATATCAATACTACACCTACTGAAATGTAGCCCTGGTTTGGGACTTAGACAGGCATAATATTTATACTGGGCTTAAAAGAAAAGGGGTATTATCCATGTAACAGTGCTGTAATTATAAATGAGAATTAACTGAACAGTCTAACTTAACTTTGTATGGGCAGAGATCAGCCTACTATGGTTATTTTCATGAATAAAAAATGCTTATTTAAATTTCCTTCAAAAATGAGCACATGAGGGATCCCTGGGTGGCGCAGCGGTTTGGCGCCTGCCTTTGGCCCAGGGCGCGATCCTGGAGACCCGGGATCGAATCCCACGTCGGGCTCCCGGTGCATGGAGCCTGCTTCTCCCTCTGCCTGTGTCTCTGCCTCTCTCTCTCTCTGTATGACTATCATAAATAAACAAAAATAAATTTAAAAAAAAAAAAACAAAAAAAAATGAGCACATGATGCTTATGTACTGAATGATTATAAAAAACAAAAATGTACAGTTTACAGGACATTTTACTACCATGACAAAACTATGCTGGTGTAATACCTGTCAATCAGGTATTTAATCACATGTTAATCAGTTTTTCTTAAGCTCCCCAAATCCAAGCATATTATAGGCGATATGAGTTGGAGATTTAAAAAATGAAGCCTAATTCCTCTAGTATTGTCAAAACTCCATCCATAGCTAATTAGTATTGCTTTAAATTTCCAACCATGTCAAATAGGGTTAATTGCCTCTTCTGAAAGGGAAGGTAACTACTGCACACCAAGAGGTACCTCTGTTGCTTCTAAATATTTCACACATGTGCCTCAAATGTGATCATCACTGAGCTGCCTGGAAAATCATCCCACCTTGGTAGAAGAATCAATACTTCTCCAGGTTTCATTTCTAAGAGTTTATTAAAAACCTCTGTCTTAAGAAGGTACGACTTGTTTCCACCTCGCCACCGATAGCCATTTTTAGAATGTGTTTTGCAGCTTGATGATTTACAAAAGTTGAATAGGATGACTCTGAATGACCTGTATGTTTCATGAGAGTTCATTCAAATAAAGATCAAAGCATGAAAGTAGTCATCCCAGTAACTTAAGAAGGATACCTAAAAGCAAAACTGTATCTCATCATGTAGTACAATACAGGTGAAACTATAGTATGGAAAGTTATTCCATAAAATAATCTCTTTAAAGTACAAAATTGATAGGCAGCCCGGGTGACTCAGTGGTTAGACGCGCCTGCCTTCAGCCCAGGGCGCTGATCCTGGAAACCCGGGATCGAGCCCCACGTCGGGCTTCCTGCACGGAGCCTGCTTCTCCCTCTGCCTGTGTCTCTGCCTCTCTCTTTCTGTGTGTCTCATGAACAAATAAATAAAATCTTTTTTAAAAAAGTACAAAATGATAAACACCATCACAAAATAGTTGAATAGCTTCTTCCAAATCTTCAATGCTGTAAAGATCAAAAGGCACATGGAGTTCATGAGTTAAGCATTGTTAAGCCCGAAGTAACTTTGGTGGGTTTCCCTGGTTCCGTATGGAATAGAAGCCAATAATAAGTTCCTTCGGGGGTTTCATCGGGTGGACACTTGCAAAATTTTTCAATTAATTTCCTCACCATTTTATCTGTGATGCCAGGCCAAGCGGCTTCTGTCCCAGCAATACTTTTCTCGAGTTCTTCAATTGCCTGATTCCTGCTAGCGTTATTCTCATCCTGCTGTTTAAGTTCAGCAAATGCAGGTGTGATTATCATAGACAAACAGGTCAGGGTTTGCACATGATCTTGCTCTGCCCCTTTCTGGGGTTTCCTTGGATTGGGCTTTCTTTAATACGGTGGTAAAGCTCCATTCGGGATCAGTGTTGTTTTCTCTGCTGGTGGCTTCCGAATTAGAGCCCTCAGAATCAATTTCATCATCCCTGTGCCCTTCTGCTTTCCAGCTCTTAAATCGATCTATCAGTTCCATCAGATAAGAAGTCTTCTTTGGATTTTTTTTTTTTTACAATGAATTTGTGTTTCAGAAATTCTTTAGCTGTAGGACGAAATGATGGATCTTTGTTGATGCTTGCATCAATAAACCCCTTAAAGTACTTAGTGAAGTCTCCAACAAGAGTTGGAAGATTGTTTTCTTGGATTAAGATAACAGAACTCTCACTGGATGCATACCAGAGTTAGGTGGTCCTCCCTTGGCTAGTTCAATAATAATTCCCAATGACCAAATGTCAGGTTTTTAAAAAATATTCATTTTATTTATTTATTCATGAGAGACAGAGAGGCAGAGAGAGAGAGAGAGGCAGAGACACAGGCAGAGGGAGAAGCAGGCTCCATGCAGGGAGCCTGATGTGGGACTCGATCCCAGGTCTCCAGGATCACGCCCTGGGCTGAAGGCAGGTGCTAAACCTCTGAGCCACCTGGGCTGCCCCCAAATGTCAGTTTTTGAGTCATGAGCCCCCTGTTGAATAACTTCAGGAGCCATCCAAGATGGTGTTCCCACAAAACTAGTTCTTTTAATTTGTATCAGCTGACCAGTAAATCCGAAGTCGGCAAGTTTAACATCTCCTTGTTCTGACAGCAAGACATTGGCAGCCTTTAGGTCTCGGTGGATTTTCTTTCCTGAATGCAGACAGTCCAGGCTTTTTAACATTTAGCACGGGAGCGATCTGGAGCTCATTAAATGGACCAGCTGGAAGAAGACCCAGTGCTGACCCCCCCCCCCCCAGGTATTCCATTGTTATCTGTAATTTTGAACCCTTTAAATACGATCCATAGTATTTTTTTTTTTTTTTTTTTTAACATAAGAGCTGTCACACCAGCTCAGAATGGTTATTTCTTGCCAAAAGTCTTCAGTTCCATCCTCGGCCTCCTCAAGGTCTGTGATGTTAATAGCAACCACTTGCTGGATACAGTTATCAATTCCTGGGAAAACTCCTCCAAGGGAGCCTTTCCTGATGTGCTCTAAGGTTGCAAATCGTGCTTTCTGGATGGGCCATGTCGTTCTGTATCCTGGGAACTTGGAGAGCTGCCCGTGAAGGCAGGTGAAGGCAGGTGAAGGCAGGTGCAGGCGACGGCTGCCCCGCACGGCTGCTGTGGACTCAGTCCCTGGGACTGGGTGGGGTGCCCTGGGACTCAGTCTACCCTCCGGAGGGTGCAGCGCTCTTGCCACCGCTCTCTGCCCTGCAGACGGGCCCTGTGTGTGGCGGTGGCCAGGAACTGGGCCCCTATGATGCCATTCCTCTGTGCCTCCTGGCTGTATAGTTACAGATTTAAAGGAAGGAATGGTTCTTATAACAGAGAACTCTGGCCATACCAGCTTCCAGTAGGCTAGCGGTTTTCCAAGCACTTTTCTGGAACCCTAGCACCGCCTGGACTGCATCAGCAACCGAAGGGCAAGCACAGCGGGTGGAGGGCCGGGCTCCCATCCTAACACCAATCGGAGCAGCTCTGGGCTTACTGTTGCAAATGTTTTTTGTTCTATTTATAATTTTATTAAACAAATGTTTGCCCTGCTGAGGCCTTAGATAAAATTGTGGAGAGATCAGATGGCCTTCCGCGTTCTTCCTTAGTGCTCCCCTCCTGCTCCTTCTCTCCCCCCTGACATTTCTATCCTCACACTCACTTTATTTGACCTGTTCACCACTGCAGCTCTTGGGGAAAGGGACAGATAACCTAGAAGTCAGGAGTAGCTAAGGTCGAAGCATTACATTGCTAAGACTACCTGCATCCAATGGAGGACAACAACCGAAGACCACAAATGCAGCTCTAAAAATAAGAATTTCAACCATCATCCAAGAGGTGGTACAGTTTTGGTAGACGTGGGCGAGTGACATGAGGTGGGGATAATTTTCTGGAATTTTTGGAATTTACCACGTGAGTAATTAACTGCTTTGGAGAGTCATGAGATCTGTTCTGAAGTCAAGGGCATGATTCCCCATCCTTACCTGGGAACTGAGTCTGAGGTGAGCTAGCTCCAGTTTCTGTGCTGGTTTCATTCAAAGTTACTTTTGTTGCCAGTACTAACATTTGCTCTTTTTAAAATTTCAATTTTCAATAGAAAATATGGAGAACTGTTCTGCTGGCGGTGGTATGTCTCTGACTTTTTTTTTAATTTTTATTTATTTATGATAGTCACACACACAGAGAGAGAGAGAGAGAGAGGCAGAGACACAGGCTGAGGGAGAAGCAGGCTCCATGCACCGGGAGCCCGACGTGGGAATTCGATCCCAGGTCTCCAGGATCGCGCCCTGGGCCAAAGGCAGGTGCTAAACTGCTGCGCCACCCAGGGATCCCCTGTCTCTGACTTTCTTTGAGACCACAGTCCTTAATGATGTTTACCTAGTACTTGTCTTTCTCAGCTCAAGATTTGAGAATGTTTTAAAAAAGATTTTATTTGAAAAAAAAAAAAAAGATTTTATTTGAGAAAGAACATGAGCATAAACAGTGGGGCGGGGGGCGGTGGTGGTGGTTGTTGCAGAGGGAGAGGGAGAAGCAGACTACCCCTGCTGAGCAGGGAGCTTGATGTGGCCTTGATCCCAGGACTCTAGGATCAGGACCTGGGCACCCTGAGAATGTTTTTCAATAAAATTTGCAGGTCTCTAGGTGGTGGTGGCTTATCAAACTTACAGCATTAGTAAGATAATCAACAGGAAGATGGGCATGTGAATTAAAAAAAAAAAAAGAAAACAGAAGACTCCCCTGAACATAATCATTTGTATAGATTCATAAGGAACCATGCTCAATGTAGGAGTCAGAGGTGTAGAGCACACATTGGCCGAGAAGTTCTAACAAGCCTTACGCTTCAAATGAAATAAAATGCATTCCTCAGAAACCTCCAGGAGAGGAGACAGTGTGACATTTTCCACACACGTATAAAATCTGGAAATTACCTTCATTCCCGTGGGCTTTCTTTCTGGCCTTAGAAATGTAATCACATGTACTGGGTTTTGTACTGAGCACATCGACTTTGAATGTATTCACTCTAGCCCCTAGATTTTATTGTATATAACTCAATTAACGAAGTATTGAACAGATTTTCAGCTAGTACATTAAAAGCAATTGCTATTTGAATGCTTGAGAGTTTTAGGGAGACTTAGAAAAGGTGATTGCATTGCTAAACAAATATGTAATGTAAAGTATCTTGCACTCTTTTCTTGTTTTGTCTTGTTTCTTGTTTTTGGCTTGCCATGCAATCATTTAGCTCTGACATCTTGCTATAGGTTTTGTTTGTAGGTGTTCTGACTCAATTGAACAATTATATAGGACTTTAATTTTAATACAAATTTCTCTCTGATGAAGATATCTTGTTTGCCTATCTTAAATTTATAGCCTAAATTTTATTCAATTAATAGTCATTATTTCCCTTTCTCACTTTTCCCTTAGGTACGTTTTTCTTTCAGATTTTCTTTTATAGTTATTTTAATGTCACTGATTTACTAGAGTGGGCTGCTATCTGGTGCTATGATTTGATCTTTTCTTACGAAGGTTTTTTGCAGCAATGGGACTTCCTGTCATTGCTTTGTTTTTATCATTCCCCCTTTCCCTGCTTCTGAGCGCAATTTGATTGTACATGGACAACTATATTTTTTAGAACTTGACACCTCCTTTCATAAGATTTTGGAAGGCTATAATTGCCTACCATATAAACTGTTTGCTATGGTCAGAGCTTTTTTTTTTTTTTTTTTTTTTTTTTTTTTTAACAAGTTCAACAAACAAGGACATTGGCCAAACATTTGCTACCTTCCTTCTTGCACCTCTGGGATGAAAATTGCTACCCAGATAAGCTGGAATGGAACATTCACCAAGTATCTACTAAGTATACGCTTAGTTCTTTAGCCAGGATAAAAAACAGAGATGCCATTTCTGTTACTCTTTATAACAAACCTGTATTTAAAGTAGTAATATCCTCAAGTCACCCACAAGACAGCTTAAGTATATATCAAGTGAATCACACTGATTTTATGGGATGGGGCATTTCCTATATGTTTCTGCATACATTTTTAAGACTTCCATAAGGAGATGTGAGCTCTAAGCAGTATCAAACAGCATTTCCAATATCCTGATGTCCTTGCTGCTGCACTATTTCTGAGATTCCATCTAAATATTGATGTTATCCTTGATTTGTTCTTTTCTCCTTGTGAAAAGGGGCTGGAGAAAATCCAATTGAGAGGAATATAGATAGCTGTCACTTCTTAATATTTTCACAACTGATTTTTCAAATAGGAGAGATTTCTAGAACTCAATATTGAGGATCCACTGGTTTGGAGGAAGGTCAACCATTTATTCATTTAATAAATATTTAGAGAGAACTGACTGTGTTTGTGAAGTTATTTGATTATTTGCTACTTCTAACTCTCTGCTGGTCATCTAAAGAGATTGGATCCCAACTGGAAAAGCCAAGAGACCAGCAAGTCTTTCTGAAATGAAAAGGGACATAGAAAGTTGAGGGCATGGATGGTAGTATGGAGGTTGGAAGGGTACATGAGGGGAAATGATCTAGAGCCGAGATCTACTGGCTGGGAATTGCTAGGGACTTTTGAAGGGAGATATGTATTTATTCTTTATGGAAACCTATAAGGTATTATTAGCCTCCTTTTATAAGCCAAGAAAGTTGAAGCCGCCCATGTAAAGCACTGTTCCAGAATAGCAGGATGCATGTTTGTGTGTTGGGGGTGGGGGACACACAGGTGAGCATCAAAAAGAGATGTCCTTTTCCAAACCATAATAAGATATGTGGATTGATAATGTTTTATTGTATGAACTACAACATAAAACCTTTTTTATGTGGTTGGCCACAAAATCAGTAGTGAAATATTTTATTGTTTTGAATGAGAAAAGTTCTTCTGTATTATGTGTGAATATATCTCTTGCTAATGATAAGTTGGGGCTATTTTGGATCAGGGTCAAAGTTACAAGTCTTGCTTTAGGGTGGTACTGGACAAGAAATGAGCTTTGAAAAGTAAAATGTTAGCAAGGGCTTGAACTCTGGTCTACCGACCCTGAAGCTGATATTCTTAATGATTGGCTCTTGCTCAGAGTGCATCAGTAGAGTTACCCACAGGTTTCTCATCAGAAGCATCCCAATTACCATGTCATCCCCAAGGATGTCATGGCCCTACATGAGGGGTTCTATTGCTAATAGGAGCAATGGTGAGAGGGGTGTACTACCATCTGCTTTAAACCATCGGTTAACCAGAAAAAGTTTCTTTGTAGTATTCATCAGAAATTCAACCGTAATTTGTAGGTGCTTTCTTGATGAGATGTCCTATCTATCAACAAATCAATCTGTGAAGAGTCAGTGAGTGAGAAAGGAATGACTTTAGACAGCTTTGTTAGGATAATGAGACACCTTTTTTTTTTTTTTAAAGAAATGAAATATGTGGTGAAATATAATCTGCCCAAATACACGCACAGCTGCTTGTTTCAAAATTGTAGTTAAAAAGCCCTCACTTATTTGGAGTGATGAGTTCCCTGCTTCTCAGTGTGTGATCCTTTCACTGGCAGCCTTGCTATCCCTGGTGGCTTGTTGGAAATACAGGATCTCAGGCCCACCTAGACCTTCTGTTACAATCTGCTTTGTAACCAGGTTTACGAATGGGTGATTCGTAAGTACATGACGGGCACAGAAGCTCTGCTGTAAGGCAAATTTAGGTTCTCGGGTGGATTAAAAATATCAAGAATCGTCTTTGCCCTGCCTGAGCTTGCTTGTAATGGCAACGAGCTGAAAGCACAGGAGCTGGTAATTAACAACAGGCGGCAAGGGTTCAGTGCTAAGCCGGTGGTACCAACAGAAAAGGCTCTAAGTGTTCAGAGGAAAGAGCAATCACAGCCAATTAGGTCCACCAGGGGAATTTCAAGCTTACTGCTTTCTGGCATTTCAAGTTCTCTCAATGTCCTGTGCCTGCCATTGACGCCTGCAGCCCTAGGGGGCAGTGTGGTATAGTAAAAATCAGGATGGGTCTCCTCCCTGGTGTTCCTCTCAGTAGCCCCTGTGACCTTGAGAAATCACTTAATAATCCCACTGAACCTCAGTTTCTTCAGTGGAGGACTAAAAGAAAATAATACCTTCCTCAGAGGGCTTTTGTAAGGATTCAGAGCAAAAGAAATAGAATGTCCAACACATACTAGGTACTCCATGTCTCTGCTTGGCACCTCACCTTGTCTAATTCATACTTAGCAAATTCCTACTTCCGATGAAGAGAAAACTATACTGCTTTTAGATGCTCAGAGTGTTAACATGTGATACTGAAGCAAATCAATCTGAAAGAAGTTGTCAGCAGTGGCTAGTTTGACAGACAGCTAGGTTTCCCAGAGGGCATTACTGGCAAGCAGTTTCTGCAACTGCCAGTGCTGGCTCACCTGAGGCTGTAGGAATTCAGAAGACGCCTTCAGCTTCTTGCTGACTCTCTTCCCTTCCACAGCAGTGATAAGCTCAGGAGCATGGCTCTGTTGTAGCCATGAGAATGCCCACAGGCTCGGGTCCAAAGCAGTGCTTCGCAAGCTTTGGCTGTACCTCAGAATCTCCTAGGGATCTGCAAAAACTACTGGTTCCCAGGGCCAACACGACAACAGCTATAAAGAATCTCTGGGGGTAGGATTTAAGAAAGTACCACCCCAGGTGATTTTAATGTGGAGCCAAGGTTGAGAACCACTATAAAGCACTCATTACAGGCTTGGTACTTAAATGCAAGTGAGAGACTTCCACCCCAAAGGCTGTGTCTCTTCTGTCAACACACTTGCAAGGATTTTACAGCTCCTGAGAAAGATTTCAGTTTTATCTGTTTTACAGTGTGACAGTTGAGAAAAAAAAAAAAAACAAAACTGAAATAAAAGCTGAGTTTTATACATCCAGATGTTGGATTGTTTTTCCCCCCATTGCAAGTGGGATCTTTGGATCCTGTCTGGTTTCATTCTACATACTCTGTAACATTTGGAGTACTTGGTAATAAAGAGTTTATTTCCTTGAAATTTGCTTGCATCTTTCTATCTCTTTGTGATAGAGAAATCACTCTTCCCCCAGTCTTTATCAGATGAGAAATTGATTCATTTTCCCAATATTTGTATGTTTCCTAAACTTTTAACTGGTTATTTCCACTAAAATTCATCAGCAAAGACATTTAAGATTCTTTAAGTGTAATTTGAGCAGCTTAAGACACACTCTTTGAGAGGAAAAAATAAAACAAGACAAAGTCTGAGAGGGAGACAAACCATAAGAGACTCTTAATCATAGGAAACAAACTGAAGGTGGCTGGAAGGGAGGAGCAGGTGGGGACGGGATAACTAGGTGACCGACATTAAGGAGGGCACATGATGTAATGAGCACTGGGTGTTATATAAGACTGAGACATCACTGATCTCTACCTCTGAAACCAATAATACATTATATGTTAGTTAATTAATTAAATTTAAATTTGAAAAATCTCTATATATGTGTATATAGATATTTTAAAGACATTAATTACTTTTTAATTCATAATGTACACTATGCTACTCAAACTAGTTCTTGAGTGAGAAGATGACTGTATCTTAGCAACATATGGCTGCAGCAATATCTTGTCCTAAACTTTATAATAGTACAGAAATTGAAATTTATTTGAAATTAGACAATTTTTTTATCTGTCAAAAGCTACTTTCTTATGTTGTTCTTCTTCATATTAAACAGTTCTCAAAAAAAAAATAAACAGTTCTCATTTTTAACTACAAAAAAAAAAAAAAGAAGACACTCTTTGGTGTCCATGTGGCTCACAGCTCCTTCTAAAGCCTAAAGTTTCAGAAATAGTAAACATGTTCAAATTCATGTTTAGTGAATGGGAATAATACAAGTGAATTTCTCTCAGTGAGGATTAAATCTGTTAACATTTCCAAGCATCATGAGAAGTGCATGGTGCCTAGGAAGCTCTCAGTAAGCTTTGGCTTATTTTATTATGCCAGGAATTAGGGTCTGGGTGTCACACATGTGTTTGGAAACAGGGCACAGATTAGTTGGCTGTGGTAGGGAGAGACTTCAAATCACCCACCTTCAACAAGATTTGAGACATGAGAATAGACAAAATAATGACATGGTATTTATATGTATGTAGTTTTATATACATATAGAGATGACTGAAAGGGTTTGTGACATTCTGACACATTTGTGATAGTTCCATGTGTTTCTCCCCTGAGAGAAGCTGTGTGCCTTAGATGGGCATGGGCAGTGCTGTCAAATGCTATGAGTAATCAGGAGGGTTTTGGTTTTATTTCTTTTAACTTCTATCAAAGAAGACAGAAATCCATTGAAATAACGAATTCACCCTTAGCAAATGAGAACTCTACGTTTCTGATGTATCACTGTTTTAATTTTCTCCACATCTAATTTATCAACACATCTTATTAGTTCCATTTTTAAAATATACCTTGAATCTGTTCACTTGACTTCTGCTAACACTGCTACAATTCTAGTTCTACCCTCTGCTTTGCTGCTGACCTACTATCACCACAGTAATTGTCTCCCTGTCTCTACTATTCACTAATTAGCAAAGTTTAATTTTTTAAACTTTTGTTTTGTTTTTTTTTTGTTTTTGTTTTTTTTTTTTTGCAAAGTAGTCTTTGAAGGCAAAAATTGAATCATTGAATCATGTGGCTTCTACACTATAACCCTGTCCATTCCTTTCTATTGATCCTTGAGATAAGAATCAGACCTCCTTGGCATGGCCTTCAAGGTTCCAGTCTACTTTTTCAATTCCACTTTTGGCCTTCTCAACATTCCACCATTCAGCTCCTATGTCTGCAGAGACCAAAATCTCTTCTCTAGGCTTTGGTTATGTGCGCTTCCCTTAGCCTGGAATCCTCCCTCTTGTGGCCAGCTCTCTCCCTGTCCCATTCTTCAAATGGGGCCCTTTCTCCTTCTTCAGATCTGCATGTATATGACATCTCTTCAGAGAAGGTACTTTTGGTCAGCCTGTTGGGATTACATCCTATTCCACCCACCTGTTCATTTGTTATTTTCTATTACTGAACCCTGTTCATGTTAATAGCATTCTTCATCATTCATTGGTTCATTTCCTTGTTTATTGTCTGTTTCACTCAATAGACCAAAAGCTCAGCAAAGGCAGATGATGCCTCCAACACAGAAGATGACCATACCACTTATAATCGTCAAATATCATGGAATCTTTTCCATATATTAGGGTGCTAATTGTCTGCCACCTGCTATGAAGAGGCTGTCTGCAGTGAAAGAAGTTTTGCTTACTTCTGTTGCCCTAGCAGTAAGTGGTACCTGATGCAAGCTATTGGACAAAGTGCTAAAATGATAATAGTTCCTTAAATGTAGTGGGCATTTTACAGAGTAGATTTTTCCTCACATAATTTTTTTTAAGATTTTATTTATTTATTCATGAGAGAGAGAGAGAGAGAGGCACAGACACAGGCAGAGGGAGGAGCAGGCTCCATGCAGGGAGCCTGACGTGGGACTTGATCCCAGGTCTCTAGGATCACACCCTGAACTGAAGGCGGCACCAAGCCGTTGAGCCACCTGGGCTGCCCACCCACATAATTTTTAAAATTTTATTTTTTTTATTTTTTTATTTTTTGTTTTTTTTAATTTTTAAAATTTTAATTGTTTGTATTGGTATCTGAGATAGTTTTATTAAGCCACAGGTGATACTCATGGAAAGTATGGTCAAAGTATGAAGTACATGTTTTCAGATGATCTCTATTTTTATTATTTTTTTGGAAAAATAGGTCGTACACACAGGGGAATATTTAACATATTTGTATGACCTAAAAAATAACAAAATAAACAGTAAGATACGTTAATAAATGGAGTAAAACAATAATTCAGAGTACCCTTATATGTCTCTCCATGACATCATCTTCTTCCTCTCTTCTCCGAAAGGGAATGAGAATTCGATTTTTTGTTTTATTATTGGCTTTTTTTTTTAAATGCTTTTTTGCCACAGAGGTAGGTTTATCTAAGAAATATATTGTTTAATCTTACTTTTGACCTTTTTGTAAATGAGATTATGCTATATGTTCTTATATGTTTAGCTTTCTTCTCTCAATGTAACTCTTGAAATTCATCTGTGTTGATGAGTATAGGTTTAGTTCATCTATTTTTACTGCTATGTACTATTCCATCTCAGTGTCTGTGATACATGATTTTTTCCCCACTCTATTCTACTTGGATCATTGGGCTGTTTTTCAGTTTTCTTATATCACAAATAATACTCCAATGATCATTTTTAGGTCTATCTGTTGGTGGACATATGCAAATTTCCCTGAGCTGTAAACTCATGTAGAATTTCAGGGTCATGAGGAGTGCATATGTCCAACTTGGCAAGATAATGCCTAATTTCCCAAATTGCACCAATTGAAAGTCACTAGTAATGTCTCAGAATTTCTTTTGGTGTATATCTTAGTCAATACTTTCAATTTTTTATCCATCTTATGAGAATAAAATGGCATATCACTGTGCTTTTATTTTGTTTTCTCTTGATTAATACTGAGATTGAATATCTTTCTATTGGCCACTTGTGTTTCCTCTTCTGTGAAATGTCTGTTGATGTACTTTGACCATTTTTATGAGAGATTGTCTTTTTCTTATTGTTTTGTAAGAGTTCCTTATATATTCTGATTAACCTTTTAGCAGTTATACATATTGCAAGTATCTTCTCACAGAATGTAACTCGTCTTTTACCTCCTTTATTGTATGTGTGTGTTTTCCTGAATAAAAGTCCTTACATTGAATGTAGTTGAATTCATTTATCTTTTCTTTATAGTTTGTACTTTTTGAGTTGTTTAAAAGAAATTCTTTCTTATGCTGAAGCCATAAAGGTATTTCCTGATATTTTTTCCCTAAAAGTTGTACCTTTCATTTTAAAGTCTTTGATCCACCCACGGTAGATTTTTTTTTTACCAAGGGCAAAGTGGGTATTTGAATCCATTTTCCCCCCATATAGTAACAATTTTCCAGCTTTACTTTTCAGTCTTCTTTTTTTTTGGCCTATTTAGCTGTGTTATAGCTCTATCTTATAGTAGGTTTTTATATATGTGTGGTCTATTTCTGGGCTCTCTATTCTGTTTCCTTGGTTTATTTGTCTATCCCTCAGGCACCAACATACTAACACAGGGATACTCTCTGTCTCTGGTGTTGTGCACTTACAATAAAATGCGAGTTTATTTCCACTTGTTTTTGCATAAGACACATTGCTGCTGAATCTGAGAACTAGTCTTATAAATTCTGAAAAAATGAACAGTTATTTTCTCTTTGAATACTTCCTTTATTCTATTCTTTTTTTTCCTTTCCATATGATATTTTATACTTGCTATCCCTTTGATTATCTATATTAAATTCTGGGTAATTTCTTTTGGTCTATATTCCAGTTCATTAAATAATTTTTATGCTGTGTCCTATCCTCTATTTAATCTCTAATTGAAATTTTCATTTAACTTTATTTTTTTACTTCTAGAGATCACAATTTGGCCTTCTGAAGTGTCTTATTCCATTGCCATACTTTTAATAACCCCTTTTATTTATTTTTAAAATGTGTTAAACTCATTTTGACAAACTCATAGTTTTGTGAATCTCCTTCTATACTTTGTTGTTTAGGTCAACTCTCCTCCTGTTACTTTGGTCCTCATGTGTTCCAAGAATTTTGATTATGAGTTCATGTCCCTGGGTTATTCTGTCTAGGAATTCTTTGAAGTGTGGGCTTAAAGTACCTTCTCTCATGTAGGATTGTGTTAGTTTCTGCTAGGTGCTAGAAAATACTACCAATGTGAGTTCATATTCAAATAAAATTTAACTGCAATTTTTGGACTACCCAGGGATATAACTTCTATTTCCAAATGTGTGTGAGTGTGGGATCCATTCAGAACTATGCATTTAACTTCCCCATCTCACTTTGTCCAACAGGGTTTTTCTGGAGATCACTTACTTCTCTTGTTGCCTAATGGAAGCCGTAACTTCATTCTTGTCTCTGATATAAACTTTTGCATTCTGCAAGCCCCAGGCTTTGCCTCCTGTTCCCCAGAGTCATGGGACCATTAAAATTCAGTATCAAAATCACCAGAGGTTAGCATATTCCCTCAGAGTGAGTGCCTGCTTTAGAGCTTGCTTACCTCTCTGGAAACTTTCTACTTTTTTTCTGACATCTGCAGATTTCCCTTAGCTTGCTATTAGCTCAGCCATGTGGTAAAATGCTGGGTAAAGATTTTTAAACATATTTTTAGAAGGACTTTCTATATATCTAGTCTGTTCTATTCGTTCTTTTTTGTAATTTCTTTTTTTCCCAGTTTCTACATTTTAACTACTACACCATTTCGTAGAAGTATTTCCTTAAAATAAAATAATAGAAGCTTATATTTATTTTACTTAAGTGTTAGGACTTGGCTAAGTGCTTGATAATGTATAACCCAATTTAATGTTCATAATAACCCATCCTGGTATGTACAATGATTATTTTCATTTTAGGGTTGAGAAAACTGAAGTCTAGAAAGATTAAGAACTTCTCCCAGTTCATACTGCCAGACAATTTTTTTTCCAGACAATTTTGATGCCAAACCTCAACTTGTGGTGGTCTGACTCCAATTAAGATTTTGTTCTTTGTAGCTCCTACTTTTTATCAAAATATTTTGAAGTTACACCCTCAGTAATACTTACACCCTCAGTATTCAACTGTTTTAAACATTTGGTTGTATTTATGTTCTCTCTCTTTCTATACACATGTATTTTTTGCTGTAATATTTGAAGTTTTATATATCATGACACTATGCCTCTCAATATTGAGACTTCATTTCAAAGTGAGCTTTAAGCTGTATTCAAAGTAGTCCCTTTGGTAAATTCTTATTGCTTTTTTCCGGCAATGGTGAAAATTCTTTACTTGAGAGGAGGGATTCTGTTTTCTTTGAAATTGAGGGTTTAGCAAAGTGCCTGGTACTTAGCAGGTGCATCAATGAATGGTTTGTCAAAAGAGGATGTAGGTAAATAAAAGAGGGAAAAGTTATCTAAGATAAGACATTTGTTCCAGGAAATGGCAGGAAAAAGAAATACTTTGAAGGAGCTAGTTATCTTTCCCTGAGGATCACAGTATGGCATTTCACCCTGAGAAGGAAAGCAGAAAACATCCTAGTATATCTATGTGACTAAGCAGTTATCCTCCTGTCATGCACTACTTTGTTCCCTAGCTAGATGGTGACTCCCTGGGTAGCAGCTCTGTGTATCTAGCTAATTGTATGGTTGCTGGTACAATTGAATGAATGCATGAATTCATTCCAATGTACTGTTTATATAGTAAATGTAGTTTCTACCTCCTTATTGTCACCCTTCTTGCTACTGAAGCCAATTCTGATATTGTTGTTGCTGCTGAAACTATGACTATTGCTGTTGTCAATATCTCTCTGAGATATTGCAGATACTGAGATACTTGGCCCTGGGATCCTGCAGGGCCAAACAGGGGGTATTAGTCCCATATTATAGCCAAGGAATATTTGAAGTGAATTAGTCCAAACTTGAATCTAGATATTTTAGTTCCAAGTCCAATTGTTCCTCTGTGCTATTCCTTTTGCTTTAGCATTTATCAAGGTCTCGCCACATACTGGGAACTACTCCACAGATTAAAGTAGCTGAGAAACTAGGAGTAGAAGCAGTATGTTCACGGAACTACTGATTTTGCTAACACCTGACATCCATAATGGGATATGACTGGTATTAGCTGCTTTTTAAAACTTAAGCTATTACAAATAATTATGCAATACTAATAGAATACCAAAATATACTTTCAGATGAACATATATTTAGATATATAGGTATCACTTATGAAATGTAACTATTATTTATTAAAATGTATTTTGTATGTAGATATATATGCAAGAGGTGTGTGTCTGTGTATACACTGCAGTGACTTATGTCTAGCCTTGCCCCCCGCCACAGGTGGGAAAACAAGAATAGAGAAAACTGATGGATCAGGAAAGGTCTACGGTTCCTTAGGACTGGATGTGAGATGAGGGCTAAGAAGGATTGAAGTGGTTGCCTTGAATGTCGGCCCAAGTGAGGCTCCAAGTTTTGGGGCCAGTAGGTGCCTGACATGGAAGTAGGTTGTTAAATATAGATGTAGGGATTGCTTGTCCACTTTTTACTAGAACGTACCAACTGCTGGGGCCCTGCTTATATTGTGGCATGTGTGGAACATTTGCTGGAAATGGCACAGGAAGTGGCGGAGGAGCCAGTGCAGTGAGCCTCATATTGATTGGCTTCAATGAACTGCTTTTATTCTAATCCTAAATCTATTCCTACATTTATATTATCTCTCCTTTCGAAAAGCCTCCTGCCAATGCATGGACTGCTACTAGATTGTTCTATGCTGACCTCTAAATTGATGTTCAAGTTTTTAAAGGAAGGCAAACACTGTGCAGTTCTGAGTGAATCTCCGTGACAAATCGGTGCTTAATGGTGGTGATCTGGAATGTTGATTCAACATATTCCCTTGAAGACAGAAGATTTGTTCTGTTCTTGGCTCTTTATACTCACACTTGGACATGAATCTATTACCTCTCTGGTGTTCAGTAATTCTTTGTCTGATGTTTACCTCTCCTATCACGATCATCATCTATACAGCTAGTACACAGCTGCAAAGGAATATATATATATTTAGTATCAGGTATCAAGTGTAGAGACACGACATAACTGCTGAAAATCAACTGTAAATTGGCAGTTTTATTTCGTGCAACATTCAACCTTTTGGCAGTAACTACCTCTGTGTAATCTCCAGACTCTCCTCATTATAAGGAGCTTTCCTGGCAAAATATTGTGAATAATACAAATGCAATCTTTAAAAAAAACTTGGTAATGTCTATAATTCTTTCTATTATAGACCTCAAATTTCTTAGAGGAATATCAAATGCAGTTTCAGTAACAAGTGTATTCTTAATGGCATCCTTATTTCATTTTTAAGCAAAATGGAAGGAAATAAAAGCACTGGCTCAAGTTCAGACCTTTAAATGTATTAATGTAGGAATAACACAGGGCATTCGAGATACTATGCAAACAAATCAAACAGTAAAACACCGTCGTCAAACAGTAAGGAAACAAGATGAGTTGAGAAATCTTTTATTTAGACTTTATCCATTTAGGAACCTATGGACTCTATGGAAAGCGTACCCCATGCAAGGTAAGAGTAATTGCATGTTCTTTTCGGGGAGGAATCAGGTGGCCCTCGGGTGACGAGTGGCTTATTGGAAGCCCAGGTTACTATTTAATAGAGTCAGACGAGAGAACATGCCCATCTGCCTGCCACTTTGTATAACCATCCCCCTGGGTAGGGAAATAAGATGGAAGGTGGATTTATACCAAAGCCTTGACTCTCACTGAGTGCACAGCAGAGACGAGAGGATTCTGGAGAGTGAGGGAGAAAAAATAGAAACAAATCACTGATTTGGGGGAGCAGAGAGAGGCTAGGAATGCGGACCTTCATAAAAGAACTTCATATGACTCTGTACCTTCTCAAGAACTTGCAGACTATTTCACACTCTGGAGTTGAAGACAGAAAGTTCAATTTTGAATACTTGCTCTGCCACTGAGTTCTGAGCTCTAGCTAGAAACACCTCTCTATCTCCCACATTCATTGTCTCCCCAGGTATGTGGAGAGAACTGACCCACATGGACCTCTTCCCAAAGGAAATCAACTCAGGAGAAAAGTCAGACTCTCTGGCCCCCTGCCTGCCAACTACATGAAAGGCCGGGTGTAAAAAAATACAAGCCAAGCTCCTCTCCTTCTGAGCCCAGGGCTGTAGTATTCTCACTCAGAACACTTTTTATTTATTGTTCAATCCTTGAGCAAAATGGCTTCATTTGTTAGTTTATTGTTTGTTTTCTATCTGAGCATTTAGACTCTAAGCACCCTGAGGGCCGTGGGTATTTTTCATTTTGCTTTGTGTATGTATGTATATACGTTATATATATAATATAAATTATATAAAATGATATAAATTATATAAAAATGATGTATGTAATATAAATTAGATATAAATATATATAATAACTCCAGTATTCTATTCCTAATGCTAAGTATAGCCTCTGATATATCCAAGTTTGGATGAACAAAGGAGTGGATCTTTTCTGTTATCTGTGCTTCATTTGGGTGACTTGCTCAGTATTGTCACTTCCCTTTTCAATCCAGAGGAGCTATGCTTCCTGCAGAGCTGGGGCCGTGTCACACTTACCGTAGCATCCCCCAGCCCTGATGAATCTCCTCCCACCTGTGCTTTTTTGAGCTGTGCAAGCTTCTCTTAAGACGTGTGACGGCGCCAAGGCTGAGGTGGGCTGAGGTGAGCCAGCGCAGGGCCTGTGATGCGACAGCCTAATGTGGCCTGAGGTGCTCTTCCCTTTCTGTGCAACGAGTAGCTGCAGTGGCTTCTCTCATCTTGGCTAGGGAATGGAATCAGCTATTTCCTGGGTCAATTCTAGCTCCATTTTCCATGTTTGTCTTAAAAGGCTAATTGCTTTATACCTGTATATCCCCAGCCTGGCCTCTCCAAGAAAGAAAAACAGTGCAACGAGAGCTGTACCTCTGCTCTAATATCATTTGCTGCATCAAGTGCACAGAATCTCTTTATTTGAGTGCAAACACACAATCCCGTTTGAGAGACAGTTGCTGTTGGCAGCAAGTTGCAACTGCTAGTTCGGAAGCCCTTGAAGATATTGCTCAGTCTTTCTGTTTACTTGGGCTGGTAGAGGACGATTCCTTCTTTTCTAAGGGCAGTCTTTAATGAGCCCTGGGTGGCTTTTTGATGTTGCCCTCCTGCGGACCGTGGGTAAAGGCAGTGCTTGGAATCATACATTTTCAATTGTAGAAGTATTTTGTATCGAACCCTGTCAAAAATAACACTGCTTTCGGGACACAGAAAATCCAATTTGATAGCAATGTTTCTGCTTTTTTTCTCTTGGACATGTTGTATCAGTTAGGGTGTTGTCTCTGCACCTCAGCTATTTTTCACCTGGAAAGTGATTTGGGATCGGGCTCTGTGCTGTTGGTAATGACTTGAAAAACTATATTTATAAGCAGTCATGTCCTAAAATGATCCAACTTAATACCTAGTGGTTTAAAGGGTAGGGAGAAGAGAGGAGGAAAGTAGTCAGTCCATATGCTTTTTTTGGGAACTCTCCGTGCACTCGAGGATTTCATGAGGACATTCCTCCATCAACTGCTCTACATCCAAAACATCGTTGTGGAAAGAGAGAGAGGGGATTTGGGGGACTGAAGGGGTTGGTTCTGGCACCTGGAGTTATGAGTCTAAACTGGACACAGATGATGGATGAGGGATTGTTTTCCCAGATAGAAGTCGCATGGCGAGTTTACAAATAGTCATTCATATGGTTTGTTTATTAATATGTTCAACATGTGTTCAAAGTATCTACTGTATGTCGGGTAGGACTGAAAAAAAAAGTAAGATCTGGATCTCGTCCTCAAGATCTTATAATCTAGTAGGGGATAGAGACAACAAAGCATTAGAAGGACTGAAATTCAGATATGTACAGATACAATGTCATCTTGGGGCAATGTTTCTCAACTTTTTTTTTTTTTCATTTATCCACCACCCCCAACCCAAAGAGTCTTCCTAGACATTTTTATCTCAATCACTCCTCCCCTAGGGCAGCCCCGATGGCCCAGCGGTTTGGTGCTGCCTTTAGCCCAGGGTATGATCCTGGAGACCTGGGATCAAGTCCCACATCGGGCTTCCTGCATGGAGCCTGCTTCTCCCTCTGTCTGTCTGTCTTTCTGTGTGTCTGTCATGAATAAATAAATAAAATCTTAAAAAAAAATCACTCCTCCCCACATTAAATTTAAATACCACACACATGGTGTCTATCTGTTTAAGTGCTGTATGTATATCTGTGCTTTATACGAAAAAATGCAATTTTTGTTTTTGTCCCTTAAAACCAATGTTTGCCCACTTAGGTGTCATGTCACCCTCCCCCCATTGAGAATGTAGGCCGTAAAGAAAAGAGAAGTCTTTTCTCACTTAGGATGTCCAGTAGAACCTTAAAGAAGAGAGATGTGTTACCTAAAGTCATAAAAGGTGAGTAGGCATTCTTTCAGGTAGGAAAAAGGATAGCAGTGTAAAAATGGGAGCAACATGTGCAAAAGTTCAGAAGCGTTAAGGGGAGAGCTTAGCGTGTAGCATGTGGGGGCAGAAATAAACCTCTTTTAGATGAGGAACAAGGAGGATGATGCTGGCTCAGATTTACCAGAGCATGTTCCTCATGCCCACTGTCCCCCCTGCCTACCTGCTGAGCCTCTGCCCTTGTCTGCCCACCCTCGGCTATGGAGAGCCGGTTCTTGTTGGCAGGAAGAAGCTGAAGGGATAGCAGTGTCAGGACAGAACGTGGACTCGCTCTGAAAGCAGCTTCTTCAGTTGGAGGCTGCTACTCGGGCAGGTTTTTGGTCTCATTATGTTTTTTGTTCATTAAAATGACCATGAAGACATTGAGAGAGAAGGAATATATGCACTATAACACTAAATTAGACGTAATTTGCTAAAATCAGGCGTCATGAAAGGATAAGACATCCATCGACCCACCCCAAAACAAGGGAGGAGATGATTGGACAGTCTTCTGTGCCAGTCCCAATACAGCAACAAGAATTCAGCCTGAGAGGCAGGCTGCGAGTCAGCCTTTGTGATGTTTCTGGAAACAACTTCTTGTACTGTTTTTCCCCAGAATGGCCAAGGACCAAGAACCAAGCAGGGCTTAAGATAGAAAGCCTCCCCCTCTGCAGTGGTGATCCTGTGGCTGGGGTCCTCAGGGGACCGCTGCAGCTCTGGGGTCAGAAAACCCCAAGGCCCACCATGTGTGTCTGAGTGAGTCCCTCACCAGGTGCCTTCCACTTACAGAACCATGAAGCTCCCCTGGAGGCCAGGGTGGCATGTCAGAGGGCATGGAGATTTGTTGAACCCAGTCTCCTATGGAATTTGTAAAAACTAAATAAATCATGACAGTGACACCAGTAATTGCCCAAGGCCCAGGGACCCCGGGATCCAGACAGGGACCCTAGAACTCTCCTTGTCTGCCCCTGAAGGCATTTCCACTTGGTGATTCAGAAGCAGAGCCCCTTCCAAAGTCTGTTATACTCACTGTCAGCCTTGGCTGTGTTTCTCTGTGTCTCGAGTGGTCTGTGTGTTGCCCTGGTGAGCAGAGTTGCTGAGTCTGGAGGGGCTTTCTGTTCACTGGCTGGGGGTGGGGGTGGCCCTCTGCCTGCTGCCCACCAGGAGAACACCTGGTCCTTGCCCTAGGGCTGCCCCGAGCTGGGGCCCCGTGTGGCCAGAGAATGCAGGCCTGGGCAGGCTTTTCACAAAGTGCAGCACTTGTGGCCTGCGAGAAGCCCGGGAGAGACTTGCAGGGTGTCTGATGGTGGCTGCTGGTGGGTACATTTCTCTTCCAGCTCAGTGGTGTGATTTTCTCTTGTCTGCCTCTTGGCTTTATTCTATTTCCAAACTGCTTTAGATATTACCGGTCAGCATGTGAGCCTCCCTATATCCTGGGCAGTCAGTGCAGCGAGGACTCATGGGGACCGATTAGAGGAAGAAGCCAGGGTGTGCTGTGGTTACAGCAGGTGGTGTTTCCACACCGTTGGCCACCAGGCATGACCACAAGGCTCCTGCTCAGTGAAAGGCCCTTTCAGGACTATTGTGGCATGTTCTAACTACAGGTGGGCCATCTAGGTGAGCTTGTGCTGGAGGAGTGCCCACTGGTGCAGCTGGCGGTCTGGGGAGAAGCTTGGTCTCCTGGCACTTGGCCCTTGGGGTGAGACCGCCAGCAAGTGGAGTGGGTGCCAGCCCACAGGCTCTCACTGGAAGGGCCAGGCAACACACAGAGCTCCAGGGCCCTGCCTGTCCTTCCCTGGCCCTGGGTATATCTCTCCAGAGGGAGGGATATCAGGGTATGGAAAGAGCGGCTGACCTCGTTCCTTTCTCAACATGCTCATCTGCAAACCCATGTGACATAGGGCCACCCTGTTTGTTTTTTATTATTTTGGTTGTGAATTCTCCTGGAGGAATTGGCAAAAGCTATGTTTTCACTCTTCTTACAAGCACGGCTGGCATTGTCTGTGCTGTAGGTGTGGGCAGGGAGTGGATCTCTGTGTGTGTACATATGTGTCTATGTGTATTTCATGTGGCAGGTGTGACTGCTGCGATCCAGTGGCAAACAACAAATACAATAAAAGTTGGTTCCCCAAAAGAAATGAGAAGAAAGCAAGCAAGCAAGCAAGCAAGCCCTTGTTGCTTGCCTGACGTGCCTATCATGTATACCAAGAGACTGATTATAATTGGCAGGTTCTCCCTTGTTCAGGTTAGTCTCTTAATAGTATCTGAAAATATTCTTACTCATGTGATTTTTTTTGGACAAAAAGGAGTTTGTCAAGAATGAGCTTGAAATCTGGAATAAAAACTTCTTATTTCATAAATATCCATAGAAAGTGTGCCTAGGGGGAGGGACAGATGAAAAGGTAGGACACGGAGGATTTTCAGCCAGTGGCACCACCTCTACATGGATATGTATTATCATGGATTTGTCTAAACCCATGGAATGTTCACCATCAAGAGTGGACCATAATGTAAGTTATAAACTCTGGGTGATACTGATTTGTCAATGGAGATTCATCAATGGAAACAAATATACACTCTAGTGGGGATCTTGAGAACAGGAGAGGATATGCCTGTGTGGGAGCAAGGAGTTTATGGGAAATCTCTGTGCCTTCTGCTCAATTTTCTGTAAGGCTAAAACGGCTCTAAAAATAAATTAAATCTATTTTTTTAAAAAAACCCTTAAAAGATGTAACTGAAATATACTCATAATCTGTATAGCTAAGGGTCTAATTAAAAGAAGCATGAATTTGGGGTCAAATAGAGTTAGGGTTCAAATTCCAAATGTGTCAACTAACTGCATGACCTTGAGTAAGTAGTATCCCTCAATTTCCATATCTGCAAAATGGGGGAAAATATCTTTATCGGAGATGTATTATAAATACATGCTCACCCACCCTTTAAAAACACCATCTGGGAGACAGTGGTCCAGAAGGCATCCTCTTTACCAGGACATTAAGAATACATTAGTGGGAGGTGAACTAATATCTTTGAAAAGCTCTGTGGATCATTCTCTGTAGATCAGAAAAGACAACAGGAAATTCTGTCATTGAAATAGTAGGGATAACAGGAATTCCAAAAGTCTGTTTAGAAGTCAATGGGGAAAATGGAGATTTCATGGCGACAATGGGGATTTCATGGCAATACTGATGTAGGGTCAGATGGTGGTCAGGTGCTCAGAAGAGAGAAAGAGGGCATGGTTACTATAATAAACAGCAGAGATAAAATAGTAACAGAATGGTTTGATTTATAGATATTTTTGTCATTGGCTAGTCAATCATGGTGTCCTTTGGCCTGAAATTGATGGGCAGGCTATTGTACTTGATTCAAAAAGTGAAGAGCTTTGGATCTTGCCAGCAGTGGTCTTGATTTTAGTCACCATGGAAGAGTATTGCAGTCCTTCACTTGTTTCCTGGATGGAGCCAGTTCACAGATCGAGAGCCCCTTACATGAAGGGGGTACAGATTTTCTTTGAGGAAAAATTATGCTACGATGTCCAAAAATTTACAGTAAATCTTTCTCATAGCCTTCCTTAAAGGGACCATCACTACTTACCTAGTATCTGTGTGGAAGGAGAACTAATTAGACTTTATGGTTCTGAACTGACATTAATTCTTGGAGACTCAAAAACACCTCGATTAAGGGCTTGAGGAATTTAGGTAATTAATGGAGTCTTAGCTTGTGTCCATTTCAGAATGATCCAGTTGGTCCCCACACCTCTCTTATAGTTATTTTTTCAAGTCTGGAATTTATAGTTAGCATACGTAGCCACTAGGAGAATTCCCACATGAATTCTCTGACCCATGAAGAGATAGTTGTTTTGGTAGGAAAGATTCCATAGAAACCACTAGAAAGGCCTCTACCATCAACTAAAAGTTATAGTGCATTCCTGCAGGGATTACTGAGATTTGTGCTTTGATCAAGGACTTGAAGGATGCAGGGGTGGTCATTCCTACCACATCCTGATTTAACTCACCTATTTGGCTGTTGCAGAGGACAGATGGATCTTGAATCTTGGAGAATGGCAATGGGATTTTTACAAACTTAATGAAGTGATGAACCAAATTCAACTACTGTTTCAGATATGTTTCCTTTGCTGGAGAAAAGCAATACCCCCTGGCACCTAATATACAACTTGGGTAGGCTGTGGTTCCTAGTGATCCACCCAAACCCTAATGTAGGTGTTTCTGTGAAGGTATTTTGTAGATATAATTAAATAGCCAGTTGATTTTCAGTAAGAGAGATTATTCTTAATAACCTGAATAGGCCTAATTTAATCAGTTGGAAGACTTCAATAACAGAACTGAGGGTTCCATAGTGAAGAAAAAATTTCTTCCTATGGATCGGAGCATCAGCCCATCCAGTTTGCCCTTCCTTACAGCATACATTATGGATTTTCGACTTGCCTAGCCAGCCTCTATAATCATATCATCCAATTGCTTGCCATCAATCTCTTAACATATATCTCCTACCGGATCTGTTTCTATAGTTCAACCCTGACTGATTCAGCAATTAATCTAGTGAATGCTCTTTCACTGTATGTGTTAATAAATATCAGAAACAAGACAGAGCCAGCAATACCTCTTCAGTGTGTTACCTCAGGATTAAAATTCTTCAGTTCTCTGTTATACTCTTGTCCGTGGGGATCTTGATTGCTTCTTTATTCCATAAGATACCATGCTGCTCCACTAATTTGAAAATATTGTGCTAATTGGACTAGTGAGCTGAAAGTAACAACAACTCTAGACATCTTGGTGAAACACATGCAAAACATAGGGTAGGAAATAACTCCCCGCCCCCCCCCAAAAAAATTAGAGGCCTTCTATCTTGTGCAGGTTCCATGCATCTCATGGTACAATGACATAACACTTCTAAATTGAAGGATAAGTTGCTGCATGTAGACCCTCCTACAACGATAGTGGCATAGCATCTAATGTGTCTCTTTGGATTTTTGAAGAAAACATACCCTTCATTTTGGCCTGCTACACAGACCTGTTGATCAAATAACTTGAAAAGCTGTCAGTTTTGAGGAGCTCCAGACAAGAGAAACTCTGCAGTTGGTTGAAAGTGCAGAACTGCCCTGCCACTCAGGCTCTATGACCCAATAGATCCATTTGATGGCACTTGAAGTGAATGTGGCAGAGAGGCATGCTCTGTGGAGCCTTTACAGGACACTGCAGGTGACTCACATCATAGACCTTTAGAATTTCAGATTAAAGCTATACCACCTTCTGCAGATAGCTATTCTCCTTTTGAGAAACCACTTGTGGCTTGCTGCTGGGCTCTACACTTGACTATGGACCACCAAGATAACTATCATAAACTGCTTGTTGTCTGATTCAGTAAGGCATAATGTTGGGTGTATTTAGCAGCCTTTGATCATCAACTCTAGTTGGTATATGTGAAGTTAGGCTTGAGCAGATCTTGAAGGCTCAAGAAAGATGCATGGTGAGTAGCCCAGCTGCCTATGGTCTTTACTCCAGCCACATTGCTGCGTCCCTCTCAAGGGGAGTTCCCCATAATTGATGACTGAGGAAGAAAAAGTAAGGCCTCATTTATAGACGGTTCTGCACAGTATGTGGCATCACTAGTAAGTAGACGGTGACAGCACTACAACCCCACTCTGGGATGTCTTTGAAGAATAGTGGTGAAGGGAACCCCACCTCCCACCCCAAACAATAGGCAGAATTTTGAGTACTACTTCTGTTTTTCTTTCTTCATTTTTCTTGGGAAGTGAGATGGTCAGAGGTAGGTAGAGATTTACATTATGTCATGGCAGATGGCTAACAGTTTGACTTGATGGCCAGCAATTTGGAAGGAACATAATTCGAAAGTAGGTAACTAGGAGATCTGAGAGAACTAGGAGATCTCTCTCCAAAACAGTACAGAGAGTATTTTATGTTCCATGTGAGTGCTAAGCAAGAGAAGGATTCCATTCATTAGGTGAAAAAAAAAAGATTTTATTCATTTTTATTTTATTCATTTATTCATCACACACACACACACACACACACACACACACACACACACACACACACAGAGGCAGGGACTCAGGCAGAGGGAGAAGCAGGCTCCACGCAGGGAGCCCAATATGGGACACAATCCCGGGACTCCATGATCATGCTCTGGGCTGAAGGCAGCGCTAAACCGCTGAGCCACCCGGGTTGCCCCACCCCTGTTTTTCTGATGAGCCATGGTGGCAGGGATGGAAATTATGTATGGGCTCAGCAACATGGATTTCTACTTATTAAGACTGATTTGTCTACAGCCAGTGCTAAATGTCCAATATGCCAACAGAAAAGATCAACATTGAGTTCCTGATTTATCACCAGTTTCTGGGAGAGCCAGGCAGTCACTTGGTGACAGGATGATTATGCTGGACCATGTCCATCTTGGAAAAGACAGCATTTTGTTTTCATCGAAATAGATAATCTGCATGTGGATTTGCCGTCTCTGCTTACAATGCTTCTGACAAATCTACCATCCTGGATTTGCAGAATGCCTTATTCACTGTCATGGTATCTTACAAAACATTGCTTCTGACAAAGCAACTCATTTTTATAGGATATTGGCTTGTGCTCATGAAATTCACTGGTCTTACCATCATCTCCCTTACCCTAGAGGAACATATTTATTTGGTGGGATGGTGAAATATCCTTTTGAAGACTCATTTATATCACCTTCAGGGTAATAAAGCTTTGTGAGGCTGGAGTAATGTCCAGGATATGGACTATGCTCTAAGTTATTGACTAATATATGGTGCTGCTTCTCGTATTCAACATTAAAAGAAAGTTTGTTCATCAGCAGTCACCTGGCAATGTGTTTCTCATACTAGTGAAACAGAGGGCAGAAAGAAAGAAAGAAAGAAAGAAAGAAAGAAAGAAAAAAGGAAAAAGGAAAAAGAAATGGTTATTGTTGAGGTGATTTATCCTGATTATCAAGAAAAGAGCTATCACACAATTGGATATATATATATATATATATATATATATATATATATATATATATATATATAATGCTGAAGAACCATGGGGGCGCCTTTTAGTACTCCTATGCTCTGTGATAGAAATAATGGGAAACCACTCCTAACTGAAATAAAACTCTCTGTCACTCCATAAGCAAGGAACCATAACCAGTGGAAGTACTTGGTGAGGACAAAGTCAACATAGAGTAGATAGTAGAGGAAGGACACAACAAATACCAGTATGACTATGGGACTAGTTATAGAAGTTATAGAGTTAGGTGTTTTTCTTTCTTGCTTTTTTTTTTTTTTAAGATTTTATTTATTCATTCATGAGAGAGACACACACACACAGAGGGAGGTAGAGACACAGGCAGAGGGAGAAGCAAGCTCCATGCAAGGAGCCTGATGTGGGACTTCATCCCCAGGTCTCCAGGATCACGCCTGAAGATGGCGCTAAACTGCTGAGCCACCCAGGCTGCCCTCTTTCTTGCTTCTATATAAATATATTTGTATATATAATCAATTAAAGCATTTCTTTTTCCCTCTTTTCTTCTCCTACTTGCTGACAGGTTGATAACTGTAGTAACTTGTCTTTTCACTAATATAAGATTAATAGTAGTTAATTTTATATCTCAGCATTTAACTTACAAGCTATCAAAGCAAGAGTGTGACTCAGGTAGAAGAGGAATGAATTTCACCTAGAGATGAGTTAAGTATATGTATTCTCTTTTGGGAGAGGGTTGTCAGTTTTTAATTGTGTGACAGTTGCATTTATTTATTTATGATAGTCACACACACACACACAGAGAGAGAGAGAGAGAGAGAGAGAGAGAGGCAGAGACATAGGCAGAGGGAGAAGCAGGTTCCATGCACCGGGAGCCCAACGTGGGATTCGATCCCGGGTCTCCAGGATCGCGCCCTGGGCCAAAGGCAGGCACCAAACCGCTGCGCCACCCAGGGATCCCAACAGTTGCATTTATTAAGTAGAAGCATCCTTTTGCCACTATCTTTATTTGAAAGTTAAGCATGGCTAAAAGAGTCATTTGTGGATGCTAAGTTGAAAGGAGTGAAAAGTCCTGGATTATACTGTTATTAATTTAGGAACTACATTTTCTAGATTCCCATGTATGGCTAGATTAGAAGTGGCCAAAAGGTGAAGTTGCACAAGATTTAGTAGGCAGAAGTGAATTAGAAGCCTTTGCTTTAGGAAAGTTGCAGTGCTCAGATACTGTTACCATCAGATGTGGGGTGTCTAGTGGTCTCAGCTGGTCTTCACTCTCCTCTGTTCCATGTGCAGCTCATCTTCTTAACTGCTGGCCTTGTTGACCAGTAGTGGCTCCAGGCCAACCACCAGATGCTTGGCTGTGAACCTACACAGGTGGTAGCTACACAGAAACAGCCTCTTCCATAGATCCCTCCATGAGCTCCTCCTTTGTGGTCCTATTTTGGCAGCTAGAAATATTGTTTTCTTAGATTTTTCCACACGCTCCATGCCATCTAGGCAGGCTGACTACTAACTTGTACTCTGGCCCTACAAATTTCCCTTGAAGACCTTCACTTTCTCGGCATCTTCTACATAAGTATAAATTCTAATTTCTAAATAAATTTTTTTATTCCCATATTGGTCATCATGTCTCTGCTTGACTGACTGAATTCTAAACAATTATCTTAAGAACACTGACATTGCAATTGTCTTCTTTCTCCTCTGTATCATAAATTATCTCCTCTTGAGTAGATCATTCCCACCAGGCAAACAAAGTTTTCTTCCATTTAAACGACAAACAAACATTCTTAAATCTACAACCCTTTTCAGCCACCAGTATATTTATTTGCTTCCAGTTATAGTAAAACTCTTTAAGATATTTGTCTATCATCAATGTGTCTGGTTCCTATCCTTTCTTTTCTCTTTGGGATTCATTTCAATCAGGTTTCTCCCCAGCACTTTCTCCTGAAGTTCCATGGTGGCTCTCCCAAAGCTAATTTTATTTTATTTTTTAAGATTTTTAATTTATTTATTCATAGAGATGCAGAGAGAGAGAGAGAGAGAGAGAGAGGCAGAGACACAGGCAGAGGGAGAAGCAGGCTCCATGAAGAGAGCCTGACGCGGGACTCTATCCAGGGTCTCCAGATCACACCCCGGGCTGCAGGCGGCGCTAAACCGCTGCGCCACCAGGGCTGCCCCAAAGCTAATTTTAACAGGCAGTTCTAATTCCTCATATTACTTCACCTGTCAGTTGATCATTTATTCTTTCTTGTAACCCTTTTTTTCACTTGGCCAAGGTCTCTCTGTCTGTCTCTGTCTTTCTGTGAAACAGATGGTTTCTTCTCAATCCCTTTTTCTGCTTATTCCATATCTTTCCAAACTTCATTGGTGGAGTGTCCCAGAGTTCAGTTTTTGAACTTTTTCTTCCCTTTTTATTTCCACTTCTTAGATAATATTTACTCTCATGGACTTATTTAACTTTGTGTGTGCTGATGATGCCAAAATTTAATCCTCTATCTCAGGCCTCAACCCTGGTCTTCATGTCTTCATTTGGATGTCTACCAAGAACTTAATATGTCCAAAACCAAATTCCTAATCTTCCTACCTATCCCCAGTTCTGTTCCTTCTACAGCTTTCCCTCTTCAGTAAATGGCCATTTCAGACTTCTAGATGCTTAGACCAAAAACTTGGAGTCATCTTGACTTCTGTTTTTGATAGCCCATCTCACAGGCATCAGAAAATTCTGTCAGCAAAATGCATTTTAAAATCCAATCTTTTCTCACCACTGTTGTCACGGTGGTCTAAATTGCCATCATATTTGGCCTGAAAAACTGCCATCAACTCATAATTATGATTATTCTTCTTGGTTCTGCCTTTTTTTCTCCTCCTGATTTATTCTCAAGGCAGCAGTTAGAGCCAGTTAAAATGCAAGACTGATCATGCCATTCTTCTGCTCTGGATTTTTCCGGGACTTCTTATCTCCTTCAGGGTAAGGTCTCAAATCCTTATAAAATCCTTTAATTATTGGAACAGTCTACTTTTATCTGCTTCTTTGTCCTAAAACCTCTGGCTCATTCCACCCTAGCAACTCTGGACTTTGTGTCATGTTTTTTTTTTTTTTTTTTTTAAGATTTTATTTATTTATTCATGAGAGACACATAGAGAGAAGAGACACAGGCAGAGGGAGAAGCAGGCTCCCTGCAGGGAGCCCGATGTGGGACTTGATCCTGGGACTCCAGGTTCACGCCCTGGGCCAAAGGCAGACGCTAAACCGCTGAGCCACCCAGGGATCCCCTTGTGTCATGTTTTTGAACATGTTAACATACTTTTGCCTCAGAGACTTCATACTTAGGTCCTTCCTGGAATGTTTTTTCCAGGTATCAATAGTGCTTAGGTTTCTGTTCAAATGTCCCTGAATCAATGAGGCCTTCCATATTCAGTTTAATGGCCACCTTATTTCAAAAGGAACCTTACCCTCCCTGCATTTTCTAACCCCTTTTCCTACTGTATTTTTCCTCCACAGAATGTGTGTATGTGTGTGCCAATGTGTGTGTGTAAAGTATCTGATATATATAGGAAATAATATATCTAATATTATATATTATAGCCACTATTTTTCTCATAATAGAACATGGGAGTTCTAGTACTCTGAGGATCCCCTGCATTTCACACATACTGTTCTCTGATCCAATTGTGTAATAGTTATTCTCTTGATAGTCCAGTACAGAAACAGCTTCCTTTCCTCCTTTTTTTCTTTGTTCATTGGCAATCAATGATTTGTCTTTGTTTATAATTTTTTACTCTAGAATGAAAGATCCCCCTCTTAGAATGTGTATAGCTCCTCTCTTCTCCCAGAGGACATAGTTTTTATAAAATAGACTTCATTTTTTAGAGCAGTTTCAGGTTGACAGCAAGATTGAGAGGGAGAGCCAAAGATTTCCCATATACCCTCTGCCACCACACATGTGGAGCCTCCTCTATTATCCACATCCATTTATTGTAATTGAACCTACATCGATACATCATCACACAAAGTCCATAGTTTACATTAAGAAGGTTCATTTTTAGTGTTTTATATTCTATAGCTTTTGACAAATGGATAATGACATATAACCATCATTATAGTATCATAGAAAGTAGTGTCACTGACCTAAAAATCCTGTGTGCTCCACATATTCATCCCTCCCTCCCTCCAAATTCTTGGCAACTGCTGGTCTTTTTGCTCTCTCTATGGTTTTGCTTTCCTTAGAATGTCATATAGTTGGAATTATACAGTAGATAGTCTTTTTAGATTGGTTTCTTCACTTAATAATATACATTTAAGTTTCCTCCATGTCTTTTCATAGCTTGATAGCTCATTTCTTTTTAGGGCTGAATAATATTCCCTTGTCTGGATGTACCACAGTTTATTTATCCATTTGCCTGTTCAACATGGTAATACTAGCTCCCAAAACACCACCTGGCACATGGTAGGTGTTCAGTACATGTCCCTTATCCTCATCATGCAACTATTCTTCCTGTGAATGGCATCACCTTCCAGTGAGTTGTCCAATCTCAGAGTATAAATGGACATCAAATTTCCAGGGATTTTGAGATTCTCTCACCTGTCTTTTCACTCCCACTTCTCAGATCTGCCTCTTGACTATTTCTTGAATTCATTCTTTCCTCTTCATCCCCAATGTTAATGATGTGACTCACTCTTCATCAACTTCTCCCCAAATATCACATTAGCCTCCTAACTTTTCTTTCTGAATTTTATGTATAATTTATGTTCCTAAAACACACACCTTATTACATCGATCTCTTGCTAAAAATATCCAGCAGATAAAAGTTTAAACCCATTTACATCTGTTCCCAGTTTCTCAAGATCTGATCCTTATAGTGGATATAGCTTCCTGTTCAGCTTCTTTTTTCCGAAACTTTCGCCTTCTACCCTGTGTTGTTCTGCATTATTTGGAGTACTTAAATCAATGTGTGGCATTTGTAAAATGCCAGCACACTTGTAAGAATCCTAAACTGCTCCCTGCTTTCTTGGAAGTTTCTCCCTGATTTACTCTTGCTGTTTTTGAAGTAATCCATTTAATTCCATTATCAATCCCCTTTTTAGGAAATGAATTTCACATGAATCACAGAAGAAAATGTGGTGCTTTTGAAACCTGGGATTGATGATGTTGGCTTTTTATTACTGCAGATAGCAGCTGAGTGGTTATTTCATTAGGTCACATGCTAGAAGTTAAAATCCCTGTCTATAAACTCATGGAAGCTTTGTGGCTCTACATAATTGTACAAGGAAGGACTCTAGATTTTGCAGTGGAATAGGAGCAAATATTTGGAGACTGGACTGACCAGTCCTTTAAATGGTTCTCTGCTTTAAAGCACTTGTATCATTCACCTTTCATTTTTACAACACTCATTATCCTGATGTCAGATTTTCATTTTTGTTTAAGGAAGCAGAAAAAAACTTCTTGAAAAAAATATTTAAAATGTCTGGAGAAATGGAATTCCTTCTGTGAAAAGAAGAAAGAGTGCGTTTTTCAGATTCCGTGAGCACCTGCTTTGCTTTGAACATTGTATGCTCTTTTTCTCTCTCACACACACATGCACACACACCTATTATTAAATCTAAGAAGGTTTGGAATAATGTTAAGAGCCAAATGTATGAGGTAATGCACAATGAAGGGAAGAATGTCGGTCTATCTTCTAAACAGGGTAATCTTTTTTTTTTTTTTTTCTGTAATAGTTGCAAAGCCTAGGAACTAAAGGATCTGATGTAATGAGATACAGCTGAGCTTTGGGAAATTTCATCAACCATTTGATTTCAAGTGATTTCATTCTGTCTTTAACTCGCGCATTGGGCTTTGATATTGAAATAGGAATAGAACATTGAATCAGATATTTTTCCTTCTAGTACTTGCCATTTCAAAGAACTTTACATTATTATTGCATCCCCAAGAAGCAAGTAGGATTAATATCCTTATAAAGTGCTTTGGTTTTCTATTGTTAGAGTATGAGAAATCCTAAAATGATAAATGACTTGGACATTAGCATAGAACAAATCAGGGCCAGAACCGTGTTTAACATTCAGATATATTAGTTTCCAGGATTATAGTCACTCAACTGATCTATTTTCCTCTTCAGTTTCCTGAGGTATTACACTTTGGGTTCTGAATGGTTGAAGTTAAAGTCTAGTGAAACTATCTCACCTGGAATGAGAAATTTTGAGTTCTAATCCTTATTACAATTCTTACTTTCCAATAATGCTAACATTTCTGGAATTCACTTCATAGTCTGTAAAATGAAACAATTAAATTGACAAAACAATTAATTTGACTAAAGTTAGGGGACTGTTTCAGATGATTTCCTAACCTCAGAGTTTTTAAAATCAATGTTGTTTATTCAGGTGGAAAAGAACATGCTCCAGAGATGGCACCTCCCATGAACATGAAATTGACAGAATGTTGATGTTTACTTTTTTCCCAACAACATTTTTTTACTTAAGTAAGCAAAGCAGTAAATTCCTTTTACAAAGAAGACACAAAGCCACTGAATGGATTCCCTTTGCCTATATTTCTACTCCCCTGGTGCCAGGGGGTGGGGGGATGAGCAGAGGGAGAGAGAGAATCCCAAGCAGACTCCCCACTCAGAGCTGAGCTGGATGCGAGGCTCAATCTCACAACCCAGAGATCCTGAGCTGAAATCAAGAGTTGGACGCTTAACTGAGCCATCCAGACACCTTGAGAATTGATAAGAATCTTATGTTCATTCCTAATTGTTTAAAGAAAATTAAAATTCCAAGAACCATAGTCAGTATTTTACCCCATTTTCTTCAAGAGCCAAGTTCTTTAAACACATCAAATTCCAGCTGAATAGAAAAGCAACATCTTGTGTTGATAGCTGTCCTCTGTGGAAAACAAAGAACTAGAATCAATTTAACTATTGCTCTTTAGGAATCGTATCCTTGGGGAAGCCTTCCAGGATCCTTCTAGTTTGAGATAGTCCCCCCTACAGCACCTCATGCTGACTTCTGCTGGACTGGACACACTGTTTGGTAATCGTCTGTGAGTTTGTCTGTCTCTTCCACTGGTCTGACAGACCTGTAAGAACAGGAGTTGTGTCTTCATCTTTGCAGTCATCTGCCTAGTAGATATTTTGTCCATAACATGCATTTAATAAATGTTTATCCAAATAAAATAAAGGTGTGTTGAAACTAGTTTGGAAATTCCTGGAAAGATAATGCTTTATTTCCTTATTCTAACCACATCTAACTTTTACTGTTTCTATTGAATATTTACTTTATGCAGGCATAGCATTTGTCATCTATTTACCTAGCATATTTGTATATAGTAGATATTTAATGTGTTGTTAATTGAATTACACTGGAATAGGTTCTTCAGATGTATTAAGGAATTGGAAATAGTCTAGATAGTTGAGGCTAGGCTATGTTGTAGTAACAAACAAGCCTGTAAATGTTAGTGACTTAACACACAAAGGTTTATTTCTCAGTCATGCAAAATGCACCACAGATCTGGAAATTCTGCAGACCAGTTCCTTTTCAAATGCTGACTCCAAGGTCGGGGCCTGTAACGCCTTGTAACTCTGCCATCTAAAACAGGAGGCTTCCAGGTCCCCATCACAGGAAAAGAGAGCCACGCACTGGTTCCCAAATACTTTGGTCTGGAACTGACACACCTTACTTCTGCTCACAGCCTTTTGGCCACAATTGAGTGACCTGCAAGAGGACAGAGAAATGCAGCAGAGAACAGCAGGAAATGCCTCTTCCATAGAGAGAGCGCAAAGGTGAATCCAGGGATCAATATCTACATTAAATTTTCAGTCTGATGTGTTCATTTAAGGGGCACCTGGGTGGCTCAGCGGTTGAGCATCTGCCTTTGGCCCAGGCCCTGATTCCCCAGGGGGCCGCGATCGAGTCCCACGTCGGGCTCCCTGCATGGAGCCTGCTTCTCCCTCTGCCTGTGTCTCTGCCTCTCTCTCTCTCTGTGTCTCTCATGAATAAGTAAATACAATCTAAAAAAAAAAAAAAAAGACAAATCAGGAAATTTGTTAATTATTATTTGAACAGGTAACACATTATTTCAAAAGAATTCATGACCTCAAGATCAGGGAGTTAGTTCATCCCCTCCCCTTTCTGTTTTACAGGAAGGGACACAGGGTGCAGTGGAATCAGGCGCTTGCAGGGGTCGGAGAGAGCGCGGGTCCTGAGGGGGCGGGCAGGGCGTGCAGCACCGCTGGGGACACAGAGACTGAGCGTCAGGGGCGGGTCAGCGAAGGGCACGTTCGGCCACGAGGCACACGCGGCCCCAGCAGGCGTCCCGGAGGAAACCGAATCTCGCGGGATCTCAGGAGTTCCCGTGGGACGAGAAAAACCTGGCTGCGCAGCGGAGTGGAAGGCGTTCCTCTCAGACTTGTCCCAAAGGCCTGTGGCTCAGGCCACTTCGCACGCAAACCCCAGTCCTCGTGGCCGCCTCGCTCCCTCACTCAGAGTCACGGTGCTGCGGTGCTTCTCCCCAGAGGCCGGGAAAGGTGAGTGGGAAAGGCGGCGGCCCACAGGCTGAGGGGGCAGCGACGCCGGAGGCAGGAGCTGGGGAGCGAACTGCGCATGCGCGGGCCGCAAATCTCTAGCCCCACGGGGTCTGGAAAGATGGCTGCTGTGCCGGCGGAGGGCGCGCAGCCCTGTGCTCCCCCGGGGCGCGGGGGCCATCTTAGACTGCGGCAGCCCCAAAGCACCGCTCCACTGTGTCCTTCGTGTCACTTTTCCTCCAGGCAGCTGCGGGGGCGTCTAAAGTTCATCTCAGGAGACCATTGCTGCCTGTTCCTTGCACCTTTCCCCTGAACGTCGTGTGTCTCGGAGCCTTATCTCTGACGGAGCTCGTCTGTCAGCACCCGGTGATGGGGAAGATGGCGTCTTCACCCACTCCCCTTCATCGCCCCCGACTGAACAACGGAACTGTCGGTGAGAGGCGTTCCTCTGCCGTAGAAAAACAGGTATGTCCTTCCAGCTGGTCTTCTGGGGGGAGGGGCCCGGTGTGCTGATTCTCAGGTGTGTGCACTGTTGGCGGGAATGTGAGCAGGTGCAGCCACACTGGGGAACTGTGTGGAGGCTCCTCGAAGAGGTAAAAATAGATCTGCCCTGCGACCCAGCAATGCACTGCTGGGGATTTACCCCAAAGATACAGATTCAGTGAAACGCCGGGACACCTGCACCCCAGTGTTTACCGCAGCAATGTCCACAATAGCCAAACTGTGGAAGGAGCCTCGGTGTCCATCGAAAGATGAGTGGGTAAAGCAGCTGTGGTCTGTGTATACAATGGAATATTACTCACCATTAGAAATGACAAATACCCACCATTTGCTTCAACGTGCATAATACCCTCCTTCAACTGGAGGGTATTATGCTGAGTGAAGTAAGTCAATCGGAGAAGGACAAACATTATATGGTCTCATTCATTTGGGGAATATAAAAAATAGTGAAAGGGAATAAAGGGGGAAGGAGAGAAAATGAGTGGGAAATATCAGAAAGGGAGACAGAACATGACAGACTCCTAACTCTGGGAAAGGAACAAGGAGTAGTGGAAGGGGAGGGGGGTGGGGGGTTGGAGTGACTGGGTGATGGGCACCAAGGGGGCACATGATGGGGTGAGCACTGGGTTATATGCTGTATGTTGGCAAATTGAACTCCAATAAAAAAAATACATACAAACAAAACAGGTATGAGTTACTCATTTTGTAAGGGGATACTTGGAAAGTCATGAGTATGCAATGTACAGCATGGTGATTATAGTCAATAATACCGTATGGCATATTTGAAAGTACCTAGGAGAGTGGGTCTTGAACGTTTTCATCATAAGGAAAAAAATTTGTGACTATGTGTGGTGATGGATGTTAACTGGACTTGCTGTAGTGATCATTTAGCAGTCTCTACAAGTATCGAATCATTGCATTGTGCACCTGAAAGTAATATAACGTTCCGTCAGTTATTCCTCATTAAAAAGGGTATTATATAATTGATAGAATCCAATTGTCTAATTGTCAGTTAATTGCTTAATACTCCTTTAATTGATAGTATCTAAAGTAATAGTTTTAAAAAATGACTAAGCCAATGAAAGAGACAAATATCAGAATTTTACAGCCCAAAAGTTTTTCTTTAATGATAATATCAAGAAATCGGTAGCTGTTACTCCTACTAGTTCTGAGCCCCCTGATGAAGTCTCTGTCCAAGCAGAGATGTGTGACCTCTCTTCTGATTTCAAAGTCCAGGGACACTTAGGCGAATAGGGGCTTGCTCATCCATGGACAACTGTGGTCAGTATAACGTGGTCATTGCTTTTCATCTCAAGAAAGGTGACCTGCCTTCCTTTTTTGTACTTGAGAAAATTGCCTGGTGAAAACATCTAATAGCAGCTTTAACTTTCTCATTAAAGTGCTGAGAAGTGAGCTTCCTCAACTCTTGAGTAGAGATATTAAAATTGAAAGCACACAAAAAGCTCTTATGATAGAGTGTAAGATATGAAGACTAAAGTAATTCCTAAGCTCTTTTTAGTTGTATCTTATATCAATTGTCAGATAGACCTGGAGTAGCCTAAGCTTTCATATACCATGCTTTTATACAGACAGGTTCCTAAATCTATATGTGTTCAGTTAAAGGAAACATTGTAGCATAGCAAATGGCCAAGAAAGTACCCTCTGCTTGTTTCTTTTGTGTTGTCAGGGTTCCTAAGACATCATGGGAAAGGGCAGGTGTTCATCCAGATATTGAATTTCCAGGAACATAGGGCTGAACTACATTTCTCAGGTCCCAGAATCTCAGTGGGGTCATGGCAGTGAAATGGGAGCAGTGATGGCAGGGGAGAAAGGGTGTGCCTTTTCCATTGCTCTTTCTCCCCTTTGTACTGCAGTCAGTGAAGGAGGTGGCAGATGAAGCAGTCTGAGTTCTTGAGTCACCTTGTGGAGGAGCTGCAGGCAGAGAGTCTCCAGCTCCCTGTCAGACTCCGATGTTAATGAGAAATAAACTTCGGATGTGTTAAGATTGAGATTTCAGGGCTAATTGATCACAGTGTAGTACAGGATGTATGTATGTCGGAATGCAGATGTACAAAATTCAGGAGATGTAAAAGTCCTGACAATCTCTTTTGCCAGAAGCAAACAGTATTCCTAGATTCTTATATATCTTTCAGAGATAAATTATGTGCTAATAACAAAAACAGTATAGTTATGGTAATGGTAGCAAACAGTAAGAGCTTGATGTAACCATTGCCCCTAAAAGTTATTCTTTATTTATTTATTTTTTATTTTTTAAAGATTTTCTTTATTTATTCATGAGAGAGACACAGAGGCAGAGACACAGGCGGAGGGAGCAGCAGGCTCCATGTAGGGAGCCCGATGCAGGACTTGATCTGGGACTCCAGGATCACACCCTGAGCCAAAGGCAGATGCTCAACCGATGAGCCACCCAGGCGTCCCAAAAGATATTCTTTTTTTTTTAAATAATAAATTTATTTTTAATTGGTGTTCAGTTTGCCAACATACAGAATAACACCCAGTGCTCATCCCGTCAAGTGCCTCCCTCAGTGCCCGTCACCCATTCACCCCCACCAGCTGCCCTCCTCCCCTTCCACCACCCCTAGTTCGTTTCCCAGAGTTAGGAGTCTTCATGTTCTGCCTCCCTTTCTGATATTTCCTACCCATTTCTTCTCCCTTCCTTTCTATTTCCTTTCACTATTATTTATATTCCCCAAATGAATGAGACCATATAATGTTTGTCCTTCTCCGATTGACTTATTTCACTCAGCATAATACCCTCCAGTTCCATCCACGTTGAAGCAAATGGTGGGTATTTGTCATTTCTAATGGCTGAGTAATATTCCATTGTATACATAAACCACATCTTCTTTATCCACTCATCTTTCGATGGACACTGAGGCTCCTTCCATAGTTTGGCTATTGTGGCCATTGCTGCTAGAAACATCGGGGTGCAGGTGTCCGGCGTTTCATTGCATCTGTATCTTTGGGGTAAATCCCCAGCAGTGCAATTGCTGGGTCGTAGGGCAGGTCTATTTTTAACTCTTTGAGGAACCTCCACACAGTTTTCCAGAGTGGCTGCACCAGTTCACATTCCCACCAACAGTGTAAGAGGGTTCCCTTTTCTCCGCATCCTCTCCAACATTTGTGGTTTCCTGCCTTGTTAATTTTTTCCATTCTCACTGGTGTGAGGTGGTATCTCATTGTGGTTTTGATTTGTATTTCCCTGATGGCAAGTGATGCAGAGCATTTTCACATATGCTTGTTGGCCATGTCTATGTCTTCCTCTGTGAGATTTCTGTTCATGTCTTTTGCCCATTTCATGATTGGATTGTTTGTTTCTTTGGTGTTGAGTTTAATAAGTTCTTTATAGATCTTGGAAACTAGCCCTTTATCTGATACGTCATTTGCAAATATCTTCTCCCATTCTGTAGGTTGTCTTTGAGTTTTGTTGACTGTATCCTTTGCTGTGCAAAAGCTTCTTATCTTGATGAAGTCCCAATAGTTCATTTTTGCTTTTGTTTCTTTTGCCTTCGTGGATGTATCTTGCAAGAAGTTACTGTGGCCGAGTTCAAAAAGGGTGTTGCCTGTGTTCTCCTCTAGGATTTTGATGGAATCTTGTCTCACATTTAGATCTTTCATCCATTTTGAGTTTATCTTTGTGGATGGTGCAAGAGACTTTTTTTTTTTTTTTTTTAAATGCCCATTTGCTGGGTACTTTCTTTCTCCTTATCTTGAAAAATAATAAAAAATAAACACACGGGAAAAAAAATCTCAAAAAAAGGAAAGGAATAAAACTCTAAGAAGACGAGAGATGGGAGGCAGGAGAAGCCTGACTGCGGCGGGGGGCATCTGCCTCACGCTCCTCAGCCTCCTCCCTCCTTGGCCCTTCGGTGGGGCTCCCGACACCCTGCGGGTGGGTCCATGAGAAGAGGTGCATGTGGATGTCCAATTTTCCCAGCACCATTTATTGAAGAGACTGTCTTCCAGTGGATAGTCTTTCCTCCTTTGTCGAATATTAGTTGACCATAAAGTTCAGGGTCCACTTCTGGATTCTCTATTCTGTTCCACTGATCTATGTGTCTGTTTTTGTGCCAGTACCACACTGTCTTGATGACCACAGCTTTGTAGTACAACCTGAAATCTGGCATTGTGATGCCCACAGCTATGGTTTTCTTTTTTAAAATTCCCCTGGCTATTCGGGGTCTTTTCTGATTCCACACAAATCTTAAAATAATTTGTACTAACTCTCCGAAGAAAGTCCATGGTATTTTGATAGGGATTGCATTAAATGTATAAATTGTCCTGGGTAACATTGACATTTTCACAATATTAATTCTTCCAGTCCATGAGCATGGAATATTTTTCCATCTCTTTGTGTCTTCCTCAATTTCTTTCAGAAGTGTTTTATAGTTTTTAGGGTATAGATCCTTTACCTCTTTGGTTAGGTTTATTCCTAGGTATCTTATGCTTTTGGGTGCAATTGTAAATGGGATTGACTCCTTAATTTCTCTTTCTTCAGTCTCATTGTTAGTGTATAGAAATGCCACTGACTTCTGGGCATTGATTTTGTATCCTACCATGCTGCCAAATTGCTGTATGAGTTCTAGCAATCTTGGGGTGGAGTCTTTTGGGTTTTCTATGTAGAGTATCATGTCATCGGCGAAGAGGGAGAGTTTGACTTCTTCTTTGCCAATTTGAATGCCTCTAATGTCTTTTTGTTGTCTGATTGCTGAGGCTAGGACTTCCAGTACTATGTTGAATAGCAGTGGTGAGTTTGGACATCCGTGTCTTGTTCCTGATCTTAGGGGAAAGGCTCCCAGTGCTGTCCCATTGAGAATGATATTTGCTGTGAGCTTTTTGTAGATGGCTTTTAAGATGTTGAGGAGTGTTCCCTTTATCCTTACACTCTGAAGAGTTTTCATCAGGAATGGATGCTGTATTTTGTCAAATGTTTTCTCTGCATCTATTGAGAGGATCATATGGTTCTTGGCTCTTCTCTTGCTGATATGATGAATCACATTGATTGTTTTACGGGTGTTGAACCAGCCTTGTGTCCGGGAATAAATCCTACTTGGTCATGGTGAATAATTTTCTTAATGTACTATTGGATCCTATTGGCTAGTATCTTGTTGAGAATTTTTGCATCCATGTTCATCGGGGATATTGCTCTATAATTTACCTTTTTGATGGAGTCTTTGTCTGGTTTTGGAATTGAGGTGATGCTGGCCTCATAGAACGAATTTGGAAGTACTCCATCTTTTTCTATCTTTCCAAACAGCTTTAGGAGAATAGGTATGGTTTCTTCTTTAAACGTTTGATAGAATTCCCCAGGGAAGCCATGTGGCCCTGGACTTTGTGTCTTGGGAGGTTTTTGATGACTGCTTCAATTTCTTCCCTGGTTATTGGCCTGTTCAGGTTTTCTATTTCTTCCTGTTCCAGTTTTGGTAGTTTGTGGCTTTCCAGGAATGCATCCATTTCTTCTAGATTGCCTAATTTATTGGCGTATAGCTGTTCATAATATGTTTTTAAAATCGTTTGTATTTCCTTGGTGTTGGTAGTGATCTCTCTCATTCATGATTTTATTAATTTGAGTCTCCTCTCTCTTCTTTTTAATAAGGCTGGCTAATGGTTTATCTATCTTATTAATTCTTTCAAAGAACCAACTCCTGGTTTTGTTGATCTATTCCACAGTTCTTGTCTCGATTTCGTTGAGATCTGCTCGAATCTTTATTAACTCTCTTCTTCTGCTGGGTGTAGGATCTATTTGCTGTTTTTTTCTCTAGCTCCTTTATGTGTAAGGTTAGATTCTGTATTTGAGTTCTTCCCAGTTTTTGGATGGATGCTTGTATTGCGATGTATTTACCCCTCAGGACTGCTTTTGCTGTATCCCAAAGATTTTGAACGGTTGTATCTTCGTTCTCATTAGTTTCCATGAATCTTTTTAATTCTTCCTTAATTTCCTGCTTGACCCTTTCATCTTTTAGCAAGATGGTCCTTAACCTCCACATGTTTGAAGTCCTTCCAAAACTTCTTATTGTGATTTAGTTCTAATTTCAAGGCATTATGGCCTGAGAATACACAGGGGATGATCCCAATCTTTTGGTATCGGTTCAGACCCGATTTGTGACCCAGTATCTGGTCTATTCTGGAGAAAGTTCCATGTGCACTTGAGAAGAATGTATATTCAGTTGAGTTTGGATGTAAAGTTCTGTAGATATCTGTGAAATCCATCTGGTCCAGTGTATCATTTAAAGCTCCCATTTCTTTGGAGATGTTGTGTTTAGAAGACCTATCGAGTGTAGAAAGCACTAGATTGAAGTCACCAAGTATAAGTGTATTATTATCTAAGTATGTCTTAATTTTGGTTATTAATTGATATATTTGGCAGCTCCCACATTCGGGGCATATATATTGAGGATTGTTAATTCCTCTTGTTGGATAGATCCTTTAAGTATGAGATAGTGTCCCTCTTCATCTCTCACTACAGTCTTCGGGGTAAATTTTCGTTTGTCTAATATAAGGATGGCTACCCCTGCTTTCTTTTGAGGACCATTCGAATGGTAAATGGTTCTCCAACCTTTTATTTTCAGGCTGTAGGTGTCCTTCTGTCTAAAATGAGTCTCTTGTAGACAGCAAATAGATGGGTCCTGCTTTTTTATCCAGTCTGAAACCCTGCTGCCTTTTGATGGGGTCATTAAGCCCGTTCACGTTCAGAGTTACTATTGAAAGATATGAGTTTAGTGTCATCATGATATCTATTCAGTCCCTGTTTTTGTGGATTGTTCCACTGGGCTTCTTCTTAAAGGGGAATTTTGAGAGTCCCCCTTAAAATTTCTTGCAGAGCTGGTTTGGAGGTCACATATTCTTTCAGTTGCTGCCTGTCTTGGAAGCTCTTTATCTCTCCTTCCATTCTTAATGAGAGCCTTGCTGGATAAAGTATTCTTGGTTGCATGTTTTTCTCATCTAGGACCCTGACTATATCCTGCCAGCCCTTTCTGGCCTGCCAGGTCTCTGTGGAGAGGTCTGCTGTTACCCTAATACTCCTCCCCATAAAAGTCAGGGATTTCTTGTCTCTTGCTGCTTTAAGGATCTTCTCTTTATCTTTGGAATTTGCAAGCTTCACTATTAAATGTCGAGGTGTTGAACGGTTCTTATTGATTTTAGGGGGGGATCTCTCTATTTCCTGGATCTGAATGCCTGTTTCCCTTCCCAGATTAGGAAAGTTTTCAGCTATGATTTGTTCAAATACATATTCTGGCCCTCTGTCCCTTTCGGCGCCCTCGGGACCCCAATTAATGTAGGTTTTTCTTCCTCAGGCTGTCGTTTATTTCCCTTAATCTATCCTCATGGTCTTTTAATTGTCTCTTTTTTCCTCCGTTTCCCTCTTTGCCATCAACTTGTCTTCTAGGTCACTCACTTGTTCTTCCACCTCATTAACCCTCGTCGTTAGGACTTCTAGTTTGGATTGCATCTCATTCAATTGATTTTTAATTTCTGCCTGATTGGATCTAAATTCTGCAGTCATGAAGTCTCTTGAGTCCTGTATGCTTTTTTCTAGAGCCACCAGAAGCTTTATAATAGTGCTTCTGAATTGGCTTTCTGACATTGAATTGTAATCCAAATTTTGTAACTCTGTGGGAGAGAGGACTGTTTCTGATTCTTTCTTTTGAGGTGAGTTTTTCCTTCTAGTCCTTTGGCTCAGTGCAGAGTGGCCAAAAACAGGTTGTGTTGAGAAAAGGAGAAAAAGAAGAGAAAGAAGGAAAGAAAAGAAAAAAAGGAAGAAAAAAAAAGAAAGAAAGGAAAAAAAGGGGTGGGGGAAGCAAACAGCAAAAAGCAAAAAACAAAACCAAACAAAACAAGGGGAGTATCCTCTGATTCTGTATACTGTAAGTCCCTTGACTTCCCCTGGAACTTTCCAGTTCTGCTTAGTCAACAATCTGTTTTTCCCGTCGTCTAGCTGGTCTTTTGGGGGAGGAGCCTGTTGTGCTGATTTTCAGGTGTTAGCACTTGGGGGAGCTGCTCTGCCCCCTGCCTGGTGCAGGGCTCAGTGAGTGATGTTTATCCTGTTTATCTGGTGAGGCCCCTGTGAGGCTCATTGGGGGTTTGTACCCCGTGAGGCCCCAGGAGGAACAACCACAGTGGCGGCAGCCAGCTCTGCAGCCCTAGAGTCAGCTCCCGCAGTAACTAGGGAGCTCTCAGTCTGCAGGGACCTGGAGGCTCTGGGGCGGGGCCGCTGATCTGCTCAGCTTGGGGCAGGAGAGTCCTTGCTGTCCTGGGCCCTCCTGGCCTCTGCCTGTCCTGGGGGGAGGCCAGATCCTGGGCTGTGTTCTGCCCTGTGGTCCTGGGCTTGCGCTGTTGGATTCCCACTCCCAGAGGCGCAGCCCCCTCCCCGCAGAGCCTCCGCCCGAGCCCCTCCGAGCTGCTCCCGGGTCCAGCTGTGCGCATGCTGCAGCCCTTTAGGGAGCTCAGCCACGGGGTGTGGGGCTCTCCCCGGGGCACAGGTGTCTGTTTAGGGTCCCAGGGAGCCTGAGGGCATCCTCGCCCTCCTGGGGTCCTGCTCTAACTCCCTGTGAGCGCCTTTCCGCTGGGAAGATTGGTGAAGCTCCTGCTTCTGCAGGACGGGGCTTCCTGTCCTGGATACACTCGCCCCGGCCTTAGCCCGGCTCCTCCCTCTTGGATGCCTTTTGTTTCTTTATTTCTTTTTTCCCCCGTCTTCCTACCTTGATAGAAGCACGCACTTTTCTCCCTGTAGCATTTGAGCTGTTCTCTCTTTATATCTCAGGCCGAATTCGTAGATTTTCAGGATGATTTGAAGGTTATCTAGGTAATTTGGTGGGGACAGGTGACTTGGGGACCCTACTCTTCCGCCATCTTGCCCCTCCCCTCCCAAAAGATATTCTTTAGACCCAAAGGAGAGTGATCTAAATCAGCAATATGTTTGTGTGGTGAGGGGAATCTTTGCTCTCATCAGTCATTAAAGGGACCCCAACTAAAAGAGGCCCTATAATCTTTAATATGTGTATTTGAGGCTGAGCTGGTCAGTAATATCTGTCTGGCAAGAGGGCAAAGAGCATAAAGGACGGCATGTGAAAGGCTTTTAGAGGTCAGGTCCAATCATTGACTAGAGTTCAGTTATATCCCTACATCTTAGGGAAAAAGAGGCTTGCAGGTATAATTGAATGTGCTCTTGGAAAAAGAGGAACTGAGGGGCGGCCCCGGTGGCTCAGTGGTTTAGCCCTGCCTTCAGTCCAGGGCGGGATCCTGGAGACCCGGGATCGAGTCCCATGTCAGGCTTCCTGCATGGAGCCTGCTTCTCCCTCTGCCTGTGTCTCTACTTCTCTCTGTCTCTCTGTCTCTCTCTCTCTCTCTCTCATGAATAAATAAATCTTAAAAAAAAAAAAAAAAGGAAAAAGAGGAAGTGAGTTTGGTGATCAGCAAGCTGTCTTTGTCTTATATGTTCATTCACACAACAGTTTTGGGATCAAGGGGCTGCTATTCCCACTTTATGGAAGTACAGTTGACATACAATATGCTATTAGTTTCAGATGTACATCATGGAAGTTTGATTTTTTTATACATAATGAAATGATCTCCACTATAAATGTAGTTACCGTCTGTCACTATACAAAGTTATTACAATATTATTGACTGTATTCCCTATGTTGTGCATTATATCCCTGTGACTTATTTATTTTATAACTGGAATTTTGTACATCTTAGTCCCTTTCTTTTGTTTCGCCCATTCACATAAGCCTTCCTACCTCTGGTAACCAATAGTCGATTTCTGTATCTGTGAGTCTCTTTCTGTTTTATTTTGTTTGTTCATTTGTTTTGATTTTTAGAGTCTACATACAAGGTATGATATTTGTCTCTCTCTGACTTTTTCATCTAGCATAATATCCTCTATGTTATGTATATCCCTTTTGCTGCTAATGGCAAGATTTCATTTTTTTTTTTTTACAATGGAATAATATTCCACCATGTATATGTGTATATATATATGCACCACATCTTGTCTATCCATTTATGTATGGATGCTTAGGTTGCTTCTGTATGTTGATTGTGTATATAATGCTGTGATGAACATAGGGATGTATATATATCTTTGAGTTGGTTTTTTCTTTGGATAAATACCTAGAAGTGGTATTATCCTATCATATGGTGGTTATATATGTATATATTTTAAAATATTTTATTTATTTATATTGGGGAGAGAAGGAGCATGATCAGGGGAAGGGGCAGAGAGGGAAATGGAGAAGCAGACTTCCCAGTGAGCAGGGAGCCCAAAACAGGGCTCAATCCCAGGACCCTGAGATCATGACCTGAGCTGAAGGCTGACACTCAACTGACTGAGCCACCCAGGTGCCCTAGTAGTTACAGTTTTAATTTTGGAGGAACCTCCTACTGTTTTCTACAGTGGATGCACCAATTTACATTTCAGCCAACAGTGTATAAAGGTTCCCTTTTCTCCATATCCTCACCAAAATTGTTATTTTTTTGGTCTTTCTGACAATAGCCAATCTGACAGATAATACCTTATTGTGGTTTTGATTTTTATGTCCCTGATGATTAGAGACGTTGACCTTCTTTTCATGTGCCTGATGGCCTCTTTGTGTCTTTTTTGGAAAAATATCTATTTATTCTCTATTTTTAAATCAGGTTGTTTGTTTATTGATGTAAAGTTGTTTAAATATTTTGGATATTTACCCCTTTTTGGATGTATGATTTGCAAATAACTTCTATTCAGTAGGTTGCATTTTGGTTTTAATGTTTTTTTTTTTTTTTTTTTCACTGTGCAGGTATTTGATAGCTTTAATTTTTCTTTTTATTAGTATAATTTAAACATCTCTAGATATACTTAAGTCCATTTTAATTTCTTTTTAGTAGTGGTTCATATCCCTTATTTACTAATTTTTTAGAATGTTAGATATTTTCCTTATTGATTTATAGAATAGCTTTATATATTAAGGAAATAAGCCATTTATCTATGTTGCTATATTGTTTTGGCCAATTTTTCATTTCTCTTTTGATTTAAATTATGGTGGATTTCCCCCTATATGTTACTTTAAAAAATGATTATGTTTATCATACTTCAATGTCTTTTCTTTTCTTTTCTTGGATCAGGTGCACAAAAAAATCGTTTTTGCATTCTGTCATTATAAAACATTTTCTTTTGTGTTTTCTTATATTTTTCTTTTAATTTCCTTTTTATAGTTAAATCTTTGCACCATATGGGATTTTTATGTTGTAAAAGGTAAGATAGAAATTGAATTGTAGTTGTCCTTATGTATATCCTTTTAGCCCAACATCAGTTAGTGAATACTAACTATACTTTTTTGTCCATTATCCTAAAATGTCACTTTTTTCACATGTTAAATTCCAATTGGGTCTACTTCTGGATAGTCCGTAGATCTATTTACATTTTACTATTATGCATTTTTACTTACTGTAAATTTAAATATGTTTCAATATCTTATTGTAAACACCTCTATTATTCTGAATTTTCTTGGTTTTCCTTTCCTTTTTATTTTTCCATATGAGCTTTGACTGTCAATTAGAGTAGTTCTATATATTTTTTATTTTTAAATTAAAAACTTTTTTGAAAAGCACTTGTTAGCATTTAATGAACCTCTCCCTATGTGGCTTCAAACTACTGGAATGCAGGCGCCCCCCCCCCCCCCCCCCCTTATCTTCTCCTCAGCTCTTCTAACTGAAGAATTTAGCCTTCACGATGACAGTCTGTTTTGGGAGCTTACCAACTTTTCCAAAACTGTAGTAGCCTGATCGCACCACATCAATAATAAGAGCAGCTCCAGTCTTGTTTTTGGTGGCATTTACCCATGTCTGCTCAACAACTAGGGTCCACAGTTTATCAAGGTTGACAGTTGGGCAGAAGCTGTGGTTCCTCTTTAAGTGGTAATGTCTCATACCAACTTTTCCAAAGTAACTTGGGTGATATTTGTCAAAGTTGATCCTGTGGTGATGCATGCCACCAGCATTATCCCAGCCTCCTGGGTGCTTCTGGTGCTTGCTGATGCGGCCGTGGCCATGGCTCACGTAGCCTGGAAGTTTCCGGGTCTTCCTTAGTCTGGATGGCATGTTGAAGTAGTTCTTAAAAAAGTAGGCTGTTGTTATTTTTCTAGAGGTCATGTATTAACATAGATTTGATATCTGTCCACCTAGGTGTATGTTATTTCTTTTAATTTATTACAGGTATCTTCTTTAGTTGTACCTTAATGTTTTCTTCATGTAAACTTCTTTTAAAGCATAGTAGGCATTTTATCTTTTCTCCTTATTTTTCCATTTTACTTTTATTTGGTTATTTTTACACAGAAAGCGTACTTATTTTATTTTTTTAATTTATTTATTCATAGAGACACAGCTAGAGAGAGAGAGGCAGAGACACAGCTAGAGAGAGAGGCAGAGACACAGGCAGAGGGAGAAGCAGGCACCATGCAGGGAGCCTGATGTGGGACTCGATCCCGGGTCTCCAGGATCACGCCCTTGGCTGCAGGCGGCGCTAAACCGCTGCGCCACCAGGGCTGCCCAGCGTACTTATTTTTGTATATAAATTTTGTTCCAGTCATATAATATTATTAAGAGGCTGTGAGCGTAATGGGTAAGATCACATGAGTCAGTGCCAGACGGCCTGTGTTTGAATCCCAGCTCTACCATTTACTGGCTATTATTGTGAGGATTACAGATAATCCATGAAAAATGCTTAAAATAGTACTTAGCTTAACCATTGTTTAGATCAGATATTGTTATAGAAGTTAGCTTGCTTCTGGAGAAGAATTTTGATGGTTTCTTGTTTCCATACTTGGGAAAAGCTTAAGTTAGATAGGACACATTTTCTTTGCTTGTGGGGAACTCTATTTTCATTTGCTAATTCATTTGGTCCTCCAACTCTCCTTTGATAGACTAATAATTATACTAAATTTCACAAATGTGAAATTCTACTCAGAGTGATTAAAAAAAATATCTGCACCAAACTTTAAATCCAGGTTTCCCAACTCTAAAGCCAAAATCAAAATTTAAATGTGCCAATATAGTAAAAGAAAAGATTTGTTTGAAAATATAAGCCTTTTTAATCACAAAATTTGTTCTTATACTTACATATTCATTGATTCATGGAATGTTTTTCTGTAACATGCTTTAATATAAAATGTGCTTTAATTACACAAGTTCAGTTTGTGGGAAGAAGCTCTTAACTATGGCTTCAGAGAAAGAAAAAAGTAAAAATAGTACTACCCATTTGACCCACTTTAAAACTATCTTTTCCTCTTTGTGTCTTTCCCACCCTCTCTCCTCTCTCTATGCCTATTCCTACTCACTGTAACCCATATAATACCTGACCTGGGTTACTACAACAGCTATTATGTGGTTTCTTCATCTCTAATCTTGTCCTCAGAGCATTCTCTGCACTGTCACCAGAGTGGTATATTGCAAGTATTAAGCATTTCCCCTTCTACCCAAGTTAGAGCTCGTTAGGGCAGCTTTAAGGCTCCCCCTGCTTACATCTGTTATCTCTCCAGCCTGGAATCTCACTAGAATGCTCAAGCAATAGCAAATGCTCAAAGTTCTCTTGAGCACACAAAAGTGCCTTTTCATCTTTGTGAATTTGACCCCTCATTGCCCTACTACTTTCTTTTTCCCCCAGTAATGAGCAGTGTGCTTCATATACCAGAGATTCTCAGTAGATGTGTTTCCTGAAAGAATAAACACATGTTTCCGCTTTTCTTTTAAAACATCTTTTAGGGAAGCAGTTTTTGTTGTGGAAAATTTTGAGAAGTTTAGTTAAGCACCTGGAGTCCTGGCATGCATGCATGCATGCATTTATTTATTTATTTAAAATTTTTTTAGTCTTTTTTTTTTTTTTTTTTTTTTTCAGTCCTGGCTTTTAGTTCTGATTCTGCCTTTGGCTCACTGTGAGAGCCTGGACATGTGTCTTTAGGTTTGGGCATTTAAGTGTCCAAGCAGATTTTGGGACTGAGGCAGCTCACTATTTAGGGGAAAAATTAGGAAGCACCGAAGAGGCAGGAAAGCTTTGCATATTATTTATTTCAAGTTTTACAACCATCAGGGAGTAGGAATTAATATTCTCATGCTAGTGGAGAACAGTGACACAAATAAATGGTGTTCGAAGGGGAGAAGAAAAATGCTTCTGGTGCAGGGGTTCTGAGGAATGAAGAGGAGAAAAGCCAGAAGTGAGACTGTCTTCATTCATGAATCTATCCCCCTCTGCCACCTCCACAATCAAGTCTTTGGGAAGGAGGGAAATGGTAGGGAGGGCCAGGGAGATTTGGAGAATCTAGAACAGGGGGCCTTCCTTGTTTCTCAGGGCATGGCCTGAGAAGACTGCACCTCTTTTAATGAAGTTGAACATTCAGTATATTCAGTGTGTAGGGCTGTTCACTGCAGTTGCTTTGAAATGTCTGAAGAAGGGTCTAAGCAAATCAGTCTGTGCTAGCACTTCTGGTTCCTATGGCATATATGTGTCATCTGGGGAGTCAGCCTTTCTCATGGCACTTGTTGGGGATGCCCAAATGCTAAGAGGACTGTAAGAGCAGAGGGTCAGGACAAGAAGACTGTAGAATGTGGGACTCTGTGGCTGGAGTCTGGAGCAGGTTGGAGACAGGCAGGACCAGACTCACTTTAGCAGGATGCTGAGCCAGCTAGGGCAAAGCTAGACCAGAGCACATTACTGCCAAAACCTCTCTGCTTCAAATCTGTAAGAACTTAGAAAGTTGTTGGCAAGGAGGCCATCAGAAGGAAGGAGGAAAAAGAGGTAATTAATTTACTGAGGTCAAATCCTGAAGCAACTGAGAGAATACCTGAAAAGTACTGGCTAGAACTGGGGGAGACTGAGTAATAATCATTGACGAGTCAAAGATGGTTGTTTTTGTTCAATGGGCTCAAAATCAAGATGAAATTCCTTGCAGAACATAGTTACCTTTTTAAAAAAACATTTGAATTGTGGCATGTATCATCAGTATATTTTTAATAATTCCTCAGTCATTCAACAACTATTTATCAGTCATCTACTATATATAGGAATTCTGCTCATGACCCTTCCTGATGTTTCAAAGCCCTTTTTGAAACAACTCTTTCTGTGACCATATGCTCTCTTGAAGTCTCATGGAGACCTCCTAAAGCCCAGCTTCTGAAGCCCACCCTACCTTTTCTTACAGCAGAGGTTCCTTACTCTTCATAAGTCCCCCTTTAGTGTTGTTTACCTGGGGATTTCCATTATTATTTTTCAAGCAGTAGTCTACACAGAAAGGTGTGTTAGGCTTATATATGTAAATGTATAGGATATAAATTTGAAAATTTATTAGTTGTAAACACACTGATTCCCCTTGCATTAGCTCTTTGGTGACCCCACCCTTTTCCCCAGATGTTAAGGGTAAAGCAGTGCATGGAAGTTTTTAATACAGTAACTCAAAGCTGGAAAAGGAAAAGCTTCTGCTTTAGCAGAATAAGGTTGAAGAGGTATGCCAGCAGGGGATTATCTTTCCCGCTACAGGGTTGCTTGGTTGTTTTTTGGGTATCCTACTTGAAGGTCAGACCACCACGGAGAATAAAAGGATCATTTTTGCCTAAGCAGTGAAAGAACCAGACAGAGAAGAGACTGATTGAAATCTCTGTCTGGAGGCCAACTAGAAGAGAACAAAGGGCTAGCATTGGAGTGTGGGAGTGAGAGATTAAAAGGAGTGATTGGCATGGAGGAGCAGGAGAGAATTCCTGGAGTATCTGGAGGAGTGTCTCTTCTGGTCCAGGAGAGCTTGCATGCTGTTATCCAGGAGACCAGGAATGCGGCCCCAGGCCTTTCATAGGACTGTGACTCCTTTGTAGGACACCTCCTAGATCTCTGCCCCCCCTTTCTTTCCTGGCAAAGCAAACTTCATTATGGCCCTGAGGTTGGAGCTCCAGGTTCAGCTGAACACTTGGGAGTTGGGGCGAGGGCCTCTCGTGTTGGCCTCAGCAGCTCCATCCCATTCGGATTCAGGTGGAGAGAGGCTGGGTCAGGGAGGCCTGGGGTCATAGCACACGCCAGGGAGGAAGGCCACCCTGCCTGCTGACCTAGCCAGCTCTCTCTCGATCGGTTTGAACCTACAGTAGATAAAGAACTGGACATTTGTTAAGATCCTGCATATGTGCTTCACTGCCAAAATAGATAATAGATGCTCTTTTCTTCCTTCTCCCTAACTCATGTCCGGACTTCCTCAGGAGTAGAAGGCAGCAAGCATAGTGAAAAGACCCCCGAGGGGCCCCATCAGACTGTAGTAGACAGAGCATGCTGTTTACTGACTGTGCCCCTGTTACCTTCCACAGTGAGAGGATTCATGTCCAAGTAATGCTGTGGGGAGCAGCAGAAGAGTAACACCGCAGCATGGTTTTAAATTCAATTCAAGAAATTGGCTTCCTCCTCTCCTATCTTCTCCTGTCTTCTGTTAAGCATTTGTAGTTGCTTCAGGCTTCAGAATTGCCATTTCATCAAATTATACTTTCATATATTGTTATAGAATACATAACAATATATTGCCATGCCAAAGCTATTTTATTATAGAAGTTAGGGGTATAGAAAGAAGGAAACAAAAGAATAAAATAAAGTCATTGGAAACATTTCAATTTCAACTTCTTGGATTTTTTTACATGAGATGATGGGACATGGAGGTAAATTCTTTTCTTCATGTCAGTATAAAGTATAATTTTCCTAGGGCAGTTTTTCCATTTTTTGATTGTGGGATCTATAGTGAGTGCTGTAACCTAGTCTTGCAAAAATACTGTGACAAAAAATCTGAACACACAGAGATCTTGGGGAAATAGAGCACTTTCTACCAAAGACCTGCTGCTGACCTCTGCTTTGATATTCTTTCAGGTTTCTTTGGAGGTGGAAGGTAAGTGCTTGAGAGTCTTAAATCAGCCTTTTTCTGATTGTATAGACACAACCTATGCACAGCCCCTGCCATGGATCTCCTGTTGCTTTTTTTCCTTTTTTTTTTTTTCTTCCATTTCTTCTTTTATTTATTCAGGTGAATTATTTTAGAATAGTCACCGTTGTAACTGCCATCCAACCTAAGAGATAGAACCTTTTCAGCTACCCCAGAATCCCCTTGGTGAGGCCTGTCCCAGTTACAAATGATCTCTTCTGTTAGATTAGCCACTATTCTGACTTTTATGGTAATTATGTCCTTGCATTTTTTTTTTATCACCCAAGAGTATATCTTTATACACTGTATCTTAGTCTTTTTCATTAAAAAATGATGTCTTTAGATTCTCTTTTAATCTAGTTTTTCTCTCCACCTCTACCTACCTCATCCCTTTTTTTTTCCTTAAAATTTTCTTGTTGAAGGACCTAGATAATTTGAACTGTCAAGTTTCTTGTTGTCTAGATTTTACTAACTATATATTCTTGGCTAAGTGAACATGTTCTATTCTCTTTTCTAAATCTTGGCTAAGTTAACATGTACTAATCTTTCTATTTCCTAAAAATCTACAGGATTCAGAGGGTTGGTCACACTCCTGTTTGACATTTTAGCAAGTTGATAAAAGGCATATATGTCTGGTTGTCTCTTTTTGTCAGCAGACGTTGATACTCATTATATAAATCCATTAATTCATTGAGTGGAGAGTGTTGCAAATGGTGATAGCCTATCATTTAAAAATTCTCTTAAATATATTTTTAAAAATAGACACTTACCCTCATCTATTATTTGGTTATCCAGTGGTCTAGTCATATAGGAAAGACAGAATAAAAGCTTGTTTCCTTCTCTTTATTTACTATCCTTTGAAAGTGATCACTTAATTTTAGTAATTTAAATATTAATGAATGGATTTATACATATCTATGGGAATTGCTTTCCTATTGAAGCTGAATTGTCCCATCTTTGGCCAGTGGAAACCTCATAAAGTTACCTGCTGAGTCCTTTTGACAGGTCCAATAGCCTTTTTTTTCTTTTAGACAAGGTAATTCAAGATCATTTTCTACACATCCTGCCCCAGATATGGAGTTAACCATTTGTCCAAGAAACCTTGGTTCCTTTTAATAGGAAAAGGCAACTCAAAACTATAGTCTTATTGCCAATAATCCTTTCTAACTTCAGAGTGTTCCTTCTTCCACTGCTGTTGAGTAGTGTTCAAAACCTGGTGGCTTGCTTTCTGAGATTTCCTGCATCGGTTTCTGTCTACATTTTCCTCTGGACATGCACTTTCTTTCATCTCTGTCTTCCTTGTTCTGTGAAATTTTTTAAAAAAGATTTTATTTATTTATTAATAAGAGACAAAGAGAGCATGAGAGTGGCAGAGAGAGAAGCAGGCTCCATATAGGAAGCCCAATGTGGGACTTGATCCCGGGTCTCCAGGATCAGGCCCTGGGCTGAAGGCAGCGCTAAACCACTGAGCCACCCGGGCTGCCCTGAAATTTTGATTCAATTCCCACCAGATTCTTGTCAGCATGGGAGTTCGTTTGAGAAGGAAAGCCTGTGTGGTCAGTTTTATAGGGTCTAGACTACTCTGTTTCTTTCAGCCCTAGATACTATTTCCTTGTACTCTCCTACAATGAGATTGGACAAAATCCTTCCAGTTTCAGGTACTATTTTAAAATTTACTTGTCATGATTTTTGTGAGTGTGTGTTTGCTATTATTGACATTTACTGTGCTCAGGACCATTACATATTGCATTGCTTTCTTCTGTACAAACACTGATACCTTGGAGATCTTGTGGTGGTTGGTGATTTGTCCTTACTGTCTTGCAATTTACAGTTTGTGGGGAAGTCTTGTCACTTAGCTTGTTAGAAATGCTGTCCCTGAATTTTTTTTTTCTGCTATCTATTTAAGTGAAGATTTAAGGAGGTTCATAAACTATGTGGTTACCATGTTCCCAGAATATTATTCTATTTTTCTCAATTTTATTCTCTTGAGAAAAGGAACAGAAATAGGACCCTTAATTTTGCTTCTTTACTTCTAGGCATTTTAGATCTTTTGCTTGAAGTTCAGTAGTTTTATGACCTGTATAGTTAGTGTCCAGTTGGTGTATAATCATAGCATGAATGATAAGATGATTACTGGAAAACAGGCCCAGGGCCTGGTCCTGGAGACCTGGGATTGAGTCCCACATCGGGCTTCCTGCATGGAGCCTCCTTTTTAAAATCACAAGATCACCATCAGCCATATTGTTATATGTTATTCTTTTGTCTAATTTTCCTTTTTTTAAAAAAAGACTTTAATTATTTGAGAGAGAGAGAGATAGAGCGTGCGCGTGTATGAGGAGGGTGAGGAGCAGAGGGAGAAGGAAAGGCAGAGAATCCCAAGCTGACTCTGCATTGAGCATGGAGCCTGACACCGGGCTTGATCTCACTACACTGAGATCATGTTTCAGGGTTATAGGGTTCTTGTCTCAAGGAGTCAAAGAGACTAAAGGATGAAGTGAAGTGAAAGTTTATCAAGTGAAGGTGAGAACAGAAAGGAAGGAAAAAGTGCTGTCTAGAGTGAAAGGGGCCCTGAATAGGTTGCCACTGAGGGCTTTTATGGTCTGTCTTATATAGAAAACCTACCAGGAAACTAATAACATGGTAGATTCATAAATATCATGTGACTGTTCTGTCTGTATTTAGAATGAACAAAGTGTTCTTGTAAATATCATGAGAACAAATAAGTTGTTCCCTTCTCTCTGGTTAATACGTTTATGTCTCCACATCTGGGATTTTTATGAGCCAGCGTATCCACCTTTGTGAGCCTAGTCAGGTTGCCCCCACCAGTTTCTTCCTACCTAGCCTCACTTGTCCCTTACTGTCCCTGAGCCTAAATCAAGAGTCTGATGCTTACCTGACTGAACTACCCAGGTGCTCCATTTTTGTCTCTCTTCTTTCTCTCTCTCCTTCTAGATGGTGCCCTACTACTTTCAGGGTGGTATATACATCTTTCAATGCTTTATAGCTTCCCTGGGGTAGCTTATAAAGAACCAGTGATTTTCTTCTTGTGCTTCTCTCTAATTCAACCCGGGCCTGTCTTCATATACATAAGAAAGATGCCTCATGGGATAAAATAGTGACTTTATTTGATTAGTCTAATCAAAGATAATTATGCAAAATTAGTTTGGCCTATAATATAGATAGCAATTTATTTTATCTTCCCTCCCAGTGTAAATTTTAAGTTTAGTCATTAAATATTTGGGACCGGGTTGGAGAATTATGGCCAGAGGAAATATCTGAGGAAGGCTGTTTCTCTTGGCCCCTGTAAATAACCTGACAAAGAGACTTGTTGCTTAACCAATGCCTAATGTGTTCATTTGGAATGCTCCGATGCTCAATTTTATTAGGCATTTGCAAAACAAAGGCTGTTTCCCCCCTGCATTGTAATTAGTGTAATTAGAGTTTATGTGTGAAGTATCGTATATCTACTGTGGAGGTATTTCAGGGTAACAAGGGTACTGAATTATCTCACTAAGATTGTTGGTTTAAATAATTTGTTTAGTGTATTTGATAATATTTCACGTTAGAAAATTAACATTCCTCCAGTCAAAATAGCATTGAGCTATGGATTGAATAAGTCGCAGGAATACAAGGCACAGTATAAGGAATACAATCAATGATATTGTAATAGTGATGTACAGGGACAGATGGGAGCTACACTTGTGAACACAGCATAATGTATAAACTTGTTGAATCACTGTGTTGTACACCTGAAATTAACATTGCGTGTCAGCTATACTCAACCCCCAGCCAAAAAGACCTCCCTGCCAAACTCCAAAATAGCACTGAGTGATGGGGAACCAAAATGTATTCTTGCTTATACTCTTCTGCTTTTCAGGGCTAACTGGTTCTAATATTTATATATGAAATGAAAAACAGGCTAGAGCAAGATTATAGAGTGATTTTTTTCCCTGAGAGGCTAACAAGAATAAGCAAAGTGTCATGCCATGCTAACCTAGGGAACAAATTGTAAATACATAGAGAAGAAACAGGTTTCAGAGTTTATATTGCTGCTATCTTTTGGGGATCAGCTTCCATTGTTACCATAATGTGTTATGTTGAAAAGGGCAGATGAGGTTGTGGAGTGGCTGGTTGGAGAGTCCCCAAGAGAATTTCCAGGAAGCTGAGTTGCAGCACATGTTGGAGCAGCCTCACAAGTGAAAATAAATCCACAGCATGAGGTTTTCTGCCTGAGAGTACTTGCCATTCACTGCACAGTTCATTTGGATGGAGTACCAGTATATTTTTCTCCTTCAAATCACAAAATGCAAAATGGAAAATGTTTTTTGTTGTGTAGACCAGTACTGGGTCTCCAGTTTCTTAGATCTCATGTAAAAGTGGAATCTGTAGACAGTAGCCAGGTGATGCCTTTTAGAAAATCACATTTTTCAAATGTAGTTGGAAGTTCATCTGAAGTGGCTCCTGTTATTTCAGACCAATTTTTAATTGATGTGCTCAGTCTATTTTCTCTTTACTCCCAAATGTTACTATTGATCAAAAGTTAAATTGGACCAAATTGCTATGCACAACATATTGTCTGCTCTAAAACCCTTCCCCCATCCCCCACAAACTTAGTATCCTTAATTATACTTAACCAAATCAATGTTAAATTGAATTCACATTAGAGTTCCTATGTAGATTTGTTGCTTTTGTGAATTTCAGAGAGAGAAGTGCTTTGCAAAGATATGTGTACAATTCAGTGGAGTAAGTAGAAAATATTGCAGAGGGAGTTAGTGATGTGTGTTGTATGAAGAAGCGAGAGGTTTCTCGTATCCATTCATTCTGCCTGAAACGGATGAGATATTGTGTAACGTACCAAGAAGGTTCAGTGATTATAACTCTTAACCTGTGTCTAGAAAATTTAAATCTCAGTTATTTTTACCATTTACCATGGCGCAAATATCCCCAATTGCCACTCTTGCAGATTACTTTGTTCTTCAGTTTTGTTCAATAGCAGAAATAGGGATCCCTGGGTGGCGCAGCGGTTTGGCGCCTGTCTTTGGCCCAGGGCGCGATCCTGGAGACCCGGGATCGAATCCCACGTCGGGCTCCTGGTGCATGGAGCCTGCTTCTCTCTCTGCCTGTGTCTCTGCGCCTCTCTCTCTCTCTCTCTGTGACTATCATAAATAAATAAAAAATTTAAAAAAATAGCAGAAATAGCTGCATAGTATTCTTTTTTTTTCCCCCTGTGGCAGATGACTTTCATGAGATGTAGACTGAATCATTTATAACTCCTCTTGGAAGATTATGACCTAATGCTCCACTCAATTTTTTTTGAAATAGTTTAGGCAGTAATGATTTCTAACTAGTGCATTTGCTATGGATTACTGGTCACTTGAAAGAGTTCAATGTTTCATTAGATTTATTCAGTCCTCTTGGAATTGCCAGTAAAAAGACGAGGGCCAGAGGCAGAGGTTGATGTCATTAAAAAGTTTCAAAAATACCTTTGTGGAACTCTTCAAATTTGACTGCTAGAAATACAAGTTTCTGCTGATGTTACGGCCAGATTTCCTTTAGGAGAAAATGGATAGGTCATGTTTGTGGCATATAACTTTTAAAAGTATGGGATGTATAACTGTATTAAACACCATTAAAGACTATATTAAAGACCTACTTCTTCACTGATTTAAATTGGAAGTGCCTTGGATATCACATATTCCACTACAGTAGATGACAGTTGATTTCTGTTGCCACTTCCTAGTTTCCTATGCATTGAAGCTAGTAGTCACATGAAACAGGAGAATTGTATTGTCAACTGAATTGTAACCCTTGATGGCTTGTGGATGTTACAATAACATTTATTTTCAAAATTACTTAGCAAATGAAAAAAAATCATCTTGAGTTTCTTCATGGTTTCTTTTTTGATGTGTGTCTCAAATGTAACTTACAGGTAAACTGAGGTTGACAGCATCAGGCAGCAGCCAGCCAGCCCTGGGCCCAAGCTGCCTTAGAGCTCACATCTCCGATGAGGACACAAGTATGACAGAAAATGGAACTGTCACACAAAATATTTATGCTCTCCCTGTGCCCTTCAATTTAGATGTTATAGAGCTCTTGATAAGAAGTGGCTGCCCAGCTGGGTCCACATTATCTAAGACTTTCTTATAGTTAGATCTAGCCACTGATTGGGTTTTAGCAAATGGAAAGCGATTGGAAAGTGATGCACGTGACGTTCAAGTGTGACACATACTCTTCTGTCATACTCTTCTCCAGGCTCTCCTTTCCCTCTAGCCAGTTGGGAAGATGATGACCCCCAGGATGAATTTACAAGCTCCATGGTGAAGATTGGCAGAATTTATGTAAACCTGAGTTTCTGTGGCCTCATGGAAGGACTGACTACTCCTTCTGTTTTCCTGTTCAGTATTATTAGGTAAGCAAGAGGGACATTTTAATTATTTTGAGTCTCTGAAATGTTTGGTTTTATTTGTTTGAGCAGTTGGGGTTTCTCTAATAAAGCATATAAATTCATCCAAGCATATATAGGCCAAACCTAATAACTGAGCTAAAGACAGGAGAAGGTTGGTAGAGAAGGAGAAAGAAGTTATTTTGGGTCCTAAGTTGTTGAAGATAACCATGGAAAAAAGGTATGTGCAACCCATTTCAATTTTAAGACAAGAAAAACTATGGTAAACTAATTTTAGGATTGGGGCCAATGCAGAATTCAAGTATATTCATTCATTCATTCATTCATTCATTCATTCATTCATTCAACAAATGCCAACTGTATATAGGCATTGTGGATAAGTCAGTAAAAAAGGCCATGGAATTTGAGGCTATCTCCAAACCTATGCTGCTTCTACTCATTAATTCTTTTTTCGTGTTTGGTTAATGAGGGAAATTATAACAGTTGCAGGTGTTGTCTTGGTCGGTAAAATGCCACTGTTGTTTACTCTTATAATTTTAATTCCTTAGGAATGTTAAGTGGTTTTAGTTAGGGTTTTTCTGAAAGGGAAGGGAGTACTATATGTGAATTTCTTTGGTGCTTTTTCCTAGGCCTAGCTTTTTTGGCCCTAGGTTCTGACAGCAGAATAAATGGGGATATGCATGAGGCTGTGAAATAACTGCTGTTAAAATGTGCAGTGTTCAACATTTAAAAGGAATTGCATTTCAATACATGATAAAATTTCCAGATTACCTTGAAAATTGGAGCTGCTACTGTCAGTTATATTGAAAGAATTCTAGCATGCTATATTACCTGACAAGTTGTGGTGTTTTATGTGCTATATTGATATTGGAGTATTTGTTTTGCTTCAATGGGTACTTAATTATTTGTTTCTTTTTGACAGTATACTAGAATTAATTTGCAGCATTATGAAACTACATTAAAGATCCCCTTGAGAGCAAGGGCTGGATCTTGTAACCCTAGTGCATCATCTGAATGTTTAGCTCACAGTTTAAATATATTAAATTAGAGTTATGAATTAATTTCAAGGGAAAGAAATTATAGCTTTTCCATCCTAATGAAGATTTTAGGGATGTAAGATGAAAGGACACAACTAGGAAATGGAGACAGTAATCAGAATCTGGTTTATGATGGGTTCATGGGGACATGACTTTCAGTAGAGCATGGCACAACAATGCACATTTTGCCCTTTGGCAATTAAAATTCTTTTATTTTTAATAGTTTATTTTTTAAAAGATTTTATTTATTTATTCATGAGAGATACAGAGAGAAAGAGAGGCAGAGACACAGGCAAAGGGAGAAGCAGGTTCCATGCAGGGAGCCCGATGTGGGACTCCAGGATCATGCCCTGGTCCAAAGTCAGGCACTAAACCACTGAGCCACCCAGGGATCCCCAATATTTTGTTTATTTAGAGGGAGAGCAGGAGCAGATTCCCTACTGAGCATGGACCCCCACCCCCCCATGATGTGGGGCTTGATTCCATGACCCTGAGATCATGACCTGAGCCAAAATCAAGAATTGGATGCTTAACTGACTATGCCTTCCAGGAGCCCCTAAAAAATATTTTCTGCATGCAAACAAAGCAAAACTTCTGGGAAATAGTTCCTTTTTTTGAAACATGAAATAAGTTGATTTAAGGTTTTGTGGATCCTTAGTGTGTTAAATCTCTATTAGTAATAATCTATAGGATAGATATGAATTAATCTATTAATTATCATCTTGATATGTTAATGATTATGAGCCTTTTAGCAAGAAGAAAAGCCTCAGAAAGCTAAATGTTACCATTTTTATTTAGTGCTGAAATGACAAAATTTGGTTTTTCTTTTATCTGAAAGGTTATTGAGAATACCAGAAAGGTAAAATAATTTCCTATAGATATTCATGAGAATGCTTTTTTTTCTCTGAAGAAAATGAAGTCCTACATATAGGAAAAACTTACTTTCATTTCTAGAGATATGATCCTTTACTGGGTAAGCAGTATTTTCTAATCAAAATGACACTAATGGGTCAGATTTCATGGTTAGAAATTTGAAAGCTTAAGTGAAGGCCCATACTTTCATAGAATTGTGTTAGCAATTTTGAAAGATAATGGTGGTGTTTCTAATTTATTTTTTGATGAACTCCTAAAAATGCATTTAAATGTGACTCTAATAATGATACTCTCCTTTTACTAAGGATCTTAGCAGAAGCTGGTTTTGTGAGAAAATGCCTGTATGAAGAAGTCATCCTGTGATTTTCTGAAGTATGTATTCAGGAAACACTTATGGAAAAGAAAGAAAAGGAAAGAAAAAATATTCTAACATTCATATGGGTCATAAGTGTTTTTTCCCTATTATAATAGCAGAAACAAGCTAGTTATAGGTCAAGAAGAATAATGGAGAAAAATGTTACAAAGTAGAAGCCAAATTCAGCCTTTTCTTTGTGCCCCTTCGTGTTGCTAATATATATATATTTTATGATAACAATAGTCATGACAATAATTACACCTGGAACTGTGTTCCAAGATTCCCCATGTATGCTCTATTTTTCTAGTTTGTTCACTTTGTGAAATGGGTATGGACAAAATATTGACAGTGTCTAAACCTAGCCCCTGCTGTGTTTGGAGGAAGTGGTTTTATATTAATTCTTTAGTTTAAATGTGTAGTTGAAAAGGAACATCTTCCGAAAATGGAGAGCCCACTAAGAAGTGTGGTATCTACATCTGTTTGCCAAGAATGGCTAACTGATGCCATTTTTAGGAGGGAGAAAAGAGAAAGGAACACATATTCAGAATATTTGAATCCACATCTCAAATCCATGGTACTTAGATGTTCTTTTCCAAGTTCAGGAGTTCTTATTGTAGGGAAATAAATAATCAAGAAACTTGTCAAAGAATATAGTATTAAAATACTAAAATGTAGTACTAAGTTGAAACTAATGAACGTTTTAGTCAAAGTACTATTAGTGAGACCAGTTACATTTTGCTTAGAGTGGTTGTTAATTTTTTTAATGCTCATGTAAAAGCTGGTGACTTTTATTTATTTCCCAATGGTATATTTGAGATGAAAAACAGAAATCTGTTCTAGTATTTTGTAGGAATTAGTGAACGAGATTTTAATAAGTGGAATAAGTAGTTCTACATGATAAATTTTTCAGGTACTCTTTCAGTTTCAGATATTGTAAGAAAATAAGCAAAATAAATAGGTATGGTGTAAAAATAACTATATATGAGTCACTTCTTATACTATTTCACCTAACAGTCGCTAAGGGACTATATAACAATAAGAGTTGTTAATATACTAGAATTAATTATAATATGCCCCATTTATGTATACTGAGTCCTTTTGTGTGTAAGAGAAAATAAGAATGTGTTATCATTGTTCTCAACATAGTAAGTTCTATATTATTTTTTATTAAATAAGCAATAATGTACAATAAGCAATACTTTACACCTTTGGGATTAGTTAATGGAAATTTCTTTTATTTACAGACCTCTGTAAGGAATATTTTTAGATTGGGCTGCGTGGGTGGTTCTGTCGGTTGAGCATCTGACTTTTGATTTTGGCTTAAGTCATGATCTCAGGGTCTTGGGATTGAGCCCAATGTCAAGCCCCACATTGGGCTCCTTGCTGTGCAGGGAGTCTTCAGGATTCTCTCTCCCTCTGCCCCTTCCCTTGTCCTCCACGGTTTGCTCTTTTTTTCTCAAAAAAAAAAAAAAAAAAAAAAACTTAAGAAAGAATATAATTACAAAGGAGCTTTGTTCATTTATGTTATAAACTTAGGGTGGGTATATAAGTATATTTCTTTTGTTGCATTTACATGTCTCCAGCATTGTTGTCCTCTTTCTATAGATTATTCTCTTAGGGGCTGTATAAACAGCTGAGCAGTGAAAAATGTGAGTAATAACAAGGGAAACATTTTTACTTACATATTTCTTGTATCAAAATGCCTGATGGCAAAAAGGGAGAAGCTTTTCACTGTAAGAGGAAGGTTTTGCTGAAAGAAAGTAAAAATCTGTAATAGTCAAATTAATGTAGTATCTTAAAATTCCATAATAACAGCTCTGTTTCTTAGCATCCACCAATGAATTTTCTCCAGTGAGAAAATTCTGTGTTGGTCTGTGTTGGACAAACTTTTCACATTGAAAATTTCATGATTTACCTTTTAGCATGATCTGGTTGTCCTACCATTTTCTGTTGGCCAATTGTCCCTTTGCCCTATCTCCACCAGATAACTGAGCATCAACTCTGATTGGCAGCAAACACACAGAGTTGGAATAATCATTTTTGTCTGAATTATCTTTCCATAGTGCATATTGGATCATGTCACTCTTCAATTTATGATCATTCAGAGGTTTCCTCATTGTCCTAAGCTTGAATTCTCACAGCTCTGCTGAGTTTGCTGTCCTCATGCCTGTTAGTCTTCAAACGATCCTCATTGCCTATGGAATAGAGTTTGAGTAGGAAAGAGAGCTTGGAACCAGGTTAGAGGAGTGCCTCATTGCCAAACCAAAGATTTTATTTCATCCAAATGTTTTCACATGAGCTCCAGCCAAAATGAATTCATTGTTGTTTCCCCAAAATGTCAGATATTTTCTGCTTTCATAATTTCAGTCTTGTAGACTGTTCCAATGGGTTACCTGGATAAAAAAGATCTGTACATATTCAAATTAATTAGCTATTGTTAAATTACCCTTTAAAGTGATCACACCAATTTACTCTCAATGATAGCAGGTTCCTATTACTCCGTATTCTTCTCAAGACTTGGTAATATTAGATGGTTCTGTTCTTCTCTTGGTTTGCTTGTTCCAGATATTGATCTCTTCTGGGTTTAAACTGGTTACAGGTATCTTCGTTTAAGGCTTGACTTTTGACATTTTTTTCTTTTAATATTGCCATTTGATATGAGGAAATTCCTAATTTTAATGCAGTTTAACTTACTAATCTTCTATGATTCTTTTTTGGTCTTTTAAAAGGCAGTATTCTATTTTTTTCCTCTCTAAATGTTCTAAAGTTGTCCACATTTAAGTCTTTGACTACTTAGAATTTATTTTTGTTTATGAGGTGAGGCAGGGAATCCAATTTTTATCTATGCATCTAACCACTTGTATGAGCACCATTTATTGAATTCTCTGTGTTTTCTGGGCTGATCTGCAGTAATACTCTTCTCTTATATCAAGTTACCAGATATGTACAGATCTGTTTCTGGGCTCTTTGGCTCAATTTTATATCTATCTCTGCTTTAGTATTATACTGTCTTAAGTAATATAGCTTATAATAAGATTTGATGTATAGCAGAGTGACTCCCCTCTTCTTCTTATACTTCAAATAGTTTTTTTGTTCTTTTAATACAAATTTTAGAATCAGCTTGTCAAGATCCAAAGCAAAACAAATCCATTGGGATTCTATTTGAAATTGTATTGAATTTATAGATTTCTCTTTTCAAACTGCAGAAAAAATGGGTTTGATTGCACTTTATTTCCTACCTACCCTTCTAGGAATTATTTTGTATCTTGCATTCAAAGAGCCCTCTGTCCACTCTCTGGAGGCAGGCTGCCTTCAGTACATCAAAGGAGATCTGCTCCATTAGAATGACCATTGGGGACTTTCTAGCACCTCCTCTCTAAGTAGCTCAAAGGAGGAAAACTATGCAAGTTTATTCTCTCATGAGGCCCCTCTTTGGAGATCGAATGAAGATGGCAAAAAAAGAACAAATCAGCACAAATCAGTACAGTTAGGGCAGAGGTTGAGATTTCATTTACATTCTTTGCAGGCCTCCTTACTATCTTTACCATTATATAACATCCTTTACCATAGGAAGGGGGAAGATAGAGTTAAAAGAAATTGGGCATAACTTTAAGAAGGGAAGGGGTGAAGTATAAAATTGTTATATGGAAGAATATATATAGATACAATTGTAAAGATTGTCTGATCTAATATACCCATTTTATAGTTAAGCAAAATGGTGGCCCAGAGAATTTAAGGAGCTTTTTTAAAGTGGCCTAACTGGTAAATGAAAGAGCCAGGATTATCAAATTATCTGGCTTATTGTCCAATGCTCTTCAAATTCAAACTTTTAAAAGACTATAAAAAGTAATGACTACTATTTTATTGTATTTTAAATAAAAGAGTCTCTACTCATTTTACCATTATTTCTGATGCTTTTATGCTTTCTGAGCTTTGACTCTCTCACAGTATAAAACAATGCTTTGATATCTGGTTAGATCACTCTATATATCTATCTGTCTATGTATCTACCTATCAATCATCATCCATCCAATCCGTCATTGCATAAATAATACAGAACAATTATTATTTATTTCATGTATGTGGGTATGTAGCTATATTCCTTTTCCTGATTGGCTTTAAATCTGTTAGGAAAGTATTCACAGGCATTTTTATTTATTAAATATAGGTTATAAAATGTGAGGTTTTTCATAAGTGTTTTAGTAAATGAACATTTCTACCTGCTTTTCTTTTGTTTTTTTTTTAATCTGAAAAAAATCTCTTTATTACTGTTACTAGTTCTCAGATATAATTTTTAGCATGCAGAAGAATCCTGTTGTATCTCATTTTCAAAATGGTAAGCTATTGTATTTAAATGTGTTTTAAAAATTACATTAGGGTAAGATGGAATTATAACTGGAAATCATTAGGTCTAGGAAGGTGAGTAAGATGGGAATATGGAGCACATGCTCAGTAGAAGAAATGAAATAGGAAAGAGGCTGTACTTTTGAGGGGCAAAGTGATACAGAGAGGGCAAGACTGCTCTTTTAGTGTAGAATCTTGGGTAAGGTTTATTTTAAACCATTTTTTAAGGATATGGCAGATCCGTTTACTTCTCTAGTTTCATGTATTAATAATTCAGCCCCACTTGTCTAATTTAAAGTTCCTCCTTTTTCCAGGTGCAGAAATATGCGGGGGAGAATGACAGGCATTTTTGTCCCTCCCCACTCACTGCTGTCTGAGGCCTTCAAGGTCAGAGAGAAGGATGAGCAGGAACTGAAGGAAAAGGGCTTATTTGATTGGCAGCTGTGTGGTCTGTCATATGTGCTCTCTGTGAGACGATGCCCTAAATCTCACTCTTTCTTTCTGGGGCACTTCTGGGGTTTAGGGTGACACCTTATCAGAATTGCTAACACCTCCTTCAGCCCTACTTCCTGCTTTGAACCGTACCCAGTGTTTTGCAGTGGGGGACTCTGCAAGGTAGATTTCCTTGTCAAAATCATTCAAGATGACTCATTTCTGGCCGCTCTCTATAATACTTATTTGGCTTGTGGGGTAGATTCAACCCCCATATCCCTTTAAATGATGGAAATGCAGACCATTTCCATTGCATCCGTTTCTTTCCTCACTCTGCTCTGGTTACCTGCTCACTTTGGACTATTTCAGGCACCAGCCCCTGTGCCTTTCAAATACTAGGGTTATGTGTCAGTCTCTCCAAATGGTTCTCTTAGGGGAATCATTTGGCTTGAGGAAGCAGTGGGAGTAGGAGAAAGTTTCCAGCATACAGTACTTCTGCATCTCACCATAAAGTATTCTTGACTCAACAGTCTTTGCTCATCCATACAACCTTCTGGCAGCTTTTTCTTTATATAACCTGGATGAGGGGAATGAGTTTAAGTTTGCTTACCTAGCTTGGGGCTGGTTCTTAGCAAATCATACATAGGTGTTTTGGTATAGGTGTTTTGGCATATCTTTTTGGAGTATGTACTTTATAATATTCATCTTTACCCTTAGGGCTTTAGTTAAAGTTTTGAGACAACAGGAAATATTCTACTTATTATACTGTTAAACATGCCAAGATGCTTTCCTGGGTTATTTTATCATCCATCATTGAAAGATGTCAAAATTCACTCCTTGGATCAAGATAGAGCTGCCATTGTGGCCAGACAACATTTTGATGTTTTGGGTTTGTATCCCTGGGGTGTGTTTGTGTGTGTATGTTGTGGAGGATGCATGTGTAGTGTAGGGAGAAGAGTATGTAGTGGTCAGGGTTCCCCAGAGAAATAGAACTCTGCTTTGGAGTTGGTTTCTTATAATTGTCTGGGGAGGGGGGAATTGGCTTATGTGATCATGGGAGCTGGTAAATCCGAAATCCTTAGGGCAAGTCAATAGGCTTGAAATTCAGGTCAGAATTGATGTCGCAGTCTTAAGTCTGAGATCTGAAGGGAAGGCTAGCAGGCTGGAAACAGGCAGAGTTCTGTGTTGCAGTTTGGGGGCAGAATTTCTTTGGGAAACCCCAGTCTTTACTCTAAAGGCCTTCAACTGATGAAATGAGGCTTACCCAGTCTGAGGCATACTGCTTTACTTAAAGTCAACTGATTGTAAATGCTGATCATGTGTAAAAAATATCTTCAGAGCAACACTTAGATTAATGTTCAACCAAACAACTGGGCAACAAAGCCTACCAAATTGACGTATAAGACTGACCATCACAGGCAGGTAGCAGTGGTCCTCTTTCCTTCTTTATTCTGCTTCCCGACAATGAGTGAGGCCAAAGTATGTCATAATATCCTAAACACCCATTCCTCCCCCCCTTTTTTTTATTAAAGCCTGAAACTACCCACTTACTAATGTGGCTCTGTGATTAAGAACTCTCTTCCCTACTAGACTCTGGGCTACTTGAAAATAGGTAATGGGTCTGCTTTTAGTTGCTGTTGTATTTCCAGTGCCAGAGTTATTGTTTTTGGAGAATCAATGAAGAGTAGTTACAGTTGTTTACCCCATTTCACTGGGGTAGGAAATTAGAAGGTTGGAGACCTAGAAAGAGACAAGATGTATTTGGTATAGAGTTACCAATGTTTCATTCTCCAATACCAATCAAGCAAAGCAGCTGGCAGTGAAATGGGATCAGGACTGCAGGGTGAGGGGACCCTTAACCAAATACCTTGCTCTAGAATATATATATATATATATATATTTTTTTTTTTTTTTTGGCTTGGTCACTATATGTTAAAAGAAGCAAAGAGAAATTATGATGAATGAGTGAGGGCCTGTGCTCCTATAATTTATAAACTGAGGATTAAAGTTTACTTGTTAAAAGCTGAAGAGGAAAAATGTTTCAAAGAATTTTTGAAGCTAAGCTGTTTTGAAACTGAGAAGTCAAGGAATAGGAAATATGGAGAAAGCATTGCATATATGCCCTAAAGGGGTGATGGACTGATCTGAAGGCTGTTACGTGTGTTGTGGTCATTGCATGAGGAGAAGTCATGACATTATAGGAAACAAATTACAGACTCTCCTGCACTTTGTTTTCATAATTAATTTCTTGAATTTTTTCGTTATTCTTCCTTTAAACACCCTCTTACTGCCACCTAATACAGAAACAGTAAATAATACAGGATAGAACAAAAGTGACAAAATAGATTGGGTTAGATTTTCTGGAATCAATATTTTTGGGCTGTGGACTATTCTCCTCTCCTTTCTCCAACAATCTTCCCAGGCAGGCTGTGTACAAAGGGATGAGTGCAGTGTGGATAACATTGTGTTCATATTTGAGTTCAGAGAGAGGTGGTGGAGGGAAGATCACATTACTCATTGCCTACCAGGGTCAGACATTACAGTGGGTACTCTGTTGTGCAACATCTCACTTAATCCATGGAAATCAGGTGTTTGTTAGTATTTATTTGAGAAAACAGGTTCAGAATAGTTTTTTATCATGATTCTCAGCTAGAAAGTGGTAGATTCAGCATTGAAACTTAGATCTGATTTCAAAGCCTAGATTTTTCTTGCTCCTCCACACAGGACACAAAACAATATAGATTCCTTCTTAAATAAGGAATGCTGTCTGTCATTCCAAAGGACAAAATGCCAAGGCTCAGATTGCTGTACCATATCTCCCAGGACAAGGCAATTGATTCTGTGATATAACAAGAAAGGGCATCACTGCCCCAAATTACATCTTTCACTTTAATCTATTGCTAGAATGTGAAATTACACTTACACATTTATACATACATATTGCACACACTTCCACCCCCGCTGTATGATTTATTGAATGTGCTAAGTGCTAAGCACTTTAAACGCTTTGCATGTATTGTCACCCATAATCCTGCCAGCAGTCCTGAAGGTAGGTAATATTATTCCTATTTTTGAAGAAGACATTGAAACTCAGCTTATTTGTTCAAGGTCACACAAGTAGTTGAGCTGGGATGGATACCCACATATCTGTGACTCCAAATTGAATGCTTTAAACCAGTGTATTGTATTAATTGATTTATTCATTATTTATGCAAAAAGTTTTTACTGAGTGTGTTCTCTGTGCCTGCACTATGCTGGGTTATGTGGATACAATAATGAAAATTACCAACTTCTATCCTAAAGTTCAATCAGGTGAGGAAAACAGAAACATAAGAAGGCAATAGTGGAGACATTTAGTAAGGCAGTGATGGATATATATTCAGGGCCATCATATGCAGATATGTGTAGGACCTGTATGTGTTTCCATTATGGTATCTTAGTGAAAAGACGTCTAATTTGCCCCCCCCCCCTTTTTTTGAGGGGAGTAGGTGGTAAAGATTATGTCAGGGAAGGATGCTTACTGGTGGAGGTGACTTTATTATACGAATCTTAATCAATGAGAAAGAGTCTACTAGCTATAGATAGCCGAAAGAGAGCACTACACATAGAACTATGTGATGAAAAACGCAGAAGAGAGACAAAGTATGCTACATGTGGAAGTGGGGTGGTTGATGATTGACTTCTTTCAAAGAATAGTTTTATGTGTGTTCATTTATTTGAGGTTCTTTAGCCATCTTTAATTTTCCTCCACCTATTTTGGAAGCCATTCTGAGTCATGAACTAATATAGGAGAGAGAAATGGAGAAGGAAGAAGGAAAGACATTACCATTTTTCTTTGGTGTTATGGAGTACCAGGTACTTGTCAAATTTTATCTCATTGAATCCTCATAATATATCTTCAAAGCAGAATTATCCTTATTTCAGAGAAAAGGAAATTGAAGTAAAGCTCGAAGACCTTGTCCAGTTTAGCAAGTTAAAGGAAGAGCCAAGGATGTGAACTCAAAATAAGCCTTTACTGAAGTCCCATCCCATGTCTTATTCATTCTCTCTGGAATGAGAAGAATATAATTGTTTATATGACATTTTCCTCAACTTCTTCTTACCCAACTAAGGTGCTTACCAGAGAAAACCTCAGAATCGTTACCACTAAATGCCTGTGTAAGAAAACAGTTTTGTATTTTAATTGTCTGTCTTTTGCATTTGGAGTTTTATTTACTGTATGAGTTTTATGTAAGTTCATAAAAGTCAATAAACTCAATATTCCAGAAATCACTTGCAATTTAACATCTAGATAATTAGGGTAACAAAAAGAAAGTTAATTCAGTGTGGGTTTATGATGGTGATTAACTTTGTCCCATTTCTTTCCCTGAAGAGAGGAAGAGTTCAGAAATAAGGTAATGTGTGTCTGCTGCATCCAAGGAGATAGACATAAGAACAAAAGATTTGTTATGAAACCCTTAAAATCACAGTGCCCTTTTAGCTAATTATGGTAGCTTAATTAAAGTTATTTTAAGTAATAGTTAATTATGCTTAATTAAGGTAATTATGGAATTAGCCAGGGGAATTTGAATGAACCACAATGCAGACATGTTTGGCCTCTGAGGATCAAGTGTGCATATAGGAGAAAATATGAAGTAAAGCCTAGATTATAGTTTTGACTACACAAAGCCACTGCTATCAGTAAAGTTATATGCATGATGTTGCAGACTAGTGTATCTTCAAAAAGTATAACAAGTGAGATTGTATTGAATTTGATTTTTTTTTTAATGTAGGTTTACTTTTGGAGGCAAAGGAGGCTTAAAGGTCTAACAGTCATTGCTATTTATGTTTTGAAAGTCTAAATAATCCTTCTCTGACCATGCATTATTTAAATTTACCAGATGCTTTTGGGACTGTGGCTGACTTTAGGAAAGATGTAGCATTTTTTACTTGGAGATATAATTTGGACTGAAATATCTAGGTCTGGCATTGTTGCCATACTTTTCTTGATTCAATAAAGGCATAGGATGCTTAGACAAATGTATAATCTTTCCTGTGCATTGGTCACGTTTGTTAAAAACCTCTCTAGTGCCTTCTTGGCTTTATTGTGGCTGAAATATATGATTCCATTTGTTGGGAGAATTCCCAGTGAATTATTTTTATCAGGTCAGTGGTTCTTAAAGTACAGTATTCCAAAATCTTCTAAGTGGTGTGTCTACAGTCTAATTTTAGTCTTTTCAGGTTAAGTGATCATTTTTCTCTAGATGGACTTCCCCCACTAGTTTGTGCTGATTCAAATTTCCACCTAGATTTTCAGGATTTCCCAAACTTCTTACTAGGTTTTCTGCTGAATAATTGTTATTCCTCTTTAACAAGAAACATTATAAAAAAATCAGTGATCTCTGTCTATAACTGAATGTTAAGTAGAGAGAGAAAGCATGCTTTTTTATTTTTCTCTTGAGGATAAATTACACTGGGATGGAGGAGAGGGACAGAGAGGCCTCAGAGAATCAAGCAATGAAAACCTTATGAGGTGCTTAGGTATCAGACTCAGTTCATCCACAGTGCTGACATTAGCATCAGCTCTTGATGACTGCATTTATCAGAGGTGGCTGCATTGAGAGTTCCGTTAGGAGAAGATCAGAATTATAGGGACTTCTAATAGAGTCTCTTACCTCCTCAAAGACCATGAAACAGTTCATGAGACTCTGTGAGACCCTCTAGATGGGAAGTTCAAAGGATTGATGAGTTTTTATGATGAATGTTTTTCTTACTGAAAATATATTCAGTTACCACTTAGTAAAAAATATGTTTTAAGAGAAATGGATCTTTATTGTAAAAGATCAAGAAAACCCAAAGAAGCATGAATAGAAACCAGTTTACAGATTATACCATTCCATGGACCATCGAGATTGGCTAAGTAGCCAAAAAGAATAATTTAATGTACTGATACATGGATATCCAGAGATGGAAATGCCTTTATCCACAGGGCTGCTAAGTTGACAGAGTGTGAATCTAGAGCACTTGGTCAGTCATATTCCAATCTACATGTAGAAGCACTGTGCAGAATGAAACAAACACAGAAGCAGAGTTAGAGGGAAAGAGATTTAATGGTGTTCTTTGAGCCCAAAGATTTGACAGTTCCTGAACAAATCCACTATTGGACTTCACAGTTATGTGAGCCAATAAATTCCCTTTTTGACTTAAGCTAATTTGAGCTGGGCTTCTGTAACTTGCAGCTGAAAGAGTTCAGATAGTACTTGCATGCCTTTGTCTCTTAGTGAGGCACCTGAGCCTTATATGAAACCCCAGTGACCTTGGGAATGACTGTTGTGAGGTCATGGTCGAGCTGAAATGTAAAATGTACTTGGAAGTACAGGTGAAACGAGGGAGTTTCTAATACGAGAAATAAAAAAAAATCAAGGAGACTTAAACTAAATATTTATTAAATACAGAGAGTAAAATGATAACTTTATAGCGGACAAACATTGGATGACCTTCACCAAGTGATCAAGGTTAACATCACCATTTAGGACCTATCAGTTTTGGGTACTCCTCAAGGTGAGGCACTGGGAAGGGCATGCCATTTCTCCAGTTTCATTTCCAGTAATGCCTATCTGCAGTCTAATTATGAGATGTCATCAGACTAACCCAAACTGGAAAGTATAGTATAAAAATAACTGACTAGTACTCTTTCAAAGTGTTAAGGTGGGCAGCCCAGGTGGCTCAGCGGTTTTGGCCCAGGGTATGATCCTAGAGACCTGGGATCGAGTCCTGCGTCGGGCTCCCTGCATCGAGCCTGCATCTCCCTCTGCCTGTGTCTCTGCCTTTCTCTCTCTCTCTCTCTCTTTGTGTGTGTCTCTCATAAATAAATAAACCCTTTAAAAAGTTAAAAGTGTTAAGGTGATAAAATACAAGGAAAGACCAAGGAACTGCTACAGATTTGAGGAGACATGACAACTAAATGTAATCTGAGTTCTGGTAGCAACCGTCTAATTTAATTAATTCAGTGCAACATTAATTAGATCCTTTAAAAAATTTTTTTTACATAATATTTTTTTATTTTAAAGATTTTTATTTATTTATTCATGAGAGATGCACAGAGAGAAGAAGAGACATAGAGAGAGAGAGAGGCAGGCTCCCTGTAGGGAGCTCAGTGTGGGCCTTAATCCTGGAACTCCAGGATCATGCCCTGAGCCAAAGGCAGACACTCAACCGCTGAGCCACCCAGGCATCCCTATTAATTAGACCCTTAAGCATAAAAAGGACATTAGTAGTAAAACTGGTGAAAACGGAATTTATTCTGTTATACTACTTTAGTCTGTAGTGTAGTTAATGATAATGTATCAATGTTAATTTCTTAGTTTTGTTATTTGTATTATGTAAGATATTAATTTCAGGGAAGCTAGTTGAATATGTGTGGATTCTCTGTACTATGTAACTCATCTGTAGGTCTAGAATTATTTGAAGATAAAAAGTTAAGAAAAACAATATACATAGAAAAAGAGTGGAGGTTTTGATGAAGGTCATAGAAATGGCAGAGAAATGATACTGGCTGACCTAGAAAGCTCAAGCATGGGCATTTCCTAGCTTTTCTTTTGCAGAGGAAGAGCTCTCCCATTGCTGAATGGGATCTGTTCTTCTACCTCTGCATTCCTTTAGGGTACTGCTTTCTGCCTCATGGCTTTATCATAGATTTGGCTAATGTCTGGTAGATCACTTGTCAATATTTAAATATCCTTAGTTTTTAGAACTATTAAAACTCTTAATTTCACTTTGTGCATTAGTATTTGGTTGGAAAGTTGTGAGAAGGAAAGCCAGGCATCCATATTTTCTCATTTTATTTGGTAGAAATATCTTCTTTTTTTTTAGATTTTATTTATTTATTCATGACACACACACACACACACACACACACACACACACACAGGCAGAGGGGGAAGCAGGCTCCATGCAGGGAGCCTGATGTGGGACTCATTCCTGGGTCTCCAGGATCACACCCTGGGCCGAAGGCAGATGCTTAACGGCTGAGCCAGGCATCCTGTGGCTATTGTTGATAATGCTGCTATAAACCTTGGGGTGCATGTATCCCTCCAAATTAGTATTTTTGTATTCTTCAGGTAAATAGTGGTGCAATTGCTGGATTGTAGGGTAGTTCTATTTTCAACTTTTTGAGGAGCCTCCATACTGTTTCCCAGAGTGGCTGTACCGGTTTGCAGGTAGGAATATTTTCAGTATATTTCAAGCAGCCCTTTACATAAATACTGATTTCATTGAAAGCAAGACACTTTCATTATTCTTTATAGTTCCCATGATTAAAATAGTACTTGGAACAGAGTAGGTTCTCAGTAAATGTCTGTAAATGTCACTAAAATATTTTTTGATATCAGCTGTACATTTAAATCTTACTAAATAATTATAAAGATATGGTGAACTTTACAATTTATATCTTTTAGTAAGCATGTAATATGTGCCAGTCACTATGCCAAGTGGTTTATATGCATTTCCTTATTTAGTCCTCACAACATCAGTGGGGCAGATATTATCATTTTAGAGATGAGGAAAATGAGGCCCAAAGTGGTTAAATGACTGGCCTCAGCTCACAGAATTAATAAATTACTAGCCTAGGCTTCCACTCCTTCTATGTCTGTCTGTGACACTTTGCTGCCTCTCTGAAAATGTGATGCATTCACAACCAGTTTATAAGATTTACATGGTAACATTTAATGTATTAAAATGAAAAACTATGATTTTTGTTTAAAAGTATATATGGGAGACTGTCACATCTTAATTCTTAAACTAGAGGCAATGTATATTCTTTGTTATGTGATATGCAAGTATATTTGAGTCAATTTTTGAATGTTCTTAAACACAATTGGAAAACACAAAGTATAGAGTCAAGGAAAGTTGCTACAAAACTCAAAAAGTAGATTAGAATATCTTAGGGCTTTGTCTTGATTTTTTTTTTTCCTGTATGCCCATTTTTTATGTGTCTTAAGCACTTAAGGAACTATGTAGGGGTTCTTTTTCTTGAAACATGTTATTTTCTTCCTAATTGGTCAATGCAGGACAAACACATCATTAAACACACAGGAGCCTCGCTATAGCATAAAATTCTGTGTAAGGCAGATCTGTTTCAAGCAGCGAGAGCAGTTTGTTCTTTTAAGTGCCAGAAGGACCTTGTTATAGCTTCACTTCACCTATTACAGAACTCTGCAACAAGGGCAGCCTTATGGGATCTTTTCAGGATGCCATTCGATGAAAATGATGATGAGAATTTCTTCAACCTCTAGTAGTCTTGTGTTACTGCTAAAGAATTAGATTTTCTGTTGCTGTAACAGGGTAGTGTCCGGTTAAAGGATTCTGTGGTCATTTTGAAATTAGAAGTGAATTGTTCTAATCAGGATTCCCAGCCCTTCCTTCCCCCACCCTCCAGAAGCCAGGGTGCTTTGGTGCCATTGGCGTAGTTGAAAGCTTTGGGCTTTTCTTGCCTGATGTAAGGTTAGAGCCACCTGAGCAGGGCTCAAAGGCATCTTGTGTTGTCTGAGACCAATCCAGTGAATCAGAATGGCAAAGGAGCGGGAGTAGCTGAAATGGAAAACAGCCAGCTGCTGGCCCAACATGATGAAGCTCAGAGTTAATTTGCAGAAAATGAATTATTTCTTTTCAATGTATGACTCTCTCTGTGAATGGAACATCGTGACAAAGAGTAAAAAGGAAATGCTTTATCAGGACTTGGCTGAGTGAGTTATGGGGCAGGTGTGCATGCTTGGAAAACCTGGGATGGATGGATTGGAATAAAATATGATCACTGGTCCAAGCTAGCTCACAGCACCACAAAGCCATCTGTTAGGGTTCAACCTAGCATGACTGTCTGTCTTTTGTAGGAAGAGACTTGGCATAGGAATGCAAAGTTGTAGGTATATAGAGAGAGTTCAAGAAAAATGCCCACTTGCAACAAAAGAAAATGAAACATTAACCACAAAATTAACCAGAGCTAACCACTAGTTTTTACCAAGTTAGTATCAATACATGGTCATCTGCAAAGGGACAGGTCAGCAATTTTTTTACAACTAGACATTTTTTCCAGAGAGGAAAATGACTTGGTTAGAGTTATGTTTTTTATTATTTTCTGTTCTCTTATGTTGTGGACATTTATGGAAAGGAGGACCAAAATTACTCAGGTTAAACTGGGTGCTCATATTTATCTGTATAGGTTGGATCAGAGAGAGCCCAGGGCACCCTGCGGCCCATGCAACTCCCAAGTGCCTGGAGTAGAGAGAGAGGACTTCCACTGGCTAGTGTGTGTTTAGGGACGACATGGAAGATACGGTTTAAGCCTTTTTGTTTGGTACTTAGAATTCTTAGTAAAGGAATACTCTAAATTATTTCTTAGGAGGTTTGTTAAGTATGAAAATTTTACACCCCTCTTTCCCTCTAAGCCACCTCATTAATTCTCATATAGTAGAAGATTCCCTGGGATACTACTCACACTGTCCCCCCCTCTCCCCCCACCACACCACCATAATCAGAGGACACAACTCTCTGTTCAGCAGGAGGCTCAATAAACAGTTGAACGTATGAAAGAAAAGCATGAACCTTGTGAATCTACTGAGAATCTAGTGAATCACAAGAGTAAAACCTAGAACTCTTACCCTGTGTTTGTCCTCCCTTTCCAGCATGTCATCCTTTGGAACATATTTTATGATTCAATTCTCTGATTTCCATTTTAAGAAATTTCTGAGGTACAGCCTTGTCAGAGGATAAATTACTTTCATTAGGATTTAGTCATCCTTTGTGGATATTGGTAGATTGTGCCATTAATGGTCCCTGGAGATGAGACAGAAGGTCAGGGAGAGCTGGAGATGAGTTGGGAGTTTGGTACAGACGAGATGGACTATAGCCACATATAAAATTGGTAGCCAGGTTCACAGACGTGCAGAAGCGAATTATGGCAATGTGCAAGGCATGGAGGAGCAAGTCTGAATGTCCAAGCAAATCATGTTGGAAATGGGGTGTGCTAGAACATGCTTTCATGGACCTGCTTCAGTAGTTGGTAACTAGTTCAGTTCCCCATATCTTACCTCACTATACTATTCAGCACTCTCAGGGTGTAAAAGAACCTCCACTTACATGATGCATGTATGAAAAAGGAAAAAAGTAGCCTGTGTCATCAACTGCCCTTCTGCTTCCATTTCTTTCACTGAAGTGGGATATTCTCATGGATGTAGGTATATTTACCCCTGGGTTGGGCAAGGCTTCTTGGAAAGGTAGCTTAGCTGCACAGGTGTTTCATATTAGAGGTAGAATTAGGATTCAGGGCTGGGATGACAATCTTTCTGTATTCCCAGGACTGAGGAGGTTTCCAGAATGTGTTTTAGTATTATAATTGAGTCATTGCAGTGGCAATTGTCCTGGTTTGTCCTAGACTGATGAGTTTGGGGGTCAACTGACTGGACTGGTATGGTCCTTGGTCAACAGGGATATGGCATTGTGTAGACACTGTACAAAATCCTCCCATTTCACTTTTGTGCATAAAACAGATCAGCCTCTCTCTAACCTCTGAGGCTGTTCTGTTGAGCCATTTGGAGCTTATTCAGTCCTCAGACCATGACAGAGGAAGCAGGATCATACTATTGGTTTAACCACTTCATCTTATGCAGGGAAATAACATTAATACATTAGGACACACATCTGGCTGGGTTTCATTTACCAGGACAAAATTACTTTTTGATTCATGATACCCACTATCAAAATTTTGATACTGTATTGTGGTCTCAGTCTGAATCTCTCAACAGAAGGCGAGAATATACCTGTAGAGGAAGACTCCCATACTCTGCTTCACCTGTCTCATCCCACATGTAAGTTTTGATAATCTCCAATAGAACTTTAAGAAACATCCTCTAAGCTTGTCAGGCAAAGAAGGATGAATTCAGAATCAGGAACAAGAGTGCCAAGGCAGGAACAAAGATGGGGGAAGATTGAAAGTGGCAGACAGAGCAAACCTGAGTTGCCCAGAGTCTGCTGTGCATTGCTGCCTGTGTTCCATAGTTTCCACTCTATTTTATTACATTTGCTCCTTGAATGACTCAAATGCTCTTGAAGAGCCTGCTGTGTTCAGAGTGGCTTTCTAGAAGGACTGGATGTTTTTTTTGTAGAATAGAGTTCTGGTTACCTTGGATTGCATGTTAAAGTTCTTTCATGCACATTCTAAACTATTGTTTTAGTAAAGATTTTATTTTATTTTTAAAAGATTTTATTTATTAGAAAGAGAGCGAGGGAGCATGGGTGGGGGATAGGAAGGGAAGAGAGGGAGAGAGAGAAGCAGATTCCCTACTGAGCAGGGAACCCCATACAGGGCTGGATCCCAGGACCTTGGGACCATGACCTGAGCTGAAGGCAGATGCTTAGCCAGTTGAGCCACGAAGGTGCCCCTCTTTTAGTAAAGATTTTAAGTCATCAGTGGCAGTAAGGAGAATGATTGGAATGCGGATTTTTTTTTCTTTTTTTAGTTCATCACCTTTTCAGATTACCTTCAGAAGACCTTGTGGGGTGAAGGCATTCTTTTATACTTAGGTATCATAATGAGGCTATGAGTTCCAGAAAGAATTTACCTGAGTTCTTTGTGTGCTATGTATGTAGTACCGTATTACTTACAACTCAAAGTGTGCTTTGAAGGAGACATCATCAGTATCACCTGAGAGCTTCTTAGAATTGCAACCTCAGGCCCAGGCTCAGACCTACGGAATCAGAATTTGCATGTTAACATGTTTCCCAGGTAATTAGTAGAAGCACATTAAAATTTGAAAAATAGTACTGTAAAGAAATTGGAGGAAAAATGATGGGTTGACTCTAGCAATAATACAGGAGTCCAAGCAATCTGTCCTATAATTCTAAGGCTCCACCTCCTCAGAATATCCATCCAAGACTTGATGTATTTGTGGTAGGAATACAAATCCTGTTATAGAAGAGAATTCCTCCAAGCATCAATGTCTGCTGTTTTATGAATGTTGGTGCCACTTTTACTGTTCTTGAAAACACATTACTACATTTGGAAGTTGACTTTTGGTCTACTCGAACAAAATGACAGCTGCAATCCATTTTCCAAAGCAATCAGTGCTTTGGGTGAAGTGCTTGTTTTTGTTGTTTGGAAGAGACAGATCATAAAGGAGCAGAGTTTGGGAGGGGAGTGGGCTGCAGTTTTCTCAGGGGAGGTCTCAGGAAACCTCCAGAAAAGAAATAGTAATCATTAGGTAGGTAATTAGGACCTATAAGCTCTTAGCAGCAAAAGATGCAATGCCCTAGAATTATACTGTTAGGTAATTAATAAGGTGGTAGCAACTCTGCTGTAGTCTGAGATTATTGAGGGCAGATTGGAGATGAGAGAAAGGCCAGCTTCTTTCATCATGATGAAAAGTTTTCCTTTTGATCCATGCCAGAGTAAGTTTTCTCATTTTAAATATATTATTATTTTAAATTGAGATATAATTGACATGTAATTTTAGGTATATGACATGATTTGATAATTTGTATATTTTGCAGATGATTACAATAAATCTAGTTAAACACCTATCACCACATGTAGTCACAATTTTTTTCTTGTCATGAGAACTTTTGGGATCTACTCTTAGCAACTTTCAAATATACAATACACTATTGTTAACCAGAGTTGCCATGTTGTACATTATATACCCAGAACTTATTTTATAACTGAAAGTTTGTACCTTTTGACTCATTTTACCCTTTCTGCCCACCCTCCACTCCCAGCCTCTGGCAACCACCAATTTGTTCCCTGTTCTATGATCTTGGTTTTGTTTTTTTTTTCTTTTTTGTTGTTTTAGATTCCACATGCAGGTGGATCATATGGTATTTGTCTTTTCTGTCTGATTTATTTCACTAAACATAATACTCTCTAGGTCCATTCATGTTGTCATAAATGGCAAGATTTCCTTCTTTTAGTATCTGAATCATATTCCACAATTTGTGTATATCTATATATCTATATCTGTATCTATGTATTTATATTGTATATACACATACCACATTTTCTTGATCCATTCATAATTCGATGGACACTTAGGTTTAGGTTGCTTTTATGTCTTGGCTATTGTAAATAATGCAGTGAACCCGGGGGTGCATGTATTTTTTTTTCTTTTTTTAATTAGTGTTTCTTTTAGATAAATACCTGAAAGTAGGATTGCTGGATCATATGGTAGTTGTATTTTTAATTTCTTGAGATTCCTCCATGTTCTTTTCCATAGTGGCTGTCTCAGTATGCATTTCCTAGGGGTAGGTTTTTGAAGGTATAAGGTCTAAAAATGTGGAGATATCAGCAGAGTTTTTCCTATTAACTTTGTGTACTGGGCCTTTATGTACCTTCTGAGCTGCTGTGTCACAGAACTCTGAGGAGTCCCATCCTTGCTGTAGTTTATGTGAGTGGTGCCCTCTAGAGTTACACAGTGCCACAATTCTGTTTATATTTCCCAGTGTAGGCAGTAGGTAAGAAGGATAATGAGAGCTATTTCTTTCATTCGACATCTTTTTAATATAATTATTCTCCACTCTTGCTGTATATCAGAATCATTCTTAGAACAATAAGAAATACAGCTGCTCAGGCCACATTCCTATAGATCTTAATTCAATAAGATCTGGCACCTATTGAGTAGGACCTGGAAATCTGTGTTTTTATAAGACTCTAGGTAATTCTGATGTGCTGTCAACTCCATGCTTAGTGCTTGGGCACATAGTTAAAAAAGTAAGACATTTTATGCCATTAAGGGATCTGTAGTTCTGAAAGAGCTTTGCATGTAAATCACACATGATAATATAATATTTTAGGGCGATGATAGGGGCAAGTACCAAGAATCCTGAAATGATTGTAGTAGAGAATGGAGCTGAACTCTTACTTGGGGACATCTTTGTATGTTCATGTGTATATACATCTCTAAGCAAAACTGAGACCTCTTTAATAATCTTTGTTAGCTTTGTGTTCTGTGTCCTTCACTAACTACAGATTGCAGATGTCTGGAATCCTCTGGTCTTCCTCTTCTAACCCCGTTGTTAAGAAATGAGCTACTTGTTCACACTGAGGTATATATAAATGATGATCCTATTGTGTTACTTCTCATGGAAAATTTTTATTTTAATAGAACATAAACTTCTCATAGAAAATTTTCATTTTATTTTATTTTTTATTTTATTTTATTTTATTTTATTTTATTTTATTTTATTTTTTTATGATAGTCACACAGAGAGAGAGAGAGAGGCAGAGACATAGGCAGAGGGAGAAGCAGGCTCCATGCACCAGGAGCCTGATGTGGGATTCGATCCTAGGTCTCCAGGATCGCGCCCTGGGCCAAAGGCAGGCACTAAACCGCTGCGCCACCCCAGGGATCCCCAAAAATTTTCATTTTAATAGACAGAACATAATGGGACTTGAGAGTGGCAGCCTGGGTTGAGGAGGTATGTGTAAGTATGTTTGAGTAGGAGCGGGAGTCCCAAATCTCCTTGTAATCCCACAGGGTGTCTACCTTTTATTAGTGTATTTGAGGCCAGCTGCAAAATTTAGGAATTTAAGATAGGAAATGAGGGGTGAGAGGAGTATCAACTGCTACTAATAGCTTACAGTGGTCATTAGTTCAAAATGAAGCACTAATTCAGAGAAGTGCTGAGTAAGAGGAGAAGAGGAAAATTAGGGGAAATGAAACTCCAGTGAATAGTCGATCATGTCTTAATTAGCGGTGGAAATCAATGAGGTGAAAAATGTCAGCTTGCTCAAAAAAGATGTTTTCCTGGTTTTTAAAATAACCAGTAGGGTGCCAAATTCATCCTCCATTTTAGTAATGATTAACGTATTCATATTTTCTTGTTTCTTTGTCATCGCACTGGCTTTCAAGTTATTATATTCTTGAATGCCTAAAGGTGACATTGCCTTATTATTATTATTTTATTTTATTTTTTTTAAAAGAAATGTTGGTTTTTTAAAATTTTTATTTATTTATGATAGTCACAGAGAGAGAGAGAGAGGCAGAGACACAGGCAGAGGGAGAAGCAGGCTCCATGCACCGGGAGCCCAACGTGGGATTCGATCCCTGGTCTCCAGGATCGTGCCCTGGGCCAAAGGCAGGCGCTAAACCACTGCACCACCCAGGGATCCCTGCCTTATTATTTTTATGTTGTATATGAATGAATGAATGTTTATGTTATATAGGAGGAATGATCATTGCTCCAAAGCAAACTAGATTCTTGATCTTCAAATTCCGTTTATGGTTTTCTGGATAGTAAAGTCAGAACCTCCATATTGTGGTCTCAAAGCTATATAATACGGGGAAGCTATGGTGATGGAAAGGTTATTAATACTATTCTCAGGCAAGCATCTCTGAAAGTAAATAGACACACGGCAGTGGAGAGTTCATATCTTTTGCGTGGGTTGTAAAAAGTTAAAGAATCTAGGATCCTTTCACTTTTAGATTTATGTTCATTTTTTTTGAAGTTTACTTATTAAAAATTATTTTAAAAAAATCTCTACACCCAACATGGGCTTTAAACTCACAACTCTGAGATGAAGAGTTGCATGCTCTTCCAATTGAGCCAGGCAGGTGCCTTAGACTTATGTTCATTTCGATAGATTATTCATCCTATGCCTTACCTACAGAATCAGAGAGTGAAGTTAAAGAATCTTGGAACTTTTCCTCTGAGGCCTCCTTCCCCAGAGGTTACTTGCTTCTGGTCGATGGGATGCTGAGGAAGTTCACAGTGGACTTCTTGTGTTGTTTTAGCCTCATCACACCATACCACAAATGGCCATGGGTTTTTAGGCTTAACATTTTGCTGATAAGACTGGACAGGACATGCAGGTATTCCAAAGTACTTCAAAATGTATTTATGTCTGGTAGGGGATGTATATGTTGCTTGTCCTGAGATTTCACTTGCAATGAATTTCATGCTTTCCTTTCTTGGAGACACTGTTACAGCAGATGAAAAATACGACACAAATTTCATGAGCAATAAGCACACATGCTCTGAATTATCTGCTTGAATTCTTCCCTATTTGAAATCAAGGAACCTATACATGGATATTGGTAGGTCTGCTAACCTGCATTGTTTTAGCTATCAGGAAGGTCAACCACAGTTTGAATGTAAGTCTGACTTATACTGCTATTTAGAAGATATGGGAAAGCACTGCATGACCTTCTGATTTGTTTGTCAAACTTGTCTGAGATGACGTGCATCTCTGCCTGCTTTTATGTGAGAAAATATAACATAGCTGGAATTCAAAACACTGAGAGAAATACTCAGGTGAAATATTTGTTGATAGATTTTTTTTCTCCTCTTTTTACTTTGAAATGAACAAGGCCGTCACTTTATAGCAATGTCAGGATTGAAAGTCCACAGTAAGTAAGATAGAAATGGAAGTGGAGAATGCTTTTGTACTAAATGAATCATATGTTTAGCAGCAGCTAATTCGTTTGTAGACCACTTTATAGGAAATACAATAGGCCTGGATCTCTTTGACTGCCTGTCTTTCAGAATTAGGGCACATCTTCAAAGCAAAAACTTTAATTCCATGGCAGGGTTTGGGATTATACAAATCTAGGCTTCATGAAGATAAGACCACAGTAGTAGAAAAATAAATCAACCACCCAACAATATAGACAGCATACCAGTATTTTGCAATCAATAAAAGCTAATTAAGTATAGTCAGTACTAATCTCAGGAGATTGGAGCATTGATAACCCATAGTGTATGCAACTAAACTTGTTAAGAGTACTGAAAAATACCACTTTAACATTTCTCAAAGACCTGTATAATTAAGTAAATGACATATTCTTTGATTGCCCGTGTGCTGGCCTGGAACACTGAATTTCATAGTTCATTAGCACACATTGTTAATTAGCATGCATTGTTAGAAGTTCCAGTTTCCAGCCATGGTGGTGTCTGGAACAGACAGCCTCCGGAGGAGCAAGTAGATTTTGGAATGTTTTTAAATGAAAAGTAACAAGGAATCTATAATATGCTTTGATTTGCTTATGCCCTTGTTAATAAAATTTCTAGAGTAACAAGAAGATGCTTCAGTATACTTTATAATAAAGACTTTTTTAGTGCTCATTCCATAGATATTATTTCCTAATGATTAGAGGCCACTTCCATTCCATGCTAAGGCTTGATGTATAGGGAAAAAAATCTCTTTATCCTGGAATAGGTTGAAATTAGCAGTTGTCAATTTCTATTTCATAGGAAGATTGTAATAGTAATTGTGGGTGAGGTGTTTATCTTAATCCTTTCTTTTGACCATTTTAAGATCTCTTTGCTGAAGGAAGCCAACTCAGGAATCAGCAGAAATGGAGTAAGAATTGGACAAAACTGAAATAGTTTGGGGAAAGTGCCATGGATGCAGGATAATTGGAGGCAATGATATGAAGAAAGACTTGGGGTCTCACTGAATGTTAATCCAGGGGACAGGGGGACTGAGACTCAGACTCTGAGGCTTTGTCTCCTTTAGTTTTTATTGAGAGCTAACAGGTTGGCTATAGGAAATGATTAACTTTGAGAAACAGAGAAAAACCTGTTTACTTCAAAAGGTAAAAGAATAGGCTATTGACTCAAAGAGGGGAGAGTGGAGGAGCTGTATCTGGAGAACAATGGTCAAGATTCAGTGTGCCGACTCAGGACTTTCCATATCCCCAGTGTGCTGAGGACTATGAGATTCAGTTCTCAGATAGGCTCTGCAGCTGGTCACCCACAGGAAAGAAAAGACTTCAAGCTGTATTCTGCACTGACTATTCGTTGATACCATTTTAGTTTTAGGAAGGTTAGTATCCATCCATAACTTCTTTTTAGTTTTGGGAAAGTTAGTATCCATCCATAATTTCTTTGTAGTCACAGGAAGCCTTATTTCTATTAATTCTGCTTTAGTAGCAATAGTAACGATAATTTGTATATTACCTACTGTGTGCCCAACACCATGCTAAATGTTTTAATTCACATTATTCCCTGATTTTGAAATCAAACTTCTGAGGTATATATTGTAATTCTCACTTTACTAAGGAAAATAGTTGGCCAAATAGTTTGTCCAGAGTCATTGCTAATAAATGGTAGAGAACTTTTAAACCTGTCTCAGCTTGACTCCAGAGCCCATGCAGTTCCAGCTGCCATCTGTTCCTTCCTACCCACCAACTTACCCAAGTGTAGGAACTGGCCTAGTGAGTAGGTGTGTCCCTCCTGAGCCCAACTTAGTACATAGAAGTCTGATTTTTTGGTGTACGATAAAAAAATGACTTCCTATTTAAAATTCAGTGTCATGCATTATTAGTTCTTAGAATAGATGACTCACTTATTTTACTACTTTAAAACAGGCAGGGATACAAATGGCAGGACAAATGGTTGCTGTTCATGTAGTTTTTCTTAATTTGTGAGCGGATATTTTACTACACTGGTTGTATTTATGGGTACAAGAAAAAATATAAGACTTGATGTGATCAGTCTGAAATATGCTAATTATTTTTTCTGTGAATATGCATCCACACTATACATAGTAACATTAAAGGAACTTTCACCACACAATCCATCAATATTAGCCGTCAATCTGTCAGTTAATTGCTACTAAATATGCAGTTGGCAAGGTGGAACTCCAGTGCATATTAACAATAGTTTGCATTCTTCAGTCATGGCTTTTGAGCCATCATAGAGTGTGTGATGAATACATATTAAAAATAATGCAGCCTTTTCAGCTAAGTAATTTTGACACAGTGATGACATGTTTTTCCCTCTTTTTCTAAAGTGCTTATATCATTTCTCTCCTCACTCAGCAAAACAAAAAAGAAATAACTTACAAAAGGACTAAGAAACTACTGACTTAATTTCCATGTGCTGCACTGAATGGTATCCTAAAAGCAGCTCGGGAAAAGTTTCTTGCTCTCTCTCCCCTGATTTCATTTTATTTTTGTTTATAATAGGCTGAAGTGCTTATAAGGAAGAGAATTTTGGCAGAACTGTAAGACAGAAATGATTAAAAAGAAATGCTATATATTGACAAATGTTTGCCTCTAAAAGATTTTTTCCTTTTAGTACCTAATCACCTAGGCATGTGGGATTTTTTTTTTTTTTTTTTTTTTGCCTAGTTATGTGACATTGTGAATGCATGGCTTGTGTTCAACCTAGTATGAACATAGACCAATGGGATTTTGAGAGCTTGTATTTGAGAAGGCCCAGAAACTCCCACAAATGGGTGTCATAAGCCTTCTTTACTTTAGTGATGCAAAAACCCTCCACAGGATTCTTTTGGTCCTTGGTAAAACGGACCAAGCCAAACTTTCTAGTGTCCTGAGTGCCTCAGAACTGAGCAGCTGCCCCATCCTCCAAGAAACCTTTGCTTTGACTTCCCAACATGCCAGCTGCTTGAGTGGCTCCAGAGACCATGGCCAGGTGCTATTCAAACTATACCACCCTTTCTAACCTCTCCTCCATTTTGTTGTTTTGTTTCTGATTTAGCCTTGTAAAAAAATTGTCCCTTAGAAGGAAGTTCAGAGAGGGGGCTTTACTGTGACCCCTTTACACTCTGAGAACTACCTATTGCATAGGTGCTGATGTTCTCGTCTAGGCTCACTTGGTTTTCTGTTCCTGCTCAGGGCAGTCAGCAGCTGATTGTCAGTGAGCTGAAGGTCATTATGTAGAAATGCCACTGCTGGCTAATTGCCAGCTTGAGGTCCCTGGCAGCTTGCAGCCACTGCATCTTGTGCCACCAGAAGCCTTTGTTAGGAGGTGTACCCAATGCCATTGAGCTGTCAGTATCTTAGTCACCTCCTAAGGAGCACAGCAGGGCTCCTCTAAGTATGTTCAAATTCTTGCCTTGCACATAGGGCACAACCAATCCTGACAGTAATGTTCTTTCTAGAAAAGGCTCAGCTTGCCAAAGCACTTAGTAATTTCAGTAATAGGTTGAGCATGAAAAAAAATCTAATATAAATTTAGGGCTAATGATTAAAGCACTTTAAAACCTCCACTCATGGAAAAAAATTGCACGTTTGATTTGTCTTAGTCCAGTGATTAAGTCTTTTTGGAGGGAATTATTTAAAACAATGTACTCATAAGAATTATTCTCTTTTCCATGTTAAGAACACTTTACAATTAAACCCATTGCATTCTACAAAGTTTTCTTATTAAAGGTTATAACTCATTCTTTTCTCCTAGTCATAGAGTGTTTCAAACACCTTCCTGACAGTAAACTAATTTTGTTTTCATGTTGTCAAATGTTTTTGAAAAGACATGTGTGACAAAATTACAATGATTCCTTATTATTAAAAGTGAAAATGAAATGGACAAAAATATCTTCCTATATAGTGACTAAGTTTGTAGGAAGAACTTGAGTTTCAAAAGCAGAGAAAAATGCTATTAAATGTCACTTATCTCTTAAAAATTATATTGATACTCTAATAAACATCCATCTAGTAAATTTTTATTTATATCACCTTCAGCCATGATTCATGAAAATTATTTTCACTAATGGTCATTTGTTATTTGAGTATAAAGAATAGTATTTTGAAACATAGGTCCTGCGAAATGAAAGCATGCATTTTCCTTGAGTTGTGATTTATCTATGCTTGTAATATAGAACAAAGGATATGTTTTTAATTGCATAGCATGAATTATGGTGGTCCTTTGGACCAGATTGTGATCCAGAAAGAGCATAATTATTCACTATACTGGGTGCCCATTTGCTTTATTTCTCCCATAATCATTTATTTTCACCTTTGACTTTGTGTGTAAATAAAATAAAATCTTGCAGCTTCAGGACATAATATTTTGGTCTAGAGCTACTTAGAAATTTCCAAACTGTTATATCACTATTCTCAAAGATCTCATGAATTTCCTCCATTTTAGTAGCAGTGAGAATAAGAAAACCAGTTCAGTCATGGATAATTTGGCATTTTTCAAACAGGTGAAAAGGAAAACTATCTGCCTCAATGCTGATGATCTGTGTCAAATCTGAATATTTTTCTCATCAGTTTTTTTCTATATTAATCATCTAGAATGAAAAAAAATCTTGTAGTTTGGAGAGTGCTTATTTTAAATTCATTATACATTTGTTTGTGCAAAACAGGCCTGATAGCCTAAGGCTAGGGAACCCTAACATCATCATGCTCCCAGTGCCTTTGAAAGTTTGGAAAGGGCTCAGGTTCATTGTACCTTGAAGCAAATAATTTTTCTTTAAGGTTTTCATAGCAAATTGTTTTTTGTTCATTTCAGTGGAGTGTTTTGCAAAGCCTAAAACTGACTGAGAAATGGGGGGTGGGTGTCCATAGACACCATAAAAAATCCGTCAAGAAGATTTCATCAATTTGGAAGATTAATTTTTGGTCGATATTTTTCCTTTCATTGGAATGAGTTACTTCTGGAAAAAAGGAAGAGAGAGGAGGTCTGGGGAGAGGGAGAGAAAGAGAAAAGAAAAGTAAGCTTTCTATTGAGGTTTTATCTATATAGACTAGAAAGATAGAATAAAAGGATAACTAATTTATTAACTTGGGGCATTTTGTGGCTGATAATGATCATTGTTGATGGATCCAATCCATTGCATAGCCCAGACTGACTAATTTAATTCTACTGAGGTCAGCAGATAGAATGTGCTGTGGTTTCATCTTGCATAGGTAGATATGGTCAAAGTCCATTGGCCTTCTTGGAATAATGCAAATGAAAATTAGAGGTGGCATGAAATCTCCATGTATGAAAAAGTCATTTTGCTTTAGAGCTTTAATTGACATGACTAATCTGTAAGGTATTACTTTTCAACAATTATTTAATTTTTTATTCATCTTTTTTTTGCTCTTTACAGTGAGAATCTTTTAGTATTTACTTAGAACACTTCCCCCCCCCCAAAAAGAAACCTCCCATAAGTTAGCTCTGAGGAGCTTACCATCATCTTCATCACTGTAATTCTCCAGAAGATAATTAAACATGACTTTGGACCTTGAAAAAGCGAGTATAACTATAATTTTGTGCTATGATATTAAACACAAAGTCAGTGCAATTATCTTGTAGGCATACACAAGTAGAGGCAGCTGCCAAGTGTGTGTAATGTCTGACCAAGCTATAACTCAGCAAAGCATGACAGGCAATTCCCATTATCAAGAACCTCATGCGGCATCACAGTTTCATTGTAGTGGAATTTTGTTATTTTCAGAACCTTGCTCAAATTTTCCAGTTTTCAAGACTACAAATGACATATGTGGCACCCAGTTTCTCCAGAGATAACAAGGCAGTAGAAAAGACCTGCCTTCTTAGAAGTAATAAAAGAGTCCAGCAAGATCAGCATATAAAAATCAATTGCTTCCCTATATCCTGGCAATAGCCCATTAGAAAAATGGAGTCTCAAAAAATATTCTATTCAAAATTGCAACAAAACCTATATGGTGTCTGGAAATAATCCTAACAAAGAGTGCAAATGCTTTAAGGAGAATCATTCAATGAAAAAGCAAACTGTAAATAATACATTCACCATGATATATTTATATCCAATATCACCCACAAAATATACTATTATATTTCAACGTATTTATGTAAAAGAATAAAAATGGACTGGAAGGATATACACAAAACTTCTATTGTTTTGGAAATGAAGATTGGGACTAGTATTGGAGTGATGGTCAAAGGAGACTTTAGTTTTATTTTTATACTAAAAATAAGACATTTAGCTTTGTGATTTTCACATTCTTTTTTTTTATAAATTTATTTTTTATTGGTGTTCAGTTTGCCAACATATAGAATATCAGTGCTCATCCCATCAAGTGCCCACCTCAGTGCCCATCACTCAGTTACCCTCACCCCCCACCCACCTCCCCTTCCACCACCACTAGATCGTTTCCCAGAGTTAGGAGTCTTTCATGTTCTGTTTCCCTTTCTGATATTTCCCACTTATTTTTTCTCCTTTCTCCTTTATTCCCTTTCACTATTTTTTATATTCCCCAAATGAATGAGACCATATAATGTTTGTCGTTCTCCGATTGGATTTTCACATTCTTTTACAGATAATTTATTCATATATTACTTCTGTGATTAAAAAATTTATACATGGAGAAAATATTAGAATACTAGAAGTAAATAGATCATAACACTGATTTTGTATGCTAAATATATGGGTGATTCTTACTTTCTTTTTTTATATTTCCCTAATTTTATTTTGCATTCTCTCAGAAAAATAACCTGCTACAAAGTTAGTTAGAGAATATTAGGGGCTAGTCTATGGCCATACCACCCTGAATGCGCCCCATCTCATCTGATCTTGGAAGCTAAGTAGGGTTGGGCCTGGTTAGTACTTGGATGAGAGAATATTAGGGGCTAAAAAATAGAATGCCAAGCAGAGGAGAAAAGAGCCGGGAGCACCATAACATGCTAGGGAAAGCCAAAACAAAACAATTTGGACACATCAGGCCAAGGTTCAAATTCAGTAATATCGCTCTGAAAATTCTGGCAAAATTTTGATTAGGTTTCCCCAGCTAAGTAACTGGAGAAAATGATAGCTAATTGAGAGGATTAAGGATAATGAACTTAAAGATCCTCTATAGGGGAGATTTTTTTTTTTTTTGGGAATCAGATGATGAGAGTCTAAAACGAGATGTGAAAAATTTAGTAATCTTAATCAAGTTTTCAGCCTATGGGAAGCTAAATATCTAGGAAAAATATATCTTATAACCAGCCTCAGGACCATAAAGATGAAGAATTAACCAAAGTGAGTCATATCAAGATGGATTAAGTGGTATTAGGATTACTCTAGTAAGAGAAGCAAGGCAAGTTAGAATTCCAGACAGAAGCTGATGGCCAATTAATAAAGACTCTCAGGTTCTCTGCTCCATTAGGGACAGCCTGTTATTTTGACAGATGAATAAAACCAGCCTCATGGTGATGGTGGTGACATTTTATATACATATATAAAATATATATGATGGCTCACACTTACTGAATACCTATTGTGTCAGACACTGATCTAAGAACTTTGTGTTCTTAGAGCTTTCATTAGTTCCTCATGACAATCTGTGTTTACAGAAGAGAAAATAAGCCCTGAGAAGTGTAGTAACATGCCCAAGGTCACAGGGCTAATGAATGACATCTGCCCATTATTGAGGTGATTCTGAGCCAGTGTGGTAACCCTCTGTTAGGTGGCTCACTCCTAGAGATGATGTTTTATTCCTCCAACATAGATGATGATTATTATACCTCCCTTTCCCACTGTTGTGCTTTTTCTGGTAACTATCCCATGGAAAAGGTGTCCTCTCTAGAAATCTTCCTTCTAACCGGTTAGTAAATTATTTGTCATCAAGCTTATATCTTTATGGTTGCTTTTCTAGGTTAAATAATTATAGGTAAAAATCCTAGTTCCATTGACTAATGAGTACCAAGCATCTAGCTGGGTTGCGTTTTCAAATAGAATTCCATTTCTTTGTACCTGATGGAAAGCAGCATTATTATCCAAAGAATATTGAGACCACAAATGACCTGGGACTGGGGCGGAAAAAATAGAGGGAGGGAAAGGGAAAAGAAACACTGTAATTCACTTGAGCAATGGCAGCAGGAGAGCATAACTGTGACTGGGCAACCTTGAAAAGTACAATATGTTAAAGGAAGTTAGCAGTAATACTTTTTTTATTGGACAGCTTTATGTAGGCACTGAAGCGATTGGAATCTGGGGAAGGCAGAGATGAAGCCGAAATGCCCAGGGTTGCAAAGCCTTTTATCGAGTTAGTCAAAATATTAATGGAACTGTTTATGGCTCTGCAGCAAAAGTGGGTTTCATTTCCCTGATGCACAGTGTCCCCTGGGTTTGTCTCATCACCTCTCAGTTCTGCCTGGCATCGCTCTATCTGGGGTTCACCATGAGTAACTGAGTCTTAAGCTTTTCCTTTGCTCTGGCTCCCATGCTCTGCAGACAGAGCCCTGGAAACTTTTTCATGCCTTCTACAAGTTGCAATTCCCAGCTAGTTTTAACTGTTCAACTGAGAGTGAAGGCTGAATGTATTTAAAGAGGGGTATCAGGGTACTCAGTTATTTTGTAATCAAAAACTTTCATTATCACATTATAGATTACTTCAGTTAGAAAGAAATCATGGCTATGGCAAGTAGGAGTCCTGCATCCCTCATCTTCTCCCATCTAGATGTATTTTAAATATGAGATAGATGAATCCTTTCCATAAAGCACAGATATAAAAAAATCAATAATCAATTTACTTTTACTTATGCTGCACAAATAATAAAGCCAACGAATTTAAGTTTTCTTTTTTCTTTTTTTTTTGAATTTCAGTTTTCTTGGTAAGAGTTTTTCTTTCCCCCAAGACCACCTTTTACTCCAAAGCTTTTCTTTTACTGCTATCACAAAAAGTTAGCTTCAAATAGATGCTAATATGTTAATTTCCACTGATTCATTTTAACAAGTGGGGCTGGTTTGAGAGGCAACATTACAGCCACTAGCCTGGAGCCTAGAGCTAGGGTCCAGAGTGGCTCCGGTGGATGGAAGCCGATTGCAGTGGAGGGAAAGAGATTGCCAGTACTGAGGGTGAACATTCAGAGAGTGAAACCAGGGAGCTCCTACTTACCAGTATTTATGAACCCCACATTTATGGACATGGTGTTTGTACTTCAGAGAAAATAAAGGCTACTTTGTAAAAGGACATTGCTCTAAAAATTCCATAGAAGATATACTTTCCATAATAGCAACAGGAAGTGGACATTGTCTAGAAAATACAATCAGCATCTGCATGCAGAAAAAGGGTTTAACAAAAAATTCAGTAATGAATAAAATAATAAGCAGAAGGTATTTTATGGATTTTTCCAAAATTATCCAATGCTGATTTGGTCTTCGTGTCTCTGCGTTTGAAACTGGTTACCATTCCTGTAGTGTATGGGCTGGAATCTCATTTGCTCAGCATCATTGGGTAACGACGTGTTTTGTGTATTTCCTAGGTAATGGAAGATCAACCTTTTAAGGATACAAACTTCTAAAAAAAAGTTTAGGTAAAAACAGAGGGGATCCCTGGGTGGCACAGCGGTTTAGCACCTGCCTTTGGCCCAAGGCACGATCCTGGAGACCCGGGATCGAATCCCACGTCGGGCTCCTGGTGCATGGAGCCTACTTCTCCCTCTGCCTATGTCTCTGCCTCTCTCTCTCTCTCTGTGTGACTATCATAAATAAATAAAAATTAAAAAAAAAAAAGTTTAGGTAAAAACATTTTTACTTTGTAGTTCTTCAAAGTTGACTCCACTGAGCATTGTTTAGCATTTTCCTGACATGTAAGATTCATCTTGAGAATTTCATTTATTGTATTATGCTGAAATGCAGTGATTTTTCTGTTTAAATTGGTTTACAGCTATACTAACTGATGCTGGATTGCTGTGTTTGAGGTCTGCTGCTCCTTTTTTCCCCTAATTCTTTTTTTGGGTCAAATTTTAGAGTTACAATTACTATTTGTAGTGTGTTCTCCTGATTTTTTATAATAACTTTGCATAAAATGAGAAACCAGGCAATGAAGCATTTTAGAAGTACAAAATAACAGTAATGATGAATGGTTACCAAGGAACTTTAATGAGTAACTTAAAAAAAAATTATTCATTCATTCATTCATTCATTCATTTATTGCTCTTGAGCAGGGGGCAGAGAAAGAGGGAGTGAGGGAGAGAAGCAGACTCCCTGCCATGTGGGGAGCCCCATTTGGGGCTTGATCTCACACCTTGAGTTCATGAACTGAAATCAGGAGTTGGACACTTAACCAACTGAGCCACCAGGCACCCCTCTAAATGAGTGACTTTCATGGTATATGTGTTGTGTATTTTGTGTTCCACTTTTTAGGACTAACAATCAAGCTTCTAGAGAAATGACCTACATTTTCTACTTATTGGTCAGTTTCTCATACTCTTCAGTACATTGATTTTTTTTCTTTCCTTTAGAGACAAGGCTGCTCTTGCTTTGATTATCAATAACATTTTATCTTTTGATGATTTGTTTTCATTCCCTTTGGGACCTCTTTTTTCTCTCCCCTCTTATGTAACATTTTGCTCTGTCCTCATCTCTGTACACTGTCTTGGTGAGCCATCAGAGGGTGATTGTTTAAGGTTCTTTGGGCTTAACATGGGAAAGGAAGATGGCTAGTAGGAATGTTCATGAGAATAAGGAGGAGCCGGGGTCCAAAAAGACTGGTAGTGGAGCAAGCCGTGACCTTGGGGAAGGGCATGGGTGACCTGGTCCATTAATAATAGCAGGGCAATAGAGGAAAGCTAGTCTGATCACATGCAGATATTAGAGCTGGATTCAGTTCTCAGATTTAGGCACTGAATGTAATTAAGCAGGGAGAGGATGCTCAGCAGCTGGCACAGTGGGATACTGGGCACATACTACTCCTGGATGGGTTTTCAAAAGCTACTTGTGATCTGAAGGTGGAGATAATACATTCCATTTATCTATGTTCAATCCTGGAACAGTGACTAGTGGACAACTCTGCTAGCCCTCTGGGTGGGCTACTCTTTCTCACTTTTATTGATTTTTGAGATTGGATCATTGTAGCTTGTATGCCTATGTAGAAAAGGGATTGAAGAAGGGAAAAGCAAGTATTAAGTATTTATTGGGAGAAGTGTTATAAAATGCATGACTGCTATCTCAAACTGATGACTCAAATCAGTTCCATTCCAGAGAGCTGGATATAATATAGCCAACTTGTGAAGCACAGTATATCTAAAACTGACCTCCTCTTCCCACCCACACACATTTCATGGCACCACAATCCATGTAATCATACAAACCTCCTTAACTTTCTTTTCCTATTCACGTGATCACTCAGCCAGCAGCTCTGACTCATAAATCTATTAATTTTGCATCTCATTATCCAGCTGCTATTGTATCAGATTTACTCTTTATGTAGTCATATATATATATATATATATATATATATATATATATATATATATATATATATATATAAAAACTGGTTCCAAATTGAGGGTCCTTCAGTATTTTTGAGTGCTTACTATGGGCCAGGCACTAGGCTGGGCATATTGTGGATACAGTGATGGGTAAGCTGACATGGTATCTGTTCTTAAACTGAAACCTTCTAAAATAGACAATCTTTTCTCTCTCTTTCTCTCCTTTAAAGTAGGCTCCATACCCAACATGGGGCTTGAACTCATGACCTTTAGATCAAGAATCACATGCTCCACCAACTGAGCCAGTTAGGCACCCTGAAAACCAACAACCTTTTATTTATTTATTTATTTTTTTATTTTTTATTTTTTTTTAAATTTTATTTATTTATGATAGTCACACAGAGAGAGAGAGGCAGAGACATAGGTAGAGGGAGAAGCAGGCTCCATGCACCTAGAGCCCAATGTGGGATTTGATCCCAGGTCTCCAGGATCGTGCCCTGGGCCAAAGGCAGGCGCTAAACCACTGTGCCACCCAGGGATCTCCCAACAACCTTTTAAAGAGCAACAACAACATACATGATCCTGCCTCAACAATGCATCTGTTCTCCATATATATGAAGTCCTTTCCTCAAAAGGTAAGACCTCAGGTCCCATTAGTCACTATACCATCTCAGTGACATTTATTCCTTTTCTAGTTTAGGCACAATCCTATCTTGATATATAACCTGAGGATTAAATTGTAAGTTCAACATCAGCAAAAATTAATATAAAATATTAGTGGAAGAGAGAACATGGTTAATAAATATAATACAAATATTGTACATATGATATTGTATATATAAAGAACAAAGAAGAAAAATATATAGCTCCTGTAGTCTGTTTTTTTTTTGCAATTGGCCATGAGGGTATTATTGATATTTATATCTTATTAACTATCTCATCTTTCCTTTCTTCCAAAGCCAGCACCTAAGTTTGTTGTTGTGTTTTTTGATAGGTGGGGGAGAGAATCTTAACTTAAGCGCCAGTGTGAAGCCCAACATGGTGCTTGACCTCATGACCCTGAGATTATGATCTGAGCCAAAATCAAGAGTCGGACACTTAACCAACTGAGCTACCCAGGCACACGCCCCATTAAGTTTGTTTCTAATTTATATTCTATTTTATTTTTAAGACCGTGATTAGTTGGGATGACTCCAAACCTCAGTCCTGAGGCAGTAGGGACCTTGGTAGGCCTGCTTGTACATGAACTTATATCAGTAGACATGGCATTACTAGAAAAGAGATGCACTTCTCCACTTTCTTTATGTAGAACAAAATATTACTCCTTGATAATCAAGAGCAATCACTTAAAACACCACAAAAACTTTCTTCTTCTTTTTTCTATTTGTTTCATGACTTAAACTGCTTAAAATGCTTATAAGGACCATATGATTGCCTCAACTTCAAGTTCAGTGGAACCAATAACTTGGTCCTGTCTGGAGGCCTTCTTTCTTTGTGTACTAAGATAAACTAGTAAAATCTAAAGTTATGTGTTGTGAAGCAAAACTTTCGTTTTGTGGTATATGTAAGAAGTGCCACCTCCGCCAGACACATGAATTCTATCTCTAGAAGAAACTGTACCATATATGATTGCTGATTCACAGCGTATATCATGTACAATTCTTCAGTAGGAGAACATGCTCACTTTGCAAGGTGTTGCCTAGAAGCGGATGCTATAACTGAGTCTTCAGGAAGCAAGTATATTCTGTGAAGTCACCTGCTTTTATTTGATGATACATGAAAATATCATAGGTGTCACCTGATTACCTCACAGTTTTTGGTGATAGAATGCAGTGATTGGTCAAGAGGCAGAGCTGCTTAGAATACTATCAATACTAGAGTAACAGTAACGGCATTGCAATAAAGATTTCATAAGCCCATGGTTAGTGTTGCTGACAGAACAGTAGTCTTTGTTGCAAGGTAAACAAGTACTCTCCATGATGACAGTTTACTATAATTATCATGCAGACAGATGGCTGGATAGTTGATGTGGAATCTATGGTTGCAAATAGGGCACTCAGCAGTTATAGTACCAGATAAACAATGGTTATGAGAAAACCATGTTGTTGATTCTTTCTATTGTATCCACTCATATGATGAAGGCCACTTTTACAAGGCTCCACTGATTAAATACATGTACACTTTTCAGTGCTAGCTGTCATTCATAGAATGGCTCACCCTATTTTCTTGCTTTGTATTTGACTTCTGGTGAATATCTACACATGCACAAATACAACATAAGAATTTTCATGCTTTGTGTCCTTTCTGTGAAGTCCATTCCATCCCTCTTCCCCAGGCCTTTTTGTCAGTTACCTATTATTTTTTCTAAGACTGCCACTCATCCAGCTCCTGCTCATGGATCAATGTGGATCCATACTTCATCTCTCCTTCCACAAGAACTGGAAAATCGGTCATAACACTCAAAGTTCTTTCCATTTTGATGGTTGCCCTTCATACTGTCTTTCAAAGTCACCAAGAATGTTTGATTTGCATCTGGATGGCTGTTATTCACAGTGCCATTGTTCCTGCAGCCTATTTGGTAACTATTGTAATTTGCTGTTTGTTTTAGATGTTTCTTTTGTTAATAAGGTGCTTGAGTAGGGAGGAGTTTTTAATTTACTATCTTCCTACAAATTGTTATGTATATATACAACATTAAGCAATTTTTTGGGGGGTATTCATTGTAGTTTAAAAGAAGAGTGAAAATACATTTATTTCAGAATCCATTGCACTCTGCCTTACTTAAAGAAGAATTTTGAGAAAATTTTCTATTTTGAAGGCCTCATGAAAGGATTCCATTTTAGAATTTCTCATAAAATGTCAACAGAGTAAGCCTAGCAAAATGCCCTCCATTTTCTTCAATATAAATCATATGTCAGGTAAAATATCTGAGCGTATGACAATGTGTTGCAGGAAGATTTTTACCTCCAGTGTGTGTAGTAACATTGTGGTCACAGGAATACATTCTAGTAGGTATGATTCTTCTTATTGGTCAACTATATGACAGCTTCAAATTTTAAAACATATCAGTTAGACTCCGTTTTTAATATGTGGTATTAGATGGAAGATAATGGGCTCATAAATTGCATGAAAATCAAAATAGTGTCTTATAGTCTGTAATATAGATAATCTTACTCTAATGGTATTTGTTTTGTATTTATTGAGTTGTGTATGTGGCCTTCAGAAAACAACACTGAACTTTTAAAGGGGAAAAAACCGACTGAATGATATCTTCTCTTTTGATGAAGAATTTCTACTTGGCTATCAATTATGAAGCATATATTTTTTAAGATTTTATTTATTTACTCATGAGAGACACACAGAGAGAGGCAAAGACATAGACAGAGGAAGAAGCAGGTTCCCTGCAGGGAGCCTGATGTGGGACTTTATCCTGTGACCCTGGGATCACACCCTGAGCCGGAAGGCAGATGCTCAACCACTGAGCTACCCAGGTGCTCCAATTATGAAGCATCTTAATAAGCAAGATGGATTTACAGCTGTTCGAATATCCATTTCTTTGTGCAAATAGTGGTAAGTTGAAAAGATAGATTTTCAAGAGTGAAATAAAATTTTAGTAATGAAATAAGCTTGACAATTCCATTCAACTAAGAAATGTGGTAAATGAACACTATACTTTTTTTTTTCCTTTTGAAATGCATGTTTCTCTAATGTGGATTAGTTCATATGCATTTGGTAAAATAGGGGGGTGATGTCAGCATAACATGGAACATATGCAATGTTATGTTCCAGCATGTCAATTTTATAGCTATCAGATAAAAACTTTTTCACAGTTGGGAAGAAAGTCTTAACAGTTAGAAAGGCCTTAAGAAAATAACTGAACAATACTACAGAAGTGACTTCCTTTCCTGCAAGAAAGTGCCTTTTTGGTTTAGTAGCTTCAGGAAATGGGATGATCTCCACTGTGTGAAGTTGTCTGGGGAAGCTGCAAATGCAGAAGCAGTGGATGAGAATACATTCTTCCAATGTTGAACAAATTAAGGAACAAGAATATACGTGGAATGAACTTTTAATTTTCACATAGTTGGCCTCTAGTAGAAATGAATTCTGCAAGGGTCTACATCTCAAAGTAGAAGCACATGCCCAAGGGTGTAAGATTCAAAGGACGTACTGGGGATGATTTTAGGTGAAAATGTCAATGGAGGTTTAGCTGTGCTCCTGGATTTGTCAGGATTGGGATTGGTTTTGTCTGTCTTTTGGTTACAGAGTCTTATGGGTTTTGGCTGGTCTGCCATAATCCTGTTTCTCTCCTAAGAACATGAGGTTTTTCAGAAAGGCATAGTTGGCCATAGAGTGAAATGCCTCAACTTTGTCTAGGAAGGTTGGAGTAAACCTCTCTTAGACCAAGGGATGGTGATTTCTAATTTCTAAAATGGCAAAGCACTATAACCAGTTCATTTTATAAGCTATTGTGCAGATAAAATGAGATTACATATGTGATTTCTAACTTTTAAATAATTTTATTTTCTTGTAAGGAAATTTCTCAAGATTGAGAGTCTGTGTTAAACCTGCTTTCTACAAATCTTTAGAAAGAACTACCTCTGTGTAAAGCACTGTGCTATGTATTATGGATAAAATGAGCAAAATTACCATGGTCCTAGCCTTGTGAAGTTTATAGTCTGGCAGGGGGGATGGAGTTGAATAGGATAATCACAGAAATGATTATTTAGTTAAAAGCTATGAAGAAAATGAACATAGAACATAGAATATACTGAGTATATAGTAAAGCATCTTGATCTTGACTAGGGCACTGCAGAAGTCTCCTCTGAGGAAGAGCTAATTATGAATTGGATTAGCCTGAATAGGAATTAATTAGGTGAGTGTGTGTATGCACATGTGCCTGCACACATGTGCAGGCTCATCTCAGGAGGAGAGGCTTATCACAGACATGGAAGCAGTGTGTATAGAGGACCTATGTTAGAGTGGAGGATAGACACTGGAGAGAAGGCTCATGTTCCTGTGGTCCCTGGAAAGGAAGGGTATGATGGACAGGAGCCAGACCTGGCAAAGCCTTGTGGTTCATGGTAATTTTGAGCTTAAACCTAAGAACAGTGGAACTCACTGAAGAATTTTAAGCCATAAAATCAGATTTGTATTCTGAAAACATATTTCTTGCTGCTGAGAATAACAGATTAAAAAGGTGCAAAAAAGGGTCTTGTGGAGTCTAGCTAGAGATTATTGTAGTAGTCCAGGAACTTTTCATCAAGAGTGCCATGCTGTCCCTGTCATTTCAGAATAGGATGATGGCAGTGGAAATACATAGATGTTGGAATTTAAGATCTAAAACCAAATGAACAAGCTATATTGGATATAAGGGGTAAGTAGAAGACTATAAAGATTACATCTGTTTCTACCTTGAGAATTTGAATTATAGTGGTGCAGTTCATGGAGTTGAACACTGGATTTCTGAGAAAAGATAGTGAATTTGGTCTTGGACATGTGTCTGAGGTACCTTGGAGATTTTCAAGTAAAGATGTTGAGTGGCAAGTTGGATATATATATCTGGAGTTCAAGGAAAGGTTTAGCCTTGGTTGGAGTATGAATTTGCGGAATACTTCAGTTTTAATTGCTCACTGAATTCCTGTGCCCTAGTAAGATTACCAAAGGAGAGAGTACAGACTGAAAAAAAAATAAGGCTCACCTTAAAGGTACCACTAAGAACTAGGTAAAGGAAGATGAACCAGCAGATTTGAATGAATAGAGAAATAGGAGGAATGTGTGGAATGACTAGAGCCAAGCTAAGTGAGGATTTCAGGAGCACTCATTCTCTTTTCATGCTGACGGGAATAAATGTTTCAAGTAAGAGGAACAGAATTTATAGTATGGTTTCCCGTGTCTTAGTCTCTGTGGATAGAGATTGGCAATGTTTTAAATTGTATGAGCTCAGTATAGACGAGTTTCTGACACATAAAGGAAATCTACATTTTAAACACTTCTGTTGGAATTACGTTTAATAAGGATGGCTTTCTGATAAAAGATAGCTCTTTCAGGTGTTTTATATACAGCAGGGCTACATTCTGGCTGTGTATGTATGTATGTATGTATGTGTGTTTGTGTGTCTGTGTGTGTGTATATATATATACATATATATATATATATATATGGCCCCAAACTCTGTCATCTATTGTGGGTATATAGTACCTACATTTGTAGATGTTATATATAGTACCTTCCGTACCTTCGATATAAATGTTCTTCTTGGTTTTAGATTTTGTCACTTAGCTATAATAATCTTCAGCAATTACCATCTACTTTTGACATTCCTTAATTTTGATTGATGTCCATGTGATCAGAATGATCTTAAAAAAAACAACTATGCACTGGCAAAATAAGGAAACATACAAAAATCGTGTTTGAATAGTAGATCTGTGAGTTTCCCCTTCTTTTTACCTTCCTGAAGTTTTGCATTTCTGTTATGAGCAGGTATCTCCTTTATAGTGGAAACAAGAAGATTGATTCCTTCCCTGAAACAAAAGAAAACTGCCCCTCCCATATAGGGGTGTATTATGTTCTAAAACATTTTAATGATACTTTAAGAAGATGGTTTTCCTTTTTCTTCTTTTTTTCAACCCATGCTCCTAGTGGCAATTTACCATCTGTGTGTGCAGGTGTGGTTGAGAAGAGCACAGGAACAACAGTTTGTTCCATACTCTGCTGTAGTGACATTTGAATATTTTTGTAAGTTTTTATTATGTCCTGGCTATTCCTCTCAGTTGCTAGAAAATGAAATGCTTTCATTATATTATTAATTACCTAAGCAATGATTTTAGGAGATATTTATACCTTTTTCATTCTTTTGTGAAATTCGATATACATTTTATCTTGCTCTAGCACAAAGCAATTATCTTGTTACTTTGTTACAATGACTGAAATTAATATTCATTTCCTTTATAATTTAATAAATAAAAAGACTATGTATAGCATCTACTATACATACCGCAGAAAGAGTATGTAATTTCAGTATAACATCTCTCCTTTTCCTCACAATGGTTTTGTATCAGTCAGTCATAAATGAAAGTTCATCAGGAAACATTCCTAGGGAAGTAGCAGGTTGAACTTTCTATAAATTCCAGCTTTATGTGACTAAAGCATGAGTTTAATGAATCTGCTGCAGTCTGTAGCTTGGAGCATGGGCCAAGTATCCATTGTTTGTGGCTTAAGACTGAATAGGCAAGGGGCTCCCTATGAAATACCACTGGATTCTGAATAGTTTGACCAGTTAATGACGGGAGATTTCTTTGCTTGATCTTTTAGAGTGGTTTAAATAACAGTTCGTTAAGAGCACCCTATTTTTTTCCCCTATTAGTTTCATGTTCACTGACCTCAAGTAATTGAGGAGATATTATGGAGATTTCTTCCAATATTCCAAATGTCATAATTTAGGAATTTTTGATTGCCGACACAGCCTAGCTATAAAATCAAAAATTACCTATGGTTACAAAAGATAAGATCTTTTTGATCTATTCACTGCAGTGTACTTGATCTCTTTAAATGTTTGGTGCGGGATGTAGCTGTTCCATTATGTCTTTAAAAGACACAATTGGCCAAATCCTTGTAGCAACTGTATTTTCTATTTGAAAGTACTGAATCTTCTGGAACTTGATAAGCTTCTGTAACTAAAAATTAAATGACTCCCTCAGCCTGAGATTCCCCTATAAAAAGGAGAAGTTCATGATTTCCCCCTTTTCTGTTAAGGTCTACTTGGCATAAAGACACCTGAATCCCGTTATCCAGCTAAAACAAGCATTTTTGTCCTTGCCTGGGGTAATGGGGCTGATGAGGTGTTTTGTTTCCAGAAAGCAGGAGAATTCCTTTGGTGCACTGGTGCACAGGAACATTAAGTGCACTGCAACATTTCTGTAGGTGGGAAGGATTTATGCCCAGTTCTCAAAGAGACTCATACCTGTTATTAACCTACATTCTTCATGAGGCCTTTAATCAAACTATACCAGGTCTGAAACAGGCATTTTAAGCACTTTGCTTTTGAATGAGTGTAAAGGCTTTTAAATGCTGGATCAAGTAAGAATTAGACTCAAGATAGGCTGTTCCAGATTTTTACCTAAATAGAACTCTTGGCATCAGCTTCACTCGCTTAAACTGTGCTGTTAGAAATGAAAAGCAAATCAGAAGACATCAAATGGGAGTCCCATTTTTGGATATACCAACTCTCTGTTGCTCTGCTGTAGCAACCTGAGAGTGAAGAAAGTACAAGTTAAAGGAGAGAAAATGTAATTATGTCTCTGTGGGCTTGTGAGCCTGTTAGTGAAATTTTTTTCTAAAGTGAGCCTTCCTATGAGGCAGCTTTTAGAAATCCTCTCTCTAGAATATTGCCAGCACAGTGCTGTTCTTGTGAAAAATTATATCACTCCATTCTTCTCTCCTTCCATAAAGGAAAGATTTTTCTTCAATTGGCTAAGCAGACAGGAATTTCAGTTAGCATCCGTTTTCATGATGTCTTTAAAAAAATTGAACAATATCTTTTATTACAAGGTTACGAATGGTGGGAAAGCATTTAAATTGAATAATTCACTGACAATGTGCTAATGTTGGTATTCAAAAAATGTAAAATAATAAGGAGGCTTATTTTAGGACATACGCATTTGAAAAGGTGGTGTGCTGCATAGTATGTGCTAATTACAGTGGTCAATCCAACTAGACAACCACTGAGTCGCAAACATTGTTTCTCAGTAGGAAAGCACAGAATTTGACTTTGACTGTTGCTCCCAAACAGGAAACACCGCAGTGATGTGGGGGTAGGGGCACTGGGAGATTTCTTTGAGGAGTGTGCAAAGTCATAAAGAAACCTAACGAGCTATTAACCTTCCAAATGGCTTTAAAAATGTCATATAATTTAACTTTGCTTTTTACTGTTAGACACCACACAAAGAAGACCTTAAAACAGTTTGAATGGGTAAATGAAAAAAAGGGCGAAGATACAAAGAAAAATAATGAAAGGTGGTATGAAGGTGTCCAAATGAGATTTTTAAAAAATGAATGAAGAAGCTGGCAGAAGGAGCTCATCCACAGCAAAGCTTTGAGCTCATTTTTACGTAGGGCCCCAGAAATGTTTTGAGTCTTGCATTGAAGAGGTTAAAAGGGGAAGCCACTCAGAAAGGCTTAATGGCACTATTGGGCATATCACCCTGACTGATTCATATTTGTGGAAATCTTAGCATGTTTCATAAAGGAAGCCCCAAATCAATCTGAATATTATGTGAGGATTTCAAAAGGCTGTCCTGAGGAAAAGAAAACAGTTGAATAGATGGAATTGAAGATTATTTCCGAAGTCATTTACAATGTCACATGTACAAACACAGAAGAAATATAAGAAATACTGCCAAACAAATCAGATGACACTCGCATACACACACATTTTTAAAGTCCTGTATCTTTTAGTAATTTCACTGTGGTTTTTGGTTCAGGTGATCACTGTGTTAAGTTTTGGAATAGTGTTAGGCAAGCCTGGCCCTGGGTGAGAATGAACATTAGTGAAGATCTTTGCTCTCTAGGCTCCTTTTCTGGTCACTTTTACTTTGACTATTGGTTTTAAGCATCCAGTATCCTTAGAGTGTCCAGGTCAGGTTAACTTCTCACTTGTAGGGCTATGTTTCTCTCTACACAACTTATATTCAAGCCTGTCTTTCTCTCTCTCTCTCTCTCTCTTTCTTTCTTTCTTTCTTTCTTTCTTTCTTTCTTTCTTTCTTTCTTTCTTTCATTCAATTCTTTCACACACAAGTGATTGCATATATCCTTTCTTTTATATGTCACATGTTCAAATGTGCCAGTGTTTTCTTTTTTCTTTTTTTTTTCCTTTTGCTTCATGGCAATTGAATGGTCTAATTCACCAAAAGGCATTATTGCATATTGATGGATTAATGTTTTTATACCTTCCAGGGAAATCTTGAAGATATGACCTTATTCTCCAATGCCAAAATGTTAACCCCCACTTCAATAAAGGAGCAGGGAGACACATCATAATCACTTCAAATCACCTGTGTGGCAGTTGAAATAGCCTTAAGAATGTGAAATAGCCTTAAGATTAAGCTAGAGAAGATTTTTATGAGAATCTGGATCTTGGAACTTTCCCACTGATTTTTTTTCTTTCTATTGGATATAGCTGACATGGTTGCAAAGCTTCTGTTACGGTTTTGGGATATGCCTGGGTCCTCTTCAGTGGAAGTTATGTGGGTACATTTTGAAAAATGCTTTTTATTATTTATTTTTATTTATTTGTTTGCTTATTTATTTTAGAGAGAGAGACTTCAAGCAGGGGGGGGAGGAGCAAAGGGAGAGAGAGAGATAATCTTCAATGGGAGCACAAAGCCTGATGCGGGGCTCCATCTCATGATCCTAAGATTATGACTTGATCCGAAATCAAGAGATGCACGCTTACCCAACTATGCCACCCAGGCACCCCTGAACAACGTTTTTAAGCCTGAGAATTTAAAAATCTGAATAAGGAGCTCCGAGAAACATTGTATGGAAAAAACAATCATATAGGACATTTTAAGTAGGATGTCATGGTGGGTGGAATGCCCAATGTCAGGAAATGTGAGTTGTGGCTCTGGCTCAAACATGACAAATGTAGGTTATCCCTTAATCTCTCTGAGTGAGATTCCTCAATTGTAAAATGAGGTGGTCATTGATGCTTCTCTATTGGTCCCCTGAAGCTCCATCAAATAATTTGAACCCACTGGATTAGATGACCTCCTAGACTTTTTCCAGTTGTTCCAAACCTAATAAGTCTTGATTATACTTTTCTATTAGAAATTAAAACTGAGGTTCAGTAGGGCAACTTTGCCTTATCAATAAGAGATACTTGCAGATCACAGAAACCGTTGTTTTCTGTGACACATCCTTTACTAAGAATCATATGGTTGAGCTCCTGCCAGGATTTCTGAATTTTAAAATCCTTTAAGCTATTAGTAAATATTTAGTATTTTGTCTCTCAATGGGATAAACTCCTTTCTCCCTGAATTTATATAAACATGGGAAACTAACATTCCTATTTGCCTGAGGAGTGATTGGTAGAAAGTGAAATTGGGGCTTTTAGGAATTAAGGCCTTAGCTGAAAGCCTTGTCTTCTGTCTCAGACAGTTTTGGCTGGACCAAGTGGGCATTTCTTTAATGGACCAAGAGACAAGGACACTATTATATCTTTGAAGTTTGTCTTTATTTGGACACAGCATCTGATATTTTTGGATTTGTCATTTTTTTCAAACTGCCCCACTCTTTCAGGTCCTTCCTCTGTTTCCTGTGAGTCTCCCAGCTCTTGAAACTCTCTTCATCCCCTCTGACTTTTCCAGAGGTCAGTTTATAGCAGGGCCATATCCTCTAATACAACCTGTTTTTTTGTTCCCCACAGCTCTTTCAGGCTATGGTTCTTCTAAGTAACAGCTCTTTTAAGGACACTGTTCAGTTCTCTAGATTAGCTTTGGGGAAGCAAATCTGTATAAATACTCACTGGCATAATCTTAACTGCCCCCTCAGCAACTTTTTATTTTTCTCTGAGGTGGAGAAATGGTCTGTTGATTTCTTCTTTGGCTCAGAGTATATTCTCAGATACCCAAAGGATTCTAGAATGCTACGATTCTTTCTTTGTGGTGGATAATTCAGGAACCTAGGGAGCTTGGCATAACTCTCCAATTTATATTTACTTCCTTGGATAAAGCAACACATAACGAATCAAGACTCAGAAACAGCTCAGGGCTTATCATAGTTCCCTGAGGTAATTATGCAAAGTAAACTCTAATAAAGATCATGGGTTATACACATACGAGCAGCTTAAATCCATGCTTCATTTAAGCTCATTGTGATGAGTGGATATTGGTTGTTTGTTGCCATTTCCCTGTGGACTAAAAGATTAACGTTCATTTCAGAGTAGCATAATTTGTTCTTCAAGGGAAGACATTTAAATGATGAAGAAAATCACATCCTGAGGGATGACAGGTGACTTGAACCTTGAACTTTTTGAGTGAGTGTATTTATAGTTTTTGTTGTCTAATCCTTCAAAGTTGAAAGATGAGAGGGATTCTAATTAGGAACATCTCTTTGGAGATGGACTGTGTATCGTAGGGATAGATGTCTCCTCCATATCTAGTGCATGCTAGGAGTTTTTTTGAGGTCATCAGACAACTACCTAATTTTCCTGGGAAGAAAGAATAATTCAAAATCATAACACTGATGAAAATATTAGGAAATTATCTTAGTCAATTTGGGCTGCTACAACAAAGTGCCATGGACTGGGTGGCGTATAACAACAGAAATTTATTCTTCACAGTTCTAGGGTCTGGAAGTCTAAGCTCAAAACATGAGCAGATCTGGTGCCTGGTGAGAGCCCACTTCCTGGTTGATAGATGGAGGTCTTTTTACTACAATCACAAATGGTAAAAAGGGCAAAGGAGCTCTTGGGGTCCCTTTTATAAGGGCACTGATGGCTTTGCCCTCATGACCCAATCACCTCCCAAAGGCTGTACTTCTGGCACCATTACTTTGCAGGTTAGGATTTCAACATAGAAATTTTGGGAGACACACACATTCATTCAGGCCATTGCAGAAATACAGTTTCATGTAGTTTTGCTGATTTTGTAGGCAGATTAACTGCTTTAATAAAGGACTTCAAAGTCTTGTCTTCCAAGGCCAATTAATATCAGGCATTGTCTTTCATAGTTTTATTCATTTTCAGGCCCTTATGTCTGTGTGGTACAGGTCACTTATACCCTGGCTCCGTGTTAATCCTCAGTAAGACAGGAATTGATTATTAGAAGCTTATCCACTGGCAGGTGGAGTCTGGAACCCTGCCACATATAAGTGGTAATGTGGAATTGACTTAGCTTCTGACATGCTGCAAAACAGCTCTGAACTGTGACATCTGATTGGCTCCTAATCTCTCCCAGGTGTCAGGCGATATCAGTTAAGATCTGGGTATCTTTATTCTAATACTTCAGAGATTTGGAACTCATTATCATTTCTGATAGCTAACCTTATGGTTTTAAAAAAAAACAGTGATATTGATGATGGTTCAGTTTTATTTAGCACATTCACTTAGCACTCTGTGGGATGAACTTTTGCAGTCATTTTGTGTGGATTATCTCATTGCACTCACAATAATTCAATGAAATATTTTATCCTTACTTTGCAGTTCAGAAAATGTAAGCTTTGAAAGGTTGATTACCTTGCTTGGTTCTACATAGCCAGTAAGTTGCAGAGCCAGTGTTTGAAAACAGATTTCTTGACTGGAGAGTATACATTAAATTAATCAATCAATAATTAATTATACAAAATATCTTTTAAGAAGTGTTCTTAAATCTTTTATTTTTTTACCTTTTTAAAAATTGAATTATAATTGACATATGTTATATTAGTTTCAGGTGTACAACATGTTGATTTGGAAATTCTATATATTTACTCAGTGCTGTGGTTGTGTCACCACCATCTGTCACCATAAAAACTATTACAATATTGTTGACTGTTTTCCCTATGCTATACTTTTAATCTCCATGACTTACTTATTTTATAACTAGAAGTTTGTATCTCTTATCTCCTGTATCTCTTTCACCCATCCCCATACCTACCTCCCCTATGGCAACAACTAGTTTGTATTTAAGATTCCGGTTGGTTGGTTTGTTCATTTGTTTTGTTGTTTGCTTGTTTGTTTATTTATTTTTAAAGATTTTATTTATTTATTCATGAGAGACACAGAGCGGCAGAGACATAGGCAGAGGGAGAAGCAGGCTTGCTGTAGGGAGCTTGATGCAGGACTTAATCCCAGGATCCTGAGATCATGCCCTGAGCTGAAGGCAAGATGCTCAACTGCTGAGCCAGCCAGGCATCCCTGATTTGTTGTTTAGATTCCATATATAACTGAAATGATATGGCATTGGTCATTCTCTGTCTGACTTATTTCACTTAGCAAAATACTTTCTCAGTCCATCCATGTTATTGCAAATGGCAAAATTTTCTTTTTTTGTGGCTGAGTATTCCCTATCTATCTTACATCTTCTTTATCCATTCATGTATTGATAGACACTTAGCTTGCTTCCATATCTTGACTGTTATAAATAATGCTGCAGTAAGCATAGGGGAGCATATATCTTTTCAAATTAGTGTTTTTGTTTTCTTTGGGTAAATACCAATTAGTGGGAATACTGGATCATATGGTATTTCTATTTTTAATTTTTTTGAGGAATCTCGATACAATTGTCTACAGTAGCTGTACCACTTTATATTCTCACCAGTACTGCATGAGAATTCCTTTTTTTCCCCCCACATCTTCAACAACATTTGTTATTTCTTGCCTTTTCAATACTAGACATTCTGACGGGTGTAAGGTGATATCTTATTGTGATTTTGATTTGCATTTCCCTGATGATGAGCATGTTGAATATTTTTCATGTGCCTGTTGAACATTTGTATTTTTTCTTTGGAAAGATTTTTATTTGGGTCCTCTTGCCATTTTTAAGCCAGTTGTTTGGGGGTTCTTTTTGATTTTGAGTTTTCTAAATTTTTTTATATGTTTTGGATATTAACCTCTTATTGGATATATCATTTGCAAGTATCTTCTCCATTTAGTAGGTTGCCTTTTTGTTTTGTTGATGGTTTCCTTTGCTGTGCAAAATCTCTTTGTTTTGGTGTAGTACTAGTCCCAGTAGTTTATTTTTGCTTTTAATTTTCTTGCCTGAGGAGACATTTCTGTAAATACATTGTTAAGGGTGATGTCCAAGAGGTTAATGACTAATTTTCCTTTAGGAGTTTTATGTTTCAGGTGTCACATTTAGGTTTTTAATCCATTTTGAGTTTATTTTGGGATTTGGTTTAAAAAAATGGTCCAGTTTCGTTCTTTTGCATGTAGCTGTTCATTTTCCCCAGCACCATTTGTTGAAAAGGTATATTCTTCCCTTCTTTGTTGTAGATTAAGTGACCGTATAGATGTGGGTTTATTTCTGGGCTCTCTGTTCTGTTCCACTGATCTGTATGTGTCCATTTTTGTGCCAATACCATACTATTTTGATTCCTATAACTTTGTAGTACAACTTGAAATCTGGAATTGTAATACCTCCAGCTTTGTAGAACATGTATGTTAACCAATCCTCCAATTGTCCATTACATCATAGGCTTCCCTTTATAAGGACCCAGGTAAGAAACTCTTAAAACCAGTAAATCTTATTCCTGGATCTGGTTTGTTTATATCTGATGGAGACACTACCAACCTTAGGTGCATATTTTTGTGTACTAACACAAATTTTGGCTTTACACATTTTCCCTTTGCCTCATTTTTTTAATTAACTAATATGCATTGTGTGTTAAGTATTTCAGTGTATTGATCAGAGTAGTACTTGCAGCTGCTAAGTCGTTCACCTGATTTACATGGCAGAAGTTCATATTTTGCTCATATAATTGTTCAGTGCTGGTTTTCCTGACTGGTGGGCTGATGGTGATTTAGGGTCCTATGGCTTCCTTGGTCATGTGACTCCACCTTCACTTAGGTCTGCATAGGCCTCTGTCAAATGGAGAAAGAGAGGATGGAGTAGGCACATTTGCTTCCTAAGCAACATAGCTGAGAGTGACATGTTATCAGTCACTTGGAAAGGACCATTCATATCACACCATTTGAAGCATAATGTGATCCTTGGCTTGACACCTGCTTCTTGTCAATATATGCTGTGAATGGGTGATAATATACAGATGTCTGTTTGTAAAATGGTTGGGTAAAAGTAAAATGGTAAACTTTACCATTTGCAGCTGCAAACCTAGAACCAGTATGGCTGCATGAATCCTAGAAAGCTTTGTGCTTATTAGGCCAAAATCCCTGGCTGCCTTTGTACGGTTTATGTAACTGGGCTTTTGTTTTGATACGTGATTAAGGTCAACCTTTGAGGTCCTGTAAGACAATCTATCAGTTGATACCTTATATTTGGGGTGTTAGACCACCATTTCTGTCCTTATATTTGCTAGCTAGGCTTTTCCTCAGAAGCTGATAGAGTATCCAAAACTATAAAGTTACACTCATCTGATTTTGAACACAACCAGTACCTAGGGACTTGATGCCAGGAATCTCTTCTATTGATTCCGGGTATGGGATTTCTTTTGGTAGTCCTTAGTTTCCAACTAGTTTATTACTAGTTGGTTTTCTAAGGCCCTGGCTCCACCTTGGAACACAGATGACCTGCCTCATATCTCAAACTGATTAGGAGGTTGATATGTGCATCTAGGTTAGCAACTTTATTTCCTATACTCTTCTTCCTCTCCTCTGACTATTCTGATCTAGACCAGTTTTCTCAAATGTTTAGTCCCAAACCAGAGGATTTATATAAGCAAGAATCAGTCATTTCCACTTCATTTGCTCTTTTCCTCTGTTATTAATACTTTGTCAGATGCCCTATACCCCCAGCTAATGATAAACTTGTCACCTCAGTAACTCCAGGGCTGTTCCATTCCTTGAGAGTGTTCACATTTACCAGCCTTTTGTTCCCATCTTACTCAAATCCTGGAATATACTGATAGATCAGAAGAGAGACACACATCTTAAGTTAGACCACCTAGTTCGGGGAAGTGCTGCATAACCATTTGAGGAATGTGGCTTAAATTTCCCCTTCTGATAACGCAGTATTCACACAACACACATTCAACACAACAATCACAGATAGTAGATGATTTAAATTCACTTAACCCTTTCACATATCTAAACTTCCCAGTTAGGTGGCATTAACAGTTATGTATGGCTGGACATATGATGTATACTTCTCTCATCTTGCAAATGATACAAAAATGATTGAGAATACCTAAACCATCTCATACAAATTTCTTTTAGACAGAATGTTTGAATCAACAAACAAAAATTTAATGCTTTAATTAAAGAGCATAAAGGAAATATTCACTAAAGATGACTTCCCCTTTGGATTCTCATCCTGCAGTGCAGGGCACAGCTTAGAAGATATTCTTGCCTCTGGGTAGGAAGGCAAGAATAAGTAAGTAAGTAATAATAAGTAATAAGTAAGTAATAATAAGTAATAAGTAAGTTGGTAAAGGCTTATCCTTTGTACTGATTGTGCTTCATTTGTTACTGTTTCGTCCTTTTCATATGCAGTGCAGTGTCACAAAAGGGAGTAGTTATTACTCAAGAAGTAGGACTTTGCTTTAGGGTTCAATGTATTACACATTTGTGTGGAATACCTGAATACCTTTCTTTACCATCTGGACTTGAGTTGGTTCAACAATTAAAAAATAATGGTAAAATGATGATACCAATAGACAAGCATTGGGATGCTTAGGAATCTTTATAGGATTATTCCATAGCAAAGAAGAACCTCCATGGGGAAGAAATTTATTTTCATAAGCACTTTATCAATTTTAGCTGGATTGCCAAGCAGACTGAATGGTGCCTTTACAGTGGTTTATTTGACCCATACAGTAGTCTTTAATGTTTAGAATTTGTATGGTGATAATCAGAGTCATGTTTTCAAGTTTATCACAGTCCTCACCATTTCACAGAGCCATTCCACATTTTTCCAGGACTTGGAGACATTTTATTTTGTAATTTTTTCATATAAAGGGTTTGAATAAAATTTCCTTAACACTATGCTTTCTGATAACTTGAGACATCATTTAAAGAGGGAAAGAGATAATAGAATTAATATTTATTAGACAGCTACTTTCTGCCAGGTACTTTTTTGTATATTATTTTAACATTTTAACATAAAAACAGAAACTTTTTGGGGAAGGCAGTACTTTCCATTTTACAAATGAATAGGCTAATAATGTATAAACAACCCCTGTACAATTAGTAGAACAGTGTGTAGAGGATAGGCTCTGAATTTCATTTCTAGAACTTACTTCCCTTCATTCATAGGCTCCCAAGGATTATAGAGACTGCAAGCAGTACATTGCTTTTGCTTGTTAAACAAAATCCAGCAATAAATATTGGTAATGTGGGGAACAGAAAATTCATTTTCAAACTAGGGCATGACTATATGCCTTTTTTTTTTCTCTTGAACTAAACACCCACTGATTTCAAGGGCACTTTTGTGTCAATAAAAAATCTCAAAGTAATCTACTAGTCCTTGATTACTAGCTAGGTATATGTATGAAATTATATTTTCTATTTTTATGTGCCCACAGTGTGGTGTAGGGGTAACGTGGTAATTTTGCTGTTTTAATATGATCATGTTTATGCAATACATAGGAATGCATGCTGAGTTTTGCAGTTGAAAACAAGTAAGACTGACATAAATACTAGAAAAATGGATATTTACCTGTTATTACCTACCAACACTGCCATTTCCATCTTGCACAAAAAAGATATGTGTATATATATACTTTTATACCTGAAATATATTCCATTCATCACTTCTACTTTTAAGAATCTGTGGAAGTAGTAATACCACACAATAGAATCACTGTCAGTGTAAGCTATAAAAAAAGCAAGAGATAAATGGCCTTATTATTGACTGAGGTAAGGTAGATTGACCCTGTGATTCAAATCTGATTGACTTAATGACTTTATTGTATATAGGCAGTGTCAGAAGGCCATCATGAAACAATCATTTGCCTTAAGAATGTTGCTGCTTTTTAAAAACATGATTCCAACCTTATCAGAATGTCAGAGTAGCAGTCCTGGCAACTGCATTTGTTGACTGGCAGGAAACCCATCTGTAAGCCAGTGATATGGGGATCTGGCATCTGTGGAATGTGATTTTATTTTCCTGAGAATAAAGAAGCTATATCCTTGGAAATGATACGTACTGAATTTGTCTGTTAGAGGACTGTGACTGTTGTGCCTTTTCTCTTAATCAGTTTCTACCAGAACTAAGAAAGAACCTAACCTGTTCCCTATAATTCAGATAAAGAGAGTTGGGACCTAGGGTTTAACAAAAGCATTCAAAACAGGATTCTCAACCTTTTTGATACCATAGAACTTTGTAGGCAATTGAAGCTTGTTGATGTCTTCTCAATATGTTTTATAAAAAAATAAATTTGTGCTGAAGAAATATATGTGCTCTTTGATTAGTGAAGTAGTGATAAGTATAAACACTCTTAAGATCTGTAAGAACAGTAATATGGAAATATAAGTGATTTCTATTAGTGACAAACTCATAAGTAATGCTAATACTACAGTGGTTTGTTACCTAAGTTCATAATTGAGAGGAGTTCTAAATTTCAGTCAAACGTTTTGAAAAATCTGATTTTTTGTTACACATTCACAAACTCCTGATTTCTGTTCTTTTGAAGGAATTTTTGGACACTAGCTTAAGGAGCTCTGCTTTAGAATGGTTAAGGAAGGAGTAAAGGGATGAGGCTCTAGTAAGTCCATTGGGGAATATTTGAAGATAGAAGAGAGATGTATATTGGCAGTATTTATGAAATAAGCACAGAGGCTTCACTGTACTTGCTGATCTTTAGAGGCATCTCTTAGGGTCTAATATTGATTGATTGTTATAGATATTGATTGTTATAGATAAATATTTAATATTGATTGTTATAGATAAATATTTAACTTAAGTTGAGAAATTGTTATAGATTGTTAACTTAAGTTGAGAAATTCTTATTGTTTCACTTCAGTTTCTTAAAGAGATTGAAATCAAGAAAAAATAATTTTGTTTATTTTTGTTAAATACTGTATCTGACACTTTTCTAACTAAAAATGATCTTGCTATTTATAGACCCATTTATATATCCATTTATCTGTATACATATAGACAAACATCTGGAATCATGTTCACCAATAGCCAGTAATGATTATTTCTGAGTGGAAATTTGGATATTTTTGTTTGTTTTCTAAAGCAAGTGAAATCAGTTCATTATTTAAACATTTGGTTCTGAAGGGAAGGCAGTATATGACACTTGCTTTAGAATGAAAAGGGGAAATGAAAATACATTTCCTAGAGGAATAGAAGAAATGGAGGAAGAGATATTAGAACTACAAGTAAGGAAATGACAAGGAGTGGAATAAATGTCAACAGGCAGAGCAATGTTATCAAGAGAGTGGGTGCTAAATGAGAGAGAACAGTTATTTCTTAAGATGAGATCTGAGGCAGTATTGCCCTTAGACTTAGGAAACAGAAGCCCTTACCTGAGCCTCATGCTTGAGGGTTCTATTTGGCTTTCCTCAGGCTATACTGTTTTCCACAGGGCCAGGAATTCATTGGGTAGAGGACAAGCCACCCGACCCTGTGCTTATAGCTACTTGATCATGTCCCATTTTTCTAGGACCTGGAAAGATTTGAGCTGGGCTGTCAAAGATGAACCCTATTGTTAGTGTGTATACATCTAGGCCTAAGAGGTGGCCAAGGGATTTTGTTTGGGTGGTGTATGGTGAACAGGGAAATTGGGTGTCCACAGTGTACACATAAGGTTCAGGATGGCGATTGGAATGAAGACCTGAAAAGGGGCTGAGCTCTAGATAGAGCTAGGAGCCTGGGATCCACTCTTCTGCTGTCAGATTCCACTATAAAACTTGGAGGAATTCACATATTCTAAATTTTAACTTGGTTTGTTGAATTAAGGTAAGAGGTAGAACATATTTATTTTGTATTTTGTACTTACGCATTGGTATCTTTAAAATATTTAACATGTAGAAAATGGATTTCCATTTCTATTGTGCCCTAGGAACCACAACTATGCTCATAATTTAGACAAAAACTCTGAAAAGAGAATGTGAAGAATTCATGTTGGATTGCCTCAGTGAGCTCAGTAATTCTGGAATCCAGAATGGGGATGGGGAGAGGGGTGGGATCAGGGACTGCAGAGAACAAGGGCCAAAGGGACTTCACTAGAAACCAGCATTGGCAAGTAGTCAAGAATTAGGAAAAAGCAGTCAGGGCAAAAATGTGAGATACTATGTACTTCCTTGTGACCTTCTCTGGCAATATTCAGGGGCAAAGGAGTAGGGATGCAATGCAGTTACTCAGATTCATTCATTTATCCGTTCATGTGTACATGTTTGCTGTGAAGTTACCGCATGCCACACACTGTTTTATGTACCACGGATACCGTGATAAACACAGTTGACAAGACTTGCTTTCACCTTTTTCAGAATTGCTAGGAATTACACAACTTCTCTCAATGGCCAACTTTCTATATAATACGGATAGAAAATCAAAACATAGGTACCTCTGACTCAGATAAATGACTAAATACTACTTAGCAGTATAGAAATATGGTCATCATTTATTGTCCTATTTTTAAAAAGAATTTTCCCCAAACCATCTTTCAGCATGTTGTTTAACACAATTTTTCTCTCTTCTCTTTCTGGATTGGCAGAGAAGTAAGTTAAAGAAAATCCTCCTACACATTTTCCACTACTAACTTAATGACTAACATTCATCTCAAAATTTGACTGTCTATGTGCTTAGGTATACAGTACTACTTGTTTACTTGTTAATTACGCACATTCTGAACACAAGCATGAGAAAAGCCAGAGGCCACAAAATTCCCTAGTAGAATTCCTGCTGTTGTCTGACTGAGGTGACTTGTCTTCACTTGTTTTGTCATGGTATCATGATGATGATGTTATTGAGTTAATGTAGTTCACTGATTTCTTAGATAAGTGTATTATCAGGTATGATTAAACTGAAGAGTGATATGAAAGATTTTTTTAACTTAATGTAAAATTTTGAAGTGTTCTAGAAAGACACTGGGCTTTGACCCTTATGTGATTTCAGTGTCTTAATGTTGTCATTTGTAAAATGCGAAAGTATCTATGCCATAGTTTGTTTTTTTGTTTATTTGAATTCCATTGTTAGTGTACAGCGTTATATTAGTTTAAGGTGTATAATATAGTGATTCAGCAATTCTATACATTACTCAGTGCTCATTATCTTAATGAGTGTATCTTAATCCCCCCACCCATGTCCTTCATACCCCCACCCTCTCTCCTCTGGTAACCATTTTTGTTCTCTGTAATTAAGAGACTGTTTCTTAGTTTTTCTTTCTTTCTTTCTTTCTTTCTTTCTTTCTTTCTTTCTTTCTTTCTTTCTTTCTTTCTTTCTTCTTCTTCCTTCCTTTCCTTCCTTCCTTCCTTCCTTCCTTCCTTCCTTCCTTCCTTCCTTCCTTCCTTCCTTCCTTCCTTCCTTCCTTTTTTCCCTTGTTTGTTTTGTTTCTTAAGTCTTAAATTTCCCATATGAGTGAAATAATATGGTATTTGTCTTTCTCTGACTTACTTCACTTGGCATTATACTCTCTAGATCCATCCATGTTGTTGCAGGTGGCAAAGTTTCAGTCTTTTTTATGGGAAAATGATATTCTATCATATATATGTGTGTGTATATATACAACATCTTATCTTCTTTATCCATTCATCTATTGATGGACACTTGGGGTGCTTCCATAATTTGGCTATTATAAATAAATTTGGCTTCTATAAACATCAGGGTGCATGTATGCCTTTGAGTTAGTGTTTTTGGGAAAATACCCAGTAGTGTGATTGCTGGATCATAGGGTTAGTACTATTTTTTAACTTTCTGAGGAGCCCTCATACTGTTTTCCATGGTAGCTGCACATTTTGCATTCCCACCAGCAGCTCATGAGGGTTCTTTTTTCTCCACATCCTCACCAACACTTGCTGTTTTTTGTGTTTTTGATTTGAGCCAATCTGGCAGGTTCAAGGTGGTGTTTCAACATAGTTTTCATTCTTATTTCTCTAATGATGAGTGATGTTGAGCATCTTTGTATGTATTGTCCATCTGTATGTCGTCTTTGGAGAAATATCTGTTCGTGTCTTCTCATTTTTAAATTGGATTATTTGTTTTTTTAGTTGTTGAGTTGTAGAAGTTCTTTATATATTTTGGATACTAATCCTTTATTAGATATGTCATTTGCAAATATCTTCTCCCATTCTGTAAGTTGCCTTTTAATTTTGTTACTTATTTCCTTTGCTGTGCAGAAACTTTCTATTTTTATGTAGTCTCCAAAAGTTTGTTTATGCTTTTATTTCCCTTGCTTGAGTAGACACATCTAGAAAAATGTTGCTATGACCACTGTCAGAGAAATTATGGCCTGTGCTTTCTTCAAAGATTTATATGGTTTCAAGTCTCACATTTAAGTCTTTAATCTATTTTGTGTTTATTTTTGTGTATGGTAAAAGCAAGTGGTCCAGTTTGATTCTCTTGCATGTAGCAGCCCAGTTTTCCCAGCACCGTTTGTTGAAGAGACATTTTCCCACTGCATAATCTTTCTTCTGTTGTTAAAGATTATTTGACCATATAATTGTGAATTTATTTCTGGATTTTCTATTCTGTTCCATTGATCAATGTGTCTATTTTTGTTGTAGTACTAGATCTTTTTGTTACTACAGCTTTGTAATATAACTTAAAATCTGAAATTGTGATACCTCTAGTTTTGTTTTTCTTTTTTAAGATTGCTTGGCTATTTGAGGTCTTTTGTGGTTTCATACAAACCTTAGGGTTGTTCTAGTTACGTGAAAAAATGTTGTTGGTATTTTAATAGGGATTACATTAAATATGTAGATTGCTTTGGGTAGTATGGACATTTTAACAATGTTTGTTGTTCCAGTCCTTGAGCATGGAACACCTTTCATTTCTTTATGTCATCTTCAATTTCTTTCATCAGTGTTTTATAGTTTTCAGAGTACACCTCCTTGGTTAAGTTTATTCCTAGGTATTTTATTATTTTTAATGCAATTGTAAATAGAGTTATTCTCTTACCTTCTCTATTGCTTCATTATTTGTGAATAGAAATGCAACAGATTTCTGCACACTCATTTTGTATCCTGAGACTTTACTGAATTCGTTTATCTAGTTCTAGTATTTTTTTGTGGAATATTTAGGTTTTTCTCTATGTGGTATCATATCTTCTGTAAATAGTGGAAGTTCTACCTCTTCCTTACCAATTTGGATGCCTTTTTTGTTGTTATTGTTGTTGTTGTTGTTGTCTAATCACTGTGCTAGGACTTCCAGTACTTTGCTGAGTGACATTGGTGAGAGTGGACATCCTTGTCTTGTTCCTGACCTTCAGGAAAAGCTCTCAGTTTTTTCCCCATTGAGTATGATGTTTGCTGTGGGTTTTTCACATAAAGCCTTTATTATGTTGAGGGATGGTCCCTCTAAATGTACTTTGTTGAGACATAGAGTTTTTTTGAAAATTAAAATAATTGATGTATTTAAAGCACCTAGTTTTTTGCACCACTGATATTGCTTGATAAATTAGATGTTACAATTAACTCACTATTATTGAGCCAACAGATTTTATTTTATTTATTTTTTATTATTTAATTTTTAATTTTTTAATTTTATTATTTTATTTTGAGAACAAGAGCGAATGGGAGAAGGGGCAGAGAGAAAGAATCTTTAAGCAGACTCCCCACTGTGTGCAGAGCCCAAGATGGGGCTCAGTGCCATGACCTATGAGATCATGACCAGATCTGAAATGGAGTTGGTTGCTTAACTGACTGAGCTATCCATGTGCCCTGCCTGAGCCAACAAATTTTATTGAGTATTTACTATGTGATAGTTACTGTGGCATATCTGACAACATAATAGTGGGCAAAGGCATTCATCTCATTGATATTAAGTGTAGCAATTACATATAATAATTCTAGTGTTGTTTTTAGCACAGTGCTGTAATGATATTTGCTACTGTTCTTATTTTTTCATTCTTTGCCCCTCTGTATACATTCAAAGATATTATCAGAGTGTTTCCCATGAAAAGATCTATAATAAATATTTATCAAATGAACAAATAATTGTTGCATCCATGGTGTGAATTTTAGAAACCCAGGAAATTTAATAGGTACCTCTTTTAGAAATATGTAATAAATATTTAGGTCTCAATGGATACTTTAATGGCAGTTATTCTCAGAGTACTGTTTTAAAAGGCTATTGTAGAAAATACATGGTGAGGCCATGCTGGTTGGTAGAAAAGAAGGCAGATCTTTAGTTTTTCTTTCTTTTGAGCTAACAATAGCAATTCTTTTGGGCCATTAAAAATTTTTTTTTTATTTATATATTTTACCAGCTTTATTGGGACATATTTGACATAACATTGTGTAAGTTTAAAGTGTGCAACCTATTGATTTAATATTTATATATTATAAAATGATCGCCACCATAGCATTAGCTAACATATCTATCCCCTCACATAGTTATCAGCTTGGTTATACAGATGGCCAGAATCCTCTCCGTAAAGGTCGTCCTGATCCACTACTTTGTCCTGTATACTCAGGCCACCTTGCTGAAATGGTAGCTCTTTCTTCACCTGATGGACCCTCTTTGTGATGTGACCTGGCAACTCTCTCAAGTCTGTAAGCTGGGACAATCATAGCACTCACTGGATTTAAATTTTATCTTTCTGAGACAATTGTCCTTTATTGCCTTATGTCTAGTGTCTTCAAAGCTGTTGTCTGCATTTTCTTGTTTTTTTGTTTTTTTTTTTTTTTAGGTGGTAGGATAAATCTAGTTACTGATACACTATCTTTGCCAGCAGTGGAAATATCTCCACCGTGACATTTTGTAATCAGTTGGCGGATTTGAAAAGCTGCATTTTTTTTTTTTCAGGGATATTGTCTTTTGGATAGAAAGACGTTATTGAAGAGGGAAATTTCTGAAGTTCAGACTTCTATGATATACTAAGGCCCACTGTGGGCTGGCAGATCTGGGAATTATAGAGAATACTGGGACAAAGATTGGTATATTTTAAACCAAAAAAATGAATTCTCAAAGGTAAAAAGTAAATGGAGGTCCTGATTTACATTTTATTTTATAACAAGTGTAGCATAAATAATTCTGAAACATACTTCCTATAATGTGTACATTTATATTTTATTTTTTACTTCAGAATTGTCTTGGTAACTTATTCAAACGATGCTTCTATTGCAACATTTCCAAAGTATATTTGGAATAAATTTTTTGGATTTATCTCAAATTTCAAAAAGTCAAAGAATCTACCTCATTATCCCATAGCTTATTACCTACTTGAAAGTAGATAGTTTCTATGAAAATATCTAAATGGTATTATTATTCTACTTAATTGTATTTAGTTTCCATAGTTCCTTATATTTCATATTTAGCCATTTCATTTTAATTACCTAATATTTACAGAATACCTACTTACTATAGGACCTTAGGATTTTATGCCTTCATAATAACAACACAACCTTTCATTTATTTTTGATTTTGAAAGTCAATTTACAGTATTTGTGCTAATACCAGCATCTGATTTTTCTAGTATTATAATGAGTTTTGCATATATATGATTACAAAAGCTTGCTCCTTTTATTGTTTATTTAAATTGTAATAGACACTTAATAGTTTGTTAGTTTAAGGTGTGCAACATAGTGATTTGACATTTATATACATTAATAAATGATCACCGTAAGTCTAGTTACCATTTGTCACCGTACAAAGTTATTATAATGTTGACCTTATTCCCGATGCTATACTTCCCATCTCCTCAACTTACTTATTTTATAACTGGAAGTTTTACCTCTTAATTCTTTTTACCTATTTTACCTATCCCCTCACTCCTACTCTCACTCCCCTCTGGCAACCACATTTATTCTATTTATGAATCTGTTTCTGTTTTTGTTTTGTTTTTTCGATTTCACATATACGTGAAATCTTATGGTATTTGTCTTTGTCTGACTTGTTTAACCTAATATAGTACCCTCTAGGTTCAACCATGTTGTCACCAATGGCAAGATTTCATCCTTTTTTTTTGTGCCTAAGTAATATTCCATTGAGTATATGTATATCACATCTTCTTATCCATTCATCTGTCAATAGACATTTAGGTTAAGAAGTTTGATATTCTGTTTATTATTATTATTTTTAAAGATTTTATTTATTCATGAGAGACACACAAAGAGAGGCAAAGACCTAGGCAGAGGAAGAAGCAGCCTCCCTGTGGGAAGCTCAATGTGGAACTCGATCCCAGGACTCTGGGATCATGCCCTGAGCTGAAGGCAGACATTCAACCATTGAGCCACCCAGGCATCACAAGAAGCTTGCTATTTTTACAAAATTTGGGGTGGTATAAATTTAGTGTACATTTCCTTGCCTTCGTTAACATACCTATACTGAATCCAGTAAATCAGAACATTGAAGTTAGTTATCATAACCATTAAAAACTACAAATTTAAAATACAATGATATACTCAAGAGCTATTGACATATATAACATCCTTTATCCCAGTGCTACATTGACCAAGATGTCTATGTTTTTATGGTTTGCTGCTTTTAAAAGCTTAGTTTCCTCTCTCCTACTTTACAGGTATTACTATTAGTTTTTTACAAGCATATCAGGATTATGGTACAAGTGTCTTTTGAAATACTTTAAGAAATAGTTTTCTATATCGCTCAGGATTTTAGAAGTTTTACTTAGATAATTATGATTTTGTGTTCTAATTTTAATGTCTATGTATTAATAAAGATATTTACTCATATTTATTTAATTTTCTCAGAACTTTTAACATCCATTCAAGTGACTGATAAAAGTACCATTTCTAGGGAAAATAATCTTTTTCAATTTTATGCATGAGAAACTTTGGGTTACAGATATACCACGTAAATTTCATCTCTTCTGGTACTTCTAGAATTGCCAATGGAGGCAATTTCAGTAATTTCCTATAATGTGGTTCAATTACAGTGTTGTTTCAGTGTGACTATGTATTAGAGCACTTAAAGAAAGCTAGCTATTTCTGTTTCTTAGCCACTTTCTGCTTTGGTTAAAAATGAATTCTAAAGACTCACTGTATATAATTTTAAGGAATGACTAGAAAAATTAGGCAACTGGGCACTAATAAAAGATACTTAGATAAATTAAAAAAATAATCATTTGATGGTGTATATCATTATTTAAAGAATGAGATTAAAGTTTTCTTAGCTGAAAGTTTAATTGTGAGCTTTCTAGTAATAAACACTAATCACTTCTTTAGAAAAAAAATACTACCATTCTATTTAAAAGGAAAAAAGAATCCTGTTATTTCAGAACAAGTTATGTGAAATCAGTGTTCTTAGGGTTATCCTTGCAGAAGTTGTTGCTTTAAAAAAATACCTACTTCAGGGATCCCTGGGTGGCGCAGCGGTTTGGCGCCTGCCTTTGGCCCAGGGCGCGATTCTGGAGACCCGGGATCGAATCCCACGTCGGGCTCCCGGTGCACGGAGCCTGCTTCTCCCTCTGCCTGTGTCTCTGCCTTTCTCTCTCTCTCTGTGTGACTATCATAAAAACAAAAAACAAAAAACAAAAAAAAACCTACTTCAGAGATGTGCTGACATCACGGATGCTGATTACAAGTAAAAACTGTGTGTTGTAAGTTGTTGAACAAAATAAACTTGTTGATTTTGGCTCTACTCATACCATTAGGGAAGAAATTATATTTCTGGAGAAAAACAGATTCCCTATCTTTATCAAAACACTGAGTTTAGCCAAATTAATATTAACGTGCTTTGGAAATTGGCTGATGATGATAAAGACCCTACTTTTGAGCTCCTTTATGTATCCAATAATTTGTTAATGGATGTCTCACGGTTAAATGTTTCAATTTGATAACCTTTATAGTTAGTAAGCATTCAGTTTAATTATACATGCTATATCATTTGGGTTTAAACTGAGTTTTAAAAAAATTATGGATGTTTGAACATATTGTATTACAAATTTAAAAATCTTGAGTGTGCTTCATTCATTCAAGAAGATCCTACTGAGAACTTAGTAAATGTCAAATATTAGGCTAGGAACTTCTCAAAAGTGATTAAAGAAGTGTAAGTTATATTTCTTGCCCTTGAAGATCTCACTATCTAATGGGTGGAGGGAGGAAGAGAGGCACAGAAAACAACATGAAGCAAATAATAATAATTAAATGTCCAAATACCTCATATAGAAGACACATGATATGGGAGGTCAGGAAGAAGGCAATGGCTTATCCATTATATAATATTAGTGAATCTTTATGAAAAATTCTGTGAGTTGACATAGGTCTTAAAGGTTGAGTAGAAACTAGATATATACATAGTAAAAAAAATACATGCTTTTGCTACTTTGAAGTCATTTGAAGTTATTATAGTAATGCAGTGTAGAACACATTGATTTAGGAGGCATGAAGCTATATATATATATCAATATCAGGATTTTGCAATAAGCTTGCTATGGGACTAAATCAACTTCTTTGGCCTCTGTAAAAATCTAGTGCATTCAACCAGCAACATTATATTAAATTCATATTGACAGTCAGACTCTCAAGATACCATAGGCTTTACCCATCACCACATTTTCTTAGCTTTAAGAAAGTATACAGAATAGGCAACAATGCAACACGTGTAGCAACAACATAATGGTGGCCTTGTATTTTCAAGGTGCAGCTTACACATATACTAGGCACTCCCCACTTGGGATGCAAGTGGTCATGAGACAAGAATGGGTGAGGGCAGGGAAGCCCCATTTCTGGAGATCTCTTCAATAAGGAAGATTCAATCAAGAATCAAATCCTTAGGTGTCCTTGAGGCAAGAACAGATTATAAATCTGCTGTTCACCTTTTCCTTCCAGTTTCATCTTCTTTACCTATAAAGTGAGAAACTCATTTATATGGGTACTTTATTAAAAAAATGCTCATTTTAAATTCTAACATCATAGCAGCAATGTCCACAGTAGCCAAACTATAGAAAGAGCCGAAAAAAAAAAAAAAAAAAAAAAAAAAAGAGAAAGAGCCGAGATGTCCATTGATGGATGACTGGTTAAGGAAGATGTGTGTGTGTGTATACACACACACACACACACACACACACACACACACACAATGGAATATTACTCAGCCATCAGAAAGGATAAATACTTGTCATTTACTTTGACATGGATGTTACTGGAGGGTATTATGCTAAGTGAAATAAGTCAATCAGAGAAAGACAATTATCATATGGTTTCACTTATGTGTAGAATATAATAAACAACATTGAAGATCAGAGGGTAAGTGAGGGAAAACTGAATGGGAAGTCAACAGAGAGGGAGAATACCCATGAGGACTCTTAATTATAGGAACCAAACTGAGGGTTGAAGGAGGGGAAGTGGGTGGGGAGATGGAGTAATTTGGTGATAGGAATTAAGGAAGGTAGGGTATATGATGTGATGAGCATTGGGTGTTATATGCAACTAATAAATCATTGAACACTACATCTGAAACCAAGTATGTGCTTTATGTTGGCTAATTGAATTTAAATTAAAAAATAAATTTTAACATCATCATTTACTAGTGTGAATTTGGACAAGTTATTTAGCCTCTTTGAATCTCTGTTTCTTTGATTGAAAAATAAATATGAAAATGCCTATCATTTAGATTTGTTAGTTTAAATGGCCTCCAATATCTTTGACAGGATATAGAGACTGTTTTATTTCATTTGATTTTTTTTAAATTATTACTAAGTGCTTTACAAATACAAATTCATGAGCACCTGGGTGGCTCAGTGGTTGAGCGTCTGCCTCTGGCTCAGGTTGTGATCCCGGGGTCCTAGGATCGGGTCCTGCATCAGGCTCCCTGCAGGGAGCCTGCTTCTCCCTCTGCTTATGTACTGCCTCTCTTTCTGTGTCTCTCATGAATAAATAAATGAAATCTTAAAAAAAACCCAAATATTAAGTCAGTTATTTATTTATTTATTTATTTATTTATTTATTTATTTATAATTTAAATTTGAGGTGGTTAACATACAATGCAATATTTATTTCTGGAGTATAATTCAGTGATTCATCACTTCCGTAGAACACCCAGTGCCCATCATAACAAGTGCCCTCCTGAATACCCATCACTCATGTAGCCCATCCCCCATTCACATCCCTCCATCAACCCTCAGTTTATTCTCTGTGGTTAAGAATCTCTTATGACTTGTTTCTTTCTCCTTTTTTCCTTTTCCCCTTCACATATATTCATCTATTTTCTTAAATTCCACATATGAGTGAGATCATATGGTATTTGTCTTTCTGTGACTGACTTTTTTCACATAGCATAATGCACTCTAGCTCTACACATATGCAAATGGCAAGATTTCATTCTTTTTGGTGGCCAAGTAATATTCCATTAGATATATACCACACATTCTTTAGCCATTCATCAGTCCGTGGACACTTGGGCTGCTCCCATAATTTGGCTTTTGTTGATCATGCTGCTATAAACTTTGGGGTGCATGTATCCCTTTGAATCTGTATTTTTGTATCTTTTCAGTAAAGACCTAGTGTAGTTGTTGGCTCATAGGGTAATTCTAATTTTAACATTTGAAGAACCTCTATACTGTTCTCCAGAGTGGTTGTACAAGTTTATATTTCTACTAACATTGTGAGAGGGCTCCCCTTTCTTCACATCTTCACCAACCCCTTTTGTTTTTTGTGCTGTTAATTTTAGCCATCCTGATAGGTGTGAGATGGTACCTCATCATGGTTTTTATTTGTACTTCCCTGATGATGAGTATCTTTTCATTTGTCTGTTAGCCATTTAGATGTTTTTTTTTTTTTTTTTTGGAAAAGTGTCTATTCATGTCTTCTGTTCCTTTCCTAAGTGGGTTGTTTTTTGAGTGTTGTGTTTGATAAGTTCTTTGTAGATTTTAGATATTAACCCTTTATCAGATATGGCATTTGCAAATATCTTCTCCTATTCTATAGGCTGTTTTTTAGTTTTGTTGATTGTTTCCTTTGCTGTACAGAAGCTTTTTATATTGATGGAGTCCTAATAGTTAATTTTTGCTTTTATTTCCCTTGCATAGGGTGACATGTCTTATAAGAAGTTGCTATGGCTAAGGTCAAAGAGATTTCTATTTGTGTTCTTCTCTAGGTTTTTGATAGTTTCCTGTCTCACATTATGATCTTTCATCCATTTTGGATTTATTTATTTTTTTAATTAATTTGTTAAATATTTATTTATTTATTTATTTATTTATTCATTCATTCATTCATTCATGAGAGACATAGAGAAAGAGGCAGAGACACAGGAAGAGGGAGGAGCAGGCTCCCTGCAGGGAGCCTGATGCAGGTCTCGATCCTGTGACTCTAAGATCATGCCCTGGGCCAAAGGCAGGTGCTAAACCGCTAAACCACCCAGGGATCCCCAAATTTATTTTTGTGTATGGTGTAAGAAAAGGGTCCAGTTTCATTCTTTTGCATATTGCTGTCCAGTTTTTCCAACATATTTGTTGAAGAGCTATTTTTTTTTTCCATTGAATATTCTGCTTTGTCGAAATTTAGTTGACCATATAGTTGTGGGTCCATTTCTGGGTTCTCTGTTCTGTTTCACTGATCTATGTGTCTGTTTTTGTGCCAATATTACAAACCTGATGACTACAGCTTTGTAATATAGCTTGAAGTCCAGAATTGTGATGCCTCCAGTTTGTTTTTTCTTTGTCAAGATTGCTTTGGCTCTTGAGGTCTTTTGTGGTTCCATACAAATTTTAGGATTGTTTGTTCTAGCTCTGTAAAAATGCTGGTGGTATTTTGATGGGAATTGCTTTAAATATGTAGATTTCTTTGGGTAGTATGTACATTTTAACAATGTTTATTCTTCGAATTAATAAGCATGGAATGCTTTTCCATATCTGTGTGTCCTTTTCAACTTTTTCCATAAGTATTCTGTAGTTTTTAGAGTATAGATCTTTTACTTTTTAGTTAGATTTATTCCCAGGTATCTTATTGTTTTTGGTACAATTGCAAGTGGGATTGATTCCTTGATTTCTTTTTCTGCTGCTTTGTTATTAATGTACAGAAATGCAACCGATTTCTGCATGTTGATTTTGTATCCTGTGACTTTGCTGAATTCATGTATGAGTTCCAGCAATTTTTTGGTGGTCTCTCAGCTTTTCTACATGAGTCAGACTATTTTAACATAGACCTTAAATTTTGTAATTTTCCTCTTTGCAGTACTGAAAGGATTAGTCTTGGCTCCATTCCTACACTGGATCTAAAAGAATGTTAGAGTCTATTGTAAAAAAAAGAAAAAATCAGAAGGGCAATGGCTTTTAAAAATAAACTAGAGAATGGAGTATCTTTGGGGAATGGGAAGATATCTTTGTGACAAAAAAAGGTCTGAGAAAGTGGAGAGGACAAATATAGGTTGTTGATTCCTGAAAAGTCTGGGAGTTGATACTTGTAAAGTGGTCTGAGTAGATAGGCCCTCATAATTTGCAGTTAGGTGATACTCATCAGTCTGTCAAGACTTGGTTTGATCATCATTGATAAACTATTGGGAAAGCTCATATGCATTGTCCTGGGAAAGGGGAGATGAGTACTGGTTCCCTGTCTTTGAAATGCCTGGCACATGATGGAGACAGAGGATTTCTTCTTCTTTTTTTTTGTTTTGTTTTGTTTTGTTTTGTTTTCTAGCCTCAAGAGGTTGTGATCAATCTATGATCTAGCCACTTCAAGTTGTGTTGACATTCAATACTGTTTTCTACCATTGAATTTATTGTAGAGAATTTCCCATTGATTACTGAATTGTCTAAAATGATTAAATTGGTCATTTTAGAGGTGTCAGCTCAGTAACTTATTAGATTTTCTTGAAATGAAAAAGTGGTTAGTAACTTATTAGAGGAAAGGGATACTTTCTATTTTTATGAGTCCATTAAAACTTTAACCATCACAATTATTATAGAAATAATTAAAATACATTTTCTATGGTAAATGTTACTGTTTTCCATCAAAAAACTTTCCTGGACATATCAGGAAAAGCTGACTAGTTTTAAGAAAACAATTTAGTTTTCAGTAAAAGTTTCTTTCTTTCTTTCTTTCTTTCTTTCTTTCTTTCTTTCTTTCTTTCTTTCTTTCTTTCTTTCTATTTTCTTTCGTTCGTTCGTTCGTTCGTTCGTTCGTAAAAGGTTTTATAACAGGATAGAGTCTAGTATTTCCGGCCAACATTTATTTGTAGCCTTTTTTCCTCCTCTTTTGGATTTCTTTTACATTTCAACCTATTTATTCCATTGAAAAAATATATAAAAAGATACAAACAATGTAATGGACTATTTAGGTTCTTAGGTAGTTTATTTAGATGATATGAAGATTATTTCTATTTCATTCACTTGCTTGTGTGGGCATATATATCTTTTGAATCTGGATATCATACTGTGCTTTATTAGTACTGTTAATTTGAACCTGGAATATCTTTTGTATTAGTCAGCTTTGCAGCAAGAAGCTGTATAACAAATAACTTTTATTACTTATTACTTATTTATTTATTTTTAAAGATTTATTTATTTATTTTGAGAGACACAGAGAGAGGCAGAGAGAGAGGGGCAGAGACACAGGCAGAGGGAGAAGCAGGCTCCCTGCAGGGAGCCTGATACGGGACTCCATCCCAAAACTCCAGGATCACGCCCTGAGCCAAGGCAGACACTCAACCACTGAGCCACCCAGGAGTCCCTAACAAATAACCTAAAAAGTTTAAAAGCTGTTAGCAGTTTACAACAATAGATATTTACTTTTTTGATCATGAATCTGTGGGTTGATAAGGCTCCTGCTGGGTTTGGCTCTGTGTTATAGGTTGACTTTGGTTGTGTTCTGCATGACTCACTCAGAAAAGTAACTGCTAGGTGCTTGCTTTTCCTATCATGATGGCAGATATGCTAAAAGCCAAACTAAGTTATCAAGTTATCCAAACAAATGTAAAGCTTCTGCTCATATTACATTTACTATTTCATTGGCTGAAGCAAATCCCATGGCCAAGTCACATTGGCTTACTTGAATGGAAGGTTTAGTGACATGTGGCAAAGAGTAATTAGTATTCTCTAGCAAAGAAAGAGTGAAGAATTAGAAACAATATTCCTTCTACCATTTTTTGGAAAGAAGAGTATGGGTGCTACTGCTCCATAAGAAGCTGTCAGCTAAACCTAATCATTGTGGACTGAACTAGGTATTGCCTGGGGTAGACTGAGAGAGAACGTGATGTTCTTTTATCCAGAAATGAGGCAGATCCTATTTCTGATGGTTAGTATGTGCATGTGTGCACATGCGCACTCCTCCCCCCTTGCCACACACACAGATTAACACAGGCCATTTTAAAAGCCTAGGCTAAGTGTCTGATTTTATAGTAGGAAAATGGCTCTGGTTCTCTATCCAGAGAGATTCCAGGGAAATATATTAGCAAAATACACAAAATAGATGCCCAAGGAACTTCTACTTTCAGGTTCTTAACTTCTTGTATCCCATGCTTATTTGTAATTCTGTACAAAATTACAATAGTAACAGCCTGTCCCAGACTGAATTTTAGCTAGTAGCAGCCTATATTAACAATCTCCCATTTGAACTTGTTATATCATATGCTTAGACTAACCAATGAATAAACAATTATAGGAGCAATTATATCATATGCTTAGACTAACCAATGAATAAACAGCCTAGAGTCATTTTGAGTGTCACCATTTTCTTTTTATAAAAACTGTAAAATTGATGTCACAGCATTATTGTGACAGCCACCAACCCATTGCCCACAACCTGCCCCCCTCCCCCACCCCTGGTCACCCTGACCTCTGGCTCTGAGCCCTGTTCGGACCAAATCACGATGATGAGTATTTGGGGGTGGGTAGGTGGGTAAGGGGGGGGGAGTGGGAGGGGACTTTTTCTGTATTTTGTATTGTATGTTTTCTTCAACATGTAACCAATTAGTATCTTGTCAATATAGTCAGCCGATTGATCGACAAAAAAAAAAAAAAAAAAAAAAAAAAAAAACCTCTTGGAACCGTGGGGGTCAGAGATTATAGGTGCTTTTGTTATTTCACCGTTACAGCACCAGTCTCTGAAATCCTTCATTTTATCTACATCCTGAGAATTAAATGCTGAACCAGTGATGACTATAAATAAATGATTTGTTTTTTGGATTAAAAATTAACCAGCATTTACAATTCCAAACCACCTTAAGCTGGGAACCACCTCTGCTGATGCATTTAATATTTCTTATAACAGACAGTGCTTTAGTTAAAGATAATAAGTCTCATCCTGTTTATATGACAGGTGTTAGGGATTATTTTAGATTATGACATTTTCCTAAGAGGAAACTCAAACCTGCATGGTCTTGTAGAAGGAGTAAGTGAAATCTTTAGATTTGGACCTATTCCCTTGATATCAGGCCTAAAGGATGCTTTTCTGCTGCAGTGATGGGAAGGAACTGGGCACTCAATAAGAGAGGTGGGTATTTGTGAATCCCAAGTCTCAAGTGTAATGTAATTCTAGGATATATTAAACTTGTTTGTATCACTGTATCACCATCATGCTGATATACTGTTCTGGGCACATTAGGCCAATGGTACAATAGACCTGGGCTGTTAGAGTTACTGCCCATTGCCATCAAGAGCCAGGCATTGCTATGGAAAAGGCACTGGGTTGGTTGTCATTGCCTTGTGCTTCTAGGGCTTGTCTTTGAAAGTGTTTTCTAGAATTCTGGGGCATTTAATCTCCTTGCTGTCCATTTCTTAAGCATAGACTCTATTAGACAACTGGGTTATTCTGAATAAAAAATTTCCTCCCACAATGAATCTGTGTTAATTGAGCTCATTTGCCAAACCCAGGCTTGACCCCAAATGTTTTTTATTCAACTGAAAGATAAACCAAGGCATGCTTTCAGAAACTCCAGAGGGCAAAGCTTTATTATTTCCCCCCTATTTATTTGTAAGATGCATTTGAGGCAGCTTAGGAAAAAATCAGACCAGTGAGGAGAAATTACAGGCAGGAAGATTTCAGTTTAATATGATTTTTTTTCCCTAAGCACTGGGATAACCTAAAAGATTGTTGAGAGCAATTGGCTACTCATTACAATTTTTCATAAGTGTACTATTAGAGTATTTTCCATACTGAACTGAACTACATTATTCATTGAGTTTGAATCTTAAACAAATTTTAGTTGCAAATTTCCTTGTCAGTGGAAGAAAACTATTCTAAAACTTAGTGCACAACCCTCCAGAGTGACAAATTTTCAGCTGACAGAGGCATAGCCTCTGGCCCAGGCTGCTGGGACACGGGGTCTGTTGGAGCTCCTCTTTTCAGGACAGTCTGCTCAGGATTCTAGAACTCTCAGTTTCTTAGTGACTGCTGTGGCTGGCCTTCATTCTAAAGGATTTATTTCAGGATGGTGCAGGGAGGGACACTGGGCTGGCAGGATCTGAGATTTAGTTCTGACTCTGCCATTTAATAGAACATGAGCAAGACACGTAGCCTTTCTATACATTTCAAAGGTTGGTTTCCTTAAGATCACTTCTCACTCTAACAATCTGTGATTGATATGAAAAGGATCACAGACAACTCAAGGAGAGCAAGAATAGTTTTTAGTCTCTGTTAATTTCCCTTGTTTTATCTTTACTGTTTTCTTACAGTGATGTCATTCAAAAGAACAAGGTTATTAAGACCTAGTTTTCTCTCGTGGATAAACTTGTCTCTTAAATGGTGTCCCTGACTCTTCCCTTGCCCTCTCCAGACTTTTCTCCCACAGTTTTTAGAGGGATCCTCCAAGAGGGGAATTTTCTGTCTTTGATTCTCTGCTTAAAAGCTTTTTGGTTTTCATTGTCTTTAAGTTTTCATTGTCTTTAACTACTGTAAGTTTCTTACAGTAGTTTATAAGACTCCCCAAGTATCTTATCTGCTGCTTCTGGGCACCTTGTTTTTCTGCATTCTTTGCTAAAATGCACTAAATTTATATCAGTTCCATCAACAAGTTATAGTATTTCTCAACTCTGGGGCGTCTTCGTAGCTCATTCTTGTCCTTAAGTATTCTAACCTCATCCCTCCATCTGTCAAAATTCTGCTCTTCATTTAGATTTTTGCTTCCAGTCACTTTGAGAGCTTTGCTTGACTCCTAGGAATATAGCACCATGTATTTCTCTTATCATAGTACACTGCTGTCTTTCCAGGTATGTTTCCTGGCATATTGTAAGCTCTGTAAGGTAGATGTGTACGTTCCTAGAATGCTGCTTTATTTCCAAATGTAGCCCAGTACTTGGCACCTTGAATGAAGAATAAGTGATGACCTCAGTTTGATCCCAGGTCTTGAGATTTATTAGTTACAAAGCCATGGAAAAATTATTTGACATTTATAAATATATTCTTATCTTTAAAAATAAATCTTGAACTATGATCTTTAATTCTATTTTTTTCTCTAAAATTCTATAATATTAAAAAAAATAAAATTCTATAATATTTATATAGTATTTACATATTTAACACAGCACAAACTTGATGTGGCAAAAGCTTACTGCTTAAAATTAATTTCTATTTTCAGCACCCAGTCCATTTGATGAGAATAAAATAATAACCTATATTATAATGCGTATTATATATATAATTGCTTATCATAGGTACTTTTCTATGCACATTATATATTTCAAATCATTTTATAGTAGTATAAGAAAATAAGGAAATTATTATTTTTCCCAATTTATATATGAAGAATTAGACATAGAGGTAATGCTACTTGACTAATGTCACAAATCCTAGGCAAAGCTAAAATTCGAACCCAGTGGACCTGGATCCTGAATTGATGTTCTTAACAGTATGAGATAGCACATTCATTACAGTTAGGAAGACTTCATTTAGTCCATTTCAGGTAAACTTAGTGGAATAATTGCATTAGTCATTCAAATTTAAACCTAAAATGGAGAGGGATAAAGTGTGCAAATCTATTATTTTGAGGAGAAGAAAGTATCTATCTCTCTCTTTTTTTAAAGATTTATTTATTTTAGAGTGAGCGAGAGTGAGGGCGAGTGTTGGGGAGAAGGGCAAAGGGAGAGGGAAGGAGAGCATCTCCAGAAGACTCCCTGCTGAGGGAGGAGCCCAACTTGGGACTCAATCCTACAACTGAGATCATGACCTGAGCTGAAATCAAGAGTTGATCACTTAACCAACTGAACCACCCAGGCACCTCCAAAGTATCTTCTTTTAGATACTGATCTTGAGTCTGAGTCTTGTGGTAGGATATTGTTCATTCTGTGTGGTCTTCTTCCACAATGCCATCATACAGAACGTCTTCCTTCATAATGTATTATCCAATGCTGAGTTTGTGAAATGTCTTGACTTGCGGGTTCTGTGTTTTAGAGCAAGCTTTCATACCCCTTTGGGGAGTCTTAGGACACATTTAAGTGCTCTCTCATTCCATTATGGTGCCATAGATATCTCACCTCAGGAGGTTGTCTCTGTCAAATTCTTATACCACCAGCCATGCTACCATTTCTACTCTACTTCTCTGACATGCTGTGCAGGCTTGAGTGGCTTCCACAGGAAACATGCAACATCCTTGGGTTTGACTTTGAAAGTAAGGTACCTAGAAAGGAGGCCATACTACTTTCAGATTCTAAACATTAAAGAAAGCTCAGTGGTTCCTCCTGGTGTGTAAGTTGGCCTTAGAGATTGTGAATTCTCTGGGCATAGCCTCTCAAACTGAGCTTATTTCTTTCTTAATCTCTCTCTCTTCTTTCCTATGCCAATATTTTAGTTTGAAGGAAATGGTGGTGGAAATTGGTTTGGTCAAATTACAAGCCCTCCCCAATATTTTCATCTTTCACTTGTACTGTGGTTTTATTGACTTGAAGCCAAGACTGTTATATTTTAGAAATCAAGATCGAATCCCTCCACCTGTTTAGGATAATTCTAGCATTTTGCTTACTACATTTACAATTGAAATTCAGAATTGGAAAATAAAGGAATAGGTTTTTAGGCCAAATCTGGGATAACTTATCCCTGGATTCCTATACTTTCAGTCATCCTTGGTGTCTCATGAAGAGACAATTTATTTTCCATATCATTCAGAAACCACTCATCTATATCAGTCAAAGAACATTTTTAAGCTCTTGCTGTGGGTACTTGTGGGATAACAGAGCAAGAGTGGACCTTATAGCCCCAGCCCTTGACCCCCTTCCTAGTGCTTCTTAGATGTTAAAGCCTACACTAATACTGTAAAATCATGCTACTTTGTACGAGTACATTGCCAATTCCATGCAATATGTAAAGTAAGGTCTAAAATATATTTTAAGCACAAAAATAAATAGATTACACACAGCAGAGTATTTCATGTACAGAGAGAGGCCTGGGGCTGAAAAGAACTAAGTATCTGATCTCTGAAATGATATGATCTGATGTGTTTGGGAATGACTCCAGTCTATGAAAGATGGAATTGTGAAGACAAATGAAAGAGTCAGTTACAAATCAATATGCAAGATAGCATGTGCATCAATCAGAAGCCCTGGTAACTTAGTGCTCTAGAAAAAAAATCACACAAGGAAGATAAGCAATGCAAATGAAAAATAAAGCCATGCTTATTTTCCTAATATACTGATGTTAAGGCAAGAGAATTGAAGCCCAAGGCTTTATAGGGCAGTCGGGATTCAGAATACACAACCTAAAAGGGAAAAAAATATGTATATAGCGTGTTTGTGTGTGTGTGTCTGTACAAAAGGCCAAACATTTTTCAAGCCAAAAAGAATGCCAAACAGTAATAACTTTGTTTTTGAAACATTAAGGCCAAGTGATTTGCATTCATCCATTGTGAAATGAAAATAGAATTTGTCAACTATTCATGAATAGGACATAAATCTTTATGCCACCTACATGGCAATGATATACAATGCCATGTCAAGTAATAACATCTGGTGGTAGGCAGATATAAATAGAAAACTAGACAAGGCAAAAAAGAAATCCTTATGGACTTCCAGGTATAAACCTTGGAAAATGGAATATAGGCTATGAGCTTTATTGTTATATGACCAATATTCTGTTCAGTATACTGTAAAATATAATTTGGAGTAATGGCTTATAACCAGGCATAGAGTCAAGAACATGGAATTGTTTCTTAAGAAGAGAAGCAACATTTTTCTGAAGAGACCAGAAGAGAAAAAAACAAACTATACTCAAACTTGTTTTTAAACAGCCCACACCAACCAGTAAAAGCATTCGAGTAACAATATGTTTCATTTATGATGAATATTTTAGAAATAAATACTAAGATTATATAACTGCCAAAACACTTGTGGAAATATTATCTATATTCTGGAGGAGAAAAACTGTGATTCCCAAATGTCAAAACATCCTGTGTATTTCACTGAAGTACACAGATTTCTTGAAATATTCTCTGTTTATGGCAGAGGAAAATAAAGTCTCTATGTCCCAGAATAAGTTATTGCTGCTCACCTGGTTCACAATATGTGTGAATAGCAGGCAGACCACACACCATTACTCAATTTCCTTAGCCAGAGGACACCTGCTGGCAAGGAGGAAACTGATTTGTACAGATTAAAATAGACAAAGAATAATTAAAGTCAGTCTTAACATCCTCACGTTTATTTTGCCTTCTCATGGGAACTAAAAGTGGACACATGGTCTTAATGTGACAAGGCAACCTGTTCTCTAATTTTAGGTCACAGACATTGGGGATTCTCACAACCACTCTGCCATTTGAAGCACTCTGCTTCATTCTACTGAGCTGATTTTCTTTTCCATTAGCCACTGACTGGAGTCTAGTCCAACTATGTCATATAACTGATGTGGTTGGAGCTTAAAAACTGTGGTCTAAAGCCATGCACGAGACATAGTAGAGCCATTTACTAATCACATCTTGGAGTTGCGTTTTCCTCAAATTAAAATTATATTTACGTTACTAGATTTTCATGTGACTCAAATGTTCTAGTAAGTGTGTTAAAATGCTACTTATTGCTGCTGCTTTGAAAGCTCTCAGGTGACCTCAATTTTTAGTTAGCTTTTTATTATTACACATTGTGATCCTTCGGACTCCAGTGACCTTCTTTCAAGTTGATTTCAGAACTGAGTTTCCTGCTATCTGAATTTAGTGAAGTACTGTTAAGACTATTCTTTTCCTAGCCCCTGGTAAGTAGCAGTAGGTTAGGATCTTTGCAGTTCTACTGAACTTAAGTCTTTACTATGTTTTATGGCATTGCTAAGGATTATATTCATGGCCTCTGATAAGCTGGACTTTAAAGAACTTTTATGGACATATCAAAGTCTGACATTTATTACATTTTTTCCTCCCTTGGTTTTCTATGAAATATTTTAGGAACGAATTCATGAAACACAAATCCATTATATTGTACTCACTGACAGAAAAGGGGAAATCAAAAAGACATGTTTAAATCTGCATATCTCTTTGGAAAAATTATCGTGGGCAATCTGGTGCTGTCATATGAGCCCACCAGACTAGAACCTGTGGGCAATAGTGCATTGTTTTCCAGAGCTTGGTTGCCTATTTCTATTTCTTTTTTGTCCCTCATTCTCTCTGTTTTTTTTTTTCCTAAGTCTCTTTCTTCAACAAGTATAATGTCAAAATCTACAAATAGAAAAATATAAAAATTGTGAAGTAATGTTTTTCTTGAATTAATTCCTGGTTGGAACTTTTTAAAAGTAAATCTTTTTAAGCCAACTACCATAGAAGACACTTCATGGAATGTAGACATTGTATGCAAAGTTGTATTTGATATGTTGTGTGAGTATATCAGTGCAGGTTTCTTGTAGAATTTATTTATTCTTTGGTTCCAAGGTAATTATTTTTAAAAAAAATATATTTATGGAGGCATAATTTATATACACAATTTACCCAATGATAATGTAAATTCAATTATTTTAGTAAATTTATAGTTATATGATTATCACTACAATCCAGTTTTAGAATTTCTTTCATCTCAAAAAGTTCCCTTGTTCTCATTTACAGTTAATATTGACTCCCACCTCAATCCTAGGAAACTATTTATCCTTCTCTTTCTCTTTTAATTTGCCTTTTCTAGACATTTTATATAAATACAGTCATACAATGTGTAGTCTTTTATATTGGACTTCTTAGTATATGTTTTTGACTGTCATCCATGTGGAAATATGTATTGATGTTTTGTTTCTTTTAATCGTAGATTAGTATTCAAATGTGTGGATATACTACTTTTTAAAAAAATCCATTTGTCAGTTGATAAACATTTGGATATTTTCTAGTTTGGGGTTATAAATAATACTGCTATGAATATTTGAGTACATGTTTTTGTGTCAACATGCATTTTTATTTCTCTTGAGTAGGTACCTAGAGTGGAAATGCTGGATTATATGGTAAATTTATGTTTAAATTTGTAAGAAACTGCCAAATTATTTCTTGAAGTGACCGCACCAATTTACATGCCCGCCAGGTATGCATGAAGGTCTAGTTTTCCTGCATTTTGCCAACACTCAGTATTCAGGAAAAACTTCTATAGGAGAATATATACTTGAGTGATGAATAACAAATAAGGAGTACAAATTTAACTGGAGAAAAGGTTTGGGTAACATTCAAGAGACATGCAAGAGTGAGGCATTTTTAGGGAGATACATAGAACTTATTGGTTGAGTTATTAGGGATAAGGCTGGGTATGTAGATGGAGGACAGACCATTGAGAATCAAATTTGACATACTAAGGATTTTGTAATCATTTGAGAATGAAGCCATGGTGTAATCATACATATCCTCTGAGAACCTTAGGATTCCCTTGAGTGGGAGAAATTGGAGGCAGAGGGAACAGTTAGGAAACTGTTGAAGTAGTGGAGGGGATAGATGATGGGAACTGGATCTAGCCAGTGGCAATAAGATGGAGAGATTTTGGAGAGTTACATTAATTTCCCATTGAAGCTGTAACACATTAACATAAGTCTAGTGGCTTAAAATGACACAAACTTATTATTTTACATTTCTGAAGGTCAGAAGTCTAACAGGCATCAGTAGGGCTGCTTTCCTTCTGGAGGTGCTTAAGAAAGTCTGTTTCCTTGCCTTTTCCAAATTCGAGAGACTCCCTGTATCCCTTGGCTCACGGTACCTTCTTCCATCTTTGTACTTTAGAGTACAAAATACAGCATCTTCAAATCTCTCTCTAGCCCTCCTGCTTCCTCTTCTAAGGACCCAGCTGATTACATTGAGCCAACCCAGGTAATTCAGGGTACATTTCCCATCTCAAGATCCTTTACTTAATTATGCTTGCAAAATGCCCTTTGCCATCTAAAGTAACATTTACAGATTCTAGAGATTAGCACATGGACATCTTTTTTACTCAGTTTACTTCAGGAGATGCATGTGAGTTAGAATTCGCCAATAACTGGTTGATAAGCAAAATATTTATTGTATGCCAAATACTGTCCCAGCCACTGGAAATGGAGCATTGATCAAGATACTGTTCCTTCCACGATGGAGTTTGCATTCCAATGGAGGGTAGTCTTCCCTCAGGTAATCAAAGGGGTTTGAGACACCCCCAAACCCCCAAGGTAAATACTATGGTTTTATAGCAGCATGCCCATTTCAAGTTTAGAAAAAGTAAAGTCTGGTTAGCAGAAAAATTCTTTGGAACTTTTACCTTTCATGTATGTTTTTTAGGCTGATAAAAGTACATTCAATAACCTAAGGCATGTTTTCAGTATGTAAAATATCTCAAATAGATCACAAATGCAGCATGCCTGAAATTGAATTCATCCTCTTCACCTACTGTATTGGAGTTCTCCAGAGAAACAGAACCAAGGCGTTATATTGATCTGTCTGTATCTATAGACATAGATAATATATATAATAGATGTAAAGCATTGACTCTTGTGATTGTGGAGGCTGGCAAGCTCAAAATTTGCAGAGCTGATGTCCCAGTTTGAGTCTGAAGGCCAGCAGTTTGCTATTGATACAAGAAGAGCTGATGTCTTACCTCAAAACCTGAAAAGTGAGAAAATTCTCTTTTAATTAAGGGGAAGATCAAGCTATTGTTTTATTCAGGCCTTCATCTGATTGGATGAGTCCTGCCCGTATTCTAAAGGGCAACCTGCTTTATTTAGTCTGTCAATTTATTTATTTATTTTTTAAAAAAGATTTTACTTATTCATGAGAGACACAGAGAAAGAGGCAGAGACATAGGCAGAAGGAGAAGCAGGCTCCATGCAGGGAACCTGTTGTGAGACTTGATCCCGGCACTCCAGGATCACACCCTGAGCTGAAGGCAAGATGTCCAACCGCTGAGCCACCCAGGCATCCCTAGTCTGTCAATGTAAATGTTAATCTCATCCAAAAATATCTTCATGTCTTCATGGAAACATCCAGAATAATGTTTGGCCAAATATCTGGACACACCATGGCCTAGTCAAATTGATACATAAAATTAACCAACACACTTAAAAATCTTGTCTTTAAGGGTAGATCCAGATTTTGTGAGGCTTAAGTTTATACAATTTTTTTGGAAACCCTCTTTAAGAAAAATAATACATTAAGTATGAAGTTGAATATTTTGAAAGGGAAGGAAATCTCAACAAATTACAAATTAAAAAATAGTACCACAAACATCATAAAATTCAGAAAATGCCATTATTCTTCTTAACTGCCTGATCTCTGTAATACATTCTCCCCATCATTTTTTAGCTGCATACTCATTGATATTTCTTATATGACATTGATTTTGTTACATTATTTACAATAGAATAGAAAATTCACTCATTTTTTTATTGGTGAATGAATTTTTTTAGTATTAAACACTTTAAACATTTTGATTGGTTTTCTTTGGTATTGGAAATGTCAGGTGAATTTTTAAGACTATTGACAAATTTTGAAAACCTCTCTCAAATTCACTATTATGTGAATTTTAAGATTTCAGAACATTTCAAGTTTTCTTACATGGTGATTCATTTTATGTACTCTTGATGATATGCATTAGTTGTTTTTTTATCAATATCTACCTTGTAGAATATCTGTAATATTGAATCATGAGTTTTGTGGAGTATCTGTAATGTTGAATCATGTTTTATATTATTTTGTCAATAGCAATATGTCATGTCAAATCAGACAGAAATTTAAATCCATTTCCGAGGTGTTAATGATTCACTTCTTTTCATTAATTTGTTCATCAAGTAAGGCCTATTTATTACTTCTGTTTTCATTTATCTCTTCCTCTTAATTAATGCAGTGGTTATGATCCTTTGTTTTTTGTTAGAAGTTACTTTTCAATGTCAGAATAATATACATTATTGATTTCATTTATAGCTGTCACTTTCATTCCATTACTTTTTAACTAATTAAAAAAGATGAAAGGGTGGATATACTTTATATAAACCCAAATCAGGAGTTTGGTTAATCTTCACTTATTAAAATGTTTTAATTTATTTCCAAGTTGCAAATACTGACATATGCCCATTTCAGCATTCTCTCAAAGAGAGTCTCACAAATGCTCATATATATTAAATAACACAAGAAAAATGCTACATAAGGGAAGTTTTAGTGGAAAGAAACTGGAAGCTATTTTTACTGATTACAGTTATAATATTTTTGCAAAGCTTAAAAAAACATGATTATATGAACTGTTTGCTAGGCTCCACGCCTTGAAAGGGACCAAAAAAGTGGGGGACCCTAAAAATTTGTTGACTTCATAGTTAATCTACTACTACAAAGCATCCCTTCTCTTCTTTTCCATAACAGTGGGCAACATCATCCCAAAATAGGTGGAGTGATTTCAGATGTTTTCTTTTTCTTCCTTTCTTCATATTTAGTTATCAGATTATGTTAATTTACTAGTTCTCATGTGGATTGCTACAAATGACCTCCTTAATTTTGTTCTTAGTGTCAAAGAAAAATTACACTGGACATGTTAAACAAGGAGGGCTTTATTCAAGACTATTGCAGTGTGAGGAGAGATTGAACTCAACTCTGACAAGACAAAAGGCAGTGAGGTAAGCTAGTAGAAAAGTACTGAAGGATGTGAGTGGAAGGTGGTCAGTGTAATTAGGCGATCTGTGTTTGCTAATTGGTTCCCATCAACTTAGATTCCTACCCTCCCACAGAGACTGGGTGTTAGGAGCCCTATGTCCTTAAGATTACATTTCAAAGAGATGGTTCCTAGGCCTTGAAATAGGTTCTTGAAGAACCTATTTCTTGAAGAAATAAAGGGAAAATAAAGAAATAAAGAATAAAGAAATAAAGAATAAAGGTCTTCAACCCTTTCTTGAAGAAATAGGTTCTTGATTTGAAACTGACCAGAGGCTGGGAGGAATTTACATCTCAAAGGAGCAAAGAAATAATTTACAATTGCAAGTTTTCTAAAATAAATGCTCTAAGAAAAGAGAGGTCAGGGGCCTACAGTCAAGAAAAATCTCTCTAAAGTTTAACTACGCTGAGGGGAATGTTAAGGCTCTTTTGGTCATTAGCTCCTCAATCCTGCCTATAAAATTAAATCTATATTCCTTGGAATCCCATACAAGCTATTTTATGACAAGCTTCTGCCTATGTTTTTAAATTATCCTTTGTCATCATGTTGATCCAGAAATACTCTTTGTTCCCACTATCCCTCTGCTTAGAATTATCATCCCTCCCTTTCTTTCTGGCTTAATTTGACTTGTTCTATAAAATTAATCTTAGTTATTGCATCAGTCAGGATACATTAGGTATATATCACTCACACCCCTAAATTTTAGGAGCTTAAAGTAAGAAGGGTACATTTCTAGATCATGCTACATGTTTATTGAGTGGGTATGTTGGCAGGATGGGGATCTAATCACATCCTTTACTTGACTCTTAAAGTCTTCTAACACTTATATCACTTCTGTTTACATGTTCCTGGCCCAAACAAGTCACATGGTTATGTTTTGCCTTAAAAAGAGGTGGAAAGTGCAACCCTACTATGTACTTGGAAGAAGGAAGACTAAGATATTATGTGAACGGTGTTAAGGACTATCACAGGGTAGTTCAAGTGATCATCCATGGATTAGGATAGTGGTCTAGGGGTTCTTATGTATGATCATCTCTAAGAATGGTTCCTTTTTCTGAAGTTAATATTTATGTTCTGTGTGCCAGAATGACTATGCTAGTTGTGAAATACAAAAGTATTTTTCTATCAGTAGTAAAATAGCCAATGCCTTGGCTTGCGGAGTTACTCCTTCTGTTCCTAGGCTATCATCACAATGCTATCATTGTAGAGTTGAGAGAGGGTCCTCCACAACCCTCCTCTGTTTTTCGGTCTCTATTTTGATGGATTGGTGTCCATGTTATAACAGTAAATATTTTGAATATTACCCGGCATTTATTGTAACAAACATCACTGTAATGTCTACATGTCTATCTTTCTTACTAGGTTTCAAATTTTTTCAGGATTGGGATTATATCCTTCATTTCTGTATCTTTGATGCTTAGTAAAGTGCTTGAATATAGGAGTTGCTTGATAAATGACTACTGAGTTGAATTAAAAGTGATAAATATCCATCTGAAGGGCATCTGGGTGGCTTTGGTCAGTTAAGGGTCAGACTTTTGGTTTCGGCTCAGGTAATGATCCTCAGGGTCATGAGATTGAGCCCGTCATCAGGCTCTGCACTGGGTTGGCACCTGCTTAAGATTCTTTCCTCCCTTCCTCCTCTCCCCTACCCATTTGTATGTGGCATGGCATACACATGGCACACGCATGTACTTTCTCTAAAAAAAAAAAAAAGTGAATGTCTGAAACATCTCTTCAGAACTGAAGTATAAACAGAACAGGTTTAACAAGAACAGGAGACTCTACAGATGAGAATGCATTTGTCAACACTAAGGATTGTCAACATTTGGGGTAACTGAAGGAGACTGTGGAATCTCTACTTGTGTGGGCCTTTATAAGAAGATGAAACCGTTATTTCTCTGGAATGGTTTGACTGTGGTTTCATTTGTGACCAGAAAATTATCTGGTAGAGACCCTTAAGATTTTTTTCTAGGCCTATATGGAGGTATAGAAGCAATTTTGTAACATTGAAATAATTTTGATTTTTTAAAACATATTTTGTGAAGCAATTGGAAGCCTAGAAACAAAAATAGATTCATTATAATCCATTCTGAATTGCTGTTGAGGTGAAGAAAAAAACCCCAGAAAATAACATTAAATCATTCTGGGATTGCTTACAAGGACTGCAGAGCTCTAAAGCCCTTACGGGTTTATTGATGAAAGGCAGTATGATTTCTCATACAAAAGCAAAAACTTTAGAGAAACCAGAGGATTTGAGGCTTTACCTGAAGTAGTCATGGAAATAAATGTTCTCTTTCTTTCAGTCCATTTGAACTGAGTAAGAAAGAGAGAAATGCATTTTAATGCTTTTCAAATCCTCTCAGTGTTTCTGCTGCTCTAACTTCAGGAAACAAGGAAATTCCCCATCTTGTCATTGTTACTTTGGCAGCAGTTAAGGGGGAACAGTTTGTCTTTAATATGGCCTTGAGAGAAAGGAGCCCCCTATTGGAATGAATACAGCAATCCTGTAAGGAATCGGGTCCTACTATCTGGGAAACATAATGAGGCAGAAAAACACATGAGACTAATATTCAGTATTTAAGACCTAAGGGCCTATCAGGTCTGCAATATTGAAAGACCAGTTTGAGCAGAGGTGTACTGTGTATCAAAGCACTTAGTGGTACATGATCATAGAGGCAGGTTCTGTAAAATACTTCAAGTTGAGCAGAAGTTCAAGGAAAAAGCTAGGATGGGAAATTTTTAGGGTGGAAGTTGGGCTTGAGGGCTAGAAAGACCAGAATCGGTGATGAGAAAAAAAATCAGGCTCAAAAAATTTTTTGGTGTGTTCCACCTTTACTTATAGCTTTACCTTATGCTGTTCTTTGTCTTTATAATGCTTTTGCTTTGGGCACTAAGAAATGCCCCATATTGTGGTGTTGATAAGAATTCTCCTGGCATTCGACGTGCTTTTTTTTTTTTTTTTTTTTTTAAGCTTGCTCGCCATGTAGTAATATTTCCTGCTGTACTTCTGCATGAGAAAATGCATGGGAATCTCCCATTCCTAAAATACAAGTATTTGAAAAAAAACCAAAACCAAAAACAAAATGGCACCTATTGAATAACAAATGTAAAGGCTGTTTTTACTTTCTTATCTCAACGATCTCTAAACATTGCATTTAGTATTTACTTTGGTCTCCTTCCTCTCCCTCCCACTACAGCTTGTCTCTGGTTGCTTAGCGGAGGTTCTGGTGTGGGCTGGGTTCTCAGGCTGACAGAGGCAGTTATTAGATGGGGGTGAATATGGTATCAGATGATGGGTGGCTATGGCACAGTGAGAGCTGAAGCAGAGATGAAAGGTCAGTAGAAGTAAAAGTGGACTGACTTTAGCCATCAAAGCTAGTTGAGAGCACAATTTTAAGGTAAATACTGTTGATAATTGTGAAAAAGGCTTAAAATTCTTATACTGATTTGAAAAAAGTGACCCTGTGTTTTGTTCTGCCTACTAGACTTGGATTATATGGCTCCTGTCATTTCTCAGATAGAGCTATCTTGGTCTTAAAAATCCGTGCTTGTTACATGTTTAGTTTTCTGATATCACAGCTATGCAGGATATGCATTGCCCAACTCCAGGAGTTGCCATTTGTAATGATTACAATGTAAATGACACCTCCAGGGGTTATGAAATTTGACTGCTCGGAGTGTGACTTTACTCCTATTCAGGATCCCCTGCTAGTCTTGTCTGTGGACTATGAGTATGGCATTGTTTTCCTTATAGCCCTTTTTCCCTAGCAGCAGTTATAACCAGGCCTTGATAAATATGGCATTACTCTGAATATTTATTACAATTTGTGTTTTATTTATTGAACACCGCCTTAAAATATCTGTGTTTCATTGGCATCTGCTGTGGATTTCTCTGGCATTTGGCAGGGCAGGGCAGGGTAGGGGGAGGCAGTAAGGCTGAATTAAGTGCTAATCTATGTTACACTACTGCATGTCTTTTTGCTTATCTTTTTCCCATTCCTTCCTTCAAGAATAAGTTTAAGAAGAAAATCTTTCTTTAAGGATATTTTTGAGAAGAGAAGTAATTTGTTAGGAATCAATCTTTTGGTAAGTTTAGGCAGAATATATAAAGCCCCATCTAGCTTTTAATTGTAAAGCATATTTGGTTTCTAGAAACATTAAAATTGATATTATGTGATGCTAGTGAACATTTATTAAGCTTCTATGATTCACTACTAAAACAAAGCATTATGAGTGATGGACCTTTTAGTAGGATTGCTGTATTAATACATTTTTCAAATTGAAATGATACAAAGGCTGTATTCTCCAGTCTTTCTGTTATGGGATACCTAAGCCTTTTTATATTAACAATTAAATTATGATTAATCTAAATTCTGATGGGAGTTGAACTCCTTTCCTATAAAACCAGAATGCTTTAGCACCAACTGTTATTGTTATTTGAGTATTTCTAACAAATGCTTTAGAATAATTCCCTTTGGCACTATAGGGATATGCTCTCTGATAGCTTTATTTAGAATTATTCACATTTCTGCTGAAGCACTCCCTTTAGGTTATAGGCTGAAAAGACAAAATAATTCTTTGGGGACTATGATGAGTTACTGAGCTCATTTGGTCAGCCCCAGAGGCTCTCATTTGGCTTTCAGTGTGGATACTGTTATGTCCAGACATGTGATATACAAAGAAAAACAGCATCCTATAAGAATCTCATCGTCTCACTTTCTAGTACTGCTTTCTTCCTGCTATGCCCAGAGTGTTAGCAGATGCTTTAATCAACAGAATTAAGACCCTAAACCTCAGAGGCCTTTGACAGGCTGGAGAACATCTACTTGGCTGATGTTACGTAGATCACTTTAGATCTCTGATTGGGGTGGGGTCAAAACAGGCCTTAGAAATTTATACTACTTTCTCCCTATGCTCTGCATTCATTTATCTCTTTGGTTGAGTAATTGGACAATCCCTTAGCTTTGTGAACAAACATGACCTATGAATTATTGAAATCAGACAAAGTTTTATTCTTCCCAATTTGAGAGCATGGGTTAGATATACACTATTTAAGAATATTCATTTTCAGAAAGCAAACACTAAATTTTTGTATTTCAGCCCTGACTTGAACTCCTGTTGACTCTTATTTCTTCTTATCTCTGTGAATAGGTAGGTATGGAGCAGAGGTCAAGCAAGACCGGAGAGTTTTGAATTCAATTAGACATAGGCTTCAACTATGGCCATCCACTTACTAAATTTTTTACCTTTGAAAATGTATTTGATCCTAAATTTCTTAATGTGTATAACTGGGAGTTATAAATGCATACTTAATAAAGAGGAGGATTAATTGTGATGATTATAAATAAGATTATTAACCCTAGTTAGATAAACACAAATTAAGTAATAGTTCTTTTTAATTTTTAAAGGTAGTTTTAAATTTTTATTTATTTTTAAATTTTTAGAAGTTTTTTTAAAGATTTATTTATTTATTTATTCATGTGAGACACAGAGAGAGAAAGGCAGAGACATAGGCAGAGAGAGAAGCAGGCTCCATGCAGGAAGCCCAATGTGGGACTTGATCTTGGGATTCTGGGATTATGCCCTGAATGGAAGGCAGATGCTTAACTGCTGAGCCATCCAGGCATCCCTAATTTTTTAGAAGTCTTAATTTAAATTCCATTTAGTTAACATACAGTGTGATATTAGTTTCAAGTGTACAATTCAGTGATTTAACACTTACATACAATACCCAGTGCTCATCACAAGTGCACTCCTGAATCCCCATCATCTATTTCACCCATCCCCTGACCGATCTTCCCTCTGATAACCATCACTTTGTTTTCTAGAGTTAGAAGTGTTTCTTGGTTTGCCTCTCTTTTATCCCCCTTTGCTCATTTTTTTTTTTTTTTTGGTTCTTAAATTCCACATACAAGTAAAATCATACAGATTTGTTTTTCTCTGACTGACTTATTTGATTTAGCATAATACGCTTTAGCTTCATCCATGTCATTGATGGCAATATTTCATTCTTTTTATGGCTGAGTAGTAGTATTCCATTGTATACATGTACCACGACTTCTTTTTTTTTTTTGTATATTTTTTTATTGGAGTTCGATTTGCCAACATATAGTATAATACCCAGTGCTCATCCCATCAAGTGCCACCCTCAGTGCCCATCACCCAGTCACCCCACCCCCCCACCCACCTCCCCTTCCACTACCCCTTGTTTGTTTCCCAGAGTTAGGTATCTCTCATGTTCTGTCTCCCTCTCTGATATTTCCCACTCATTTTCTCTCCTTTCCCCTTTAATCCCTTTCACTATTTTTTATATTCCCCAAATGAATGAGACCATATAATGTTTGTCCTTCTCTGGTGACTTACTTCACTCAACATAATACCCTCCAGTTTCATCCATGTTGAAGCAACTGGTGGGTATTTGTTGGTTTTAATGCTGAGTAATATTCCTTTTTTTAAAAAAAATTTATTGGAATTCAGTTTGCCAACATTTAGCATAACACCCAGTGCTCATCACACCAAGTGCCCCCTTCAGTGCCCATCACCCAGTCACCCCAACCCCCCGCCCACCTCCCCTTCCGCTACCCCTTGTTCATTTCCCAGAGTTAGGTGTCTCTCATATTTTGTCACCCTCACTGATATTTTCACTCATTTTCTCTCCTTTCCCTCTATTCCCTTTCACTAATTGTTATATTCCCCAAATGAATGAGACCATATAATGTTTGTCCTTTTCCAATTGACTTCTTTCACTCAGCATAATACCCTCCAGTTCCATCCATGTCAGAGCAAATGGTGGGTATTTGTCATTTTCTAATGGCTGAGGAATATTCCATTGTATACATAAACCACATCTTCTTTATCCATTCATCTTTTGATGGACACCAAGGCTCCTTCCACGGTTTGGCTATTGTGGACATTTCTGCTATAAACATTGGGATGCAGGTGTCCTGCCGTTTCACTGCATCTGTATCTTTGGGGTAAATCCCCAACAGTGCAATTGCTGGGTTGTAGGGCAGATCTATTTTTAACTCTTTGAGGACCCTCCAAAAGTTTCCCAGAGTGGCTGTACCAGTTCACATTCCCACCAACAGTGCAAGAGGGTTCTCCTTTCTCCACATCCTCTCCAACATTTGATGTTTCCTGCCTTGTTAATGTTCCCCATTCTCACTGGTGTGAGGTGGTATCTCATTGTGGTTTTGATTTGTATTTCCCGGATGGCCAGTGATGCAGAACATTTTCTCATGTGCTTGTTGGCCAATATGTATGTCTTCTTTGGTTAAATTTCTGTTCATTTCTTTTGCCAATTTCATGATTGGATTGTTTGTTTCTTTGCTGTTGAGTTTAATAAGTTCTTTATAGATCTTGGATACTGGTCTTTTATCTGATATGTCATTTGCAAATATCTTCTCCCATTCTGTAGGTTGTCTTTTAGTTTTTTTCACTGTTTCTTCTGTTGTGCATAAGCTTTATATCTTGATTAAGTCCCAGTAGTTCATTTTTGCTTCTGCTTCCCTTGCCTTCATAGATGTATCTTGCAAGAAGTTGCTGTGGCCAAGTTCAAAAAGGGTGTTGCCTGTGTTCTCCTCTAGGATTTTTTTTTTTTCATTTATCAGCTACAGTGATTTATTGAGTGCTTTAATAATACAAGTGTTCATCAACCGATCCACAATCAAAAGTGGCAGGTCCCTAAGAAATTTACAAGCACTTTAAGTAAATCAAAATACATATTATTTTGTTCAATCCAACAGTCTTCTGTGTGGGGGACAGAAGGCTAGTGATAAACAGAGTCTCAGTAATGCACGGTGATTCTGATTGAAGCTTTTGTACAAAAAACTTGTTCCCTGTAGCATGCACCCACCAATAAAGACTTCAGTACAAAACATTAAGCCTAAGCACTACATTTAAGTAGAAATGAGATATAATTCTGAATTTGTTTTCCCAAAGATCACAAAAAGGAAAAAAATCAAAATAAAACAAACAACAAAAAACAAAACCACACAGTAATACAAAGCTTTGTAAGAAAGCTCTTACTATTACAGATCCAACATTGTTTGCACTGAAAACAAAAGTTCCTATCCATGTTGATGTGGGGGGAAAAAAAAACAACCCAAATCTTTCAAGTTAATAGAAATCAAAAAAGGGAATAAATTGAGAAGGGGGTGGAGGGGAAGAGACAAGGAAAAGGAGGAAAAGGAGGGAGGGAGAAGGAAGTGGGGGAATGGATGACATACCATCAGAAAAAGGTTCAAAATTTAATAAAAATAAGAAAATAAGAACCGAGGTCTGGAGGGGTGGGTAGGGCTATTGATGCACTTGGTGAATATATGCTTGCACAGGTCCGACGGGGGCATCAAGCAGCAGGCCCGTATGTGGCATACTGCTTGGTCCACTGTCTGGCCATCTGGTCATGCTCTGCTCTGTTGGTAATGTACTGTGTGGCAATGCTACCCACTAGAGGGTCAGCAGGGTTGCAATCTGTAAGAAGTGAGCAGATGGAGAGGAGAACTTTAGAAATGGTTAGGGCTGGACTCCAGTTATCCTTTAGGATATCCAGACAGATGACATCCTGGCTGTTAATATTACAGTGATAGATTCTTGTTCGGAAGGTAACCTTAGGGGGTTTAAAAGGATAGTCTGGTGAAAAGGTAATGTCAAGAAAGAACGCCTCTCCCTCATAGACAGATCCTGGGGGTCCCAATATAGTTGACCTCCATTCATAAATGTTGTCTCCTTTGGGTCCAGCACTACAGTTGGGAGGAGGGTCCAATGTAATCTCTGCAAGTTCCTTCTGAATTCTTTTAGCACTCGTCAATTTAGCAGCTGTTTTGCTGGATATTTTTCCTTCCTTTTTCTTGGGCTGAACTTGTTCTCTTTCTGGTTCTTGTTGAACACTTTCACGTTGGTCTCCATCAGAACTTCCTCCACTAGTGCTTGGACTGTCATCAACTCTTTGTGCCTCAGTGGACATGTTAGATCCCTCAGCGCTGCTGCCTCCACCCGCGGCTGTTCCAGTTCTGCCTCCCAAGGCTGCTGCCCGCCACTCCGCTATGGCTGCCCCTGAGTCCTGGAAAGTTCCTCTAGGATTTTGATGGATTCTTGTCTCACATTTAGATCTTTCATCCATTTTGAGTTTATCTTTGTGTATGGTGTAAGAGAATGGTCTAGTTTCATTCTTCTGCACGTGGCTGTCCAATTTTCCCAGCACCATTTATTGAAGAGACTTTCTTCCAGTGGATGGTCTTTCCTGCTTTGTCGAATATTAGTTGACCATAGAGTGGAGGGCCTATTTCTGGGTTCCATTGATCTATGTGTCTGTTTTTGTGTCAGTACCACACTTTATTGATGATCACAGCTTTGTAGTACAACTTGAAATCTGGCATTGTGATGCCCCCAGCTCTGGTTTTCTTTTTCAATATTTCCCTGGCTATTCAGGGTCTTTTCTGATTCCACACAAATCTTAGGATTATTTGTTCCAACTCTCTGAAGAAAGTCCATGGTATTTTGATAGGGATTGCATTAAATGTGTAAATTGCCCCGGATAGCATTGACATTTTCACAATATTAATTCTTCCAATCCATGAGCATGGAATATTTTTCCATCTCTTTGTGTCTTCCTCCATTTCTTTCAGAAGTGTTCTGTAGTTTTTAGGGTATAGATCCTTTACCTCTTTGGTTAGGTTTATTCCTAGGTATCTTATGCTTTTGGGTGCAATTGTAAATGGGATTGACTCCTTAATTTCTCTTTCTTCAGTCTCATTGTTAGTGTATAGAAATGCCACTGACTTCTGGGCATTGATTTTGTATCCTGCCACACTGCTGAATTGCTGTAGAGTTCTAGCAATCTTGAGGTTGAGTCTTTTGGGTGTTCTATGTAGAGTATCATGTCATCGGCGAAGAGGGAGAGTTTGACCTCTTCTTTGCCAATTTAAATGCCTTTTATTTCTTTTTGTTGTCTGATTGCTGAGGCTAGGACTTCCAGTACTATGTTGAATAGCAGTGGTGAGAGTGTACATCCCTGTCTTGTTCCTGATCTCAGGGGAAAGGCTCCCAGTGTTTCCCCATTGAGAATATTTGCTGTGGGCTTTTCGTAGATGGCTTTTAAGATGCTGAGGAATGTTCCCTCTATCCCTACTCTCTGAAGAGTTTTGATCCGGAATGGGTGTTGTATTTTCTCAAATGCTTTCTCTGCATCTATTGAGAGGATCATATGGTTCTTGTTTCTTCTCTTGTTGATATGATCTATCACAAGTGTTGAACCAGCCTTGCATCCCAGGGATAAATCCCACTTGGTTATGGTGAATAATCTTCTGTTGGATCCTATTGGCTAGTATCTTGTTGAGAATTTTTGCGTCTGTGTTCATCAGGGATATTGGTCTATAATTCTCCTTTTTGGTGCGGTCTTTGTCTAGTTTTAGAATTAAGGTGATGCTGGCCTCATAAAACAAGTTTGGAGGTATTCCATCTCTTTCTATCTTTCAGAACAGCTTTAGTAAAATAGGTATTGTTTCTTCTTTAAACCTTTGATAGAATTCCCCTGGGAAGCCATCTGGCCCTGGACTTTTGTGTCTTGGGAGGTTTTTGATGACTGCTTCAGTTTCTTCCCTGGTTATTGGCCTGTTCAGGTTTTCTATTTCTTCCTGTTCCAGTTTTGGTAATTTGTGGTTTTCCAGGAATGAGTCCATTTCTTGTAGACAGCCTAATTTATTGGTGTATAGCTGCTTAATATGTTTTTAAAATCGTTTGTATTTCATTGGTATTGGTGGTGATCTCTCCTTTTTCATTCATGATTTTATTGATTTGAGTCTTTTCTCTTTTGTCTTTAATAAGGCTGGCTAATGGTTTATCTATCTTATTCTTTCAAAGAACTAACTCTTGGTTTTGTTGATCTGTTCTACAGTTCTTCTGGTCTCTATTTCATTGAGTTCTGCTCGAATCTTTATGAACCCTCTTCTGCTTGGTGTAGGTTTTATTGTTGTTCTTTCTCCAGTTCCTTTAGGTGCAAGGTTAGCTTATGTATTTGAGTTTTTTCCAGTTTTTTTGAGGGATGCTTGTATTGTGATGTATTTCCCTCTTAGGACTGCTTTTGCTGTAACCCAAAGATTTTGAATGGTTGTATCTTCACTCTCATTAGTTTCCATGAATGTTTTTAATTCTTCTCTAATTTCCTAGTTGACCCTCTCATCTTTTAGCAGGATGCTCTTTAACCTCCACATGTTTGAGTTTCTTCCAAATTTCTCTTTTATTATTATATTTTTCCTCAGAATTGCTATGATAAAAATTCTGATTTTGTCATATGTTTTTTTATATATCAATTGGTACAATCATGTGATGGATTACGTTTACTGAATTTTTTGTACATTGAACCAGCCTTGCATCCCTGAAATGAATCCCATTTGATCATGGTGTCTGATTCTTTTTACATAATGCTAGATTCTATCTGCTCATACTTTTCTTAAGAACTTTTGTGTTTGATGGTACCTGGGTGGCTCAGTGATTGAGTGTCTGCCTTTGGCTCAGATTGTGATCCTGGGGTCCTGGGATCAAGTCCTGTATTAGGCTCCACTGGGGATCTTGCTTCTCCCTGCCTGTCTCTGCCTCTTTGTGTTTCTCATGAATTAATAAATAAAATCTTTTAAAAATTTTTTGTATTTGTAGTATTCATGAGGCATAATGATCTGTAGTTTTCTTATTTTGTACTGGCTTTTCTAGTCTTATATTAGAGTGATAACTAGCTTCATGAACTGAATTGAGAAGTGTTTTTCTTTCTCTATTTTCTGGAAGAAGTTCTATAGAATTGTTAATTTTTCTTTAAATATTTGGTTGAATTAACCAATGAAATCATCTGTTCTCAGAAAATCTCTTTTTGGAAGTTTTTAGATTGAGTTCAATTTCCTTAATAGGGCTATTCAAATGATCTGTTTCATATGTGAGTTGTGGTAGTTTTTCTTTTTTTGAGAAATTGATCCATTTCATCTAAGTTCTCGTATAGATGCATACAGAATTCTCTTATTATATTTCTGATATATGTAGGTCTGAAATGTTAATCCCTGTTCCAATCCTAGTATTGATAATATGCCTTTTCTTTTTTGTCAGTCTTTCTAGAATTTTGTCAATGTTGATGAGGGTTTCAAAGAGATAACTCTTTATTTTCTTGATTTTTTTCTATTTTCTTTCTGTTTTAAATTTGTTTCTCTCATATTTCTTGCTTTAGGTTTGTATTTTTTTTTTTAAACTTATTGAGGTAGGAGCTTAAATTGTTAATTTGAGACTTTTCCTTTTCTCTACTATAAGCATTTAGTTCCTTAAATTTTCCTCTCAGCACTGATTTAGCTGTGTCATACAAATTTTGGTATGTTTTATTCCCATTTTATTAACTTAATGTAAATTTTGTATTTCCTTTGTGACTTTTGTTTTTTTTTTAAGATTTATTTATTTTGTGGGGGGACAGAGAATTTTAATTCTAAAGTTCATCAGGAAGTTGAAAGTGATTAATCTAACCACATTATTAAAATATAAACAGCTAAACCAATTTAAATAGTGAACTACTATCACAAAATTTACAAGTTATAGCTTCATTATATTAGTATGAAATAGCATAGCTGAGAACTACTATACCTTATCATTTATAAGACACTGATATAAAATAAAGCATCAAATGTCAGCCAAGGGAGACTTCTGCTTTCGGAAAGATAAAGTTGACATTCTTTTACCTATTATTCCCACTAAATAAAACTAAAAAACTTGGACATTATATATAGCAGTACATGATAGGACTGAAAGTTTAAGAGAAGAAGGCAGTCCAGCCTAGGGACTTTGTGACCTAAAGAACAACACAGGTGAATCCCCTGAATTTCCTTTTCGCTTCACATATTTCCCATGTGGAGATGAAGAAACTAGCAACTCAGAAGCATAAATGGATGAAAACAAAAACACAACAAATGCCTAGTCTACCTAGCCAAAGGATTAGAAAAGAGGCAACTTTGGACATAATTTAGAATGATATTAGGAAACAACTCTTTTTATTACCCTTCTTTACAACTGCAGTGTATCTACAGTGCATATAGCTACAGCAGAAGCTGCTGTATTACTTTTGGAGAATGTGTTGGAACTAAAATAATCCCAGAACAGATAGCCCAAGTAGTTGCAGCTAGGTAATATAGACACAGATTTACTCAGTTCCCAAAGATTTGGATAACAGCCGTTGATACTTTAATGATTTTAGGACAATTGAACAAGACTTTTCACAGTTGGTGTAAGAATAATAAAGCTCTGTCTGATGCCTCAGTACAAACAGCTCATCTTCCATTTGGAGGAACTGGGACTTACCATACATTAACATAACCTCTTAGGATAGTGACCTCTAATTTCGTCTTTCCAGAACTGGCCTTTTCCATTCTTTAAAAATGTTGATCCATATTGCCATACCAGTGTAGGTACAGTAATTCAGATTTATTGGTGTTCAGTAACTTTCTTCTATCATGGAATTTCTTGTTTAGAAATAATGTAAGCCACTTTTTATTTTCCCAGGTTCTCCTATATTTATGTATTTCTGGTATCAAATTGACATCCCTTTCAAGTGCCTGTTTTGGCTTAGCATTTAATTTACCCCTGGACCTTTAAATGTTTTGCTGCTTATTCACTTGGTAAATCATTCAGCAAGTTTCCCATGTGACTATTTGGCAACATGGTGGAGTTCAAAGGTATAACTACGGTGAGAATCTTTATACCAGAGACAATGTCTTTTTCATTTACATGCTTTAAAAAACAGGAGTTTTGACATGTTCATTTCATTTGCTTTGAAATTAAATAATAAAATTATACATTTAGCATTTTTCTTCCCTTCTGGTGAGGATTTCAGGACACTATTGTTGTGAATTAGTAATGTATGTTAGTATATATTGTTACGATCATAGTTTTAAAATAAAAATATTCAGGAAGCCAAGCAATTAACTTTTTAAAATAGAAATGAATATCCTTGTGCTTATGTGGGATGAGTTAGTTTTTAATAATTAGTGTTTAGAAGCTGGAAATTAACAGTAATATTTGCCTTTAAACTGGTAATATGTTTAAGTAGTTTTCATGAAAGATTGACTTATGGTAATTGAAACTTGAGGGTTAAGTTTTAATTTTGGTTAGATTATAATTATCTTCACTGTATTTGGAGAATATAGGTATAAAAGTTGGAATTTGGGGATCCGTGGTTGGCTCAGTGGTTTAGCACTGCCTTCAACCCAGGGTGTGATTCTGGAGTCCCAGGATGGAGTCCCATAGCAGGCTCCCTGCATGGAGCCTGTTTCTCCCTCTGCCTGTGTCTCTGCCTCTCTCTCTCTCTCTCTCTCTTTCTCTCTTTCTGTGTCTCTCCTGAATAAATAAAATATTTAAAAAAATAAAAAAAGTTGGAATTTATGTAAAATTGATTAGTGTTTAATTTTTCTTTTGTGAAATATGACAATTCTGAATTATATAATTTAAAGAACACTTTGGAAATTTTATACTTTTAAGAAATGTCTCTGCATATAAAACACATTTCAGGGGTTTTATAGTGATTGACAATATTCTTATTTATTAACATCCTTTTCATTTATGTCACTTGCAAGTTCATATTTTAGTCATTTGTGACTGAGAAAGTAATTTTCTAAGCATGTAATATTCCTGTAAATTAAATGGCTTGCCATTTGAATTATGATAGCAATTTCTAGTAACTATTAAGTGACTTGTGTTTCTTTATTTCTTACTTTATTTATCTATGCAAATAATTAACCTGCTACCCTCAATTATATACTTTTCTTTAATTTAAAATTGATTGGAAAAAGTGAATTATTTTTTGTTTTCCTTTCCACAGCCCAATATTATTAATTTATCTATGGAGACTAGTATGAACATAAGAGTAACTCTGGCAATCATTTTATTTAAATTAATGTTTGTAGAAGTGATTTGCAAAGTTGGGGGAAGAGAGGAGAGGAAATGATGGCAAACTCTCTAAACACATGACAGAAAGAAGATATAATTAAGATGAGAGAATAAAGTACCTCAAAGGTGAGAACATTGGAAAATGTGGACATTCACATACAACTAGAGGGTCTACTGAATACAAGAAACACTGAGATAATATGCTCATCCCGGTTCATTGTGTTGCTGATCCCAAGAAACAACATTATATCTAAATATAATGACTAGATGAAATTTAAAAAAATATTAGTGTAATGAAAACCTCACAGATGCTATGTGATTCCCCAAACACATACCTAAATTGAAAATGGGACCAAGAAAGATGCCTTGTCCATAATTTTAAGTCAGGCATTTGCACATGTTCAGAATGTTGGTTAAACATTTGTGAATCAAGGAAGTAGCCATTAAGAAGTATATGGTTTGGGGCTTGGTTTTTATCCTAATCAAGCCAGAGAAGGCACAGTTTGAAAGTAGGGATTCGAATAAAGGAACAGAAATAAATTAAGAATGTACAGTGAGATCAGAAAACATATAAATCACCGGACAAAGACATACTTATCTTTTCCCTGAATGTATTTGGACTGTACTATTTCTGAGGAATAATCATCTTTATTTTGGGCATTTTCATGTTTTTGTACACACGTGTATTTTGTGCTGGGATTAATATGTTACCTGCTTTTTACAACTGGGAAAACCTGTAGACTTATCTGAGACCACACTGGTGAAGAGATGTTAAGTGGGCTAGACTGACATTCACATTCTTTTTTTTTTAAATTTTTTTTCTTTTATTTATTTATGATAGTCACACACACACACACACACAGAGAGAGGCAGAAACATAGGCAGAGGGAGAAGCAGGCTCCATGCACCGGAAGCCCGACGTGGGACTCGATCCCGGGTCTCCAGGATAGCGCCCTGGGCCAAAGGCAAGCGCCAAACTGCTGTGCCACCCAGGGATCCCCTGACATTCACATTCTGATTGTACTGTAGAACCTTATCACCCAGGTCATCTTGCCCCTTCTCTTGCTGACCCTGCAGCAGTTCTTTGAGGCCTTGGGAGATGAGATGTTGCAGTGAAATCAACAACTGTGTTTTATGCTTGCTCAAAGAGGACAGAGATTAAAAGGAGGAAAGGCCATTATATATGTAGTTCGAGTATTTGTGGGGATAGACTTGAGGATAGGAGAATACATTAATACATTTAAAAATGGGAATATTCACAGGAGAGAAATGTTTCATAAAGATTTTTTACTTGTAGCTGCTGTTCTCTTTGACTACAGGAACAGTAATGTTTTCCAGAGAACTTAACTTTTTCTCTTTCAGTATTCCCTATATCTGTGCAGAGCGCTTCACTAAAATCTGATACACATTTAAAAACTTGTGTGTATGTTGTAAAGAATAAAGTAACAAATAAAAGGAAATATGTATGACCTACCTCGTTATTTCCTGTTTACTCTTATTACCCCAACGGAACCCCTTACAAAGAGTGGTGATCTAGTGACGAGGATGTATGAAAGACAGAAAAAAATTAAGCAGAGGACTATGGCAGTGCTGATAATGATGGAAAGAAACAGATATATTGGAGGAGCAGCTTTTGAGTCATCTTCTGGAAGATGTTCTGGGAGGGGGATGGGAAAGATATTGATGGTTGTTTCACAGTTATATAAATATTAATGAATGTTTTCCTCAGTGCTTATCTTCCTTCTTTCTAGTGATGCTTTGACTTGTATGGAAATGGTTTTAGTTATATGTAGCAAATGCAATTCTATATCCTAAAGGAACCACTTCTAATGATAATTTCTTTTCTAAAATACTCTTTCCATCCCAGATGTACTTTGAAATGAGTCCTTAATGATTAAAGTCTTTAGAATGTAATCTTTATGGAAGGTTATAATTGTGGCTCTTTTATTTGTAGCATCTTTTCTAAAAACAGGAAGAATTAAACCTTCACAGGCTAATTTCTGTTACCTATGATTCATATTACTTAACTTTGCCCTTGGTACTATTACAAGGGGTTTCCTTGGTCTCTTACTTGATATCAGTATATAATTTATTTTGTTGTTAAACACATTTGGAAAGTTTATTTTCTAAGTCATTTGCCTTATAGCCATTGTTAGAACCTTACTTAACATTGCCCTAGAAGATTTTGATATAGCTACATAACAGCAGTCTGTCTTTTTTTGTATTGTTTTATCCTGTGGCAATGTGTCCATCTATAATGTGTTTATGTTCTATTCTCTGTAGCAGTAATTCTACGTATGGGGACTTCTATACCTTTAGGCACTTGAATCATTAGACAGTTTGTATTTCAATACACATTTAGTATCCCAGTCCCTCTTAGAGTGTTTGTAGTACTATATGATCCATGTAAATAGGGATAGGCCAAACTGCTTGAACATAGAAATTCAGAAGTCAAGGACTTCATTGTGATGATGTGGGTGGGGCTGGTGGGAAAAAGACAATAAAGATGGGAGAGAGGGTAGGTCTGGTTTGTCACTTTCTTTTGTGCAGTTTTTCTTTTAAGTGCAGTTACTCAATGTTCATTGACAGCGATATGTGAAACACTTCATTTTGTTGCTGGCAATTGGAGATATAATTACAAAGATTTATTTCTAAAGCAAGAAATGTTGATATTTCTATGCAGTTCCTAAACTTATAATGACTTCTGTTTGCTTGATCATTTTTCTTAGCTTTCTGCATTCATGTTGTGTATTTATAATTGACAGAATTGGTGTGACCCACTAAGTATAAATACATTAAGTGTACTTTTTAATAAAGTACACTTTTTTGTTTCTTTTTTCAGTTTTAAGAGAAACTTGCAAGTAATCTTTGATCATTCTGTCTTACCCAACTGCCATCTTTACTCTTTGTGTATATTGCAAGTTGCCTTCAAATCCACTTTTCATTCTTCAAATTCATCATTGTCATTGCTGTAGTTTAGGTTGGACTATTCAGCGGCTATTGAGCTAGTCTTCTTGCTTATAGTCTAACCTCCATGAATTCACATATCATACATTAACAGAAATGATCCTTCTGAAATGTACATCTGATCTTGCAGCTTTCTAGCTTAAAATCCTCCAGTGGACTTTTACAACTTTGATGATCACTTGCAAATGACTTGGCTTTAACACATAGGAAGCTACACATGAAATAGATCATTTAACTCTCTGTGTTCAACATTCACTGCCTTACACATTAGTCATAGGATCTATATGTAGCATCTGACAAATATCAACAATATTTGTTTTGTAGAAAACAAAACAAAACAATAACCACTTCATCATAATCTAAGAGTAGCACATTTACTGAGGGATAAAAAACTTGATGATGGATGCACTTAGAATAAATGGAAGTAAGTCCAAACCCCAGTGTCTCAGACTCTTTTCACATACTGCTTTCTGTACTTAAAATACTCTTTCTCTCCTTCATAGTAATTTTTTCTTTCAAAACACCTCCCTTTAGGAATGTTTTCTGATATCCCTCCCTCCCCATTATGATTTAGATGACTTTTCTGTCTTCATTTGTCTTTTCTGTGAATGCTTGTTATATTTTTCATGATGCTCATTAATAAGTTTATTAATTTACTTTTATTGTTTGTCCAGCTAGGTATTGCAGAGGCTACATTTGTAGATTTGTTAACAATTTTCAATAGCTGTGTTATTTTAGAGCAGCTGATCTCAAAATACAGTCTCCAGGCTAGCAGAGCTGCCTCATCTGGGAGTTTAGAAATGCAGATCCTTAGACTTCACCCTAGATCTATTGAATCAGAAAATCTGGAGGTAGAGCTGAGCAATCCGATTTGTGTCAAAATTTGAGAATCACTGTTTAAGAATCACCTATGCGTTGGAAACTGATTTCTGTGACTTCAATCCATTTCTACTACAAGAGTCATATTACTGTTATGTAAGGTCTAATAGAGATATTCATAATAAATCTTGGTGATATCAACAGTATTGTCAGTATAAATGTGAATATTTTGGCCTAAATAGTCTTGGCTAAAAACTCTTTGCATAACATCATTACCAATTATGGATAAAGGATGATAGTAGAAAGCTTTGTTCACTATGGCAGATAGATAGATATTGATATCTATAAATAGATTAATTGGAAGAATCCTTCTCTGGATCATGTAAATATGATCACACTCAAGCTTACAGATATCAAGTAATATAAACTGCTATGACAGTTTCTGGAATTATTTACCTGTATTTTAGTTCCTTCCCTCTCTAAGTGATATTTCTTTTGTGTAGTGTGCAGATTACTTACTTGACCTTGTAGTAGTACACTGGTGTACTTTTTATAGTAGAAAAGGCCAGCAGTGTTGATGGGAGTGGTATCCTCAGCTTTTCCAGCAAGCATGAGTCTGCTGTCAGTCTTGATTGAAGACCAATTATATATTACAAGAGTGGACTTTGATTTTTGAAATATTCTCTCTGGATAAGACCATTAAATGCATCACTAAAGGTCAAATTTGGTTTAGCCAAGGGATACTGAAAGAATGTCTTACGAGATTACTTTGCTCTGATGCCTAGTACATAAAAATATAGCCTCTTTCACTTAAGGTGTTTCCAGATTTGGAGAATTGAAATGAGTCAATATATTCGGCTCAGCAATCTGTGGTAAACATTTCTGGTCATTCCTTACCTAACTTCTCCAATCTAGGTTATGTTTGTTTCCCCATGTGTAATTACTCATCCCTCCCTGTCCCACTATGGCTTGCTTACTGCTGATATAGTATTTATGAGACTATACTATCCACACTACTTAATTGTTCATAGTTCTAATAAAACTGTAATCTCTCTAAGGACAGGAATTCTGATTTACCAATCTTTCTATTCCCTCACATAGTATAGTAGTTATTTGGTAAATGTTTGATGTTGAATATAATGAGGTGAATCAGTGATGTGAACAGCAATATAATCCTCCTCTTTTCAGTTTTGTTTGTAAGATTAATAGATTAATTTCATAAGGATTTCATGACACTTTGTTAATGACATAAAACAACTGAGTTTTAGATGAAGTAGGGGAATTTACTGGTTTCTGTGAGTGTAATATAATGGTTTCCTATCATTTTTAATTTCATGACAATAAAATAATCATAGTTGAATCTTAGATTTTAGGCTAGATTAATAATCTATTAAACTTAGCAATGTTCTCAACAATCTGGTCAAGTTTCTAGGCAAAGGCAAATATACTTGAGTACATTTAAGGACAAATCAATAAATCTTATTTTGGGGAAGAAAGGATGATATATTTCTATTTACATTTCACTAGTATTTTTGACCTTATTTTGGTCAAAATCTAAGAGATCTAAGAGATCCTGATGCTTTCTTTGAGAGTGTCATAATTTTTTGAAAAGCAGTGATGTGAGTAACCAAAATAATAAAAGCCTTCAGTTCTGTTAAACTCAACATTTATTAACAGGCACATACATTTTAGGTACTGTGTTTATGAATTCATGTATAATTAAATCATACTATCTCAAATGATATAGTTGTCATTAAGATACTTAATTATATCATTATCACCAATATAGTCAGAGCTTAATGGGGAAGACAAACATGGCTGCAACAAGTTGAGTAGCTTTATTGGAATTACTATATTGATTCTTCTATTTTGCTTGTGATACAGCATTCTCTATCTGTTGGGTTTTTTTCCCTTTCTCTCTAGTTTGGTGTCTTTCTTCATTGTGTATTGCTTTGTCTTTTTTAGAGGCACTCACACCTATAAGCCCATTTCCTTTTTGTGTGAGATAGGTAATATTAAATTATGCAGATAATCACACCATTTCAGAACTGTTGTTTTTTTGTTTTGTTTTGTTTTTTTTTTTTTGGTTGTTTTTGTGTGTTTTTTCCCCCTTCTTGGGAATTAGGAAAATGAATGAAGTTGGCTGCTGTCCAGGTATTATCACTTACTTCATGGACTGTGTTCTTACCCAGTTCAGGCATGTTCATGGTTTACTGCTGCCAACCCAGCTATGGGTTGATTTAAAACTGGTCACAATTGTCCTAGATGTAATTCTGAGTGTTTTCTAGGGAACTACTAGGAGGTTAGGAGGCTTGTTCTAAAAATAGGGTTACAGGAAAACAAGACTTGTTACTCCAAGGCTGTCTTCATTTTGAAAGAGATGCTATGTAGGTTTTTATAAGCTTATTACCCATTTGGTTTATTTATTTTTTTAAAGCTTTTTTTTTTTTTTTTTTAAGATTTTATCCATTCATTTGAGAGAGAGCGATTAAGAGCACAAGCCGGGGGAGGGGCAAAGGGAGAGGGAGAAGCAGGCTCCCTGTTGAGCACGGTGCCAGAGAGAAGGCTTGATCCCAGGATCTGCTCTATCCCAGGACCCAGGGATTCTGTCCCGAGCTGAAGGCAGACGCCTAACTGACTGAGCACCCAGGTGCCCTATCCATTTGATTTAAGGCCAAAGTGCATGGCACATTATCCATCACAATATTGTGGGTATAGTTCTTCGGAATGAGCAAAGGTAGCATGGGGAAGGCAAAGAGATTTTGGTTCTTCCTTAGAAGTATCGAATGTCTGGTATGTAGGAAAACTTTGAGAATCTTTTCTTGTACCAGTGAATTGAAGATAGTAACCAACTTATTAAAAAGATCATAAATGAGAAATAGCAAGTTTCTATACATGAAAATTTCTATACATGAAATACTGAATGGAGAGTAAAAAATGGGATCCGATTTGATGTTAAAAGAGAAATCTTTATGGTCAAGGTACTTAATGACAAAATGTGTATTTTTCCAGAAGAATATTAGGAAAATCTTTTCCTTGAATAATAAAATTTTAGAGCTAGGAAGAAATCTAAAGTGCTATCTTTTCCAACATTCATATTATATAAAAGTGGAATCTGAGACTCAATCAGATCCCTGACCAATTGTAGAATGATGGAATTTGGGGGGCTCAAAGGAGAAAATTATTTAACTGCCCATCTGAGGCATGGATCAGTTCTTCACTGAGAACTAGATTTTGAGACTGGAAAGGGCACTGTGTGGCTTCTTTGCTGTCCTTTGATCTGATATATGAAATCTTTCCATGACATTTTTCTTAAGCGGTAATAATGTTGCCATTTGATGATTCTTATTATTTGTGGTAGTTATGTTTTATAAAGTTACCTTGAATGCTGAGTTAGTGCATACTAAATCACTGCCCCTGGGGAAAATACAGGGTTAGATTCCTGCCAGCCTCTGGTCACATTTTTGTCAAACAATGCATAGCTTTGTTTTATGTGTTTATGTTTAAAGGCACCTTATTTAATATATATTGTTGATTCATTAACATTGAGCTCATAGCCAAAAGCAGTATAACCCATGTCTCAGGAAGCTTATTTATTCTGTGTATTTTCTCTGTAAGGCACATCACAGCCTCCTTGTGCATAGGGATACTAGGCAGCATTTCAGCACTATGCTTGGGAGCCATTTTAAACCGTGAAATCACCAACAAAAAGCATGCAGATATGAAATATGTGGCACTAAATAGACTGAGGAAAGAATACTTGTTTACAGTAGGAGAGCTGAAACAAAAAAGCAGCAGGTTCCTCGTTCCACCTGAGGGTGAGAACACGTGCAGTGGATGACTCAGATTTTTCACAACTCAGTGCATGTGCATGTCTGTGAATGATGACAACTGTGGAAGCACTGCAAGTATTGAACTTGGGGTTACAAATAAATTTTAGCAAGTAGGTGGATTCACAGATTTGGAATCTGTGAATAATGACTTGTACTTTCCTTGGCAGGATAGAAACAGAATTGAGGCTGACGACTCAGATCCACTGTTGGATATCTCCACCTTTCTATATAATCTGTCCCTGGTTTCTCTATCCCTTGGGACTACATATGTAGGCTTAAAAATCTTCATCTCCTGGAAGCCATTCAAACATTCGTTTGAGAGCTGCCTTCAGTCTTATTTTCTAGGTATTTTCACCATTTACTCAACTGTATCCCAGTCACAATGAGGTGTATAGTTTCCTCATGAATTTGATAGGACCCAAGGAAACTATTGACTCTGGATTGATCCATTGTCCTGAATCCTGTGTCCTATCCTACCCCAAGCCGTGCAGTCTCCCTCACTGAAACAAACCTCCAAGTAGCAATTACCTAGTAAACATGGAGAAAACCTCAAATTAAAGAGAATTCCTCACTTGTATCTTTCACTTTATCTTGGAGAGTCAAATCCGTCTGCTTATTGTGGAGAGCAGCATAGTGAAGCCAACGCCTAGAATCTCTATCTCTTATATCCCAGTTATGTGTACTTCCTACCACATTATGCTCCCAGCAAAATAGTTCTATAAAATAACATAGAGTTCTTAGTTGAAATTTAAGAATAACCTCAAAAGATTAACCCATTAGAAACATGTTGTTTGTAAAGAACCTTTATAGTCATGGTGCTTGATGACAAAATATATACTTTTCCTTTAATCTAAAATTTAGTTTCAGGTTAAAAAAAAACCCTCCCTTTCATTACCAGACTGGAAACATGGGTCTTTGGACCAGTCTGTCAGGTAGATGTGTTTTGTTGGGTCCACAGATTATTACTACTCACAGGGTTTAAGTTATTATTACTTTTTTGAATTAGTAGGCAGCATTTAAAAATCAAGCAATTTCACATAATATTCTGGGTTTCTGGATTCTCTTGAAAAATCAGATGACTACACTGGGCTTAATTTTCTATTAGGGAATACTTGGTGGAGCTTTGTATTGTCTCCCAACTCTGAGGTTCTCTCTCTTATTCCTACAGTTAAGTTTGTGACTCCTATTTTACCTCCTAAAATAATTGGAATTTTTCATGTCACAATGCTATAAAAAATATTTTCTATATGCAACATATCACGGTATTAAAATGTATAATATAAATTGGGTATTGTATTTGGGAATCTTGTTGCATATTATAGGTTGAGCATAATATTCTTACTAATATTAAGTTGGAAGGAACACTCTAATTAAGTTTCTATGTCATTAATGAAAGCCATTCCCTTTTGTGCTTCCTATTCTTGGCAGCTTTTATATTCCTCACTGTCAGTTGCTTCCCTGTAGGTGAGCTTTTGGAGGCAAGTTTCAACACCTACCACCTCCTTAGGTGTGTTATAGAAGGAATATTGAAATCATTTTGCATATTCAAAGGTATGCCTCCTAGCCACTATGCACAATGCCCAAGGCATGCTGTTGAGTTTGGGAGGCATATGATCCAGAGTCTAAAAGTCATTGCTCTTTTTCTGCTTATTCAGTGTCTTCAAACCGTATCCTTTGTTTAAGCACAAAAAAAGCCTCCAAAGTGGGTTGCATCTCAATGAGACAGTGGGTAGGGGGGGCTAAGATCTAGACCTAAAACAACAATAGTTGTAGCAGCATTGGCAACAGCAGCCACATGTGTAACAGAGCAGCACAGTCTCAGACTCTCATCAGCCCCTTGCCCTCTTGACATGAACAAGATGAGAGGGGGTTACTGCCTTCTTGGCTTCCATAATTGTATTTTATGCAAACTGTAGGAAATTTTTCCATTTTAAGGCAGGCTTGATGTTCATGTAGTCATAATTTTACAGCATTCCTTGTGATATGATCTATAGCCCTGCCTTCTCTGAACCAGATATTCACTACCTTGGTATTAACATGTACATATGTGGATCTTGTTTATTACAAGTTCAAACTTCTGCCTTGTGAACAGATTGTAAGGCTTAGCTTTGTGGTTGTGCTTTAGAAATATGTGGTGATGCATATTCATTGGCTTTGTGATGGTGCTATTGCTAGCAAGTCATGTTGGTTCACGGATGTTAGCCATTTACCCGTGATCATTAAATACGTGATGTACGGGCTGTGATGTCAGAGCCTCATTTATTTTCTTCTCTGTGTCATATTGGAAATCTACTATTTGTTATGGAAGAATTGTGTGACTCTAACATGTCACAAGATTGGACCACAGATTATATCTTATCCTTTGATTAACTTTTTTTTTTTTTTTTTTTCCCAAGCAAATGATTGCTTTCTCTTCAGGGCTCATCTAGTATCACATGGGATTCTTTTTCTTGCAGCTGTTCTTAAATATAAACCTCAGTGCCTATTACATACATTCTAAACCACACATGAACATGGATTAATTTGTGCATTACTGTGGTCAGAGCCTTTTATTGAACTGAATTAATCCAATCTATTTAATAGTGCTGGGTCATTCTATTAGGAACAGTGGGTACTAGTCATTTTTCTTTACCTCTACTGCATCAGCTTAGGCTGTTATACTGCAGTAACATCCAACCTCACAATCACAACTACAGTAGTTTACACAACAACAAAGCTTCTTGCTTGTTCATGTTACATCTTACTCGTGGGTCATTCATTACCTGTGGCTCAGTTTCAGTGTCTTTACTCTGGGAACTAAGCTGACAGAGCAGACCCTCTGGAGTGTTGTGGGGCTTGTTGGCAGAGAGTTGCTGGATTTACAGTGTCTCTTAAAACTTCTCCTCACAAGTGGCATATCTTACTTGGATTCATATTTTATTGTCCAAGCAAGTCACGTAAGCAAGCCTGACATCTATAGGGCAGGGCGGTACAATTGTTTCATAAGGAGGGGCATAAAATATTTAGAAACTATAATAACCTTTGTCTTAGTCTACTATTGGGTCACAAAAATTTACTCATCTCCCTTCTGTACCTAAAATATATGAAATGTTAGAGTTCTTTCCTAATAGAGACAGCCTAAAAGTTCCATCCTGTTAGGCTCAAAGTCTGGGATTATATGACAGTCTCCACAGCAGCTTCTTGTGTGATCTTTCTTAAGCTGGAGATTTATTAGAAAACAACCAAAAGCAAGCCACTCCTTCATCTCCCATATTCTCCAATGTGTTCAATAGAATAGGGACTGGATAACCATGACAAATATCCCTATCTGAAAAAGGGCAGAATGCAAGGCACAAGAAGTCACTGAAACTTGAGTTTTAATCAGCCTTTGTTTTCAGATTTATTACTAATTTAGAAATCAAGACAAATTGCATCTTTTATTTCTACAAGGCCTGGAATTTCTAGACTCTCCTCTGGGTCCCCCTACTTCCAATTCTCTTGCAAATTGGCCTTTTTTTTTTTTCCTATGTTCATCTCCTTCTTACAGCACCTTGCCAAAAAACAGCCAACAGCAACCAGTTCATGCTAGCAATATTCTTTTTGCCCACTTCCTTGTTTGAAGTCACAAAATGTCCCCTTCAGTTTAGTGAAAGGGACAATTTTAACAAATATTTGCTTCTGCATGATATAGATTATTTTCTTTCTCCAAAAATAAGTTTCTTTGCCCAATATTGGGTACTACATATTTTAGGGTACTGTTCTGGCTGTGTTCTATTCCTTGTAACAATTTCTGTGTCTGGTTAGCTTATACGAAATAAGTTATAGTAACAAAGACTGTAGAAATTTTAGTGGCTTTAACAAAGATTTATTTCTCACTTTTGGTACCTGCATATCATGTTTTTTTGATTACACCTTTTATCTGTAACTTTTTCACTAAGGTTAATATATGATGAAAAGGCCCCATTTGGGAAATTCTGGGCTTGTGGCAGAAGGAAACATTCAAAGTGCCTTCACAATTCTGAGAGGTGGCTTGTCACACCTCTGATATTTCATTGGTCAGTGTCACATAGCCAGGCCTTATATTAAGCACCCATGTATCTGAATCATGGTCCTTTCCCTTACTAACTCTGTGACTGGAAAATTTTCCTCACTTTTCTGATATTCTGGTTCCTTGTATTTAAAACAGAGTTAAGAATATCTGCCTTGAAATTGAGTTAACATGACATTGTATATTGTGTAATTACTAGTTTAGGGTAAGGCTCTGAAATATAGTCTAGGGTGAGGCTCAATAAACTGAGCAACATGAAGGATTTTACTCAAGGTAGACTTCTCTCAAATTTTTAATGGCAAAGAGGAATTAGAGTTGATTAAAATGAAAGAAGGCTTTCAGATGAAGAATCAGAATTTGTGATGACACAGGATGTGTGAACAAATAAATTCTGCATAATATGGCCTTTTCAGAAACATTTAAAGGACTAGACAGGCAGCCAGGGAGGAGCAGAGGAATGAGTTTGATTGATGGACTTAGTCTGTGATAAGTGTTCAGTACTCATTTTTATCTGTATTGTCTTTAGAGTGGATATGATAATTCTGGGGGAGAGTAAGATTATTTATTACTTAACTGGGCCTGTCCTCTATGCCTACATTTCTCTGAGTAGTGGGATAAGGGCGAGGTGTCATCCTGTACAAATTGGGATCTGTACTCTAGGTGAGGAAGCCTCAAATTGAGAATCTAGGGCTTATAACAAAAAGGAACAGTTATCCCCCATACCCTCTTGGGAGATGGGGAGAAATCTTTGCTCCCTAATGTAAACAAATTCTCCTTAAGGAGGATCCTGAGATTTTTATCCTTTGTAATGTAAATATAGGTCTCTAGTGAGAAGAAAAAACTGTTCTCTCTGACATTTCAACCCAGGGTTTGTTTAGGGTTTTATTCCCCCTTGAAATGTAAACACCTAGCTCCTAGAAGGTAAATCTCTCAGAGTTTCATGATCAATTCAGTTGTAATTTAGCTTACTTTAAGCCCAGGTACGTTTTAGTAAAATTTGCTTAGCAAGCACTAAAAATACTAACTGCAGAAACATAGGTTCTTTAGAACCCCACAATATGATGTTGAGATGGTGCTGGGGCTGAAAGGTAGTAGAGGGAATATTTAATATGGCAATAGTAACAAAATGCAAATTTTTGTGTAAGAGAAATTTCATGGTCAAATTTAAGTTTGTGTTACATGATTTTAGTGGAAAAAGAGAGACTAGGGACAGATAAACTTTGAAACTGTATAGAGGCATGGTATTGAGACATTAAACCTGAATAATACAAAGGACATAGAAAAAAGAAAGCAAGTGGCCAAATACATTTCTTTTACTGTTAGAAGAAAATGAGGATGTGGATGAGCACAGATGGAAAATTTTCAGTGGGTGTTCAGGTCACTGGAATGATAGAAATAGAATGAATAGGTTACAAATAGGTCAAAAAAATTTTTTTTTTAAATACATTTTCTTTTTATTGAAGTATAATTAACATACAGTATTCTATTACTTTCAGATGTACAATATGATTCAACAATTCCATACATTACTTAGTGACCATCAAGATAAGTGTACTCTTAACCTCTTCCCCCCCCCCCCCCCCACCTTTCCTCTGGTAACTACCACTTTGTTCTCTGTATTTGAGAGTCTATTATTGTGTTTGTGTCCTTATTTCTTTGTTCATTTGTTTCTTAAATTCGACACATGAATGAAATCATATGGCATTTGTATTTCTCTAATTGACTTATTTCACTTAGCATTATACCCTCTGGGTTCATCTATGTTGTTGCATATGGCAAGATCTCATTTTTTATGGCCAAGTAATATTCCAGGGTGTGTGTGTGTACACACATACCCTACATCTTCCCTTTTTTTTTTTTTTTTAAAGATTCTATGTATTTATTTATAGAGACACAGAGAGAGAGGCAGAGACACAGGCAGAGGGAGAAGTGGGCCCCATGCAGAGAGCCCAACGTGGGACTCGATATAGGGTCTCCAGGATCACGCCCGCTGCTAAACCGCTGCGCCACCGGGGCTGCCCCATCTTCTTTATCTGTTTATCTATGGATGGACACTTGAATTGCTTCCATATCTTGACTGTTGTAACTGATGCTGCAATAAATATAGAAGTGCATATATCTTTTCAAATTAGTGTCTTTGTTTTCTTTGGTTAAATACCTAATAGAATTATCAGATCATACGGTAATTCTATTTTTAAATTTTTGAGGAATTTCCATACTGTTTTCCATAGTGGCTGTACCAGTTTATATTTCTATCAATAGTGCATAAGGGATCCTTTTTCTCCACATCCTCATAACACTTGTTATTTCTTGTGGTTTTAGTTACAGCCATTCTGACAGGTATAAGGTAATACCTCATTATGGTTTTGATTTGCATTTTCCTGATGATGAGTGATGTTGAGCATCTTTTCATGTGCTTGTTGGACATCTGTATGTCTTCTAAAAACATTTTTCTAGCTTTATTGAATATTAATTGCTCATATAGTTGTGGGTTTATTTTGTGGGTTTTCCATTTTGTTCATTGACCTATATGTTTCTGTGCCAGTACCATACTGTCTTGATATCTACAGCTTTGTAACATAGCTTGAAGTCTGGAATTGTGATGCCTCCAGTTTTGCTTTTCTTTTTAAAAATTGCTTTGGCTATTTGGGGTCTTTTGTGGTTCCATACTAATTTTAGGGTTTGTTCTAGCTCTGTGAAAAATGCTGGTGGTATTTTGATAGTGATTGAATTAAATATGTAGATTGCTTTGGGTAATATAGACATTTTAACAGTATTTGTTCTTCCAATCCATTAACATGGAATTTCTTTGTGTCATCTTCAATTTCTTTCACTATTGTTTTATAGTTTTTAGAGTATAGAACTTTTACACTCTTTGGCTAGGTTTATTCCTAGGTATTTTATGGGATTTGGTACAATTATAAATGGGATTGATTACTTGATTTATCTTTCTGCTGCTTAATTATTGTTGCATAGAAATGCAACAGACTTCTATACATTGATTTTGTATCCTGTGACTCTACTGAGTTTATGTATCAGTTCTAGTAATTTTTTGATGGAATGAAATCTTGCCATTTGCAATGACATGAATGGAGCTACAGAGTATTAGACTGAGCGAAATAAGTCAGAGAATGGCAAATACCATATCATTTCACTCATATGTGGAATTTAAGAAACAAAACAAATGAACATAGGGGGAAAAAGAGAGAGGCAAACCAAGAAATAGACTCTCACTATAGAGAACAAACTGAGCGTTATCAGAGGGTAGGTGGGTGGGGGATGGTTAAATAGGTGATAGGGTTTAACAAGGGCACTTGTGATGAGCAGTGGGTATTTATGTGGGAGATGGATCACTAAATTCTGCATCTGAAACTCATATTACACTGTGTGTTAACTAACTGGAATTTAAATTAAAATTTGAAAAATTTTCCCCCCATACTTGAATAGTTTTGAGAAAGAGATAGGCAAGCGAAATGGGTATGTTCTTAAAGGGTTTGAATTTGGGATAGTGTGTGTGTCCAGTTGTGGAGAATGGGAATGCGGAAAGGTGGGTTTAAAAGCTGAGGAAGGGCAGCCCAGGTGGCTCAGCGGTTTAGTGCCGCCTTCAGCCCAAGGTGTGATCCTGGAGACCTGGGATCGAGTCCCACGTTGGGCTCCCTGCACGGAGCCTACTTCTCCCTCTGCCTGCTTCTCCATCTGCCTGTGTCTTTGCCTCTTTCTCTCTCATGAATGAATAAATAAAATCTTTTTAAAAAAATAAAGGCTTAGGAAGGTGGGTTTGGAAACTCACAGGAACATGAGATGAAGTTGGGAGGAAGGAGAGAAAGAGAAACATCATTTATAATGGTTTGATCAATAGATCATAGAGAATCAAAAGCCAGAAATGTAAATGCTTGGGGATTGCAAAGAAATGGGAAAGAGGAAAAGGAAAAATGATACATGAATGTTTATAAAGCGACTGGGAAAGAAATGAAGATGGCAAAGCTGGCATGAAAATAGTTGGGTTTTAGGATTTAGAGTGACACAGAAAAGCACTGTGTTAAAATTTTATCTTTTTATTTTTAATATAACATGTTTTATCTTACTACCAAACTAATACATGCTAATTAATGGAAGGAAATATGTTAATAGAAGAAATTTAAAGAAGAATGAAAATTAGTCATAATCCCACTACTTACAGAGGACAGATGTTAATATTCCCGTATTTTTATCTGATCCATCTATATATTTACGAGATGCAATTATATTACACCTACATATATCTACATACTTATAAATTTCTCTTCCTTTTTTGTCATACAGTAATAAATAATTTACTCTTGCTGTTAGATGCTATTCCACAGCATCACTTTGAATAATACTTTTTGTCTTTCTTTACAATTTTTGCAGATAGCTTCTTTTCTCCTGAGGTGAATAGAGTGGAAACAGTAAGCACACCTATGCTTCTAGGTCTGGGTCATTACATTCCAGGCCTACTGCTTTAAATTGCTGTGTTTGGTTCATCACTCATGTATGTTCAAATGTTCCCACAGTTTCAGAACACTACCAGAATTCTTCCCTTTTGGGGGAGGAGGAAAGTTTTAATATTTACAAATAATTTTCTATATGCATTAGCCATTCTGTTTTCATGTCAGCATGGCAAGGTAGCTATTATTATTATTTAAATTTTGTAGATGAGAAACTTCAAGCTCAGAGAGACTGAATAACTTTTCTAAGGATGTACAATGCCTAGGTAGTGAAGCCAAAAATACAATTTATGTTCTCTTTCTTAAAACTCCATTCTTGTTCTTTTACTCCCTAAAGGAACAAAAAGAAAGGATTATTATTAAAATAGTCAGAATCTCAGCTATAAAATGGGAAGGATTGCAGATGTCATGAACCCAGTAACTCACATGTTAAAAGAGTAGTTAAATCAGCTGGTAGAAATGGACAGAAAACAATTTTAGGAGCCACATTTGGAGATTCAGTTTTTGTTTGGCACATTGTTAAATAATTGCCTAATGCTCTCACCACTTTGCCTTAAAATATGTTTCCTGTCCCTGATAATTGTGTTATGGGGGTATATGAGGGGATTGGAAGGAAATGTCATACTCCCAGGGCTTAGGCTTACTACTGGGCCTTGAAATGGCATCCCATTCCCTACACTTGTAGTGCTAAAACCTTCCATACAGGTTATACTGGGAGTTGCTGGGGACATTGAGAAAATACAGAAATTGCATCTCTTAGAATCATAAGGAACTTAGGACCTGGCAGATGATATCTTGACTTTATGTGCTGGCGTCATGGCAAAATTAAATTTAGCAGCATAAAGCCAAAGGAAATGCTAATGAGAAGTTATTACCTAATAATATTTGCAGAGCCTTGACAGGTATTGAAGGGAACATGGAGGTGGATACAATTCCTGTTCAGGGCATAATAGCTGTAAGAGGACTAGTAAAGCATGCTCTTGGGATAAAATTGCTTATCAGTATAAGGTTAATTACCTCTTTGAGGACATTGACAGAAGTGACATTGACAAGAACAGAAAAGCAGAAGGCCTTAAAAATCGTGGTCTTTACACATTTGGAGGAAGAAATACAGGGAGATGTAAAATGAAGTCATCTTGCTACACTGAATACACCTCTCTTTTCTCCTCCCTTCTAAGACTGAAATAAGAACCATCCTTAACTGGGTATAGTTCAGTCCCATTTCAGAATTTTCTCCATGTTTATCCTGAAATCGCAGCAGGAGCCTTAGAAGTGATACACTGAAAAGCTGGATCTAGTCCAGCACATCCAAAGTGCAGTGTTTTAGAATCTTTCCAGATTGACATTGGATAGAGTGTAGCCATTTATTACTCTTTATTATGGAAGGAAGTAGTCTGTGAGGACCATCCTGACTAAAGTAGTTTCTTTTTTTTTTTTCTTCAAATAGAATGCCAAACAGAATTGGCAGTACTCCTTGAAAATTAATTCAAAGTGTACATAACTATTTTAAAGGCTGAATTTACATTACATATTCTTTCTGAACAAGATAGTATTAGACCACATAATAATACTGCAGTGATAAAAATGTACTTTATGTTTAGCATAATAGCACATATTTATGGGACACTACTTTGATCCAGGCACTATTCTAAGTTTTAACAAGTATTAACTCATTTTTTCCTCATAATAACATTTTGAGGTGGACATCACCTTTTATTATTATTTTATAGATGATAAAAGTAAGACACAAAGAAGTTAAGATTGCCCCAAATTACACAACAGTTATCTAATAGAGGCCAAGACTGAGCACAGAAAATGTGATTCTATGTCTTAAATCCTCTTGCTTCTTTGGACACACATGATCTAACTAGTATGCAAATTACAACATTCATTTTCCCACTGTAATGCATGACTTGACTAATGGATTTACCATTTACAGTCAAGTAATTGCAGTACTGCTTATTCTATTTTTTTTTTCTTGCCTGGAAATAAACTCATTTCAGACTATATCACAAGGAAATGCACATATAGAAAATATGGCAGGAACATACCAGGAAACAAGCAGTTTTGAAGTCAGTGATGTAAGGCTTTAAATGCAACACATATAATTGCTGTAGTTCCCAATCTTATTCATTATCGTTAGCTTCCAGCGTCTTTGTGTCTTCTCACTAAGGTGATATACTATCTTTCAGTTGCTCAAATGTGAGGTGCGGACATTTCAACTCTGCTTCTAAATAAATCATTGAAAGGCATGTTTGAGAATGTACATAGAACATAGTTCTGATGGCTTTGTTGGGCAGGTTAGTTAGCTGGGTAGTTAGCTAGCAAAGCAGGAAAACCTTAGGCTCAAGAATCAATTTCCATCCCAGGTAGAGCATTTATTACAAGTCTATGTTTGGCAGTTATTTAATCTCATTGTATTGTCCTTTACTATCTGTAAAATGGAGATATTTCTCACCTCCTCACAGAGTGTTTGTGACAATAAGAGTAATATTATTATTAGGATAGATTGTTCAAACAGACAGGCTGCTTTGATTGCTAATGTATTTATTTATGATTAGTTAAGTAATACAAACCATTTGGTAAAAGAACTTGATATGAGTTCAGAAGAACATTTAAAAAAAATTGGAAACTCCTAATCTTTCCATGCATGGTTTAGATTCTTGATCAGTGGCCTCATATGATCTGTACATTCTATTATTATAAAGCATATCACTTTGTATTTAATTTCTTTACATGTAGGTCTATTAGATATGACTGTGAACTCTTGGAGAGAAAGGACCAACACCCATCAATCTTCATAGCTTCAACATCTGGCACACTGCTACGAATAGATGCTTATTAAGTGATTGTATAATAAATAAACCAATTTTAAGTACTGAGTGTAGGTATCAGTTGAAACGCTGCATTATATTAGAATACTGTAATATCAGTTTAGTGACAGTACATTCAATTAATCATGCTTAACTGAACTGAGAATAGTTTTGGCTCTTCTCATTTTTCTGTATGCTTCATGAAAGCTGGGTTCTTTTGGGACATTCATGCCAAAATAACGTGGTTATGTCTTTGGTAATAAATGGATGTTTTCTCTGGAATCATATTAACAGAGTAAGTGGTTCAACTGATAAAAAACAATGTATAATGCTCTAAGGATTAAAATAAAAAAAGTTTCTGGAGGAAAGAAAAGCACATTGTTCCATTATTTAAATTAAGTTGCTACTGTAATTTTCTCAAAAGTTGCATCAGTGATAATCCTATTTGTAGTACGGATAACTGATAATTAAAATGCTTGGCAATGGAGTTATAACCCAAGAGGCAAAAAAAATGTGTACTGTATCTGGTATAAATAAGGTTATCCTAGAAGAAAAGAACATTTCTATGATTCCAATTCTGACTTGCATGTGATAACACTGGAATGTATGATGGCTCATGTATTAAAATTAGGGGTTATGGGGGAAATAGAGACTTTAGTATCATTATCCTTTTCAAGAGCCAGCTCTCAATTAGTGAGATGGATCCATTATTTTTTTCTCCTGCTTTTCTCTTGTGGCCCATTACCTTTGCTCTACTTAAACTGAAGAGAACATTCGGGGATTTGTGGCAATCTACTGAAATTTTTATAACCTGAATTGACTTTTCAGGTTCAGCCAGCAACACCCAGGATATTAAACTGACGCTTCTGAATTTCCCAGGGCTGCTAGCACACATCTGCTATTCATTTCTACACAGTTTATAGAGTGACTATTTTCTAAGTCACAGGGGTCTTCAGAAAGTTGTTGCTGACAGGATTTCTGAAAAGAAGAGTAAAGGTGTGACATATGCCACAAGATTGCCCTAGATCTTTGATAATGTTGGCAATCAGGCTATTGGAAGATTCTTCACCATTACTGTCAGGCTGGTTTCAATCTGCCTTCAGTGATGCTGAACAATTCAAATAGGAGAGGCAAGAATGACCAAAGAATTGACAGGAGTGAACATAGTGTTGTTTGAAGAATGATCTCTAGAAGAAATTGTTTGGAATGAAGCAGAGCAGTCAATGCAGGAAAGTGTTGTGGTCCAAATGTCTCATTCCACAAGGGATATAGAATTGGGCACACATTTACATTGGCAAGATTCTGAGAACAAGTTAGTTTCCCAGACTAGATCTCAGAAGTCATTTAAAGCTATGGTGAAAATTTCAGATAAAATGAAAATCAGTAGAAAATATTACTATTACCCTTCTCATGAATAGGGAAGCTATGTGGGACAATAGTTAAAGCTGGAAATTTGTTTCGTTTTTTTTTTTTTTAATTTTATTTATTTATTTATTTATTCATTCATTCATTCATTCATGAGAGACACACAGACAGAGGCAGAGACAGGCAGAGAGAAGCAGGTTCCTTGCAGGGAGCCTAATGTGGGACTTGATCCCTGGACCCTAGGATCACGCCCTGAGCTGAAGGCCAGATGCTCAACTCCTGTGCCACCCAGGAGTCCCTGGAAATTTGTTTTTTTACAGTTATATGACCTTGCACACATAGCTTAATCGTGGTAGATTTTAGTTTTCTCATCTATAAAATGATAATGAGAATAGTACCTATGTCAGAGATTAGTTTTGAGAATTACATAAAATAATGCAATGAAGCACACTGAGCATTTCCTGAAACATATGAAACACTCAAGAAGTTTTAGTTATTATCTCATAATTAATATGATTATGATTGTATCTAAAGAGAAGAGGGCTGCCTGGAGAGTTGTTTTCCATTTTTAGGACAGTTGAAAGAAGAGAATGTGAATAATCACTGAGTTTACCTATTTGCTCAAAGAGCAAAAAAAACAACTCACATTGTATATTATGAACCTATCAGATAGCCTAATTTATTTTACCACGTAATGAACTTATTAACAGACCTTGTAGAGTGGTATTTTGTTTGGTACTAAGAAATACCAATAGCTCAGTTATATAAATAGTATCTTGCACTTGTATTACCTTGAAGATGACCAACTTTAGGGGAAAACATTTTGCTACTTTCACTTGCCAAATGCCTGACAAATACCCAGGACCCTTTTAGAGAACTGACAAAGTGACAAGTGTTTTCATAATAATACTTAGATGCTTTTTTCCTTTCTTCCCTTTCTTTCTTTAATAAATACACTGTTGGATTTTCCAGAGGCTCTATGCTGTATAAAATCGCAACAACATCAACTAAGGAGAATCCAGTTTACTTCTACTAAGATATTAAAAGAGCATTGCAAAAGTATTAAACAGTGCAACTCTTCTCAGTAAAGTGTTTTCCTTTGGAAAACAGTTTTTCTTTTTGTAAACATATGCTATTTATGTTTACAAAATAACATATTTTATGTTATGTAATAACTCATTACATGTAATGAGTTTGTTATTATTTTAAAATAATTACCTATTTGAAATTGTCTCAGTTGAAATACAGAACATGAGCAATATTGATAGATATAACCCACATAAACAAAAGCTCTTTGGGGTCCTCAGTATTTTTACAAGTGTAAAATGGTCCCAGAATGAAGAATTTGAGAACTGCCCTTAAAATAAAACATTTATGGTTGCAGGGACATTTACATAGTTTTAGAAGCTTCTTAACAGGATAGAGAGCAAAATGCTAACAAGGATCAGAGGTCACAAACTTTTGGTATATTCATATTATGTGTGAGATACACAAGTGTCCTCCTAACATCAGCCTGTGTACTAAAGTAAAGTAGCTAAATAACTTTCTCTCTCCTGGTCTCTACCTGTCTTTGGTGCTATCATGGACCCTAGAACCTGCCCGTTTCTGTGTGTACATTTGTTACCCCATTTCTTCATTTAAAAAGCAATGGTTAAGCATTTAGCTACTTCCTTAGTGGAAGTGGAGATTTTAAAAAAGGGAAGATATGGTCTCTGTCTTCATAGAGCTTACAATCTAGAGCAAGAGACACCTGTTAGAAAGTGAATGACTAAATATATGGTTGACAATAATTATAAATGCTAAGATTGGGAAGCTTTTTTATTTTTTATTTTTTTAATTTTTTAAAAAATATTTTATTTATTTATTCATAGAGACACAGACACAGAGAGAGAGGCAGAGGGAGAAGCAGGCACCATGCAGAGAGCCCGGTGCGGGACTCCATTCAGGGTCTCCAGGATCACTCCCTGGGCTGCAGGCAGCGCTAAACCGCTGCACCACCGGGGCTGCCCAGGAAGCTTTTTTAAAGCCAAGTCAATATCACAAGGAATATTATTTACTGTTCTTTTTCCTGTAAGTTACTCAGTCTAGATCTAAAGTTCTAAGTAACCTTTTTTTGGTTAAATAGATGTATTGTTATAGTAACATCCCCTGGGAATCCTCCTTTGCCTTATTATATCCTTATGTAATCTTTCCTACAGGATTCTTAGTTTGGCCCTGAGTCTTGCCTTGGCCAATAGAGAATAAGAGACTTGAAAAATACTTATGCCCTGGGATTTCCCCTTTCTTGCTGTTGGGAACTTTTCCACCACATGTGAAAAAGTCAGAGCTGGGCTGCTCACATAGGCCAGAACTGAAGAAGGCCATCTTATACTGTCCACTCCTAGTTAAATAGCCAGATGATTACAGCAGCATGTGAGATGAAAGCAGAGACCAGCCCAAATTGCCGATCTACAGAAATGTGAGCAAACTCTCTTCTTAAAACTAGCGAATTATATATTGCATGACTCTTAGGGAAGGCAAGACCATCTTCCACCCCAGGCAGCTAGAATGTAGAGCATGACTTAGGCTGGGTGATAATGACCTAATAATTACCTTCTGGCATAAAATTGCTCAAAAACTTGGTGGGTCCAAACAATAATCTTTTTATTTGCTCATATAATCTTACAGTCTGGTGACTGGTACCTTTCAATTATGAGAAATTAAAATTGTCATCGTTTCTCTTCTTTTCTCTCTCTGTCATTTGTCATGTTGATATCCTGGATGGATTCCCTAATTTTCTGTCTTTTCCTCTCCTATTTCCCATTTCTGCCTTTTCTGCCTTTTCTAGTTAAATTTTGGTTTTGGATCTCTAATTTTTTTAAGAGCTATTTTTCTCTTTCTTTTACATTATCCTTTTATTTTTTGTATGTGATACTGGTTCTCTCCTTTACATTCGTAAGAATATTAATAATACCATAATTTGTTATTTCTTCTCATCCTTGCATTACCTTTCTTTCTTTTAAGTTCCTTGGTATGTTTGTCCCTATCTTTTATGTTGAAGGCTTCACTAAAATGTCTAGTTATCATTTTGTCTATACCTATTAAGAGTAACTGTTGAAAAAATGATTGGAGGTTCCTAGAGTTTGGGCAAGGATTGTTTGGATTGTTTGAAAGGTTGGTTTTGCTCGAGGATGGTAGGGTGTCCAGGCTTTTCACTGGAGACTTCCACATCAAGATCTGCAGTTATTCCCTCCATGGAAGCTACGTTTCTCTAGAAAAGTGTCTTCTAGCCACTTGTCCTAATCACTTTCTTTTGGGTATTTGGGTGGGAATAAGTTCAGTGATAGAAGTTTGTTCTGTAGCTGGGCAGCAAAAGGGAGCTGGATTGTCCCATTATTCATATTGTTCGTAAGCATCTGATACTTTTGCTTCTGTGTATGGAATCCCAGAGTCAGGAACTTCTCTGATTCAAAATCTCCAGGATACATACCTCCCTTTCCCCTAGTTGTGGTATAGTAGCCAAACCTAGTGAACATTTGGAAACTTTTAATGTACTTTTAATACAGACTTCAAACAATCTAGCTATCTTCAGCTTTGCACCCACACCCAGGACCTCTGCAGTACTTGGCTGCTGGAGTCCTTGCCATTTCTTAAGTTCCTCAGAGTAAACCAGCCAGCTTCTCCTAAATATTCTCTCCTGCTGGCAGTTGGTTTGACCTTTTGCTGTGAAAATTTATTTGCCACTCCTCAGAGTTCAGTCTTCATATACTTTAGTTTCTCGCTACAAATGTTTCTAGTTTCATTGAAAATAAGAGTAGAATTTTTGTTCCTTGCGTTTATTATTTTGGGAGGATTTTTGAGAGGACAAGGAATGAAATATCTTTTATTTTAAAACCAGTTTTATTAATTGTTTTTTTAATTGCCTATTGGATAAGTCTCTGAGCATGGCATATGGGCCCTTCATGATCTGACAGTCCCACCTGCCCAGCCTTCAGAGGTTATATATTTTTATAGGCAATTTAGTCACAGTTAGGCTGAGTACCAGATTTACTATTAGCATTTGTCTGAGCAATTCATGTGCATTTCTGGCTTGTTTTCTTATTCTTCTGTACCTTTATTAGTCCAGCTGCCTAGAAAGCTCATGAGACTAATACTTTGGCTTATCTTTTTATGAACAAGGATAGGGATAGACAGTCTCTCTTCTATATGCTCACAGAACACAACCGGTATAACAACTACAGGTTTTGTTTTGTTTTGTTTTGTTTTTTTGTTTGTTTTTTCAACTACAGGTTTTGAAATTATGTTTCCTTAAATGTCTCCCCAGCTAGGCTGAAATTGTTGAGGGCAGGGATGTAACTAATCATTTTTATATTCCTAATGTCTAACATATTGTTTATTTCTTCATTTAATTTTATTTTAGATTTCTTTTTTTTAATTGAGGTGAAATTGGTGTATAACACTATACAATTGACCCTTGAACAACTCGGGTTGGAACTACATGAGCCCACCTACTTGTGAATTTTTTTCAGTAAATATATTGGAACATTTTTTGGAGATTTGTGACAACTTAAAAAAACTTGCAGATGGAACTTTAGCCTAGATAACAAAAAATAATTAAGAAAAAGTTAGCTATTGTTGTAAGAATACAGTATATAATACTTATGCATAAAATAGATATTAGTTGGCCATTTATATTATTGGTAAGGCCTTCAGTCGATGGTAAGCTAATAGTAGTTGGATTTTTGGTGAGTCAAAAGTTATTCATGGATTTTGTTATCTTAACTCCCACATTGTTCAAAGGTAAACTGTATAAGTTTCAGGTGTACAACATAATTTGATATCTCTCTGAAGGACAAGGTGATTACCACTAAGATATAGTTACTATTTGTTACCATAAAATTGACACCCTTCACCCATTTTGCTCAGCCCCCACATCCTTCTCTCTGCTAACTACCAGTCTGTTTTTTGTATCAATGGGTTTGTTTTTGTCTTGTTTGTTCATTTGTTTTGTTTTGTTTTGTTTTCAATTACAAATATGAGTGAAATCTTATAATATTTGTCTTCCTCTCTGTCTTATTTTACTTAGCACAATACTGTCAAGGTTCATCCATGTTTTTGTAAATGGCAGTATTTCATTTTTTATGACTACTGTTCCATTTAATATATATTAATATATATGTTATATACTAATATATGTATTATATACACACACACATACAGACCATATCTTCCTTATCCATTCATTCATCAGTGGACATTTGGGTTGTTCCATTTCTTGGCTATTTATAAATAATGCTGCAATAAACATAGGGGTACATATATCATTTTGAATTAGCATCTTTATATTCTTCTGATAAATACCCAGGAATGGAATAGCTAAATCAATTGGTATTTCTGTTCTTAATTGCTTGAGAAAATTTTATACTATTTTCCATAGTGGCTGCACCAGTTTACACTCCCATCAGCAGTGTTTAATGGTTTCCTTTTCTCTACATTCTCACCAACACTTGTTATTTCCCATGTGTGGATAATAGCCATTCTAACTGGCATGAGGTATGATCTTACCGTGCTTTTGATTTGTATTTCCCTAATAGTTACTGATGTTGCATATCTTTTCATGTGCCTTTTGGCCATCTGTATGTGTTTTTTGGAAAAAAAAATCTGTTCAGATCCTCTGCCCTTGTATTTTGTTATTAAGTTGTATGAGCTCTTTATATATTTTGAATATTATTCCTTGTGAGATGCATGATTTGTAAAAATCTCCTCCCATTCAGTAGGTTGACTTTTCATTTTGGTGATGGTTTCTTTCACCATGCAGAAGCTTTTTAGTTTGATGTAATCTCATTTATTGATTTTTGGTTTTGTTTTCCTTACCTTTGGAGTCAGATGCACAAAAATATTACTAAGACTAATGTTGAAAAACTTACCTCCTTTTATTCTAGGAATTTTACGATTTCAGATCTGATATTCAAATCTTTAACCTACTTTGAGTTAATTTTTATCTATGCTGTAAGACAGTGGTCTAGTTTCATTGATTTTCATGTATCTATTCAATTTTTCCATCACACTAATTAAAGAGACAGTCATTTCTCCATTGTATACTCTAGATCCTTTAAGTTAAATTGTTCATATATGTGTAGGTTTTATTCTGAGCTCTCAGTTCTGTTCCATTCATCATTATGTCTACTTTTATGTTAATTTTGTACTGTTTTGATTACTATAGCTTTGTAGTATAGTTTAAAATTAGGAGGCATGGTATGTTCAATTGTGTTCTTCTCAAGATTGCTTTTGCTTTTTGGGATCTTTTGTAGTTATGTACACATTTCAGAATTGTTTGTCCAAGTTCTGTGAAAAATGCCATTGGAATTTTGCAGAGATCACATTGGATCTGTACATTGCTTTGAGTAGTATGAACATTTTAACAATATTAATTTATTTACTATATGAGCGTTGACTACCATTGATTTGTGTAATCTTCAATTTTTTCATCACTGTTTTAGTTTTTCAGCATACAGATCTTTTTCCTTCTTGGTTAAAATTACTTCAAGATATTTTATTCTTTTTGATGGAATTGTGAATGAGATTATTTTCTTAATTTGTCATTCTGATAATTTGTTACTAGTGTATATAAACACCACAAATTTCTATATGTTGATTTTATTTCTTGCTACTTTACTGAATTTATTTATTAGCTCTAAGAGTTTTTTTGTGGGGTATTTTGGATTTTTTTATCTATAAGATCTTGTCATCTGCAAAGTGACAATTTTACTTTCTTTTTAATTTGAATGTCTTTTATTTATTTTTCTTGCCTAATTGCTATGGCTCGGACTTCCAATACTATGTTTGGTAAAAGTGGGCACCCTTGCCTTATTTCTGATTTTAAAGGAAAGGCTTTTAGCTTTTTTCCATTGGGGATGTTAGTTACAGATTTATAATATATGACCTTTATTGTGCTTAGATATATTTCCTTTGTACCCATTTTGTTGAGAGTTTTTTTTTTTATCATAATGGATATTCAATTTTTTTAGATGATTTTTTGTGCATCTCTTGAGATAGTTATATGATTTTTGTCCTTTATTTTGTTAAGGTGGGTGTATTACACTGATTTGCAGATGTTATATCATCCTTATATCTCTGGAATAAATTCTGTACACTTGATCATGGTATATGATCCTTTTAATATATTTTTAAATTTGGTTTGCTAGTATTTTATTGGAAGTCTTTACATCTATGTTCATCAGTGATATTGGGCTGTATTGTGTGTGTGTGTGTGTGTTTATGTGTATGGTGTCCTTATCTGGTTTTGGTATACAGGTGATGCTGGCCTCATAAAGTAAATTTGGAAGTGTTTCCTCTTCTTTAGTTTTTTGGAAGAGTTTGAAAAGGATAGGCATTGAATCTAATTGAATGTTTGGTAGAATTCACCAGTGAATCCATCTGGTCCTGGACTTCTTTTGTGTAGAGGTTTTTGTTTTTGTTTTTTAAGATTATTTATTTATTTGGTAGATGGGGAGCAGAGGGAGAGGGAGAAGTAGACTCCCCCCTGAGCAGGGAGACCGATGTGGGGCTTGATCTAAGACCCTGGGATAATGACCTGACCTGAAGGCAGATGCTTAACTGAGCACTTAGGCACCCCTATTCAGAGGTTTTTGGTTACTGATTCAATCTCCTTAGTAGTAACTAGTGTATTCAGATATTCTCTATCTTCCAAATTCAGTCTTATAAGATTATACATTCCTAGGGATTTATTCATTTCTTGTAGGTTCCTAATTTCTTGTAGATTGTCAATGTAAAATTGTTCATAGTAGTCTCTTATGATCCTTTGTATTTTTTTAGTGTCAGTTGTAATTTCTTCCCTTTCATTTCTGAGTTTATTTATTACAGCCCTTTCTTTTTTCTTGGTGAGTCTAGCTAAAGGTTTATGAATTTTGAAAATTTTTTCAAGGAACCAGTTCTTAGTTTCATAGATCTTTTCAATTTTTTTAGTTTCCATTTCACTTATTTCTGCTTTGATGTTTACTATTTCCTTTTTTCTACTGACCTTGGGCTTCATTTATAATTTTTTTCTAGTTCCTTTAGATGTAAAGTTAGGTGTTTATTGAGATTCTTTTGGTTTTTCAAGGTAAGCTTGTATTGCTGTGATCTTCCCTCTTATAACTACTTTTGCTGCATCTCAAAGATTTTTTGTGTATGTTTTACTTCTATTTTCATTTGTCTCTAGGGATGTTTTTATTTCTTCTTTGATTCTTTGATGACCCACTGGTTGTTTATTAGCATGTTGTTTAATATCTGCATATTTGTGACTTTTCCAGGTTTTTTTTTTTTTTCTGTTATTGCTCTCCAGTTTCATACCATTGTAATCTGGAAAGATACTTGATGTAATTTTAGTTTTCTTAAATTTATTGAGATTTGTTTTGTGGCCTAAGAGATGATCTATCCTGGAGAATGTTCCATGTATACTCTAGAAGAACGTATACACACTGCTTTTAGATGACATATTCTGTTATATCTCTTAAGTCTATCTGGTCTCATCTATTTAAAGCTGATGTTTCCTTATTGATTTCCTGTTTGGGTAGTCTAGGCATTGATATAGGTGGGATATTAAAGTCCCCTGATACTATGTTGCTCTCAATTTCTCCCTTTATTCCTGTTATTATTTGCTATATGTGTTTAGGTGCTCCTATATTGGGTGTGTAAATATTTATAAATGGTACATTTTCTTGCTAGATTGATACCTTTATATTTATGTAATGCCCATCTTTGTCTTTTATTACAATCTTTGTTTTGAAGTCTATTTTATCTTATATAAATATAGCAACCTCAGCTTTCTTTGGTTTCCTTTCACATGAAACAATTTTTTCCATCTCTTTATCTTTAATGTGTGTCCTTACATCTGATGTGAGTTTCTAGTAGGCAGTATATAGATGGGTCTGTCTCTATACTTCATCTACTCTGTGACTTTTGATTATCCATCTCCTGTGGTGGGCCATGTCTGTGGCATAGGTATGGGGAGGACTAGTGCCTAGTTGTGATGCATGGCCATATCTTCTACATAGCAGTGTGTAGGCGGTGTCCTACCTGGCCACAACACATGGTCATGCTGGGGTATGGTGGGTGGGTAGGGCTGACACCTAGCCTGGCCATGAAGCACAACTCTCCCAAGATGCAGATTGGACTGGGCTGATGCCTGGCCTGGCCCTGACATGCAGATATATTGCAAAGGATGGGTAGCATTCTTAGCTGAGTATGTTCATCAACTCTAGCAGGTTAGAGGGATTGTTCCAAAATAATGCCCTCTGGTGCTGACTTTAGCAAAGTAGGATGCGGTGGCAAATATGGTGCCCATCAGTATCCCAGTCTTTGGGGAATGTATCAATATTTCCCACTTCTCCAGCAGGCACTTTAAGATTAGTTAGTCATTGCCCTTCATATATGATCTAGAAGTTTTTCAAATTGGTGTTTTAGGCTAGATCCTGTGGTGGGTGAGTTTGCATAGGAGCCCCTAAGAGCTTGTTCTGCCTGTTTTGCAGTTCTGTGGTTGCCTAGATGTAATCTTTGTTGGTTTTCAAAGCCTAATATTTAGAGTACTTGTCTTTCTGGTGTGGGATCTAAAGGATTGCTGCCTGGTGTGGAGCTCAAGCCTCTCTCTCCTTAGGGAAAGTCTCATATTTTTTTATTACCCTGAAAAGTTCCATGGTTTTGAGAGATCCATTCCAATTGTGAATCACTGTACCAGGCATTAGATTTTTTTGGTGAGATGGCGTCTTTGCCTCTCCTGCTCATCTCTGTGCTGTCCTTATTGTTCTTTGTTGTAGAAGCTTTGTTCATTGAGTTTTTTGCTCTTTGTCAGAGGAAATTATTCCATATGTAGTTGATATTTGTCATATCTGTGGGAAGGAGTGAGTTCAGGATCTTCTTATACTACCATCTTTAACCCCTTTCCTGGCATATGGTTTTAATGTGTGTCTAATTAATTAAAACTTTGAAAATTTACCTCGGTTTTCCTCTCTTGGAAGGTGCAGTTCTACTATGGTATGGATATTATCCATCAAATTAACAGTGATTATCAGGAATTTCTATGGAATTATAGAATTCAAGGATTGGATTCATTTGATCAGAATTGGATTAGCACCTACAGCTATGAATGATTACTATGGGCCAAGCACAGGACTAAGCAGTTTACATGCATTGCTTTTTGAAGTATTCAGTTTAAATGTATTTTTGGCTAACTTTCAACTAGTCTTGTAATGTTTTAATTTGTGAGTAAAAATATTAATAAGGCTACTTAATTCTCTTGTGGCATTATAATATGAATTTTTAAGTGAAGTACAGTAGCCAAAGTTTAGAATTACAAGTTCTTATTCTGTAATTTTTCATAGGCTTAATTGCTATTGGTTTTAGTTGACTGAAAGCTCTTGAGGGCATATATTATAGCATTAAATATATTTATATATATCCAGTACATATTACTGTATCTCCAGCACCTGTGACAGTGCCTAGCACATGGCAGAACTCAACAAATATCTTTGAATGAATGAATTAATAAATGACATAAAATGTGGTCTTTGCATAACTCAGAATGTGGGCTTATAGAGCTATAAATTTCAGAGCTGAAGTGGTAGGGAAAAGCCCACGGAGAGGATGGGACTTTAGATGATGTTTAAAGATTGTACAGGTTGGAGAGGTTAAGAGAGTAAGGACTTATTCTCAGGATTCTTGAAGCTGATCTAATACTGAAAGACCCCATCATCCCCTAATATATCACTTTCTGGTATGAAAGAGAGCTTTATTTTCCTCATAGAGCATTTCATTCACTTTAAGGAATTGTGTCTTTAAATTGCCAAAAAAAAAAAAAAATTCTTTGGGAGGAGTGACACATTTGCACATTAAAAGTTATTGCCTCCTTCGTACAGATAGTATATTCTAACCTAAGCAGGCAGTTCAAATTGGTCTGTACTAATTTGTTGTTTGGCTCATGGTGGGAAAGGAGGAAGATTCCATTATGGGTAGAGTGGGAGGTACCTGGGGACAGCTTCCCTGAGGCACTTCTGCCTTAATGTACATAGTGGGGCCACTGAGAAGGCCAAGGAAAGTACAGAAACAGAGAGGTGAGGCATTAAAGACTTAGTACTCTCTTACAGAGGGCTATTACCCATACCTATAACTTTCTTCCTCTTCTTTTTAAAGATTTTATTTATTTATTTGAGAGAGAGCATAGGCAGGAGGAAGGAGAAGGGAAGGGAGAGGGAGAAGCAGGGGACGGAAGAGGGAGAAACAGACTCCCTGTTGAACAAGGAGCCTGACTAGGGCTTGATCTGAGGACCCTGGGATCTGAAGGCAGACATTTAACAGACTGAGCCACCCAGATTCCCTCCCTCAACTTCCTTTAAAAAAGATACTGGTGATTTATTTCTTTAATCAAAGTGCAATGATTGAAATTTGGGGATTATTCTGCAAGTTAGCATTTTTGAGGGACCATTCATTTCTGAAAATAGATGGGAAGATCTAGAAATACATTTCTCCAGAATGATATTTATTTCTAATTAATGAAACAAAGCAAAAATTTCAATCTAATTAGCATGGAAGACATACTAAGTTTGACTCATCCTTTAAAATGTAGCCAATGGCATAAGGTAGATTCCGTGGTTTATTCATCATTGTTTTCCCAAGTGTTTAGTCCAGGATATGGCATGTTATAAGCTCTTAAAAATATTTATAAATGAATGAAAAGAATTGTATCTATAGTGAGAATCTCCAGTATAATGAATGTTTCATTGTTTCATTTTTAAAAAAGATTATATTTATTTGAGAGAGAGCATGAGCAGAGGGAGGAGAGGGAAAAACAGACTTCCCGCTGAGTGAGGAGCCTGATGCGGAGCTCTATCCCATAACCCTGGGCTCATGACCTGAGCTGAAGGCAAACACTTAACTGACTGAGCCACCCAGGCACCCCTCATTTTGTGAATTTGAATAATTTATTGTGTTTGTGAGTGACTTGGCATTCTAAAGCATTTCTATAGTCTGATCCTAATGTGGAAACACATAGCAAACATTGCAGACCCATTGACAGAAATGGAAGCCAATGGAAATATTTTTGAAAACTAAAGAAATCCAAAACAGAAAATTCATTGATCAGAAAATGTGGTAATTCCAATAATCAAACTGGGAAATAAAAAATGTATTATCTATTATAGTGGTTTGTAAATATGCATCTATACCTATATCTATATATATCTCTATCTCTGATTCCTGGCACAGAGCTCCTAACCCTTACAGTTACTTGAGTAATAAGAGTATTAGGAACATTTTTCTTCCATTATTTGGTCTTTGAACCTGTTCCTGATCTAAATCCCTGTTTCCAGATCCCTTGGAATTCTGTGAGTGTTAGGAATGTCTTTCGTTCTAATGAGGTCTCTTGGTGGGTTTCTGGATAGCTTTAGGATGGGGGCTAGTTACTAGAAAGATCAAGTCATGATTAGAAGCTTGGAACTTTAAGCCACACCATTCCATCCTCTGGGAAGGGGAGGGGGCTGGAGATTAAGTTAATGATCTGTCATGCCTGTGTAATGAAGCTTTCATAAAACCCCCCAAAGTATGAGATTCAGAAAACTTCCTGGTTGGTGAACACATCTGTGTACTGGGAGACTTACCCACCTCAATTCCACAGGAACAGAAGAAACTCCTGCACTTTGGACCCTTCCAGATCTTGCTTAGTGTTTTTCTTCATCTGGTAATTCATCTATATCCTTTATCATATCTTATCTTATAAACTATAAATGTGTTTCTCAATTGCATGAGCTGTTCTAACAAATGATCAAATCCAGGGAAAGGGTCATAGGAGCCCCTGATTTGTAGTTATTTTGGGCAGAAATTGTGGTTAACCTGGGGACCTACTTGGGATTGGCATGTGAACTGGGGAGCTGTCTGTGGGACTGAGCCCTTGACCTGTATGGTCTGTACTACCTCCAGGTAGTGCCAGAATTGAATTAAATTGTAGGACACCAAAAAAAAAAAATTGTAGGACACCCTGTTGATATTACAGAGGATTGCTTGGTGTAGGGAAAAAACCCTACACATTTGATGTCATTATTGGCTGTGTGAGTAAAGGACAAACATGGTGTTTTTCTTATAAACAAATGAACAAAATACAAAACCACCCGAATATAGTTAGGAGATCATGTATTTCTAAAGCTATTCTGGTTTACCATTGGTCTGAGGTTTTTCACTTAATATCTTTCCTTTCTGTTATCAATAACTTCTAACAAATCAAGCAACCACAACTCCACATATTGTGCATAATTTACTGGGTGATAACATAGGCTGCTACTGTTAGTTATTATTTTTTTTAATTTTTATTTATTTATGATAGAGAGAGAGAGAGAGAGAGACAGACAGACAGACAGACAGAGGGAGAAACAGGCTCCATGCACTGGGAGCCCGACGTGGGACTCGATCCCGGGTCTCCAGGATCGCGCCCTGGGCCAAAGGCAGGCGCCAAACCGCTGCGCCACCCAGGGATCCCCCTGTTAGTTATTAATACTGTGTTGAAGCATGGTAACAAGTGCTATTCCCAGAATGAGTTTGTCATGTGCTTTTCCTGTGAAATGAGCCTGTGTCTGACCATAGGTCTGGGAAGGCGAGACTCTGCACTTGCTGACTTTCTGAGTGTGTGAGGGCGGAGCTGTTGGGTAAGGGCCTACCAACAGGCAACCTCTTCCTAAATGTTTTTCTTTTAATTTGTGATTAGATATTTTTTAATCTCTGGAAAATGGTATTATGTATCTGGAGAGACAGAAGAAGATATGCCCCTGTAGACCTGAAAATAAATGGATTTGAGGAAATAAAAAGGAAAAAGGGATAGTTAGGAAAGCAGCAAGCTGTTGAGGAAACTGTGAGCTAGATACTATCATAAAGACTTGAAATGCTGCAGCAGAGGTCGGTTTTTTCTTTCTTTCTTTTTTTTCCTTTAATTTTATAGCTCTCTTCATTCTGAAAGGTCATAGCAATAAGGGAGATGAAGGGTTATTCTTTATGATCTCTAGTAATTTAAAGTACTGTAAACAAATAAATCCTGGGGATGAGGAAATGTTTATTAGCCTTAGGAGACTTAGCAAGAGTTTAGTTAATATATTGATACACCAGGTGGTTGAAATTAGAAGACAAAGATCAGTCCTCTGGAAGCATTAATATCTGCACAGAACACTAAGCATGAATTCTTATTATGATAGTACATGACGTCTTCTTAAGAATAAGAAGTACTGTCTTTCAAATAGATGCCTGACCAACATAGGAAATAATCAAACAGTGGACATGGTATACCTGCACACAGACACAGGAATTCAAGGAGACTAGAGAAGCAGTTGGGAAATCTGTAAAAGGAACTTGCGTAGGACAGTTGTTAGCAAGCCTCCTATTTCATGTATGCTTTTGACTTGAATTATCTCTTATTCTAGAAAAAACATCTTCCTCAAATGAGTAGAAGGATACATTCTCTTAGTTCTTAACTAAAATTATTATATAAGTACAAATTTCATTTCCCTTGAGATCTACATTGGAAGTGTACCTCTAACCATATGTAGGAACCTTTATAGAATATTGGAGAAACTCTTGGTATGCTGTTACTCAATGAGGAAAAAATTTCCCCTGCTCCCTTCAAAAGGGAACAAGCATTTTTAGATAAACATCCAGAGAGAGTGATTGGCTTGTGATCACACTGAACCTGGGAATCAAGATGGGGTAAGGGCTCAAACCAGACAACCTGAAGATCTAGGTGTTCTAAATTGCCCCAACATACTGAAATCCCCACAGACGTCGGTGTGGTGGTGGTGATGATGGTAGTGGTGTTTGTATCTTTTGTATTTTCATTGTATATGCGTCTTCTGGATGGGTTGTGTCAAGTGAAAATGGTGTAATTTAAGGGTTGTTTTAAGAAGGGAAGTTGTATCTTTCCTTGGGGCTCTATATGGAAGTCAAAATAGATTCATTTTGAATAAATCAATAAAGCCATGATTTCTGGGGCAATTATCAGAATTTTTTTTAAGGTATTATTTATTTACTCATGAGAGACAGAGAGAGAGAGAGAGAGAGGTGCGCAAAAGACACAGGCAGAGGGAGAAACAGGCTCCATGCAAGGAGCCCGACGTGGGACTCCATCCCAGGTCTCCAGGATCAGGCCCTGGGCTGAGGGTGGTGCTAAACCGCTGAGCCACCCAGGCTGCCCCGATTATCAGAATTGTAAATTTGTAGTGAAGCAGCTCTTTACTTTTAATTGAAGAATGAAGTGCTTATTGGTTGTGTTTTCCATTTGTATGTTTAGACCCTAAAACTTTAAATTCATTGGGATCAGAAAACTAGCAATGGCTTCTCTGTGTTGTGGCTTAGAGGCTTGACTACTATGGTAATCAGTGAGGGGGAAATCAGGAATAGGAGAGTTTACTGGCTTTTGTACAAGAAATTATTATGTTTAGGTCTGATTAATTTGGCTAATTAAGAACCCAAGGACTCTTGTTTCCTTACCTGAGAAACAAGAGCAGGGGGTAATTCAGTTGTTCTAGAACTTAGGCATGTATCATTTGCCTGGAGAACTTGTTAAAACAGATTAATGGTTCTCACTCCCTAGTTTCTGATACAGTAGGTTTGGGGAAGGCCAAGAATTAAGGTTTCCAATAGGTTCTCAAGCCATGCTATTGCTCCTAACATGGAGACCACACTTTGAGGACCACCAGGGTAGATAATGTTTATGATTTCCTTCACACTTATACACTATGAGCATAAGGGGACAGAATAAGCTCTGCAGTTTTCCTGCTGGAAAAGAAATTCTGCAAAAGCCATTTATCTGCCTGGAGGATATTTGTGTGCAGGAAATTTCTGAGTGATGTTTAAGGTTGTCATCTAATGGCAGCTATTGTGTCTGTTTATATATGTCAGAGATGCATAAATTTGAGCTGAACTTTAGAAGGTTTGTCTGTGTGCAAGTCATTTAGAAGAAATATTCACCTGAGTGGAATTGTAGGAAAGTAATCTTTGGGATCAAACTCCTGTTAAAGTAGCAAACATTTTCTTTTACAAGACAAAGTAATATTGCTGCTAATAAGAATTACAGTTTATGTGATTCTAAATATCTAAAAAATTTCATGAAAATGAACTCAGCATTTTATCCAAGAATCCTATGACCTTGACTAAATAGCAAATAATGTGATACATGTTTTTTCCTGGCAATATGTAGGGACAGGTGAGCTTGTTTTAGGTAACATTGTAATCAACAGTGTAAGTGAGGTCCTAGCTTGCTGCCTGCTGTTTCTTGTGGATCTTTCTAATTAATCAAAAAAAATATGTAGCTTTAATAGTCCATGTTTGGGGAAATTTTACCTTGTCACTTTTGTAATGCAATATTCATGAAACCATTTTTGTGATATATAAACTATAGACAGTGCCTTTTGTTTTCTAACTTATCTGGTGACTTGCAGTGTAGCACTGAGAACTTGGGCTCAAGATGAACAGACAGAGGATCTATTCCTAGTTCCTCCCTAATTATTAGCTGTAACCTTTTTTTCCATGCATCAGTTTCATTACCTGGGAAATAGGACTAATGATAACCAATCTACCTTGTAAAGTTTCTTTAACAATCAAATGGGATAATTCTGATCATACCTGATGCATATAATGAGCTCATTAAATGTTCGCTATGATAATGTCTGTCCTGTTTGAGGAACTTTACATACTCTTTTTTTTATGAGATATATTAAGCCCTCATTTTAATAGTTATATAAGGAAATATACAAAATCATGAAGTGTCATTTCTTCCTTACCTTTATATCAGAATTTGGGTCATAAGTCTGATCTCTACGTAGGATTAATTAGACGTATTCCAACATGAAGTCAGACATTTCATCTTTCCTTTCTTCTTTCCTTTATCTATTCAATTAATAAACACATTTCTTATCTTCTATTTGTTGTCTTAGAGACACAGACCTCAAGAAACTCACTTTCTAGTAGGGAGAGGTAAGGAGAGAAACAAATAATTAAAACCCAGTTTTTTGAATACTATCACTGCATAAAGTCTGGGTATCTAGGGGAGAGAATAACATACCTTGCCTGAGAATCAAGAGGTAATTCAGGAAAAAGTTGGCATTCGCACTAAGTTTTAGAGTGTTTGCCAGGTGACCAAATTGAGGCTAGGGAAAGAATGATTTCTCAAGCAATAAACCTTAAAAGCTATTGAAGACGTGACAGAGCTTGCAGTGTTAAAAAGCTGTAAGTCAGTGTGTGGATAGGAAAGGGAATTGGAGAAGGAGGAGGGCAGTGTTGAAAGACAATGCTAGATATTCAGGGATCAAATCTGAAGATGTTCATATGCTGTCATGCAGAATATTTCAGACTTTGTCTTGAGAGTGGTAGGAGAAATATTGGAGTTTAAGAGATACTGACATGCTTCGATACGTGTTTCACAAAGACATGCAGAAAAATGTGGTCTAACCTATATGCTCAAAACAGCCATCAGCTAAGTGTATGACCCTTTCAACAGTCCAAAGAGAAGAGATCTTCAACAGACTTCTTTTTGATAAGAATTAAAGAAATACTTCTTTTCAGTTGTGAAAGAGAATAATAATTTTGTTAGAATACCAAGGATCAAGGCTCTTCCAAGATGCTAAAATCTAATATTCATTTAGACATTGTTTATTTATTTTTAAAGATTTACTTATTTATTTGAGAAAGAGTGAGAGCAGGGGAGAAAGAGAAACTTAAGCAGACTTTGTAATGAGTGTAGAGCTCAAAATGGGGCTCCATCTCACTACCCTGAGATCATGACCTGAGCAAAAACCAAGAGTCGGACGCTTAACAGTGCCACCCAGGAGCCACAGACATTGCATATTGCCTTTAGAAGTGTAAAATGTATTGAATATCTGCTAAAAAAAAAAAAAGTGCAAAATGTTGACTATAATATCAAACCTGTGAAATTCTTTGTAAACAAAGCTTTTTTCTTGAAAGTTTATTTGCTGCCTGTACTTACTGCTCACTTGAAATCATAATTATCCTTTAAGACATCAGATTTTGTTCCATGAGAAGGATTATGATGATGTAAACAGAATATTATAATTTTGAGCTAAGAAGAATGAGGAACAGATGAAGTCTTAAAAATGCAGATTCTGTTTTTATGCAGATATCTTTAGTTTGAAAATACTCAAAGAAAGTGTTGATGTTTTTTTTTTTTTTAATTTTTTATTTTTTTTATGTCCTGAGGTGTGTTTTCTTGAGTATTTTTCAGGCCCTTCCTACACAAAAACCACAGGATCTCTTAGGTTCCTTTTAACTTATGATTGGAATGCTACATTATTTTGCTGTATGTGGTAGAGATGACCTGCCACGTGCTCCTTCTTTACAGGAAATTACTTTCAATGCCTTCTGCAAGTTGAGGCAAATTGGAGCCCTGAATATTTTAGAATGCCTATAGTGGCAAAAAATGAGAGAAGATGTGATTGGATCTTCATCATATCTTTAGACACCTCCAATTTTGTAGCCTGAGATGAAACATCATGGCTCTGAATGTGAAATTGCTTTCTTTTATATGAAGACTATTGATGGCAAAATAAAGTTCTCATGTAATAATGATTTGGTTTGTTAATAAAAGCCTGTTAATTTTGTTATGCAATAGAACCATTTTAGTTATCAGCTATTTAACCTAAGTAAGCTAGTGCATTATCAGAGATGTTTTAGTTGTCATTTATATCAAGAAACATCTGGCATTTTAGAATTATTCTTTTAAGTCTCTATAACCACAGACTACTCCACACTTAGACCAAATGAGAAAGATTTCAGAGACATGGTAAGGGTGGATTATACCATCAAAAGGCATAAGTTTAAGGCCTGTTTTGCTATTTATTAGAGGATGAGCTTCAGCCTCTCTCTTAACTTTTCTGCTATCCACTTTATTCATCCTTAAAATTAAAATTACAATAATCAAATTCATAGAGTTATTTCTGAGAATAAAAATAAGTCATTTATGTGAAATTGCTCTGTAAACTCTAAAACCCTGTATAAATAAAAGGCACTATTATAATTATCACTTTATTATTACTGCCGCAATCCCTTTTCTTTAACTAGTTATCACTGAGGATACCAGTTTTTGTATAAAGTCTTATTATATAGCCCTACTGGCTAAGAAATTTTGGAGTTAGTCTTAAAAATAGAATTATTGGTCTTGTCTGATAAACAATCCAGACTTTGGAATCTGATAACTAAGAACATAATTGTCTGAGGATCTGGGTATTTGTTTCTTCATTACAAATTAACTCAAAATCTAACAACCTAAAATAAACATTTAGTATCTTTTAGTTTCTGTAGATCAGGAATGTTATGTGGGAAGCTTAGTTGGGTGTTAGGGTCTCCTGTTAGGTTTCAGTTAAGCTGTTGGCTGGGGTGGTGATCTCATCTTAAGGTTCAAATTGGAGGAGTTGATCTGTTTCCAAACTCATTCCTTTGATTATTGGCAGGTCTTAGTTTCCAACACATTGGTTACTCTGTAGGCAATTTGAGAGACAGACTGGGAGAGAGAGAGACAGAGATGGAGAGGAAAAGGAAGAGCCCTCCACATTTTGGGCTCTTGTTTCCATCTCTGTATTTCATTTGTCATAATAGGTGGCAAATGTGTGTGCCTGAACATCCCTTTCATCCTTTTATACCTTTCAGTTTTACTAACAGGCAGTAAAATTCTAGAGATCTAATGGCCTTTCCCGATTCTATACTGTCTCTATCCTCCCCGGGCCAAACCTGACGTGTTGCTTCATTAATCACTCTTGAGAACTTTCTAGGTGTTTTGTATACTTTTATGGGGTTCACTTCATTTGACAAAAGCTATACCACAAATTGCTTTAAGATAACCCCTTCTCTCCCTTGGGTTTTGCTGGACAGCTGAGGGAAGATGCCGTAAACACCCTGGGCTGAAGGTAGCGCTAAACCGCTGAGCCACCTGGGCTGCCCTGTATGGCAGACTCTTAATCTGTTTTCATTTTTTTATACAAAGTTCAAAATGATCAAAACTAAGCTCTATTATTTAGTAGGATTCCCACATAAATACTATAGCCATACAGAAAAGAAAAGAGAAATTAACAACAATATTAGAATAGTAGCTACTCCTGGGTAGAGGGAGAGGGATGTAGGAAGAAGTATGAGAGGGGCTTCAAGGCTGTTTTTCATTTTTTTATATATTGTTCTGGATGATGGATACACTGGTATTTGTTTTATAGATTTACTAAGATGTAAACAAATATATATATATGTACTTGATATACTTTTTTGTCTACATGGCTCATACAGAAAAGCAAAATACAAAAAAATTATAGTCACTAAGGCAGTAGAAGAGTGGTTTCTGAAACTGAAAGAATGTGTAGGAGTTTGTGTTTTAAAATTGAAGGCAGAAGGAATGTCAAGGGGTGAAGTTGTAAGGCCATTAAAAGTTTGAATTGTGTACAGTTGTTAGGTGGTTGAACTGAATTAAATTAATATGCTTTGACTTTTGGCATGTTTTATCAGCTCTTTAATAATGTTTTTCTAAAAAGCAAACCATTCCAGGAGAACAGCATTAAACATAATAATGCTGCCATTCATCACATCCAAGGCAGCAGTTTTCTCATTCTACTCATTTTTGTGTTGTATTTCTGCTTTGTGAAGCCAAAGGAAAAAGACAAGCAAAGGAGTTTGGGGGCAAGAATTTAGCATACATTATCACAGGATTTTGAGAAAATACCCTTCTCAAGGGCAATTATTCTGAATCACTGGTAAGACTCTGTAGACTTAATAGGGGAAAGAGGCAGAAAGTTTCATTCTTTTCTATGTTCATATAGAGAACTTGGTTAATAATGATATTAAAAAGATGGGAAGTGAAATATAGTCAAAATTTCTTTCCTAAAGCATCGTTCTGGTGTGCCACTCTTTTGATGAAATTTTGTCAATCCTTCAGTGGTTCCCTGTTTGCTCAGAGTAAAAGGCATACTTTTATGATGTTACATATGCTTTCCTCTCCCATCCTACCTCATTTAACTTCCCGTTCCACTTTTAGCACAATTGGGCTCTGCAAGCTGCCAGCTCAATGCTTTTCAAGAGTACATCAAACTGTATTCATGCTCATGGACATGTTCTTCTCTCTGCCCCAAGACACTTCACTGACTAACTTAAGGTGTTGAAGAGATTGGATATGGAGAGAAAATGCTCTTGTCTACTCCCAAGGTTGAGGGTAGTTAGGTCTTGTCTCTGACAGAAATGGATTGACCTTGCTTTCTAGGTTGTTTCCCAATCTTGACTTTAAATTTCTTAGAGGGCAGAGACATTATCTTTGTAAGGTATTTTTTTTAATGACCTTACAATGTCTTATACCTGGTAAGTCTCTAATAAATGCTTGTTGACTGGACAGATGGATGCGTTTGGTAGATAATTGGAATAGTTCAGAGAATACTCTAATGGTAAAGGTATAGACAGTTGAGTGGAGTGATTAAGCATGTGAGCTCTAGAACCTGACTACTCAGAATGGAATATTGTCTCTACCACTTAGTAACTGTGGGTTCTTGTGCAAGTTAGGTAAACTTTCTTGTCAGAGGTCTTTCATTTGTTAAAGGGTTTAGTAATAGTAGCTTCACTGGGTTGTTGGAGTGATTAAATGAAGTAATATATGTTAAGTGCTTTAGACAGTCCTGAGACTGTAACTCACTACATTTAATATTGTTCCGCTTGCAGTTACTGCATTTAATACTCATGAGGGCCAATCAAAGGTAGATCAGGAAGGAGAAGAGCAGGGACCCCTTACCTGTGCATCCTTGACACTCTGATTTCCTCCTTCATGGTACTGAACATAAAATATCGAAATTTTGTGTATTAGTATGTTTCTTCATTTTATCCTGAGAAATGAGGTGAGAAGGTCCATATCCTTCTTGAGCATAGATATTCATCAACAAATATTTGCAAATAATCAGCAAGCAGAGCTTGGTGAAATCATTTGATACTTTTATGGCCTGTATTCTAATAACCTTAACAGCAAGTAACTGAGGGTCTTAAAAATTTGAATAAGCTGAAAACTCAGATATTGCAATTACCATGTCTTTTAATAGTTGTACTTGAAATTCTCTCATCTCGAAATTAAGTTTAAAAGTGCCCTTTACCTGTATGTATAATTAGGGATGATATACAAAGGGAGGGGTCCTCTAGAGGTGAAGTCAAATAAGAGTAGGGGCAAGAAACCAAACCCAGGAACAAGGTCCCACTTACATGGGAATGACAAGTAGTATCAACTAGAGAGAAACCTAAGTCAGTCAGTGGATGGGCCCAGGACTACCAGGTATTGTGTGGTACATGTAACCACCACAGCTTCACATTTCATTATAAGATAAAAGAGAGTAAAATATGAGAAAAAAGATGAGTGGATTTACGGGGATAAGGCTGTGAATTAACAGTTCAGTGTTTGGAGAGCCTCATATATAATATCCTAGGACACAAATTTATTTAATAAATGATATCTTCAGAGAATTTCCAGAAAAAATAAGTTTTCCAATTAGTTTGCTTCAGATAATGTCACTCCCTTATAAACACAGAGCGGTTTATTTCATTTTTCATGTGTAGGTTTGCTGCAGATTTAGACAAAGGTGAGTGAACCCAACTTTACTCTCAGGATACATATTTCAAAAATGTTGTACTGGTTCTTAGACAGGTAACTTCCACCACCCAGCCCTGAAGGTGAGTAAGAAACACCTTGTTGGCTCTTTGGAACACTAACTCTTTCAGAGTATTATACTTCATCTCTAGTACACTAATTGGCAATTTGGGAACCTGAAACAGGAATGTATCTCCTAGAAGAGTTGTTACCTCACACCTAGGGAGTAGTTTACTTACCTAGTAGAATCATAGAATAGCAGAATTTGGAGGAATTTTGTGCTATAATCCATATACACCTTGGCCAGAGGAGTACAAGGGAGACAGGTGTATTACATGTAGCTCTAATCCCAGAGGCAGTCCTGTAGATTTAAGATCATCTTATATTTACTCCCTTTCTCTCTTTGGCCAGGAAGTCCAGACTAATTTTGGATGGGAGCTATCAAGTCACAATAAGACATTTTCCTGTTGGGTGAGGGGGTTTTGTAATGTCTTCTTTACTGTCACCAGACAGACAGTATGCTCCTGACATTGTTCATTTGAGGGGAGAACTTTCAGAAGAATTTTGTTTAACCTGTTTCTAAAAGTGCACAGATATATTCAATTTAAAATGTCTTGCCAGAGTCATTACTAATCACAGTATGTAACAAGCTCCAGCCTCAGGTATTCTTAAATTTCTAATGCTATATCTTAAATAGATTAAGTCATTATTTTACTCAGAAGACACTGCAATATGTTCCTTAAGAATTGGTTTCTCTTAGCCAGATGGTCAGAGGTTTGAATCCAGCTCTGTCTACTAGCTCATGGCTTGGGGAAGGTTTTATAGCTCCTATAAGACTCACTGTCCTCCTTGGGGATAATAATAACTGCTTATTTCAGATGTTGGTTGTGAGCAGTAAGTAGGATAATGCTTTGTGAAGCTTCCACTACAGTACATGACACATTGTAAATCCTAGACACATATTAGCTATTATCATCCTCATTATTACTATGGCACAGAATAGTCAGGGTTGAAATGACTCCATGACATAAAAGTTTCTTTAAAAAATTAGTAATATAAAGAGACTCTAAGGGAAGAGTTCTTCATAAACTCAAAAGACTGCATAAATAGTTGATGCTTTTATTCTAAATTGTTCTAATGTAGGGACGCCTGGGTGGCTCAGCAGTTGAGCCTTCAGCTCAGGACGTGATCCTGGAGTTCTGAGATCAAGTCCCACATTGGGCTCCTGCATGGAGCCTGCTTCTCCACCCTCTGCCTATGTCTCTGCCTCTCTCTGTGTCTCTCATGAATAAATAAATAAAGTCTTAAAAAAATTGCTCTAATGTAGCCATAGAAGTGTAATTTAAAAATTTGCTTGTTAATCTTATGCATGTTTAAAACTGTAGGAAGAAAACTGTTATCTTTGGAAGTTTCTGTTAATTTCTACTTACTAATTTAAACTAACATTACTCAGTATAAACAAGAACTCTTTCCCAGAGTGTGTCATTCACCTCTTTTTCTTCCATGCTAGCAATCGTAAATCATAGAATTTTAATACAAGGGAGAGAATATTGGCCTAGTTATTATATGACAAAATTTAAATCCTTAACTTTATTGGTTTATAGCTATTTTATTGAGCAAATGTTTGGTCTCTCTGGACCCTGTTTGCTTCTTTGTAAAATAATGATACCTTACAGAATTAAAAAGAAAATAATTGGGTTCAGTTGGTTTGACAAGAAGCTCTTAGCAGCTATTTTAATGTAAAGTAAATTAGTCTTCTGTAGTTCAGACCATTCCTCGAGGTGAAGGTGAAGTGAGGCCCTATGAGGTTGAGCTCTGTCCAAGATGGAGGGACCGGTTTTGATAACATCTGGAATATCTTGGATCTGCCACATCAGAGCTAATCAAAATATACTTTTACAAGTATTTTCTCTGTGAAATGCTAATGGGGAAGGATTGAACAAATAAACTTATGAATGCTGCACATTACAACTCCCCACACCCTTGTACATTCACAGTGCTCATTAACTTTTTAAAAATCAAGAATTCCCCCAGTAGAGAAACTTGTTGTATATTGGTGTTTTTCAAACATATTGACATGGGAACCCATTGACATCCCTTAGAAGAAAGTATATGCTAGAGTGAGCTGATGGGCTGAGAATGGAAATGATTAAATTATTGTGATATTAATGTCATTGTCTTCAGGAGAGCTCAAATTCCCACATATATACAGATCTGTAGGAAGAGTTCACTTATGGATCTAGTCTATCCAGGGATTGGTTATTCCACAAGGGGTCAGTGAGAAAGATTGAGAACATGAGAATAGAAGTATGGTTGGGGAGTAAATGCTCATTGTGAGTTTGGCTATCTCTGAGACAGCCAAGTGAGGATTGTGTGACTGGAAGTTACGTGCATGAGTCTGACTCTGAAGAGAGAGATCTGTGTTGCCAATGTAGTTCTTTTTTTTTTTTTCTCACTAATTGATACATTTAATCAACAAATTTGGATATCAGACCTTAGAGGGGACAATACAAGCTTTGGCAATACATATAATTGTATAGACAGAGTGTGTTGAGTAAAAAGAAAACGGGATCACAATAGACATATGAGAATCTCTGACATTTAAAAAGTAGGCAAAGTAAGAGAAAGTGTCCGTTGCTAATTTTTTGTAGCTATTGATTATGCCACTAATAGTTTTAATCACCAGAAAAGGCTCAGAAAAGTTGTGCTATGTCTAAAATCAAGTAGCTAAAGAGTGGCAGATTTTGATTTCTAATATAGGCCTCTTGACGCATGTTGATTTAGCGCTTTTCCCTCTACGTGCTATTAACATTCTCTTCTGGGCACATCCATTAGACTCTTGCTCTCCTGGGTTGTACATACAAGATACAGAATACTGTAAATATCAGTATTGTGGTATGAGCTATAAATTCCATAGGATTTGGCAGAAGGTTATCAGTGAGCTTTTCCAACCCTCTTAGGGAAGTAATAAAATCAGTAATGGTGTTCTGTCCAAGCTGAGAATAATGGATGTGTTACTCTGAACTCTCATAGGAGGTTAGGAGTATAAATTAGTATTTAAGTAAAGCAAGAGTTAATTAATTACATAGGATGACAATCTTTTTATCCCTTTGGATTTTAATTTTTAGATTCATTTTTATAGCTCAAGGTATTTAATTTTTAATGTTTTAAATGGGAAATTAGAGAAAAATATTGTAATATGCATAGTATATATATGTACTGCATGTAACATGTTTACACATACATATAAACTCAGATATGTTTATATTACAGTAATAGAAGTAAAATTCAGTAGTCAATCTAAGAACCAACTATTGCTGGATTTTATCTTTATCATTCACATTTATACTGTCAGTACTTAAGTTTTGTTATTGACTCTTTTCAAAATAGTTATTTTCCGTCTGTAATAAAATGGAAATGTTTGAGTTTGCTGCAAAAATATTGAAGATGCTTCTGGTGAATGAAGTGGTGTGTCTCTACTGTGAAAAACATCCTGTAGAAAACAATTGTTTTGGTGTTTTAAACTATCTCAGAAAAGCACATGCTGATCTAATTAATAGCAGGAAAAAAACATTTTAAAAGGAAAAATAGCTGGTCTTACCAGCTATTGTACATTGTCATATATTAGTAATAATGAGACAATTCTGAATAAAAGGAAAATGTATCACTAATTGTCAGTCACTGATAAACATTGTGCCAACCAATTCTAACTAGAGACTGAAGTCTTTTTTTTTTTTTTTTTTTTTGAGACTGAAGTCTTTAATGTTACTTTGTATTTCCCTTATACCTTGGATAGTTTTCCCAGAACACTGTAATTCCCAGTCCCAACTGTACTGGTTTCCTAGGGCTGCTATGATAAAATACCAAACACTGTGTAGATTAAAACTATAGAAATTGATGGTTTCACAGTTTTGGAGACTTGAAATCTGAAAACAAAACAGGACCATGTTCTCTCTGACTGCTTTAGGGAAGAGTCTTTCCTTGCCTCTTCTAGCTGTCAGAGATTGCTGGCAATCCTCAGTGTTCCTTGGCTTGTAGATGAGCCACACAGTCACCTCGCTGTCTTCTCCCTGTTTCTTCACATTGTTTTCTCTCTGTACATATGTGTCTTTGTGTCCAAATTTCCCCTTATTTATAAGGATAACAGTCATTTTGGGTCAGGGCCCAACCTAATAGCCTCATTTTGACTTGATTCCCTCAATAGGCACTCTGTTACAAAGTAAGGTCACATTCTGTGCTAATAAGGGTTAGGACTTGAACACATCTTTTGAGGGGGACATAATTCAACCCATAACACTAATCTTTGGTAATTTTGCGTAATGCAATCTTCTTCCTCTGCTTCCCAGATCTCTGTGCTAAATGAAGAAAGTTGGCACATCCCATGGCTTTCCCATTTAGCTGCTCTCTCATTTCAATAAGGAACTAGATAATTCCTTTAAATCTCCGTATATGGTTGTTATCTCCTTGTTTAGGTTAGTCATTGTCAACCCTGGGTAATGGAATCATTTGGAAACTTGTATAACCATTCTGGGCTGTGATCTGGGCATGGATTTCAAAGATATTTCCAGGTGATTTAATACACAAATAATACTGAAACCCTGTATATTAGGAATAATCTTGAATTTATGCTTTATTTTCTTGTGATACTTTGTTCGGAGATTACTATTTCCTCTTACAGTGTTTTTCATACTACATTCTAGAGCCTTATGAAATGCTATAACATATGTGGTTTACTGTAGGAATACTAGTGAAGAGCCCTAGATAAATAACATAGGGAAGAAAAGATAATCAGACATGGAAGAAGAATCATGTTGGAAAAATGTTTAAGTTCTAGTTACAAGGAGGCCAAAACCAATTAGTTTGCTTATTCTCTTAGAAATGGGCTTACTTGTGATAAAGAGAAGGACAAACATAAAAAATCAGGCTCCTCAGAGTCCTAAAGGTGTCACATCAGCAGGTCTGAGATAGTCCCATGAATCTGATAATAAGAGGGGAAAATTAAAAAGGAAGGTACATGTGCCTTCATAGTAAAATGTGAATACTGAGGCTTGAGAGGGTTATTCTTTTTAAAAATAAGTATATTTTAAGTTTATTGTGGCTTAGAGAATAAGAGAGCACTGATAATTATTACATGGGAAATAAATGAGCTTATTGTGTATGAGGGGCTTACTAAAGTAATTCTCTATATGCGGTTTTCAACATTTATTTCCTCCTTTGAATGGGAATATGTGTGTACATGCGTATTTCAACACCTAAAGGTATCATTGTTTCTTTTTTTTTTTTTTTGTATCATTGTTTCAGTGCCTAAAAGCTACCATATTCCAACACTGTCTTAATGTCCCCTCCTTTTCTATACATTTGACAAGGAATTAGTATATTGGACCAAAAAAATCACTATTTTGAAGTATTTGCCCAAGGCCATGAACATTATTATATGCTTTATTTAAACTATGATTTAGGAGAAGGCAGGTTTGAAAGTACAGGGTCAAGGCAGGACAAAACCCATCACAGAACAATAGTTGAAACCTAGCTTTGCCTGATTGATGGGCTAGAGTATTGGTGAAGATTATCTAACATTTTTCATACCTCTCACCCATGGCATATAACATGTTTATGTCAATTCTGGTCATAGTTCCTAAAGCTATTGTAAAAATAACACTTGAAGACATATGTTATCATTTATTTAAAGATTCCCTTGTTCTATGCACAGTAAAATTTACTTATTTAGTTTGATTAGTTCTGAATTATTTTTTAAAAAATTCAGTTGCAAGGAGGATGCATTAGAAAGTCTTTTGATTAGATTGCAGAAAGAAAAAGTGTCAGGCAAGTTCCCCAAAGAGGCATATTAATAAAATTTTGGAAAGCCTATGAAGGATTATATTCTCTAGAGAGAAATGGCCATCTATTGGACACATTAGCCTTTTAAGTCCTTTATTTTTAAGTTTAAATAGAGATCTATGAAAAATGCTGTTTTGAATCCTGGAATTCAAATGTATCCTTTTCTATTGTTAATCTTTCTTGAAGTATAAAGAAGTAGGAATAAAGAGAAAATTATTTCATCTTAAATTTAGCTCCGTGTACTTTCTTTTTTCTTTTTAACCTACCTGCCTTTTATGGATACTGCCTAAGAACTATTATAGAGAATACAAAATAACTGTTTCATGAATTTTTATGTATAGGGATCTAGAATATATATGAAGTGACTGTTTATGTAAAACATCATGTTTAGGAGAATACTGCAGACACAGCATGCCATCAATCTTAAATTAAGAATTTTAACTCCATGAACGCAGGAATCATGCTTACTGTGTTTATTTCTGTATCTGTAGCACTTAACAAAGTGCCTTACGCATTGTGCATATTTGATAAATATTTCTGGATTGAATGAATGAGAGGCAAAATTGGAATGAATTAGAAAAGCTGGTAAAAACAACCTGGAAAAACTGAAAATTGAAGTAGACCTTGAAAAATGCTTAATGTTTGAACAAAAATAGAGTGGAATGTGTATGGGTGTGTGTGTGTGTGTGTATGTGTATATATATGTGTGTATATATATATGTATATATATGTGATCATATATACATACACACACACACACACACACATGTGTGTGTATAGGAACAGTCTGGAAGAAATCCAAGTAGCAGCTATGGACATGTTGTGGAGAGGGAGAAAATAATCATAGATCAGTGCAAGATCTTGGGAGTTAACTAGGAAAGAAAGCTGAATAGTTTGGGTGAAGTCAACCTATTGGCAAGCCTTGCTCTTCTCTTTTGGAAGTTTAAGTTTTACACTAAATATATATTTGTTATCATTATCAGTTTTAGGAAGAAGTATTTATATTCTTAACATATTTGAAATCTGGGTTGCTCATAAATAGAAAATGCTATAAAAGAAGATTTGGCAAGTATCCTTAAACTTTTCACTGTCTTAATTACCTAAGAATCATAGTCTATTTTTTCACAGTGATGTGATAATTAACATTTTATTGTATATGCCATACATATAATATAAATTGATATATCATATATATAATATATATTTATTATATATGTGTTTTCTTTTTATCATCAAGTAGTTTAGAAGATGACCCTTTCTAAGTGATGACTCCAGATAATTTGGGGGATCCAAATTAAGACCAAATGACCAGTTAGGGGGCTTTTGCAGTCATGCTGGAAGCATCTAGTAAATTCTGGACCAGGTAATGTGGAGGAAGTAGAAAAACAGGAAGAATGAATCAGCATAATTTAATAACCAGAATATGAAGTAGGAAGGATAAGAAGAAGCAAAGCATTACTCCAGGTTTCGATGTTGGATGCTATAGAAGTGATGGCTTTATTCTTTCTCTTATCATCCTCATCTCTAAATTTTCTTTCCTCTCTGTTTGGATGATTTGGTCGGTGTTTCCTACCTGACTTCCTCCTAAGGTTCCTTCTCTTTTCCTGTCTGGGTTTGGTGTTTATCTTGCATAATCTGAGAGTATCCTTTGCAGGCTAATGTGATAACATTCCTCAATCATACTGATGATAAATATTTGTTCATGCCCGTCTTTCTTACTACACTGCATTCCTTCAGTGTAAAGCCTAAGTATTTCTAGTTCCTAGTACAATTTAGCATATGGTAAGGTGCAAGCAGAGTTAATGAGCTTTTTATTTTGCAATAACTTGGATGTGTAGTACCTGGAAATTCAGTTCTAGAAGGTTCTACCATGCTGAAGATTTCTCACCTCCTTTTTGATTTAATCTGTATAATACTTTTTCAGCTTTAGGTAAAATATTAGATTTAGATTGGAGTGAGAGGTTTAAAGTTTTTTTAATTTTACTGTTTACTTCAGAGTTCTGTGATGTCTCAGAACAGAGAAATGCTAAATGCTAAATGCTGCTACTAAATTTCTAGATTTTCTAGGTTTTCAATGATCACTTTGGTCTTTTATTTCTAAACTATCTGGAAAATTCAGATGACCACTCCCAGATAGTGAATGTTTATACTTTAGGGAGGGGAGCACTGGCAAGAGTGAAATATAAAATAATGAACCAAGAAATTCAAATCACTCTTATATTTAAGTATCTGAATTTAGATATTATAGATTTTTTAAAAAGCACGTCCTTCTGCTTGAATTCTTACATAATATTTTATTTGCCTGAACTTCAGCTAAAAATGAGGATAACAGCTGTTGTATTAAGGCATTAAAGATGCTGTATGTTTAATCTTTATATGCATGACATTTATGTTGCTAAAGTAATTTGAGAGCTTTTCTTTCTGAAATAAATTGCTAACATGGATTGTATTATGAATAAAAAAGCCCAAACATTACAGAGACAGAGTTTAGGAACAGTATTGTTGACTATAGAAGGAATATACAAGATAGCAGATTTGCCATCAGCTGGTCTTTGACCTTGAAGATCAAATATTTTTTTCTTTCTCTAAGTCTCAAATTTTTATCTCTGAATGGATATGTATTTAATTTTGTTCTTTGTTTCCAAACAGGGACATTAACAAGTTCTTTTAATATAGCACATGAAAAATGTAGATATCCTCAACAGGAGATATTTACTATTATTAGTTTCTGAATAAGTATTGACATTCTTAACATATTTGAAATTTAGGTTGCCCATAAATAGAAGCTACTTTATTTATTTATATTTATGTATTTTTAAAAGATTTTATTTATTTATTCATGAGAAATACACACAGAGAGAGAGAGAGAGAGAGAGAGAGAGAAAGGCAGAGACACAGGCAGAGGGAGAAGCAAGTCCATGGAGGGAGCCTGACGCGGAACTCCATCCAGGGTCTCCAGCATTAGGCCCTGGGCTGAAGGCGGCGCTAAACCGCTGAGCCATCCGGGCTTCTCAATAGAAACTATTTTTAAAAAAAGTTTGGCAAATAGCTTTAAACTTTTTACTGCCTTCATTATATAATATGGCTCTTATTTTTTCCCTAATGATATGGTTATAATTAGCATGTTGTTGTATATAATTATCCAGTAAGTAGAAACATAGCATTTTCTTTTTTTGTTTCTTAAGACTTCTTACATCTTAAGTCAATTTTCCAGAGATTTGAATAGATTAGCCCCTTTTATTCTGCCACAAGATTAAAAATCCTGAATTGATTTTTTTCCCTTTGTTTTTTGTCAACATGTGTTATCTGTCATGTTAAACAACTAATTACTTTGGGGCACTATTTATTTTCTGGTAAAAAAATGTTTATCCACCCAGAATTATTTGTTGAGTGTCTATTAGGCATTTTCTATGTTCTGGAATCATAATTATTGATAATACAGACAAAATTTTGCCCTCCTGAAGCTTACATTCCGATAAGAGAGTAAAAAAGTTTTTTGAAAAATAGCTTACATTCCAATAAGAAGAGGAGTAAAGTTTTTTGAAAAATACTGATAGGTGCATAGAGAAAATTAAACAATTAAGGATGTTATTGTAAATTTAAATAAGGGAGCCATGAAAAGCATCTCTTGGAAGATAGAAGGAATGAAAGGAATGAGGTTTGTGGGTGTTTGAAGAAAGAACATTTGGGGTATACGCCTCAGCAAAGGCAAAACTCTCATGCCTGGTATGCTCCAGAAAGTTCAAGATCTGTTTGGGAGAATAGTAAAAAATCATTTTGAGAAGAATTTTGTTTTTTGTTTTTTGTTTTTATTTTTAACTAGTCAGTTCTTTTATTTATTTTTTTAATTTATTATTTATTTATTTTTATTTTTTTTAAATTTTTTTTAATACTTCTTTTTTTTAATTTTTATTTATTTATGATAGTCACAGAGAGAGAGAGAGGCAGAGACACAGGCAGAGGGAGAGACACAGGCAGAGGGAGAAGCAGGCTCCATGCACCGGGAGCCTGATGTGGGATTCGATCCCGGGTCTCCAGGATCATGCCCTGGGCCAAAGGCAGGCGCCAAACCGCTGCGCCACCCAGGGATCCCTTTTATTTTTATTTTTATTTTTATTTTTTTTATAATAAATTTATTTTTTATTGGTGTTCAATTTGCCAACATACAGAATAACACCCAGTGCTCATCCCGTCAAGTGCCCCTCTCAGTGCCCGTCACCCATTCACCCCACGCCCCACTCTCCTCCCCTTCCACCACCCCTAGTTCGTTTCCCAGAGTTAGGAGTCTTTATGTTTTGTCTCCCTTTCTGATATTTCCCACACATTTCTTCTCCCTTCCCTTAAAATCCCTTTCACTATTATTTATATTCCCCAAACGGATGAGAACATATAATGTTTGTCCTTCTTTGAGAGGAATTTTGGAAAGGCAAACCGTGTGAGAACTTTTAGGTGTCACAAGGAATCTGGCTTTAATTTGAAATGAAATGGGAGCCATTGGGCAGTTTTGAGCAGAGTAATGGCATGATCCATCTTTGAGTTTTGCTAGGATTATTGTGGTTTCCTTGTTGAGAACAGACTGCGCAAGGGTAAGGCTGGAGAGAGAGACTTGGAGGCTATTGTAATAATCTAGGCAAGAAGGATGGTGCTTGGACTAGATTGACAGCAGTGGAGGTGGTAAATGGTAGAGTTCTGGACAGATTTTGAGGGTGGGAGTCCCTTGGATTTGATGGACTCAACTCTGTACAGAAAAAGAGAGGACCCAAAGGTGACTCTTAGATTTTGCCCCAAACATCTCAAAAAATAGAACTATCATTAACTGAAGTGGGGAAAATGGAGGGAGAAGTAATTTTGGAGGGAAAATCAAGAGCTCATTTTGAGATGTGTGTTATGCTAATCTAGATGGAATTAATATAAATAGGAATTTGGATAGTACAGCCTGGAGATACAAATTTGGCAGTTGCTGCCATAACGTTGGTATTTAAAATTCAATTTAAGATTGGATATGACCACCAAAGGAATGAGAGTATTAGAAAAGAAGGATGGAGAGGTTCTTTTGAGTATTCTAAGTTTGAGAATTAGAGAAAATGAGAAGGAATCAACAAAGAATGAGGATGAATGGCTAGGAGAAAGAAGGTTTCTAAAAGCTAATTTAGAATCGCGTATTTTAAGGATGTTAGATGCTGCTGGCTAGGTCAAGTAAGCCAAGACCTGACAGTTGACCACTGGAATTAGAATGAGGAAATCACTGTGGTAGAGTAATGAGGGCAGAAGTATGATCACAGTAGGTTCAAGAGAGAATAGGGGGAAATGAATTGAAGACAATAAGTATAAATGACTCAAGGAAATTATTAGATAATTTCAGATTGGAATTTTTGAATCCTAAGTATAAAATGTTAGTAAAAATTAGTTACTAATATTTTTAATTAACTGCAATGTTTACCTTCAAGGGCTATGTCATAACTTTCAAAGGAATCATTTTGGGCAGCTTTATTTCCTTTTCAAGGGTGCTTCCATTTACCAAACTAATTTTGACATACGTATATTTTTGCATTCTGTGAACAAAAGAATCTTTAAAATAAAAAGAACCTGAGAGATCATCTATACAAACTCATTTTGTTAAAATTTTCCCTCTACTTTCTGATTCCTGTTTACATGGCAATCATAATTATTGAGAAGAATTTCAGGGATCAAATGATTAAAAAAATTAACATCTTAATGGGGATAAGTGAGTCAAAGGGGGTTTTAAGTGCTTTAATTTCCAATTTTGTTCTCATCCTCACCAATGCTTCTCACAGTGTGGCTATTAACATGTTAGAATCCACAACAGAATTTTCCAGATAACTTGCAAATAAAGACCAAAGTGACATTACGGATATCTGGAAATGTGGTGGCAGCCATCCCTGTCAACAGTGCTCTGTTCTCAGATTCCTGATAACCTTAAAGGGGCCATTACTGTGTAGATACAAACTGATGATAGAAAATGGGTAAGAAAGTATAAAATATTTTTATTCATAACTATATGTAAATATAATTAATTTTCTTACAAGATTCTCTAGTTTTATTATATATAAAGTTAATATTTTTTTGTTCATTAAACTGCAGTGATGCAACATGGCTTTAAATTAAGAAACAGGGACACCTGGGTGGCTCAGAAGTTGAACGTCTGCCTTTGGCTCAGGTCGTGATCCCAGGATCTGGGATTGACTCCCACATCGGGCTCCTTGAGTGGAGCCTGCTTTTTCCTCTGCCTCTGTCTCTGCCTCTCTCTCTCTCTCTCTCTCTCTCTGTGTCTCTCATGGATAAATAAATGAAATCTTTGAAAAAAAATAAATTAAGAAATATCCTGTTAAAATTATATTGGTAAAATGAATAGATGCTTCCTGTTGTTTTCATTTTCACCTCCCTCATCCACTCTATTTTAGAACAGAAATATAGTATATATCCTTTGATTTTATTAATTCTTATATATTACTGTTCTGGATTGTAATATGCATTTTGAAACTATATTTAGAGTTGCTAAAAATAGCATTTTAATATCTTCTGCAGTTCCTCAAACATCTGTCAGATGCCTTGTTATACACAGATTTTATGTCAGCTCCATATATAAGATTGCTTTTGATTGACATGAAAGATTTTTATACCTGATTTGAGATCATTTTATTACTATATTCAGGCTTTTTAAAAGTCTGGGATTAAGTACGTAGTTCTACATAGACTTTTAATATTCTTCACACTTTTTTTTCCATCTTAGCTGAGGTCTAATGTTTTCATGTAATTAAAAAACTTGGTTAATATGCTTTCAATTTTGCTTTTTTTGTTTTACCATGAATCTGAGATCCTGAGGACAGATTCTTGCTAATACCTCTTTCCAGAGACTTCTCAAAGCTATGGGAAGGGAAATAGAAATTCTTCCAATTATTACAAGTAACTTTTGAAAAGGGCAATCTAGTTGTATAGGTAGTGGTAAGATAGGATTTCTTGACACTTTGTTAGGGTGAAATAGAGTTACATGACTTAACTCTGGCCATAATGGAACAGCTTGTACCAAACTTGTCCTCCCTCCTGTAACTATAGGGCTAAGTAAAGTGTATAAGCCAACTATTTTCAAGATCTTTAAGATAAGAGAGAAACATGAGACAGGTCTGTTTGCAAAGCCTGACTGGACACAGGCCCTAGTACAGCAAAGGAGGATGGAGCCCAAGCGAAGCATGGTGGGTGGCTTCAGTGAGCAAAGGAGGCAGATACTAGAGTTTGGGATGCCTGAAATGGCTTTTATTTATAAGTTACTAGAAAGAAGGGAGCTGTGCAGAAGGGAGCATCTGTGGGAGTTATATTTCAAGCTGTTGGCCAAAGGCTGAAGTGCCGTCATACAAGATAAGTCTCTATGTGTCCTAACCAACAGTAGTTGCTGGTGCCCTGAAAGCAGAAGTTGTTGGAGTTTCAAACTAGCCAGAGTGAAGAGATCTTGCAGAGCTCCCCAGACATTTAGTTGAAACCCTAGAAATGCCACATCTTTGGAGAAAGGCCAGCATACTACTATCTGGATAGGATTAAGGACAAACTTAAAATAATTTTAAAGAATAAAACCAAGTCTAATATGATTGAAAGGAGCCTCCTGTAATTTAACTGGCACCAACAACAATCCCAACATCCTTTAAAGGAGTCAACATAATCCATATTCTTTACAATGCCCAACAAATAATAAAAAATGACCTAATCTACTTAAAAATTTAATTAAAAGGAAAACAAAAAACAAAAGCCTTGAACAGATATTTTACAAGGAGTATGCTTGAATGCCCAATCAACACTGAAAAATATACTCAACATAACTGGTTATCAGGAAAATGCAAAATAAAATCACAATGAAATATCATTTTGTACCAACTAGAATGATTAAAATTTAAAAGATTGTAAATTTCAAATTTAGAAGACATCAGATTGCTCATACATTGCTAGTGAGAGTATAAAAAGATCAACTATACTGGAAAACTGCTATGTAGTTTCTTATAAAGTAAATTCTACATCTATTCTATAATACAATAATTCTACTTATAAGTAAACATTCAGGAGAAATGAAAATTTATAAATACGGATACACAAATGTTTGTAGAAGCTTTAGCACAGTAGCTAAAATCTGTTAAAAAACCAAAACTCCAACATTTACCAACTAGAGAGTGGATGAACAGTATTGGTATATTGAAACAATGAAATACTGATGAATTTAAAAAATGGATGCAAAACCATGGATGAATCTCAAACACAATATTAGGCAAGTCAGCTTCCATCCATGGGAATAGGAGGCTACAGAACTATCTTGTCAGGGTAAATAAACTAGAAACTGTTCATTCTCCACATCGCAGCATAGAACTATGATCCCTGAGAGAAGAGATGTGAAAAAGGTAAGCCCTCCAAATTAACTCAGCTTTCCGCCTGAAGGCAGTTTTCATTCTGTGGTACAGGGAGTGAAAAACCAAACTGAGCTTGGCAGTTTTGCTGAGCTGAGGAGAGAAGGGTCGAATTTGTAGAGACCTAGGTGGCTGATATTTGTGGGGTCAAATACTGGACAGAAGGGAGCTACGGAAAGAAAGGCACCTCGAAATCTACAGCGATCCCCCTAAACATTTGATTACATACATGAGTGCCTAGGGTACAACTCCAGAGGCCAGAAAAGAACAACTTCCAGAAAAGAATGAATCTTGAAGGAAGAAAGCTTATAAACTGAACAATTTCACTGAATGGGATTAACGGTAGATTAGACCCTGCACATAAAAAGATCAGTGAAGAAATCTGTCAACCTACAATTCTTAATGCAGAGAAGTATTTTTCAAAGATGAAAGTAAAATATAAATTTTTCTTCAGACAAAAGTAAAGCTGAGAAAATTCACTGGCAGTCAACTTACACTACAAGAATTTTTTTTAAAATTTTTATAAGTTCTTCAAGCATAGGAGAATAATACCAGATAGAAAGTTGGCTCTACATGAAAGCCAGAAGAAAATAGAAATGGTAAGTATGTAGATAAATAAAAGACTTTTGCATTATTGTAAAAGTATCTTAAAGGATCATTGATCTGTATATCATTATTTAAAAGCATAAATAATAATGTATTATGGGGTTTCTAACATATTGAGTTTTTAGCATTCATCTTCATTAATTTTCTCCTGAGTGTTCATACAAAGTATTCTGGCCCAGAGATACAGTTCATATTAATTACTCCACAGTAAATAATAAAGGTGTTGCTGCCCACCCCATCTTGTCCTCAGCAAAGTATGATTACCTCTGGAGTGACACAATGACAATGGAGTCATATATCCTACAAGAATAGCTAGAAACTTTATAGATGAGGGATGAAGAAAAATGATTTTTCTCTGCTTATAAAGAGGAAAAGAGATTAATGCCCCATTAGGAAATGGAGTATTGGTATGGACAAATCCTTTGTACAATAGCTTTGTCTGGAACTGTACCCTTAAGATTTGTGCATTTCATTGCGTGCAAATTTCTTTTTTTTTTTTTTTTTTAAGATTTTATTTATTTGACACAGAGAAGAGAGAGAGAGCGCGAGCACAAGTAGAGGGCTTGGCAGAGGGAGAGGGAGAAGCAGGATCCCCACTAAGCAGGGAGCCAGTGCAGGGCCTGATCCAAGGACCCTGGGACCATGACCTGAGCTGAAGGCAGACGCTTAACCAACTGAGCCACCCAGGCATTTCGTCTTAACCAAAAGTAGCTAGATTATAACAGAAAGCTTTATTTCATCTTTATTTCCAAGTAAATAAATAATACAAGTTTTTTTCTAATGGTTCTTAAATAGAATTTATGAAATTATGTAAGAGTTTTTTTCTTTTACTATGTAATAAAGGACATCATTATATATTTCACATTTCTGTTACAGATTATAAGTCCTTAATTGACATTTTAAATATCTTTAGGGATTATAGTGACTTTAACAGTATGGTATATTATGGATTTTGAACTTTAGCATTACAGATACAGTCATCGAAATATCAAGTACAATCACAATAGCAAAAGTCAACTTGTTGCTCACTTTGATGAATAGTTTTCCATTATAGGCCTTGTGGGTCAGTGAGAAGATGGGATCTAAAGTCTTGGGTGTGACCTTTAGCTGCATTATTTTGTAGCAGTATTTCACTGGGTGAGCCTCTTCTCTGGATCTCATTTTCTTATCAGTAAAATTGAGGTTATAGTACTCAAATCCTAAAGTTGTTGTGAAGAATAGTGAAACTACAAAAATCTGTATATCAAGTATAATTAAAATATGCCTAATGCATAAATCAGATTCTAGCCCATTGACATGTGTTATTGGAAGTTATATGTCCACAGATATTTGTTGAATCTTTGTTTTTCTGTTGAAGTTCAGGTCTTCATCATATCCTCTTTATTGTTTGAATAATTAGCTAACTGATTTCTTTATCCCTATATGTCTTCTCCCTTGTTCTATCCTGCATCATGCTTTCTCAAATAAAAAATGTTTGTGTCATGTCCATTGACAAATGAATGGATAAAGATGTATGTTTATATATATGTAATATTATATATTATATATTTATTATATATTATATACTATATATATAATATACACACATACATACATGCATACCACACACAATGGAATACTACTCAGCCATCAAAAAATGAAATCTTGCTATTTGCAACTACATGGATGGAACTAGAGGGTATTATGCTGAGTGGAATAATTCAATCAGAGAAAGACAGTATCATCTGATTTCACTCATGTGGAATTTAAGAAACAAAACAAAAAATCACAGTGGAAGGAAGGGGAAAAATAAAACAAGACAAAATCAGAGAGAGACAAACTATAAGAGACTTAACTATAGGAAACAAACTGAAGGTAGCTAGAGGAGAAGGGGGTAGGGAAATGGGGTAACTGGGTGATGGACATTAAGGAGGGCACATGATGAAATGAACATTAGATGTTATATAAGGCTGACGAATCACTGACCTCTACATCTGAAACTAATAATCCATTATATGTTAATGAATTGGATTAAAAAAATCTGTGTATAAAATATATATTAAAAAATGAAGTTGTAACCATGACATTTCCATAGTAAATATTTCTTTCTGAATGGCTTGTTACTATGCTCTGGCTGAAGTCTCTACTTCTCATAATGAATATGAGTTCAGTTATGCCTGCCTTTCTTTCTTCCTAGTCTTTCCTTCTGCTATTCCCCTCCCCACAACTAAATTGCTTCACAGCATGCTAATTTTTTACCCTATGCTTTTTTGTGAGATGCTTTAAAAAAAAAATCTCCTCCTTCCTTGTTTCTTGTTCACTCAGCACAAAGGTCATTTCTTTGAAGAATTATGTAATCTTCTTTTCGCCTAGGCAAAAAGTTAAATATGCTTTTATCTATGCCCATTATAACATCTTGCACATATCTCTCATAATCAGCTAGTGTTTTAGATCAGACTTTGCTCAGAGTACCATGAGAATGAATCTTCATTATATCCTTTTTCAGTTGCAGCTATATAATTTCGCATATAGTATCTGTAGCTAGAAAAATGTATGTATCAGATTTTTATCTTCATTTAGGTGGTTTGTTTCTGGTTAGGGAACTAGCCATTTCTGTCCATGACACACTTAAAAAACCATTTTAAATGTAATGAAAAATTTATCAGATCCTTAACTAGAGAAAATATTTGAAAATACAGTGATAGAAAAGAAAGATTTGCTGAGAATAGTGAATAGGAGAAGATTATTGGTTTAGGTTACTGTATTCTTTCCTCAAAAGTGTGTGTGTGTGTGTGTGTGTGTGTGTGTGTAAAGTAATCGGCTAGATTATATGTGGAAACTAGTTACCTGGATGCCAACCAACAGAAGGTGCTCACTTCAACCAGAACAAGTGTTATTTCAGAGGGTACAAGAGGAGCCAAATTATTGAGGAAGAATCTCTGTTGCTGGATAGTATCTCATTTCATATATCTCATTATACCTTTATGTATACAAAGTTACTGATTTCTTTAAGGAGGATTTTTGATTCCCTAATGTATCATTATACTACCTTTGCAACTAAAGACTAAAAGTTTCCAGTGACTCACTCCTCAGTTCCTTTAGTCTTACTTTAGCAACCTCACAGATTTTAAAGCCTAGAAGGAGAAAAAATAAATAAAATGTAAAAGGAACAAATATGGTAGACTTAAACTGGAGAAGTCTGATTTAGAGATGGTTAATATGTATCTAGAGGCCACAATAGATCTCACTTGGGACTTGGTCAGACATCCCTGGTCAGTCTCACTACTCTTTCCTATTAGGTGCAGACTCATGTTCAAAATTCTTCCTAACATAGACCTCTAAGTAGCTATCATCAACCATTGTCCAGTGAAAAATTGGGGAAAATCCCTTTGTTATGCAAGGAAATTGGAGAAGCTAATTATTTCCTTACTATATCAGTGAATTATATAAGTTAGGGCTTGCAATCGCTGGAATCACGCTGTGGGCCACATAAACTACTAAAATTATGGACTCCAGATCAAGCTTGCTGGTTTCAAATCTAGCCTGTGACTTATGGGTTATGTGACCTTGAAATAACTTCATCTACAACATTGGGAGTAATAATAACACCTATCTCATAGGACTGCTGAAGAATTTTATGAATTAATATCTCTAAATAGAAGGGAATTATTTCTAGTAGTAAGCACTGAATAAATGTTTGTTAAATGAATTGGCAGTTCTGGCTTTTAAGACCTAAGTAATGACTTTCCTGAAGTTAACTACCCTTGGTTTGAAAAACAAACAACAATAAGACAAGGTGATGAATTTTTTTTTCTGTATTAAAGAGCCCATGTAAATGTATATCTTATGAATATACTTTAAAATCATTTTGCAAATTTAATTCCAGAGAAATGTCATCAGATGGTAGAAATCCAGATATTTTAGTAAAAATGATTAAAGTATTGAAAAGACTAATATTTAAAAAAGCACTTGAAAGATGAATACTTTTGCAAAGAGCTGTATCTAGTAGGTAAATGAACAAAGGAATGTTGTGAAGTTGAACTAAGGGAAAACATCAAATGTCAGGAAAGGAATTACAGCTGAGTAATTTATTGGGCTATGTGGTTGAATCCACTCCTTAAGCAGAAAAGAACCTTCTAGTGTTTAGTAGATATGTTGTAAAGTTGATGGCATGGGAATAATTTAGAAGTAAGATATTTTCCTTTTTGTAGTGATGTCTTCCCAGTTCAGGTGTTCAATAAGTATTTGAATGTTTAGCGACTATATTTGGAAAGGGCCTCTGAATTCATATATGGCCATAGAGCAGAAGTAGACTGAATGAATTTAACAGGTAGAGTGCTTTGAAAAGGAATTTGATTTTTTTTTTCTAATTCAGCTTGGTTAATTTGGGGTCTTTTAGGAATCTGGATGTCTAAAGGTGTTACCATATTGGTTATAAGAATTACAAAGGTATATTTTAAAATGCAAAATCAGAATGAAAGTACAAAGAACAGCTATGAAAATGAATTGTAGATATGCTTTATATTGGCAGCCTTAAGGAGTCTAAGAAAATGTCTAAATATAGTATGGGAACACTTTTCAGTAATAGAAATTTCAAAGTTTTTGGCCCATGGATGGGATGAGAATTTGTTTTTGTTTGTTTGTTTGTTTGTTTTTTTGTCAGTGTTAGTATAAGGTGCTGGAGCCTACACTATTAAAGATTATGCTCCTTTAGAACATGTAGTCTTAACCTCATTATAGATTTATTGATCGGTACTGTGGCCTTTTCAGGGCACTTATTTTAATAAATAAAACACATATTTCAGAAAGTGATTTTATGATTGATTTTAAAGCATAGGCCAAGTGGCCTTGACCATGGATTATCTTCATTTCTAAAAGTACATTCCCACAAGCATTTGTCACTATTTTTACTAATGGTAGAGTTAGCCTTTTTAAGTAGATTATTTTTAATGGACTTAATATAGTCTTTTAATGTTAGGACTTTTAAGTCCTTAAATCTATTGGCTCTGCTCCTACCTGTGAGGCTTTTCGCGAGAGAATCAAGTCTTCAACCTACTAAAGGCTTTAAAATACTATAAATTACTGCCATAATTAGTTGTAAGAACCTGGGTTCCTGTGTGAGTCCTGGTCCTCTGAGAAACAAATGCTAAGACAGTATTAGACATGTAAGAACTTTCTTAGGGGGAAGTGCTCATGAAGGAAAATAGGAAAGGAGAGGCTGAGTGATCTTTAGACTTTGATGCAGCTGTAGCTCTCACCCAGAAGGAGAGAAGTAAAGCAGGAAGATTGGGTGCAAGAGGCTGAGACTGCAATCCTGTTCTGATAAATTTTAGCAAGGCTGATGGGGAGTCCACAGATGAAAGCTTCCCTATCTCTCAGGAGTAGGCCTGTCTTAGTAGGCTTACCTTAGTACATCATTGGCTGGGAGCATTGCTGTAAGGTGACCTCAGTGTAAAAGTGGTGATGGGTTTCAGAGCACAGTAGCTGGAGCTGTAGGTCAATTATGCTTTCCATAGGGGGGGATCTGTGAGGTGTGTCTTCATGGTTACCATCATGTTTGAGGGTTAAACATCTATTACCAAGGAGGATTAGACATTATTTATGTCTGTTTCTACCTAATCCTAATGAAATCAGGACATTTTATTTTTTTATTTTATTTTATTTTTTTTTTAAATTTTTATTTTATTTATTTATGATAGTCACACAGAGAGAGAGAGGAGCAGAGACATAGGCAGAGGGAGAAGCAGGCTCCATGCACCGGGAGCCCGATGTGGGATTCGATCCCGGGTCTCCAGGATCACGCCCTGGGCCAAAGGCAGGCGCCAAACCGCTGCGCCACCCAGGGATCCCGAAATCAGGACATTTTAAATCAATTATTGTATATTAGGCACTTTGTGTGTATAATCCTTGTTCACCTTTATGGCAGATATAAATATGTCCATACTAATGATAAAAAGTTGACTCTTGGGGCTACTTAATAATGGGACCCAGGGGTTCCTGGGTGGCTCAATGTTTGGGCATCTGCCTTTGGCTCAGGTCATGGTCCCAGAGTCCTGGGATTGAGTCCTGCATCAGGCTCCCCTCAGGAATTCTGCTTCTCCTTCTGCCTATGTCTCTGCCTCTCTCTCTGTGTCTTTCGTGAATAAATAAATAAAATCTTTAAAAAAAAGAAATGGGACCCAGAAAGCAGAGTTAATAATGGGAGGGAGGTTTGAATCCAGGTTTCTTAGACTCCAAATTGCCAGCTTTTGCTGTGAAATTATACTGTCTGTATTATCATTTGAAGAGGTTTGGGGATGTAGACATGTTAAATGACAGATCAGAAACCACAGACATGGTTGACTTACCAAACACTGACAAAAACAGCATTTATACTGCCTTGTCTTATTCAGGCCTGCTCTCTTTGTATACTATCTTTGGCTTTTACTTTCCATTTTTTTGTTAAAAGTTTTCTGAGAATGGTTTTTCTGAGAATATTGCCCTCTCCTGTTATCAAGGAAATGATCTCTGCTAATGTGACAATAGGTGCTAATGGGCACACTCCATTTCACAAACAAAAGGTTCTTTTATATCTGAGAGGCTTTTGTACATGGAGAAGCACATTCATGATTATTTGTACTTTGTTTAATGCTCAGCATATTAAATAAATGTAATAAACCATGTTAAGACATTTTTATCTTTTTTTGACATTTTTATCTTTTAAAAATAGATTACATATTTTAAATTCTATTTAAAAATTAAAATATAATTATGAAGTTATTACCCCTGATTCATTACCTTAAATAGAAGGCAAAGGACAAACACAGTTATCACTCAGCTAATTACTTTATTTCTATGCAAACCAATTCCATAATTTAATCAATTTTCATTAGTTCTCTGCATATCTTTCAAGTATCATGACTATAGCTATTTTCATACCTTTTAAAAGTTTGGTGATATTACTTTGATATATTTCTAGAGTTGTAGTCATGTTAATTGACTCCTGAAGAATAGAGGATATCTTCTCTGAACAGTCACGTTTTGGATTCTTGGTTGGGACCTAAGTCTGCTTTGATTCTCCCAAGGTGACTCAAAATTAAGCTATTGATCTTCAAATTGAGCTTCTTTTTGTATCGTTAAAATTTCATTGTTAGGTCAATAATACCATTTTTTTAAGTTAATCCCTTTGACATAGGTTTTAGTTGTTTGCAATCTGTTATCTTTGTTTTATTATGATATGCTAGTTTATTAAAGATATATGTAATTTATCAATTCTTGTGCCATTTAGTTTTTGTTATATTTCATAGTATATTAAGGATTGACTCAGTTTATTTAGTCTTTGTTTATAGTACAGTTATTTCATTAGTCACTTTTGAACACATGGTTGAAGCTCTGCTTTATCATTGGCCTGATTGTGTTGAATGTTCCTTTTTATTTTCACCTGCCTGTTATATATGACTAACGGAACCAATCATTTTTCTCTACTCAGTAAATTACTACCTTTTTACAAAACTGTTTGATTTATTCACTATTACTTTTTTTTCCCTGCTTATGCAGAGGAAAAGAAACATAGGTCCATATTTTAGAAGTGTATAATTAACAGAATATATCAGACATACACACACAACCTTCCTGTTTATTAAGATAAAGTCATCCTAACTTATTTACATGTATTTTTCTACAATTACTTATCTCTGCAATTTATATTATTTTTTCTCATTCGGAAATCATCATGTACTACAGTACTGCTGTCCTTTTGCTGATTCATCTTGTTCTAGAACTTATACCAAAAGATATAAATGGTCATTATTGGCTAGAAGAATCACTTTTTAAAGAAAATATTTTATTTATTTATTTATTTGGGAGAGAGTGAGTGTGTATGAGTGTGAGTAGGGGGAGAGGCAGGGGGAGAGAGAGAATTTCAAGCAGATTCACACTGAGCACAGAACTGGACTGGACGTGGGGCTTAATCTCATGACCCTAAGATCATGACCCAAGCAGAAATGGAGTCCAGTGCTTAACCAACTGAGCCATCTAGGCACCCCTGGCTGGAAGAAGCACTTTTAAGTTGACTCCATTGCCTTTATAGCCACGACTCATTCTATTTACAGATGTCACTAGGATATTCTAAACTTGCCATGGAATCCGTTACCCTACGCAGAATTCTGGTTTCTTCTAGTGGAGAATGCTGAGAGAACAAATTCACAAAAGAGTACATAGGGAAGTTAAGGAAAGCCAAAAGTAATATTGATGCTAGAATTGAGCCAAGTTTTAGTGACAGGACTTAAAAAAATTCTCTAGTCATGGTTATAAGTTTTATTGATCTTTTCAATTTAACTTGTGATTATAGTCTGCTTTTTTGATAGTGTTTCCATTCACACTTGATTCTTATCCTCTTGGATGATGTAGTTGCATTTTTATTATGGTCTTCTGTCTTAAAATGAAGGTGGAGTTTAAAAAAAATATTTATTTTTTTTGAGAGAAAGAGAAAGTGAGCAAGGGGGAGCAGCAGAGAGAAAGGGAGATGGAGAAGTAGATGCCCCACTGAGCAGAGAGCCTGACTTGATCCAGGGAGTCGAACAGGGGTTGGATCCCGAGATCCTGAGATCAGACCTGAGCCAAAGGTAGATGCTTAACCGACTGAGCTACCCAGGTGCCCCTGAGGGTGGAATCCTGATAGGAGTTTGAATAATAATGTTTCACACAGGCCTCTTGAGTTAAAATATCAACATTATTCAACCATAGATAATTTCGATATCACTTTAGGCTCAATGCATAGGAAGGAACTGAAGCTTCTTTCTTCCCCAGATCATGTTATATTGGTAGTTGCCTGCTCCACAGATAGTACCCTATATGATAAAGCTAGCACAGTAGGGATTTTATTAAATATACAGAAATTTTCAAAATTTCCTACTATAGGCAGAGACATTCTTCAATTTGGAGTCTTGGAAACTATCAATGCTTGCACATGAATATGTCTTCTGATTAGTTTTGTTTATTGGTAAACAAATGAAGTGGAAATAGAAAGGGATGTAGGAACATTTGTGGCTAGAACTTATCAAAGGATACTGGGGAGATAAAAGAGATAATTCCTAATTGCAGATGATGGATTAGTAAGCAGCTAAATGATTGAATAGAAAGGAGTTGGAAAGAAAGAATTAAAGATTAGGTAGACAAATTCAGGAAGAATAAAAAGCACAGCAATGTGCTATGTGGGCTTTCAATGCTTAATCAAAAGTTGTAATGAATAAACTGCTAAAACAACTGAGAGTGACCAAAAAAGAGAAATGGTCTACGTAAATACTTTTTTCCAGCATTACATCTAAAACTTACCTGATTAATTACCATCAACTTTCTCTAAAATACAAATGCATATATAAGCAGTTCCTGACTTTCAGAGGTTTGACTTTCTTAAAACCTACATTTTCATAAGATCAAATATGATAACCTCTGTTGCAAGCTGAGTGTGGACAGTTTTGGCAGCTGGAGAAAACATTTTGAGGTGTTAGGTACCACTGCTAGCTTGGCTTTTAAAAATCATTGTTATTTTGTCCAACTTCTATTCCAGTGTTTGCCTAATTGTTTGAATTTTAAATTATATTTACCTTACTTTAGGTTAGAAAAAATAAAATTGATAATGCCGCTTTTCATAACAATAGGCCCCATAATTGGGAGAAGGTAGGAAGTCATCAGCATATTGAAAGGATAGCACATCTTTAGCCCCATTGAACCTAAATTAAGAAAGATGAGGATGATGTAAAAACAACAAAATGCCAGAAATATATTGTCAAATACCATGAATAAAAGAAATACTTAATTAGGAATTTCATAATTTTTTTTTTAGCTCTTTGGTACTGGAATCTTTGTTTTAACATGGAACCTGATGGTTGGACTGTGCATCTTTTCACAGATGCTTTTCATACATTATTTCTGAAGGCAGGGAATTGCCCATACCTAGTAGGGAACTTACCATGTAGTGGTCCCCCCAGAATAAACATTTTATCACTTTTTGTGTAATAAATGATACCTAGAATGTGCTTAGTTTATATTTGTTAGAAAAATAAGTGAATAAGGTTACACCATAATTTCTCCTACTAAAGTTATCTCAAGTTAAAAATTAAGTAATCAGATGAATCGGGACACCTGTTTCTTGCCATCCAACTAGAGATTCTTAGCCTTCTAATAGCAGTAATAGTTTTAGTTGGATTCATGAAGTTGTAGGGCCTCAGCCCTCTTAACTGTTGTTTGTCAGTACAGCTGCAGTCAGGGTTGCTTCTTTTCCTATATTGGTTTCATCATGAATATGCATTAGAAAAAATATAAACAGCGACAGTAACAACCAGGCATTTCTCCACTTCAGGTGAAAATCTGAATAAGCCACTAACCTTATCATTTTAGCCACAATTTAGAAGGCACTTTAAGATACAGGCATACCTCTGAGATACCTGGGTTTGCTTCCAGATTACTGCAATATGCAAGTATCACAATAAAGCCAGCCAAATGAATTTTATTTTGGTTTCCCAGTGCATATAAAAGTTATATTTGCACTATACTATAGTCTATTGTGGTATTATTGTACAATAGCACTGTGTCTAAAAATGTGTGTACTTTTTGTAAAAAAATTACTTTATTGCTAAAAATGCTAACCATCATGTGAACTTCCCTTGAGTTTTAATCTTTTGGCTGGGGAAATGTCTGGCCTTGATGCTGATGGCTATTGACTGATCAGGGTGGTGGTTACTGAAGGCTGGGTGGCTATGGCAATTACTTAAGGCAGCAGTGAAGTCGGACACATTGATTGACTCTTCCTCTCATGAATAATTTCTCTGGAGTACATATGTTGTTGGATAGTGTTTTACCTATAATGGAACTTCTTTCCAAATTGGAGTCAATCTTCTCAAACTCTGCTGCTGCTTTATCAACTAAGTTTAGGTAATATTCTAAGTCCTTTTTTTATCACTTCAATAATTTTTAGATTACTTTTTACCAGGAGTTGATTCCATTATAAAAAAACACTTTCTTTGCTTATCCATAAGAAGCAACTCCTTACCTGTTCAAGTTTTATCATGAGATTGTAAGAATCTACATCTTCAGGCTATGCTTCTGATTTTAATTTTCTTTCGGTTTCTACCACATCTGCAGTTACTTCCTCGACTGAAGTCTTGAACCCCTTGAAATCATCCATGAAGGTTGGAATCGACTTCTTCCAAAGTCCTGTGAATGTTGATATTTTATCCTCTTTTGATGAATCACAAATGTTAGTGACATCTAGAATAGTGAATCTTTCAGAAAGCTTTTAATTTACTTTGTCCAGATCCATCAGAAGAATAACTCTGTATGGTGGCTGTAGCCTTTTGAAATGTATTTCTAAAATTATAAGACTTGAAGGTCAAAATGGCTCTTTGATCCATGGGCTGCAGAATGGATGTTGTGCTAGCAGGTGGGAAAACATTAACATCATTGTACATCTCCATCAGAAATTTTGAGTGACCAAGTACACTGTCAATAAGCAGTAGTATTTTGAAGGGATTTTTTTTCCTGACCAGTAGTTTTCCACAGTGAGCATAAAATATCAATAAGCCATGTTGTAAAAAGATGTGCTATCATCTAGGCATTGTTGGTCAATTTATAGAGCATAAGCAGAGTAGATTTAGCATAATTCTTAAGGGCCCTAGGATTTTGGAAAGGTAAATGAGCATTGGCTTCAACTTAGAGTTACCAGCTGCATTAGCCTCTAAAAAGAGTCAGCCTGTCCTTTGAACATTTGAAGCCAGGCATTGACTTTTCTCTGGTTATCTAAGTCCTAGCTGGCATCTTCCAATAGTAGGCTGTTACATCTACATTGGAAATCTGTTGTTTAGTGTAGCGACCTTCATTATAATCTTAGCTAGATCTTCTGGATAACTTGCTGAACCTTCTACATTAGCACTTGCTGCTTCACCTTGTGCTTTTATGTTATGGAAATGGCTTCTTTCCCTAAACCGTATCAACTAGTTCTAGATTCAAACTAATTCTGCAGCTCCTCACCTCTCTCAGCCTTCATAGAATTGAAGAGAGTTAGGGCCTTGCTCTGGTTAAGCTTTGGTTTAAGGCTTGATCTGTCCAGAGCACGAAAACTTTCCCTGTATTAGCAGTAGGCTGTTTGGCCTTCTTATCATTCATATGTTCACTAAAGTAGCACTTTTGCATTTCCTTCAAGAGCTCAGCCTTTGCATTCACACCTTGGCTAACTGTTTGGCACAATAGGCCTAGCTTTTGGCCTGCCTCAGCTTTTGACATGCCTTTCTCACTAAGCTTAATCATTTTAGCTTTTGATTTAAAATGAGAGATGAGCAACACTTCCTTGAACACTTTGAGGCCAGTGTTGGGGTACTAACTGGCTTAATTTCAACATCATTGTGTTTCAGGGAATAGGTAGATCTAAGGAGAGGGAGAGAGATGGGGGAAAGCTGGTCAGTGGAGCTCAGAACACATACATTTATCGATTAGGTTTGCTATCCTTTTTTTGGGCATGGTTCATGAAGCCCAAAACAATGACAATAGTAACATCAAAGATCACTGGTCACCAAAAAAAAAAAAAAAAAAAAAAAAGATCACTGGTCACAGATCACCATGACAAATATAATAATAATGAAAAAGTTAGAAGTATTGTGAGAATTACCAAAGCATGACACAGAGATATGAGTGAATAAATGTTGGGAAAATGGTGTCAATAGGCTTGTTCAATTTGTAAAAAATGCAATACCTGTGATGCATAATAAAGTGAAACACAGTAAAATAACATATGCCTATATAAATCCTCTGTTAACATAGTTTGAAGTAGATAACCAGAGGCGATAGAAAACAATTTTAGAAAGATGAATTCTTAGGGAAACCTTCCCTTTGGAGGATGCTGAGAAGAAAAAAGCCATTCTTATCATTTTACTTTTTCTTATTTTGTTAGAAATTGTTACATATTGAAATTAGTCACACTCAGAGATGAAATACACATTTTATTTATTAGCACCAGTGGTGAGCACAGGAGATCTTGTTGAATTTTTGGATTTTAAAAGTGGCAACAAAACGAAGCATTGCTTCTTACAAATATATTCAGAGGGGTGATAATTAAATGGAATTATATTCATATTTGTATCCAGTGACAATTTATATTCATTTTTCCATTTCTTTTTTTTCTTCATGAAATAACTTTCTATGAAAAAATTTCAATTATTTATTTATTTATTTATTTATTTATTTATTTATTTTTAAAGATTTTATTTACTTATGAGAGACACACAGAGAGAGAGAGAGAGAGGGGCAGACACACAGGCAGAGGGAGAAGCAGGCTCCATGCACGGAGCCTGATGTGGGACTCGATCCCAGGTCTCCAGGATCAGGCTTTGGGCTGAAGGTGGTGCTAAACCACTTAGCCATCCGGGCTGCCCCTATGAAAAAGTTTCATTTTATATATACCAACATATTAACATGCCCATTTTCTATGCTACCTTTTGAACCCTGTACTAGCTAAAGGCATCTCCTTCCTGATGGGAGCAGGGAGAAATTGAAATTACTTATTGTGTTGGAAGAAACTTAGTAGTAATTGGACTATTGGTGATTGAAAACTGCCTGATAAGAAACATGATTCAATTTCTAGACATATTATAAAAATAGTTCCACTTGTTTGCTTGTTTTATTATAAATTATTTTTTAAATGTAGTTGTATCATTAAACCTATCAATTTTTATCATTTTTGTGGAATTTTAAAACTGGGTTGTTTGCTTCAAGCATCATATTTTATAGATGAAAAATAAGAACAAATTAGGGAATAGAAAGTGGTTCAGATACATTAAATGAGTTATCTAAAGACACAGAAATTTCATGGATAATTTCCATTGAGTTGACTCACCGTATAATATTACACTGCAGAGGGCTGTGTCATAGCAAAGTGCAGAAGGATAAAAGAGAGGATAATGTTTTATACTTTACATTTTAGATTCAGTTGCAACATCTCTAGGCAAAACAGGAAAGCCCATAAATAGCATGGGCTTTGGAGTTAGATCAGGCCCTGAACTATGTGAGCTAGAATTTTAGTCTTCAGTTGTCATTATCTATTTTGCAGATTGGCAAACTTCTTCCTGAAGTTTTGGTAGAGCATTATTTGAAAGCTTATTTATTCAGTAAATTGATTTGAGCACCTACTGTTTGCAAGACATTGCAGCAGCAATTGTGGGTGGAATATTCTGAATACGAGTAAGACACAATCTCTGTACAAATAACCACACCTTTTATACTATTTTCATTTTTTCATATTTAAATCTATAAGTGGCTCTGCATAAAAACATTAGTAAAAGAAATAGTGAAATTTGGGGCCAGCAAATATTTTTGAGATAAGAGAAAATAGAAAGCAATATAGAAACTAGTAATGAAGATTTTCAATTAAATAAAATAATGATTAAACAGATTAAAACTTTACTGAGTGATTTTATATTTGATCATTACAAAATTTGACATGTGTAAATCACGATATTATGTTTTATTGGCATAATCCAGATTATGTTTATTAGATGGAATCTAAATAGGCAAGTAAAAGGAATCATTTGAAAATTAATGCATATAATGCCCAAAGAGATGTTTTTATAAAAAGTAACATGGTTGTGATTTGAAGTATAAGGTTTCCATAGAAGTAGAATTTGAAGTGAATGTTTTTGGGTTCAACACACCATGCTATTAACAGGTGAAAATCACTTACTTATTTTAGAGCTTCTTACTTCATTAAAATATGTCATTATTAAAGTCCCTTGGTGCACATTCAGATACTAAAAGGAAAAAAATAATCTGCAGCACACCTGGTTGTATATAATTGTCCTTGATTCTAATAGCAAAATTAGCAGAATTGCTCTTTAGTTAAAGATGTTCACGTTATAGTTACTGATCTTTTTGCTATTAATAATCTTAAGCAGTTATATAGCACTTTTGTGGTGGCCTACTTAAAAATATGTTTCAAAGTTGTATATTTTTTTACAATATGTAATAGGAGAGACTTAACTTGACACTCACCTCTTTTTTTCCTAAGTCCTGGCATCATTACATACCATGCAAAGCTCAGTTCATCTATAAAGCAACAACAAGCTCTGGGGCAAATATACTTTTGTTTGGCTAAAGTAAATGTTTAAGGGCATGCTGGAAGTAATATTGTTAAGATTCTTGTACATTTTCACTTCTCTCTGGGAAAAAAGTGTTTCACTTCTGGTCAAGATAGTATTTCTATATACCTTGAAATGGCTGGCCAGTTTTCTCATCTCTCGTTTACCTTGGAGTTGAATTCATGGTAGTGTGGCCTAGAAGTGGGGCAGGAGCAGGATGGATAGTGAGTTAGAAGATGAATCAGGCACTAGCCAGAGTAACTCTGTGTAACACAGGGGTTAGGAGCAGGGAGCATCTGTATTACCTCTTAATTTGTCCATAGGACCCTAATAGCAGTATATTCCCACAGCACTCAATTTTTCTTAAACTGAGATATGACTGATGTATAACATTGTGTAAGTTTAAAGTATATAATGAAGTTATTTTATATACATATATATTATAAAATGATTAGCACAATCAGGTTATTTAGGATATCCATCAACTCAATTATATTTTTGTATGTGTGTGGTGGGAACTCTTGAAAGTCTACTCTCTTAACAACTTTTAAATATACAATATAATGTCATTAACTATAGTCACAATGCTGTACATTACATCCCCAGGACTTACTCATTTTATAACTGGAAGTTTGTACCATTTGACCACTTTCATCCATTTGTCCCATCCCCTATCCCTACCCCTGGCAACCACCAATCTGTTCTCAATTTCTATGAGTTTGGTTATTTAATTTTTCATGCATAAGTGATATCTTACAGAATTTATCTTTCTCTCTTTGACTTATTTCACTTAGCATAATGCCCTCAAGTTCCATCCATGTTGTCCCAAATGGCAGAAGTTCCTTCTTTCTCCTGCTAAATAATATTTCATATTATATATATATATATATATATCACATTTTCTTCATCCATTCATCTACTGATGGACACTTAGATTGTTTCCATATCTTGGCTATTGTGAGTAATGCTGCAATAAACATTGGAGTGCAGATATCTTTCCCGATTTCATTTCCTTTATATCCAGAAGTCACATTGATGTTAAAATATCCATACTACCCAAAGCCATCTATAGATTCAGTGCAATTGCTATAAAAAGTCCCATGATATTTTTTTCACAGAAATAGAAAAAAAAATCCTAAAATGTGTATGGAACCACACACACACACACACAAAACCCTAAATAGCCAAAGCAATCTTGAGAAAGAATAAAGCTGGAGGCATCACACATCTTGATATCAAAATATATTCCAAAGCTATGTGCCCACATAAACCGCCATGTATATAGTCAAATGATAATTGACAAGAGATCTGGGGGCATCACAATGCCAGATTTCAGGTTGTACTACAAAGCTGTGGTCATCAAGACAGTGTGGTACTGGCACAAAAACAGACACATAGATCAATGGAACAGAATAGAGAACCCAGAAGTGGACCCTCAACTTTATGGTCAACTAATATTCGATAAAGGAGGAAAGACTATCCATTGGAAAAAAGACAGTCTCTTCAATAAATGGTGCTGGGATAATTGGACATCCACATGCAGAAGAATGAAACTAGACCACTCTCTTGCACCATACACAAAGATAAACTCAAAATGGATGAAAGATCTAAATGTGAGACAAGATTCCACCAAAATCCTAGAGAACACAGGCAACACCCTTTTTGAACTCGGCCACAGTAATTTCTTGTAAGATACATCCACGAAGGCAAAAGAAACAAAAGCAAAAATGAACTATTGGGACTTCATCAAGATAAGAAGCTTTTGCACAGCAAAAGACACAGTTCAACAAAACTAAAAGACAACCTACAGAATGGGAGAAGATATTAGCAAATGACATATCAGATAAAGGGCTAGTTTCCAAGATCTGTAAAGAACTTATTAAACTCAACACCAAAGAAACAAACAATCCAATCATGAAATGGGCAAATGACATGAAGAGAAATCTCACAGAGGAAGACATAGACAGGGCCAACATGCATATGAGAAAATGCTCTGCATCCTTTGCCATCCGGGAAATACAAATCAAAACCACAATGAGATACCACGTCACACCAGGGAGAATGGGGAACATTAACAAGGCAGGAAACCACAAATGTTGGAGAGGATGAGGAGAAAAGGGAACCAACCCTCTTACACTGTTGGTGGGAATGTGAACTGGTGCAGCCACTCTGGAAAACTGTGTGGAGGTTCCTCAAAGAATTAAAAATAGACCTGCCCTACGACCCAGCAATTGCACTGTTGGGGATTTACCCCAAAGATACAGATGCAATGAAACGCCGGGACACCTGCACCCCTATGTTTATAGCAGCAATGGCTACAATAGCCAAACTGTGCAAGGAGCCTTGGTGTCCATCGAAAGATGAATGGATAAAGAAGATGTGGTTTATGTATACAATGGAATATTACTCAGCCATTAGAAATGACAAATACCCACCATTTGCTTCAATGTGGATGGAACTGGAGGGTATTATGCTGAGTGAAGTAAGTCAATCAGAGAAGGACAAACATTATATGTTCTCATTCATTTGGGGAATATAAATAATAGTGAAAGGGAATATAAGGGAAGGGAGAAGAAATGTGTGGGAAATATCAGAAAGGGAGACAGAACATGACAGACTCCTAACTCTGGGTAACGAACTAGGGGTGGTGGAAGGGGAGGAGAGGTGGGGTGGGGTGAATGAGTGACGGGCGCTGAGGGGGGCACTTGACAGGATGAGCAGTGGGTGTTATTCTGTATGTTGGTAAATTGAACACCAATAAAAAATAAATTTATTATAAAAAAATCATAATTGACAAGGGAGCCAAGAATACTCAATGGGGAAAGTCTCTTCAATAAATGGTGCTGGGAAAACTGAATAACCTATCTTATACTACTCACAGAAATTAACTCAAAGTGGATTAAAGACTTAAACAGAAGACTTGAAGCCATAAGTTCCCTAGTAGAAAACATAGGGGAAAAACACCTTGACGTTAGTTTTGGCAATGATATTTTAGATATGACACCAAAAGCATAAACAGCAAAAGCAAAAATTAATAACTGGGACTATATATTATCAAACAAAAAAGCATCTGCACAGCAAAGGATACCATCAACAAAATGAAAAGGCAATTTATAGAATGGGAAAAAATACTTGCAAATGGTATATCTGATAAGGGGTTAATGTACAAAATAATAATAATAAAAACTCATGCAACTTAGTAAAAAAACAAACAAAAAACTCAAATCTTATTTAAAAATGGGCCAAGGAACTGAATAGCTGTTTTTCCAAAGGCTTACAAATGGCCAACAGATACATGAAGTGATGTTCATCATCACTAATCATCAGGAAAATGCAAATCAGAACTACAATGACACTGTTAGAATGACTATCATCAAAAAGATAAGAGATGGGATCCCTTGGTGGCTCAGTGGTTTAGTGCCTGCCTTCAGTCCAGGGCATGATCCTGGAGTCTTGGAATCGAGTCCCGCATGGAGCCTGCTTCTCCCTCTGCCTGTGTCTCTGCGTCTCTCTCACTGTATCTCTCATGAATAAATAAGTAAAATCTTAAAAAAAAAAATAAACATGGGCCACAGCACTTGTTTAAAAAAAAAAAAGAGGTAACAAATGTTGGCAAAGATGTGGAGAAAAGGGAATCCTTGTGCACTATTGGCAAATATTTAAATTGATATGGCTACCATAGAAAACCTTATGGACGTTCTTCAAAACTTTTTCAAAAGCACCCAGTTTTATTTTTATTTTATTTTTTTAAAGATTTTATTTATTTATTCATGAGAGAAACAGAGAGAGAAGCAGAGATATAGGCAGAGGGAGAAGTAGGCTCCCTCTGGGGAGCCTGATATGGGACTTAATCCCAGGACTCTGGGATCACGACCTGAGCCAAAGGCTGCTGCTCAAACACTGAGCCACCCAGGTGCCCCCTCAAAGCACCCAGTTTTAATTGCTGTAGAAAAAAATAGTAATTGGTCAATATCATTTTATCCTTTAAAAATGTTGAGTTTTGAGGCACTTGGGTGGCTCAGTTGGTTGAGCATCTGACTCTTGATTTTGGGTCAGACCATGATCTCAGGTTCATGGGATCAAGTCCCTCACTGGGCTCCACACTCAGCATAGAGTCTACTTGTCCCTCTCCCTCTGCTCCTATCCTTGCTTGTGTTCTCTCTCTCTCAAATTAATAAATAAGATCTTAATTTTTTTGTTTTACCTTGAATAGTTCTTTTTTTAAGAAACAGTTCATTTATTAATAATCTCTACACCCAGTGTGGGGCTTGAACTCACAACTCTGAGATCAAGAGTCACACACTTTTCCAACTGAGCCAGCCAGGTGCCCCTTAACTTGAATAGTACTTATCAAATGATTTCTTGCACAGTTCAAAATTATCTTGACAACTGAACTCCATTAACTGAAAGATAACCAAAAAAATCAGAGGGCCAACGGGTATTGCCATTATTTCAACTAACTTATTTATTATTGACAGTTCAGTTCATCTTCCAGACTTGGATTCTAATGATCCATCTGTCCATTAGTTCAGTTTATTGCCATTAAAAAGTCATTCAGCTTCTTTTGGCCTGAGTTTTCTCTTCTGTTCAATGTTAATTTTGTATTTTAGTTTAAAAGTTGTTTCAGATATCCTCAAGATCTCAGATTATATGGATGTTTTTCCTCCTTGCAAGTTTTCAAGAATCCTCTCCCATTAGCCTAGCGAAGCAAGAGACTATTGCTGAGTGTTAGTGGCATTGGAATCTTCAGTGAATCTTTTTTAAAAGACAGAATTCTGAGATTCTTAACCAGTAGGTATAGACTAGGACTATTTTAAATAGCCACACTATATTAAGAACTATTTTAAAATAGCTATCTAGGTAAGTGTGAGACATAGCCATATTTGGGAAGCAACTGAGTTGTTTCAAGTTGTGCACCATGTAATTGGCAAACCCATATGATGTCCCCACAGCCTCTTTTTACTAATAGTGCTCTATGGAATGCTCTGCAGAGTTATGTGAAATCAGTTCAGCTTATCTTAAGGCCTAGGATAAATTCACATTATATCATTTTTGAGCAGGAAAGTATATTCGCCACCTGACTGAACTAGTTTAAATATCAATCCAGGCTTGAAAACGGAATCAATTATATGACCCTAGCTTTAAGGATGGAGACATAGAACGGTAGCTGGTAATTTAACATCTGAGAAGACTGAATGGGTTAGAGCTGATTTAAAATCGGTAAAGGCGGCAGGGACAGATGGTTTTAGCATCACATTTTATGTGTTTTTAAAGGAAAAAAATGTCCTATATCTACATAAGACATTTTTATTCTCTTGCAAAATGCAGAGTTACTTCTTACAGTAATGACACATTCTGGAACAGTACAGACATATTAATCCTGAAGAAATGAAATTAGTTATTTATCTATGGGACAAATGTGGGTCTAGCAGCCACAGACTTTCCCCAAGTCCACATTAATGTCCTTCAAAGCAAACTCAAAAGAGGGAAAGGACATTTCATTTTGGTGACAGTTTAAATCAAACTTCACTTCTACAATAGTCAGCAAGAAACAGGAAGCATTTTTGTATGTGTGTGTGAGAATAATGAGTGTCTTTGAGGGTTTAGTTGGAAATGCAAGAACACCCTGTTAAGGGATCACTGCCCTCACTGATGGCAGACTAGAAGGGCCTGACCTGCTTTAGAGGGTCTGGGCTCTCCCCGAGATTTCCCCAAATACCAAACTTCATTTCCACATCTACCATTTGTATTCTATTTTATTATGTCACCTCATTTCCAAAGAATGAATCCTTATGTTTTTTAGGAGTGTCAGAAATGAAGCTTTTTATTATTTTATAGTTTGTGTTAAGAGGATTCATTTGGCAGTGTTCAAATCTTAAGCCAAATTAGTGCAATTTATTTCAATGCACCAATTTCATGGTTCGTTAATTCATTGTTATTATTGCTAACTTTCACTCTAATTTTGTCTTGAAACTGAACAGTAAGTAATATCTGACAAAAATTACATCGTACCGAAAAGCTCCATAGGATGAAGGTATAAATGTATATACTTAGATAAAATGGACAAACAGTGGGTTTGTAAAATAAGCAAGGGTTTTAATTAGAACAAAATGAAGCACTTGTGTAAATGAAAAGGTAATTTAAATTAATTGTCAGTATTGAGCCAGTTGCTTATGGTAGAAAATTGTCTTATCTTGTGATGGCAATTAAAGCACAGAGACTGGGGAAAGAATTTAAGCCTGTTTCATTGTAGTATTAACTTCTCTTTAAAGGAGGCATTTACATTTAAAAAATTTCAACTACTTTAATTGCAGCTATTAGGGACTAAAATGTTCATTAATTTTAATTACAGCCATATATCTTTCTACAATTGATATTTTGCAATTATATGAATTTTTTGATTGCCATTATTAACTCTGCCTCAACTTTTCTGTGGATAGATAGATTTGTCCACAAAAGCATCTTGTGTTATCATAAATTGACAGAGAAGGGAAAAAAAGAATAAAAAAGAAGACCCTCTTATGTAAAATAGAATTTTCCAAAATGAATTTAATTATGAAATAACCTGAAAAATACTATTGATTAAGGAATTTAAAATAAGCAAGTTTTTACTAGCACAATTATATATAAAGTGTGCGCTTTAAAAAACATTTGACATTTCAGTGGTATTCTTAAATTTTTTCTCATTAAATACTCCTGTATGGTTCTTATTTTCTCCTGTTTGAAGCCAGACTTCCTTTAACATCATTCACTCTCTCTTCAACTCTTACCTCCCTTTATTTAAGTCACCACTGGCCCCTTGGTTGAAAAGTCAAATGGATGCTTTGGGTTCTCGTATTGTGGCCCATCTCAGTATTCAGTGGTGCCAACCAGCCTTTGTTCTTAAAAATTTCTCCTCTCTTAACTTCTATGACATTTCTTCAGTGACTCCATTTTCTCTGAATAAACCTCTTCAATTTCATTTGCTGATTTCCTTCTTTTCATTCCTTAGAGCTGACATCTCCTGAGTCTGACTTCCATTTCTCACATCATACATATTCCCTGGCAATCTTATCTGCCCTGATGGCTTCAAATATAGCCTGTAAGTAGAAAATCTCCAAGTTGGTATTATGGACTCTAGAGCACCTATTGTTCCTGATTATATACTGGAATATTCCACATGGAAATACCAATCTACCTCATCCTTCACATGCCTGAAAGTAAAATTGTTTCTTTTCCACAAGTCTACTATTCCTCTTTATTCCTTATCTTAGCCAATGGAACCATCATTCTCTTAGGCTACTACCCAGTTGTCCCCATCTTACCATGACATTATTATTCACTAAGTTGCTGGAGCCAAAAGTTAAGGCAGCATCCTTCTTTTCTTTCTTCAGTTCAGTTGATCAGTAAGACTACATTGAGAAAATAATTTACATATATTCACTTTTCTGTATTTTCACAATTCCTATGGAATTTAAAGTCTAGTATTTAGAACCAATCGAGACATAAGATATAAGAGATAATCAAATGGAGATAAAAATATCTTTATTCCTGCTAAACAGATTGAAAATATTGGATTAAATATGGAGCAAAAGCGAGTATCCTTAAGATTCTCTCCAAGTCTTAAATGCAAATCAAAACCACAATGAGATATCACCTCACAACTGTCAGAATGGCTAAAATTAAAAAAGAAAAAAACAACCTCAAGAATCAAGTGTTGGTGAGTATGGAGATTCCTCAAAAATTAAAAACAGAACTACTCTACAATCCAGTAATTGGTGTTTTAAAAACAGAACTACTCTACAATCCAGTAATTGGTGTTTTTATATTCTTTGAGTATTTACCAAGAGAATATAAAAACACCAATTTGTACCAATGCACCTTTATGTTTATTGCAGCATTATTTACAATAGCCAAATTATGGAAGCAACCCAAGGGTCTGTTGACAGATGAATGTTTAAAGAAGATATGTTAGGGCAGCCCCAGTGGCTCATCGGTTTAGTGCCACCTTCAGTCCAGGGTGTGATCCTGGAGACCCGGGATCGAGTCCCAGGTCAGGCTCCCTGCGTGGAACCTGCTCCTCCCTCTGCCTGTGCCTCTCTCTCTCTCTCTCTCTCTCTCTCTGTGTGTGTGTGTGTCTCATGAATAAATAAATAAAATCTTAAAAAAAAAGATATTATAAATACAATGAAATATTATCCAGCCAAAAAAAAAAAAGAATAAAATCTTGTCATTTGCAACAACATGGATGGATTTAAGGACGATAATGATAAGTAAAATAAGTTAGAGAAAGACAAATACCATATGATTTTACTCATTTATGGAATTTAAAAAACAAAGGAAAAAGAGGCAAACCAAAAAACAGACTATTAACTGTAGAGAACAGATGGTTATCAGAGGGGATGTGAATGTGGGGGGTTGGGTGAAATAGGTAATGGAGATTTTAGAGTACCCTTGTCTTTCTGAGCACTGAGTAATGTATGGAACTTTTGAATCACTGCATTGTACCCCTGGAACTAGTATAGCACTTTATGTTAACTACACTGGAATTAAAATATTAAGAATTAATTAAAAAAATTTCCCATGTTTTGACTTTGGCACAAAAATTTTGAATTTAAGTCTCTTTCTTACATCTTCCTCCCACCTCCAAAGGAGGGAATTGAAAGAGAGAGGGAAGAAGGTAGGGAGAAGGAGAGAGAGAGAGGCTGCAAGTACATATACATAGCTTTTTATAATATTATCTCAACTCCTATGCAAGAGCAGGAACTGGTGTTTCTTGGTCAGCATGGCATTTCTAGCATCTTAAACAATGCCGATGTATATTGATACCTGATAAATACATGTTAAATGAATGAAAAAGAATATATAAAATCTTCCATGTTCCTTTTTCTGGGCTTGTTTGCTGATCTTGATGCTCTCATTCCATTTCTTTCATATCTCTATTAAAATATTTTTCTTTCTATAGAACCATAATTTCTCTTTTACATTTGTTTTACCAACTGTCATGATTGAATATTCGTCTTTCCCACAAGCTGATATTGAAGCCCTAACCTCCAATGTGAAGGTATCAGGAGGTGAGGCCTTTAAAGAGTAATTCAGTTTGGATGAAAGCCTAACTCTTGACGTCCATTCATTCTTTCATATATCTCTGCTTCATTCAAAAAACATTTATTATATGCCTGCTATGTTACAGGTACTTCTTTAGGTCCTGGTATATAAAAATAGCTGAAGAACAATCTCTGCTTTTGGCAAGCTTATAGACTAATAGAGGAATTGGTCTGGAAATAAATAAGTGCAATACAATGTTCTTCTATGAGAAAAAAATTTATATGGCATTGCAAAGTAGGAAATGTGTTGAATTTGCATTTGTTGAGTAAAAAAATGAATCAGCATTTGCCAAATATTTGGCCTTCATTATCAGATTATTTTTATAGCAAAAAATATGTATCTTTTTATCTTAATTTTATACATGACAATATATTGAGTAGGCTTTTATTAATTCTAACTTCTGCCCAAGTTAAGCTCTGTATTTCAGACATCTAACTCTATTAACTCTTTGAAGTGAAATGAAAAATAATAATTTAACATTTTTTTGTCTTATTCTATTTCCTGTGGTTGTACTATCTTTTCCATAGCCCTCATTTTACTTGAAAAAGAAACCATACCTTGGCAGAAGAAAGTTATAATGTGACAAATGGGTTTAAGTTATTTTACTTGATTCCAATTTATAGAATTATTGAGATTCAAAATGTCTTTGAACTGGATAATTATTAGTGTCTTTCTATTCCGAGATTGTATGATGCTAAGATAACACAAAGAAAACTTCTTGACTAGCTTGATAACAGTAGGTACTAGTCCACAGATTTTCTATCAGTATTTTTCTATTACTTGGTTCTTATAATTACTTTGTCCCCTTGCTATTAGTTTCTTTCCAGTTAAGATAAAGGCTGCCTGTTCAACATGATTCTATCAAAAGTTTACATATGTTTTCCCTGATGACCTTCCAGCTATAGAAGCATGTGGACCCCCTGTATGGTTAATGTTGTTGCCAGTGTAGTGTAATTGCTCTCTGAGCCTAGGGTGTGGTCCCCTCCTTTGGGTATTTCTCAAAGGTTAACAGCATTGATTACAACCTGGATCCACAGGAGTGTTATCTTTGTTGGTGATTGCACAGGTGTGTATGAGCCTGCTTTTGGATAAGAGAGGTTGAGGAACAGGGTCTGAGGCTTGTTTGACACTGCAGGGAATGAGACTGAAACTCTATTGGGCTTTGCTCCTGATGGGAATAATGGTTCCTAATTGTTCGTAGCCAGTAGGACAATGTAATATCATTATTATCACGAGCCTAAGAGTCTGGCACTTGTTAACTCTCTGGTTCAGGCTGAGCAGTTCTGAGGTTGTTCCTCTCTATCTCCTGTGGTACAGAGCAACAAAACTCTACAGATTTGGGATCTTTATTAAATCACCTAAGTTAGAATGAGGGTTAGTTACAAACCACTGGGACCATCAGTCATTTAACTTTTTTTTTACCATGTCTAACCATCATTTTATATTTGCTTCTAATAGCTGGCCTTATAAATCTTAATTAAAGTCTTTCTCAGCCACTGAATTTAAGCTGTCACCTGTTATAGCTTCGTTGAAATGCCTGTGTCCATTAAAATCTTATCAAAATGCAGCATCTATTACCTTTGCAGTTCATGTTGCATTTATCTCTACAAGCGTTGCTAATGGGGGGAGGGTGGATATCTGCTGGCAGTGTAACATTTCCTGACAGGTGGCGATAAGCAGCAATGGCTGGCTTTTCTCTCTCCATAGCCTTAGTTGTATCTTTAAATTCCTGGAACTGTAGTTTGCTAGATACAGGATGTCTAGAATACTTTAAACAAAAGTCAACCTTTGATTCTCATTCCAAGCCATAAAGAGGTAAAATATTCATGGTATCTTTCTGAGATCGTTCACATTTTAAGCAGCAGCCTAAAGTAGTAGAACTTTAGTTTGTTGGCATGATCCAACTAAGTATTTGCAAATTCAATAAAAAATGCATACCTAAATTCATGAACAAAGGAATGTGTGTTGCTTCTAAATTGCACTTCTGATATTTCCGTGTAGAAGCGGATGTAACTTAAATCCAATATGTCTGCCTTGGCATTATTGAATGGTGTTTTAAGCATTTGCTTTCTATAACTAGATTGACTAGGAAATGAACTTGAGAAGGTGAGAATTTTAGATGGAGATCTAAAAGTATGACTAAGTGAGAGATTTAAAAGTCGAGAGCTGAAAATTATGTAAAATCGACTTTCAGAGTACTGCAGCATCAAATATTATCACTGCAGTGACACCAATCAAAAATATTGTCGAGTTCTTTAGTCACGGGAAATAAAAGAATCAAATAGAGTATTCAGATATAAATCAGTGACACATTCTAGCACTAAACAATTTAGATACTATTAAAGTTTCACCCTTGTTGCCAGGCAGTTCACAATAAGGGTTAAAACACCTACCAGTTGTGATAGTCTGTCTTGATAACCTTATTAATCCTTCAGAGGCATGAGAGGAAATAGCTAACAATGGAGAACAAGTTATAACTGATGCAGTGTGTTTCATCCAGTTGTAATCTCTTCTCAATTATTCAAGGAGATTGTTGAGCCAAAACCTCTCAGATCTCTTGGTATCATTCATCTCTAAGAGTGTTGGTAGTATTTCTGCTGATTCTAAGGCGGGAGCTGGTCAATACCAATTTCTCCTCTCATTTTCTGTCAGTTATAATCAGAAGCTCTTCCAGGGCAGGACTCTCTTTGGGTGCTTGCTTCACTTATATCCCTAGTACCTGGCATAGGGCTCTACACAGGGTTCTCTGTAGAGGAATTTATAAATACAGGTGATTATGTTGATGGAGATATTTCCGAGGACACATCAGTGAGCAGGAAGACATTTTTTTTTCATTCTTTGGAGAGACTACAACCCTAAGGTATAAATGCATTACTTAATCTGCCTCTTAGCAATGTTTTTTAACAGAAAGAAAGCTACCATATTTCTCTGTCATCATGTTATTTATGCATGTAGAAAATACCTGTTATATTTTTATCTTAAATTTCAGAGAAATTACTAAATTTTAAGAGATGTTTTACTGTTTTTAAGACACTTTTTAGGGGGGTCTTTACATGATGCTAGTAGAGATGTTTGTAGAAACAGTAAATACATAAAATGTGTTATACAATTTTTATGTAGTGGAGCAATTTAAAAATAGTTACTGCATAAAAAACACTGCTACCGACATGCCTGAGTGGCTCAGTGGTTAAGTGTCTGCCTTCAGCTCAGGGCGTGATTCTGGAGTCCCAGGATTGAGTCCCATATCGGGCTCCCTGCAAGGATCCTGCTTCTCCCTCTTCCTAGGTCTCTGCCTCTCTCTCTCTGTGTCTCTCATGAAAAAATAAAATCTTTTAAAAAATCTACCTGGTTAATTTATTCATTTCATTTGGCAAGCATTTATATAGCTCTGGATGTAGCAGGAAATAAAAGTGTTCCTTGTCCTCATGGAATTAGTATGCTAGTGGGGAGGAAACATATGATAACCAAAACAAATAAAGCATGCAGAATATAAATTATGGTAATCTCTGGGGGAAAATATAAAGCAAGTTAAGGGTGATAGGGAGCTTCAGGTAAAGGTGCTGTAGTTTTTAATAGGATGTCAAAGAAGCCTTTATTGAGAAGGTGGCATTTGATTCAAGACCTGAAGAAGGTGAGGAAGCTCACCATTCAGCTCTCTGAGGACGAGCATCCTGGCCATAGAACAGAAAGTGCTAAGAAGTAGGAGCTGTTTGACACCCAGTGCACAGGCCAGTCTGGCTGTAGCTGGGCAGAAAGGGGAAGAGCAGATGAAGATGAGGTCGTAGAGGTCAGGAGGATGATGGTATAATGCCATGCTGGCCATTTCAAGACATTTTCTCTTATTTCAAGTGAGGCAAGAAGCCACTGGGGGTTTTGAACATAGGATAGATAGACTGAAAATACAATAAGATTTAAGAATTTAGAGTAACTGACTATATATAGTAGCTTATTAAATCAACAGAATTATTAAAGGGAGGAAGATTTTTTTTTTTTTAGATTTTATTCATGAGAGACACAGAGACAGAGGCAGAGACATAGGCAGAGGGAGAAGCAGGCTCCCTGGGTGGAGCCTGATGTGGAACTTGATCCAGGACCCTGGGATCATGACCTGAGCCAAAGTCAGATGCTCACCAATGAGCCAACCAGCCAGGGAGAAAGATTTTCAATCAGATTTTTCATTGGAATTCCTTGGAATGAAATTTCCTCTGATATTAGTATCAAATATATTATATATAATTTTTTTATATTTTACACAAAACTTAGATGTAATAAAATATTAAAGGATCGCCATATTCAGATACTCTTGTAATATCATTGTTCCTTTATTTTAACAGGCATGATGGGAATAAAAATATGGAGGGTCCTGAAAGATGTGAAGCAGACTGTACCTCTAAAGCAGGTGACCCTCACAGTCTCCAGTGGAAGCACATTGTCTCTCTGGGGTCGCTGCATAAATAGCAGCACCAATAAGCTCCCTTTAGAAAGGAGCTTGACTCGATAAAAGCAACTAAAAAGTGTGGACAGTAGTCAAACCAGAAGTTTTCCCTTTTAGAGAAAAGAACTATACAATCATAGGAAACTATTCTTCTATTTACATATCTGTGACAATTGAGTGAATTACTTGACTTCCTCAACTACAGTTTTTTCCTCTGAAATGGAAATAAAAATTTTTACATTATATTATGAAAATTCCATTAACAAATTAACTGGAAGCTCCCTTCACAGTGCTGGTATTGTTAAGTATACAATAGATTTCAGTTTATTTCCTTGTCATCCTGACCAACTTATTGTTTTTTTAAATCTTGTGATGGGATTATTATTATCCTTTTTTTTCCTTCCAGCTTAATTGAGATATAATTGACCTATAACATTGTATAAATTTAAGGTGTGCAATGCAGTGATTTTATACATGTATATGTTGCAAAATGATTATCACTGTAAGATTAGTTAATACATCCATCCTCCTCAGTTGTATGTGTGTGTGTGTATGTATGCGTGTAGTAAGAACTTTCAAAATCTACTCTTTGGCAGCTTTCAAATATACAACACGGTATTATTAACTATAGTCACCATGCTATACATTGCATGCCCAGAACTTTTTCATCTCATAACTGAAAGTTTATACCCTTTGACCATCTTCACCCATTTCCCCCATGCTGCACCTCCACCCTTGGCAATCACCTATCTGTTCTCTGTTTCTAGGAGTTTGATTTTTAAAGATTTCACAATAAGTAATAGCACACAGTATTTGTCTTTCTCTGATTTATTTCATTTATAATAATGCTCTCAGGGTCTATCCATGTTGTTGGATTGGCAGGATTTCCTTGTTTTATATGGCCCATAATACTCTTTGTACTTATATGTATATATGTATAGATACACACAAAAGTACATGTGACATATTTATATATATATATATTTCATTGTGTATGTGTGTATATATATATACACCCACATATACACACAGTCATCACACTGTACATTATATCTCCTGTATGTATTTATCTAACTGAAAGTTTGTACCTTTTGACCATCTTTCTCTGACTTCCCCTTCCTCACCACCTGTCTCTGGCAACCACAAGTCTGATCTCTTTTTCTATGCATTTTTTTCTCCTTTTAGATTCCATGTATAAGTGAGATCATACAGTATTTGTCTTTCTCTGTCTGACTTATTTCACTTAGTATAATGCCTTCAGATTCCATTTATGTTGTTGCCAGGATTTTCTCATTTTTAATGACTGAATAATATTCCATATATACCATAACTTCTTTATTCATTCATCTATTCATGGACACCTAGGTTGCCTTCATGTCTTGACTATTACAAAATAATGTTGCTCTGAACGTGAAGGTGTAGATATCTTTTTGAGTTAGTGCTTCTGTTACCTTTAAATATATCCCTAGGAGTTGAATTTATTGGCTCATATGGTAGTTCTATTTTTAGTTTTTTGAAGGACCTTCATATTGTTTTCCATAGTTATACCCATTTGCTTTCCTACCAACAGTGTAGAGTTCCCTTTTTTTCATATCCTCACCAATATGTGTTATCTCTTCTTTTTGATGATGCTATTCTAATTGGTATGAAGCAATATCTCATTGTGGTTTTTATTTGCTTTTCCCACATGGTTAGTGATATTGTGCATCTTTCTATGTACCTCTTGACCATTGGAATATCTTCTTTGGAAAAATATCTATTCAGATCGTTTGCCAATTTTTAAATTGGATTATTTGTTTATTTGCTTTTGAGTTGTATAAGTCCCTTATATATTTTGGATACTAACCCTTTATCAGGTATGTGGTTTGCAAATATTTTCTCCTATTTCATTCTTCTTGACCACCTTGACTCTTCTCTTTTTATATGCTACTTGGGTATCATGGCATTTATGTCTGGAAGGAAGCATAAAGGTCTTCGGCAATAATCCATCTGAAGCTTAGCTGCCAACTAAACATAAAATAAAGATTTGTCAGTTTTGAACAACACTAGAGATTGAGAACCTGTGTACTTCCATGATATTATACATCTCACTTTTGGAAAATTGAATAGCATATTGAGCATTATTAACTTTGCATTTATTACATCAAAGTCAATCTTCTAGGGCCAGAGGAAAAAAAACCCTAGTATCTTTTAGATGTTACATCTTACAAATTTTTTTTGTATATTTTTTTTATTGGAGTTCAATTTGCCAACATACAGCATAACACCCAGTGCTCATCCCGTCAAGCAGCCTTGCAAATTTTGAAGCCATCTGAGATATTTGCAGAATTTTCTCTTTTGACAAACATCTTTTGCTTCCTTCAGCTAGTCTTTGTATAACATGGCTTTGATTCTCCTCATCTTTTTGATGACTCCCTTTGAATATATTCCAGTTTACTGCTCTTCTTGAAGTGTGTGGCCTGTATGTGGTTTGATATAGAGGTGATAGAATGGAATTATTATTTCTCTTGATCTGGACAAAATATTTCTATTAATGCAGCCAAGAACTGCATTAGCTCTTTTGGCACCCACTACTCAGTGTTGATTTATATCAAGCTCCCTGTCAATTAATCCTACTGGGACTTTTTAAAAAAAATGTATACTCTTGCTAAGCTATGCCTCTGACATCCATATAAGTTTAGTTGCTGTTTAGAATAAAACAAAGTATTCTACATTTTTTTCTAATTCAATTTCATCTTGTAGGTCCATTATTCCACTTTTTGGAATCTCTTTTGGATCCCGATTCTATCATCTTTCAGGAATTAATAGTTTCAGAACTGAGCTCAAATACTCCAGTAATGTTCTTTTAAGAACCGTTCTTTCGGGACACTTGGGTGGCTCAGTGGTTGAGTGTCTGCCTTTGGCTCAGGGCATGATCCCAGGGTCCTGGGATCCAGTCCCAAGTCAGGCTCCCTACAGGGAGCCTGCTTCTTCCTCTGCCTATGTCTCTGTCTCTCTTTGTGTCTCTCATGAATAAATAAATAAAATATTTTTTTAAAAACCTGTTCTTTCAAAAACTGCCTTCTGAAACTATGAAGGAGTTTTAAAAGATGGTTCATTATAGAGATTAAAAGAATGGATCTGGGTGGCCTGATTTCAAGCCCTACCTCTGCCACTTTGCAGCTGAATTCACTGCATTAACTTTCCATCTCAATACAGTTAGTTAACAATTTGAGCGATGTAACACACCATCCTAGGCACATAGGACAGATTAGTAAATGTAACAGACAAACACATTTATCTTTCAGGAGCTTATAGTTTAGCAGGAGAAAAACCTTGGAAAAGTAATATATATACTCTCTAAACCTAAATTTTCTTAACTAAAAAATGGAGATAAATATACTTCTTCATAAAATGGTATATTCGTCAGGGTTGTCCAGTAAAATAGCATAAATAGGATATATGTATACACTTAAAAGTTTCGTGATTTAGTATGATTAATTGGCTCAGTGATTATGGAGGTTAACAAGTCCCCAAATCCACAGTCAGCAAGTGAGGAACACTGGAGAGCTGATAGTGTAGTTCCATTTGGAAGGCTAACAGGCTCGAAACCCAGGAAACACCAAAGTTCCAATTTGAGTCCAAAGTAAGAGAAAAACTAATGTGCCAATTTGAAGGCTGTTAGGCAAGAGGAATTCTCTCTTATTTAGCACTCTGTCTTTTTGTTCTATTTAAGCCTTTGATTGGGTGGGGCCCACCCACGTGATGGAGAGCAATCTGCTTTACTATCAATTTAAATGTTTTTACTGTCAATTTAAATGTTAATATTATCCCAACATTTCCCCACAGATACATGTAGAATAATGTCTGACTAATATCTGGATACCTTGTTGTCCAGTCAAGTTGATATAAAATTAGCTATTACAGATGGTGATGAGGATTATAGCAGTTACTGTACATAAAGGGTTTAGCCGAGTAAGCACTTACGAAGTGATGGTTATTATTTGCATGAAGTACTTTTTTCAAACCACCTCTTCTGTCTTAAGAATGGAATCATTGCTCTCTAATGCTCACACAGTAATTTTGACACTCTACTGGAATGAGATTCATTTGCAATTTGGTCTTAGGAAGGAATCAAGTTCACATAGTATATGGTTGGCTAATAATGACTTCTTTGCTACTGCCTTTGTCAAGGCTCTGTGATAGCTTACTCTCTGCCTCACATATTTGAAGCAAGGGAATCAATGACAGACATCTTGCTGCCATCTGGACAAGCCTACAGTGATGAAATAGTTATGAAGGTGTCTGATTCTTTCAATATTTTTTAGCAGTGCTTTCTTTTTAGAGAAAATATTATGAGATTGGATAGGTTTAAAGAAAGAAAGACTAAAAGGTAGGTTTTTCTTTTTCTTTTTCTTTATCTTTTTCTTTTTCTTTTCCTCTCTTCTGCACTCACTGCATTAGTTCACTTTACTTACAGCTCACTCAATAATTATCATTTCAGGGTAAGACTGGCTCATAATACTGCCAAATAATTCATACATGTAAAAATGGCAGTTGTCTCATTTACTTGTTATGCCAACACTTGTCAACCTCAGCAACAGCTTTCAGCTCTGTTAAATGTTGTTTAAATGTGAGGGATTTAAAATGAAATTGAAGCACCCTGCCTTTGATAATAAATCAAGTATGAATTTAATACTCTACTCAAAGGCAGCATGGTTAGTAAGGCTGGAAAGTAAAAATGACAGATTTTATGGTTTGTGGTGAGGATTCAGTTGGGATTCTGATTATCTTTTAAAGGTTGAAATCTAATGATTTTTAAGAATTACATGTGAGAAATACATTTTGAAGTAAATTATATTGAACTACATTAATAAATGATGAAAATACTTCAAAGGAAAATTACTTTGTAGAAGGAAAATAAGCATTATCAAATCATAAACTTTATATTTTGTTTTACTTTCCATTATGGAGTTTCAGCCATACTAAAGGTAGAAATAAAAATATTTCTGTCACCTATATGAAAATATATTAGTATTTCACAATATTTGCCTCACCTACTTTTTTAACTTCAATTTTAAATTTGTTTGCTCTGCATTTTTAAGGCATCATTTTATTTAGACATTAATTTTTTTTTACCTTTTTCTAATGGATAGCTGTAAATATAGGACATTTAAAGGCAAAAAACATTTTAACTTTTTTTCTTTTTTTCTGGAACGAAGTAAAGGCTTACCAAAGTTAAGCAATGTATGGAAATTGGTAGCCCTAACCATAATCTTTAATGATTTGTGAGGAATTTGATTTGCTTTTTTTCTCTAATCATTTACCCACAAATGAAAATTCTTCCCAAATAGGTGAGTATGAGAATCTCAGTAAGCAGAAGCAAGGTATACTGCTATTCAAAGAAAGCATTTGGCAAAGATACTCCCAGAGACTTCTGTGTATACAGGGAAAGTAAGGGCTGACTAGATGACAGAGTGGATTTATGGGCTCTGGTGAAGGGCAACATGGCAGTGTTAGTGCCATGTGGATGAGGTATGAATTCTGGGTCTGATTCTTAAGTAGTGATTTGCCTTTGGGCAAATTACAGTTTTGCTAAGCCATGGGTATCTCCACATCTGTAATGTTGAATGTTATAATGTTTACCTCATAGAATTGTGTTTTTTTTTTTCTCATAGAATTGTTTTGAGGATTAGCTACAATAGGTAAAAATTTGTTGTAAGTACTTAGGAATGGCAGCTAGTTGATGTTGTTGTTTTTTGAAATAATATAACAGGAAGCATATTCATGAAGTTTGTAGACATAGGGAGGAGTTGTAAAAATCTCTCTTGCCCATTTACTGCTCTATGTCCCTGAGCACATCCCTCAATCTCAACAGTACTCCTAGTGTCCTTGGCTCCTGAATGGGTCTAATACTACCTACTCCTTCAGCATTGTTTTGGGGAGCTAGTTTCAATGTTTCAGTATATAGTGACTCCTAATAACTTAATTGAAAATCTATTCCTAGTCATGTAGTTTAATTGACCAATTTCAATCGCTCAAGGTATTTTTGCAGTTTAATGATATAGGGCCTAGTTGTTGTGATATTTTTGCCAGTATTTTGATAGATATAACAGACAGGTGTATAAAGCTTGAAAATAGCTAAGTTTAGACCAGAAAGTTCTCAGTAGGTTAGGAATATAGGTTAAAACCAACAAAATAAAATTTATAGAGAAAAACTGATCAGCATAATAGTTTTAGTTGATTCTCATTTTCTATAATTTTTTTTTTAAGTAGGTGCTATGTCCAAGGTGGTCTTGAACTCAAGATCCTGAGATCAAGAGTGGATACTTTACTGACTGAGCCAGCTAGATGTCCTATGACTCTCATTTTCTTATGAGACAAACATGTGATAGGCTATTAAAAAAATACTTTATTTTAGGCTAATCAATTCAGGTGTAAACTATGAATTAAAGAACATAAATAAAGGTTGCTCTGTATTCAAATTGGTTAGACCAATGTGGAATTTTGTGTTTTTACCAGGATTCCACATTTTAGGAAGGACATAAAAAGGCTAGGCAAAGTTTCTCAACTTTGGCACTATTGACATTTTGGATAATTCTTCATTGAGGGGGCAGCTATCCTCTGCATTGCAAATGTTTAGCAACCTATCTGGCTCCTACCTGCTAGATGCCAATAATATCTCCAGCATCCCCAGCATTACAACAAAAAAATATCTGTAGACATTGCCAAATGTCCCCTGGGGTGCAAAATCACCCCTGGTTGAGAACCACTGTGCTGGAGGATATTGAAAGGAAGGTCCTAAGGAAAGTGAAGGGCTGAGAAGGTATAATTATGAAGAAAGGCATTCTAAGGGCTCCATTAATTCTATAATTTTATTTTGCTTTATATTTTTCTCTTTTTTAAAATCCATCTTTCCATTAAACTGAATTGTTGGCAGTCAGGGATTATGTTATATTTTAAACTTTTTTTTGAAGAGTAGCTCCTGGTATATTCTAGATTCTCAATGTTTTATAAAGTAAAATGAGCTAAACTGGAAAAAAAGTGACTTGATATGGACAGTTACTGAAGAGACATTTTTAGATACTTGAAGAGCTGCCAAAAGGAAGATGATATTAGATTATTCCATGGAAGAGAGAAGGGATGCTTCTTCAGAGGGCAGAGCTAATAGCAATGAGTAAAAGTTATGGAGGCCTATATTTCACTTCTTTTTTAAGGTCAGACTTTTAAACATTATCTTATTTAGCACCAGTAATTTTTAAAAAGATTTTATTTATTTATTTTTGAGAGAAAGAGAAAGCACGAACAGGAGGATGGGCAGAGAGAGAGGGAGAAAAACACTTCCCACTCAGCAGGAAGCCTAATATAGGGCTGAATCCCAGGATTCTGGGATCATGGCCTGAATGAATGAAGGCAGATGCTTAACCAGCTTAGCCACCTAGGTGCCCTAGCACCAATAATTTTTGAAATCCTCTTGTTTCACATTGAAATGAGAGTGTTGTATAATAGAAATGTAGCTACAATATTATTAGGATTCTAGGATATGTTATATAAATTTGTAAGCTACATAAAAATACTGATGAAATATAAATTTATGGTTTCTCTAAAGTTGTCTAAATTTATACTAGCAACTATTAAATAACTAAAAATAAAGCATGTTGATAGAGACAGAAGAAAAATAAAACTAAGGGAAAGGAAAGAAAATAATATTTCCTTTTTATATATATTTGGTAACTTTTGGTGTAGTGAAAATAATAGGAAACATCTACTGAATGTTTATTGTATTACCATCATTATGCTGTGCTTTAAAAATGCATTTTCATTTAATCCCTATAACACCCCAATGAAATAGATATTTTTAATTTCCCTTTTATATATGAAGACTAATTTGTAATTACAAAGGATGATAAGCATTTAAAAAATACTAGTAGAGTTTATAAAGTGTGTATTTCCTTCAAAGTTGTCACTTTGGAGGTCACATTTTTTAATTCCAATAATTAATTTATTGAACAGTATGAGAACAGATCTGGTCAGTATGAGAACAAATCCCAAAACACTTTCAATTTCCCAAAACATCATCAAAAATTATCATACAAATTCAGATTATAAGATTATTCTCAAATTATATTTGATATTGACTTTAGGTCTTCCTTAGTAAATAACCTCAAGACTAAAGAACCTTGATATGTAGGGAAGGGGCTTTTTTTTTTGTTTTTTTTTTTTTTTTTTTTTTAAGTATAGTTGACATGCAATGTTACATTAGTCTCTGGTGTACAGAGTAATGATTCAACTTCTCTATACATTATGCTATGCTCACCACAAGTGTAGCTACCATCTGTTACTGGACAACACTATTACAATATCATTGACTGTATTCCCTATGCTGTGCCTTTTATTCCCACGATTTATTTATTCCATAACTGGAAACCCATGTCTCCCACTTTCCTTTATCCATTTTGCCCATCCCGGTACCCACATCCTTCTGGCAACCATATTTGTTCTCTGTATTTGTAAGTCTAATTCTGTTTTTTGTTTTTTAGATTCCATATACGAGTAAAATCATATGATATTTTTGCTTCTCTGACTTATTTCACTTAGCATAATATCCTTTAGTACTATCCATGTAGTCATAAATGGCACAATCTCCTGCCTTTTATGGCTGCCTAATATTCCTGTGTGTGTGTGTATGTGTGTGTGTGTGTGTACTGCATCTTTCTTATCAATTCATCTGTCAATGGATACTCAGGTTACTTCCATATTTTGTCTGTTGTAAATAATGTTGCAGTAAATATAGGAGTGTATATATCTTTTCAAGTTAGTGTTTTTGTTTTCTTTGGGTAGATAGCCATTGTTGGAATTATTTGATCATATGAGACTTTCATTTTTAATTTTTTGGGGAATCTCCTTATGATTTTCCATAGTGGCTACACCAATTTACATTCTCACCAATAGTATACAAGAGTTCCTTTTCTCTACATCCTTACCAACACTTGCTATTTCTTGTCCTTCTGATTTTAGCCATTTTAAGACCTTATACATTTTGTTTAAGATGGTATCTCGTGGTATTGATCTGTATTTGGGACTTTGCATATGAAAAGGTTAGCTCTATCAGTGTTGAGACACATATCCTGGAGTAAATACTACAGAGATTATTTTATTTGGAGAAAAGTAGCCTGAGAAGAAGGACTTAGTATATTCAGGTTCGAAAGCCATATAGTAATAAGTGCAATTTCCCATTTAATTAAGGAAAGGGCAAGAGGATTAGACTCAAGTATGAGGGTTTGGGTAACAAATTATGAAGGGCATCTTGTCTGTAAAGGCTATGAAAGGCTAGAATCCATTACTGGGGGATTTTAGGGATTTCAGTGTGAATAAGTTACTTTTCCTCAGTTTGAAAATCTGATGGAATTTATTTCAAATCATAGTCTCTACAAAGGAAGTTATCTTTGAATGAGAAACATGCATTCATGCCATATCCTTTCCAGAAAGAATTAAAAATATTTTTTTTAATTTCAAAAAAATTTTAAATTCTTTTTTAAAATTGAGGGATTCATTTGAAATTAATTTCATGAATAAATGAAGTAAAAACTCAATTCTAAAATATGTATTAATATAAGGAGCATGGGGCTAATTATCTTGGGAAATCAGAGAAGGCCTAAGAGATTCATGTCAGTATTTATGGATTTATTTTTGGGACTTAGGTATATGCCTTTACTCTCCATCTTTTAAACAGAGGTACCAGATTTAATAAACAAGTACAGGATGTCCAGTTAAATATGAATTTCATATAAACAATAAATCATTTTTAATATTAATATGTCTCAAGGATTGTATATGTATGATAAAGATTGTATGTTCTTTAAATTCAAAGTTAAATTTAACTGAACATCCTATATTTTATCTGGAAATCCTACATAAGAGAAACATAGATCAATTAATCCTGAAGCTAGTGAATATTAAGTTTTCAGGGTCCCTTACTTACAGAAACATTTTTATCTAATGTTGTAATTGTATAGTTTTTTTCTTCTTTAAACAGCCTTCTCCCCAATTATATCAATCTTAAGCTCCTCAAAGCCTGAATTTGCTCCTGCAGGGGAGTAATATGAGGAGACAATAGACAAGGTGAAGGAAGAAGTAAATTTAGCAGACTCAAGAAGATTGTTGATGCCCTTGTCACATTTGGAAATTATTTTCCAGGAGATAATTAAATAATCACTGGGCCTTGAGGCACCTTTGTAGTTGAAACTTCACTGTCATTATATAGGCAAGAGATAGAGGAGTAAGTTTTACATTGTGTTGATATAGCCTTAGAGTGCGTCATCTAAATGCTCTGAGAAATTCAGTAAAACTTCTTTTTTCCATGGCAAACTTCTTTTTTTCCACGGTCAGCAAGTGAGGAATCAACAGTTTATTTTCTACTCACAAAAATAATCAGGTTTTCAGATATTGTAGATTAATGCCTAAAGGAAGTTTAAAAAATGAGAAAAGCAAAAGCAAATGATCTCTAGAGGAGTAGATCTGGCTTGGTGCCAAGATCCATTTATAGGAAAGGTAAAACTAAATAATGTCTCACTTCTTTATGTAATGTGTTACTCTGTGTAATAAATCCAAGAATTAATGACTAAACTGTAGTACATTCAATAGAGACCTTGAGGGTAATAATCTGCTTTTTAATGACTCCAGACAGTAGCTGGTGTTCACATTTCACAGTTTTAGGGCATTGAAATGCTATTGACTTGAGTTTTGGGATCCGATCTTTTGTGACCGCATAAAGTATTGGTCCTATACTATGCATAATAGGACACTAGATAATTGTTCCTAAGTTTTCACTCCTTTGTCTTATGCCATTGTTATGCCTTCCACTAGTATATGTGAAATATATAACATGGCCCCACTGAGTGGGCTTGACTGTGTGACTACTTGGGCCACTGGAATGTCAGTGGGCATGAAGCAACAGAGGTGGCTTCACGTGTGTTTGTGTGTTGGCTTGCCTTGTACTACTGTGATCCACTAGGAAAGAGATGTGCACCGGCAAGCTCCTGGTCATAGGAGAATGTTAAAAACACAGAAAGGAGGTAAATCAGTGGTTATGGTTACAAGCCATTGAGATTTGAGATTATTTTTATCCAGCATTTAGAGCTACATTCCAGCATTCTGTAGCCAGCCAATACTTACAGGGCCCATTTTGTTCTATCATGTGAACCGTATAGGTTTCTTTTAGATTTAATAATTCCTTATCCCATGCTTCTGGAATACAGTTTCTTCATTTACTTTCCCTCTATAATCTGCATTGATTTGGCATCGGTGCTATGATTCCCACGTTACTGGTGATGGATTTGAGGACCAAAGAAGTTAAATGACATGCTCAAATTACATATCAACTAAATGAGTAGGCTAGGATTTTGACTTTGTTTCTTTACACCATATCATTAGTTACCTATTCTTTAATAGGAGCCTGGTCTTATTTAAGATTCTTATGGAACTTGCCGAGAAGCAACTTGAAAGTATACAAGATGTTCTTGAGAACCTTTACACATAAAGATGCTAATTATAAAATCTAGGTTTATTAGGTAAACCTGTTTTTCCCATGGGAAGCTCCAGAAAGGTGTGGAGAAAGATTATCCTGAGCTTTCTGTGCTCACTGGTTTTGCTTCTAGAAATTCTAGCCCACATAGGCCTCAATTCACCTCTTAAATTATTGGAACTTGGCTTAAGATTTGATTAGTTTTCAAATAATTTTTGCAATTTGAGAGTAAAGAAAATTATTCAACAGTTGACCCGATGAGTTATTTTGTTCCTGGGGTCTTCAATCTGCTCCATTTATTTGCTTCCAGGTACAGTGCAAGAGTTTCATTCATTATATTCTATAAGGTTTTATACTTCTTTACTTCACAAATAGTATCTCTCTCTATGCAGGCTGCTGTAAGCATTATCTGTTAAAGCATACCTGCTAGGACCTTAAAATTGGAATACAGAGTCTGGAAGTAGGGGGTGCTTTATAGATAGCCTAGGACTTTGAAAATAGTTTTTCCTTATGATTCAGTAGGCTTTGAATCTTGTGACCCTAATTTAATATTTATTGAGTTCCCACAGAGTGTTAAGCCTTCAGGATGCAGGGCAAATTCCATTTTTTGTATTAATTTTGTTTTTAAATGATTTAATTTGTCTTATTTATATTTACTGAAGTACCGCAATATCGTTACAGATGTACTCACAGATCCATTTCACATGGATTGTGGTCCAAAAATGAAGAAGAAAAACTCACACACACTCATGTACACAAACTATGAATGTTCTGTAGGAACACTAATTTGCTCATTGATTCCATATAATCTGTGCCTCACCTTTTTTCTTGCAAAGTATAGAAACTGGCAATGCTTTGGTTTCCAATTTTATTCTTGAAGGTTAATATGAGAGTTGAGACTGCATAGCCTTCCTATTATTATGCTAATCAACAAAACTACTTTAGGCCCATTTTGAAAATGAACCCTCTCCTACATTACAAAAAATAACCTTGATTTTCTCATTCAAATTTGTCACCTTAATGTGAATCATAACAACTTATAATTCAAAGATAAATTATGAAGAGATTAATAAATAGCAGTTATTGTCTTCTTAAAATTCTTTCTCTTTATAAATAAGTTATAGACATTTACCATTGGCAGCTCTTCTGTAAAATTGTGTTGGGGGTCCCAGGTCTGCGTTTAATGTCAGAGGAACAACAGGCAATATTCAAAGTCAGTAGAACTGAATGTCTCCAGTTCAACAACGTGGAACTGAAGATCATTAACAGATTGAAAAGTTACAAAATAAAGTTTCTAAAGATATTTTGGAACACTGAGCATTCTGCATAATAATCCATAATAGGACTAGTGGTCAGTGTTCCATAAAATATTTGCTTTAAAATTAACTGTTGGTACTTTATTTTTAGAACTTGATTCTTTGTTCATTGTGGTTTGGGACAGGCCAGATGTTAGTCCAATTTCTAGTTCTTTATCATTAAAGCTGTAGATGCAATAAAAAGATAACTCCTTAGTCTGAAAAACAAAATGAACTATTTAAAATGGTCTTATGTACATAATACAATATAAAAAAACATAGAAGTATTGATAGGTTAGAGATAAAAGTTAAAGCTCCAACTTTTTTTTTCAGTATCTCAATGCATCATCTTGAAAATCCCTAAGGCGATTGAACCCCATTTTACAGGCCACTGCTTCTGATCCACTAGCTCAACTTTGTAGTAGTTTAGATGATCTGGAGAGATCCCACATTTGTTATTATATGGCTGATCTCAGGTTCATAATTACTCTTTTTGCTTGTTTCTAAAAGGTGGCTGTTATAAAAACCTTAATATATGTAACACCTAAATGTAAAAAGAGAAAAAGAAAAGTTTATGCCTCTATTTCCACCCAGGTGACTGGAGAAACAGAGGAAGTCAGTTTCCATACTGAGAAAGAGAGAGAATTCAGCAGACAAAAAAGTGGAATGGAGTGAAGAGACAGGGAGCCAGCCTAGTAAGTTCCTGGTTCTAGTTATTCTGAGGTCCAGATGTGTTTTGTTTTTAGGTTTATAATAAAGTCCTGTACCATTATATCAAATTTTTGAGTTTAATCTAGTTTTTTTTCACACTACAATAGTTAATTTTATTTGTTCAAGGCTCATATTGCAAGCATTAAACCAAACATGGGCTTTGATTCTGTGAGCCCAGATTCACATATTTAGGAAGATAAAAGCAAACTGTCATCCATGTATATGGATGAAAAACTAAAGGCTCACAGTTAATCACATCTTGGTTTTAAATTTCTACAGCCTAGAAGCCAGAAGTCACAGATCTTTTAGGTCTTTCTGGATATCCCACAAGGTATCTGCACTTTTCTTGAGCTGGGCTACCTCATCATCCTTCAGCTTCTGATTGATCACACTGATTAAGCCCTGAGCATTCAGGATACACGGAAGACTCAGGAAGACTTCGTTCTCAATACCATACATACCCTTCACCATTGTTGATACTGGATGAATCCTGGAGAGATTTTTCAACATGGATTCAATGAGATCAGCCACACTTAATCCAATAGCCCAGTTGGTATATCCTTTTAGCTTGATGACTTCATAGGCACTTTCAACCACCATCTTATGCACTTCCTTCTAATTTTCACTGGTTATCTGTTCCCATTTCTGGATTCAGTTCCTGAAGAGAAACACCTGCCACATTCACTCTGCTCCACACAGCCACACTTGAGTCGCCATGTTCTCCCAAAATCCATCCATGGTAGCTGCTGGGATGAATGCCAAATTTTTCAGCCATAAAATAGCGAAATCTAGCAGAATCAAGATTACACCCACTTCCAATCACACGGTGCTTGGGTAGTCCACTTAGTTTCCAGGTAACATATGTAAGAATATCCATTGGGTTGGAAACCACAATTATGATACAATCAGGACTGTACTTGACTATCTGAGGAATAATGAATTTGAAGACATTAACATTCCTTTGCACCAGATTGAGGCGGCTCTCTCCCTCCTGCTGGTGGACTCCTGCAGTCACCACCACAATCTTAGAATTGGCAGTCACAGAGTAATCTTTATCTGGCACAATTTTAGGTGTCTGTAGAAATAAGCTCCCATGCTGTAGATCCATCATTTCTCCTTTGAGTTTATCTTCTAAAACATTCACAAGGGCAAGTTCATCAGCCAGAGACTTTCCCAGAATGCTGATGGCACATGCCATACCAACTTGTCCAACACCCACTACAGTGATCTTATTGTTTGGGATCACAGCCTCTTCTGCAACTGGTGCAATCAGTTTTTCCTTAAGAGTTGCCATTGTGCCCCGAGACTAGTGGCTGTAAGAGTCGCGCGAATGAGACCAGGTTAGCTGTGTGCGTCTCCTCCGGCGCAGGATCCGCAAGGAGCTAATCTAGTTTTTTTTTTTTTTTTTTTTTTAAAAGATTTTATTTATTTATTCATGAGAGACACAGAGAGAGAGAGAGAGAGAGGCAGAGACACAGGCCAAGGGAGAAGCAGGCGCCATGCAGGGAGCCTGATGTGGGACTAGATCCCGGGTCTCCAGGATCTCTGGGCTGAAGGTGGCGTTAAACTGCTGAGCCACCCAGGCTGCCCAAGCTTAAGCTAGTTTGAATGGGCTTCTAGTATTTCTAACCAAAGAGCATGAGGGAGGACAATGGGCACTTTCTACAATTTATGGCCCTTTGGAGATTGTAGCAGGTCACTCACTCTGAGCCCTGACCTTGTAAAAAGAGGAAATTTAACAAGAGCAGAAATGACCCTGCTCTGGAAAAGTCACAGTTGATAATTTTAGTTTTTCAGTTCTGTAAAAAAAGGAACTGGTTATACCTTCACATATGTAAGATTTTTTTTTTTAATTTCTACTTCTAAAAGAGGAGATTCCATTTAATAAAGAGGGTTTTTTGGAGGCAAAATCATTTGAACATAATATCAATTGGCATAAAGCCTGTCTGTTGAAACACCTTAAGAGATTCTTGCTTACCAAGCACTGATGGTAAATGGAAGTGGCTTCCTTAATAAAATACCTGGCTGACTTGCTTTTACATCTGGCAATGGCCATTTTGGGGACAGGACTCAGTAGGCCTAGTAGGAAGGCTCAGACAGATTTTTCTTAGTCCTAACTTTTTTTATTAGATCCAGAAGTAAAATACAAATTTTACATAATCAGTATTTTAATTCTTAACCTTTATTCATATCCAGCCAAAGGTTTCTTAAAGTTTCCCTTTCAAGGGAAAGGACAAGCAGAAACGGCAGTGGTCACAGAGGTTGGGCTTCCCCTGTTCCCACTCTGCCCATCACTGCAGGTGGCCAGTCCATAGTGGTCATTCTGGCCAAAGGCAGCTTCCAGAACTTCTCTATGCCCCACCTGCTGTTCTCTGCAATGAGATCAAATGAAATGTGATGATACCTTCACACCCTGAAGATTCAGGGCAGAAGTCACCTAACATCTTGTCTAGATGCCTTTGTCCCCCCTAATTTTCCCCAGCCCAGCACTATCAGAACTTTAACCTTTCAGAGGAAAGTGATCAGCCACTGAAAAGTATTATTAGAGAATAAGAGAAAGAGCAAAAGCCAGGGTTTTAAAAGAGAAAGAAAAAATTTCCAGAGGAAGCAATTTTTAACAGTTTCTCCAAAAAGAGCTAAGTATTATTATTTATATGTTTTATAAGAATTAAAGGAGAAGATGAGGGGCATTTATTGATTTTTCATAATGGAGACTGAGCCCACCACTTGATTCAAGGTCTCTTCTAAATTGCCTTTGGAGTGCTCTCAGAAAAATGGTCACTAAAGATGATTTTGTGTCAGGGGCCACAAGTTTTGGCTGATTTTTTCCCTGAGTCTTCAAATCACACTGGAATGCAAATAACTGTATTAGTACAGTAGTTCTTCTGAGCTACTTTAGGAACCAATCTAAATGTTTTTTGTTTTTGTTGTGAGGATTCACTTTTTTAATTGTTTATTAAGTTCTTATGTAACAGGCACTTTTCTAGATGCCAGGGGAAAAGCAGTAAATAAAGATAGACAATATCTTTATTTGCAAAAAGCTTAAATTCTGGAAGGGACGAGCCGACAGGTATATAATAAAAGATAGACATAAAGTGTTTTCACAAACTTATAATTGACTAATGTGATTAGGTGACTCCATGGTTAAATTAGGTTGGCATCCTGCTCTGAATGGGTAGCATAAATTGAGGCCTTAAAGAAGAGAAGGGACCAGCCCCACAAAGACCTAGGGTAAAAGCATTCAGGCAGAGGAAACAGCTAATACAAGGCACTAGAGTAGAAATAACTGGTTGTGTTCAAGGAACAGTAAGAAGTCTGGAGCACAGTTGGGGAGAATGAAGTATGAAGCCAGATGAGTATGAAGCCGGGCAGGGCCCGGATTGTGTTTCCTTCGTTATCTTTCTAGTGTTTGGTAGTGTCTACCAATCAGGGGAGGGAATTTACATTTTATTCTGGTACAATGGGAATTGCCTGTAAGGTTGTAAATAGAGCAATAATAATATTTAACTTATGTTATTCTTTTTAAAAAAATCACTGTAATTCTAGGTTGTACGGTAGAGAAGCAAACAAGTGAACATATAAATCAGTTAAGAGGCTCTTCAATGTTTTACCAATAGGTAACGATGGCTTGAGTGATGATATTTGTAGGAACCAATGGAATATATATGAGTTCTGGGTATGCCTTTGAAGTTGAATTGATAGGATTTGTCAATGTATTACACAGTGTGTGTGTTTGTGTGCACACATGTGAGAGCATACATACTTTGGGATGAAAAGTTAAGAGATGAACAAAGATAATTCATGAACTTTAAGCCTGAGCAATTTTGAGACTGGTGGCATCATTTACTAATATGAGGGAGAAACAGGCTTAGTGGAGGTAGGCAGGAAAAAAATCAAGATATTTGGGTCATGTCTATTACATATCCAACTAGAAGAAAAAAACTAAGTATGGGATTATAGGGGAAAAAAGTGTGGGATTCATGAGGATAGAGATGATATTCCAAACCATGAAACTAGAGAAGGTAACCTAGGGGACAAAATATTTTTAAAAACTAAATTAAGAGTCTAAAAATAAGCACCGGGCACTCTGAACTTTAGAAGTCAAGCAGAAGTGACTTGAGAATTCCCAAAGGAGGCAGAGAAGTGAGTCAGAAAACCAGGAGACACCATCACAACATTCACAGAAAGGAAGTATATAAAAAGTATTTCCAAAACTTCAGAGGTCAAGGAAATATAAAGAGAAGTTAGTATTGTATGGAGCCAAGGTCATTGCAGACTTTGATGTCAAAAAGAAAAAAAAACAAAAGAACAAGTTCTCAGGGATGTTGGAGACAAAAGCCCTCCTTCTCTGTATTTTCATTTGTCTCCATAGATATTATAGTTAAAGCTGAGCTTACAAGGGGCACCTGGATGGCTCAGTGGTTGAGCAACTGCCTTAAACTCAGGTCATGGTCCTGGGATCCAGTCCTACATTTGGCTCCCCAGAGGGAACCTGCTTTTCCCTGTGCCTCCCTCCTTCTCTGTCTCTGCCTCTCTCTCTGTGTCTCTCATGAATAAATAAATAAAATCTTTAAAAAAAGAAAAATAGCTAAAAGTAATTAGCTGAGCATCCGTTTAAAGAATTTGGAGAAAGAACAAGAAAACAAGTCTGAAGAAAGCAGAGGGAAAGAAGAGCAGAAATTAATCAAATGACAACTTGCACTAGAAGGAATTAATAAGGTTAAAAAAGTTGTTCTTTGGAAAGGCTAAAGGAGTTGACAAACTTTCAGTGAAACCAAACCAGGAAAAATAGGAACAAATTAGCAACATTAGAAATGAAAAAAGTAATAGTAATATTGTTATAGATACTGAAACACTAGAAAGATAACGAAGGAATTCAAAATACCTTTATGTCATAAAATTGAAAATTTAGATGAAATAAATTTATAGACAGTTAAAATAGAAGAGAATTTTCTTGTAGTTATTGAAGAAATTACATAAATTGAAAACTACTGCACAAGTAAAACTGTATAGATGGCAAAATAATGAAAATTGTCTCACTGAGTTTAGGAACAAGGCAAAGATACCTAATTTTACACTTTTACTGCTTTTAATTATAATTATGTTTAGTCTTATTTATTATAGTAATGAAAGAAACAACCATTATTAAAGGTTGGGATGGAAGAAATAAAACTTTCATTATTGCAGATTAAGTGATCGGTTTACAGAGAAATTCCAAAATAATTCAAATTTTGTTATTGTTCAAATGAATTATGACAAACAGTAAGGGAATTTTGTAGGATTGTGGTATAAAGTCAGTAGTCACAAAACAACTGTATTTCTGAAAACCAGAAACAAACAGAAGCTACCATAGGGAATATTAAAATTTTACGAAAACAACAGACAAGATACTGGCAACACTCCAGCCAGGCCAGGAATAGCAGATATAGAATAATGCACATGGAAATGGTGCTTTGACCTAGTGAGGCTACTGTTTGCAAAAGTAAGGAAGTTAGTACATCCTGCATTGAGCCTAGAGTCATTCAAGTCTTGGGTGAATTTCTCTGAAAATGATGAGCTCATTTTTAATTTTCTTAAAATTATCCAGAGAAGGTTCCTGATTCTACAATAGTTCTCAATCTAAAGGTTGTTTTCTCCCACTTTCCTACTGATCATATCAAATTTATTAAAATGCTTTTATTGTAAGGTAAAGCACTCTATTTTATGTGCTAATAAGAGTCACATATGCTAATTAAGCAATGAGACAATGTTTTATTTTCAAAGTTAGAAGGGTATTTACTCATTGAAAGACTTACTTGATCATGGACTGTAAAAAAAATCACTCTGTACATACCTAAAATAAAAAATTATAGTTAAAGAAAATGGGTAAGATTGCTATGACTTCTTTACATTTGGAGGCCAACTCTTTTGTATCACTTTTCAACTTAGCAAAATCCTCCATATTTTTGCACATATAGTTTATGCCGTTAAGAGTATTGTAGCATTCCTTAAAAATGTGGAGATTTTCTTCCAAGTTACTAACTTATGACTTTTGAGGCTCATGTTTTTCTCTTTGACTAATTTATAGTTTTATTTTATCTTCACTGAATCATGCATTACTAGTTGTTAAATAGCTTCTGTTCAAAATCAGTATTAAATTTCTGACAAACTGATGTTTTCTATCTTATAGGTTTATATGATTAATAGATATATCAGTCATACCAGTCCCTGCTTGTTTTGAAATGTCTTTCATTGATTTTGAGGAATTTTGCACTTTGTCATGCCTTTAGTTATATTGCTTGACATATGGAGCAACGGAATAGTATTCTTTTGGATGTATGATAATATATGTTACTATGACCAAGTTTGCATATGCATGCACAGACAATGACAACTTGTAATGGCTTTCACCTGTTCTACACAATGATAAATTTCACTGGTTTCAGAAGTGTTAAAATGTGAAAAACTGCATCTTTCAATTAATATAATATGTCTTACTGCTGCTGTTCTGGATTCCTTTGCATAGAAAAAGTTCTACATGAAACAATGTATTTATTCCTTCATAATGACATTATTGCCTTATTTACCAAGCACAAATTGAGTAGTTTATGTTACAAAAATACATAGCAAAGTAGAATGTGCTAACTTTTCCAGGTTTCCTTATAGCTAAGATAGTTGCCATATGGTAGTTCTGTCCAATGAGATATAAGTGGATTTCTGCTAGGGTTTTCTGGGAAAGTTTTTGTAGTCCAAAGTGATTTATGAACATGGTTCTACACTTACCTCACTTATCTGGCTTTGAATGTGGCCATGTTGTCTGGAGTTGCAGTGGCATCTTGCAGTCAGCCATTGGTAGCACATATATGAATGAGAGCCAACATAAGATAGTGCAACAGAGCAATAACACACTGGATTAAGGGTAGTTTCAATGAATGGAGAAGTAATTCTAGCAACTGCCCATCTCTTAATTTTCATATGAGAAAAAGCAACTCTTATTTATTTAAGTCTCTATTAATTAGAATATCTGTTATCTGCAGCTACACATTTTGTTAATACAGCTTGCCATTTGACATGATCAAATGACTAGGTTTCTGCCTTGCTTTCCACTCTAAAATATAACCATGGGTAATGCCCTCTTTCTCTTTCTTCCTGGAATACTCTTAATTAATCCTCTTTTATTAGGAGCTTGCTATTCTCAAATTCTCTAGGTCTTAACTGCCCTACTTACGCAAATCCTAAAGATTGACTTCCAGCTCTATTACCTGTCACATTGATCTATTCATCTGATTAGAAGCATTGGGAATAACCATTTCCAGAGTTGTTCTTTATTTGTTAACTTTATTGTTTATTTACTTACAAGGAATAATTTCTCATGAAGTTTATTTCAACTGACCAACACAAGTATGCAGTCATTTTAACCTTCTCTGGGGTATTGAGTGACCAAAATGTACTCAAACAAGACTTTAGTGTAGAGTGTGAGATGAAATACAAGAAAGAACTTTTTTTAGGTAGAGTTGAGATAAAAGTCTTTAAGATAGTACACTTGGTGGCTATTTCCAGGGCAGGCACCAGAACAGAGAGGAGATCGTTTCTGGTATAGGCAAAATAAATTTCATTGCCTTCAGGTCCGGGCAGGTCAATATTCATGGTAGCATTAGTTGTTTTTCCATGACCTAGGGACCTTAGTGTGTAACTCTTCCAATCAAACTACTACTGTCAGGCAGTAGGGCAAGGCACAGTGGTAAGTACTCACATTTGCTGAGTAAAATTGAAATTTTGTAGGTTTAAATTTAGTTTCATAGAACTTATGTTGAATTATCTATCCCAGTTCTCTAAGAAAATCAAAATTCCTTTTATGTTTTTACAATCTTTAATGAAGAAAAAATATTGAGAAGATAATCTAATTCTGAGGATTATTTTATTATTTACATTTATATCTAAATAAATCTACCTCATAGAGAGTAATAATAATACTATTTTTAAAACTTTGATTTCTCTACAAACCTTTTTTAAAGATTTATTTATTTATTCATGATAGGCAGAGAGAGAGAGAAAGAGAGAGAGAGAGAGAGAGAGGCGGAGACACAGGCAGCAGGCTCCATGCTGGGAGCCTGATGCAGGACTCGATCCTGGGACTCCAGGATCATGCTCTGGGCCAAAGGCAGGCGCCAAACCGCTGAGCCACTGAGGGATCCCCTGATTTCTACAAACTTTTAAAGACCACAAGCAAAATGGAAAAATAATACTAATTTTAGGAGACTGGCTGAATTTGCCAAAGTGAAAAAGCTCTGGGTTGCTAAACTATCTGAAAATGCATATATTTTTAAGATATTAAGAATCTTAGGGTTTCTTCAGTTGTATGGCTGCTGGAGAAACTCTGAAATTCTGGAATGACCAATGGAAACTCTATTTGATCAGAGACCTCTTGCAGGAGACAATGAGGAGAACTGTGCAATTTTTCTCTGGGTTTTGGGACACAGGGATTAAAATACTTGAATCAAAAGGAGAAGTGATAGCTGTCTAAGATTAAAGATGGGTGAGCCCCACTGAGCCTCACCTGACTGAGGAGAGAATCAAAATGTCTAAGTTCCATCCTGAGAAACAACTTTGTAATTGTCAGAGTGGGAGATTGAGAAGTGCCAATCAATTCTAGTCTAACCCAACCAAGTCCAGTTAATCCCTGATCAATTATTTAACATAGTGGCCATAAAACAACTGAATGATTAAGACTATCCTATGGATCCCTAAATTTATGGGAGAGTGAACTCTTCTTGATTTTACTTAGGAGAAAGAAGTCAATGTTAACAGTGACAGAAGGAGCAGGTGAAAAGTCACCAAGAATAGAGTGTGTAAGGCAGTAGGCTCCCTCCCAGAGAAGGAAAGGGCATTTGTGAAGCTTAAAAGAATTCACTCCAATGGGAACAAGAAATCAAACATTATTCACATTAAGGATACTCTAGAATTGGGGGAAGTATAAATGAAAAATATATAAAATACATTTTATATTATATATTTATATATAATATATATTTTATATTGTTATTTGAGTATATTACTATTTTAATAATATTGGCCAATAATTCACTAACTTTTTTCCTCTATAAAGAGGAAAAAAAATCTCCAGTTTAGGAGAGGCAGTCCAGGTAGAAGCCTGCTTTTCAAGGCAACTTTTGCTTCTGAAGAGATCCTTTTAGCCTCTGAAGCAAATCACCCATGACAATGTTGGATTGTACTAAGAGAATAACAAAAGGGGGATTGTTTTGAGAAGTGTATACAGAGATCCTCCCACCCAACGTTACTGTCAGAACTTACTGGCATTTGATTGAAGAAGAGTTGAATTTTAAGAAATAAGTGCCCTCCAGCCCAGGTGGCTCAGCGGTTTAGCGCTGCCTTCAGCCCAGGTTGTGGTCCTGGAGATCCGGGATCGAGTCCCGCTTAGGGCTCCCTGCATGGAGCCTGCTTCTCCCTCTGCCTGTGTCTCCGCTTCTCTCTCTCTCTGTCTCTCATGAATAAATAAAATCTTACAAAAAAATAAGTGCCCTCATTTTCTAGCGCTCTACATCCTTCCTTTATTTAGTTTTCCAGCAAAGCAATTTTGCAAAGGCAGAGGTAGAATAACCTTACTAATATCTCAATATCAAAGATTTATTGATCTACCTCATATGCATAATGAAATTGTATTTTGTTAATAGTCATCTTCTTGACAATTTAAACTAGACATCTTTCTATATGTGTTGTGATATATAAGTTAAATTTGGTCCTTCAGGCTGATGGCACCAATTTGACAGCATTCGGCAGCTTTTTTTTTTTTTTTTTTTTTAGTATCTGACTTAATAGATAACTTACTAATTTAGGGAAATTGAATATTCATGGTATACTTCTTACAAAGTCTTCTTAAAGTTTATTCATAATAAATGTGTGCTCAAGACATTCTTTCCATATGGATTGTCTCTCGTGAACACTATTTGAACTAAAAGAAAAAAATCACTTTCAAAATTTATCTTCACAACATAATAATGTTAAATAAAAAAGATATGGGTTAAGCCTAAGGAAATAATACTTACTCAAATAGGTAACTAGAAAAATCACAAGGAAATGTTTTAGACTAAGTTTAAGAAGTCCTCTCCACTCTTCATTTTAATTTGCCCCTCAATATTAGTTTGCCAGGAATTGATCATACATGTAATTGAAAACTAGATTTTATTAATATAAAGTTAAATTGGAAAAAGAATCTTAGCAATTCTGTACGTGACTTTATGGTGTGTACATCTAATTGTACCCAAGTTATTACATTTTCTGGGAAGTATTCTAGTAGAACACTAATAGATTGTGGTCTGTCTTTATCATTTTTCTACCTAAGGAGACTACCAATGTAGATATCCTGTCTCTTGTTTATGTAATGATCAGAAAAGTAAAGCAGTGTAAATTATTTATATACCTCCATTCTTTTTTATTTTTTTCAAAGCAGGAATTCTAATGGATTCATTGAGAGGTTGTAGATCAGTGATCATAGTGAATGATGAATAGAGGTGTGGAGACAGTGTTTCTATTTCTTTTGTGCTGTTTGTACAAAAGATATCAAATTAATCTATATTGATGACTGGGAAGTTGCTTACTCATCTTTGCAAATCTTTAAGATTTCCCCTATATTTTATGGATATTAAAATTTTCCCTCCCTGGTTGTTTAGTGCAGTTCTCTCTATTTTTAAACACTTGAACAATCACACCAGACCAAAAAATGCTGTTGTAAAATTCTCTTTATAGTGGTCTGATTAGTAAGTACAAATGCTTTAAATTCTCACAGTTAATTCCACAGAAAGTTTCTACAGGTTATACCATATTTAAAAAGGAAAATCTGTGTCTCTAAATTTCAGCCTACAAAAAGCCTTACTTTTTGGACTAATGATTCTAAAGCTTTTTTTGGGTAGCCATTATAAGAATTTTGAAAAAACGTATATTCACAAACATAGGTTGTCATTTAAGATGCAACTTTCACTACCCAAAGCAGTCTATACATTTAATGCAATCTCTATCAAAATACCAACAGCATTTTTCACAGAATTAGAACAAACAATCAAATTTATATGGGATCACAAAAGACCCCAAATAGCCAAAGCCATCTTGAAAAAGGAAAGCAAAACTGTAGGCATCAAAATCCCTGATTTCAAGTTATATTACAAAGCTGTAGTGATCAAAACAGTACAGTACTGATACAAAAATAGACACACATAGGGACCCTGGGTGGCTCAGAGGTTTAACGCCTGCCTTCGGCCCAGGATGTGATCCTGGAGTCCTGGGATTGAGTCCCACGTTGGGCTTCTGCATGGAGCCTGCTTCTCCCTCTGCCTGCCATTCTCTCTCTCTCTCTGTGTCTCATGAGAGACACATAGACACATAGAATGGAATAGAAAATCTAGAAATATACCCACAATTATATAGGCAAAGCAGAAAAGAACATCCAGTGGGAAAAAGATAGTCTCTTCAACAAATGGTGTTGGGAAAACAGGACAGCTTCATGCAAAAGAATGAAGCTGGACCACTTTCTTATACCATACACAAAAATAAAATCAAAATGGATTAAATATCTAAATGTGAGACCCAAAACCATAAAAATCGTAAAAGAGAGCACAGGCAGTAGTCTCTCTGACATCGGCTCTAAGAACTTTTTTCTAGAGAAGTTCCTTGAAGCAAGGGAAACAAAAGCAAAACTAAATTATTAGGACTACATCAAAATAAAAACTGCACAGTAAATAATCGGCAAAACTAAAAGGCATGTATCCCTTTGGTTATGTATTTTTGTATCCTTTGGGTAAATACCTAGTAGTGCAATTGTTAGATTATAGGGTAGTTCTATTTTCAACCTTTTCAGGAATTTCCTAACTCTTTTTCAGAGAGGCTGCACCAGTTTGCATTCCCACGAACAGTGTAATAGTTCCCCTTTCTCCATATCCTTGCCAACACCTATTGTTTCCTGTGTTGCTGATTTCATGCTGATGTTTATAGCAGCATTATCAACAATAGCCAAATTATGGAAAGAGCCCAAATACCCACTGACTGATGAATGAATAAAGAAGAGGTGGTGTACACACACACACACACACACACGCACACACACACGAATATGACTCAGCCATAAAGAAGAATGGAATCTTGCCATTTGCAACAACATGGTGGAGCTAGAGAGTATAATGCTAAACAAAATGAGTCAGTCAGAAAAAGACAAAATACCATATAATTCCACTCATAAGTGGAAACAAATGAATAGAGTGGGGGGAAATAGAGGAAAACCAAGAAACAAACTCTTAACTATAGAGAACAAATCTGAAGGTTACTGGAATGGAGAAGGTGGGAGGATGATTAAAATAGGTGACTGGTAAAAAAAAAAAAAAAAAACTAGGTGACTAGTATTATGGAGGGCTTGTTGGGATGAGCACTAGGTGTTCTGTGTAAGTAGTGAATCACTAAATTCTATACCTGAAACTAGGTTACACTGTATGTTAACTACCTGGAATTTAAATAAAAATTTGGAGAAAGAAAAAAAAGCCCAAAAGGCAACCTACCAAATGGAAGAAGAAATTTGCAAATAACATACAGTAAAGGGTTAGTATCCAAAATATATAAAGAACTATAGCTCAACACCGAGAAAACAAGTAATCCAGTTAAAAAATGGGCAGAAGACATGAACAGACATTTCTCCAAAGAAGACATCCAGATAGCCAACAGACATATGAAACGATGGTCATTATCACTCGTCACCAGGGAAATGCAAATCAAAACTACAATGAGATATCACCTCACACCTGTCAGAATGGCTAAAATCAACAACACGAGATAATAGGTGTTGGTGAGGTTGTAGAGAAAGGGGAACCCTCTTTGCACTATTGGTGAGAATGCAAACTGGTACAGCCACTCTGGAAGACAGTACAGAGTTTCCACAGAAAGTTCAAAATAGAAATATATATGATCCAGCAATTCCACTACTGTTTTGTATTCCAAACAATACAAAAACACTAATTCAAAGTGATATATGCCTCCCTATATTTATAGCAGCATTATTTACAGTAGTCAAGATATGGAAGCAGCCTATATATGTGTGTGTGTATGTGTGTGTATGTATATATATGTGTATGTATGTTTATGTATATGTATGTATATGTATATATATAGGCTGCTTCCATATCTATATCTATATCTACACATAGATATGTAGATACCTGTATATATGTATATCTATACATATAGGTACATATATATGTGTATATATATAGATATTCTTATATCTTTTTCATGTTTTAATATCATGATTACATTAACCTAGTAAAATAAGTTCTGTTTCTGAGTTTCTGTAAGACTGTTCTGTAAGACACATATATATATATATGTATATAGGCGCTGAATATTGTTCAGCCATAAAAAAGAATGAAAACTTTCCATTTGCAATAACATGGAGGTATCTAGAGAATATAATGCTAAGTGAAATAAGTCAGGGAAAGATAAATACCATATGATTTCACTCATGTGTGGGATTTAAGAAATAAGCAAGCTAAGGGGAAAAAAGAGAGACCAACTAAGAATCAAACTATTAACTTTAAGAGTTAACTGTAAGAGTCTCTATTAACTGTAGAGAACAAACTGGTAGTTACAGAGAGGGTGTGGGTGGGGGGAATAGGAAATAGGTGATGGGTATTAATATGTTTTTTTTTTAAATGTAATTTTCATCATATTGCAAATATTGACATTTAAAAATAAAACTGTCACGTTATCCTTTTAAAAGTGTCCCAACGGACAGGGACCTGGGTGGCTAGGTCAGTTAAGTGGCTGCCTTTGGCTCAGGTCTTGAGGTCCTGGGCTCCAGCCCCACACCAGGCTCCCTGCTCAGTGGGGAGTCTGCTTTTCCCTCTGCCGTTGTCCCCCCTCATGTTCTCTCTCCCTTGCTCTGCTCTGTCACTCTTAAATAAATACGTAAATAAAAGACCCTTAAAAAGTGTCTAATAGAAAGTAAATGCAGTAGTAATTTGATATTCCTCATCTGTTAAAAAAATAAACATGAGTATTCTTTAACAGTCAGAAATTTTACTTTATTTTTCCCTGTGATGTTATTTTTATTCCTCTTAGAGAATTTTCCTTAATGTTATATTTATGCTTGATTGATCACATTAATACATTTTATGCAGTAAAACTGTGTATATAAATTAAAATTGTATTTCTTATGATCAGTAACTGTAAATCGTCAAAATTTTCTTGAATTATCATTGCATTGATTACAAGTTCAAAATAATCAAAAGAACATAAACTTAAAAATTTTCATAATCAAAATCTACTTGAATTATAAATTGGACTTCTTTTCAGTTAATTTATGTATCCCTTAATGAATAATAATATATGGTTAGAATGAGATAATTCAATATCAATTCTATTTTTTTATTAATGTAGTGTTGAAGAAACTACATAAAAAATGAATGTAAATAAAAATGTTAGCTTGAACTTCTTCCTTATCTGCTAAGCATCACAGAGTGAATATCATCAAAAATTATTTTTAATGATTTACCAGTTGATAGTTTTAGGTCACTTTTTTTTCTTTTTTGTTTTAAGCAAATAATCAGTAACTACCTGTCTTGGAAAGGAATTGTTTCTGTTAATATAACTTTACTGTCTTAGCATCCATTTTTGGAATTGTCCAACAGCTGCTTTGGTACTTCTTAGAACTTGGGGCAATTTACTATAGCAAGGTTCTGGTTGCATGAGATGTAGGTCTTTTTTTTTTTTTTTTTTGTAAGTTGAGAGAAAGCCATTTGGGAAAGAGAAACCATCACAATACATTTTAGGCTGATCGAGTGTTGAAAAAAATGTAAAAGAACCATTTCCTAGGGGTACCTGGCTGGCTCAGTAGGTAACACATATAACGCTTGATCTTGGGGTCCTGAGTTTGAGTCCCATGTTGAGGGTAAAGTTTACTTAAAAAAAAAAAAAAAAAAGATGAGTCTTTTTATGCCACTTCAGAGATAGTAGGCTGCTTTAGGATGAAACTGAACATTTCTCTTCTGGATACTACCTGTCAGAAACTCATTGAAGTGGACATGAATAAACACTAACTTCATATATTTTATGAGAAGCATATGGCCACAGAAGTTGCTGCTGATGCTCTGGGTAAAGAATGGTAGGGTTATGTGGTTCAAATCAGTGGTGGCAATGACAAACAAGCCCCCCTCCCCCTATGAAGCAGGGAGTCTTGTCCACCTGCTATTGAGTAAGGGGCATTCCTGCTACAGACCAAGGAGGACTGGAGAAAGAAAGCACAAATCTATTTGAGGTTGCATTGTAGATGTCAATCTCAGTGTTCTTAACTTGGTTACTGTAAAAAAAAGGAGGGGGGGGGCTGGAGGCTATTCCTGGAGTCACTGATAACTATTGTGCATTGTTGCCTATGGCCCAAAAGAACTAGCAGAATCCACAAACTTTTCAATCTCTCTAAAGAAGCTTATGTCTATCAGTATGTTGTGAGAAAGCCTTTAAACAAAGTAGGTAAGAAACCTAGAACCAAAACACCCAAGATTCGATGTCTCGTTGTTCTTCCAACACAAACGTCAGCATATTACTCTGAAGAAAAAATGTACTAAAAAAAAATAAAGAAGAGGCTGCAGAATATGCAATTTTTGGCCAAGAGAATGAAGGAGACCGAAGAAAAAGACCAGGAATAGATTGCCAAGAGATGGGAGGCTGTCCTCCCTGAGAACTTCTCCCTTTAAGTCCAGTCCAATGAGATTTTCTAAGAGTAATAATATCTATATTGTTTCAAGCATGGAAAGGGTAGTGGTGGGGACTGAGGTAGGAAGGGAATATGGATAAATGGGAAGACCTCATTGTCTGATTTGGTTTGAAGACTTTTAGACTTCATTTTCTTATGAGAAAGGTGTATACCATCTCAGTTAACCAAAATTCTTTTGTTTTTAATTCTAAATCTAGTAAGCAGTTATAATTAATAAAATGCTACTTTCCTTTCCTTTTTGAATGCTCTTTGTACGTATTTTTTCTAAGGCTTCATGGAAAGAGGCAACAGTGAACTGAGGCAGAATTTGAATTTTCTTAGGTCTGTTGGCTTTCATTGCGTCAAATGATACAGCAGATGTCACACTTTTAACTGGTGGGAGATACTTAGGAACTTCAAAATATTACTAAGAAATTTAATACTGCCAAGGGTTTTTGTTCAACCTACACTGAGATTGATTTGTATTTTATCATAAAGTATGAAGTTATAGGTTTTTATTTGTAGATACCTTTATCAGATCAGTGAATTTCTCTTTGACAGATAGATTGCTAAAAGTTTTTCTGTCATAAACGTGTGTTGAATCTTGTCAAACATTTTCCCTGCATCTGTTGAGATGAACATCTTTTTTTAAAAAAATTATTCTAACAGGGTGAATTACATTGATTTTTGAATGTTAAATTAATTTTGCATTCCTAATATAAAATCCACTTGCTCATGTTGTATTATCCTTTTTATATTGATGGATTCAATTTCTTCTATTTTGGTAAGAGCTTGTATGTCTATGTTTATGATGGCTCTAGGTCAGTAAATTTCTTATATCTTTTTCATGTTTTAATATCATGATTACATTAACCTAGTAAAATAAGTTCTGTTTCTGAGTTTCTGTAAGACTGGTACTGTTTCTTGTTTATTTATTTTATTTACCATATTCTTTCTAAATGTTTGATATAATTAACTCATGATATCAACTGGGCCAGGATGTTTATTGGTGGAAATTTAATACATATATATTTTTATTCAATATCAAACTTACATATAACTTGAAAGAATAGTACCAGGGTTTCCCACATACCCTTTACCCAGATTTACTAATTGTTTACATTTTGTCTTACTTTATTATATGTATTATATGTAATAATCACTGTATTATATGATTGTTTAAATGAACCATGTGAGAATAAGTTGTAGGCACAGTGTCTTTTTTTCCTAAATACTTCAGTGTGTATTTGCTGAGAACATGGGCATTCTCTTAAAAAACAAAGGTACAATTATCAAAATCAGAAAACTTAACAATGATACAATACTATTAACTGATCCAAAGTCTGTACTTAAATTTTGTCAGTTGTCCTAGTAATGTTCATTATGCAGGATTCAATCATGCATTGCATTTATTTTTATGTCCCTTTAGTTCTCATAAATTGGGAAAGTTTCGCATTTGTTCTTTGCCCACTTGACCTTGATATTTTTGAATAGTGCCAGTTATTTTGTTATTAGGTTTGTTTTAATCTTTTCCCATGATTAGATTCAGGTATGTATTCTTGTCAGAAGTATTAGTTAAAAGATATTATGTTGTTTTCAGTGTATATCAGAGGGTGTATGATGTTGGTTTGTCCCAATATTAGTAATGCTGACTCTGATCACATAATTAAGTTGCCCAGGTTCTTTACTGTAAAGCTAGTAATTTCCCCTTTGTAACTTATTGGAAACATTTTGAGACCATGTAAATATGCAGTTCCTCATGAAAATTTTACCTGCTTTGACAATCATAGATGATTTTCTAACCTCACCTGTTTTATAGTAATTAGCATTTACTGTGAAGAAGTACATTTCTTTTAATTAAAGTCTCTATGGACTCAGATTCTTATTTAATGAATGGGGACCCATTATGTTATTGTTTATCTTGATGCTCACATTTTCCTAGGTTTTGTTCTACATTTGAAAATAATTAAGAGTAGTTGCTTTTTCTGGGGATGAGATAAAGAAATAATTATGCGGGATGCCTGGGTGGCTCAGTGGTTGAGCGTCTGCCATTGGCTAAGGGCGTGATCCTGGAGACCTGGGATTGAGTCCCACATCAGGCTCCTTGCATGGAGTCTGCTTCTCCCTCTGCCTGTGTCTCTGCCTTCTTTCTCTGTCTTTCATGAATTAATAAATAAAATCTTTTTTTAAAAAAGTAATAGTTATGCCAATTGGAAAAGATTGATCATTGAAGAAGTAGGCTTCCTCATGACCCTAGAATTTCTAACTTTCCTAAGGTCAGTAATAAGCCATCAAGAATACTATAGCATGCAAGAGAAAATCTGTGTAGATTCATCCTTATTTAGGCCATAGAAGCTTACATATTCATATTTGTTATGACTTAAGTCAACATTTCAGTGAGATATTTTCTTTTACATTTTTTTCTTCACCAAAATTTTCTAAGGTCCTTATGTTAGATCACTTAAAAAAAAAAATGGATCCTGGGGAACATAACCCTGTAGGAGTTGCAGGTTCCTCAGTAAATCCCAAATGGATGATTTTGTACTTAAGGATTGACCATCCCATTGAGAAATATGATATTAGGAAACATACACAAATATTTTTACATTTGCATTTCGATGTGTCTGAAAACAGGCAAATTATTAATAGTCTCTCCTAATAACACACAACATATGTGTCTGTATAGAAATTATATTTGATTTATGATTATAGTTACTTTCAGTAGAAGAATCAGCCCTTGATAGCTAGATGGAAAAATAATAGTCTCAATAGAAAATGTCGCAATGGCTCTGGAATGGTAAAAAAATAAGATAAACTAAAATAAATCATCCTCATTTTTAACCACTGTGCTGCCTGAAATCTCACATTAAAGCATTGATTAAGTTACTAGAGAGTTTTAAAAATGTAGATATTCCTGAGTGGAATAATCTTTCACACTCCCTCCCCCTGCAATTAGTACTTTAGAGTGAATGTATTATGTAACTGTTTTCAGGTGTAGATAATTGAGGTTAAAAAATGCAAGATAGAAATTAGGAGACAATTTTTTGATATGTGTTAGGTTATATTTCTGATATACTTTGAAATTTCTAGGTAAGAAAGATGAAATGGAATGAAGGTGAGAGTGGCCCTGGGGATATTTGAAGAAACCAAATGCACATTTTAGGATTGAAAGCCTGCGGCACAAATAAGGTTGGGGTAAAACATTCGGAGAAACAAATGAGTTATGGAATGCTGGAACTGGAAAAGAATGTATTTACCCTATTCTCCTGGGTCCAATCTCACTCCTCTCATTTGCCTCTTCACTTCCTGATTTGCTTAAAGCCTGTGCTCCAGTAGAGCACTTGATATGTGTGAGTCTGTTGGCCTGGGCTGTTCATGATCTGTCTACTATTGTGATAAATTTCCTCGGTGGTCATTAGCTGGACCCTTAAAGCATTGCTTTCCGAGTTGTTCCTCTTCAGTTATTGATGTACCCCTTATTTCAACCACACGCTCAGGGTACATGTCTCTTCTAAAGAAAATGTATGGTTAATAATACTGTATTGTATATTTGAGAGTTACTAAGAGAGTGTATCTTAAAAAATTCTTATCATGAGAAAAAAAACTCGTAAACTCTGTGTGGTGATGGGTATTAATTAGAATTCTGGTGATTATTTTGCAGTATATATAAACATTGAAGCTTTATATTTTCCTTATATATCAAACATTGAAGCTTTATATTATATTTTATATAATATTATATTGTAGAACTGAAACTAATATCATATATCAATTATATCTCAATTAAAACAAAAGGAAAGAAATGTATTATCAGGGCTGTTGGACCCTTACAATTTAGGATCTCAGTCATCATCTTCGCTTTTTAAGAAAAATGTTAATATGACTTTTCAGTATAGTGAAAATGGATGAATTAATAACCACTCAAGCTGGTAAGTCTAGTAAAGAGAATTTCAAGTAGATTCTTATTTGACTTTTACAAATTATGACGTAAAACTATCATAACTAAAAGTAATACATATTCAGGCAAATCAGTATTTGCAATCAGAAGATACTTTGCAATCTAGAATCATTGTTTAATAAATGGGATCTTTGGTGACTGTGATTTTCATAATCACTTTCCTAGCTTGGTGCCCAGTGCTCACTAATGCTTGCTGAGGAGAAAAACAAAAGAATTAGTTTAACAGTTGAACAGCTTTTAACTTTAGTCACCATAAGGAAAAATGATTACTATTTTAAAAATGTTATGCTGAATTTCAAAAAGTACATTAAAGAAAGTAAATTAAATACAAAATAAAATGCTGGTGGTTTAGCAACAGAAAGGGATAAAACTTTTGTTTGAAATTAATAGTGCCTTGTGATAACTGCAAAAATAGCTACTTTTCAGTTATGTACACTAAAGTGACTTTCATTTATTTTCATTTTTTGATGTTTCTTTGCAGGAAACAGATTTAACAATATGCAATTAGATTTTTGTCCTTGGAAATTGCATTTTTTTTTTTTTTTTTTTTTTTTTGCTGAAAAGTAAAGTTCTGAGAGGATATGTGGGAACGTGAGCAAAATACCACATGATATTAGGATTTTAATATTTCTTAGAACAAGACCTTGTTCCTATTTTTATTATTTTTATTGTTTAACATAAAATCAAGTGAGCCAGCTATTTCTTTTAATTACATACTGTATTGATATTTTGGTGAATTTACTTACATTTAATAAGACTAGAATTTTGTATTTTCCTTATAAATCAAACATTAATGATTATTTATAATATGCTATTTTATTACATGACATTAGGATTTTTATTGGGTTATATATGACCAAATTGTGAAATTTGGATTTCTGAGTCTTTTAGATAGTGTAACTCTGAGATAAAGTTTGTGGATGATGTACAGGGAACAAAATTCCCTTCAACTCTCTATCCTCCCATTTCTGTACAGACAGAATCACAACATTGAAAGTAAAAAGCAACAATCTTTTAGGCACTTATTCAATCAATAAGCATTTGTTGAAAGCCTCCCAAGAGCTAACCACCTTAATCATATTTTAACTCTATGCCAATCCTGATTATGTGTTAGTGTGTATTGTAGGGTATTGCTATTTTTAATTTGCGTATTGTAGTCCTCCAACCATACCCTGAATGTAGTACAATTTTGGTGATCAAAATATCAGGCTTGACTATAGATAGACAATTAATGTATTTGAGATCCTGTATCCTTTACATTCTAATATACCACCTTCTGGCTTCATTTACCAGAGTAATTAAGATAAAACATTTTTTTTTCCTGTGCTTCACCATCCTCTGCATTTATGAATGCCCTGAATCTCACCTTTTTTTTCAGTGATGATGAGTGAAGTATAAACATTCAGGTACGATGGAGAATTCCAAAGGATGAGAGTAGCGGTACTAGTGGAAGAGGGAGGCCAAATAAACACAAGCGAGCAGATGGACACACCTCTATAAATTTAGTACATGCATTCAAGAACTGCAACTGTACAGAGATGATAGTCCTGAATTCCAAGTGATTTTTGGACTGCTTGGTATAGTTGAGCTTGAGGCTTATTTTAGGATGTTAAGAAAACTTTCATAAAAGAGATAAATAATAGAGTTGTGAATTAAAGAGACCGAGAATAGTAACATGAACTCAGCACATAAATCAACACATATTGTTAAATCTCAATTGATAATACATATTTGCTTGGGAACAGTGGAGATCACAAAATTCACATAAATACACTTAAGTAAGAGCAGGGCAATTTAGGGAAAGCATAATTTATGAATAAATGATGATTGAAAACTAAGCTGGACTTCTTTTATGGGGAATGATCATATCAAGAGCATTTAGAGAAAGTGACTTTTGTTACTGGTTTCTTTATGCTTGAAAAAGAGTCTGGAAGCATTGAGTGTAGTTAAAATGGATACACTGGGAGCTGTGGCATTGTACAGGCCTTGATCCAAATCCCAACTAAGCCATTTACTAGCCAAAGGGTTTTTTTGGGAGAAACAATAACTTCCATGTGTTTCAGTATCTTAATCTGTTTAAATGGAGGATAATATCTACTTTTTAAGATGTGGTTTACAACTTGATACATATTAGATGCTCATTCAATGGTAGGTATTTTATAATTAAAGGCAGCTCATAATTTATTTTATGGCTTTGGAATGACAGAAGGTAGAGATTTGAGAAAGGTAAGGACAATTAAGAAGTGGTAAAAAAAAGAAGATATATCATCCCATGTAAAAGGAGTAACGGAGTAGGAGTAAGCGTATCAGGAAAGTTGGAAGAAATGGTTTGATGATAAAATGATTTTTAGGTTCTGTAGATTATGACCTGCATATTCCAGGAAATATGAGACTGTGTGTGTGTGTGTGTGTGTGTGTGTGTGTGTGTGTAGAGAGAGAGAGAGAGGGAGATTTAGAAACCATTTAATTGATAAGACTGAAACATGGTTTTTCCTGGTATCTTCCAAGGAAAGAGTGTATATAGTGGAGTCATTGACATTCTTTGGGAATGAATAAGTCTACTGTTATCTTCAGAAATTTCCAAATCTCTTTCAAGTGTTTAGACTATCTCTCTGTAAGTTTTGATGTTAATTCTTTTTGTCTTGTATTTATTTGACATTTAAGATATATTAGGTCTGTGAGTTATAAAATGGTTTGTATAATTAACTTTGATTTTATTTTATACACTCCTGGCTACTGAGTGTTTACTGAATTCTCTTGCCCAGATGAACTTGTCTTTAGGTTGCAAGTGTGTTATGCTCTGTGCTGTTTAGCTGATTCAATGGGTTGCTTTACCTCTTCTGCTCAGACTAAAAACCAGTACCCTGTAATATCATCATTGAACTATTAAATAAAGCTCAGAAGTAGGGAAAGAAACTCTTAGTGAATGAAAGTGACCCATGTGATTAGGTACCTAATTCACCACCATTAGTGGATGCTTAATTTCCACTCTGGCAAATAATAAACATGTTTTAGGATGTACATCCACATTTTGGAATTTAAAGTATAAAATATAGTAAAAGACATACTTGAAAATTTTAAACCCTGTTTACAAAAATATACAAGGAAAATAGCCAAAACTTTTCTTTCATTTCTTTTTAAGATTTTATTTATTCATGAGAGACAGAAAGAGGCAGAGACATAGCAGAGGAAAAGCAGGCTCCCTGGGGGAGTCAGATGTGGGACTTGATCTATGACCCTGAGATCACAACCTGAGCCAAAGGCAGATGCTCAACCACTGAGCCACCAGGTACCTCAAGCCAAAACAGGAAAAATAATGAAAGGGAACTTATTTTACCTTTTATTAAAATATATAATTTGATGGGGTGCCTGAGTGGCTGATTCCACTGAGTGATTGACTCTTGATTTCTGCTCATGTCATGATCATAGAATTGTGAAATTGAGCCCCGCATTGGGGTCCCAGCATGGAGCCTGCTAGAGATTCTCTCTCCTCCTTTCTGCCTCCCTCCCTCCTCACATGCTATCTCAAATAAATAAAAAAATTTTTAAGAAAATAAAATAAATGATTTAGAGATACAATAAATACAGCAATGTAGTGTTGGCAGGAGAACAAATAGATTTATGAAACATAATAAGAGACTCCAACAAGTAGTTATTTAGGATGAGTATATTTTCATATGTTAATTGGATATTTGAATTTTTCTGTGCATTGCTTATATTTCATTAGATTGTTTTTATCCTCTTAACTGATCTCCTTGTCCCCTTTTCTTTCTCTCTCTCTTCCCTTCTCTCTCTTCAATATGTTAAAAATGTAACAGGAGTGAATGATTCAAATAAGGAGGCAGAAAATAATTTATAGTGTAGTATTTCTGTGGATTAGACTCTATGTGGACAGACACTGTCATATTTAAATTGTAAGAACTTTTTAAGACTCTCAATTACTGACACATATAGGAAATCTACATTAAACCACTTTTGTGGGCAGCCCGGATGGCTCAGCAGTTTAGTGCCTGCCTTAGGCCCAGGCCGTGTTCCTGGAGACCTGGGATCGAGTCCCACGTTGGGCTCCCTGCATGGAGCCTGCTTCTTCCTCTGCCTGTGTCTCTGCCTCTCTCTCTCTCTCTCTCTGTTTCTCATGAATAAATAAATAAATAATTAAAAAATAAAAATCATTTAAACCACTTTTGTGATAATCATGGTCAATAGGATTGCTCTTTCAGATATGTAGCATCCAATCATCTAAGTAGATACAGAAAAAAAATAGATTTATAAAAAATCCAACATCTAATTCCTGATAAGAAACTATGAGCAAATTAGGAGAAAAGGGACTTTCTACTGTGAGATAAGTGGTATCTATGAAAACAATACAGCTAATATAATAGATAATGACAAAAGACTGCTTTCTGAAACTACAAAATGTTGCCAAGACAAAGTAGAACTAAGCTAATATAGTGACATCCCTTGTGGCTGCCTGGGGAGAGGGTTTTTTGGGGGAGGGACATAAGGGATCTTCTGGGGGTGATGTATATATTCAGTTTGGTTGTGGTTTTGGTTTCAGAGGTTTATACATATGTCAAAACATCAAATAGTATATTTCAGATCTGTGTAGTTTATCTTAAGCCAATTATACTTTATTGTTATTTTATCATTTCTTTTTTTTTAATTACAATCAGATCTCTTTATTGAAAGACTTAAGCTTAACCTCTAGAAACCAGACTTCAAAACCCTGTAAATATTTTCCCTTCATTCCACTTCTGATACTAAGACTCTTTCAAAGTAATATTTTCCTTTGGTGCTATAATTAGTAAACTAAGCTTTGTGTGGTGGATAGCTTATTTTGGTGGTCGTTTTGAGTAAAAAATCTTTTTATATGTTAGGTACATTACAAATGTTTTCTCCTAGATCAGGGCTTGGCAAATATTTTAGGAATTGTGGGCTATATGGGTCTGGTCACAATATTCAAGTCTGCCTGTGTAGGACAGCAACTATGTGGCTGTATTCCAACAAAACTTTATTTATAGAAACTGGCAGCCAGTCCACGGGCTTTAAGTTTGCCAAACTGTCCTTGAATATTGCTTGTCTTTTAACTTTATTTATGGTATATTTTATCATATAGTTGGTTACAATTTTATTAAATCTCTTTTTTTTGTTATTCCTGGGTTTTATATCTTTCCCTCTGTAAGATTATACAAATATTGTTCTATAATTTTTCCAGTATTTGATATGTTTTACATTGAAATTTTTGATACAGCTATAATTTTCTTGAGTGCATATATTCAGTAGAGCTCTACTTAATTTTTTTCCAAATGATTCAATACTGTTTATTAATTACATATTATTACATTGATTTGGAATTCCATCTTTTTATAGAATATATTCTCCTAAAGTGTGCATTTATTTCTGATACCACTATTTTTAGTATTTGTTTTTCCATTCCTAGTTTATAAGCTACTCTTTTACTTACTTGAGTTTTATGAAACATTTCATTTTTAACAGAAAAAGAATGTTACTATTTTCCCTCATCTTGAAAGGATTATTTTTCATTATTTGTGGGTTTTCTTTGCTTTTGTGGCATTTTCTTATTATATAATATTTTATCAGTTATTCTTTTGTATATAGGAAACTATTAAACTTTTTCTGTCAGTTTTGTGTCTTACTAGTGTACTAAACAATCTTAATAGTTTTCCAGATGATTCTTTTGGATTTTATAGCTAAATAACCGTAACAAATACAAATAGTGAGATATTTTACTCTTTATTTCCAATGTTTATTTCTTATTTTTTGTTCTTCCTGCATTGACTAGGGGGGACAATAGGATGTTGGGTAGTAGTAGGCATTTTTTTCTTGTTCATGTTTAAAATTAGTTTTTTGGCACTTGAAATACAGAAGCCAAGCATCAATTTTCTGTTTCAGAAATATTCTGGTCATTCTGCTCTACATACCACAGAAGTTTTAGTTTTTGTTAAATGAAATACTTCTAAAATTCTCTATAAATTATTTTGAAGAGAATTACAGTCTTTTTTTTTTTTTGAGAATTATAGTCTTAAAGTATCCTATACTTCTATTCAGGAATACTATTTCTCTATTTTTTTTCTTTTCTGTTTCTTTTTTTTTTTTTTAAGATTTTATTTTATTATTTATTCATGAGAGACACAGAGAGAGAGAGAGAGAGACAGAGACAGACACAGAGACAGAGGGAGAAACAGGCTCCATGCAGGGAGCCCAATGCGGGACTAGATCCCTGGACTCCAGGATCATACCCTGGGCTGAAGGCAGGCGCTAAACCACTGAGTCACCCAAGGATCCCCTTCTTTTATGTTTCTGATTAAATTTTTCTTTTTTTGTTGAAGTTACTACAAATAATTTTGTTATTATTTTTTGTGATTGATTTTTAAAAATGTATTCTAATGGACTCTTCAAGGTTTATAATTCCTATGTTTAAAATATTAGACACATTAAACTCATATGTTTCATCAGTTATTTCTTTTGTGGGATTTTTTTAAGTTAATAATAGTATTATGTACAAATATTGAGAATTTTGTCTTCTTTTTGGATAATTATAGTTTCTGTTATACCTCCCTCCATGCCCATGCCTTTTTTTTTTTTTTTTTTTTTTTTGAGAGAGAGAGAGAGAGTGGGTATGTGTGGGAGGGTGGCGAGGGAGGTGGAGGTGAGAGGAGGAGTAGAGGGAAAGGGAGAGGGAATCTTAAGCAGGCTCCATACTCAGAATGGAGCCTGGGCCAGGGCGGGGTGCCACTACCCTGAGATCAGGACCCGAGCTGAAGTTAAGAGTCAGATGCTTATCCAACTGAGCCACCCAGGTGCCTCATGTCTCCCCCTTTTTTATATATTGCTTTAGCTAGAGTATTTTCAGTCACAGTGGTGATAGCAGCCTTGCTTTGTTCCATTTGTTTTAACTACTTTATTATTTATTTGTGAAGACTGCTATTAGATTTTGGCCACATACATGTCATAATAATTTTAAAGAATTTTATTTTTAAAAATCCTATTAAGGATTTAAAAAATAACCAGGGTTGATGTTTAGCCTTAATAATTTATTGAAATATGTATTTATTTAATAACATTTATTGAGATAATTATGTATTTTTTAACTTTTGAACTATTGATAACGTGTTCTCTGAATTGATTTCCTCAGAATATTGAGGCATCTATATTTTTAAATCTCTTAGGTTATGATATGTTGTCAATTCAGTAAACTTTCAGATGAGAGTTGTATGATATTTTATTGGGCATTTGTGTCTTTATTTTTTAATGAAATTACTACTAATTTTCTTGTGCTATATTTTCAAAGTATGAGTATCAAAGCTATATTAATTTTATAACCTGATTTGGGGAGTTTTCCACCTTTTGTTGAACAAAGTTACTTTAATATGTTATTTGTAGATTCTGTCTCTGAATAACATGTATATATCAGAGGCAGGCTGTTTTGTTTGTGGTTTTTCCCCTAAAGCTAAATATTAAGTTTTTAGATACTGAAATTTAAAATCTATTTGATATGGAGAATTCCTAAAGGAATTTCATTTTGCCTGTACTTTTTAAAAAATAATTTTAGGCGTTGAGGAATAAATGCCTTGTCTCTTTATAATGAGTATGATTTCAGTGTTTAAGAATCAGGTGAAATGTAGAATATTCATTGAAATATCTTCCATGAATTAATAGGAATGTTTAGTTGAAATGAATGCTTACACAGGTGTTGATTAGGATTGATTCTGTCATTTAACTGAAGCCACTTTAAAACACTGATACTTAGATTCAATTCAGAGATAGAGGGCCTTGTGTCCTGTTTGGAATGGGCATTTCCTCTTTTCTTAGGAGTTCTGAAAGTATCCATGCATGTCATACTTAAATGTGTTTTGATCCTTTGATCCTTCTGTTTTGGGAGGTGCACTTCAAACCTGCAAAACTAGGTCATTACGTCATGAGAAAAAATCAAGGTGTTAGCTGTCAGATAATATAGGGGGTATGTTATAGATATAAGAATTAAATTTACAAAATTAAAGTTTCATTATGCATGTATAAAATTATTAAAGAAATATTAGAAGAAAATAATATAAAAGAACTTAACCCATTTTTCTCTATTACAAATTCTATATTTATAAGAAATAATGAGTTTCCTTACCAATGGACAAACTTTGAATACCATCAGATTTGTGAAAGAAACTTTATTCACAATTTTAAGGGTTCATGTGTCAATATTTGAAAAACAAATACACTATTGTGTGGAATACAAAATGCTAAAAAAACAAAACAAAACAAAAAAACCAAAAGAACCAAAATGCTTTGAAAATTAAGAATCTTAGTATCCTTTGATGGCTTTTACTTTGTCGTGGTTCCTGAAAGGAAACCGGCAGGAATTGGTCCAGGTTTTAGATTTTTAGATATGAAATTTTGTCACAGAATTGTCAACCTCTAGTATTTATTGTTGGATATGTGCTAGTCAGTGAAAAATATTTCGGAACAAAATAGCCTTTTCCTGAAGGAATTAAGAATCTGTTTCAGCACCAAGTCCCATTCTCATCTCCAATGTTTGTCAGAAAACAGCATTGGGTGCTAAATATTTAGTACATAACAACTCTGTTGTCACTTTACAATAGCAATTGACAAATGATCTATATTGTCAAAGGGAAACTTTTAAAGCCATTTCTTAAACATATTTATTGAGGATTTTGCCAGCAATAAGTAGGAATACACATTTTTTTCTGGTGTGTTTATTCCTTAATCTACCATCTTTAAGGATGTGCCAATTATAATTTATCCAGTACCTGTTGTGGAACCTGGATAACAAGATAATGCAAGTAATTAGCAAGGTTTGCACACTATAGAAAGGTACCGTGTTTCCTGACATGTTCAAGCTAATAGAGTGAAGTTACACTGATAAGATCCTATTTCTATTTCATCCCTGAGGACAATAATTATTACTTTTTAATCCTATTTAGGTAAGGATGAAGTTCATGGGTTTATTCCAGGCATTTATATACAAATGAAGTAGAATTTAGTTTGGATTAGCTCCCCAAAGATCAAGAGTTTGGGGTTTTCATGTAGAGAAGAGCTTTGTAAGGAGAACATCTTCATCTGTCTGCCAAATCTTTTTGTTTCCCCTCACCCTTTTTTCCACTACAGGTGCTTTTTATTTCCATTCTTCAATCCAACCAGAATAGAATTAATGACATTCTATTTTCTGTTATCCAGTGTTTGGACTAAGACAAGATTGGCTTTGCATCTTGTAGACCCTGTAGGACCATAAATGAGTACTTCCATTTTCTCTCTTCCATGAATTTGAATCTACAATAGAGATTAATTTATCTTAAGGAACAACTAGTTTTTAAAGACGAAAAGAAGCAACATAACTTTTTTTTTTGAATAAGCATAATTTAGGCAGTCACATAGTCTTTAAGATGACTCTGCACTTCAGTGTAACTAGAGTGAGGAGCAATATTCAGAATAAGTTGTGGTGTGAAGAGAATTAGGGTGTATTCTAGCCAGTAAGGTAGGAGCAATGTTTCCCTTCTGGTATAGGTTTGGTATTCTTTTCCTTCTGAGCCTAGTAGAACATCAGTTCTTTTGGATTTAACTTGTCTTCCCTTTCACATTATTGGAATAAAAAAAGCAAAACTACGAAAGACAACTTGCTAATGAGTTTTTCATCCTCGTAGGTTCTCTTAGGAAATTCTGATTATTGCAAATAAATGTTACCCTACAGTACACTTTTTCCCTCACCAGCATGTCCTCCAATAGGGAGGAGGAAAAGGATTTGTCTTTAAAATTAGAAAATAACCTTATACAGCATCTTAAAAATGAAAGTAATTTACATCTTTACCACTTTAGAATTATTGGATGTATTCAGTTTCAGCATGTTTTTCACTAAGCTCTCTTCCTTTTAAATTTTTTATGGAAGTTTTGACTTTACTAGGTTTTGTATTTAAATAATATAGGCTTTCCTCCATTCATAGATTTAACATGGGCTTATAAGGTCAGTATTTTAACCTTGGTAACATTGCTTCTTACTGACTATTTTAAAGTCAACATGCTTTCCTTTTTTCTTTCCAGGCAAAGAAAATTAGTAATGTTTAGACTTTCTGGCAACACATTGCTTGAGTGAACTTAATATGTACTTTTAAGGAAAAAAGTCACCTTGTGAAAAGTTGTTTCCCTATAAATAGAATTAATGTTAATTTCTAGGATTTTTCAAAAGCTTCTTTATTCATTCATTCATTTCAAAGATGGCTTAGTCCTCAAGCTCTTTGTGAACTTGATGCACTGGTTTCTATATGATTTGATAAAAATCAAGAAAGATTTAGTTGACTTTTACAAATGCATGTGGCATGAATTTTTGTTCTGTTTATTAGCAGTTTATTTGCAAAAGCTGATACATATGAACAAAGGTGCCAGTTTTCATGATTCAAATAGAAAAAGAAACAATTTCTCAAATGAGTATCAGAGCCACAGACTTACCTGTTTAGTAAACTTGAACCTACTTTAAAAAATTTGGTCCATGTAATAAGAGATCTTTCCTTACTTGATGTAATAAATGTTAACAAGATATCAGTAGGACAAATTGTCAAAAAACTGTTAATTTCTGTTTATGAACATTTTTTTCTTTCCAACAGTAAATTGTCTATTATACACAATTACCTATATACAACCATGGAAACACAGGCATATTATGTTATATTATTACTTTCATATTATTCCTGTAAGTCAATTATCTTATATTTCAGTTCATTGCTATGCCTGGGAACTCCTCTGTGCAGGAGGACTCTGGAATCAAAATTTGAATGAAACTAAAATTGTGAAATCCCAATATGATAAGACAAATTGAAGTTGAGAATAAAATTAGGATGACACAGGCATGCTCAGTTGATTAAGCATCTGCCTTTGGCTCAGGTCATGATCCTAGGACCCTGGGGTTGATCCCGAGTTGGGCTGTCTTCTCAGTGGGGAGTTTGCAGCTCCCTTTCCCTCTGCCCTTCCCTCTGCTCATGCTTTCTTTCTCTCTCTCTCTAATAAATAGGATCTTTTAAAGACTTAGAATGACACAGTGGATTTGATAGGGCTAGTATTTTCATTTCTGTGTAGTCAGTTAAAGGGGGAGACTGATGGCTTAGGGATGATAATAGCAACTGACCAAGAATACTTTATCTTTCCCCTCAGCCTGACTAAACTTTGACAGACCCTTGACCTCCTTTTTCTTAGAGCATTTACTTAGAAAACTTGGGACGGTAAAATCTTTTTTGGCCATTTTTTATATATATGCAAATTTTCTTAAAAGACTCATGCTAATTTTACAACCCAGGAGGTCTTTCTCCAGGACCTGGGAGCCGTCCCTTTGAAGTGTAATCATCAAGGAAGATATCTTACATGTGAGTGGAGTCAGACTTACTCGGAGTTCTGGCCTCTTTTCTCTATTGCAGTAGCCATGTATGTTACTCAGCTTATGCCACCATAACAAAATACCACAGACTGGGTAGCTTATACAGTAGAACTTTATTTTTCATAGTATGGAGATCGAAAAGCCTAAGACCAGGGTGTTAACAGGATGGGGTTTGCATGAGGGGTTTTGTACTGGCTCACAGATGGCCTTTTCAGTGTCCTCACATGGCCAGAGCAGGTAGGTGGAGAGGAGAGGCCAAGTAGGCTCTCTGAGTTTTCTTTTTTTAAGGGCAATATCATTAGTGTCCCACTCTTACAACTTCATTTAGACCAAATTACCTCTCAAAGAACCCATTTCTATGTGCCATCACATTGAGGACTAGAGTTTCAACATATAAATTTGGGGGTAGACACGATTCAGTCCACAGCGCCTTGAAGAAAATCTTCCTAATCTATTTAATTTTGTCCAGTGAAATTTTAGATTTGATACAACCCACCAACAGTGGAGAGTAATTTCATAGATGAAAATAATTCTTCATCCCCTGTTCTTGGAGTCACATTGGGTTAGGAATAGACAAAGAGATGTACTGTGCTTTTCTTAGGCATTTTATATTTCCCATAGGTAAAGCAATTTTTAAGTAAATTATGAAAAAGAAATTTTTCTTTAGTGCCCATCCAAATCTCCTCTTTCATTTTACTTGTCTCTTGTATTTACTTCAGGAAAAGGGAGGTGAAAAGTCAGGGAAGGCCTCCTGAAAATAATGACATTTGAATATAATAATAGTTGGAGAACAGGATACATTATGTGGATAGCAGTTAGAAGAAAGGAAACAGCTAATGTAAGGGAGATGGGTGAACTAATAATGATAACAGCAATAACAAAGTTAGTTATAACATTTATTTAATTTCTGCTATGTGCCAGGCTCTGTTCTAAACACTTAATGTGCATTAATTCATTTAATCGTTATAGCAACCCTATGAGGTACATACAAGAATTGTTCCCATTTTGGACATAAAGAAATTAGGATACAGGGAATTAACAAATTTGCTCAAGGCCATAAACCTAATAAATGATAGAGCTGGGACTTACATCCAGGCATTATTGGCCTAGTACCTATGTACTTAACCTCAAAATGGCACTGTCACTGAATATATGTCATCACTCTGGAGATATACATATTTTAATCAAGTAATGACCTCTTATGGTAGGATTTTGACCATGTGTTCAAGTTAATGAGGAAAAATTGTTTTTGAAGGGGCAGTGGAGTTGGAACAGTCTTTTAAAAATACTTCTCAAATTGTAGAATCTTAAAAATACCTGTTTGTTTTGAAGGAAAGATCAGTGCCAATAACAAAGTAGATAATAAAATACATATTACTTATATAGTATTTTATAGCTTACAAAATGCTTTAACCTGTGTATTTTCCTTAAGATTTTATCAATGACTATAAGATTAAGGAAGTTACCATAACTTTTGAAGAAATTGTGCAAATTTTCAAAGATGTGATGGCTAATTAGGGGGTAAGAGTCTGTATTAAACATGAGACTGCCTGATGTCTGATTCCTTAAACTTTTCACTAATTAGTTTCAACAAAGATAGGATATAAAAGTGATTTAAAAACTGAGATTTGAAGGTTGGAAGAAAGTGGTTAAAGATCCACAAATATATATACTTGGTATCTTTGAAAACAACTCTTCTTATTGACTATAAGACCTGTAATTGGGGGAATCATTGAAGAATTTTTTTGGGAAAACTCCACAGTCAACAAATTAATTTTGACAATTGAGAGAAAACACAAATGTAATTGCTAATCAAAGGATACTCTGGGGGAAGCCCCAGCCACTTATAATCTAATTAGGGACAGTCAGGATGAAATCAGAGAAAAGAGATCGTAGCCAACATTTGAAGAAAGCACATTTAAGAGGTAAAGAAAATAGTCATGAACTGGCTCCCGTAATTTCAAAGCTCCATAGAGACTGCCAGTTGAACTGTTATCTTTTGATATTGATGAATTATTTTCTAGTAAAACTCTGTTTCTTTCTTTAAAAATTTAGAGATTAAAAATACCTAAATTGAAACATTCAATTATAGGAAGCAAATTATAATGGGTGGCCTTTATGATTGCTGTACTAAAAATAAGAGACTAGAAGACAATTAAATATTTAGCTAAAGTGAGAGGACTCCATAGCTGAGAATTACGAGGCAGAAGAAACTCTTCTCTCCACTTTGCATATTAAAGACCTGAAGGAAAGAATGTGCTATTTATTGATAAAGTGTTTGGGGGCAAAGAGTTAAACTCACAACAGGTAGCCCAAAGTACTTTTGAAAAGTACATGGCTGAGAACACTTTGCATTTTGAAAAGGTATACAAGCTGACAAAATGTAGATTAGTGACAGGAAAAGAAGGATATGTAAACTTTATGAGATCACATTTTATTAAAAAAAGGTATAAAATTTAAGAGAAACCAAATACAATGTATTTGGAGCTTATGGAACCTTTCAGTATTCTGATTCTTACCCTGTTAAACCATGGAATGCGAAAATAATAGAATACAAAGAAATAGACACAGCAAGACAGTGATAATCTGTCTCTTTCCCTTTGTTTTTGTGTCTCATACCCTTGCTTTCTCACTTGATCTTTCCAAGTCTATCAGAATGAAGAGAATCTCAGAAATAGAAAGGATTTTGGTATGTTCATTGCCAGAGAGGGATAAGGGGCTTTGAGAAAGTGATAGAAGTCTTTGTGTGCATGCTTTGTGTGTGTGTGTGTGTGTGTGTGTGTGTGTGAGAGAGAGAGAGAGAGAGAGAGAAAGAGAATGAATGTGTGTGTGTGTCTGTCTCTCCTTTCCAATAAAGCAGTGGTTCTCAACCATGGCTGTATGAATATGAACAAGGGAACTTAAAAAAATTTCCAGTCTGGGATCCCTGGGTGGCACAGCAGTTTGGCGCCTGCCTTTGGCCCAGGGCGCGATCCTGGAAACCCGGGATCGAATCCCACATCAGGCTCCCGGTGCATGGAGCCTGCTTCTCCCTCTGCCTATGTCTCTGCCTCTCTCTCTCTCTCTGTGACTATCATAAATAAAAAAAAAAAAAGTCTTAAAAAAAAAAAATTTCCAGTCTGCTCCAGGCCAGTTGTATCAGAATCTGTGGAGGCAGAAATCAAGCATCCCATGATTCCAAGAAGCAGCTAAGATTGAGATAAATACTATAAAGTAGCCAAATCAAGTAGCTGTCGATACTTCACTCTTTTAAGAATTTACCTGGGAGGGCAGCCCCAAAGCATCGGGGGTGTGGTTAACCTGCTTGTCTTAGAGGATTTATCCTTTTGGTAAGTAGCAGTAAAAACCCTGCATTTCTTTTTTTTTTTTTTAAGATTTTTATTTATTTGTTCATGAGACACACAGATAAAGAGAGGCTTAGACACAGGCAGAGGGAGAAGCAGGCTCCATGCAGGGAGCCTGATGTGGGACTCAATCCCAAAACTCTGGGATCACGCCCTGAGCTAAAGGCAGATGCTCAACTGTTGAGCCACCCAGGCATTCCTACATTTATTTTTCTAAGTGGCTATTGTAAACCTGTATCTCCACTCTGGAAAAACCTTCAGTGACAAAATAACAACTATATATTGACTTTAAATAATAATTATACTAGTTGTCTCCTCTTAAAAACTCTTCTGCTTACTTAATTTTATACACTAAACTTACCATATTGCCCTTCTGTCACTTTCTTTATCAGCAAAATTGTTTCTAGTCCCATGAATTTGCTGTAAGGTTTTACTTATAATCCAACCTTCATCTCCCCATTAAAGCACAGAATTCTTATCAGAATTATTCTCTTTAAAGTTTAGCTGAGTGTGTATTTATGTCAAAACTTTAGCTAGTGATCACAAAAACCTATGAGTAGGTAAACACCATGCTTTTTTTAAAAAAAAAAATACCTGTTGACAAAACTAATGGGTAGTTGTTATAACACTTATATACATTTTCCAATATTCATTAACCTTTTTGAAGTTATGATTGGTATATCTATATCCTGCCATGTTACCTATATACCATCTCTTTTAATGTTAATATGGAGTATAAAAGCATTTATACATAAAATACATGCTTCTCAGCATTTATTTCCTTAAAGAATGTAGTGTGTTTTCGAATATTTATCTAACAAAAGTTTGATAATAGTATGAAGTATAAAAATTGCTGAATCAGGTATAAGAATTTAGATAATCAGTGAAGATTATACACAAATAAACCGAGAGGAAAGATGAAATAGATTTTAAAACCGTAATTGAACACAAAGATAGCCAAAGGATTTTAGAAGGAAGAAAAATGATTACAAATGGGAAAAAAGAATGAAATACCTTAGTAATAATCAAATAGAAATTTAGTATATGAATAATCAACAATCTATAATAAATTTGGAAATGCATGACCTAAGAATATATCTTATAATTGCTAGCACTGTACGTAATGTAAAATATATTAATAAAAACTATTAATATATACTGGAATAAAATATGTCTCATCAGGCACAGCCTGCTTTGTATGAATTCAATCCCCTGTACTCCTTATTTCTTCTACAGGAGTTACTGAATTTGTGTAGTTGTTGCTAATCTCTCTGTTCTAAAACAAACACCATTTTGCTTTTTGATTGTTCTTTATTTATAGCAATTTTTTTATACTCCTGACTTCTGCCAGTCACCTGTTGCTAATGGCTTGTGGTCTTTTTCCTTTTGCTTGGGCAAAGCTTAAACATTGTTACAGTCTGTGGCATTTGAGTAGAGTTCCAAATTCTTGAATTTGAATGGTTCCTGGTGGGACGTGTCCACCCAGACAGTTCCCTTCTTTTTACTGGAAAACCTGCTATGCTAGATGCTCCCCCGTTGGTTTTAGTATGATACTGACTTTGTGGAGGAAAAAATCAAATTAGCAGTCACTGGATATATATTAAATGCAAAGCACAGCTACTGCTAATCTCTGGGGTAAGAGAGAAGGTTATAGGTAGAGGGAGCTACATATATGGTTGTAGCTAGTTTTAACCTACCACTAGATCATAGAGCATTCGATACTGTTCTCACATTTTATCTATTGATTTTTTTTTTTTTTGGTTTTATAGCTTCAGTTATATTAAACCTTCACATTTGTGTTAACTATACAGCTGTGTAAAAACTACACATATAAGTGGCTTACAAGTAACTTTTAAAAATTCAAGCCAGCACTGGAGTCTGTGGGATTGTCTTTCTTTAGATGGAGTATGCCCCTTATTTTCTCACTGCCAAGGCTTCTGGAAGGCTGTCTTGAGCATTGAGGGAAGTTCCCAGTGGGTCCCACTATTAATCTTTGAAAAATTTTAATGTTATGAGGAAGAAATTAGAAGGAAATCCCTTATTATTTTTAAAAACAATGAATAAATTAATGTTTACTGCCTGCTCCAGATGAAGTGAGAGTATTTCAGGGAAAATATAGGTAACCTTAAGTGTTAAGAACAGGATGATATATATGAACATAAGATTTAAAAGGATAGATATTTATAGATTTAAGTCATAATTTCTTTTTAAAGTATAAGGGCATTCAAGATTATCAAAGGCTGGGGCAGCCTGGGTAGCTCAGCGGTTTAGCACCACCTTTGGCCCAGGGCCTGATCCTGGAGACCCGGGATCGAGTCCCACGTCAGGCTCCCGGCATGGAGCCTGCTTCTCCCTCTGCCTGTGTCTCTGCCTCTCTCTCTCTCTCTGTGTCTCTCATGAATAAATAAATAAAATCGTAAAAAAAATATATATATATTAAAAAAAATCTCAAAGGCTACAATAGTCCTTTGCAATGTTATAAGTAATATTGCTACATTGCTTTAAATTGTGAAACAGAATATTTTTTTTAAAAACTTGATTTTCATTTAGGTAAGTTCTCAGTTGACTATTGCCAACTCAGGCCAGAGAAGAGGTCTCATTAAATTGAAAGGGAATGAAATGATGTGAAGTGTATTGTACAACTATAACAGAGTAAAATTAGAAATCAGTAGTAAAAGGAAATTAGGTAAATTCAGAAATTTGTGGAAATTAACACACTTTTACATAACCAGTAAGTCAAAAAGGAAATCACCAGGGAAATTAAATACCTTGAGGTAAATGAAAATAAACAGACAATATATCATAATTTATGGGATTGAAATGGTGCTCAGAGGGAAATTTATTGCTATAAAAACCTATGTTAAAAAAAGATCTCAGAAACCAGTGACCTTACCTTCCACATAAGCAACTAGAAAAAACAGAGCAAACTAAACATAGGCATGTGGAAGGAAAGAAATAATAATATCACCCTCACTCTCCGTAAGCAGGCACATATAAGACAACAGGAAGTCTACTGGAATCAGAGTGCTAGTGTTCTAACTGGCTTTTTTTTTAATATTGACCATAATAATTGGAACAACTGTCATGTATGCAAGTCTGACCCCTTTCTTTCCTTAGGATTTTTTCTTCCCAAGAAAGCTCCGTTTTGGCCATCTCATGCATTTTTCTAGTCAAGCTCGCACATGCATTAATCCCAAGTGGGCAAAGGTCAGTCTTAAACTGAAACTACAATTTTACTATGCAAAAATGTATAAGAGATTGTTATATTTTATTTCCTCCATTTTAAAATGCTCTTATCTTTCATCTGTGGTTCCTATTCAGTAATTGACAGTGAGTTAAGAGGAGGGAAGAGGTCAGACAACATGACAGAGGGAGCACTTGTAATAAAACACAGATACAGGAAATTGTGCTAATAGGTTAACTCCCTACTAATGTGAATAAATCCCTCTGTGAACCTTTTCTGTGATTACTTTCATGAAGTAATTATTGTCTGGCCTAAAAGCTTATAGTTAAATTAAAATTAGCAAATTTTTATAGAGTACTGTGGTAATGTCATGTTTCCTGTCACAGCAGCATGATACTTTTTTGGTTTTAAGGTGTTTGTTCATTCACCCCTTCATTCTTTTGACAACATATGTTGTATGCTCATTATGTTCCAGTCAGATATGTGTATAAATGATTGCACTACAGTGGGGTAAAGGCAGATTAGCAGTTTGGACCCAGACGAAGGGGAGTAAAAAGGAGAGTGTCATCAATTCTGCTTGGTTGTGTAAGGAAAAGCTTACATGAGATTTGGTCTTGCAAGATGAAAGTCTTAGAGTCTATCGGGGGAACAATAAGAAGGAACATTACAGGCAGAATGAAAGTTTGTGTAAGGAATGAAATAATGGGACTTGTTCAGGGAACTGTAAATAGTTCCACATGCTCAGAGAGTCCCAGAAGCCACAGAGTTTGGTGTCAGAAAAGCTGGACTTGAACTTAGCTCTGACATTTACTGCCTGTATAACTTAGGTCAAGTCACTTAACCTTTCAACACCTGAGTTTTTACTCATTTGAAAAATGAGAATAGTAGTATTCACCTTAGAGGATTTTTTTCTTCTTTTTTATAAGGATTGAATAAAATGTGGCCTTTTAAAGAGTTTCTGGCACATGAAAAATACCCTTTAGTTGTAAGCAGTTGTTGTGGTCCACATTGTCTTTAAGATCATTGTTGCTTTTAGGATAGAGGAAGAAGGAGATAAAGTTGGAAGAGGTGAGAAAGGATCAAGCCATAGAGGACTGTGGGTGTTCTGCTGAGAAATCTGATCTGCATACTTCTAAATGTAATTTCACTGACAATAACCTCTTCCAAAATTGTATGAAATCCATCTTTAAAGCATACTGTCCTTATCTGCATGTTTTAACCTTCCAATTATGTTTATTAATCTCCAGTATCTTTACTGTTCTCTTCCTTGTCACACATTCTTTCATCCATCATTTTTCTTTTATGTTTAGCCATGTAATTTTAAGTGTTTTCAAAAGATTCACAAATTAATTTTCATTTGCATCTTCACTTATAGTTATTTCTATGAATAAGGAATCAAGCTTTTAACTTGATATTTTTATCATGAAACCATCTCTTCTTCAATCTTAATTTTCTCATTTATTTTACTTGCTTAAATGATTAGCAGTTAAGAAAAAGAAAAGCGAAAAAATACTCTTGTATCCACATGCTTTATTGGAACTACAAGACCGACATGACATAACTATATTAATTATGGGATATAAATAGAACTTTCATTATATGTTGTCAAAAACATGATTTTTATAAAAAATTATCCTATAACTTTAAAATGTAGACAAATCAGTTGGTTCAGATTTGCTGTTCTGAACAAAAAGAAAGTAGCTGTGTATGGAAGCTATTAGGAATATATTTATGCATGAAAATGAATTTGATTCTGAATAGCACCCTGAAAAAGTATGTTTTTTTGCTATATTTCAAAGTAGTCATTTCCATAACTCTCACCAATGATACATTTGTATTGCCAAATCCCTCCTACTGAACTAGCGAAAACTGAAAAATTCATCAGACATAAAGTTGTTTGAAGAAAAATGCATAATCTAAAGTTGTTATACTTTGCAAACTGAATATGCTAGAATATTACCTTTAAATTTTTCTTATACCAAAATAATTTTTAAAAATTGTTTTGAAGGATAGTCTTTTTTTAGGCTTAGAGGAATGAACATTTAAATATTAAGGAATTTATAAAGAAGGAACATTTTTAACCCCACTAGTTAAATATGTCATAAAATTCATCCATTTGAAGTATACAATTCAGTAATTTTAATATATTAAGAGTTGTACAACCACCACCAAAATCTAAATTTAGAACATATTCATCACCCCATTACCCTGTGCCCATTACAGTCACTCTTTAGACCTACCCCAGCCCTAGACCTTATATCTACTTTCTCTCCCTATGAAATCACATATCTGGACAGTTCATATAAATGGAATCATAAAATAGGTGATTTTTTTTTGTGATTGGCATCATTTGCTTAGCATGATATTTTCAAGGTTCATCTATCACATAACATGTACTGGTATTTGATTCCTTTATTGCTGCATAATATTCCTTTGTGTGGATATAATACAGTTTGTTTATTCATTCATCACCTGATAGACATTTGGGTTGTTTCCACATCTTGCTTATTAGGAATAATGTTCTAATATTCAAATATTTTGTGCAGATATGTTTTTATTTAACTTGCTGTTGCCAAGGTCATATGATTAACTATATATTTAACCTTTTGAAAAACTGCCAAACTGTCTTCCAAAGCTACTGTGCCATTTTGCACTCCCACCAGCAATGTGTGAGGATTCAGTTTCTTCATCTTCTTGTGGTTTATCTTTTAGATTATACCTATTCCAGTAGGTGTGAAGTGTTACCTTATTGGCGGCTTTGATTTGCATTTCTGTAATGACTCATGTTGCTGAGCATCTTTTCATGTGCTTATTGACCCTTGTATATCTTCTCTGGAAAGTGTCTTTACAGGTCCCTGGCCCATTTTTTAAAATTGGGCTCATTATTTAGTTGTAAAAGTTCTTTATTCTGAATATTAGTTTCTTCTCAGATATATGATCTGCAAATATTTTCTCTTATCCTACAGATTGCCTGTTTATTTTTCTTAATGGTATAATTTGCAACACAAAAGTTTTTTAATTTTGATATAGTCCAATTTACGTTTTTTCCCCTTTGTTGTTTGTATTTTAGGTGTCATATCTAAGAAACTATTGTTTAATCCCAAGTCACAAAGACTGATTCCTATGTTTTTTTCTGAGAGTTTGATAGTTTAACTCGTATATTAGGGCTATTATACACTTTGGGTTTTGTTTTATTTGTTAGTATGATATAAAGAAGAGGTCCAGCTTCATTTTTTTTTTCTTGCATGCAGATATCCAGTTATTCAGCACCATTTATTGAAAATACTTCATTATTCATTGAATTGTCTTGACAATCGTGGCAAAGATCAATTGACCATAAATGTAAATGTTAATTTCTGGACTCTCAGTTCTATCCCATTGACATATATGTCTGTTTTATTCCATTACTATGTGGCTGTCTTAATCACTGTGGCTTTGCAATAAGTTTTAAAACCAAGAGTAGTGAGTCTTCCAACTTTGTTCTTTTTTTCCCCCCCAACGATTATTCAGGCTATTCTGGGTCTCCTGAATGTTCATATGAATTTTAGGATCAGTTTATCATTTCTGTAAAAAAAAAAAGTAGCTGGGATTTTGCTAGACATGGTGTTGAATTTCTAGATCAATTTGAAAGTATTGCCATCTTAACAATATTAAGTCTTCTGATCCATAAACATGGGATAGGAGGTTTTTTAGAACTTCTTTGATTGCTTTCAACAATGTAACTTTTAACAAAGCACAACAAACCTTGTGCTTTGTTAAATTTATTCCTAAATATTTTGTTACTTTTGATGCTCATTGTAAATAAAATTATATTCTTAATTTCATTTTCAAATTGTTTATTGCTGGTGTATGGAAGTACGATTTTTTTTGTATGTTAATCTTATGTCCTGCAACATTGCTAAACTTGTTTACTGTTCTAACAACTGTTAGTAATTTTTACTTTTTTAATTTATTTATTTTTAAATTTTTTTTAAATTTATTTTTTATTGGTATTCAATTTACCAAAATACAGAATAACCCCCAGAGCCTGTCACCCATTCACTCCCATCCCCCGCCCTCCTCCCCTTGTACCACCCCTTGTTCATTTCCCAGAGTTAGGAGTCTTTATGTTCTGTCTCCCTTTCTGATATTTCCCACACATTTCTTCTCCCTTCCCTTATATTCCCTTTCACTATTATTTATATTCCCCAAATGAATGAGAACATATAATGTTTGTCCTTCTCCGACTGACTTCTCTCAGCATAATACCCTCCAGTTCCATCCACGTTGAAGCAAATGGTGGGTATTTGTCATTTCTAATGGCTGAGTAATATTCCATTGTATACATAAACCACATCTTCTTTATCCATTCATCTTTTGATGGACATCGAGGCTCCTTGCACAGTTTGGCTACTGTGGCCATTGCTGCTAGAAACATCGGGTTGCAGGTATCCCGGCGTTTCATTGCATCTGTATCTTTGGGGTAAATCCCCAACAGTGCAATTGCTGGGTTGTAGGGCAGATCTATTTTTTTTTTTTAATTTTTATTTATTTATGATAGTCACACACACAGAAAGAGAGGCAGAGACACAGTCAGAGGGAGAAGCAGGCTCCATGCACCGGGAGCCCAACGTGGGATCCCTGGGTGGCGCAGTGGTTTAGCGCCTGCCTTTGGCCCAGGGCGTGATTCTGGAAATTAGGGCAGATCTATTTTTAACTCTTTGAGGAACCTCCACACAGTTTTCCAGAGTGGCTGCACCAGTTCACATTCCCACCAACAGTGTAAGAGGGTTGGTTCCCTTTTCTCCTCATCCTCTCCAACATTTGTGGTTTCCTGCCTTGTTAATTTTCCCCATTCTCCCTGGTGTGAGGTGGTATCTCATTGAGGTTTTGATTTGTATTTCCCTGATGGCAAGTGATGCAGAGCATTTTCTCATCTGCGTGTTGGCCATGTCTATGTCTTCCTCTGTGAGATTTCTGTTCATGTCTTTTGCCCATTTCATGATTGGATTGTTTCTTTGGTGTTGAGTTTAAGAAGTTCTTTATAGATCTTGGAAACTAGTCCTTTATCTGATACGCCATTTGCAACTATCTTCTCCCATTCTGTAGGGGTTGTCTTTTTGTTTTGTTGACTGTATCCTTTGCTGTGCAAAAGCTTCTTATCTTGATGAAGTCCCAATAGTTCATTTTTGCTTTTGTTTCTTTTGCCTTCGTGGATGTATCTTGCAAGAAGTTACTGTGGCCAAGTTCAAAAAGGGTGTTGCCTGTGTTCTCCTCTAGAATTTTGATGGAATCTTGTCTCACATTTAGATCTTTCATCCATTTTGAGTTTATCTTTGTATATGGTGAAAGAGAGTGGTCTAGTTTCATTCTTCTGCATGTGGATGTCCAATTTTCCCAGCACCATTTATTGAAGAGACTGTCTTTCTTCCAGTGGATAGTCTTTAATACTTTATCGAATATTAGTTGACCATAAAGTTCAGGGTCCACTTCTGGATTCTCTATTCTGTTCCATTGATCTATGTGTCTGTTTTTGTGCCAGTACCACACTGTCTTGATGACCACAGCTTTGTAGTACAACCTGAAATCTGGCATTGTGATGCCCCCAGATATGGTTTTCTTTTTTAAAATTCCCCTGGCTATTCGGGGTCTTTTCTGATTCCACAAAAATCTTAAAATAATTTGTTCTATCTCTCCGAAGAAAGTCCATGGTATTTTGATAGGGATTGCATTAAACATGTATATTGCCCAGGGTAACATTGACATTTTCACAATATTAATTCTGCCAATCCATGAGCATGGAATATTTTCCATCTCTTTATGTCTTCTTCAATTTCTTTCAGAAGTGTTCTATAGTTTTTAGGGTATAGATCCTTTACCTCTTTGGTTAGGTTTATTCCTAGGTATCTTATGCTTTTGGGTGCAATTGTAAATGGGATTGACTCCTTAATTTCTCTTTCTTCAGTCTCATTGTTAGTGTATAGAAATGCCACTGACTTCTGGGCATTGATTTTGTATCCTGCCACGCTACCGAATTGCTGTATGAGTTCTAGCAATCTTGGCGTGGAGTCTTTTGGGTTTTCTATGTAGAGTATCATGTCATCAGCAAAGAGGGAGAGTTTGACTTCTTCTTTGCCAATTTGAATGCCTTTAATGTCTTTTTGTTGTCTGATTGCTGGGTCTAGGACTTCCAGTACTATGTTGAATAGCAGTGGTGAGAGTGGACATCCCTGTCTTGTTCCTGATCTGAGGGGAAAGGCTCCCAGTGCATCCCCATTGAGAATGATATTTGCCGTGGGCTTTTTGTAGATGGCTGTTAAGATGTTGAGGAATGTTCCCTCTATCCCTACACTCTGAAGAGTTTTGATCAGGAATGGATGCTGTATTTTGTCAAATGCTTTCTCTGCATCTAATGCGAGGATCATATGGTTCTTGGTTTCTCTCTTGTTGATATGATGAATCACATTGATTGTTTTACGGGTGTTTAACCAGCTTTGTGTCCTGGGGATAAATCCTATTTGGTCATGGTGAATAATTTTCTTAATGTACTGTTGGATCCTATCGGCTATTATCTTGTTGAGAATTTTTGCATCCATGTTCATCAGGGATATTGGTCTGTAATTCTCCTTTTTGGTGGGGTCTTTGTCTGGTTTTGGAATTAAGGTGATGCTGGCCTCATAGAACGAATTTGGAAGTACTCCATCTCTTTCTATCTTTCCAAAGCTTTAGTAGGATACGTATGGTTTCTTCTTTAAACGTTTGATAGAATTCCCCTGGGAAGCCATCTGGCCCTGGACTTTTGTGTCTTGGGAGGTTTTTGATGACTGCTTCAATTTCCTCCCTGGTTATTTGCCTGTTCAGGTTTTCTATTTCTTCCTGTTCCAGTTTTGGTAGTTTGTGGCTTTCCAGGAATGCGTCCATTTCTTCTAGATTGCCTAACTTATTGGCATATAGCTGTTCATAATATGTTTTTAAAATCGTTTGTATTTCCTTGGTGTTGGTAGTGATCTCTCCTTTCTCATTCATGATTTTATTAATTTGAGTCTTCTCTCTCTTCTTTTTAATTAGGCTGGCTAATGGTTTATCTATCTTATTATTCTTTCAAAGAACCAACTCCTGGTTCTGTTGATCTGTTCCACAGTTCTTCTGGTCTCGGTTTCGTTGAGTTCTGCTCGAATCTTTATTAACTCTCTTCTTCTCCTGGGTGTAGGATCTATTTGCTGTTTTTTTCTCTAGCTCCTTTATGTGTAAGGTTAGCTTTTGTATTTGAGTTCTTTCCTGTTTTTGGATGGATGCTTGTATTGCAATGTATTTCCCCCTGAGGACTGCTTTTGCTGCATCCCAAAGATTTTGAACTGTTTATCTTCATTCTCATTAGTTTCCATGAATCTTTTTAATTCTTCCTTAATTTCCTGGTTGACCCTTTCATCTTTTAGCAGGATGGTCCTTAACCTCCACGTGTTTGAGGTCCTTCCAAACTTCTTGCTGTGATTTAGTTCTAATTTTAAGGCATTATGGTCTGAGAATATGCAGAGGACAATCCCAATCTTTTAGTATCGGTTCAGACCCGATTTGTGACCCAGTATGTGGTCTATTCTGGAGAAAGTTCTATGTGCACTTGAGAAGAATGTGTATTCAGTTGAGTTTGGATGTAAAGTTCTGTAGATATCTGTGAAATCCATCTGGTCCAGTGTATCATTTAAAGCTCTCGTTTCTTTGGAGATGTTGTGCTTAGAAGACCTATGGAGTATAGAAAGAGCTAGATTGAAGTCACCAAGTATAAGTGTATTATTATCTAAGTATTTCTTCACTTTGGTTATTAATTGGTTTAAATATTTGGCAGCTCCCACTTTCGGGGCATATATATTGAGGATTGTTAAGTCCTCTTGTTGGATAGATCCTTTAAGTATGATATAGTGTCCCTCTTCATCTCTCACTACAGTCTTCGGGGTAAATTTTAGTTTATCTGATATAAGGATGGCTACCCCTGCTTTCTTTTGAGGACCATTCGAATGGTAAATGGTTCTCCAACCTTTTATTTTCAGGCTGTAGGTGTCCTTCTGTCTAAAATGAGTCTCTTGTAGACAGCAAATAGATGGGTCCTGCCTTTTTATCCAGTCTGAAACCCTGTGCCTTTTGATGGGGTCATTAAGCCCATTCACATTCAGAGTTACTATTGAGAGATATGAGTTTAGTGTCATCATGATATCTATTCAGTCCTTGTTTTTGTGGATTGTTCCACTGAACTTCTTCTTAAAGGGTAATTTTGAGAGTCCCCCTTAAAATTTCTTGCAAAGCTGGTTTGGAGGTCACATATTTTTTCAGTTGCTGCCTGTCTTGGAAGCTCTTTATCTCTCCTTCCATTTTGAATGAGAGCCTTGCTGGATAAAGTATTCTTGGTTGCATGTTCTTCTCATTTAGGACCCTGACTATATCCTGCCAGCCCTTTCTGGCCTGCCAGGTCTCTGTGGAGAGGTCTGCTGTTACCCTAATACTCCTCCCCATAAAAGTCAGGGATTTCTTGTCTCTTGCTGCTTTAAGGATCTTCTCTGTATCTTTGGAGTTTGCAAGCCTCACTATTAAATGTCGAGGTGTTGAATGGTTTTTATTGATTTTAGGGGGGTGGGGGATCTCTCTATTTCCTGGATCTGAATGCCTCTTTCCCTTCCCAGATTAGGAAAGTTTTCAGTTAGGATTTGTTCAAATACATATTCTGGCCCTCTGTCCCTTTCGGCGCCCTCGGGACCCCACTCAAACGTAGGTTTTTCTTCCTCAGGCTGTCGTTGATTTCCCTTAATCTATCTTCATGGTCTTTTAATATTTGTCTCTTTTTTCCTCAGTTTCCCTCTTTGCCGTCAACTTGTCTTCTATGTCACTCAGTCGTTCTTCTACCTCGTTAACCCTCGTCGTTAGGACTTCTAGTTTGGATTGCATCTCATTCAATTGATTTTTAATTTCTGCCTGATTAGCTCTAAATTCTGCAGTCATGAAGTCTCTTGAGTCCTTTATGCTTTTTTCTAGAGCCACCAGAAGCTGTATAATAGTGCTTCTGAATTGGCTTTCTGACATTGAATTGTAATCCAGATTTTGTAACTCTGTGGGAGAGAGGACTGTTTCTGATTCTTTCTTTTGAGGTGAGGTTTTCCTTCTAGTCCTTTTGCTCAGTGCAGAGTGGCCAAAAGCAAGTTGTATTGGGAAAAGGAGAAAAAGAGAGGAGAGAAAGAAGGAAAGAAAAGAGAAAAAGAAAAAAGGAAGTAAAAAAGAAAAAGCAGAAAAAGAGAAAGAAAAAGAAAAAACGGAAAAGGTGGGGGAAGGAAACAAATAAAAAAAGCAACACAAAAGGAAACAAAAACAAAACAAAACAAACAAAAAAACCCACGGGGGAGTATCTTCTGATTCTGTGTACTTTAAGTCCCTTGACTTCCCCTGGAACTTGTCCGTCTAGCTGGTCTTGTGGGGGAGGGGCCTGTTGTGCTGATTTTCAGGTGTGAGCACTTGGGGGAGCTGCTCTGCCCCCTGCCTGGTGCAGGGCTCAGTGGGGGTCGTTTACCCCGTGAGGCCCCAGGAGGAACAATCGCAGTGGCAGCGGCCAGCCCTGGAGCCCTGGAGTCAGCTCCCGCAGTAACTACAGAGCTCTCCGTCTGCAGGGCCTGGAGGCTATGGGGCGGGGCCGCTGATCTGCTGAGCTTGGGGCAGGAGCGTCCTTGCTGTCCTGGGCCCTCCCGGCCTGTGCCTGGCCCGGGGGGAGGTGGGGGAGGCCGGATTCTGGGCTGTGTCCCCGGCGCCCTGGGCTCTGGGACATGCGCTGTTGGATTTGTGCTCCCACCCCGCAGCCCCCTCCTCGGAGCCACCCCCGAGCCCCGCCCCAGCTGCTCCCGCCCCGCAGCCCCCTCCGGGGAGCCGCCCCCAAGCCCCCCGAGCTGCTCCCGCCCCGCAGCCCCCTCCGCGGAGCCGCCCCCGAGCCCCCCGAGCTGCTCCCGCCCCGCAGCCCCCTCCGCGGAGCCGCCCCCGAGCCCCCCGAGCTGCTCCCGCCCCGCAGCCCCCTCCGCGGAGCCGCCCCCGAGCCCCCCGAGCTGCTCCCGCCCCGCAGCCCCCTCCGCGGAGCCGCCCCCCGAGCCCCCCGAGCTGCTCCCGCCCCGCAGCCCCCTCCGCGGAGCCGCCCCCGAGCCCCTCCGAGCTGCTCCGGGTCCCGCCGTGCGCGCTGCAGCCCTTAGGGAGCTCGGCCGCGGGGTGTGGGGCTCTCCCGGGGCGCAGGTGTCTGTTAGTGTCCCCGGGAGCCCCAGGGCATCCCCGCCCTCCTGGGTCCTGCTCCACCTCCCCGCGAGCCCCCTTCCGCCCGGGAAGGTCGGTGCAGCTCCTGCGTCTCCGGGACGGGGCTCTCCTGTCCTGGGGACACTCGCCCCGGCCTCAGCCCGGCTCCTCGCGGGGCCCCTCCTCCTTGGAGGCCTTTGTTTATTTCCTTTTCCCCGTCTTCCTACCTTGATAGAAGCGCAAACTCTTCTCACTGTAGCATTCCAGGTGTTCTCTCTTTAAATCTCAGGCCGAATTCATAGATTTTCAGGAAAATTTGAATGTTTTCTAGGTAATTTGGTGGAGACAGGTGATTTGGGGACCCTACTCTCCCGCCATCTTGCCCGTCTACTGTTAGTAATTTTTAAATGATTTTATCTATACAAAATAATATGATTGGGGATCCCTGGGTGGCTCAGCAGTTTAGCGCCTACATTTGGCCCAGGGCGTGATCCTGGAGTCCCTGGATCCAGTCCCACGTCAGACTCCCTGCATGGATCCTGCTTCTCCCTCCTCCTGTGTCTGCCTCTCTCTCTCTCTCTCTCATAAGTAAATAAATAAATAAATAAATCTTAAAAACAAACAAAATTATATCATTTGTGAATACAGATAATTTTAGTTCTTCTTTTTTTTTTTTTTAACCAACTGGATGCTTTTTATTTGTTTTTCTTACCTAATTGCCTTAGCTAAACCCTCCAGTACAATGTTTAATAAAAGTGGCTAGTGGGAATGTAACCGTCTCTTACCTGATCTCAGAAAGAAAGCATTCAGTCTTTCACCATTAAGTATGATATTAACTAGGAGGATTTTGTATTTTGAGGAAATTTCCTACCACTTTTAGTTTGTTGAGTTCCTTTTTCATAAAAAGATGTTAGATTTTGCCAAATTACTGTATTTCATGTATTAAGATGATCATGTGGTTTTGTTCTTTTTTTCTTTTTTTTAAAAGATTTTATTTATTCATGAGAGAGAGAGAGAGAGAGAGAGAGAGAAAGGCAGAGACACAGGCAGAGGGAGAAGCAGGCCTCCCGCAAGGAGCCTAATATGGGATTAAATCCAGGATCTTGGGATCATACCCTGAGCGCAAGGCAAATGCTAAACCGCTGAGCCACCCAGGCATCCCTTGTTCTTTTATTCTATTAATATGATGTATTATACTGATTGACAGATACTAAACCACTCTTATATTTCTGGGATAAACCTCACTTCTTCATATTATCTTATCATTTATATGTTGCTGGGATAGGTCTCCTAGAATTTTGCTTAATGATTTTTTTGTGTGTTTATATTCATAAAGGATATTAATTTACAGTTTTCTTGTGATGACTCGGACTGGTTTTGGTGTCAAGGTAATACTGAGTTCATAAAATGATTTGGGAAAGGTATCTTAATCTATTTCTTGAGCTAATTTCAGAAATATGTCTATTTTATTTAAGTTACCTAATTTTTTGGCATATAGTAGTAATATTCATAATATTCCTTTATAAACGATTTTATTTCTGTAAGGCCAATAGTGATGTACTATCTTTTATTCCTGATTTTGGTCATTTGAATCTTCTTTTTTATTTTCTTCTTTAATTCAGCCAAAAGTTTATCAGTATTAGTAATCTTTCAAGGGAGTCAACTTGACTTTATTGATTTTCTTCATTATTTTTATATTCTCTATTTCATTAATTTACACATCCTGAAACGGCTATTTCACTAAAATACTCAATTGGTATTTGAAGGACATACAGACATTTAGTGGGAGTCCAGTGATACATTAACATAAAGGTGAAAGGAAAGAGTCTGTGGAGAGGGATAGAGAGGGAGAAATTTTTGAGATATGTTTTCTTTCCTCTCTCTTTGGTAGAAAGCAAAAAAGGTGTGTTTGTTTGTTTGGGTTTTTCTGTTCTTTTTTTTTTTTTTTTTTTTGTCTTTTGACATTTCAAGAAGTCCTAACACAATCACACTGTGTTGGAGTAGCCAGCTGTTATCTTAAAGGTAAAGTGTACCTTCAACAGAGAAGGTAACAACAGCCTTAAAGGGCATTAGTAGACATGGTGAACCTCCAGGTCTTAATCAGATTCAAAGTTTCATCATTCGTGGGAGTTAAAGCCAGTAGGAGTACATGAAATTCCAGGCTTCATTTGCAGGGAGTGACTAGCTTCCATCTAGATTTTTGAAGATGGTAGACATTAATACACTTCAAGCTGAAAAGAAAAAAAATGATTTGCTTTTACTGTCCCTTTTTGGTGAATGCTTCTTAAGAAAAAGCCTTAAAAAATAGGATGCCATATGGAAGCAGAGTGAATTTGTTTATGTGGACAAATAGATGTCCCAAGCAGTTGTAAGGGGGATGAAGATAAAAATGAATGCCATGATTTAAGTGATTTAGTTGCTTTGACTAGCAGGAGATAACTATTGATGATACCATTAATCATGGTAACATGAATGTGGAGCTAAAGAAATACCATTTACACAATTCCCTGTCCCTGTTTTGCATTTACTATTTATTTACTTTCAGAAAGAGGTCATATTCCAGTTCTTTTAGTGCAACCTGTAAAATCAAAAGGCCACAGATGGATTTACTTGTGGCATCAACATCATCATGATCATCAGTCTTTGCCATGATTAACATCTATTTTACATTTATTAATTGTGTCAGTGGCCTTCTTTTTGTAGGATTTTATCTCAGCTGTCCTTCCTCCCACTTTTCCTCCCTCCACACATTCATTTTATGCAATAGAATGAAGTAAAATGTTAGGAGGTAGTCAGCTACTTCATCACACCATTTTATTCCACTGACTGTGTTCTGCTTTGGTGGTACATTAAGTTCCAACAGAAACATTAATATGTCTTTAGATCTTAGGATTCTAAATATGCTGAATTTATTATTTACTTTAGGCTAGTGAAAGAAATCAAGTAATGAATGTAAATGAGAGGAGAGAAGCACCTCAAAATATGTTCATTTTATCTTTAGGTAATTAGATATACAATAGTAAACCTTGAGTAAAAGAAAAATAGATGGGATATCACGTGCTTCAATCACTATTGAAGATCAGTGGCTTTTAAGTTACTAAAGCCCAGTGATTTATTCAGTGGTTTATTCTGACTAGAAAACATCTCAAATTAGTAATCTTGGTTTACTAATCCACGTGTGATTTTAGCACTCTCAAAAAGGAATGATAATGTTAGGTGGGTGGGATTTTCTGTAATACACTTAATATTGATTTTCAGTATTAGAAGCTAGATTTAACTAACCCCTGAAACACTAATGATAGTAACCCCTTTAGACCATAAGGATAGAAATCATGTGCATTATTTTTTAAATTGATTTTAGATTAGGTAGCTTTACCTTATGGTTCATATTCTTCCTCATCTTCCTGTGTCAAAATGGGTGTTTTAAAAATTACTTCATCTATTCATCGAAGGACATCAAAGATGTGGTACATGGGGCACCTGGTTGGCTCAGCCATTGAGCATCTGCCTTCAGCTCAGAGCGTGATCCCTGCGTTCTTCGGGGATCAAGTCCCACATCAGGCTCCCTGTGGGGAGCCTGCTTCTCCCTCTGCCTGTGTCTCTGCCTCTCTGTGTGTCTCATGAATAAATAAAATCTTAAAAAAAAAAGATGTAGTACACACACACACACCCAAATATTACTCAGCCATCCAAAAGGATGAATACCTACCATTTACATTGACGTGGATGGAACTGGAGGGTATTATGTTGAGTGAAATAAGTCAGTTGGAGAAAGACAGTATGGTTTCACTCATATGTGGAATATAAGAAATAGTGAAATAAGAACTATAATAGAAATAGTGAAAAATTAGAGAGGAAGAGAAACCATGAGAGACTCCTAACTCTGGGAAACAAACAAAGGGCTGCAGAAGGGGAGATGAGTGAGGGAATAGGGTAACTGGGTGACGGGCATTAGGAGGGCACATGATGAGATAAGCAGTGGGTGTTATATGTTGGCAAAATTAAATTTAAATTAAAAAAATATTGCATGAATAAAAATTAGTTCGGAAGCATTGTTGATTAAAAGGCAGGCTGAAGGGCACCTGGGTGGCTCAGTTGGTTGGATGTTGGAGTCTTGATTTCGGCTCAGGTCATGATCTTGAGGTCATGGGATTGAGCCACCAGTTGGTTCCACACTCAGCACAGATTTGGCTTCGGATTCTCTCTCTCCCTTTGATCCTCCTCACACTCGAGCATGCACATGCTCTCTCTCTTAAATAAATGAATAAAATCTTCAAAGGAGGGTGGTGCCTAGATGGTGCAGTCAGTTGAGTCTGCAACTCAGTTTTGGCTCAGGTTGTGATTTTAGCATTGTGAGATTGAGCACTGCATTGGGCTCCATACTCAGCATAGAATCTGCTTATGTCTCTCTCTGACCCCCCCAAAAAAATAAATAAATAAATCTTTCAAAAAAAAAGGCAGGCTGAAAAGATAGAAAAGCACAATATTTCTTCATTTCATTTGCATAATATTTTGTGTTCTCTATTCTCTTTTTCAAACAAACAGAAATCTACTTTTCATAACTGGTTTCATGTAAAAGCCAGATGATTTGGTACTCTTCAGAAAACACTATTTTAAACTTGGAGAAAAGTTAAGTATATTGTACAAATAACATTTTCCTGAGCCATTTGGAAGTTAATTGTTGACATAGTTCCCCATTTTTCTGAATATTCTGGAACAGATTTCCTAAAAACAGGGACATTTTCTTACATAACCAACAATACAATAAACAAATCAGGAAAGTAACAATGATATATTACTACCATCTGATACTCAGATCTTATTCAATGTTCAAGACTTCTATCAGTAATGTCCTTTATAGCAAGAAAAAGAACATGTTCTAGCTCATATGTTGTATTTAGTGGTCAAGTCTTAGTCTCCTTCAGCCTAGAGCAGTTCCTTTATCATTTCTTAATTTTTTTGACATAGATACTTTTGAAGATTTCATGCTACTTATATTGACTACTTATATTTGGTATATTGACACTGAGTTTGGGATTATCTGATGCTTCCTCATGATTCACTTCAGCAGGTTATGCATCTTTGGTAGGAAAATCACAGAAGTAATGTTATGTTCTCTTTGCATCCTATCACATAGTACTTGATTTGTTTCATTGTTGGTGAGGTTAACCTTGGTCACTTGATAAAGATGGCTCTGCCAGACTTTTCTTCTCTTATAAATAATAAGCATTTTGAAGGGAGGTGCTTAGACTATGTAAATAGTCCATTTTTCTCAATCCATGTTCAGTTTATTATTTATTTCTAGTGGTAAGTACTGTCAAATTCCTAGTTTATTGAATGAATTATTATCAGTTACTATGATTATTTCTTCCGATATTCAAAATTTCTCAGATTTGATCAGTTCTTTAAGAGGTCTTTTTGTTGTTGTTGTTCTTTTGATACTTCCCATCATTCTCTGCCCTTTTTTAATTTCAAGCTCAACAATTTGTTCCAAATTCATCATAAACGTTTTTTGTCCTAACCCTGAAATTTAGCCATTCTTTCAAGGAGACCTTAATTTCCTTTTGTGGATAACAGGAAGTTCTTTCCCTCATATGCACACTCATTTCTTTCCACCTAGGCTCTGAAACCCTGTTCTGGGCTGTCTCTACTTTGCCTGCGATGAAGCCTTTATTCTTTTTGGGATCCAACATGCTGCAACACTCTGTCCCCATATGTGTAGATGTCCTCTTCATCCCTCTTGGGGTCCCACATTCAATGCTAGAGTTGCACTGTGTGTGAATATCCTCTTCACCATGCTGAACTCTAATATCTGATTCAGGGCCACTACTACTACTGGTGCCTAAACTAGACAGCAGTCTTATTCTCTTAGGCCCCAATACTTGCCCCAGGCCAATGGGCTCCTAGGTTTCACCCCCTATGCTGCAGGGGCCTATAGCTGGGTTCCTTCGGGTGGTGTTTGGAGTGAGTTGAAGAAGAAGAGAGTTAACTATTTGAAGATTAAAGTTACCTTCAATAGTACTCAAATGATAAATAATTAGATTTATAAATTGTCTCTCAGAAACCAAAGTTATGGGGACAAATAGCCCCTACCTATTGATTGGCTAGAACACAAAACATAGAAGATGACTCAAAATTCCCATCTGTACACAGATGACTACCAAATGCATTCAGCCATGCCAGAACTCCCTTTTGAGCTAGACACCCATGATTATCTGCCCACCAGAAGTCTCCACCTTGATGTTTTAAAGGCATTTAACCTAGTCAGGTCTTCTCATCCTCTTGGTAAATGATATTTCTTTTGACCCATTAATGAAATCCAGAAACCTATGGATCAGCCTTGCTGCTTTATGCTTCCTCTCTCCCACATCAAGTCTATATATTGCCCCTTAGATAATTATATATTTATAATTTAAATGTATTTGCTTCGCCTATCTCATCTGCCACCACTCTAATCTGAGATAGTCATCTCATCCCTCAAGTATTGAAGTAACCTCCCAAGTATTCTCTACACCTACTCATGCCTATCAGAATCCATTCTGCACACTGCAGCAGAAAGATGTTTTCAAAACACAGTTGGATCATAGCAAGCATGTACACTCTCTCCACTATATAACACATCAGTGGATTTCCATTGCTTTGAAGATGAAAAAAGATATCCTGGAGCTACAAAATAGTGTCGGGCTGGCCTTTGTTTACCTCTTCAGCATTATCCTCCTCTTTCCAATTCTCTCTGCATCAGCCATATTAGCCTTCTTTCCTGTCAGTTCTTTGAATGTTTCCTGCTCTAACATAACCTTCCTTCATGCTCTTCCCTATGCCTGAATGCTCTTCTACCATGTACACATAAACAGCACTGTTTACTTAACTCCTATTCTTCTTCCTTCAGATTTCATTTTAATTACTACTTCCTCAGGGCAACATCCCTGCCTGCCTGACACCATCACTCATCTTATTCGATGTTTTCCTATTAACATGAACTTTTCTCTCTGATCACAGGTCTGCACCTATATTTACCTGTGGTTGATAGGTGCCTGACCATTCCCACACCAAACCCTATGCTCCATGATAACAGTTATTGTTACTTTGTTTACCGTTATATTTGGTTATCTAGCAAGCCTTCAGTATATATTTGTTGAAACAACTGAATGACTAATTCACACTTTACTACTGGGAGTCCAAAAGATTTTTTTTTCTCCTTCCTTTCTACAGGGCTCTTTCTCTGAAGCTTTCTGTTCATTATGCTACTGCTTTATTGCTTGTCATTACCAGGGCTTCTTGTGGCTAGATGCCTTTTGTAATATCTTTCAAAGATTGAAGTACATTGTCTCTGTCCTCTTTCAATTTGTAAAATTTGCCAAAGATAAAAAGAAAATTTCATGGGAAAATTAATAAAGATAAATGTATAATGTTTTAAATTAATATTACTTACCATCAGCCTATCTTCAGTATTTTAGTTGTAAAATGATTACAGTAGGCAGACTACAACATCAGTATAATGGTATGCAGCTAGCCCTCTTTATTTAGCATAGGGAGAGAAAATACAGTAAAATAATTGTTAAGAGAAAGCAACTGTTCAACTTTCTTTTATTTGAGGAGCATGTCCAAAAGGCAGACAAATCCTTGCAGCCTCCCAGGAGGATCTACTTCTCTTAAGGCAGTAAATAATTGAATGAGTACTATGATTAACTTAGTAAGACCTCAGGATAAAATTTATGGATGTCACAGTTTGACAGTTATTAACCAAAGTGACTCTTTTATGTCTGTGGGGATGTTTGTTTTTCCTGACAAGTCTATTATCTGTGTTGCTTGATATCTTCAGAGATAGTAGAGATATGATGTATCTTGGAGCCTACACTAGGCTGAGGGTTATTTTACTTTGCATTTTGTATGGGTGGTTGTCATTTTACTTTAGAACGAGCATTACACATCTGGCAGGATATTTCAGCTTAACCAATAAGTTATTTGTTCTCTATAACCTCTAAATGCAAAAGGTATAATCTCAACTCATGAAGTTCTGAACCCGAAAGAGTTCTTGAATCAGAGAGAATCAAGTATTTTGCCTTGAGATAAGAACAACCATGTCTCAATATGTTTCATTGGCTTTGCTTCTATTATGACAAAAATGCATATTGCCACATTTTGTTATAAAACACTAGTGGAGGGATCCCTGGGTGGCTCAGCGGTTCAGCATCTGCCTTTGGCCCAGGGCGTGATCCTGGAGTCCTGGGATCGAGTCCTGCATCAGGCTCCCAGCATGGAGCCTGCTTCTCCCTCTGCCTCTGTCTCTGCCTCTCTCTCTCTAGGTCTATCATGAATAAATTTTTAAAAATCTTAAAAAAAAAAAACACTAGAGGAAAATATAATTGATATGATGCTATATTTTACACAGAAGCTATTTTGGCCAATGTAATCTAATGTTATATAAGGAACATGTCCAACTCTTTCTGAGACCTCTACTAGCACTTACATGAAAAATTTGCATTTTTATATTTACACCATTTTAACCTATTTATTTTTCACATTTTATTATTGTTGATACTTTCTTCAAAAATAGCACTTGTTCCACATGTATCTGTTAAACTCCCAATACCTCCTAGGCATTGTTATGATCCCAGAATATAGAACATGAGATATAATATTTGACCTTAAAGGCCTCATAGTTCTTAGAATCTGATAAAATCCTGCATTTCAAATTCTGGTTCAGCCACTTACTAGCTATGTCAAATTATATAATTTTTCTGAACTCTAATTACCTATGAAATGGAAAGACTAATAATATCTGCTTTATAGGACTGTTGTGAGAGTTAAATGGGATAGTTCATGTTAAGCATTTTCTATGCCATTTGAAATATAGTGAATACTTAATAGATACCAGCTTCATTATGGCTGTCATTATTTTTGGAAACATCTTATTTATCATCTATAGATTTGAAAGTATACCAAGGAGTGCAACTATAAAGGTCCATTTCACAAGTAAGTTTCTTATCACTTCCCGCTGTTTGTAGAGTTGTGTGAAAGAGCGAATTGAAGGAATATTAGGATCAACTATAGCAAAATGGTTATCACTAGGGATTCTAGAAAGGCTAGGCAGTCTTCCAAAACCTCACCTAAAAAAAAAAAAAAAAAGTACATTAAAATATGATTTAATTGTAAATACTGCTGGGAGAAATCGTAACTTAGTTCAATAAATTTTGGCTATTATCTTAATCTTTATCAATCTGTTGTTGATACAATATGGTTACCAAAAAAAAAAAAAAAAAAAAAAAAACCTCAGTGGCATGGAAACTTAGGCATTTGTTTAGCTCATATAGCTCTCCACTGGAGGTGCTAACCTAGGCTGAGCTCGGCTGAGTGGCTCTGCTACTTTTGGGTGGATCTCCTCAGGCATTGTGGATTGATTCTGCTCCACGTGTTTCTTATCTTCCACTAGGAATCAGAGAGCCTGCCTCGACTTGGTCTTCTCATGAAGATGGCAGACGTATTAAGAGGACTAGCCCAACTGCTTGAATGATTCTCAACCCTTTGGTGCCATTACACTTGCTAACGTTCCATTGATTAAGGTAAGTCACATGGGTGAAACTAAAGTCAAGAGTGGTGAAATACACTCCACCACTTTAGTGGGGCGAAAGGCACTGAAAAGCTATGTGGAAAAGGGCACAGACCTTTGTTAAGAATGTTAAAGAATTGGAGCAGTCAGGACGCATGTGTCTCCAATGGCAGTAACACAAACCACTCTGGTGCTGTCTCCTCCCACAGCTTCATTCCTACTCAAGTCAGCCTGTCCTCCTCCAATATCCGCTGTGTGTAAATACCTCTGTGACCTCTTACATTGCACCATATCGACCATCTCGTCATATTAACAGTGCTTGACAGCCTGCAACCAGTTCCTCCTATGTGATTCCCTTTAACTGAAACTTGGCTTTCTCCTAATACTGTGAATTCCTTTCCAGCTGTTGCAGGTTTTTCCTCTGAACTCATTTGGTGGCAAGTTCAGGCAGTATATTCTTTATATTGTTCATACCTTTTTTTAGGTAATTTTTCTTTTCACTGAGGCTCAATAGCATTTTTATGAGCTGACATTTTCCACTTGTTTCTCTTTTCAGCTTTGCATCTCAAAATCACCTTGTTCCTGCCAGCTTCAGAGTTCCAAATCTACTCCCTTTCATTATGTCACTTTTGCCCTCATGTTTTCTTAGAAGTTTTTCTAGGCTTCCATAAATGGGCATTATTCTGTTTTATTTCCTACTTCTTAGGTTCCTCCTTTGCCTCATGTACTGGAGAGTTTCTTATTCCATAAATATAGGCATTCTTTAAATATTTGTCCTTAGCTTTCAACTCATTATTTTTCCCTTGATAATCTAATTTGTTCCCAGAGGTTAAATTTTCATCTCTAGTGAATGAGTCTCGACAATGTTTTTACATTGGCTTCCTTCCCAAGAAGTGAACTTTCAACAGCTTGCTGTACTTCTTTACTGTCCACAGATGATCTGTGTCTATTTTGAAGACTCCTGTTTCTTTATCACTATATCAGTCTTTCCAGGACTTAGCATCAAAATTCCATATATTCAATTTATTTTAATGTATTTAGTCCTTTATATTCTAATCTAGTTAGACCTTTCCACACTCTTGTGTATGACAGGAATCTCAAATCAATCTAACAAGCATCTGTTAACTGCCTCTTATTCCAATCTTGCCAGGTCCAGTAGATAAAAATATGACTAAGATATGGTCCCAGACTTCAAGGAACTCTATTGGAGGGGGCAGAAAATAAATATTTGGCCATAAAAAAGACAAGTGGCATAAACCAAATGTTGTGGGAACACTAAGAAGCAAAAAATTAATTCTGATATGGAGATATGTCAGAGTAGCCTTCACAGAGGTAACATTTGAGCTGTCTTTGAAACATGCATCAGAAATATAGCATCCTTGACATTTAAAGATTCACAGTCTAAAAATGACCTGTATCAATATCCATAATAGATGCTTGCCTGCCCGTAGGGACAACAGTGACACTCTATAAGAGGTTTCTCCTCCACGGCACCAGTGTCACAGGAAATCTTGCCTGGTTCTGCCTTCTGAGTTTACTTCTTTATTCTGAATATCAACATCCAGATATGGTGATTTGGACCATTCTTTCCTTCTTGTGTCCACTCTGAATTGATTTTGGTTCCCTTTTGCTTCATTTTCTAAAGTTTTTGACAAGAACTTGCTCTGGTAATCCAGTCACTTACAGAATCTGAGACTCCTTACTTTGGTAGGTATTCAGATAATTGTGGGAGTAGGATGGATGGGTAAATAACTAAAATTCAAACAATAGGTAGATGTCATTAAAGAGTTTCAGTGTTATGCAAATTTAAAAGGAGAATTCCTCACAAGTTTGTCAGCTTCTTCCCAGATAACTCTTGACCATCCCATCATGACTTAAAATTATTTTTTCCCCATAAATATCATGTTCTTGTCTCCATCTTTGAGTGTTCTAGAAGAGATTTGTGTGGGTATATGAAGGAGAATGTCTGCATGTTTATCTATGAAAATTTGCAAATCTTTCTTTATTGTAATCTGACTTTTGAACTAGGTGTGTGGCCAGAGGTAACAGTAACTTACCTCAGATTTCCTGGGCACTGGAACACTGAGAATGAGTCACTCCTAGTAGTTAGTTGTAGCATTATGCACACACCAGTATGAGTCAGCAGTTCCATAGGGACCTGAGTGCATGGATGATATTCATACTTCCATGACTGGACTGGAGTAAATCTGAATCTGAGCTTGCTTCTGTCTACAGGTATATTTGTCAGATGCTCAAAGAAGGAGAATAATGACTAATTTAGATCCTAGGAGCCTATAATGAAAAATAAAACAAAATCAAACTAGGTCCAGTGGTAACAACTAGTGCATGTTGGGGTAATGGTTGGGCAGGAGAGCCTAAATTAGTTTTTAGTTCATAATAAGATGGATTAGATAATAGAATTCCTCATTGTTCAGCAACAGAGGCTGGGATTTGAAATGGATTATTTTATTCTTTGTTATGTTTTATTACGGACTCAATATTAAAACAAATATTTAGGGGTTTTTTTTTGGTGAGATCTCAAAAGACTTGCTTTGAATTGAATTTGCTAGTGTATTTATTTTCTGTAAATGCACTTCTATTGCTTTTTGGTATTAAGTCTACACTGATTAGTCTATGAGTATGTATTTTATCTAGAAATTGCAATGGTAAGTGCCTGGTCAAAATACATATTAAGAGCTTGTAGGTCTAAATATAGTTTGCAAATGTAAAAAGAACTTTGTTAATTTTCTATGACCACAGCTATCTCTTAAGTAATAAGGATAAAAGATAAACACAAATATTATTACATTAATCACAAATATGAAAAATTTATAAGACACAAAAACTATAGCTCTTCAGAAATATAATACTATAGGAATTAGAATTACTGGAGCCAAGTCTGTTATTTTTGTTGAAAGTAGTCCTGACATAATTGTCAAAGCTCTGATTTGAATGTGTGTCTCAATTTCCATATTTTTGTAAATTTAAAAGAGCAGCAAAATCATGAGATGCTACACTCCAAGGACTATTTCCTCTATTTAATTTTTTAAATGATTTTGAGCCACTTAGCAAGAGACGGATTTTTGGAATATAATTAGTAGGGCAGTATTGACAAGGAGGATGTGGCAAAAACACAAATGAATTTACATATGCCAGAATATGTAAGAAAATATAGTTTTCCTTAATGCAGCAATTTAATGTGGTAATGGAATAATTTTAAAAAGGGAATTTTAATTGCATGCAGTACCATAATTCTTCACATTTATTGGAGAAATCAAAATATTAAAACTGTTTAACAAATAAAATTAATATTTTCCTTCATCCCTCAGTATGTTTTAGGAATCTGAGAGGGTAGTTATTAAAAATGTTAAGGCCAATGTGTGTGGTTAAAGAGTTTGCAGAAATGGAGGGATTACCTTCTGGTATACATATTTATTCAGCACTAGCCGGCTTTTCTAAGAATACAGCCTTAGCTTTGAACTTCTGGGAGGCGATAGATTGTAATTGAACACAAGGAGGTTTGGAATTGAACGTAACTTGGTTTTAGCTGTGAGCCTTTGGCAAATTGAAAACCTGCTCGCATCTCCCATTTCTTCACTTAGAAAATGGGGAAACTGTATCTAATTCTTGCTGATAAAGTGTTCCATGTGATATCAAATATTAATTGCCTTGTACTGAAAGTGCTCAAAAAAATCTTTTGTTCCAGTTCTTTCTCCTGTAAATAAAGCAAAAACATAGATGAGTAGTAATATTGCTGCTACTTTTACTACTATTGGCAATAATTTCTGTTTATTGAGCAACTGGTATATAATCTGTATTGGGACAGACACTTCATATACACTTAATTGTCTACTGTGCACCTAGTATTGAGCTGGCTACTTTATAGTATATTCACTAGATAAAATTTTCAAAATCAACTTTTAAGGAAGACATTTTGAATCCAGTTATACAGATGAGAAATTCATATTTGAGGGGAATAGTACTGATTTCCAAGCAGAAAGACTAAAGTGTTCTAGACCTTTAGAAGCTTTATTATTTCATTATTATCTCATTTGAAATCATATCTCTGTGTAGTAACTGAGATTTCAGTAGCCTCAAGTAACAGCTGAGACAACAAAGCTTTAATTATGTTGTGACTTTTACTTTCTCATTTTCTCTTAGTTACTATTGGAGTATGACTTAAGTTCAGCTTTTTTTATTTAGTTCAGCTTTTCCTTCTCTCTGTCATTCTTTCTTGGTTTGTGTTTATGATAACTTAGTTACATTAATAACTATAAAAATATAGTTTAAGGGTAATAGTAAATGATTTTTCTCTGGTTCTCTGGAGATCAGGATAAGAGAGTATGCCTATTAAGTAGTAGAGAAGGATTTTACCATTTGGGATAAAAAGTTTGCTTTTTTCCAGTTGTGAAACATTGTAATGGAACCATTGAGAGTGGTTTTCTGAAGATTTGAAAGTATGGAAAAGATAGGACTATATTTGGAAGAAGATATGATGAGAATGGGCTAAATGATTCATTCAAGATATTTTCCTGGCTTCAGATGATAAGATTTTGCACCATGTATATTTACACTCTCCTATAACGTTCTCTCCATACCCATGAAAACAGATTTTATTTGCTCTCTGTCCCCCACATACCACCCAAACTCAAGCACCTGCGCACTATACCACAGACCCACACAAACAGAGCCTTGTTTTCCTGGATAATGGTAAGCCATAGCAGGTCCTCGACTTTTGGTCCTGGATAAGTGATATTTGGCCATTACTCAGAGCAGTGGTCTCTGATGGAAAGATGGTAAAACCAGAGACAAGGTGGACAGAAATAAACTGGACTGCTCAGGTACTTAAAAATGCACTTAACAGGCCTAATACTTTTGTTGTGACTCTGTAAAGTATACTAGCAGTTGAAGCAGGAGTTGGCCACTTTGCTTTTCACTTCAATACAGTGTGGTAGAGATTTTAACTTCTAGGCAAACACATACTGAGTAATTGAACCGCTTGAGATTTTCACAGGTAAAATGGAATAGAAGTTTCTATCAATGTCATCCTTAGGTTGTGCTTTTCTCTGCATCTTATGGAGCCAATAATTTTCTAAAAGAGTTGTGAGTATAGCTATTTTTCTCTTAATAACTTGTCTTATTTCTGGAATCAGTTGTTAACTTAAACCTGCCGTGTTAATTGTTAAATATTTAAATATTCCTATACCAATTAGTTCATTTGGAAGATACTGTTTGGGACTTTGGAAAGGGATGTGAATTGTTTTTTTGTTTTTGTTTTTTTAAAGTAAGCTCTATGCCCAATGTGGGGGCTTGAACTCACAATTCCCTGATCAAGAGTTGCATGCTCTACTGACTGAGCCCGCCCAGCACCCTGGGGCTGTGGGCATTTTAAAGGTGTTGTTTGACTACCTAGAAAAGTTTCCATGTATTGGGATAATAACATATTTATAGTAACAAATGGAAACTATAAAATATGAAGAGAAGTGATTAATCTGGAAATATTGTACATTAAATGCTATTTTTTGTTCAGATGGCCAAAAGTTATAGTCTAGGGTTGTTGCATTTTTGGTGCATATAGGATCTGCTCAGATTCTCTACTGAGTAGAAACTTATGCCATTTAACTATTACATTCCATAAAGAGCTTTTGCAAAAATAAAAAGTGAACATCTTGTGTTTCATAGATGTGTCTGTTCTTGAGCTGTGACTTTTCACAGGAGGGAATGTTCACATTACCTTTAGTTAACTCTATCTTTGAAATTGACTTATAATTCAGGGCATAGTGTCTGGCAGTGATATGCTGAGAGTTTGCTGGAGCTTAATATGATTTGAAAAATGCTTCCTCCTACTCTTAATCTAAAGTATATAATTGATTACTCATCCCTCCTTGTCAAACTTGATACAAGTCCTATCTGATAGAGAGCAATCTGTGTAATGTGATCTCAATAAACATTAAAGAATACAAATATCTTTCTGGTTATTTTTTCCCTGGTAATATCTGCTGTGTTCATTATAATTTCAATATGACAATTAGTTTCTTTTTTATTATTCGGTTAAGCTGAATGTGTACACATGCCCTTTCTGTGTTTGTTCTTTTTGTCTTTGTTTTTAGTTGCTTTATATTTATTGAACTTTTAATACAGTGCAGGTCATCATGCTTTGCTTTCTGTAATTTTGAGCTTAGTGAGATCTGTATTTATATAAAGGAACACAGTCTATGAAAAGGTATTCAGAGATTCTACCCTAACCCCGAGAAGACCTTAGGTGACTTTAACCAACAAGGCTCTCAGTTATCGTAAATGACTTCAACTCAAGTCAACCTTAAATCACTCACTTAATTAACTTAATTTAACGCAAGACATGGTTGGAATCTATTGGATCCCTTAGAAGTCTATAATTATTCACTTTTTAAGAAAGAATAACTGTCTTTAGATTAGATACCATTTTTAAAGAATTATAATGCATTTCCAAAAAGCCTCTATCATTTGAAAATTATTCACCCTGTGGTGGCTTACCAAAATCATATGTCTATGTCATAGAAGTAACTTGGCATTAAAATGACAGCACTGCTATTACCACTGTGTATATGTATGCAGAGTGAGCATAACCAGGAAATATGCACTCTAAGTGATGTTCTTAAATGCAGAACTAAGAAATATTGTCCTGCAAGCTTGTCAGTAGTGGGCAGGATGGAGTCTCATTTTTCTAATTTATGATACTGGTTTACAGCTTACATTGGAGTTGACAGTATATATTTAAGAGAGTAAAACATAAAACATAAAGCTCTTTCTCTTTACAGAGACAATTTTACTCTGACTTTTTAGGTGGTTTTAAGTCCTGAAAAGTCAAAGTTCTTAGCAGGACCAGGACGAAGGTACAAATAGTCAAACTGTGAAGAATAGGAGATTTTGCAATAATTGTAAACTAATGGGGTTAGCCTGTCATAGTTTCGTGGACACTGGCAGAAGACATGAGATTCCTTGGCTAGAGACAAAAGACTTCATTACTCACAGTAATAACAGGGTCAAGAGTGTCAGCATTTTGTTGTTGTTGTTGCCAATCTGCTGAGAACCAGTTTCCACAAGGAGGTATGAAGAGGGCCAGGTGACACCTGTACATGTAGTGTGTTGTGTTGTAGGAGATTAACCCCAAACTTAGGGAACCCATATATAATGATAAGTAAGCATACCCTTTTGCTGTAAAAAGAGATACTCTTTGCACTTTCCAAGGTTATGTGATATATATATATATATCTTTCATATATATAAATATCTTTGAAAAAAGTCTAGAATGTAGGACAGTGTCTCTGCTTTTAAAACATGTAGGAAATGCAAGAGACTCATGGAGAGTTGGCACCTTCAAAGATCTGACCGTGAGTCATTATCTAGAAGAGTATGTAATTCTTACCTAGGTTTATCAGTTCCAGTATCTTGTCTGAGAAAAATATCTTTTCCTCTAAATGGCACATGGTAAAAGAACCCATTCTTATCTCCAGCTTACTCCTTACCTCATTTCTGTATGAAACTAATTTCACTTACACCAGAAATTACTTCTTTGAGGATGGACATATCCAGTTTCATCTTTCTTGGTCTTTCAGTAGCAATTGATGCTACAAATTACTTCTTTTTGAGATGAGGTGGGGTTTTTTTTTTTTGGCTATTGTAAAACTATACCTATGCCTCCACTGCCACCTCTCAGTTGCCTCTGTGGTTAATTCTTCCCTTAAGAAATCAATGTCCTTTGAGGTTCTGTTCTTTTGTTTGCACACACTCCTTTGGTGACAGCTCAAAGTCAACAGTGCTGGTTGCTCTCACATTTATGTCTCAAACCTAGATCTTTTTCTGAGCCCCAGACCCACATTACCACCTGCTTTTTGAATACCTTTATTTAGATGTCTTACTGGCATCTTCATTAACCTAGTTTAAAATGCAACTTGCCATTTTTCTTGGTCCCCTAAACCTACATGTTCTCTTGTACTACTGTCTCATTACTTGATACCACCATTTTCCCAGTTTTCCATTTTAGGTAGATGACATCCTTGACTCTGCTTCTCCTGTATCTTCTGTGTTCATATTTGTTCATGCCCTACTGCTTTTGCCATCCAGTTACCTCTCCATATATTCCTATCATCCTGACCATAACTACTTTAGTTCAAGCCACCCTCATTTATTGATGCTAATTAAATATGTTGATTCCTCACACCTGATCTTTTTGACTCAAGTTGTCATCTTCAAATTTACTCTCTAACCAGAGTGATAAAATGCCAATTTGAACTTATTATTAACCTGATTAGAATACTTTCTTGAGTCCACTAACCCTTGAGAGAAAATTGAAACCCCACATCCCTGGATAAAATGGCTTCAGATTTGGCCTACTGATCCATTCTGCCTTGTTTCTGATCACATTTTAGTCCAGCCATATCTACATTTTTCTCTCTGTTCCTTGAAGTCACTTTCTCTGTTTTACCATGAGGCTTTCACGCATGCTGGTCCCTTTGCTGGAAACTGTCCCATTTGCCTATTCAACTAGATTTAAATCCATAGGGAAATATTTTCAAAATCATCTTAATTTTGTCCTCAGTGCTCCATAGCACCCTTTACTTCCCCTCTCTGAGCACTCATCCCCATGAATAGCAGTTGCTGATTTAATACTGACTATCCTTTTGCACTGTTAGCTTTATGAAAGCAGGGTCTGTTTTTTGTCTCATATATTGTATTCTCTAAGACTGCATGCTATTCTGTGCTGATCAAAGGTTTTCAATAACTGTTTTTGAATATATGAATAAATCAAAGTAAGATATAGGTCTCTTCACAGTGAATTACATCTGTATCTTGACAACCACAGATATCTCTATTTTTAATATAGTCAAATAATGGTACCATTTATATAACAGGAATTACACAATATAATAATGGAGGGTATTTTTATAGAGTTTTATATATTTGTTATATATTCGGATGTGTAAATGTTATAGTCAGAGCTGAACAATACCAGTAGTTTATTTTGGCATTTTGGCACATAAGAAAGTTCTCAATAAATACTATAATTTTTAATGAATGAATGAAAACTGGAACTAGATCTTGTCTTAGTGAATTGTCTTTTTTCTTTTTTAATGACAAAGCCAATGGTATCTATTTCCTACACAATGCAATAATGATAGTATTTCTAGGGTAGGAATTTCACACATATAACAACAGGAGCCATTTTCTCAGAGGATTTTGTATATGTGCTTTTTGCTTTCCTCAGAGCTATACAGACCAGTGATAGAATTAGGAATCATATAGATGGATAAGTGGATATTATCCATTGTATGCTGTGTTAAAAATATGTAAGCATTTTTTCTTTGAAGATATTCTTATACATTCTTAATGGAAATTTATTTCTTCAGGATAGACTCTGCTAGTCTAGGTGCATTCCAAAGTAGAAGCCACATTTTCCTCTTTGGATACATTCTCAGTCCCTCACAGAATGAAATGTTAAGTCAGAGGCATTTGGAGCCTTATTTTACTGCTGCCACTGCCTTCTGTGTCTGATGACTTGGTTGCCCTTGATGACTTGTTTACCCTTGCTGACTTGTTTACCCTTGCTGTCTCCTTATGAGTGGGGTAGAGAAGTAGCAAGCTTTCATCGAAACTAATTATTAATAATAATTAATTAATACCTCTTTTTCTTCCTTGCTGTAGCTGGATAGGACAATGGAGGGAAGGCAGTGGGACAGCAAAACCTGTGGAAAGTGAGGTATTCTCCTGAGAGGCAGCTCTTACGCTCGTAAGAAGTTGCCCTACACTAAATGAAATTCTGATATAACAGGTTATCATTATGTCCATAGCACACTGGACACACTAAAGAAGTCCTTTGAGATCATACCAATTAAGTGATCTGTTGGCTAGTCTCAGTGATTGGAATATATGTGATCTCTTTGTCATATTTTCTTGCGTATATCATATATTTTCTTGTGTATATTGACTATTATATATTCCTTGGGAAGTGTGTCTGGCAGTTTCAGAGAGTTTGTTTATTTGTTTGGTGCTATTCCACAGCACATGTTGTGCTTTCCTTTATAGAGACAGTGGCAATGCTTGTTACATTTGATTATTATTGCTTTGTAGATGTGCTTGGTTCAAGCTCTAAAAAATATATATGCTATTATTGCCTCCCAACTTTATTTTTAGCTTCTTAACAATGTGCCTGCATGTTGCCTAAAGCTGCCTTTCAGTGCACAGGCTTATATAATGTTAAAAGGCAAATAAAGCTGAAAAGCTCCTCATAATATTCTGAGAAGAATATACCTACTATTAAAACAAGGTAATTGCTATTAAATAAGTAAAGTATATTTTTGGTAATGTGCATACAAGAAAACCTATTGATTATCTGAGGGGGCTATCATAAATAAGGTTTTTAATATCATTAAGCAAATTTGTAGAAATTACATAAATAAAAATACTTTTCTTCATCCCTAGAACAGTTCCTGCTCTTTTTATTATAAAAATTGTGTTATACCAGAAAAATATTTATTAAATTTTATTATTTATTATTTGATCTTTTTGCACCTGGACCTATTTTTTTCTTGGCTTCAAGCTAACTTTGTAGCTTGAAATTACCTGCTACTGTCCCTTTAGATTAGAGATTGTATTTCTTGGCTTTAGAACCTGAATTAGACTGGTACAAAGGACAGACTGATTTTATTTGTACATACTTCCAGTAAGGAATCACTTCTGAAGATGGTTTTTATGGGATGATGTTGACTTCAATTTTTATTTATTTTTAAATTACTGGGGAGTACCAGTGTTAATTAAGAAGTAGTTTCTCATTTTGTATTTTTTCTTCATTTTATGGAATTTATAGTTGATAAGGAACTTGCCTCTTGAGCTCTGGTTTATAATTATACACCTAATGATAAGAGAAGAAACAGCAAACAAATAGTAATATTAATACTTCCTTTTTTTAAAATATTTTATTTATTTTTTTCATGAGAGACAGAGAGAGAGAGAGGCAGAGACATAGGCAAGGCAGAGGGAGAAGCAGGCCCCCTGTCAGGGGAGCCTGATGTGGGATTCAATTCCAGGCCCCCGGGATCATGACCTACGCTGAAGGCAGATGCTCAACCACTGAGCCACCCAGGTGCCCCTATTCCCTGGTTTTCATATATTATCCCAACTTTAAAAAGACGGATATTATCTCCACTTCATAGACAAAGATACTGAGGTGTGGTGAAGTGACATTCATAAGTACACAGAGCTACCAAATGGTGGTATGAAGGATGGTGAAGACAATAGCTAAAAGCATCACACTTCTCTGTAAAGCATGAGAGCTTGTCCACAGTCTAATAATAGTCTAGATTCTTACTAAGAAGCAGAAATTACATACTTTTTTAAAAAAAGAACATATAAACTGCAAAACTTTCAGTTAATAGAAATAAATATGACCAGTTGTAACTGGTATGAAATTTAGCAAAATATCTTTGAATGGTAGTGACACAACTAAAACATGAGGCAATCTTTTTGAGGGCAACTATTTAAATATTACAGAAATACAAAAATCTAAATGTGACATACTGACTTTCCTATACAAAGCTCAAAGCATCTTCCTGTTTGGCTTAAACATGTGAACTTGTTTCTGTGCTTAACCCTCACATGTGTTTTTCAGCCTATCCCAGTCTCCATTCATTTCTGTCCTCAGTTCATCCTTATCCTTTACCACTTCCTCATCTCTATTTCTCCTTCATTTACTTTGATAACAAGAGGCCAGGTTTAAAGGACAGTCCTTGATATCCCAGGACTCCCATGTAGCTCTTTCCTTTATGCATTATGCAACAATTTTTATACTGGAAAATAAAGGACACAATAACAAAGCCAGTTTGGAGATCTTTGTGCTTATTTATTATAATGATGCTTGTCTTATGAAGTAGAAGACCTCTTTACTAATAAAATAAAAGAAACTACAAAAATACTCTCACAAATTTTGCCTTTTTAAGTAATTGGAAAAAGAGGGGGTTGGGAAGGAAGGTTTTGTTGAAATAGAGAACTAATGTATTAGCTACTAGAGTGACTTGGCTGGTCAGTTTCCGACAGAGATAGAATAACAGTACCAGATTAAAAAACACCATAAACACTTGCATTAAACTGATCAAATTGACTAATTTTGGGGAGACACTTAGATCTAGCTATAGAAAGAAAGATTTAAAAATACATAATCATATCATATCTTATATAGTATTTAGTTATATGTGCACTTACCTTCATAAGCAAATCCTAACCCCCTGGAAGATAGGAATTACATTTCAGTGTTTATCAGGTATAGGTCTTTCATACAATATTCTCCCAATACATGTACACTGAATAAATGAATTCATGAATCTAGCCAGAAAACCTTCAACTTCAAAGCTGTTGTAATGATAGGATTAATCCTAAAGGAGACTGTTTAAAAAAGATTTATCAAGTACCTAATAAACACCAGGCATAACATTAGGTACAGGGAAGATTTTCTATTTATTATCTCCTTTGAATCTCACAGTAATCCTACAGTGAAAGCATTATTATCATCATTTTATATATTGGAACACTGAGGCTCAGAAAAGTTAAACAATCTGTCCAGAGCCAATGATTGAAAGGAAAAAATCTGACATTTTTCCACAGGTCTTTGGCTCCAAAGCTCTGTCCTTTCAGTTGGTGAGTGAAAAGAAAGTACAATATAGCCCTAGAGGCATTCTGTGTGTGTGTTTGTGTATGTGTGTGTTTGTGTGTGTGTGTGTGTGTTTCTAATAAATGCTAATGACAAATTCACTTTGGCAGGTCAACAAAATCTAATTTAGTAGAGTCAATCAAGTATTATTCTCATTTGCTAATTAACAATTCCTTTGCTTTTTAGACAGCAGAGCCAAAGCAGTGACTAAAAAGTTATTGGTCTAGAATAGACCAGGGTATGGTTGTCAACAGCCTCCACTTTGAACACAAAGGACAATTATGGTGAATTTGTCCCTGTGTAATTAACAAAGTTTTACAAAATGCATCCCTCTCAGTATTGCAGCATCAACAATCACTTCATAAAAGAATGAAAGTATTTCAAGTACTTTTTTAAAATTCTGAGTAGGTAAACAAGGTTTTATTTTTAACTTTCTGCCTTAGGTATTCATTCATTGCTAGACATTCATTCACTCATTGATTTATACAGCAAATATTGTGTGCTTACTAAATATATTTTTAATTTGCTACCTATTAGTTCAGATGGTTGATTAGATAGAAAAAGAAAACAAAGTATAATAGTGAAGTAGATATAGTAAAAATTGCTTCTCTAGAAAGGACTACACTACTTTGACAAGGATTACTAACTCCTTAAAAGAAGTGAGGAAACTGATATGTCATAAGTCTTTTCTTGATTTTAATTTGTTCTATAGGAGTTCACTCCTGCTTACCAGTGCACACACACACACCCATACATAAACATATTTACAATATCAAATTCTGATTGAGGCTGTTTTTATTGATTTTTTTTCTTCTTCTCCCCTTTCTCTCTCTCTCTCTCTTTTTTTAACTCCTTCTGTGCCTCCTTTTCACTCTCCCCTCACATTACTAATATTAATTCAGTACTACTATTTCCTAGGCACAATAGTAAGTATTGAGGTCATACAAATGAATAATAATGCTCCTTCTTGTCAAAGGGTTCAACATACTATTGGAAAGACTGATAGGTGAGCAGATAATTACAATGTAATGGAGAAAGGAGGTAATACTGATATGAAAAGATATGAATGGTTTTCTGTGGGAGAACAGAGAAAACGCCTACTCTACTTTGGGTAGATGGAAACCAGAGGAATTATACTTACGATGAATCTTGAAACTGAATGATAATTTCTTAGGAAAATAAAGATGAGAAGTGCAGTGTCAGCCTGCACTAAGAAAGATGTGCCATCAGGAAACAAGCCTATCATTAAAAAGCTTATTTTGCCGTTCTCATTAGTATTTGCAGTGATTCCTTACAGAGAAATTTGAAAATTCTGTTCCTAGGTCAAGTCATTCCCATTGTGGTTCACAAATAAAGGGTGATAACAAGCAATGACACCTCATCCAAGTATAGAAATTTTTTTCACAAATCAAATTAAAATGAGTTTTCTAATTTTCATAGATAATAACATGCTTGTGGAAGTTGTCAATAATCATGTGATTGTGAAAGCTGTTGACATAGTACTCTAATTGACATGTGTGTTTATGAGAGAACAGATGCATTAACTGAAGTTTTAACAGCATAACAATTCCAAGTATAAGAAGTAACATCCAATCCAATCCAGATTTCAGATTAAAACAGTGTTAGACTAGGAATTCTCAATGCAGAGTTTCCAAGCATTTGACTAAGACCTCCTGAAAATTGATGAAAACTTAAAAATAAGATTTTTAAAAAACTTGCAATGTAAACTAGTCTAATAGTTTACTTGTTGCCAGTCTTGGAAGGTTTACAGACTAGAGACTAGAGACTGTAAATATAGAGAGAGCAACAAACTGAACATCATCATCACCACCACACACAAAAAACAAGCAAACAAAAAAATCAATCCATGATCTATGCACACTTTGTTCTGTGAAATGAAATGATGCAACCAGTTAGGAAGTTGCTATGGAAGACATTACATCTTTTTGCCTTCTTCCCTTAGCTTGTTGGAACCAAGCAAAAGACAGGGAATGCCAATAGCTCTCACTTAAGGCTAATATTGACTTTTGCCTCATGACAATCTCTTGTGTGTTTACTTTTAATCATGGTACTTTTCATTACTTTCCACCTCCCCACCTTCACCCTATGACCATCCCTTGAATGTTTCCCTCACTTCTTTCATTGCCCAAATAAAAACGTAGTTAGGTTCTGGTAATATAGTGATGGACAAAGCAGACATCCTGATTGTTATCCTTATAGAGCTAACAGCAGAGTGAGAGAGACATAATAAGTTAAGAAATATGTAATTACTAACAGTGGTAAATACTCTGAAGTCAAAACATTTGGTGAGAGCAAATTGGTGTGACTTTTTATTGTGAGAAGGTGATGACCTGTAATAGTACTGAAATATTTACATAAATGATCAATAAAAATTATATAGGTCATGTTTTGTGACCAGAATGTGATAAAGTAGAGGTAAATGAGTCAAATTAGCAATATGTAAGTTATAAAAATTAAAATTTTTTTAAAATTTTTATTTATTTATGATAGTCACACAGAGAGAGAGAGAGAGGCAGAGACACAGGCAGAGGGAGAAGTAGGCTCCATGCACCGAGAGCCCGATGTGGGATTCGATCCCGGGTCTCCAGGATCGCGCCCTGGGCCAAAGGCAGGCGCTAAACCGCTGCGCCACCCAGGGATCCCCCCCCCCCAAAAAAAATTTCTTAAGTCAGTGTATATGGTCAAATATACAATAAACATTAACATGAAATCAAAGTATCTCATAGCCAAAATGATTCTTAAAAGTAAATTATTTATTATAAAAGATTGTTTTTTAGAATGACAGAAAACATATAAATTTTACTTCCAAACTAAGGATAGAAAAACAAAACAAAACAAGGATTTAGAGAAGGAACAACTACAGATGGCTCAAAGAGGAAAGGAAGGATGAAGACACAAAATTAGAGCTGAAATTAAATAAATTACAAAATAGCAAAAAGAATAGGTTGAATAAATGTATATATATGACCAGGTCCTCTAGAAGATTAATCAAATAGAAGCATATTCATAATATAAATTTTTAAAAAATTTCCCGCCATGGGAAATAAAAGAGATTTCATCTGACAAAATGAGATGCCAGGGGAGGTGAGGTAAATGGGTGATGGGCATTAAGGAGGGCACATGATGAGATGAGCCCTGGGTGTTATACTAGAAGTTGGCAAACTGAATTTAAATAAAATATAAAAATATAATAAATAAATAAATAAATACATAAATACATAAATAAATAAATAAATAAATAAATAAATAAATAAATAAATAAAAAAATGAGATGCAATGTTCACTCACCAGATCAGCAAAATAAAAATGGAGGTATGTGTAAAGTTGATGCTTTGGTAGATGGTGTTAGGGAGGAAAAAATTATCCTTTACCCTTCAAGATTCTTCTGGCTAGTCTAAGAATCAAATTGATATGAGACCAATTAACAGGAGAAAATCAAATTTAATTTTGTACACATGAGTTGACATAATTATGAGATTCCAAAGATATCAGGCAAAATGAGGTATATATGTCATCCTGAACTAAGGAATAAGGGATTAGGGATCTGGCAATTCACAGGAAGGCAATTCATAGAAAGAATGGAAAAACTAAATGGTAAACAAATATTTGATGGGCCATCCAGGGACAATAGGACAAAAAGACTTTAGTCAAACAAGCCTTGCTAAGTTTCTCCTGTTTGCTCTACCTAGTTCATATTACAATGTTTTCTATGATGATGTGGTATTCTTACAGCCGGTCTTCAATATAAATTCTTGTAGGCAGTTGAGGGAAGGTCAAAGTTTCTTCCTGGGTCTTTGAGACTTTGATTGTTTTCAGCTTAAAATAATCAGCATGCCAAAGTAGCACATCTTGGGGCAACTTGTTCTGAACCCTACAGAGAGTGTTTTTTACATTCCCAATGAGAGTGTTCAATGACACACACCTTTTCTAGAATACAGGTTTCAAATAGGTCACAAGAGACTTAAAAGGTAAAATGTTAGTTGCTTGGTTTATGAATTACACCCTTCTAAAGAAAAAATCAGAAAGATGGATCATTTCCTATATTCAAGATATCGACTGTAGTTTTATTTATACTAACAAAAAATTATGATTTTGGTATTCAAGAATAATGAAAAATAAATAAAATGTTATATGCATACAGTGGAATATGATGATGGCATTCACATTATTTTTATAGGAAAGTTTAATCATCTGAAAAATAAATTATTTGTGGTGAAGAATGCAGAAAAGTAGACAGACTGTGACTTCAAGTATATGTAGGAGTCTTGAAAGCTATATGAAATCATTTCCTATTGTGAGATCATTAACAATGGGTTAAAAACCTTTTCACTTTTTCAGTATTTTTAATTCAAAATTTTTTAATCAACAATTATTGGCAACTTTATTGTGGGGAAGTAATATTCAATGAATTTGCATCCCCTTAAAATTTCTTTATAATTTAGAAAGGATCCAAAGTTTCACTTCATCTGGATAAGAACCTAGCAAATGCCAGATGTTTTAATGTATCAGATTTATTGACAAGAAGGTCAGAAGAAATGGTCCAAGCTCAGTCTGCACAGTGGTCAGACCATGATTACTTGTCATATAGTCTTATCTCTGTAAGAGCTGGAAAAGGCCCACCAGGAATTGGTTTGGCATTAATAAATCTTCTGGAGAACTGAGATGAGTAGTTTTAAGACAATAGGGGAAAATGATATGTCAGGCTAAAGTATCCCATCTGCCACTCTGTTCTCTGTCCTGGACTGAGTAACTCAGTCTTATAATGAGGAGTCTACTATTAAAGTGAGAAAAATCAAACACATTTTTATAGTTTCTTTAGTCTCCATGGGGCAGGAAGATCAAGTTGACAGGATAGACTTTAGTGAAAGTATTGGCAGAATTTATGGTGGTGGCAGCATCATTGGCTAATGAAACATGGCCATTGTATAATTTCAGTCAATTCTCTGAACTGTTTTGCTATATAGCCTCATAGTTATGTTTCCACTCTGTGCTAGCAACATGAATTTAGGTGCATTCTTTCCCTGATAAGCTATGTGCACTTGAGTTAGAAAATATTTGGTATTCCATATTTTGCTCTTTTGATAATGATACAACTAAGGAATAATCTTTGACTATTTAATCTGTGACTAATCATTCCATTGATTGGAGGGCTTTACATTGATATTTACTGTCATTTATTAAGATAGCAACAGCAACTGCAAATATTGCCATTTTTGAGCAACTAGTCTGATTGTTCCTTTTTTGTTTAAACACCTCTTTTTCTTTTAAAGCAGATTTCCTAAAATAGCTACAATCCAATGTATATTTGCGTAGATACTAAGTATTAATTTTGAAAAGTATAGAAATAATACTGTAACTTCTCTTTTATCTTTTGGAAATTCATGTTTCCAGTATTTTGGCACCAAAAATATTTATCAGTATTGCATATTGTTTAGGATCACAGACTCTAGAACTGGATTGCCTGGATTTTAATTCAGATGCTGCCAGGAGCTTATCATAGAACTTGAAGAAGCCACTTCAATCACTGTCTCTCAGTTCCCTCATCTTTATAAAGGGAATTTAGTTATTAATATTACAGTTTTTATAGGGATTACATGAATTAAGCTACGAAGAACATCTGGAAAACTGACATATCCTAATGTTACCTATTATTATTATAATTATTATTATTATCCAATGAAATAAAATTGTTGCTGTGTTGCTGAGCTGATTTTTAAATGTATATCTTCTGAACTTTGATGATTTTTTTTTCTAAATAGTATGCATTCTCTGCTTTCTTGACAAATGTGTTTGACATTCATGGGCTCTTTCTATTCCACTTATACCTGTGACATTGGCAGAAATCATGAGAGTATCAGATGGATTTGAATATTCATTCATAAGAGCTTTGGCCTTGCCTTGAATATTCATTCATAAGAGCTTCTTTGTACTGATCAACTAACTTGGCTGTCCCCGATCAAACTACTTTCCCAGTGGATCTATTTATCTGTTTGCACTCTATCCAGTTCTCAAGCCACTATACTTTCATGTGATGCATGTAAACCCTGTCTCCTGGGAGATACATGCTCGGGTGGGACCACATGCCTCAATAATCATATCATTAATGCTAGTAACAACACTTTGGTTAACAAAGAATCACTCAAAATGTCAAGTCCCTGAAATGGGAGTAGGAATTGAAGAGGGAAAGAGAAAGTCCTACAAAACTCTTTGATTGTAAGATTCTGGATCCTTTATTAAATAACAACATATGTCAGGAAACTCTGCATTGGGGTGTTATATAAGAAGTAAGCTTTTATTTTATTACTATAATTAGGGAATTTGCTACAGCAGCTGGCATTACTCTAAATTATGACTCACAGTATTTAGACCCAAGAAGTTGGATGTAAACATATACAGAATGAGAAGAGGTCTAAGGACTGAGTCTAGGGAGCTCCAGAAATAGAGCAAGGAAGACAATTCAGTACAAGAGGCTAAGCAGGAGCCAGTACCTGAAAATAAGTGTCTTAGTAAACAGGGAAATGAAGTGAAGAAAGTGTTGTAAGGATGAGGATATGATCACCTCTGTTAAATTCTATTGAGCAGTCAAGAAGAAGGACAGGGAAGTGGCCATTAGGTTTGGCAAATTGGTGGTCACTGGTGATGTAGATAAGAGAAGTGATGGAAGCTATAACCTTCACCGGAATGGACTCAAGAGAAAACAAGAAGTAAGGAAGAAAAAAAAGTGAGCAAAGGAATAGGGTGATTGCTGGAGGGATGTGAAAACAAGGGAAGCTGTTTTATATACATGATATATAATTTGTCGTGTTAGGATGCTGATGGAAGTAATATGTTAAAGAGAAAAAAGCTGATACAGAGGAGAGAACCAAAAATATTTCTCATGTACCAGAGACTACACTGCTGTGAGGTTATATGGATTCTTTTAATAGGAAAAGCATTGGGTAGCATTTATTAATATTCCCAACTTAGTTTAACTAAAGGAAAATATATCCATGTACTAGACTGTGTTTTTTATTTCTTTCAGCTACCCTAATTTAAAACAAAGGCATATAAAGAAAAAAAGTGTCTATTTGACTTCTCCAGACATTCAATATTACTTTTCTTTTTTTTTTTTTTTAAAGGATTTTATTTATTCATGAGAGACAGAGAGAGAGAGAGAGAGAGAGAGAGAGAGGCAGAGACACAGGCAGAGGGAGAAGCAGGCTCCATGCAGGGAGCCTGACATGGAACTCAATCCTGGGTCTCCAGGATCATGCCCTGGGCTCAAGGTGGCACTAAACTGCTGAGTCACCTGGGCTGCCCTCAGTATTACTTTTCAAAGATATCTTTTTTTTTTGGTAGTGTACTGTGTGTTCTTCCTGGTTTTTTACTAGGCATGTATGTAAACATATATTCTATGCACATACACACACATCTCAATGGAATTAAAAACATAACTCCAGTCTTTTATACATTGTGTCTTACAGATTGTTTTTCATTTACATTGTGAGCATTTTTCCTTATTAGTACATATAAATATGGCAGTTGTTTTGTTCATAGACTAATATTCCATATTATGCATATTCTGCACTACTTTAAAATTGACCTACTGATGGATTATTCATTCTCTTGAACCAGTGCTTTCTATTTATTTAAGTATATTTACCCATTGTTTATTTTGTTTTTGACACTATTGTTCTCAACTCCAAAACCAAGGTAATTGTGAGCTGCATTCATGAGTGTATCATTTTAGTAATTTTGAATTTTGAAGGTTTTCTCCCCTCTTCTGCCATTAGAAAATATTGAATGCTTTGATAGGGTAGTAAATCCTCTAGCTCATTATTTTCTGTGAAACAAGAGACTTCATTTTATTCACCATCTTTATCATTTTATTCACCATCTTTACCAACATCTCTCTTTAATGGGTTACTTTTCTGCTGTTACATCTTCGTGAACCTCAGAAGGTATTTCCTGATACAGATACATGAAAAATAGTAAACAGAGACCCCCCTACTGGAAGAAGGTAGGTCCAGGAAAATCGAAATCAGGCAGTGTGCTCAGGGAGAGGAACAATGAAGGTGAGGACCAAGGAAGGACTTAGTAGAAACTTAGAAGCTACTGTGCCTTCTCAGCTGGGAGACTTCTTCCTAGGCACCTTCAAGGAGAGAGGTACCAGAAATACGAGGATGATAAAAATGCTTAAGGTGCCAATATCACTTTCCCTTACTTAATTACCACCCCAAGATGGCAGTTGGGGTTACCCATATTGGATCATGGAGAAAAGGAATTTCCCAGTCCCAGGACTTAATGTATCTTGCCCAGAGAGAACAGGGCATAGGATGAGTGAACATGTAATTGGGGCTATACATTATTGTCCATAATAAAAGTTTATGCTAGTAAAAAAGTTCTAAAAAGTGGATCTGAAATTAGACTTGATTAGGATCTTCAGGAACTCAGAGCTAGACATTTATTTCTTGTAATATACAGGGGCTAGTAATTTAGTCCTTGCTTTCTTTATTATTTTAGTAATTCCCAAGATTCTGCGTGCACCTGAGATAAGTGAAGGCCTTGTGTCAAGAAAATGTAACTGCCCTCTGCTCAGCTCTCACTGATGCTGCCAACATGGGCCATGTCTCTGAAGAGTCACAAGAGGGTGGAAAGGACTGAGAAGGGCTTTCCGTGCCTCTCACCAGTTCCATCAGTTAATTCACTACTACTTACCGAGCACCTCTCACATGCAAGGGGCACTTTCAATCAGGCAAAATGAACATACACAAGAGGGCATGTGGCCCTACTCTCAGTGGCTTTTAAGAGTGTAAGGCACAAACCTGAAAAACTAGAGCATGTGTGCTGTGAGCAATAATGAGACAGTCCCCACAACTTTATAGAGGTGTGCTTAGGACTTCTGGACTGTTACAAAGAAAAGGTTCATAATTGCCATGCTTTTGGTTTCAAAGGGGAAAAAATTTTATTGATGTTAAAAGTAAAAACCTAGTGGAAATTGGAGAAAAGGGAAATGTGTGCATAAATGAGGGCGATAGTAAGCAGCAAAGGAAAATAAGACAAAGTTACTTCAAATTAGGTACTTACAACCTCCAGCCTCATCACCTGGAGACAGCCAGGCTAGGGGCCTGACTGAGAGGTCTGGGCAGAGTATCCTCCCCTCAGTGAGACTTCCAACTGACCATCTCCATAGAGGCCTTATTTATAAGGCAAATGATGGATTCTGAAGTTAAACATAATGTTTGCCTATGTGCCGTCTGGAGCGAGCTGCAGTCCTGTGTTATCATGTCTTTACCTCTTTGAGGACCCTGGGCCCTATGTGTTTGCCTCCCCTCCCTGATTCCATTCCAGGCCAGAGGGGGTGCCAGGCAAGATGCTTTTGGCATCCAGACCAGTAGGGCCAGCTTATGTCAAATAAACCAGGCCCCCGAGGTCACTCATGCAGCACAAGTCTCACTAACAACATCCTTTAGCCTGCCTGTGTACGTGCAGATTGAGTGGTTGGTTATGCAGGACAAATCACAGAAACCTCCATCCATACAACACATGGACGTGGCAAGATGCCTGACAATTGGTCAGAACACAGACAGTTTTCGGAGGAGGTAGCATTGGTACTAGGTTGAAGGCTGGGTCAGTATTCCATAGGTGGAGACTGTGTTTCTAGAACAGCATTTACTTAAACTCCTTTCTTTTTTTGGTATCTATAGATTTTAAAACTTCCAAAGGTAATACAGGCACACTTAAAAAACTAAATAACACGGAGGCATATATAATAAAAAGGGAAAATTGTATTTACCCCACGCTTTCCTAAGGAAACCATTTATAGTTGAGAGTATAGTCTTCTGAAAATTTCTATAGGTATATCAAAGAAGATGAAGTCCTTCTCCCCTTCCTTCTCCCATCATCCCCTCTGTACCATGCTTTTTAGAAACCATGTGTTTGAGGTTAAGAGGTGAGTTTTTAGACCCACCTGCTCTCTAGTCCAGTTCCATCTGAGAACTCAAGGAGGCAAATTGTCACAGCTTCTCTCCAGAAGCTTTGCCCCTTCTCAAAACCAGCTCTTTAAAGGCCTTCAACTTTTCACCTAAACTAATTTTACCCAACTCGTGTGGCCCACCTTCTAGCTCTGGCAAGATTCTGGAGAATCTGCTTAGGCAGAAAACCAGAAGACAACCTGGCTAAGCTTGAGCCAGGCACATAAAGAGCCTCTTAGTTAACTGACCCCACTAGTTGATGATGAGGCTCCCCCTATCTCACTGGACAGTCACACTATTTCTAGAGAAATGTAGCAAAGAAATAAGGAGAGAGTGGATGAAGTGGCTCTCCCATATTGCTCCCTGGAGATTAGAGAGAAGTTTCCTGTCTTCTATGTGGATATAGGAAGAGAATAGAGAATAAGGGTTTCACCATAACCCTGCTGGGGAGGACAAGTGGGGGGAGCTGGCCTATGAACCGTTCCCTCCTTTCTCTTGGGACCTTAGAGGAGGGAAAAGAAACAGATGATGTAGTCAAACCCACTTGTCAACTGGACCTCCAGGTAAACAGACTGATGATATTTGCTAGGAGGAAGAGACTTTATCTAGAAAATGCTCCCCCTGGGGTGTCTCTGGCTTAAGGATTTCTTACAGTTAATCCAGAATGTTTGGGTTTATGAGACCTCATTCCCTGGAGAATATCATCTAAACCATATAATTCTGAGAGTGAAGTAGAGATGTTTCATAATTGAAATGTTCTCAACAGAGCAGTTATAACCCACAAATTCCATTTCAGAGGAGTCTCTATTTAAAAAAAAGGACTCCTTTATTATTATTCTGGTCCAGAGATTGTGTTTTTAGTGTGATAAAGAAGGTTATAAGGAGTCATAAGATATGTCCCAGACTTCAGTATGCTTTTTTCACTTGTGTTATTAGTAAAGCTTGACTCTAGGAAATATTTTGATTCCTGTGGGTCTGACTTGACAATTTTATCCCATGTGGCTCACCTGGACATATACTGCTATAGTTTTCATCTTTCACTAAACAGTGTTACTTACCTGTATAGACCTGTATCATGGGGCTTGATCAGGAACTTCTTAGATATGCAGAATTTCAGAGCTACAGAACATATAAGCTGAAGTATAGCAAAAGTCCCGGGTGATTTGTATGCATACCAAAGTATGAGAGGCTCTGACGCAGTGAAGCTCACCCTCCAGCTATTGATCCAGGTTTTTGGTGGCAAAATTTGTTGATAATGTTGCTTATACTGTTGGTATCTAGCCACTTTCTTATGTTCCATTTTCTTTCTAGCACACTATGATCTGGATATGGCTTCTTTTCATCAAAGTCATCAAGCTCGAATTTTTAGCACAATTTGGTCCAATTGAGTTTAAAAAACAAACCACTTTCTTCTCTTTTTTTGTTTTTGTTTTTTATGACATTTCATTTGTCTGCTTCTCTTCCTACTCTTTTGTCTTCTTTATCTTACCTTTTTATCTGCAAGGTATATAGATTTTGTAATGCCTCTAGGATTAGGCTTGGATCCTCTTCTCTATTTTCCCTCTGTGTCTTTGGGTGATTTCATTTTGCTATATAGCCTTTTAAACCACTTAAATATTGATTTTTTTCCAAATTCATATCTCTAACCTAAACCTTTCTTCTGAACTCCAGACAGTTTCTTCAACTGTCAAATTTGATGTATCCAAATTGATTTCTAATTGACACCTCAGTCTAGCACACCCAAAATGAATCTCATTACCCCCACTACATCCTTTTAGCCTAGTATCCCTTCTCCCAGTTAGTGGCAAAAGTATCATCCATCCAATTAGTTGCTCATTGTATCATTGAAACTCCCTCTACTTGACCTCCTACATTCATTCCACTCACACGTTTAGTTACACCTCCAAAATATATCTCACATCTGTCTACTTTTCTCCCTTATCTCAGCCACCATATCTGTCACATGAGCAACCATAAGAGGTTTCTTAAGCAGTTTCCTTGATTCTAGAACAATAGTTAAATTACCTGCCCAGTTGTCATGGTAATATTCTAAAAATATAAATTGAATGTGTCACTCTCCTGCTAATATTTCATCAAAGGCTTCACTTTGAACAAAATCCATACTCCTTTCATGCCTTAAAAGATTCTACATGACTAGCCTCTGCTTGCCTCTCAGACAGCATGTTCTACTAGTTTCCCTGGCTCAGTAAACTCCAGCTACTCAGGGCCTGCTCTGTTTTCCAAGAACATTCATTTTCTCCTATCCCAGTGCCTTGGAGTTTCTTGTTCCTTCTCACTGGAATGTTTCTTACTCCTTTATCTACCAACACACACATATACACACATACACACACAATCACAGATACACATACATATCAACATAAACATATTTATATATGCATGTACATGGATATATACATGTACACAGACACATACATGACACATACAGAAATACGACATATATATACATACACAAACACACATTATACAGACATGCATGCCCACATACCACTAGATAGCTTCTTACCCTTCACATCTTATTTTCAATGTCAAATCCCTAAAGATGTTATCCTTGACAGCCTAGTTCTAAAAATGTTTCAGTTGATTTGCTTGGCTTTTCTAAGGAAAAAATGATTCATCAACAAATGAAGACAATGTAGTCTTTCTTCCAGTGTTCATATTGCATTTCATTTTTAAAATCTAAATCCTCTAGTTGAGATCTCTAGAAAAATATTGGATAATGGTGGTGATAATATATCTCTGTTCCTGATTTTTTAAAAAAGTCAGTACTGTTTTTGCAAAATATGGTGTTTTGATCTTGTTTTCTGACAGATACATTTTCTCAAAATCCAAAGAGCTTTTTTTAAAATGCTGTCTTACTAAGAGTTTTATTTGGAATAAAAATTGAACTTTATTAACACTTTCTGGACATCTATGACGGTTATTATAAAAATTTCCCCTTTTTATTGAAGTGTTTTCTAATTTCAGAGCATTTTTGCATTATTGAAGTAATTTTCTTTAGGATTTTTCATCTCTATTTATTGTTGAGATTAGATTTCATTACCACCACCGCCTCTGTCGCTGCTACTACTACTACTGTGACTATTACTTCTACTACTCCTACTATGACTATTGCTATCCTCTTGTAGTTGAGTTTCTGACAACCTTGTAGAATTAAAGAGGAATCTCTCCAACTTTTACCATGTGCTGGAGCAGATTAGTTGCTGTATTCTCTGAGATGTTTTAGAACCCATCTGGAATTTTTTTGGCAATGGAGTTTTAATGATCTTTTAAGTTTATTCTGTTGTTACCAATATAATTCATTTCTTTGTGTCAATATTGATCATTTTTTTTCCTGAAGATTATCCACTATGTATTTCCACATTTCCTGAAATAGAGTTGTACAGAGCATTTTCTAAAATGTGTTATGCTTTTTGGTCTGTGGTTATGTTCCCATTTTCGTCCCTACTGTCTATTCTATTGTATTTTCCCACTCATTTTCTTTATCATAGTTTCCAGAGTGTTGCAATTTTTATTGGTCTTTTTGGAGAACTTCCTTTTGATTTTATCAAATAACTTGGTTTTATTAATTTCTAATTTTATCTTGATTCCTTCATCCATTTGCTTCCTTTATGTTTATTCTATTGTTCTCTGTTACGTGTTGAATTTGCGCTTCATTTACATTCATTCATGTTTTCTGACAGAATGCTGTAACATTTACATTGGGCATTCTTTTGGCTGAGTCCTGTAAGTTTTGTTATAAAGTATTCTTCTTATTATTTTTGAATGATCTGTAATTTCAATTTTTGGTAGGGAAACAATTTGTTACTGCTACATCAAATCTGTTAAGTGAGTTACTTATTCTCCGGGTTGGTATTTGTCAATTTATCCAAAGCCCCAGTGTTACAGTCTACTTTTTAAATAGCAAACTTCGGGATCCCTGGGTGGCGCAGCGGTTTGGCGCCTGCCTTTGGCCCAGGGCGCGATCCTGGAGACCCAGGATCGAATCCCACATCGGGCTCCCGGTGCATGGAGCCTGCCTCTCCCTCTGCCTATGTCTCTGCCTCTCTCTCTCTCTCTCTATCATAAATAAATAAAAATTTAAAAAAAAAAATAAATAAATAAATAGCAAACTTCTTGACGGGCCTGGGGAAAGGACACAGCTGCCAGTCATTGGGCAAGAGTAGCTCGTGCAGGGTATCTTTCACAAGTTACATATGGCTTTTTAAAAAATATTTATTTATTTATTTATTATAGACAGGCAGAGACACAGGAGGAAGGAGAAGCAGGCTCCATGCCGGGAGCCCGATGCAGAACTTGATCCCGGGACTACAGGATTGCCCCTGGGCCAAAGGCAGGCGCTAAACCCCTGAGCCACCCAGGGATCCCCTACATATGGCTTAACTTATTTCCATTCTCAAATCCTGGTGACTGATTCTTTACCTTCCACTATCTTTTGGGGAAATTAATAATCATTTCATCACCCACATTGGGTTGTGGGGATCGTCAGACCATCTGCTTTAGATGTTTTAGAAATTTGACAATGTTTCTATTTTATTTACTTAAATTTTTCAGTTTATAATAATTGTCCTGTCTCACTTTCTCATTCTCTATGTCTCCTTGTCCTCTTTCTCTCCTTCAACTGAACAGTACCTCTCCTTTTGCCTCTTTCTTTAAATGTGTTTTATTTGAAAATACTGAAAAATATGAATAGTGAAAATTACCTATAAGGAAGAAGTAAAGTTATCTATTCTACATCTCCAAGCCACCTTTCTGAAAGTGATCATTACTAATATGTTGGCTTCTTTTCTGATTTTTTCCTTATATATATTGTCATAGGTATAAGGTATATATATACACACATATATGTATGTATATACCTATGAATATATATATACACACATATATATATATATAGCTTTATGTAGGATTTTTTTTTCGAAATGTGCACTTGGTAGTTTTCTCTTTTCACTTAATAAATCAGTAACACTGAGCTTTTGCTTCAAATTTTATCTTTCTCTTGTCATTTGTAATTTGGGCAGCAAAGAGAAATAACAACCACGAGCTCACTCACTATAAGAAACTGTCCTCACTTCCCTTGAGGCTATTTGTGTCTTTTATTGAATTATGATATTTTCCAAGACCTACTGAGAGTTGCTAAATACAATCATACAAATCTACAAAAAAAAAAAAACCCCACAACTTTCAATCTGAAAATGAAATATAGTTGTATGCAATTAGGAGTAAAGAGCCAAAGGCAAAGGACTTTTTATCATCCCTCAAATCTAAAGACCAATGATTGCATTACACATGCCTGGGAATTCTTAAAAGTAAGATTTCAGAAAATGACAAATACCCTGATCATTTTATCTTGTGATGAATCTTTCCTTAGAGAAACCTGTCAAACTTCCTAAGTGAAAAGTTAATTTAAGATTTTTTCATCTAATGGCATAAGTGAGATTGACTTACAATTTTGTTTCCAAATTTTTGTCTTGTTTTTCTCTTAACTAGGAATCGGTTTAAATGACTCACAGAATAATATGAGGAGTTTATTTTTCTAGTGTCTAGAACACTTTGTGAAATTTATACATTCTTCTTTATTTCAGAGGTTGTTAAAAATCAACTATAAAGCCATCTAGCCTAGACTCTCTTGTGGAGATGGGGGAATTTCTGGCTTGAACTTTCATTTATTAAATGATATTTAATCTATTTCAGATATTTTATATTCAGTGTTCTTTTCATTTACATTTTCAAATTTCATTATAAAATTATTTAAAGTACCTAAGAATTTTTAAAAATCTCTGCTATTTCCATTGTCTATGCCTTTTCCATTGTTAATCCTTGACTTAACTCTTAATCAATCTTGTCTGGAGCTTATTATGTTTTATTAATTTTTTTCAGAGCAAAAATAATTTTTTATTTCCTCATTTATCTTTATTTGCTTTTAATATCTTGCTTTCTTTTAGCTTTCATACCAAACTATTGGATGTATTATTTTAAACATTAAAAAATTTATTTGAGCTATAACTTTTACTCCTTAGCCATATTCCATCTTTTAATACATAGTATTTTTATTGTGATTATTAATCAGACCTATCTTTGTAATTTCCACTGCTAACTGCAAAGGTTTCTTTTGCTATAAATTTGTTATTTACTTTTAATTGTACTATGTTGTGATTAGAGAATGTGGAATTTGTTTAGACTAACTTTGTGTCCTACTTAACACATAGACCATATCCTCATACACATTTCAAAAGAATGTATATTATCTGTATTGATTATAGTTTTATTAGCTATTAGATTGATCTCTTGATTTTTTTCTCCTTTTTTATTGAAATATAATTGACATAACATTGAATTAGTTTTAGGTATGCAACAGTGATTTAATATATGTATATATTGTCATGTTATTTAAAAAAAATCAGTCTTTAATATTCTTTTTTTAAAAAGATTTTATTTATTCATGAGAGACAGAGAGAGAGAGAGAGAGAGAGAGAGAGAGGCAGAGACAGGCAGAGGGAGAAGCAGGTTCCATGCAGGGAGCCTGACTTGAGACTTGATCCCGAGTCTCCAGGATCAGGCCCTGGGCTGAAGGCGGCGCTAAACCGCTGAGCCACTCGGGCTGCCCAGTCTTTAATATTTTTATGTAATTTTTATGATCTATAGATTTCAAAATATCCACAATGATAATAAATTTCTTTCTGTATATATGTTTTAGTTTTCTATATGTAATGCAATGTTATAATTTAAGTGTTAACAAAACGAATTATAAAATTTTAATTCTAAATTACAACGTAAGGATTTTGAAAGACAATTTGAGAATCTGTTCTAGGACGTTTGAGCCTCTTCATCTCCTTCTAAGATCTAAGATGACTGAGAAAATGGAGAAAAGAGGATTTTATGAGCAGATTCCTTTGAAGAAAGCTCAGATTCCTCTCCTACCTCTGATGTTGCTGATGGGAATAGGGTGAGGAGTTTCTTGTCCTCTTATGTTAGGTATGGTGAGGGTTTCCCATGGCCCCATTCAGTAATTATGAATCATGCTTTCATATGGTGAGCAGTAGTAAAGACAAATGCCTGAGGAGGCTCAAGGCAAACCATTGTGCTGAGATCTGTCCCCTATCCAGAAAATTTACAGGGTAGGAGAGTGATGTCTAGCTGCCCTGTTGGGGGCAAGGCCCAGCAGAGTGATATCATGTATAGAATTAACCAGATCTCCCAACGGATACAGAAGAAGTTATTGAGGACCAATGTGGCAAGATGAAAAAGAGGCCACGATGGAGAGAAAGATGTTCATCACATCCAGTAAACTACATGGAAATGAGTTAAAGAACCAGATACCTAGAGCCTGGGAGAGAGGTTAGAGTGGCCAAGTGAGAACTTTTCCATGCCCTTAACTCCCTTCCTTCCTTAGACCTCCAGAGCCTTTGTTAGAAGCACCAGTACCAATTAGAGAAAGAGGAAAAATTGAACAAAACCAAGATTACTGGCAGCAAACACAACAGATTAGATATTGTTAAAATAAGTATTAGCAAAGTTGTATAGTAGAAAGAGTAGTACAAATCTGGAGAAACTTCAGAGATAGAGGAAGATAAATATGAAGGAAGAAAGGAGGAAAAGGAACTGATATTTATTAAAACCTGAGTACATTACACATACCAAGTATTAGTGTAACCATATTCTTTCATTTAATTCTCAATTTTGCTAACCCCATTATTATAGATAGTAAACTGAGACTTTTGACTTTGGAAACCATAGAATCTTGACCAAGGCTAACTATAGCAATTTATTATAAATAACTCAAGGATGTACATGGTAGAAAAGAAAAAAAATTGTACAAGAGATTGAGGAAGGGAATTTATAAATATACCCAAGTAAGTTTCAAAAGTGGACTGGAAGGGAGCTGTTCTTTGTTTTTACTCTTATTTTATCAGAAATATAGAATTAACTGTGTTCCTCAGTTATGACACTCTAGGACCTCCTTTTTCATTTCTCCATGTGTGATCTGTTATGTTTCATCTTTGGCTCTCATGGCCATCTTTCTTCACACCTTCCTTCCTGTAGGCATCTCTGTTAGGTTTTCAGTTAGTCTTTCCAAGTCCCGTTTTGCACAATCATTTGCATTGATGTCTATCTGTGTAAATGTTATAGTATTAAGTGTGTTTTAAAAATAAGTTAATGGCATCATGCTATAAATCTCATTGTTTCTTGCTGTTTTGTTTTTCTTGCTATTTTATTTTTTAAAAATATTTTATCTATTTATTCATGAGAAACACAGAGAGAGGCAGAGACACAGGCAGAGGGAGGAGCAGGCTCTTCACAAGGAGCCTGATGCGGGACTTGATCTCCAGACCTGGGATCATGCCCTGAGCCGAAGGCAGATGCTCAACTACTGAGCCACTTAGGCATCCCTGTTTCTTTTTGTTTTTAATCAAGACTTATTTTGGAGCTCTGTACATACTGTTCTAGAAATATGTCATTCAGTCCTTCTGACTGCTGCATAGTAGTTTAAACCTTCACCAGATTTTTGTCTCCATTTTGACAAATGATGGATATCTAGTCTAGTTTACTTCCATGAACTTCATTCTTTGAGAGTCCTTGAATGTTTTCTCACGTATCTGTAAGTCTATATCCAATGCCAGAATTGATCTTTGGTCACAGGTCACACTGTATACACATACTGAAATTTACTAAGTACATACTAAATACTAAAACATTTTATTTTTCCATATATTTGCTAAAATTTCCTTTTGGCCCACACTGCTCTATGATGGAGTTTACCTATTTTGATTAACTTTTCCCAGATATGCCATGGGACTTGTTTTTGGGTGGGTATATTCTAAACTTAGCACTGTAAATCCAAACTCTAAATGTCTGTATTTTTGAAATAGTCCTCTCTGGGGTCATTAACACATACACACATACACACACACACACAAATATGAAAGGGAAGATCCACTTTGCCTGAAGTTTTTGTCTTATTTTACTTTCTCCAATATCCTGTTAGAAGAAACTCACTTCACAGTCCTACCATGCAGATTCCAATCTTCTATTCTGTCTCTTGCTAATTAATGCAATGTAGCCAGTCTCCCAATGTTGTTTGTAGCTTATTTTCCTAACCATACTAGGATGTACCTCTGTCTGACATTGTTGCCACCTGTGAAGTATGTGATCTCCTGGCTCCCTGTTGGTAATCAGAAGCCACCATATTTCTAGTCTAGCTACTTTGAAGGCAGGCATTTTACAGCTGGAGTTCCAGGTCATGTCTGTCAAGACGTTGGCATGTGTGGTTTGCTCTCTTCTTCCATAGATGATTTAGGAAAACTCAACATAGTGGTGGCTGGGTGGCTCAATTGGTTAAGCGTCTGCCTTTGGCTCAGGTTGTGATCCCAGGGTCCTGGAATGGAGCCCTGCTTCCAGCTCCCTGCTCAATGGTGAGCCTGCTTCTCTCTCTCTGACTCCCCCTGCTTGTGCTTTGTCTCTCTCTCTCTCTGTCAAATAAATAAATAAACTCTTTAAAAAGAAAAAAGAAAATCTCAGTATAGAGATTCTAGTTCTTGTGATGCTTCAACAGAATGAGTAATTAGGTTCAGAATTTTAGTATTTTGTTTAGAATTTGCTTCTAGTAAATTTGAAGATGTGGTCTTTTCATGATATAGCTTACTTTGGGGTTTTATATCCTATACTTTACATCCTAATGCCCCATGAAATATCTATAATGCATTAAAATTCTTGAAAATAAAAATCATCTTATAATGACTCTCATATATTAGTGTAAACCACGTGAAATATCTGTATATTTTATCACCTCATATATCAGCTATATGAAATCACTGCTCTGGGGTCAAATATGGTCAAATATAAGCAATTCCATTCCATATGCTTCCACCTAATATGTAAAATTAAATGGATTATATTTGAGTCTATGTAAGTTAGAGGACTTAAATGGCTTGTTTACCTGTGTCCAGTTGGTAAATGATGAGGAAGCACTTGCTTATACCATTTTCTGATTCAAGTGGGAGAGGAGCACCTCAGCACAACTATAGTTAGAATTAATTAGTAGAATTATTTAAAATAGCCTCAACTTCATTTATAACTACAAGCATGGGATGTTGAGATGCTTAGCTGTTCATAATTATTAATTTACACTATTTTAAGATAAGCAATATATGATATGTTGAAAGAGGGAAACTTCCTACTGTTATGGCATAGGAGAAAACACAACTAACTCTTTAATTTAGAATTTATATTTAAATTATACTCTTCTTTTGAAGAACCTTTTTCAATAAAGATAACTGAGTTTTAATTACTATTTGTAGAAAGTCCATATCAATGTCTGGCATTCCAGATATAAGACGGCACAATTGGAGGATTAATTCTGAGTTAATGAGCTCATTTTCTTCTCCTAACTTGCAGAAAAGAGTAATAAATAACAGCTCTATAATGGAAATTGGAAAGCTGTGTTGCCCATAGAATTTGTGAATTGTAAGGGAGCTTCAAAGACTATCTAGGTCAGTTTTACCATTTCTCAGATGAGAAAACTGAGGTTTAATTAACTGTCAAGGCTGGCACAGTAGGAGCAGTTCAGGGACAACTAGTTAGGGCACCTAATTTCCCCATGTTTTTATTCTGAATAAGAATAAAATCCCCATTACATATTGCATTCTTTAAACAGTTCATCCCTGAGTGAGAAACATGGGCTGGAAGTGGGTATCCTCCTCACTCCTTATTTCATCATTTTCTTCCACATTGCTTATGATAAGCACATTCTATCCATTTCCCTTTCTTCCAGTCTCGGCCCACTTCAACCCATTTTCACATTACTGAAAGAATAATCTTATTAAGACATATATTTTATATGCCATTTCTCTGTTTAAACATGTTTAGTAGCTTTCCAGAGGTACAGACACCTAAGTGTGACACCAGATGTTTTCTGAACTGATTTTTGCCTGCTGCCATTATTTCATTATTGCTTGGTGATTTCCCCTCAGATACCATGGAGACCCCAGTACTGATAATTCACAAATGTACCAATCTCATATATATCTCTGGGCCTTTGCAAAGACTATTACCCCTGTCCAAAGCACTGCCCCTACCTCATTTTCATCAACACCATCCTCTCCCCTCCCTTCTCAGGGCCACTTTCCTGGCCTGGACAAGTCTTAGCTGAACTTCCAATACTCAGTCACAAAGATACCTCTTTCAGTGCCTTCTCTGAGTTGTCCTCCACTTTCCTGATTGCTTCCCAAACACCCTGGGCTTACCTGGATCCCAGGAGTTGTAATATGTATTATAATTCTGTATTTTTTAACATCTCCTTTGGATTTTGACAGTGCCTTTCACAATTGATTCTGGTGACCTGTACAATGTTTTGTAGGCTTGCACAGTACCACTTGCCAGCAAGCATATCACACCTAAACTTCAGGCCACCTCATTTGCATAGGCTCTAGGGAGAAGCTCTAGACATGCGTTCATATGGTCATATGCTTGAAAGCTGTTTTTGTCTTCTTTAAAAGAATCTCTCCCCTGTCCCCAGTTTTATATGCTTCAAGGCCCACAAAACCAGAGACAGCTCAGTAAGGCACTCAGTGGATGTCTGTAGGATGAATGATTAAATATACTTTCTTTTTTGTTATCAGATACCTTTGTTGTTACTAATAATATGCTAATCTATGTGGTCTCCTCTATTATTTTTATTATCAGTTTGTTTTTGTGTAGTGCTATAGGAAAAGTCAGATCTGTTTTAAAATAATTTTTTTGAGTATAGTGGACACACAATGTTTTGTTAGTTTCAAGTGTATAACATAGTGGTTCAATATCTCTATGGATTATGCTATGCTCACCACAAGTGTAGCTACCATCTGTCACCACCCAACACTATAACAATATCATTGACTTTATTCCTATGCTGTATCTTTTATTCCTGTGTCTTACTCATCTGATAATCGGAAACCTGTATCTCCCACTACCCTTCATCTATTTACCTGTTTCTCCACCCCCTTCTCTTTGGCAGCCATCAGTTTGTTCTCTGTATTTATAGGTCTGATTCTACTTTTTATTTGTTTATTCATTTGTTTTGTAGGTTCTACATATGAATAAAATTATATGGCATTTGTCTTTCTCAGTCTGACTTATTTTACTTGGCTTAATACCCTTTAGGTACATCCATGTTGTCACAAATGATATTATCTCATCATTTTTTATGTATACATAATATTTCATTACACACACATACACATACACACACAACACATCTTCCTTATCCATTCATCTTATCAATGAACATTTAGGTCGCTTCTATATCTTGGCTATTGTAAATAATGTTGCAATAAATATAGAGGTATATATATCTTTTTCTGTTAGAGTTTTCATTTTCTTTCAGTAAATACTCAGTAGTGGAATTCTTAAAATATATGGTATTTCTACTTCTAATTTTTTGAGAAACTTCCATAGTGATTTCCGTAGTGGCTGCCAATTTACATTCCTATTAACAGTGAACGAGGGTTCCCTTTTCTCTACATCCTCACCCATACTTGTAATTTCTTGTATTTTTTTCTATTTTGTTTTGTTTTATAGTCTCTGTCATTTTTTTCTTCTCTGATCTTTATTATTTCCTTCCTTCTCACTTTGACCTTTGCTTGTCATCTTTTTCGAGTTCCTTTAGGTGTAAGGTTAGATTGTTATTTGAGCTTTTTTTTATTTCTGAGGTAGGCCTGTATCACTGTATGTTTCCCCCTTTAGAACTATTTTCACTATGTCCCAGATATTTTGGACTATTGAATTTTCATTTTCGTGTGTCTCTTTGTATTTCTTTAATTTCTTCTTTGATTTCTTCATTGACCCACTGATTGTTTATTAGCAAGTTGTTTCTGTTTATTCTGTTGGTTTTTTTTTTTTTTTCTTGTGATTGGTTTCTAGTTTTAGACCATTGTGGTTAGAAAAGATGCAGGTATGATTTCAGTACTCTTAAATTGATGAAACTTGTCTTACATCTGATATATCCAGGAGAATATTCCATGAGCACTTGAAAAGAATGTATATTCTATTGGTTTTGGATAGAATGGTCTATATATATCTTATGTCCATCAGGTCTAATGTATCAAAGACACTGCTCCCTTATTCATTTTCTGCCTGGAAAATCTATTCATTGATGTAATTGGGATGTCAAAGTCCCCTACTATTCTTGAATTAACATCAATTTATCCCTTTACATTTATTAATATTTGCTTTGTGTGTTTAGGTACACTCTAGTTGGGTGCATAGATATTTACAATTGCTGTATCCTCTTGTGGATTGATCCCTTTGTCATTATGTAATGCTCTTCTTTGTTTCTTGTTATAGTCTTTGTTTTAAAGTCTATTTTATCTGATATAAATATTGCTACCTCATTTTTTTCCCCCCACTTCCCTTTGCATGGTAAATGTTTTTACCATCCCTTAACTTTTAGTCTACACGGGTCTTTTGGTCCTAAGTGAGTCTCTTGTAGGGAGCTTATAGATGGATCTTGTTGTTGTTGTTGTTGTTTAACTTACCCATTCTGCCATCCTATGTCTTTTGATTGGAGCATTCAGGACATTCACAAAGTAATTGTTGGTAAATATGTACTTACTGCTATTTTGCTAATTGTTTTCTGATTGTTTTTGTAATCCTCCTCTGTTCCTTTCTTCTCTTGTTCTCTGTGATTGTTGAGTTTCTGTAGTGTTATGTTTAACTTTCTTTTTATTTTTTGTGTATCTTATATATGTTTTGAGTTTGTGTTTATGATGAGGTTCATATGTAACATCCCAAGCATATAGCAATTTATTTTAAGTTGGTCATTTAAGTTCAAATTCACTCTACAAAAACTTTTTTAACTCCCTTGTCCACATTTTATGTATATGCTATCATATTTTACATCTTTTTATTCCTAATTATTTTATGTTAATTATATCCTTTTCTTTTCCACTTAAAGAAGTCCCTTCTTTGATGTATACTATAGAGGAGTTGAGTTCAAGGTCTTCCTGTGTTGCTACCTTGGACTAGAATGCCCTGTACTTTCAACAATATGTTATCTTCACATTTTTTAAATATGAAGATTTATGCTAATATACTTTGTATATTTTTTATCTCATCTGTAAGATAAGAGAATGATATTTAGTCTTTGTCATATTGCAGACCAATTATGTTAATACAATGTTTAATTACAAAAGTGGAATGACTGTGGAATTCATTACAATTTTGTCTAGAAAATTGTGAGTTGGGGGATCCCTGGGTGGCTCAGTGGTTTAGCTCCTGCCTTCGGCCTGGACTGTGATCCTGGAGTCCTGGGATCGAGTCCCATGTCAGGCTCCCTGCATGGAGCCTGCTTCTCCCTCTGCCTGTGTCTCTGCCTCTCTCTCTCTCTGTGTTTCCTATGAATAAGTAATAGAATATTTAGGGGGAAAAAAAAGAAAATTGTGAGTTGGGGATGCAGCTTAACAAGTGATTGTCAAATGTGGTTTTAATACATTTCCCTTGGAGTCACTATGGTTGGTCCCATAGTGTTATAAGGAATGTAGAGAAAGATAATTGAGTTGCATACATTTATTTGCTTATTTATCAAAAGTCATAAATATCAAATATTTTATATTTGTATATGTACATATATATGTAATTATATAATATGTGTCAATTACTAGGAACTTGAAGCCTAAATTCAAATAAAGGACAGCAGTAAATAATTAAGCAAATGGATTCAGACTGATCTCAGAAAAGATGGGAAAAAGAAGTATAAATAGCATCATTCAGGGCATTGAAGGTCACAGTTTAGGGAGAATGTTTTTATTCAGTTGCAGTAGAAAGCCATTGGAGGATTTTAACCAGAGTACTAATGAGTTGTGATTTTTTTTTTTTGAAATGTAAGTCTATCTACTTAGGTAAGAATGATTTCACTGTGCACAAGAGTAGAGGTATAAGACCTGCTAATTTGAAACTTTTGGTGAGACAATGAGAGCCATTGTCTCTCATTGATTAGGGAGGTGGTAATGGAGATAAAAGAAAATAGATTTGAGATATATTTTAAAGTAAAACTTTGACAGACTTTGGTAATGGATTTGATACTAAGATTGGTGTAAAAGCAAAAATTAACAGTGATTTTTTTTTTTTACACTTCAAGGATGATGATAATTCCATTTGCTTAAATGAGGAAACAATGAATAGAAGAAATATCAAGACTTCTGTGAAAGTAAAGTGGGTGGTGCCTCATACCAAGTCTGACTCAAGCTGGCAAACTTTCAAAATATTTTTTAAAGCCAATAATCATGATAGCTCTTCCAGTTTCCTCTCAATTGAACCACTCTCCATATACCATATGAAAGATCCAGAAGAGTGGATTTTGATGATTCTGTCTCTTCCATTTACTTTATTGTCTTGTTAGATATTAAGTGGTATGCTCCGCTACAATTTAGCTGCAATATCTGGCCATTCCACAATCTCTATTCTCTTACTTTCCATAGTTTAAGTCCAACATCGTGGTTTACTGATTCTGAAGTTGTCTAATTTATGCATGAAACAAGTGAAATTGGATTCCAATAACAGGCAAGGAATACTATTGATAAGGAAGCAAGAGATACATTCTAAAGCAATTAGCTGGGTGTCAAGGAGAACCATTATATAAAAAATCCAAATTTTGTCTTTGAGGTATGGCTAATTATTCATGTCAGATATTAACACTTAGAAAATGTTAAAATCCTGTCCTTCACTAGGTATGGATATTTGTAGTACAATGCATTTTAAATGCACTCATAGGTATTTATTTATATCATTTAGTACAATATTACCCTGATACTCAGATGTTGTACACTTACAGATACTTATTTATGTCATTCAGTACAATACTGCTCTGATACTTAGATATTGTACAAGTATGAGTCTACATATGCTACAAAAATACTAAATTATTGCATGTTATAAAGCGCTGTGGTAATGATGAAGGTACTATGATATATTAATAATGATGTTGCTGCTATTGATTTGATGAAAAGGTCCAAGTTCCCTGATCATACTTTCCTACTAAAGCTTTGAAAACTCCCTCTGGCTGCCAATAATATTAGTGCTGACACAGAGAAGACAGATAAAGAAAATGAGAAAGGCAACAGGAAAAAAAAAAGAAGAAATAAAAAAGGGGTTATAAGCGATTAATTTGATATCTTTTCAACACTGAAATATGGTGTGATAGATTAGAGTCTTCCAAGAAGGTGTTGGATTGTTCTCTCATTTTATAACTTTATTCTTATCCTTTCAGAAGAGTCTGTCTTTGCATATCTCTCTTGGGTCTCTAAGGCATTTGAACTTAATTTATGCAAGATGTTACAAAAGAGACCTAAAGCTGAAAACAGATTCATAGTAGAATGTAGATTATTTCAGTATTGCCCACTATCCTTACCATTTTGATTTGAGTCTGACCATGTGTGTAATTTAAATAGAAATCCCAGCTTTTGCTCTGTCCTATCAATCTAGCGCACCATTGTCTTCTAGCAATTATGTTTGGTTTTATTAGTCAAACAGCAGGTTAATGGTTTCGTTGGAAATATTCTCACAACATTTTGGCCCAAGCATTTCTAAGTATTTAATCTAAAACCAGACAAAGCTTTGCTTCCCAGAGCTTTGAATTCTATTTTATTTGAATTCTAGAGTAGCAAAGTTACAGATAATTAAGTCACCATTAACCAACTTGCCAGTGTTTCTTCCTTTTACTAAACTCACCACAAGTTATTATTTACTTGCTTATACCTTTACTGATTTACTTGTTATTTTTTTCCTTTATTTAAATTTAAATTCAATTTTCCAACATATAACACCTAGTGTTCATCCCATCAAGTTGCCCTCCTTGGTACTTGTCATGCAGTCACCCTATCCCCCCACCCCTTCTGTAACCCTTTGTTTGTTTCCCAGAGTTAGGAGTCTTTCATGGTTTGTCTTCCTCTCTAATTTTTCCCCATTCAGTTTCCCTCCTTTCCCTTATAGTCCCTTTCACTATACTTGTTTATTTCATACTTATTTTAGGAAGATTTGAGAAACTCAGGCATTAAGTTGACATGTTGAACTAGATTTATACTTTTAATTTTCAACTTACTTTAAATATAAGGAAATAATCTTAATTCTATGAATTGTGACATCTTAACTTCCTAAATTCCCTCTCTAGCATATAAAGGAAAAGTGTATTTAAAAAATATACAGCATATTTAGTGAGGAAAGTCCCATTTAGCTCTTTTGTCTGTCTCCCCTGATACCTGGTATCCTCCATCCTATTTTTCCTCTACTTTTTCTCAGGCCACTGATCCTGAGGTCAGGCTGTTTCTTACTATAAGATGTCAGGACTGAAACAAAACAAAACAAAACAAAACAGAGTACATTGCTCTTGCATTAATTTTTGTACAAATTTTCTGTGCCTTAAAGATAAACCATCCACTTATGACTCACTCTTTCTTAGTAATCTACCTTTTAGCAATGTCCTTATCAAATAAAGCAGATAAAATTTTGGTAGTGACTGCCAGAATGCTCTGGAGAGGGTAAAAATAGACCATGCTCTTCTCCAAAAGAAACTAGTTGTGTAATTTATAGACTCATGTTCCTATTGTGAAATTTAATTCTAAAGAATATTGCTCAAATATATGTTCAAATAAGGTGTTTCATCTAATACTATCTTTATATATATTCTAGATATTTTTCATTTCCATTTTTATATACATAAAAATAAAAATAAGTGGATTATGTTTTTGAGGATCTCAATTTTTATGTAATGTTACTATTTAAATTTCACTGAGATCTGTGGTAACTGTATGGAACTTAGAGGTAGTGATCTACCCTGAGGGGGAAAATCAACAACTGACTTCAGAAACATCCCAAATCAGAAATATCAGAAAGGGAGACAGAACATAAAGATTCCTAACTCTGGGAAATGAACTAGGGGTGGTGGAAGGGGAGGAGGGCGGGGGGTGGGGGTGAATGGGTGGCGGGCACTAAGGGGGGCACTTGACGGGATGAGCACTGTGTGTTATTCTGTATGTTGGTAAATTGAACACCAATAAAAAATAAATTTATTATAAAAAAAAGAAACATCCCAAATCAGCCAAACAATGCAGTGTTTGTTCAGAAAGAGATGAAACAATAAAATGCTACCTCCCCTTTTAAAAAATTTTTCCAAGTCTTAACAGTTATTCATTGGTATCTCTGCTTAATAATCTAGGAAGAAGAATTTTTTTAAACCATTTGACCCTACAATTTGGGGATACTGTAGGAACACACTTTTAAGCTATTTATTTATTTATTTTTTGTAGTTTATAATTTTGGCACTTGTATGCCATTGACTTCCCCTGCTTCTTACTCCTTTACTGGTCAAAGGTTTCTGCAAAGTTCAACTTGATGTTTAGAAATGTTTAACCAAACACAGAAGGGGTCAAGCAATTCACTTAGCTCCTGGCTTATTATTAAAAAATATATATATTATTTATTTTTAATTAAAAAGAAAAAGTCAAGAAAGATTTAAGCAACAGAGAAATGATTTTATAAGTAAGAGAGAAGGCTACTAGCAGCATAGGCTGTTACTTAGGAGATGCTAGTAAGTAAAGGAAAGATTGTGTGGCTCTATTTAGCCCCATCTAACCCTAGAAAGCCATCGACTTAATGTTAGCCATGGATGCAAAGAAGAGACTAGATGATAGAGTTACTGTTTTTGTTTTCAACCTGGACAATGCCAGTGGTTTTGATAGCCTTAAGACCAATAGTCACCACACACTCATTCTAGTAATGCCTCCATTTTCTCCTACTTCCTACCACACTAGAGTGTAATAAAGTAGTAACAGAAGATGGACTTAAATAAATCAGGAATGGGAAAAAAAAGGACCCAAATTGTTCAGAACTTAAATTCAGAACTGAGAGCCAAAAAGATACTTATCAGCCACCTCTTCTATCTTCTAGGCATTCTGCTATGATTCATGACTAATTAGTACATGAAAACAAGGTTCTAGTTAATGTCTTGGGTGAATGAGTCTTCCACTGATACAGGGGACCGCTGTAGGGAAAATAGATGTAACATAATGAATTTGGGGTTACATCCAAGAGTGGATGTACACTCATTATATGCATGGGATCACCCTATTAATCTTTTTTTTTAAAAAAGATTTTATTTATTCATGAGAGACACAGAGAAGCAGAGACATAGGCAGACGGGAGAAGCAGGCTACTTGCAGAAAGCCTGATGTGGGGCTCGATCCCAGGATGATCATCTCTCATACGTCTTTTTTCTTTTAAGATTTTATTTATTTATTTATTGGAGACACACACACACACAGAGGCAGAAACACAGACAGAGGGAGAAGCAGGCTCCATGCAGGGAGCCCGATGTGGGACTCGATCCCGGGTCTCCAGGATCACACCCTGGGCGGAAGGCAGGCGCTAAACTGCTGAGCCACCAGGGCTGCCCTCTCATACATCTTTAATGGTTATTTTGTAAGTAGTAAAGTTTGAGATCATTGCATGAGTCCCAGCACTGATGGAAAATTAGCCTTACTCTTGAACTCAATTTGAAGCTTAAGAATTCATGAGAAATTCCTATTATTCTAAGAAGTATCCTCCGATCCTACCTAGAAATCTTAAATGGTATCTACATTTAAAATTACTACCATAAAGATTATTTTATACTTGTACAGTGTCAATATTGAATAAAATGCCTATATTTTATCATTTCCTGAACTTTATGTTACATAAAGATGAATATTTCACATGATTTTCCTGTTAACTATTAAAGAGCTGTGAACAAAAACAAGCATTCTTTTTCTGATAGGAAAAGAAGGCATAAAAAAATAATAATTGACTTGCCTCTGGTTACACAGAACAGTAAGTCATTGACTCTGGTTACTGTTCTGATTTCATGACCCTAACTACCTCTCTAAGACCTCCATCATAGGCAGTTGTCATTTTATTACTTAGTGTTTGGTGATTTTCTGACTAATGTGTTGATTTGCATGTTTATTCAAATGGTGGGAGAAGATAGTTTCCATTCTTCATTTTTTTCCTGATAAGGAATCTTTTCTGAATCCAAAGGACTGGTGTCTCTGTTGTTTGGCCATTGGTGGTAGGGGAGAAAGGCAAGTAATGAGTAATGTTTAGGAATTGGAGTCATAGTGTGAATGTCATGGCAGAGATAAATGACAGATGAGGATGTTATCAAAACAACAAAACAAATATACAAAAAGACCAAACACTTTTCTTTACATAAGGCCTTTAAATTGCCATAAAAAGAATTAGGAATTCTCTCCATGTAAATCTGTAAGTATAAATTAAAGGTTTCTTAATTATGGACAAGGACTGTTATATGCATATTTCTTATATGAGGTTGACTACCTGCCCTGTTTTGATTTTCCATGAAGATCACTTTTTGAACTGTTTGCTAGGAGAGGTCTCATTAACAGCTGTTGGATAAATTATGTTTTCAGTTTATTTGGTATCTAAAGCATTAAAATATAACTGTTGGAAGTTATGATGTCAGGAGCTATTGGAAGCTTTGGCTTTTCTTTTTCAGTTCAGTGTTCTATTATGTTTGGCTGAAGTTTGTCTTTATTCCCAGATTTCAGATTGGTTGAGATTCAATGGAGAGTAGATTTTTAGGCCTGTCATTGATAGGATTTCTCCTGCAATTAATGTTCCAATGCTGAGTAAATGAACTGTTATTGTGCTTTAAGGAATAATTCATGTTGCTCATACTTACTAGGAATCACCCTATTCATCTTTTTTTTTAAGATTTTATTTATTTATGAGAGACACAGAGAGGCAGAGACATAGGCAGAGGGAGAAGCAGACTACCTGCAGGAAGCCTAATGTGGGGCTCAATCTCAATCCCAGGACCCTAGAATCACGACCTGAGCCGAATGCAGATGCTCAACCACTGAGCCACCCAGGTGCCTCTCTGTTAATCACCCTCTTAACAAAACTATCAATTACTTCGAAATGTAAAACTTTAGGTTATCAACTTTATTTGGAGTTAACAAATTTGAAAAGTTGTTGCTGTTTCCTTTTTCATTACAAATTACAGAATTATTTTAGTCTTTGAAAATAGCTAATTATTTCAGTCTTGTCTTTTTAAAGATAATAAAGCTCAGAGGGATTAAGAGTCTTCTCAAAGTTAAATAACTACTTGATAGCAGACCTGGGGCTTAGCATATCCAATTATACAAGCATTGCTTTCTCAGATACATTGCACATAGAGTGATATCTTTTCAAACATGCACAACAGAATATTTCCCATATTCTCTAAATGTCCTCAGGTTAGGGACTGTGTCTTATTAAATTCTATACGTTTAATGCATATACTTATGCTGCCATATAATAGATGATTGCTTACCATTTGTTGAATGAATGAATACATGTTGAATACATATTTATCCCTCCTGATACTTTTGAATTTTATTAATTAAAATACTGTTTTTTAGATTGGCAGTTTCTTATAAGGTTTAATATATACCTCCTGTATGATTCAACAATTCCTCCTTTAGGTATTTATCAAAAAGAAATGGGAAAAAAATCCACAGAAAGACTTGTACATGAATGTTCATCATAGCTTTAATTATAATAGCCCCAAACTAAAAACAACTCAAATATTTATCAACAGATGAACAAGTTGTACATTCATATATTCTAGATTTCCATTAAGGCAGTTGTTTCATGATATACACATTTGTTAAAACTCATTGATCTATACATTTAAAAAATAATGGTGTATTATTCTATACATATTGAATCTTAAAGTTGAATTAAAAATTAAAATGTAATTTTCTGTATCTGTTTTTAACAACTGTAAAATTACAGGGAATAATTGCTATCTATCTATTAATATCTTCTATTTATCTTAATCTGTAGTTAATTGTGTGAAATCTGTTAAACCAGTGAAGATGAGATCTTTTGGAAATATTCTTTCCAACAAGCATCGTTACACCTAATAAGCATATCAGCTAATACATATAAATGAAGTATCAGTATAATGTTTATTCTAAAATATTACTCATTAGGTCATATCTACGGCATTCCGTCTAGTGTGTTCTTGCTTTGATGATGTGCTTTGTTGCTAAAAACAGGTAAAGATAGTTACTCTTTCCTTATCTAGGAGATTATTATCTGAAAACTTCAAAGCTTCCTGTGCTTATCTTTTTCAATTGAGGCCCATTATCTATGTCACAGGTAGTGCTCCAAATTTCCCTACAAAGTTAATACAACCCTTCACTTGGCTAATGATATCTTTCAGGTTTGAAAGTCAAGGAACAAGCTAATGATAATATTTTGTTTCTAAATTGTGTGAGAGATTGCCAATTATTAAAACAAAATCCTAAATGTATTTCTCTGTTTTATTTAACAGAGTACATAAGCTAGGAATTGACCTGAGTGAGAACCACTGACTCCTGAGAGAAGTATTATATTGATAACAAATGCCTCAAGAGAGAGGTAATGAGAGGACACAATTTTTCTTTATAATGTGAATTTTAAAGGTTAACTATATCATTTTCTTAGTAAGAAAAATTAAGATTTTTATTACTCATACATATAATCAACTCTTTAAAAATAAAATCCATTCTTATTTCTTACTTCTAACATCATATCTCTGGATAATGAATTTTAAAACTTGATCATCTGCTTTGTAAATTAATGCTGTAATTGTTTAATAAAAAATAAAACCCAACTACCTATTTTGGATGTAAAGTCTACCTTTTTCCAAGAAAATATGAAATTATCATGAAGCATTTTGTTTGTTCTGAAAGGTTATGAAGTTTTAATATACAGATTATATTTATAAATGGAAAAAGAGGAGGGGAAGGAGAAGAAAGAAGGAGAAGAAGAAGAGGAAGAAGAAACAGAAGAAAGCTTTGAATTATTCAGGAACTCAGCAGGTTGGCAGGGCCTGATAGCAGATTCAAGACATTATCTGTAATATATAGAGCAGATTAAGCAATTTTTCTCAGTAATGCCTGGCTTTGCCTCCTGTGTGCAAATGGGTTTATTCTTGATGCAAGGCCAACTGAAATCTTAAAACCAGTAGAATTCATCTTTTTCTCTACTTCAGTTCCTCCCACTTCTGAGTGCCTGTGAAATGCCCAGCACTGCAAGAGGCCCCAGGATACAACAGTGAACAAGATACCATTTCTAACCTCAGGCCTCTAAAAAACTCAATGTGATATCAATGTGATATCAATGTGATAAAAAACTCAATGTGATATCAATGTGATAAATATGTTACTAACATAAACAGAACTACTTATGAGTGCAGAGGAAGAAATATTTGTTTGAGGAAGACATTTTGGAGCCTTGAAAAGATGAGAAGGTATTCACCCAGGGGGTTCAGTCCTTTCACTTAATTATTCAACAAGTAATGCTGAACCTCTGCTCTATGACGACTCCCATATTTGGCATTGAGCTTGCAATGATGATCAAAGACCAGCATCATCCCTTCCTCCCAGGGTTTGCAATCACGTAAATAACTATATAATTTTACACCATGGCAGATGCTGTGTATAAAAGGTTTAGGGTATAGTGTGAGTATCAAGGGGACCTGACTCTTTTGGGGGAAGCTAGAGGGTGCAGATCAAGGAAGAGTTTCTGAGGAAGTGACTCTGGTGCTGAGATCCAAAGATAAGTTGGGGTTATTTTAGGCAGTGCCGAAGAATGGGGAGGAGCACACCAGGCACAGGGAACAGCCTGTACAAAGGCTGTGGCAGGAGGGTGTGCAATGTATTTGAGAAGTGGAAACTTTGTAATGTGGCTGGAGAGCAGAATGCAGTGGAGAGGAATGGGAGAGGCTGGACATGGCTATAGGGAGCAGATCAGTTGGGGCTCTGTAAGCCAGATTTAGAGATATTGAACCTTTTCTCGAGAGATTTAAGCAGAGAAAATACCTGGTTAGAGTGTTTTTAAAAATGCTTCTGCTTCAGTTTAGAGAGTAAATTTCAGGAAGCCCTAGTCAGGAAGCTATAGCAATATGTCCACATGATAGACCATAGTAACCTGAACTCAGTAAGGATAGGAACAAGAAATGGAAAGATTTAAATTTATGAAATAAAATCAACAAAACTTAGTGATGTATTGGGTATGGAGAAGGAGGGAAAGAACCAAGGATAACTTGGTCAGGGTTCTGGCTTGAAGAATTGGTTGTATGAGCATGCAGTTCAATAGCAAACAATGGGAGGAGAACAGACTGGGGGAGGTGGTCAGCAATTTGGCTTTACACTGGCTTCTTAGGATATCTCTGGAACCTGTGAGTGAAAACACTGTGAATTGGATATAGCACCTGAAACCGAGAAGCCTGCTAGAGATTTAAATGTCACAAAAATATGCCTGGTAACTGAAGACCATAGGAAGAATGTATGCACGAGGAATGTACAGAATGAAAAGAGACAAGGACTGAAGAATATGCCTTGAAAGGCATTTGACATTTAAGGATTATTTTGAGAAAACTGAGTCAGCAAATAAGAAAGAAAAGGAGCAGCCAGAAAAATAGAGGACATCCCGGGAGGATGTGATATCATAGAAGTACGGGAGGAGAGTGTTGAAACAAAGATGGAGTACTCAAATGGGTTTAGTATTGTTGAAACTCAAATAAGATCAGGGCTAACGTTGCCTACTGATTTAGATTACTTAGAAATGTCACAGTGACCTGATGAAGAATTGTCACAGTAGGATCACGGGATTGCAAGCTAAATAGGAGTGGTGGGAGTAATGAATGGAGATTGAAGATATTGGTAAAATACGTGTTAACTAATCTCTAAAAGGATTTGGGCAAGGAAGAACTAGTAAAGGAGAGCCTTCATAAATTGCTGAGATGAATTTGGAGCCATATTGTGAAATTTAATCCACCAAAAATACCTACTTAAATTTTTTGATGATTTTTAATTTATGAAATAGATTTACATGTTGTTTTTACTCCTCTAATCTGTTCAATTTCAACTTGCTTCTGGCATTTTAGTACCTTCTCTCTGTTCTTCTCAATCCATAGTTTTACTCATCATACTATGATGAATTGTTGCCATTGTTTTGGCCTAAGATTCTATCCCTCCATTCCAGCTTAGCTTATCTTCTCTACCTAGAGTACTTGTCTGTATCTTGTACCTTTGTATATCCAGTCTCAATTTGACCTTTATTGGCTTCTGTTTTTCATGCCTTGTATAACTGAACCCATGAATCATGCATAATGATCTCCTGGTTTTCTGGGGTCTTCTGAGCCATGCCAGGTGAGACATAGAAGTGCATGACTAGACTATCACAGATGCTAGATATTCCACAGTAAGTATTTAATAGCATTAGATATACAATTGTTCCCTTCCAAAAAGTCAAATATCTTTAAACTTGGTAATGAGAATCATCACCTTAATGCAGTTTCAGTTCCCTTTCGTTCATTTTAAACAAATTTTTATTATACAAAAGTTGTCACATAAATGGATATTTATCTACTTTGTACACAATTATTACCCTCCACAGAAAGACTGCTTCTTAACTTTTCATCTGGTGTGGCAAACACTAAACTCCTGATTTTAACAGAATAGAAGTACAAATGCCTCAGCGATTTAAGTTGAAAGCAGTATATTGGTATGTGGCTCTTGCTCTCCTCAGTTATTATTAATATAAAAATGTCTTATTCAAAAATACAAAATTATTTGTAGGCACAGTGACATTAGTCAACCTTTATATGTTGTCAACTGAAACCAGTAACTGATGGTTGTAGTGATTTTCTTCAGTCATTTCCTTCAGCTGACTTCTCTGAAGTTATTGTTGAGGAGCTCTTCCTTGAGCTTCCTCTCATAGTTCATTAATAATGGTAGAGCACTATTCTAGGAATCAGAATGCCATCTCCCTTATAACCTCCATTCCACCCATTCCTGGGTCCTTTTGTTCTTTAGGAATTTCAGGGACTACAGCTTCTACTGTAGCTAACAAAGAGGCCACTCCAGCAGTGTCCAAGAAAGGAGTTCTTACAACCTTAGTTGGATCAATGATTCCTTTTTCCTCCATATTCACAAAATCTCTAAGTATAGCTTCATACCAACTTCTGAGGAACTCTGCATAATTTTCTCAACTCTCAGTGATCCTTCAACACCTGCAGTCTTAGCAATGGTCATTGCAGGAATTTTGAGTGTTTTCTTAATAATTTGCCGATTTTTTTATCTTAAATATCTGGAGTTATTGAATCTAAGACTGGAATGCACCGAATCAGGTCACAACCTCCTCCTACAACACTGCCTTCTTCAGCAGCTAATGTAGCATTGAGTGCATCTATCTGTAACTCTTTTCATTCCCTTCAACATCACTTGTCCCACCAAACTTCAGCACAGTTACTCCATTTGAGAGTTTTGCCAGAGGTTCATTCAGCTTTTCCTTTTAGATTTGTTAGTTGTGATGTCTAACTGCTGAATGACTTCTTGAATATGTTTTTCAATTTGAGACTTGTCACCTCTTCCTTTTATGAGCATGGCAACACCTTTGGTCATAATGACCTCTGCAATTTTTCCTAAGTCATGAGGCTGAATATCTTCAAGATTTAGAGTCAACCCTTCTCCAAACATTGCACCACCAGTAGCAATAGCCATGTCTTTAAGCTGGTTCCTTCCATTGTCACAAAAAGCTGGAGCTTAGATTGCTACAGCCTGAAGATCCACTTTTAGCCTATTCAAAGCGAGTGTACTCAGAGCTTCTCCATCATCATCTTCAGCAAGTATGACCAAGAGCTTACTGTGAGCACTGGCAATTTCAAGAGCTGGTACAATGGACTGGGCACTAGAAATTTTCTTTTCACTAAGTAGAACATAGGCATCTTGGAATTAATATTTTGATGATTAATAAAGAGAAATATAACCTTGATCAAACTTCATGCCTTCAATAACTTCTAATTCATCATTTAGTGTTTTTCCATCCTTTCATGTGATAACATCCTTTCTTCCAACCTTTTCCGTTGCTTCAGAAAGAATTTTGCCAATTTGTTCGTCTCCATTTGCAGATACATTAGCACCCTCAGCAACTTCTTCAGTAGTCATCACAGATTTAGACTGCTACTTAAGTTCAACAATTACAGCATCAATAGCTAACATTACCTCTCTCCTGATTTCCACAGGACCAGCATCTTTACTAATCTTCTTAAAGCCTTCCTTGGCAATGGAGCGTGCCAAGACAATAGTGGTAGTGGTGCCATCCCCAGCCCCCTCATTTGTGTTCTTGGCAACAACTTGAACAAGTTTAACACCAATATTTTTACATTTATCTTTTAAGTCAATTGACTTTGCAACACTCACAAACATCTTTTGTTATTTTGGGACTTTCCCAACTCTGTTCAGTAATCTCTGTTCTTTTGTTTAGCTCTATAGTAATGGCTACAGCATTGGCTAAAGGTCTACACTTTGAAGCATTAAGGATTGGGCATCCAAACTAAATTTTACATCTTTGGCATGGGCCTGAGTGAGTTGAGGAGCCAGTAAGTGTCTCAAAACTGGCCTAATTTGGCAAAGGACTGCGGGTAATCAAAATATTTCTGCTGGGTGACGGCAAGGCGTGCTGATGGGGAGGCAGGTCTTCAGAGGCCATGAGGGCTCAGTTCCCTTTTTCAAACAAAAGCTAGTTACTGTGCCTTCCTTCAGAATTGGCAGGTGGAAATCAAATTTTTATAAAGGAGAGGTTAAAGAGAATTCAGAGACTTGGCTCTGCCCTTCTCTGAGACCTACAAATCTTTATTTGTAAAATAAAGAAAATAGTTATTCCACATTGATTTTAAGATTAATTAATATAAAGATAAATCATAATTAATAATTTTCTGTAAGTTGAATGTAATTGGATATTTTGAGTTAGGTGTGGCAATTCATATCATATCAATATTTTCTTTGTTTTTAAAGCTTCTAACTGGACATTACAGGACTATTTTATTTATAATTTCTTTGCCAATCAATGTATCTTGCCATATTATGCCATGTAAATGGCAAATAAGTGGCATTAGCTAAATATAATGAAAGTCAGAGCCTACTTACTTTTTCTGAAAGTGTTAGGTCATGTCATGGACATTCCTGGTAAGTAAAATAGAAAGAGATCGTGTTCTTCCTGAAACTCATGTAATATTGTGCTGATTTTAAAATAGTCCATGAAGACAATAACTTGCTTATATAATGAGTTACTTAATATGAAACAGTCTCACATGTATAATATCTCACCCTCAAAATGAGCATTTGAAATTAATTTGATTTTATAAATGTATATACGAAGACTCAGTTTGGTTATAAAATTTGCCTGAAATCATACTGTAAGTAGCAAAGGGAGAAGTAAAACCAAGCTTTCCTTTATCAAAATTTTTGGTCTGTGGTATGTTTTTTCACATGGCTGAGTAAAGTCATAGCATACATCAGTCACCTGTGAATTAATGGGGTATTCCCAATCTGGGAACTTTCCCTAGGAGACATGCTCAGTTGTAATATAAGTGTTCAGAGACCAGCTTGCAGTTTTTCTTTTAACTCCAGGTGTGATATAGCCAAATAGATTAACTAATAGAGGGCTCACCATATTAATTCTGCTTTGCTCTATTTTGCAGAGCATAAATGTGTGATAGGACAATTCCACATCACTGTTCTCAGATGATACTAACATAGAACACCTGTGTTTGGCAAGTGGATCAGAGTGTTACACTGCCAAAAAACAATAATGAGAGTCTGTAAGTTTTGAGAAGGTTAATTTTGTTAGTTATAAAGAAGTTTGTTTCTTACTTATGAGTTTGCACATAATAAATTAATTTTCTTGGTTTTCTCTTTACTTCAGTGTTTTCTGCAACTTCTTTGCTAATGAATGTTAATGGATGGCAAAAAGCAAATGAAAACAAATAAAAAAGGAACATTAATATTAACAGTTTAGGAACAGTTGATTACTTCCAAAACCTTTTGTCTTTGATGGACAAGATTGCTTGTGGTTGTGATTTTATATTGCATGTTATTAACAGTTGAAGTTCCTCTTGTGAATATTATTCCTTATTTTTTCTAAATCATTTTCTCATCTCAGAGTTCTTCAAAGGATGTGATAGACCATAAAAAGTAACATTATTTCAGGAACTTTACCATCTCAACCTTGGATCGTTTTTATGCATTAAAAATAATTATAATTTTACAACATTGTATCTCAGGGCAGTTAGTTGTTTTACAACTGGCTTTGAATGCCTTAAGGAAATGATTTAAGTTGCTTCTATTATTTATTGTTGCTGCATAACAAATAGCCCTAAAATTTAGTTGCATGAAATGAAAGTCATTTTATTATTGTAGGAGTTTAAGGGATTTGGGGGACTGGCCTAAGGGATAGCATATGATCAAGAGGTGACAGAAGCCTTTTATTGGGCTGTGTTTAGACAGGTTTACATGTGGGCAAATCCCTCAAAGCAAGAGTCTTCCACAGGCTGCTGACGGGGGTTTACTTGTCTAGGAGATCTAGGTAATATTGATCACCAGCATGGGAAAAGTCTTTTGAGTCCGAAGGCTCTGAAAAACAGTGGCAGCTTGGAGTCTTTGAACCACTGGTCTGTTTTATCAGTAACATCAATCAGATGTTAAGTGAGTCTTCTCAGGATATGCAAAGCAGACAGGTCTTAAATGGCCAAAAATCTGCTTGTTTGTAGCTATTTCTAAGACAAAAGGATCTGTAAAAATTTGTGTTTGGCATTGGAGGGATTTGGGGGTAACAGGTCTCAGTCTGCAGTGAGGAATAAACAATCTGGAGGCCAAATGTAGAAACCTTCTTTTAAACTCATTTACATAACAATTATGCTTACAATTCTTGAATTGGGTCAGAATTTACATCAGAATAGAGTCAGAATGGCTCAAGTCTTCTTCCTGTTTTCTGAAGTCTTAACTGAGATAACTGGGGTTCAGATGGTTAGAGATGGTTAGATGAGTCAACTGAAGCCAGATATTGGGAACCTCATTTCTTTCTACCTGTTAGCCTGATTTCTGGGTTCTTCCCTAAGATATGTCCTGGGACTAAAATCTCCGAAAAGGTGTCTTCACTGACATATCTGATGCCTGGATTTGGATGCTTAAAAAACTGAGGGCTAGCCAATCATCTCTCTCTCTCTCTGTCTCTGATTCTCTCTCTCATTTTGGGTTTTTCACAGCATGGTGGCTTCAATGTAGTAGGGCTTCTTACAAGATAGGGCTGGCATCCCCCACAATAAACATTTTGAGAGATCTAGGTATAAAATTATGTAACCTTGGAAATAAGACACACTGACACTGTCTTTGATAGTTCAAAAGCAAATTATGGTGTCAGCCCATACTCAAGTAAACTTCAGCTTATATTTAAGGGTGTGAAGAGTCTGTTGGGGATTAGGGGACCATATTTGGAGATTACTACCACGAAGATAAATTTCTTTTTGATACAATTAATATGTTTCTTTAAATTTTATACCTTGTTTCTCCTTTTTAAAAATTAGTTGGTTAATGTATGATTTTCTAACTCTAATGATATACATGGGAAAACATTTAATCTTTACCAAGGACCCCCCATTTTCCATGAGCTAGATTGAAAATTTAGTTTGATCTGAAATTGAATCAGTTGCATCCATATCAGCAGTATAAATGTATAGATAAATAAATGTATTGTTAAAAAATTTTGAATTTCAAATAGCTTTAATTAAAGGTTTTTAAAATTTTCACTTCTATATTGTGCAATGACCACAATTACCTTCAAAGAACAGGGAAGACATAATATACTGTGTTAATAACCAGAATATCCCTAAGGTATCCCTATTTATATTGAAAACTGTTCTGTTACCTGAATGAAAATAAAACGGGATTAGAAAGATTATGAATTATTTAGAATGGAAATTATTTGTACTTGAGTATTGAATGTTCATATTGTATTTGGTATTATTCATTCATTTTAGATATATTTCCAAATATTTTCTCTTTGATTTTTCTTATTTCTGTAGAGATTTATTAAGTGCAAAACTATTAAATAGGAGAACATTAATATCAAGATTTCTTAGAATCCCTAAAAATTCTCTTTCACCTTGATATGCATAGAAATGCTTGCCATAGGCACATAAAAGGACATAATCAAGTGAACTTCACAAATTAGAAGTAAATCCAAATGAGTTGTAGAAAAATGAAGTGGGAGGGTGGCTGGGTGGCTCAGTCGGTAAAGGGTCTGCCTTCATAAAAGGGCATGATCTCAGTTCCTGGGATTGAGCCCCATGTCAGGCTCCCTGCTCAGTGTGGAGTCAACTCCTTTCTCCCTCTGCCTCTGCTGCTCCCCCTGCTTATACTTCTACCTCTGTGTCAAATCAATCTTAAAAAAAAAAGAAAAAAAAGAAAGAAAAATGGAACAAGAAATTTTGTGACCATTGTATTTAAATAAACAAACACTAACCTGCCTTCTAGATATGTGTACACCAATTTTCCATGTGTTGTGTTGTACCATGAAAATATACTAGACAATTTTTAAAACTAAAAAAAATAGCATTGAAAATAAAACAGGGTATATTACAGTAGTGAGTGTTAGGCACATATGAAGAGATGTGGTATGACATTTCTAAAAAAAAAAAACATAGAATTCAGTTAAAAATTAATTTTACCTTGCAAAATGATTGATAATATTTTCTTCTAACTATTCCCTTGCTGATTTGAGTAAGTGTGACTAAAAATAATCCGTGTGAGAAGTAGAATTTAATGTTGACTCCCAGAATAATGGGTGAAACCATAAAAGACCCTATTCTATCATATTTGCTTGTGTGGAGATGGGCAGCTGAATCTAAAAATGTCAACCTTCATAAATGTATTTAACAAGTTACCTATGACATGGATTTTGGCTAGGATTATCCAAAAGTGTATGTGAGGGTGTGGATGTTATGTATAGGTATGTGTGTTGTCTCAGAAAACATAATGAACAAAATAAATATTGAAAGAAATAAAATGAAATTACATGAGAAGAAGCTGTGAATGGGGGAAGCTTAAATGAATGATCAAGGTTTAAGTATATGCTTTACCACGTCCAGGTGTTCTTGGATATGGTAGCTCCAACTTTTTTTTCAGTTTGTATTTAAATTCCAGTTAGTTAATATACAGTGTAATATTAGTTTCAGGTGTACAATACAGTGATTTGGTACATCCATAGAACACCTGGTGCTCATCACAACAAGTGCATTCCTTAATTCCTATCACTTATTTCACTTATCCCCCCCCCCCCCCCCCCACACACACACACACACACCTGCCTCCCCTCTGGTAACCATCAGTGTGTTTTCTATAGTTAAGAGTCTGTTTCTTGGTTTGCCTCTATTTTTTCCTCTTTTCTCATTTGTTTTGTTTCTTAAGTTCCTCATGAGTGTAATCATATTGTATTTGCCTTTCTCTGACTGACTTCTTTCACTTAGCATAATACTCTCTAGCTTCATTCATGTCATTGCAAATAGCAAGACTTCATTCTTTTTTATGGCTGAATAATATTTACATTTTATATGTATACCACGTCTTTATCCATTCATCAGTTGATGGACACTTGGGCTATTTTCATAATTTGGCCATTGAAGATAATGCTGCTACCAACAGTGGGGTGCATATATCCCTTTGAATTAATATTTTTGTATTCTTTGGGTAAATACCTAGCACTCCTTCAACTTTTAGTTTCTCTAACACTAAAATGGGGATGACAATCCATTACAGAGTCGTGATGAAGATTCAATGAATAAAGAAAGAGAAAATTCTTTAAAAACTCCAGAGCACTAATCAAAATTTTGGTGTGGAATTCAATTTAAACTTTCATCCACCATATATAACAGGAGTGATATTTATAACAGAAACTACTGAGAAACTGAGTTTGCATTAATATGTTAACACAAGAAACATCAGTGTATCAGTTAATTTTCTTGTTACTGAGAGTTTGTAATGCTGGTTTCTATTAGAAGAATACTATTTCATGGCTGAGGGAATAGCCTTTATTTTCTATATGTATATAGCTGTTATCTTAATAAAGTTGTTATTGCGTTGGGTTATTTGCATTGATTCAGGTTGCCTAGAATTTCCATTATGTAAATTTGGTCCCTACCCAAAATACTTTGTATGGCAATTGCTTTCTCAATTTAAAAGTCTATCTCACTTTAATACCCCTCCCCAAGCTTCAATTTTTTTTTCTTTTATTAACTTTACACCCTTGCAGTTTGTTACTTATACAACCTCTGGGATTAGAATGACATATATGAGTGACTCATCTATTCTTTTGATCTGGACAAGAGATATCATTAATTCCTAGAGACTTGGCAAATTTACTAAAGCTCAGTTTATGAAATTACTTGGCTAATATATCTCTGCAAAAAGACAATCCAGTAAGTTTATATTGAACTCAAAGTCTGGAAAATTCTTTCTCTTGTCTAAGAGAAAAGAATGTCTGATTCTCTTGTCTACGAGAAAGAAAATCATGAATTTGTTGGTCCCAAGATCAAGGAGATGCATTACTTTCTAAACCTGTTTCCAAGGAATCTCTAATTGCTTTATTTTCCTATTGAATATAGATAAGCAAAACTGATCTGCACTCACTTCTAGATGAAGGGAGGTAAAATGAATAAGAATCACAGATGTTTTAGAGAGAATTTTAGAAATCTAGTATTTTTCAGACTTACTTGAAACATCAGAAGTCTTTCCTTTTATGAAATTGTGTATTGGAGAGCTGAAAAATAGAAGTGCCCTATCGGTGCTTTTTGAACTTTAATGAAATCATCTGAGAATCTTGTTAAAATGTTGATTGTGGTCTGAACCTGGCCCAAGATCCTGCCTTCTAACCAGCTCCCAGGGGTTGCTGCTGCTGCAGGTCCACCGGCCACAAGTGAGCAGCAGTAGTTGATTGGTTCTAAATTTAGCTGAACGTTGGACACATCAGGGGATCTTTAGAAATGCTGATGCCACATCCCTCCCCTCTCCCACCCGGGTTTCTGGTTTAATGGATTTGGATGTATCCTGGGTATTAGGATTTTAAAAGCCCCCAGCGCTGTTCTAATGTACAGCCAAGTTTGAGAACAACTGTTCTAGTAAAAAAAAAATGTGCATATGTGTTGGGAGGAATGGGTGTTACAGATCTTACTTATCTTTACTGATATCTCCTATAGTATGATAAAAATACACTTAAAATCAGATTGTGACTAAAGCTATTCAGAATTTTGTAATATAAATAAATATATTTAAAAAATGCTTTGTGAGTAGAATTTTTGTTCAGTATTTGATTTAATACTACACCATAGGTGAACAAACACAAAATAGCACCACGATTTTTAATGATTGTGAAATATGAATGTTCTGTGATTTATTTTACTAATCCTATAATGTTAGTCATTTAGGACAGTTTTTTAATATTAAAGAATAGGGTGGTGAATATTATTTATCAAATATTTTTGCACAGAAGTATTTTTGTATTTCCTTAGAATAGTAGAGCACCAAGGTTAGGCAGTGAGGCAGTTCAACTTGGTGGGGAGGAGTATTTAAATCACTGATATTGTTTCAAATTGCCTGTGCATGGTGATCATAAAAAGCAAACTGGCTTTTAGTCAGCTTTATTATTGTTATAAATTCTCTATACACAATGCCCCTCCTTATTGCCAGCACCCTGGGCATACTGTTCCCACCATCATGCCTTTGGAATGAGTTCTAAGCCAATGCCTCATAATTAATTTTCACAATCACTGTGTGGAAAGATATGAGCTTTCCTAGGGTTATAGATATATTATCTCTCTATTTTATGCAGAAGGTTATATGGTATCTCCAATAGCAAAATCTAAAAATACAAACAAGAATGTTTATTTCAAACATTGAGTGTTAGTACTTTCAATATTTGACAATTTTACAAGATTTTGCAAGATTTCTGCATATTATTCCACTGGAGAGACTAAGTATTCGTTATGTCTGGTAACCATTTTTATCTCTTCTTTTGTGATTGGTTGCCTAGTTATGTCCTTTTGACTTTTTCTAATTGTGTTTATATTTTCTTATTGATATGGAAAAAAAAGTTAGTAAAGCTGTCCTTTGTTTTCCATAAAATGTAAGTAATTCCTTCAAGTTTGTTTTTGTCAACTTAATTTGTTTCTGAGGGTTTTTTTTTTTGTTTTGTTTTGTTTTTTAAAGGTGCGGATGTTTGAATTTTTACGTAGTTTGATCCCTTGGTCTTTTTCTTTTGGGTTCTTCAGAGGTCTTAAGGCCTCTCCCACACAAAGTATATGTTATTAGCTACCTACGTTTTCATCCAGAATTCTTAAGGTTTATATTGTCTTTTAGCTCTTTAATTCATTGGAAATAATTTTGTTGATTAGCATTATGTAAGGAAGTAATTTGTTATTTTGTTCCCAAGTGTTTGGTGACAAAATAACCATTTACTGCTTTCTTCACCCATTGCACAATTACGGGATATCACACTTTATTACCTAACATATTAGAATATAGTTATAGATGTTCCTGGATTATCTATCCTGTCTTCATCAGTTTCATGTACGAATATTATGAGTTCCCATTATTTTAACTTTTGAATACCCTTGAATATTTAGCAACAAAGTTCTTCTCTTTAAGATAATCTATTTTCCTGTGATCACTTTTTTCAGAAAAATGTGGAATACTCTTTTCAGTTTAAATACCAGTATTTTGTGACTTTTATTTGTAATCACTACATTTATAAATTAATATATGTGGGCATTGGCAACTGTTTAGTAGAAGTTTTTCCATCCAGTAACATTTTATACATTGCATTTATATAAGAATTATTTTCTGATATTCAGGACAATCAACTTTGTCTTTTTCACATCTATGTTTTCTTAATTTTATATATGTACGATCATAAATGTGTATACATATATATATATGGATTTGATATTAGTGTGTGTGTGTGTATTTGTGTGCATGTGAGGTATTGCTATCTGGTCTATCTTAGGCTTCTAAAAAATACCAGGAAACCATCTCCCTTTTTTTCATTTCTCTAGAGTAATACTAATAGCCTAGTCCCAAGCCCTATATAAGACAGAGAAAAATAAAAATCAAATGACTTTAAGAACAAAAGTAGGTGTGACATAGAGATGAGGAAATTGAAGTCCAGAGAGGCTGTTACTTAAAATTATAATGTTAGTAAGTATCAAAACTAGGAATAAGGATGTTGGCTGACTCAGGTGGAAGAGCATGCAACTCTTATTATCGGGGTCATGAATTCAAGCCCCACATTGGGAATATAGATTACTTAAATAAGCAAAACTTAAAAAACAAAGTAGGAATAGAATTAAAGTCAATGGGCTGAACCATGCTAACAGCAAAGAACCTGTAGTCTAGTTAAGAACATAAAATGAATACCAATGAGAAATTCAGGTGAAAACCTAAACAGTACATGGTGAAAGATAACCAGATATAATAGAAATTTGGCATTATTGAACTTAGAAGTATATGTAATATATTAGTTATCATTTACTAAGTAAATGTATCTGTCTGGAGTTCATTATATTAGTAAACAGAGCCAAGAGTACACCTGGTTAGTTCAGTTTTGTGACAGAATGTCAAGGTCAGTTTTTTTCAACAAAGAAGTAAAACAGAACTAATAGCCCAGTTTAATACACTCTTATTTTATTCGCCTATGCTTGGGAATACAAATAGAAACCTGCAACTGATATCCTGGAAACTCTTCCAGCTCAGCAATCTGTGAACAATATCAAAGGACCTTGAAACAAGTATTCAGTAACTTTGTAATAAAGAAAGATAATTTCAGCATATCTTTTTTTTTATAGTGTTTATTTCTCTTTGTGTACTCAGACACACACAGACCACTATTACCACCATCATAGTACATATCCTCAAATCACACAGATTCAGGACCAAAAATATTGAGTTTTGTACCCTGCTTTTTATTTTCATAACATTCATTTTTTTTCTTATTTTTTATATCTTTATTCTTTGTTTTCATAGCTTTTTATTTATTTTGACCTTTTTAATAAGAAATATATACAATTATTTTAAAATTCTAGAATATTGTTTTTACTTATTTGGAAGACTTAAATCCTAATTTTTAGTACTAATGGTAATTTTATCCAAGAATAAAAATAAATTTTTATGCTGCAATAATGAATAGGAAGAGGGTCTACATTTTCTAGGTCCACATTTTCCCTCCACCAAAATCAACCAGAAAGATGGAAAAAAATATGAAACAACTATTTTTAGAATTTAAACCAAAGTCACAAAAGAAAAAGAATTAAAAGAAAAGAAAAAGAAAAAAGAAAAGCTAAAATCAAAGTAAGACTGTGATTCCTGAGGAAAGGAAAATAAATGAAGTTCCACCATCTTCTTAGGCAAAGAATCGCAAAAGGAACCTAGATGGGTTGAAGGAACAGATATCAAAGTCTGGGGAGGTCAAGGTGGTGAAAGTTTGTGTCCGTATAGTTGAAAGGAGAGAGATACATGGAGAAAGAGCTCTAGAAATCCACGGAGGGTTTTTATATCTTTACCCGTCTATGCATGAATAGGGTGAAACTTGTGTAGCCAGTGAAAAATTTATAAGGAAGAAAGAATTGCCAGGGAATTATAAGTCTAATTTCCAGCTTACTCAGCACTATTTGCTTGAGTTTCTAGGAGTCAGAGTGAAGAGATTTTGAAGAAAACAGGAGACATGCAATGGGGATTCCAGAAATACCATACCTTAGTCGTAGGGTTAAGACTCATTTTTTAAAAGGAAAAAAAAAATCAAGACTTCCAAGGATTAAAGTGATTCATAAGTAACTTAATTGCCTGCCAAAAGGAGTTTAAATACTCAATAAGACTACAGCAATACCGGGCACTAAACAATGTAAAATTTAAGATGTTTGCAATCCATTAAAAAATGTGGCTCAGTCCTTTAAGCATCTGCCTTCAGCTCAGATCATGATTCCAGGTTCCTAGGATGGAGCCCCATGTCAGGGTCTCTGCTCAGCATGGAGTCTACTTCTCCCTCTGCCCCTACCCCACAGGTACCCTCTTTTTCTCTTCATCATTCTCTTTCTCTCAAAATGAAATAAAAAATTTTTAAAAATCCTTAATATGTACAGGGATTTGTGATTCATAACCAGTAGAAAAATCAGTCAATAGAAACAAATGATGGAGATGATGAAATTAGCAAAGACATTAAGTGTGCTATTAAAATATGCTCAGTATGCTCAGAATTTAGAGAAAAATATGGATCAGAAGGAAATTCTAAAAATGAAAACATTAAATTTCTGAAATGAAAATTTTACTAGATTAGTTTAATAACTGATCAAACATTGAAGAATTAAATGTAAGAACAATTTAAGAATAGAATGTTAGTGAACTTGAATAAATCATAACAGAATTATACAAAATGAGGCACAGAGAAAAATAAAGATTCGGTGAATTTGGGGAACACATCAAGTACTTTAATGTATGAATAATTGGAGTCCCAGGGAGAGAAAATGCAGAAAAATTGAAAAATAGTGGTTGATGTTTTTCCAAATTTGAGAAAATCAGAACCTCATAGATACAAAAGTTTAATGAGCCTTAAGTAGAGTATTAACAAGGAAGACTACACCAAGCACATCATTATCAAGTTTCTGAAAAACCAATGTAAAACAGAAAATCTTAATAATAATACCTACATAGGTGCAAAAATAATTACCATAGAATTATCATTAGAAACTGAGAGCCAAAGGAGAAGAGGGATGATTTTAATATTCTGAATGGTAAAAAAGGAAAATCTGTCAATACAGAATTCTATACCAGCAAAATTATCTTTCAAAAATTAAAGTAAAAAAGTTATTTTTAAGCAAAAAAAATATGAGAGAAGGAAAATGATTTTAGATCTAGGCCAAGAAATGAAAAGTATTGAAAATGGTAAATATGTGTTATTTTTTTTTAAATTCTTTCATCCTTTAATTTTATTCAAAGGTGCTTCACTCATTTTTTTTTTAATTTATTTGTTTTTGAGAGAGAGGAGACAGAGCAGGGGAATGAGCAGAGGAAGAGGGAGAGAGAATCCTCAGACTTCCCACTGATTGTGGAGCCTAACTTGGGGCTCGATCCCAGGACCTTGAGATCATGATCTGAACTGAATCCAAGAGTTGATCACCTCACCAACTGAGCCACGAGGCACCCTCAAAGGTGTTTGACCATTTAAAGCAAAAATGGAACAATATTTTATACAGTTTTTAACATGTGCCAAAACAAAAGGCACAAAAGGTGGAAAGAGGAATATGAATATATTTCTTAAACTTTAAATTAGTATAACATAATTGAAAATAGACTGTGATCATTAAAAATGAATATTATAAATCCTAGGGAAATCAATAAGAAATAAAAGGCATAGCTATTAAGCCATAAGTGTATATAACAAAGTCATTAAAACTACACAATTTAAATAATTCCAAGGAAGGAAAGAAAAAGGAATAAATACCACATGAAACCTCCTACTTTTGGTTTTGGCTCAGGTCGTGATCTTGGGATGTGAAATTGAGCTCTGCATGTCTGGCTCCACACTCAGTGTAGAGTCTGTGTAAGACTTTCCCTCTGCCCCTCCCCTCCATGCATGTGTACATGCTCTCTCTCTCTCTCAAATAAATATTCTTTTAAGAAAGGAAAAGCTGAACAATATGCTTTCTACAGAAAAATAATAAAGACAAAGATAACTGAAAGAAAAAGTGGAGAAATAAATACCATAGAATTACTAGTCTTTATAAGAAAGCCATCATGGCTGCATTAATATCAGAAAAGCCTACATTAAGATGATGAATATTACTAGGAATAAAGATAATCACTTCATAATGATAAAGGGGTCAATCATCAAAAAGGCCTAACAGCCTAAAGTAGTTATGTATCTTATAGCACTACTTCAAAATACATTAAGCCAAAATTGATCTAAGTAAAAAGAAATTAGATAAATCCATAATTTTGATCGGAGATTTTAGTACCCTTCTCTTGATGCTCATAGGACAAGAAATAGAAATAAAATTAATAGGGATAACAAAAACACTACGTTCTGTTTAATTTGTTTCAATTCACATATATACAGCATCCTTACCCAACAACTTCAGTACGTGCACAAAAAGAAGATCAGAGTAAATCCAAAATAAGTAAAGGCAAAGAAAGATTGAAGGCAAAGCAATCAATAGATCCTGAGGTGTTTTACAAAATTAAAGCAGAAATACTAAGTCATTGAAGATACCTGAGGTTGTACATCAAATAGCATATTAGAAACTTAGAGTGGCTGAAGACCTTAATCAGGAAATTTTTTTCAGGAAAGAATGATGTTATTTTTATCTCTCAATCTCTCATAACACCTGGAATGGTGCTGTGTATCTAGTGACAGCTCAAAAATCTCTGTTAAATTGAATTGTTTTGTATCATCATATGTGTTTTACTATTGCCATCTCTGAATCCATCCATTTTGGAAACTCATTATTGGGACTTCTGCTGTTTTAAGAATTCGAAAGTCAAATAGTGTGTGCTATCAACACTGATAGGCTTTTAGCAATCTTTAAAACTTCAGATATCAGAGTTTCTAGAAATGTTCCATCAGCTGTATGTGTGCCAAAAATGGCTTAAAATTACACACAAGCAAAAATCAGCTATATGACCATGAAGGTTCACCACTGAAGTTACCATGACTAATTATCACCTTTATGGGGAAAGGATGTAAGTGAAGGATAGTTGGCAAGGAGTTAATCAACCTGTTCAGTCTGTTCAATCTTTGCCTTCTTTTGTTTGTTTCTGGATTCTGCATTTCTTGAAATCAGAAATCATATTGTTTTGCTTCCTGCTGTATCCCCAGAGCTGCTTCCAGTGTTTGATACATAGTATGTGTTCATTAAATGTTAAATGAATTATTAGGATTAAACAACAATATTAGTAGATTACTTAGGTGAGCTCTGTCTTAGAGATCTTCTTTTCATCTTTAAATCTGACTTTTGCCTTTGTTAATCTTTATAATGTCAGATTTTTAAATATATTTTGCAGGCCCAGAATTGGGAGTATTAATAGCAGTTATTCCACTTTGTTGTATTAATCTTAAGCATAACAAAACTATTTTTCAACAAAAACTGCTCTACAGCAATCAAAAACAAGTAGTTATAATAATTAAATTTGTAACACATACAATTTCTACATTTGAATTTTACATCTACCAATGTCTATATTATAAATTACTGCCAAAGTAAGACATCTTTCTCATTTTCATAGCATTTGTACTGATAGAACAAAAACAATCTTGCATAAAGAAAACTTTTCAGGCAATTATAATATATTAAGCTCGTAGCCCATTTATAAATTCCTTAAAACAGGATTTTAAGCACAAATTTGCAAATCTCTGATCATATTGAAGAAATTTTTTGACGATCATAGATTAGCTTTAAAAAGGTCTTAATTATTTCAGGGGTTTTGCAACATTTTTAAATTTATTCTTAACGCTTCCATAGTAACACCCTGCATGAGTTAACACTAGATTCTTTTCAGGGTGGAAAAATCTTGGTAATAGAAAATATTCTGATGTTGAGGAATATTAGAGTTTTATGGTGTTGCCTCTTTGATACATCTTAGTTTTTGAGTAACTAATAGCCTTTTACAGATTAAATACATGGGATCTCTCTGCTGCCATTCGTGCATGGGATGTCTCTTTAGTCCTTGCACTCCGCATCTTAAAAGGGCAAAGGAGGTGTTTGTGTAGTACATGGAATAAGTCCCCATGCTTATGGAAATACAAACTATCTTCCAGAAGATTTTTGCAGCTGATATTACAGGTCTGCTTTCTGAACTGTCTAATACATTTAAGGAGAGACAGAGCAGACACCTAATTTTAATATATGCTTAGTTGTAGGTCAAATATCAGCAGGTAGTTTACAGTAGACTTTGGCTTCTGATATGTTTATCTGTCATTTTTACCAGTTAAAATACTTATAACATTATTATTTTTGGAATTTTCCTTTATGCAAGGCTAGAAGGACATGCATATCTCAGAGACTATCTCCTAGAGCCTCCCAGAAGAGCCTTATACCTTGCAACAGTCTTGACTTTAAGGAAGCAAAATATTTCATATTTGTGTTTTTTTTTGTTTTGTTGTTTAGCCATCCTGGACCAGCTATAATATAACTAAGAACTCTAAATTAATCCTCAAAAAATACAATAGAAGAATAGAGCTGAAACAAAGAAATATGTTTACGTTTTCTGAGGCTAGTGCTGGATACACTTTCCTACTAGTTTCTAATGTTCTAGAATATACATGGAAATAACAAATGGGCTGAATATTAAATGGGCTGATTTCCCCAAGGTAGTATTTAAGTTTTCCCCCATTTTAATTAACATATACCTTCAGAGTTTCTAATGCCCCCAAATTTTATTGAGAAATCTGGCAATAAAATTTTAGTTATGAGGGAAGAAAACTAATTTTTATTAATGCTATGTGCTGGATACTGTGTTAGACATGTACAAATATATTGTTCCTCCTGATGTTTATAGCAACTGTTATATAGGATTGAGTGTACCTTCTCAGGACAAGATGAGGTGCAGAGAGATTTTAAACTTCTCTCTGCAGTTAATAACCTTAGAAAAGTATTCAGTCCTTTTTTTATCTTGCTCCAAAGATACATTTTTTCCCTTATACAACCTTCCTTATATAACCTCAGAAATTATGCAGAAGAGATTGATAAGCTCTTGCATAGTTTTACCAAGGATCACGAACAACTACATTAAAGCTTTAGGAAATTTCCTAAGCAGTAGCTTTTCAAACATTAGCTGCAAAATAAGGTTGTGGAGGGGTGCCTGGGTGGCTCAATCGGTTAAACATTGGTCTCTTGATTTCAGCTCAGGTTGTGATCTCACGGTGGTGGGATTGAACTCCATGTGGGGCTCTGTGCTCAGCATGGAGTCTGCTTGTCCCTCTCCCTCTGCTCCTCCCTCTCCCACCCCTCAAATGAGTAATAAATAAAATCTTTTTTTTTTAAGGAAGTTGTAGAGTCTCTTCTCTGAGGATCTTTGCAACTAACATGAAATATCTTGTCCTTTGTGTTTGCCTTGCCTAATAAAAAGAAGGCATGAGATTTGAGGAATTTTTAAAAAAATAATTATGTGCCTCCCCACCGTTATTCATAGTCTTCTCCTTCTTATCCCAACAAGAACCTGCTTGTGAGAGAGTTGGCCTGGATGTGTAGACTAGAATCATGAGGCTGTTTCTCTGTGCATAATGCTGATGTAGGGAGGTTATCCTCACAGCATAGGCTTTGCTAGAACCACACAGCACCTACCTGAGATCAGAATAATTCCTTTTTTTAATATTTTGTTTGTTTATTCATGAGAGACGGGGGAGCGGGCAGAGACACAGGCAGAGGGAGAAGCAGGCTCCATGCAGGGAGCCCGATGTGGGACTCGATCCGGGGATCCCAGGACCACACCCTGGGCCAAAGGCAGGCGTTAATCCACTGAGCCACCCAGGGATCCCGAGATCAGAATAATTCTTATTCTCAGGCACTAACATTTTCTTTCATCCTTCTTGATTAAATGTATCTCTCTATTTCCATTTTGAGGTCACTGAAGTCTAGTTACTTTAAGAAGCACCATTTGAGTTTAGCTCTTTTCTTAAAAGCAACTTCTCAGGTATAAGCTTTTCTGTAAGCTTGAAGCTAAGGTATCTTAATTAAGGTAGCAGATAGTCATTACAGTTGTACCTGAACCTAGAGTGTTAGTTCCATCATGTTTGCTTCCCTTAAATACGAATACTACACGAAAGCTGCTTTTGAGGGTTGAAATTACATTAGGAAGTTCAATCAGCAAGGTGTCATATTTTAGCTCGTTACCCTCTTGATTAAATAGTAGTTGTCTGTGTTGTGACATGAGATTTATGACATTTTTAGCAAAATTGGAAACCTAGTGAAGAAGATGAACAAATTTGATGAGGAGTTAAAGGTGGTTAGTAACTTCTCAGACAGGTCTATTCAAATACTCAAGTAACTTTGAGAAAAATGCTTCTTCCTAGGAGGTAAAATACATTTTATAATGTTCTAGAATTCCATGGCCTCCAGATTAGCAGCCTATAATTTCCAGCCAGGAGTTAAGTGATGTAAATTTGGTATGGCCTATCACCTGCTAATTAGTACCTTATTGCCTTTCTTTTTGCTACTATCTGAAGGTATATCTCATTATAGTCTCATTAGCTTCAGTTCTGACTTGCACAGTATATTTTATGGAGCAAAGTCTCAAGCAGTATAAAATGTCATTTTAATTTCAAGAATGTGTTGGCCTTACTTGGCATATACAAATGATATTATTGGAAATAGTAAAAAATGCATATCCACAATGTTTAAAAAATATCAAATCAGTTTACTGTTATCCCTAAAAAATATCAAATCAGTTTACCTTTATCCCTACTATTTAATTAATGGTAAAATAGTTGATACTGGTCAACATAGCTTTAAAGAGTTCCCCTCAGCTTGACTAAACTTTAGACAGGTTTCTTTCTGACCTCCCTTTTATTAGAACATTTACTTTGGGAAACTTGCAGTTGTAAATTCTTTCTCTGTCCTTTTGAGATGTAATTCAACAACCCAAAAATGTCTGTTTCAAGAACCTGGGAGCAATTTCTTAAAAATGTAATCATCAGGAAGGATAATGCCGCTGTCTTCTATTCTCTGTGGAAAGGTAGGAGCCTAGCTCAGTAAGTACCAGGTCAGCAAACACAGATGGCATAATCATCTGTGAGCCTTAATATCCTCTAGTACTTTTTCACCAACTCATCCCAGTACTTAAAAACACTTCTACCTTTTGTTTCAGTGGAGTTGCATTCAGTATTTTCTTTTCTTTTAAAAGATTTATTTGTTCATGAGAGACACAGAGAGAGAGGCAGATACATAGGCAGAGGGGAAAGCAGACTCCCTGTGGGGAACCTGATGTGGGACTCAATCCCAGGACCCCAGAATCATGCCCTGAGCCAAAGGCAGATGCTCAACCACTGAGCCACCAAGGCATCCCAGCATTCAGTTTCTTTGATTGCAGTAGTCTCTTCCCTCTATTGCAGTAATCTTGAATAAAGTCTTCCTTGCTTTTTTAACTGGTCTGGTGCACTTTTTGTTTTATAACATACACACAAATAAAGCCCTTAGAAAATGTCAGGCATATTTCCAAATACCTTCATATGTTATTTCATTTAAGTTTCTGAAAATCCTGTGAGATAGATAGGCACCATTATCATTATCTCCATGTCATCTCATTTTATTGTGGTGAAGTAACTTTCTCAAGGGACAGTGACTGATTTTGTCCCTCACTTACTCTTAGCCCCCAAAGACAGTCAATCCTTAAAGTCCAGTTATTGTTTTCCCTTTCAACTAATGCCAAGTACGAATTTTTGCAGATTGTCATTCATTCATTTGCTCAGTATACACGTATTGACTTAACTGTGTACCAGGGCTGGGATACAATGTCAGATAAGACAGACATGTTTCCTTATCCCATAGAACTTAGTCAATAAGGACATAGATGAGTAAGCAAGCAATTCAGGTGCCTTATGATAAGGTAATAAATGCAACTCTGCAGCATATAGACTGGGCACTAACATATGATTAATGAGTCTAGGAGATTCCTCCGGGGAAGTGGCCCCTAAACTGAGAACAAAATTAAAGAACAGTGAGATGGGGTGAATATTCTAGGTTGAGAAATGTCATATTCAAAGAAAATATTGCATTCAGTGCCTAGGGGCAAGAGAGAATCAGAGTGATAAAGGGAATTAAAACAATAATGTATTACTAAAACAAAGATTACACGTGCAAAGAACTGAGGATAGTGGCAAAGGAGAGAGTAAAGGAGTAGTGGTAAATGAAGGTACTTTCATGACAGAAAAGGTAAGGTCATACATAGTAGGAATTTGAAGCTTGAAAGAGTAATAGGGAGGAATTCAAACAATTTTATGCAGGGAAATTAAGACCGTATTTGTGATTTTTGAAAACTCTGAGTAGAGATAGATGAAAAAAATGTAAAAAAAATATATATATATATGTTATATATGTAGAATAAAAGTTAGACACAGATTGCGTAATAGCTGAATTCTATCTTTGAGAAAAGAACTTTAAAATAGAAAATAAAAAGATCTATTTTAAATGAATCTTTTAAAGTTTTATTTTACATGTTGGCTATATCTTTACAAAAAATATTAGGCTTAAGATTACAAAGGCATCTTGCTGAATAATGCCTGGAAAAATGTGCATCTAGTCACTGGCTCAAATCACTCCCAGTATTTACAGTTGCCTATTACCATTTGCAATTCAGGTAGTTAATGCTACAATTAGCTCCAAGCAGGTGTGTACATTTTTACAGTCCTCTTTCAAAACAAGGGCCTTTGGCAAACTAAGTGTTCTGTTCACTTTAAAATAGGCCATAAAGTGAAACAGTACTGTTTTACATTTTGCTATAATTTTCCATTTGCTTCTAATTATCCTGCTATTGAGTAAGCACTGTTCTTTTATAGTGTTTTTTCATAGATATGGTATAGTTGCTTTGGATCCAGTCAGTTTAAATAAGCTGTATATCACAAAATGTCCCAAAACATCTTTAACATTTTAAATGGTTTCCATTTGGCTACATCTCAACTACAGCTGAAATAGGAAAAAAACAGGGGGTGGTGAAATTTTAATATTCTTTTGTTTGCATTTTATTAGATTGCCATTTGCCTAATCCTTTTTATGCTAGTTTTCAATTGATGTAAATGAAATTGGCTGAGTGACACAGTGCAGAACGGAAGGGTTGGGAATGAATGCTCTGATGCCAAATCAGCTATAATATTTTTAATCAGAGTTAATTGATGCCAGCTGTGTGGTCTGTGTGCGATTTTGCATTTATGAGTGAAGAAAGGTGTGGTTGCTGTTATTTCACTTTAGAAGTTGGAACTGGTTGCCAGTCATTATGAATCTATGGATGGGGCATGCTTGGTGTTTATTTTACAGAGGAAAGAACTTAAGTGGTTCAAGTAGTACAGTGTAATTTGGATTATTAGCATCAGACATTTTAGTTCTTTCTTAATTGCATAGGAGCAAATCACAGGCCTGCCACCTAGCTTTATGAGTGACTTTAGGAAAATATAATAGGTCTCCTTGATGATGTTATTTATTAATCTATTACAGTATTAGATCTAAACTATTCTTAAAAGTCCAAATCTATAACTACTTCATCCTTAAACTTAATTTCTAAAGATTAGCTAATATAATTATAATTTAACTCACATCCAGTTGAAATTGGCATTAATCTGGGCTCACCACAAAATGGCTCTTTAAAACACAGACACAAAAAAAAAATTAAAAAAAAATCACAGACACATGTATACTGTATATTCACATGTACACACAATATACATACACTTACTACGCATTCACCTGGGGACACCTGGGTGGCTTAGTGGTTAAGCATCTGCTTTCCGCTCAGGGAGTGATCCTGGAGTTCTGGGATTGAGTCCCATATCAGGCTCCCTGAATGGAGCCTGCTTCTCCCTCTGCCTGTGTCTCTGCTCCTCTCTCTGTCTGTGTCTCATGAATAAATAAAATCTTTAAAAAAATGCTCATTCACCTGCACGTAGCACACATGTATTCATATCCAAAAGAAGTCCCCAATCAGTTAAAAATATTATAGTGGTTGTGAAAGTTGTTTGATGATGTTTTCAAATAGATTTTTAATTGTTGACTTTGATTTGCTTGAAGAGAAATGACAGTTCTAAATTTTGTCTTGCAAAAGAAAATGGGTCATAGAGTTATCTTATGACCATGATTATTTACATTGTTGAGACTACTTTTATGTGATAAATCCTTATGTGTACTAGTTTGAACATATTGTCCCGTATAGACCAAATCCTCTAATACTAATGGATTCACCATTTAGTTGAGCCCCTACTTGAAACTCTTGACAAGTAATCATGTTTAAAGATGAAATACTCATCTTAGGGCAAATAAACTAAATTTTAGGTAATTCTGATTGTTAGAATTGGTATTTTTCATATTGAGCCTTAAATCTTTGGACATGTGGCTATTAAATGGTTCTGCTCCCTTCATTTCTCTGCTTAAAAACAAAAATGAAATCTACTCTTAGCACCTAAGAGATTGGTGAAGAAAAAAAAAGAAATTTAGTTCTCAAATAGGAACTCGGGACCAAACTTGAGATATTCAGGGATATCTCCTATTCCTTTCTAATTCCAAGTTAGCATGCAAATATCAGAAAAGATGGAGGATATGTGAGTATATAAAGTATCACCATTGGTTATTTGAGCTTACCTTTCTACCAATATTTTTACCTTTCCAGCAATTATTTTTCCATTGGAAAATGTGCTAAAAAACAAAGTTTATTCATTAAACAAAATTCAGTTAGAAGTTCATGAAATCAAAGAGGTGATTTTTTTCTCCCATGAAAAACCAAAAACCAACAAAGAAAACAACAACAAAAACCTGTCTGGCACCTATTTATTTTCAGAGGAACTTAAATTAACTAGTGTTAAAGTCTGAAGATATTTTAGGTTACAAATGTTGGCTTTTGAAATGCCAATTTAATGTACCCAAATGCAGAATAAAACTTTGATAGCTCTATTCTAAACTTTTAACATGTCTATAGATAATTCCTTTTTAAAAATCATGTGTCTTTGATACGATTATTTTAGAAAATGACGGTTATTCCCTAAGGGGAATAACCCTAAGGAAAAGCTTATCATATATACAATTATTTTTAATTGAAAATGTTACAGTGTGGTGATTTCTACTGTAATACCAGATGGCCCTTCTTTTAAGATTTTAAGATTAAAAGTAGCATAAAATATGAGAGTTTGTATCCAGGATTTGTGAGAACATTTTAATTTTTCCCTCCTATCCATAGTTAAAATGAATGAAGTATTAGTTGTAAAAACTACCTTTCCAACCCATTCAATTTTTCCCTCATCTTACATTTTTCAATATAAAGGAGATTTAGATATTTTCCAATTCAAATCATTCCACCTATAAATCCTTAACCTAATGCAAATAAGAAATGTAACTCAACTTTTCAGTGCAAAGATTTTGCCTGTCAATTTGCATTAAAACATTTTTAAGGACTATTATGTGAATGATGAATTTGTTTTTGAAAAAATATTAATAGAGTTATTTTTACAGTCTTTGTTATTCCAGTCAAAATCCAAAATACTAAAATGGTTTGTTGCAAATGTAAATCTTATGGATCCATCTCCATTTCAAGGTAACCATAAAAAGAAAGAAAGAGGAGTGAGTGGGAAGGGAGAGATTATGAAAGCGATATGGTTGCCCTCTTATGTTTTCTTTTTAAATAAACTCATGATTTGGTTGAACTTTGTCTCTTGTATTATTGAATTGCTCTACATGCAGGTTAGATATACACTAAGCTTAGAGAAAGAAAAAAGATCTTCCTTTATTTTAATCCATTTTTAGAGTCTTATTAAAGTAAAAAATATTATTCTGACACACAATGAAAGAGTAAGGAAGACAATTCAGGACTAGCATTGTAGTGGAGAGAGACTGGTCTTTACTCTGAGTACAGAAAACAAAAAGTGGGGCTTTGTAGCTGAGGAATGAGTTGAGGATTAGGTGGGTGGCAAATTACTAAGAGAAATATCGAGTGTAGGCTGTATTCTAGCTAAACTGCTCAACACAATTCTTGCTGAAGACAGGCCAAGGTGATCAGATATTGAGGGTGAAAGATTCTCTCTAAACAGACTTGTCAGGATTCTTGATAAAACTGGACTATGCAGACCTGTCATGTAAGAGAGTGTCTTATATTCTTCCATTGTGATGACAATGTTGATAGTCAATTTAAAGCACTCTAGGAAAATATGGAAAACAAAAACTCTCTAGAAAAATATGGATCTTTTCCTTCTCCTCATAGCTAAAAATAAATATGACTGTCTCATTGCTAGTCTTTTTGCTATATCTCTTAATTGAAAATGAAAGACCTTTGCATTTAGTTCCATGGTGAAGGAATATTGTGAGATTAAAGCTTTGAGTTTCTTTCTTTTTTTTTAAGATTTTATTTATTTATTCATGAGAGACAGAGAGAGAGAGAGAGGGAGAGACAGAGGCAGGAGCAGACTCCATGCAGGGAGCCCCATGTGGGACTCGATTTCAGGACTCCACAATCATACCCTGGGTTGAAGGCAAGCGCCAAACCGCTGAGCCACCCAGGGGTCCCAAGCTTTGAGTTTCTTATCGATCTTCCATATTGCTATATAAAAGGAGAACAATCAACTGAATTTATTTAAGTGTAATTTTTTTCCAAAAGCCTTAGAAAATAGTCCAGCTGGAAAATCAAGCTCATTCTGTAACATACCAGATTATTGTGTATTTGAACAGAATGACTAGTGTTAACCTCCATCAAATGTGAATCAATCATGCCCTCAATTATACTTCCATTACTATCTCTGCTAAACAATAGAATATTTTTAAAGTTTATTGCTTAAAGGAATCTATTTAGAATCCAAACTGATTCCTGAATATTCAGGCAGAGCTTGATGCATGAATCAAGCATGATGTGAATGAGTACTTGATCTGAATTTATATATTAAAGACATATGTATAATTTTGTTTCAGTGTAGACAAAAGTAACACAGTATTTATTTTTATAGCTATATATATATATATCACTTACTATATGCTAGATACTTTCCTAAGCCTTTTATCCATTTTCTTTTTTAAGTTTTTATTTAAATTTCAGTTAACATACAGTGTAATATTGGTTTCAGATATGCAGTAAAGGAATTCAGTAATTCCGTATATCACCCAGTACTTATCATAATAAGTGCTCCTTAATCCCCATCACCTATCTCCCCCATCTGCCTGCTTACCTTCTTTCTGGTAACTATCTGTTTGCTCTCTATAGTTAAGTCTGTTTCTTGGTTTGCCTCTCTTTCCCCCCTTTGCTCATTTGTTTTGTTTCTTAAATTCCACATATGAATGAAATCATATGGTATTTGTCTTTCTCTGACTGATTCATGTTGTTTAGCATAATACTCTCTAGCTCCAACCACACCATTTCAAATGCCAGAATTTCATTCTTTGTTTATGACTGAGTAATATTCCATTGCATATCACACCTTCTTTATCCATTCATCAATTGATGGAATACTTAGGCTGTTTCCATAATTTGGCAACTATAGGTAATGCTGCTATAAACATCTGGTTGGATGTATCCCTTTGAATTAGTATTTTTGTCTTTGGATAAATACCTAGTAGTGCAACTCCTGGATCTTGGGGTAATTTGGTTTTTAACCTTTTGAGGAACTTCCATACTGTTTTCCAGAGTGGCTGCATCAGTTTGCATTCCGATCAACAGTGGGAATTCTCCACATCCTTGCCAACATCTTTGTTTCCTGTGTTCTTAATTTTAGCCATTCTGACAGGTGTGAGGTGATATCTCATTGTCCTTTAGGTTTGTTATTAAGTGTTTTATGTATTTGGGTGCTCCCATGTTGGGTGCATAAATATTTACAATTGTTATATCTCCTTATTGGATTGTTACCTTTATTATTATATAGTGCCCTTCAAGTCTCTTGCTACAGTCTTTGTTTTGAAGTCTAGTTCATCCAATATAAGTGTTGCTACCCTGGTTGTCTTTTGACATCCATTTGTATGACAAATGTTTCACTTTCAATCTGCAAGTGTCTTTAGGTCTAAAATGAGTCTCTTGTATGCAGCATATATATGTATCTTGTTTTTTTAAACCATTCTGAAATCTTATGTCTTGATTGGAGTGTTTAATCTATTTACATTCAAAGTAATTATTGAAAGGTATGTATTTATTGCCATTTTATTACTTATTTAGTCACAGTTTTTGGAGATTTTTCTCTGATACTTTCTTGTCTTTCTCTCTTTCATGTTTTGCTGATTATCTTTAGTGATATATTTTAATTTCTTTCTCTTTATTCTCTGCACGTTTTTTAGTGGTTTTTTGATATATGATTACCATTAGGCTTATATATACCCACTTTTGCAAATAGTAGTCTATATTAAGTTGGTGTTTGTTCAAGTTTGAACCCATTCTTCTCTCCTCCCAACATTTTAGGTATATGTTATTATATATTGTATCTTTTTGTGAATGTGAGTTCTTTGATTTTTACAGACATACTCATTTTTCCTGCTTTTGTGTTTCCTGCCCTTATTTTGTCTCTCCTTTTCACTAAAAGAGTCCCCTTTAATATTTCTTGCTTTGGTTGGTTTAGTGGTCATGAAATATTAAGGTTAGTAGTGTTTGTTTGTCTGGGAAACTCTTTATCTTTCCTTCTATTCTGAATGATAGTCTTGCTGGATAGAAAATTCTTAGCTGCTGATTTTTCCCATTCGGCACTTTGAATATATCATGTCACTTTCTTTTGACTTGCCAAGTTTCTGTTGGGAAATCTCCAGCTAGCTTTATGGGTTTTCCCTTGTAAGTTAATGACTTCTTTCGTTTTATTGCTTTTAAGATTTTTTTTCCTTTATCACTGCATGTTGCACATTTAAATATGGTATATCTTGGTGTTGACCTGCTTTTGTCGATTTTGATGGGAGGTCTCTGTGCCTCCTTGATTTGGATGTCTGTTTTCTTCCCTGGATTAGGGAAGTTTTCAGTTATTATTTCTTCAAATAAATTTTCTGGCCTCCTTTCTCTCTCTTCTTCTTCTGGGACTCTTATATTATGAATGTTACTACATTTTATGGAGTCACTGAGTTCCCTAAGTGTATTCTCATTTTACATAATTCTTTTCTCATTTGTTCGGCTTCATTACTTGCCACTACTTTGTCTTCTAGGTCATTGGTTCATTCCGCTGCTCCTTCCAGCCTGCTGTTCATTTTATAAAGTGTTTTTCTAATCTCATTTATCGTAATCTTAATCTCTGATAGATTCTGTTTAAACTCTTTCATCTCTGTGGTAAGGGTCTCACTGATGTCTTCTATTCTTTATCAAGACCTGTGAGAATCCTTATGATCATCCCTTTAAGTTTCCCATCAGGCACGTTACTTATATCTGTTTTCCTTAGATTTCTATCCATGGCCTTTTTCTTTCATTTGGGATAAATTCCCCTGTCTTAGAATTTTTTTCTAAGTCCCTGCCCTCTTCTGTGTGTTAGAAAAGCCAGTTATGTCTCCTGCTTCTGAAAGTAATGGAAGAGGTTGTGTATATACAGAAGAGATCATGTAGTGCCCAGCGCCTGGCACTTCAGGTAATGTCTGCTGTGTGCCACATGCACTCTACTACTGTGTTTTGGTTGCTCTGTCCTTCAGGTCAGTCATTTGCAAAGGCTCTCCTTGCCTACTGTGGGCAATGTTTGGTCCCTGGCCAGGGTGTGGTGTGCTCTGGTCTGCTGTGAACTGGGACCTGTTACTGTTACCACCTCTATTGGAACTGAAGTCCCACAAAACTCTGTGGTCAGGAGATGTGTTGTGAGCAGGGGTTTGTGCTGGTCTTCTGGAGGAGGGGCCTGCCACACTGGGCTAAAGCAAGCATGACTGAGAAGAGCAGTTCCACTGGAGTGCAGGTAGATGGTCCTTAGTGTAAGCAAGTTAGGCAGCCAGTGTTGGCACTACATTGCTTCCCACAGGTGGCTCTGTGTTTGTGCTGAGGGGTGAGGGAGGGAAATGGTGCTAGCCAGCTCCTTTGTTCCTGGATAGGTGTCTCTGTGAATGCTGTCTGGTCAGCGATATGCTTGGAGAAGAGCAAATAATCTCCCCATTGTGTGTTGCAGTTCATGGTTTTGTGTTGTCTGTCCCTGGGCTGTTTGCCTGCTTTCTCTGTAGGAGCAGCACAGTGTGCTCAGGACTCTATCCCAGCCAAGCCCACTGGCCTTTGAGACCAGGCTTTAAGCCCCACTTGCTGCAAGAACTCATGAAATCCAGCCCCTTTCATTTTCTAAGCCAGTGGGTTTAAGGAAGTGTTCTTATACTTTCCCCCATGTGCTGCTCTCTGCTCACCCTTCTCCATAAACATAGCTCTCTCCCCTCCACAGTACCCATGATCTATTTCTCCCATAAACCACACCTCTGGACCTTCTGTTTCTTCAGTGTGGCCTCCTCTCTCATGCTAGCTGTGGAGTTTTGTCAGTTTTCAGGTCAATTTCTGGGGTATTTACGATGATTTGATGTTATCTAGTTGTGTTCATAGGATGAGGTGAGCCTTTGGGCCTCTTACTCCACAGTCATCATCTTTTGTTAAATAAAGAATATTACTGGCTCAAGAAATATATACAAATAAGAGAACCAAAGAGGAGATATGTTGCCTTAATTTCTCAATACCTACTCTTTCTGAGTCAGTAATTTATAGTTTTCTTTAATTATTGTGTTACTTTGATGTCATTAAATTGGAAATCTGGAGCCAACTAGAAGATATCTTTTAAAGACAGAGCATATATTTCATAAGAAAACAGTAAGTCTATTTTAATAAAGACATATTTTCTGTCATAATGATAATAGCGGTAGTTACTGAACTATATACTAAACATTGTGCCAAATTTTTATAGCTGTTATATTTGTAATCCTAGAAACAACTCCGTGAGTTGGGCACTACTATTTTGCATTTTACAAATTTTACATAGAGTAAATAAATGATTTTCCCCAAAGGTTACACATACAGTAAATTTGCATAGATAGTATTCATTCATTCATTCCTTCTCTATCAGTCAGAGTGCAGCCAAAGAAGTAGAACCAGGAGGGAGAATTTCTTTTCACTTTGAACAATCCCAGCCCTGAACTTTAGGGCTTTCAACTGATTGTCCAGGATAAGCTTCCTTTCTTAAAGTCAGTTGTTTGGTTTTAACTGCATCTGCAAAATATCTTCAACAGTACTGTGTTGAAACACAATCCTGTGGGTTTTTTTTTTTTTTTTTAACTTATGGGGATTGTAGCCTAGCCATGTTGACACCTTAAAAACACCATTGTACATTCATTCTTTCTTTCATCAATTTATTGAGCACCTACTGTATACTTAGTATTATACTACATTCTGAATACAAAGTGGTGAACAAACAGTCTCTGCTCCTAGAAACTTACTAAAGGGGAATGGGGGGGGGCATAAAAAAATACCCGTAAGAAATATTTCATCTCAGGGATGTGATTGTTTTAAGGTAAGATCTAAAGGAAGAGTGACATTAGGAAGCAGAAACATCAGGGAAGAGAATTTCAGGCAGAAAAGCAAGGAAAGAACCTGTAGGATCTTGAAAAATGGAAAGAATGCTGGGCAGGGATAATTAGCAGAGAGACTTGGGGATTATATAAAGGTAATATATTTTTTCTTACCTCACCCCCAGTTCCCACTCTAGGGTTTTTGCAAAGTGACTGAAGGTTTTATGGGTGACATGAGTTTATCCATGTTTTAAATTGATTGCTCTGGTGCTGTATGGGAAATGGCTTAGAAAAGAGCTATAAAGAAATGAGAATTATTAGGAGGGTATTGCAGTTGTTCAGGTGAAAGATGATAGGCCATGGACTTGTCTTGCTGCATTGGAGAGGAGAAGAGTGGGTAGATTCCAAATTTTTTTAGAAGTAGAGTTAGAAAAAAAAAGTAGAGTTAGCAATACTTGATAAATTAAAATATAGCATGTAAAAGAGAGGGAAAGTATCAGAGATGATTAGCAGGTTTTTGTCTTCAGATGAGGAAGATCTGAACCTGTTTTTAAAGAGCTCTTAGCAAGAACTTCAGATTAACTATCCAAACCCATCATTTTTAAGCATGAGGTGGGGGTTTCTCCTCACCTGGAGGCACACACTATAATCACCTGTAGGATCTTTTCTAACTAATCAACTATCAGAAGCTTTGACATCTTCCCAAAAGGGGCATGCATCTCACCCCCTTGAGATTCAGTACCATAGTGAGCCTCTCATGTGTTTGTACTGTCCCTGGAAACTTTAGAAAATTGTGAACTAAATAATACAGTGTGAAAATGGTCACAGGTTTCATGACAGAAGTCAATGACTCTGAGGACAGAAGGAGGGCTTTACATTCTATACAACAGTGTGGTAGTGTATTATTTTCATAAGTAGATGTGGCCATACTACATTAAACACAACAGCATTGTTGACATTGCAAACTAGTATCTTGTAACTCACTTCTGTGAAATCAACTATGCCATTTGAGGAACATTCCTAACCCCTTAATATTGAATCCATTCTATCCAATATAAGTCCACTCACACACATTCACCAACTTGCGAGAGAAAAAAGACAGGGATATTAAAATGTTATCTCTATGAAATTTATGTTCCTACTTCTAATATGTTTGAGTCTAATTTTCCCTGATGAATTCAAATGAGTCCTAAATAAGACTCTTAGATATTTAATAAGTCCTAAATTCAATTCAAATAAGTCCTAAATAAGACTCTTAGATATTTTAAAACATATTGATAGTACAAGACTATGACTCAGAGAAACACATCTCTTATTATTATAAGGACAAGTAAAACAAACAAAAAAAACCAAAGTGACTTTTTTCTTGTAACCAGAAAGTTCTCCTCTATGAAAACCCAAACTTAATATGAAGTTCGATTTACATTATTGATTCTGGCCTAGTAATATTTGTATTTCCAACTGTTCTCAGAGTCATTCTGATGCTTTTTTTTTGTTTTTAAAGAAATTACAGTGGGGACAAGTCAACACTTAGAATACCCCCTATACCATGGCTCTGTAATACTATTGTCACTGATGATGTTAGAGTGATTTGAAGTATTGAACCTTGAATTATCTACTGAGGCCCAGCATTTTTTTAAAAGATTTTATTTATTTATTCATGAGAGACAGAGAGAGAGAGGCAGAGACACAGGCACAGGGAGAAGCAGGCTCCATGCAGGGAACCCGTGGTGGGACTCGATCCCAGGTCTCCAGGATCACACCCTGGGCTGAAGGTTGTGCTAAACCGCTGAGCCACCCGGGTTGCCTGAGGCCCAGCATTTTTGCCAAAAAGCACACATTGCAATTTTCAGAGCTTCTGGTTACTTAGCTATTCATTTGATATAAGGACACTTATCCTGACTTGTTTTTCATCATGAAAAAAAATATACACCCTCACCTTTTTTTCTTTTTCTTTCTTTTTTTTTTTTTTTTTGCTTTTAATTGTTCATTACAACTACTAATAGGAGTTATCTTCTTAGTTGCCTGACTAGTTGTGATGTAAATATCAGATGCAGATACAAATAAATATTTGTATTTGATGGTAACTTTTTCCACAGCAGGAACCTGAGAAATTATTTTGTGGTTCTAAATCAATCTTAACTCATGGAACAGGAAGATTTGCCAACTCTTTTGCTCTTTTCTTTTCTTTTCTTTCTTTTCTTTTCTTCTTTTCTCCCTCTCTCTCACACACACACTTTTTCTGCTTTTTATCTTGATCTACAAATGTCATTTCTACCTTATTAGTTCTGGATAATCTCCCTCCTTTCTTTCAACAACCAAAGAGCTGTAGCACTAGTTAAATTGTGTTGTAATGACTGTTGCACAGCAGGGTCATTTATTGTGAGCTATTTGTAAAGAAAACACAGAAAAATAGTCCAATCAATGTGTACAGATAGGGTCAGGCTAATACAGAAGTGCATTAAAATGGTAGGTTGCCAATTTAGTTCATCTTTTGTGAAATGATGAATTATTTTTTTCTGCTATAAAGATCAAGATAGAGTCTTTGAAGAATATTTATTTTATTTCTTTCGTTTTCCTCTATACCTTTAGGAAGGATATTCTGGAAACTTAAAAAAATATCTACTAGCCTGTGTAGGCAGTCCATATACACTTTGTTAGGGAAATTATCCTAAAACCAACTGTAGAATGATTGAAATTTAATTGTTTGATAGCCAAGATGATTACATAAAATAAATTTAGGGAACAACATTTAGCTAAAGCTTCAGGCAATTTCTTTTATACCATAGGCGCAGAACCACAATTAATTACCCAATAAAAATAATTCTAATTGATCTATAAAAGAAATGGGAGTTTAACTTTCAAGGTTTAATTTAGCAGATATATGAATTTAAACAATAATTTTATAATGCACAATTAACCAATGCTTTAGATTAGGAACCAAACTATTACTTTTGTTGTCTAAGAACTCACACTTATACTAAGCTTCAGTTACAAAACAATAAACAACATTTACTGGGAAACTACTAATATTCTTTTTTTTCCGAGTTACAGTAGGTAGGAAGCATGGTGAGAACTTGCATGTAAATAAATAACATAGCTAGCTATTTAAGGGGACAATAATCTACTACATATGATATTTAGAACCAGAGGCAGGATGTGAATAATAGCATGATACTAATTGGATTTGTTTTTAAAGATTTTATTTGACAGAGAGGGAGCATAAGCAGGAGGAATGACAGGCAGAAGAAGAGAGAGAAGCAGGATTTCCATTGAGCAGAGAGTCCAACATGGGGCTGGATGACCTGAGCAGAAGGCAAACACTTAACTGGGCCACCCAGGCACCCCATTACTTGGAGTTTTTGAGACCCAGCCGACTGGTATTATATTTTAGGTAAACTATTCCCAGATTCTGGTGTATGTTAAAGTGCTACCCATATTGTTTTTGTGCTATTATATGTATGCATTTTCATGTGTCCAAATTGCTATTTTAGTGAAAAGTAAGAGGATAGAGAGAACTTGAAAAAGTAGGATTAGTGTGAACTGGAGGCAGTGCACATTACACACACATTTACACTGAAGAAATTTCAGGAGAATTCTTCCTATGTTTTTTTTCCTGAAGAGCTAGACATCTATACCTAGTTTAGAAGCTGGAAAATTTTCCTGTGAAAATAATCTGACATACACATCCAGATTTAAATAATTTGAAAAATTTACCCACTTAGTTCTTTAAGACTGTACATTTTCATATCAGAGATAAATAAAATTTTAAAAACTATAAATATAGCTTAAAATATTGATCTTGATAAATTAGGTTATAAAGGACTTTAGAAGGAAATTGTGTATACATCAAATTCACTCAGAGCTACAGAGACATGTTATAAAAATGATTAGTTTTCAGAAATCCATTCCCTCCATTCTACTAGGAAGGTGAAGCTCCTCATATTGTCTGGTAGAGGGGTATTTTGCAATTTTGAGATGCTTTAGGCCAGCACAAACTGCACAATTGACATTTTAGAAAATGAGGTTCTTCTTTTATTCATCTCTAAATATCAGTACCTGCAAGGATTACACTTAATATATTAGAACAGTCATTTTTATGACTTTTTTGGCCCTTCTATTCTTCAGATACTTAAGAGTAGGTCTGGCTGTAATGTGGTATGTCAGTGTGATATTTTTGCTAGATTAAAAAAAAACATTTTTTTTTGTATTTTATAGCTACCATTGTATCTGGAAAAAATAACTGATTTTTTTCCTAGGACTTAAAGTCAGTATATATTTTTCTGGTTAAGCAATGAAGTGATAAGAATATACCTTATACTATTAAACTCAATATTTTGCCAAAGCAGTAGATAATTGTTCAAAAATATAAAACAGATCAACATGCTTTTAAATCAATGATGTGTGGATTATAGCATTCCAAAATCCATGCAAATTTGTTATATGAAATGATGCTTTTGAAATAGTGTTACTATCATGATAATATTGAGTGGATTAAGAACCATTTAAAGAAATTAGAGTATCAGTGTAGCACTCAGAAATAATTTTCATGAATATCTTTGGATAGTATTCAATAAGTTTTTTCTCTACTATTTCCACAGTAGCATAGTGAATATTTTTTAAAAATGTTTTCAAGCTGTTTTCCTTTCATTAGGGAAGAACTAGGTTTTATAGAAGGTAGATCTTATATAATTTCAGAGGTTCTATTTGACAAAGTAATGAAAAATTATAAATGTATAATTAAGTACAAAAGTGAGTATTTAGAATGAAAAAACCCCATAATTAATATCACATTTTTAAAAATGGTCAGAAGCCACAAACTTCATAAAGATCCAGAAAACTAAATACCAGTATGGTATTTAGTTTCATGATGCCTTCTTTTTTTTCCTCTACATTTTTGGTTGCCTACTCTTTGATCAAGTCTGTATAATAGTTTCCTTATATCTTTTTCTACACAAAGAAGAGAAAAAATGTTTTTTGCCAACATGTTGGATCAAAATGTATTTATTTTTTAACAGCTTATATATATTTTTTAGCTTTATATATTATTGAAAATGTTATGCAATTCCTAGATTTTTGTTTTTAATTTGGAAAGACTCTGAGAGGTTTTTAAAATGTATGACTGAGATTTGGAAGAATTTTACCAGAGCACCTACTGGCTCCAGACACTCCACAACCAGATTCCCCTCCTCATCTCGTGGGTCAAGGTACCATAAGGGCCTACTCAGATCACCATGTGACTCTGCTCCTGTAGCACTTCAGGTCAATGGGTAGAAGGGTATTTCTAGAATTCATTCCTATTCTGGAACAGGTAGCAATAGTTTAGTTGTATGTAGAAGTGACTGAATTATAAAAATATTTCCCACTGAATTGAAACTGCATGTATCTCTCCTTCAATTTCCCCTTAGCTGTATCTCCAAAATGCCGAAGTCATCCTATGCTACCTAACAAGAAGGGAAGATTGGTAGGAAAGAGCATTAGTATTAATCAATTACAGTTAAAATATCCTACTTTTGCAACCTTTTAAAAATTGTATGACTGTATGAGCACATAGCTGGACTTTTTTCTAGGTCTTGGAAGGAACCTATGCAAATGAGAGGCCCTGATATTTAAGCTTCATTACCTTTAAATTGGATCTTTCTCTGAACATGATGGCAAGATTAGATCAAAAGTCAGATGGAAATCATGCTCATTGTAAATGTTTATAAAATAAAGATCATGTTAGAGATGGCTTAATGTGTGGATTTGAGTTATTTGCATTTGAAAAAGCAATGGCTTTCTATCATTTGAAAATTTGAATTTTAATGTTTCATAAACTGAAATTTCTTACTCTGAGTAAAATGATTTGACACTATCCTTGCATTCTGTTCTCACTCTTTGTATTCTTCCCTGGGTGACTTCAACCAAACCCTATCATATATACAAATGCTACTTTCCTGATGTTTACCTCTGCATTTCTTCTGACATCCAGATATGAGTATCTGATTAGTTGGCCAGTGATACTTTAGTATTCCAAAGACACAGTCCATCATCTACTATACTGAAAATGCTTTTCATCTTTATATCTGTAACCTTGTCCTCAGTGAATATATTGATGTCAGCCAGAGGCCTGCATGCAGTCCTTTCTTTATATTTCCTCCTAATGTCATCCCCACAACTACCTTACAGTGGGTTCACCTTTCTGATTCTTGCAATAGCGCATTTCCTCATTTTCTTACCCAATATCTGAATCTCTTGTCAAAGCATATGCTGCCAGGTTAATTGTGTCAAGGTGCTACTTAGCTAAATACACAAAATTATTTTAAAGTCTCCTGTGGTTTCTAGATTTCAGAATGGTGTTCAGACCTCTTAGTTTATTGTACAGGGCTCCTGCCTCTGTTTCTAGCTATCTTCTGCTACTGCTCCATATGCTATCTCTACTTAAGCCATTTTAATTAATTCCAGTTGTTGGATGCCTGATACTAAGTCAGTGCTTTGCATTCCTACATGCTATTCTTCAGCCATGGAACATTCTTACCTCTTTTTTGCTTGGGGAAGTTCTTCATGGACTTCAGGATTTATCTCAAGAGTAACTAATCTCTTTTAATAAAATTCTCCTGATCTGATGGGCTATTAAAAAAATCTGTTCTTTCCTTTGCTTTCATAGCACCTGGGTAAATTTTTATGACAGCAATAACAAACCCCATAGTAATTATTGGTTTTTTACTTCTCTCCCTATAGACTATGAGTTTAATGAGATCAGGAAATACCTTGCTCATTTCTGCACTCTGAGCACAAAATATAATGTCTAGTACAAAGGAGATGATCTCAAATATTTTTTGAATGAATGGTTCATTAAAGGGAATTCTGAAGTGTAGGTTAGCTGAATGTATAGTTGGGTGGAAGAACAGGGTTATCATAAGACCATAAAATTCTAAAGTAGCAGCAGCACATAGCTTTTCTTTTTTGTTGACAACTTGGTAATACTAAGCCTACTACTCTTTTCTCCCCTTACCACGTCTTAGTGAATTGTAAAATCTTCACGTAGATAAAAGGAGTTAAGTCACTAAAAATGATAGATCAGAAAATACACATATAAGCTCAATATATTAAAAGAGTAATTCACAAATTGGAAACCCTCAGAGTATGCAAAAATTGTGTGCTAAGGAGACCTAATGTACTTGAAGACAGTATTCATGTTTGGGGCAGTTCTGACTCGATAAAATTTCATTATTGATGATAATGGTTATGGAAAAAGAGACCATAGTCAGAGAAAGCATAAAATGCTAATTAAAATCAATACTTTAGAAATGATAGATTTACTTGTTTGTCTACCTCACTTGAATGTCTCTTTCCCTCTTTTTCTCTTTCTTCCTCTCTCTAATATATGTGCATATATATCAATCTTAAAGAAGAATAATGGATGTTTTATATTTATGTGTATTTATGAGGAGATGGAACATCTTTATTGAATTGATTTTCTGAAAGTAAATATTTCCCTCTCCCCCATTACATATTTCATTTCTTTCCCAAGTTTCTATTGCTCTGCTTCTGAAAGGGTATTTATTTATTGAGATTGTCCATCTACCTTATAAGTCCTCAGTGTTATAGACTCAACTTTATGACCTGACCTACCTCATAACATGAATAACTAAAGTCCATTTGTATATTTCATCTTTTTTTTTTCATCTTTATATTTACTATAGCATATGGCGATGCTTATGGGTTTTATAGTAATTAAAAATAGTGTCATGTCTCATTAGTTATGCCTAACTAATTAGGAATTTATGATTATTTGAGTATGAATGATGCTAAAGTATACTTTTATATGCAAAGAAAAAATGTGTTAAACAAATTTTTAGTGTACATAAAAATTTAGGAGGATTGTTTAACTGTGAGAATGTTTCGAGTCCTTAGTAGTGTCACTTTTCATGATGTAATCAAGGGATCAGTTGAAATTCTTTTGATTTACTTATTTTATTTTACTTTATGTTACATTATTTTACCTAGAATTTGCCTCTCTGTGATTTTCTTTAGAATTAGTCGTAATTTTGTGTTAGATATGATTTAATTAACAAACTGAGTTTCAGATATGATATGCTCTAGTTAGGAATTTTCATGTATTCAAAAAATTTTTTTCTCAATTCTTTTAAGCTAATGAGATTTTTCTATGTTATAACTTGAGTAATGCAGGTGCCAAGAATTGGTTGGATATTATATACCAAGGTAAATTAATATTTAACTGCTTCAGTTAAAACTGATTATATGCTAGTCACTTATGTTGCAGAAACAAATAGCTAACTCAAAGTTGATTCAGTTTTTTTTAATAGAGAGCACATAAGAAAGTCAATATGTGGATGTCCTCAAATTACTTATTATTATAAATTATGGTGAGTCAAGAAAGGCCACTTAAACCTAAATTAACTGCTAAGAGTATCTTTATCTTTTTCTTTCCCAACATCAAAATAAATTAATAATGTTAAGACGTTTGATATCGATCAGCCTAAGTTCAAAATTCAGCTTGGCACTTATGAAGTCTGTGATTGTAACCAAGTTATTTAATTTCCCTAAACTCTAGTTTGTTTATTTGTAAGAAGGGGATAATAGTAGCTGCTTTATAAATTTTTCATGAGGACTAAATGAGATTATGAGTGAAATGTTCTTAGCATAGTGTCTGGCATATAGTATTCAATGCAGTCAATAAGTTAATTTAGTACAGTTATTGTAAATAATACATAATAGTATGACCAACTACTTTCAGTTTCAATTATAATTATTAAATATGGCACAATTTAATGATTTTTAAAAACAACCATTTAAAGAATATCATGGATGGGAAGTGGGGTACTTATACTGGCTTGTGTATTGCATATATTAAATACATTTTAAAAATTGCTGAAAATCTCTGGAGGCAACATCCCCAGGATTAGGTGGGGTGGTATTGGCTATTGAAGCATAAGCTGAATTTAATATTGTTGATTCATTTTATGAATTGATTTATGTTTTTCATTTTATTTACTCTATTTCATTAACCTTCTTTGCAACATACTACCTATATTGGGGGACACATTTAATAGTGGAATTCTCTTCTTATCTCTGAAAATACTGGGTTTACTCACTGATTTGTCCTTGGATCTTTTTTCATCTACCACTTTTCAGTTGATTTCATCTACTCCAAGGGCTTTAGTTACTATTGTTTGCTAATAAATCCCACATGTATTTTTCTATCATATTGCTCTTATATCACAAAATCCAGTGCCCTATTGGGCTTCTCCATCTTGAGTCCTACAAACACTTTATTTTTATTATTTTTTTAAAGATTTTATTTAATAGAAAGACAATGTGCACAAACTGGGCAGAGGGGTAGAGGGAGAAGCAGCTTCCTCATGAGCAGGGAGTAGTAATACATGGGGCTCCATCCCAGGGCCCAGGGATCATGACCCAAGCTGAAGGCAGCTGCTTAACTGACTGAGCCACCCAGGCACCCTACACACAAACACTTTTATTATACTCCAAATTGAGGTCAACATCATTGGTCTATAAACAATTTTTCCTCTTTGTTTTTTATTGTACTAAAAACTACTATCATCAACCTAGTTGTGAAAACTGAAAATCTGAGCATTACCTTTGACTTCTCTCTCAACTCAACCCCCACAGCAATCAAACACCAAGTTCTGTCAAATTATCTCCATCCCCACTATCACTACCCAGGCTACACCATATTGACTTTTTTAGGAATATTCAACATATTACTAAATACTATGCTTTTTACCAGTCCTTTTTGCCTCCATTCTGTTTCTGAAAAATAGACAAAATGATCTTTTAAAGCACAAATGTCAGATTCAGGCCCAGTCCCAAAATCTGTGGAGCTCAGACAAGAGTATAAATGGAGGTAAATGGCTCTTCCCCTTCTCTACCCTCATGCTCTATCCATTACTGCCAGGACATTTTTCGTAATGTTTTATTTACACAAATTCCAAACATCCACTCTATGAATCTGACTGGAATGCCATGGAGAACTTATGATGCATCCTACCTGGTTTTGGAAAATGACCCAGTGCCATAATGCATGAGGCATTGTTTTCTGCTATTCTTTGCTCCCACCCCCTGCTGTTTTGACTCTTCTCTCCTGTTGCAAGATTTGGGCTTCTTTTCTGATTTCTACAAAAAACATTCATATCAAATTTATAATGTAATTTTGTTGAAGGTAATTTAATTGATAATTCCAGGGGTCATCAGGAGGAGTCAAAATCATATTATATTACATTCCAACTGAAAACTTCCTTACATACATTTCTCTTTTGAAGTTTCTCCTTGGCTCTTCCTCCCAGTTGGAGCCTTCCCTATCCTTACTCTTTCCCCACCCAGCCTCAAATATCAGTCATTTTTGTCCTTAATTTCTTTCCAAGAGATCTTAATAACAGTTTCTCTTAATTTCAGATTTTTGAGCTCTGCCATAGTTTCTATCTTTCAAAAAGCTTATTGAAGTATATTCTAAATAAGACCAATATGTGTTTCCAAAAAACACTTTCATACCAACTACTAGAAGGAAAAATATGGTCAGGGTTTGTGCTGATCAGTGTGGTGAAGTTGGTTCCAGTTTACTGCCTTCTGCTTGAGATCTATCAAGAAGCTGAAGTAGAAAAGATATACATTGATTATATCTGGCCTGAGTAAATCTTGATTATTATGTATCCGTTTAATTAAAGCAGCTTGCACTTCAGTAACATAAAATAGGAGTAAAATAATACAATTTTGACCCAGGAAAGATGAGTGAAAATTATGTATTAATGTGTAACTGATCACCAGTAGCAACATTCTTTCACAAAACAGATGTCTATCTGATATTCACAGCACTGTATCTGTAAGGTTTGTCTTCTCCAGAAATGAATCTTTGATTTATTACTGCCCTGGGCTAATTGAAGAAAATGTTAAGTCTCAGCTATGAGATTCATGCAGATTGACTATGGTCAGTGAAGGAGAAAGAAACCAGAGATTTTATGGAACAAGAGCCATCTGCGTCTTAGTTTAAAACTGATTAAATCGGGTGCAATCTGTGGCAGAATGACAGCAGTTATAGACTTCAGTGTGTGAGGATTTTAAAAATCACATTTAAAAGTTGATAATTGACTAATAATTATTTTCCAAATTGTATTATACCTCAAGTTAATTTCCATAGACATCTTTTGACCATGGCCACACTATTGGATGAAGGCAGTATTGAAAGAGAAAGGCACTTTTGAAAATCTTGTACAAATGCTCACCTTTTATCTGAAACTGCTACTAAATGATCTCTCTCCTTTTATTCTTAATACAAATTTACTTTAATACAGTGCAGTAATGTAACTACAAAATCAGGTGTTATGCTGAATTTATTATACATAGCAGATAGTGTTCTTTAGTAGTGAGCTGGCCTTACAAAGGAACATGTAATTTTGGTATTTAAATGACATATCATAAATCTACTTCTTAAAAAGTTAAGATAAACTGATTAACATGAGAGAGTCCGTCACAACATGGCATTTATCAGTGCAAACTTATTTTACGTTGGTTACACTAGTGATCCACAAATATGATACAATATCTCTTATGGAATGAAATTTCTTAAACTCACCATTTCCTATTGTTTTTATAGCAAGAAAAATATAATCTGAATCTGGAAAGATCTCAGCAGTTGATTCATTCAGAACTCCCTTTCAACCAACCAGCCACTGTACTAAAGATTGTGCACACAGCTTATTTTAAAGCATTTATGAGAATGTCATCAGGAGCATAGTAACTGAGGTGACAGTCAAGTGATTTCTGTAATTATTTGATTTCCAAAAAAATTAGGGTCAGCAAAGACCTTAGAAATGATGTAGCCCACATCTTTCATTTGTAGATATAGACTTGGAGACCCAGATATTAAGATTATTAAGATTATGTAGAGAGTTAGTCCAGAGCTAGAATCACCTCACTTGGACTCTATCTTTCATAGCAAGTAATAGTGATAAGCAGTATTTCATTAGTACTAGGCATAGTTCTAAGTACTTTATACATCTTCACTCAGTTAATCTTCACAACACTATAAGATATTACTGTTATTATATCTGTTTTATTGATGATCAGACTCAAGTCCAAGCAGATGAAGTGATTTATCCAAGATTACACAGCAATAGAGAGAGGAACTGAAATGCAAACCCAGATGGTTTGACTCCAGAGCCTGTGACCTTAGCCGGTATACTTCATTGTTACCTTTAGCTGGTTGTTTAAATCTACAACTGAATAGTTCTGCTAAGTCATTGGTTAGAAATTTGTTTAATAGATGATTTAACTTAATTGATGTGTTATATGAATGGGTATTATTTACACAATAAATTTGTACTTATGGTAGTGTGTATGTTTTATTCTTAGTTCCTTTTTATTTTTTTATTTTTTATTTTTTTTTTAATTTTTATTTATTTATGATAGTCACAGAGAGAGAGAGAGAGAGAGAGAGAGAGAGGCAGAGACACAGGCAGAGGGAGAAGCAGGCTCCATGCACCGGGAGCCCGACGTGGGATTCGATCTCGGGTCTCCAGGATCGCGCCCTGGGCCAAAGGCAGGCGCCAAACCGCTGCGCCACCCAGGGATCCCTTCTTAGTTCCTTTTTAAATCTCCAAAGCCTCTAGTAAACAAAGTAATGCACATTTCCTAATAATATTCACATATCACCAACTTGCAAATTTTCCAGTTAAATAGTCCCAGATATGCTCTTCTTTGTACAAATGGGGAAGGAGGAGGTAAGTAGGATGAAGATACTGAGATTGTTGTTTTTTTTCCCCTAATTTCAAGTACTAATTGCTCACAATGACCCTTTCTCCAATAATTCACATTTCTCATATTAGTACTATATAAGAAAAAAATGGAGTAGATTGACAAAGACAAAACCAACAAGATAAGAAAAAAAATTGAACTATATAGGTTTATATGTAATACCTATGCATTTGTAGGATTAGATTTTATCATTTTGGAGAGATATGGTTGATATCTTTGGAAAACATGAAATTCAAGAGAATTACTGCATTTATACAGTCTCTCAACATATTCCTCAATCACATTTCTGTGCAGAGCCATTTGTTTCTTGTGCCCTGTTAACCCTCTCAGATTTTTTTTATTATTATTTATTCATGAGAGAGAGAGAGAGAGAGAGAGAGAAAGGGACATAGACACAGGCAGAGGGGGAAGCAGGCTCCATGCAGGGAGCCAGACATGGGACTTGATCCTGGGCCTCCTGGATCACGCCCTGGGCTAAATGCGGTGCTAAACCGCTGAGCCACCCGGGCTGCCCTCAACCCTCTCAGATTTCACTGAAGTTTATCCTTCACTCAATGATTGTTTTTCACAAAGAAATACAGATTTTGGCACTTTACTATATTTTCTGCAAAGGTAGTTAATAAGGCAAGAACAAAACCACATTGAAATGCAGATACTGGGCAACTCCATAAACCCAATTGCTAGTTAAATAGCATGTGTATTCAACCATCCTTGAAGTTATTCAAATTTGTGTTTCAGCAAATATACAAACTACTACTTGTAATGAACCTTTGGTATTCTTGGGAGAACCCCCCCCCCCAAATATTAAATCTTTGAATGCTAAACGTATTTTACAGAAAGAAGTGTGGGATATATTTTAATTAAGATAGCCCTGAATTCATATTTTATAAGATTTAAGATTCTTTTGATGGTGGGACACAATACTTGGATAGATGAAAGGCAGAAATCTTTGTGACTTATATCTTTAATCAAGTAAGAGGTGGCTTTGAGGCAGGGTCACAAAGAGAGTTGCACCTGGGACAGGAGAAGAGCAAGCTGGAGCTATAGAGGGCACATTATGTACAAGAAGAATAGAGTTATCTAGGTTTCTTAGTCTTCTTATAGATTGGCTAATTTGGATGATTTTGTGGGCTCCAGGGCCACAAAGACTGTAGATGGCCTGAGGATGATGAGGGCAGGAGCTTAGTAGGCTGGTGTGTGAGCGCCGATAAGAGAAATGGTTAGAGTGTGGTCTTAACTTCAAAAAGGGAAACTGACTAGCCTTTAGGCATGGTCTCAAGTCTGGGTCAAGGCAGCATTAAAGAAAACTCAAAACACTATATTAAACTAATTTGCTACCAAACAAACCTCCAAATTTCAGACTTAATAGGTTATTTTTGGCTCATGTAAAAGTTCAGTCAATGTGGATGATTCTGGTAGATGGGCAGCCTCCTGTGTGGATATTCAGAGACTCATGCTTTGTCCACCTTATGATTTGTTCATCAAATAATATCTTGGAGTTTTAGTCTGGATTTTCTGGATCCTGTTGGCAAATGGAGGGAAGAGGGTAATGTGAAGAAAGTGTGCTTGTTCTTAACCAAAACATCCTTTATGCTCATGTTCCATTGGCTAGAAGTAGTCATTTTATCTCACCTGAGGAGAGAAGAGTTGAGGGTCTAGTAAAGAGAGTCCCTGGCTAAGTGGCCACTTCTCAGCAATAGTTCTTACTATGGAAAGGGAAGACAATACTTTGGTAGACATATAGCTGTTTTTGCCACAGAAAAGCTTTAGAATGTAGATGGTCCCCAGACCAACTTAGGATGGTTTGATTTATGACTTTGCAGCTTTATGATGGTGTGAAAGTGATACATTCACTAGAAACCATACTTTGAAGTTTTACCTTTCCCTGGGCTAGTGATATGCCCTAGAACACTCTCTTGGGATGTGGAGCAGCAACAGCCACAGATCCCAGTCATCCATGTAATCACAAGAGTTTACAGTCATTCTGTTTTTTTGTACACCATCAGTACAGTATTCAATAAATTACATGAGATAATCAATAGTTTATTATATAATAGGATGTGTGTTCTATGATTTTGCCCAACTGTAGGCTAATCTAAGTGTTCAGAGCACATTTAAGTTAGGTTAAAGCTAGGTTAGGTATACTAAATACATTTTCAACTTATGGTATTTTTAACTTACAATGGTTTTGTCCAGGCATAGCTCTATTGTAAAGTGATAAGATCTGTGTATATCTCCATATACATATATATACACACACACATATGTATACATGTCTAATGTATACATATATAGAATGCATACATATATGGGCATGCACATAGGTTTTATAACGAGAAACTATTATAAAGATTTCAAGGTAAAATGAATGTATGTCATTGTAGCAAATTTGAACTTTGATGTACATGTTGACTCCTAATAGCCCATTGAAATTCTTAGTTTTCTCTGGCACATTTTTTCCCATGGCCTAAAGTGTTGTACATTTGTTCTGAAAGGATTTATTGTGGATTTTCAATTACATTATACAAATGGAATCTCACAAACATAATATTGAGTGAGAAAAGCCAGACACAAGACAAGTATGTTCTTCTGTCTTTGAAATTGTGTTTCTGAGATTTGTCCATATTATGGCACGTAATCGTAGACGTTCATTCCCCCTGCTCTATAACATTCAACTGGGTGAATATCCAGTTTACCTATCCATTCTACCATTGATGGGTATTTGAATAGTTTTTGGCTTGAAGTTATTATGAATAGTGCTACCAAGAATATTTTAGAGCATATCTTTTGACTTTTGATGAACCTTTTTTCACATTTATATTGGGTATATATCTAGAAATGATATTTCTGGACTATATATATAGTAAGAATGTGTTTAGTTTATATGCTTATAATTTTCTAGCCTTCTTTTACTAGCTTTATAATTGATCAAAAATGAGACACTTTCCCTGTACTATCCTTATTTTATTTTGTTGCACAAAACTTTGTGTAAACAGTAAAAAATACATAAAAGAAATTTAGGGTGAAAGTCCTGCTAATTCCACTAACACACAAACTGTTTTGTTTTTATTCCCAAGACACTTTCCCTGTACTATCCTTATTTTATTTTGTTGCACAAAACTTTGTGTAAACAGTAAAAAATACATAAAAGAAATTTAGGGTGAAAGTCCTGCTAATTCCACTAACATACAAAGTGTTTTGTTTTTATTCCCATCTAGACCTTATCAATCTTAATTGCTTAAATATAGCCTTTGTTCTAAGCTTATTTACTTATTATTTTATGAATTTTTGTATCTGTTTTTTCCCTAATTATGAAATTTTACAACTGCATTGACTCAATCTACCAGAAGTAGCAATTTCCTATTATAGACCATTTAAAGTATTTTCAATTTTCATTAATTCTTATTGAAACAATTTGTATTTTTAAACTGTACTGTATCTTTGGTACACAGTTTCTTGGATTTGCTGTGTGCTTGGGTAAAGAATATAACACATGTTTTCTGTCTCTGACCTTTAGCAAGCCTGGAGAAAAGTACAACTTTCCATGACAGCATGTCAACCTACTTACCTTCACATTAACGTATACTTACTCTGCCTCAATTCAGAGTGACATCACATTTCTTACCAGCAGGTTAAATTGGTAAGGTCTCGACAACCAAATTCTTGGTTGAAAATTGAACATTTGGACCTACCATGATTTCTTACTTCGTTGTCACAGAACTCAACATGTCTGTTACAGGAGTGAGAGAAAGCTTTTGCTCTTTGTTCCCAAGCTTTGCAGGTTTCACTGTGCATTTTAGTGTCTGTCTCCCTCTTCTCTACCCACTGCACTTCCTTCTATCCTGGAATTTCTACATTTCACAATAACTAATGATGTGTGAGCAGACTAAAGCAAATAATAACTCTAGTAGGGAAGTGTCACAAGCAAAAATACTTCCTTAATTCTGACACTAGTAGTTCCTTCAACCTGTGTATTTTTGTTTTGATTCCCAAATAATATGTATTCTAGAATGTTAGGACTCAAGGGTTTTCATTGGCTGTATAAGTTAAAGCAGGAGCAGTGTTTTTAAATGACAGATCTAAATGCAAAATATAGATAGCTATGATCCCATGAGTAATCCCAGTGAGGATACGGTGTCAAAGTAAAAAAATTAAATATGAGGCACAAAAAGAGATTTAATCGATGCTTATAGACCATTACATTTTGGCAGAGTGTTACTACTCTTTCTAAAAACCATTTGATTTGCATTTAAGTGATTAAAAGGAAAAGTTACAAGGTAATTGGGATATCCTAATTTCATTAGTCATTTTTTTTTCTCAGTATTTCATTTGAAAACTGTCAAGAAGGATATAGTGCTTAAAAAGTGAAAAGAAAAGTTAGGAAATCTTTGAAAAGTTAAAATCACCCTTTATTGAAAAATGAATAACTTTCATAGTCAAATAGTAAGTTGCTGTTTATTTTTAGTTAAGTGCTTGCATGTAACTAAATGTTTTGAAGTCAGTACTTTCATATGGGCAATCTACATTATAGAAATAATATTATTATTTTTAACTATATAATTTTTTAGCAGACCCCAGAAAATAAGAAATATCTTAGTTCCAAGTACAACCACAGTCCTTAAAAACTTAGTGAAATTCTGGAATGAGGGCTTCTAATAAGCTTTGAGACACAAATATTCTAGCATTTCTTTTTTTAAAAATCACTTTATTGAAGTATGATTGGCATGCAAACAGGTGTTCATACTAATGTATTTTACAACTTGATGAGTTTGGAGAGAAATATATACCTGTGAAACCATCACCATAATTCATGCCATGAACATATGTATCACCTCCTAATAGTTTCCTCCAACCTTCTTTGTCACCATTATTATTTTAGTTAACACTACTGTATTATATTATTAAAATTTTGTTGAGAGCATAGATCTCGTTAAGTGTTCTTATCACAAAAATAGTAAGTAAATATTCCAGCATTTCTGTGCTTGCTTTTTTTTTTTTTTATTTTTTTTTTTAATTTTTATTTATTTATGATAGTCACAGAGAGAGAGAGAGGCAGAGACACAGGCAGAGGGAGAAGCAGGCTCCATGCACTGGGAGCCCGATGTGGGATTCGATCCCAGGTCTCCAGGATCGCGCCCTAGGCCGAAGGCAGGCGCCAAACCGCTGCGCCACCTAGGGATCCCTCTGTGCTTGCTTTTAAGGCTTACACAGTTTTATATTCCACCACTGGAATGACCAACTTGAGTTTAATTACCAAAATTAATAGAGCAGAGTAAATTGTCAACATGATTATCTCCTCTTAAAATTTGTATGTGTGTGTAAAGCAATAAAATATGCCCTGCAACTTAACAGATGTAAAAATATTTATTGTATTTATTTTTATTTTTAAAGGTATTATTTATTTATTCATGAGAGACACACAGAGAGAGACAGAGACACAGGCAGAGGGATAAGCAGGCTCCTTGGAGGGAGCCTGACGTGGGACTTGATTCTGGGACCCCCAGATCATGCCCTGAACCAAAGGCAGATGCTCAACCACTGAGCCACCCCACCATCCCTAACAATATAATTTTTTTTAATATGAGTATTCTGATGAGCACGGTAAGTCTCTACTATTCTTAAGGATAATCAGTTAAGCATCAATATTTTTAACATGGAGGATAATATTTCCCCTGGATTTCAATAAAAGAGGAATATAAGAAGTTAATTATATGATATAGTCAAAGCTTACCACATTAAAGATATGCTGATATTATCTATTAAGATATATTATCATTGATTATTAAAGTTTTATCTTCATGCCTGAATAATCAGTTATTGACATACACAATCTTTTGTGCCTTACTGATATGAAATTACATAAAAGATTGAATTGTAGAGGTGTCTAAAATGTCCCTGAAATGAAAAGAGAAAATGGTTCAGACCATATTTCAAAGTTAATATATATTTTTCATCACAGGAAAAAAATGAATTAACTTTGTATTCATTAGACAGTCTTTGAAATAATCTTCAATTAAACAGACAATAGAGTACCAAATCCTACAAAGATAAAACCTCAATCTTACATAGAATATTTTTTTACCATTTACTTACTTGTCATGCTTCAATTTTTCTCTGCCTCTTTTAGTTCCTGCTAACCTCTGGAAAGGGAGAGGTAATGGAGTAGGCTTTTTCATTTCTGAAGAAACTATCATAAGATTATTTCATATTAGCATTAGCTACATCAACCTTTGTTGATTAAGGAGAACAAAGATGTGAGAAAATTTCCCTTTAGAAGTGTTCTATAAACAAAACTGGGTCATTTATTCTCAAATTAAGTTGGCAAATATAGCACATTAATTATAGTAATCTGAAGTATGTCTAGATGCCAGACTCTATGAAAAAATATTTTACATGTATTCACTAATTTAAACTTTATAACAGCCCTCTGTTTGGGTGCTACCATCGATCCTCATTCTACAGGTAGCAGACTGTTTCTAAGTTGTAAGTTCCCAAACTCACATAGCTGTAAGGGGTGGAGTCAGGATTTATACAAATGGAGGTTTTTGGGCTTTGATGTGGGAAGAGGTTGAACAGGAAGGCTGGTAGAATAAGATCCCTAGACCCTAAAAGGTGCATAGTGAGTTGATCCACCTAGTCATCTATTGTTTCATTCAGCAAATATTTCTCAGCTCCACTTTGTGCAAGTCAGTGGGCAAAGTGCAGAAGCAACAATAAATGAATCAAACATGACCTCAAATATCACGAACTTTTAGTTCACTAGAGGCTAAAAGCTAATTAAAAAACAATTTTAACACAGTTTTATGTCAGTGTGTTAAGAAATATGATGGGGATTTGACTGACAACATATTTTGTGATTTTTTTTTTTTATTTCTAAAGACTGAGGGCCCAGTGAAGTTCTGAGTGGAGTTTCTTTCTAGAAGTAGGTTTGCTAGCTCTTATAGGAGTTTAATATTTGTAAATGTTATTAGTGACAATGTTTGGGGCCCTATGAAGAATTGGAAAATAGGGTTTCTCAGAGGCCATAGATGCTGGGTAGAAAAGCGAAAGAAGACTTGTAGACACTAATTGAAGGGTCTGAGGAAGTGTATTGAGCAAAAGTGAGGGAGGAGAGGGAATATTGGGAATCTCACAGAACAAACACCCTCTGAGTAGGGCACCAAGTTGTATCCACAGAGTAAATTCTCAACATTTATACAAATAAAATAACAAAAAGCATGGACCTAGTGGTGGGACCTTGGACGCTAATGGTTTGTATTTAAGGGTATTGGAATTGGGGAAGGGAGTCCTGTGTGCATTGACCTAAATAAAGGTCAGTAGCCAACCGAGCAGCAGTGGCCATAGAATATCACAGGAATGACCCTCTTCAAGGCCTCTAATGGCATGTAATTTGGGCAGAAGTGCATCTAAGGACATAAGTCTTTAATGTGCTGTATATGAAGTTAAGTAAATAGAAGCATTACTTAACTAGAAAAGACAGAGGCCTTAGAGAATCAGGTACGAAACAACATGAGTCAGGTACACTTGACTCCAAGGTCAAATGGGATGTTTTATGGGGTGTCCTTATGTCAATTATAGTGGATTGTGGATTACCAGGATTATAAGTACCTGATGCAATGGTGGATTTATACCATCGTGGGATTTTTTTTTTTTTTGGGGGATTATTTTTTATGTTAACTGGAAAACGTTTAGAAATTTGTATTTTAAAGCAGGAAATGTTGGTGCTAGAAGGCTGCTTATTAGAGACCTATCAGGATGTTGTCCAGGCTGTATTCTATTTGTCTCCTTATTGTCTGACACAGAAATGATGATGATAATTTACCTCTGTATCTGTAGCGTCCAATTATATCCTCGATACTTAGTTGGTGCCAGTAAATTTTTGCAAAAATAACCACACGGATGCATGGAAGTTAATCTGAGGCCCAAATTATCACAAATGTAAAGTTTTCAATTAGTGCATTCAATCTGATGGGTTTCATGGGGTTTATTCTTACTTCTCTTTCAGAAACTCACACGCCTGGCAGTCTGTCTTTTTGTATTCAACAAAGCCTGGTACAAAAAAAAATCACTTGCTAGTCATAACTTAAAAATACAGCTCAAAGCTGGAGTGCTGCATCTCCTAAGGGGCAATCTTATGTTTCATCACTAACTATCGGCTGACAGATGTTATTCCTCAAGTATTAGTGGTTGGGTTGAAGAGGTCCTTTGATGTCTTTTCAGTGGCCCTGAAGTTAGGGCAGATAGTGATCCTAGAGGATCCTGGGGGTTCATAGCACAGTAGAAGAGTGTAGCAGCAGTCTTTCTGGATGCTCCGGAGAACTAATTCAGCCTTCAAATTTGTTGGGAAACTATTGCCACATTCTCAGCAGCAAATGCCTAGAAAAATGTGGATTTCGAGAGACAATGTAGAGACAATGTCGTAGATTGTAACCACTCCAAATGGAAATGTAGCCAATTTTCTCATACATTTCCTAATTGTATATTGCTTTTAGTTGCCTTTTTGTCTCTTCTCACTCCACTGTTTTTGTCACACTTATTTCCCATGACAGTATCTCTCTAGGTACAAATCCAATTATGCTATTCCATGCTTAAAAACCTTCAATTCAGAATAAAAACAGAGCCATTGATTTCAAAAGTATTTAGAGTATGGTATTACTAAACTAAACAATGGAGCTACAAAGATTATTCACAGTAGAGTCATGTCTTCCTGAGGAAGAAAGGCAAGTGTAAATGACATAGTAGATAACTAGTCTGTAATAGAAGTGTGTGTAGGATGTTGAGAAACATGCAGGGAGCTAGTGGTGTCAATCAAGGGCAAGGTTGGAGGTAATGGCAAAGAGCCGATCATAGACATTTGTGTTATATCTCGAATAAGTGAATTGAAATTTATGAGATAAAAATTGAGGGAGAATCCATGGGAAAGGATGTACAAAGGTATAGAATGCAGAAAAGCATTTTAAGCCAGGAAAGCAGTATCGATGTAACTTGATGTCAGGTTGAAAACAAAGGTAGTGAGAGAGCTGATGTTAGACTGTATGGGGGAGGCTACTCTACCTCAATTATCTAGCAGGTGTCAGGAACAGTTTTTGTGGGTTGTAGAAAACCCTCCAAGGGTTTGAAGTCATGAAAATATATAGTGTGTGCTCTGAAAGAGCATTCTGATCACAGTGTCATGGGTGGAATAGAAGAGATGACAGGCAGAAGGACCAGATAAGAACTAATGAAAAGTTAGCTTCTTGCTGCTTACCAGGTATACCAGTGTTAAATTTGCTCTACCAATAAAGTGTTGATTACAGGAATCAGGCTTGTGTTTTTGCTGGAGGAGGGAGAGGCATGGGAAGTAAAAGACCTGGAAAGTCACAGCAGAAATAGTTATGAGGGACTTCTGCAAATGAATAGAGATGCTGAAAAGCCTCTCTTTTTGTGGGAAATCACAAAAAATCATCATTGGCTGCTGCAGTCATCAAATGTGAGCTTATAGCAAGATTTAGTAAGTGACTGACCCACATGACCTGTGAGAATATTGGCTTCCTGCTTAGTTCACTTTCTAAATCTTGCTTCAATTTAGTGCATTGGCAAATGTTAATCCAGAACCTTAACGCAAATGATTGTGAATGGAAGATGACCACAGATCATTGAACTTAGTAGTAAACTACAGACTCCTGTGCCTCAAACACAAGACCCTCGAGCATCTAACTCCAGCCCACCTTTCTGCATCTGTGTGCCTAAAGGGATCCCTGCACCCACTCCCCCAAACCCATGCTTCAAACACAGACTACTATTCCCTCCACATTGTTCACATTTTCTTCCTCTGTTTCTGAGCTCTTCTACTTCTTTCAAGGCTCTGCCAATGTTTTTCAGATAAGAAACCTTCCCTTGGTATCAAGAGCAGCACTAGCTTACCCTTCTCTGCTGCATCACTTAGGATGAAATCCAAGTGTAACAGAACAGCCTACAACAGTGGCTGAAATAGGTAGGGGTTTTTTATATATCGCACTACCAGGGATTCCAGGATGGTAGTTAAGCGTTGACGTGGTAAGTCAACATATGTTCTGCCGTTTTTAGTATGTGGCTTGTCCTTATGGTTACAACACAGATGGCCCCAAACCAGGCATCACATTCACATTCTAGATAGGAAGAAGGAGAAAAGGGAGTAGGCAACCCCAAGCACAAGTCTGGAATTGAAGAGCAAAGCAATTCCTGTCTGCAGTGGGTCTAGTTAGTTGGTTTTCAGCTTAATAATCAGCTTTTGGCTAATAGATATCAATGGAATAAATTAGTAAGGGAAAGGAATAACCATGGATGTGGGGTAATATACAGCATCTGCCACACTATATTCTCAAAGCATTTTGAAGAAAACACTTTATTGTCATAATTATTTATGTACTCTTGTCTTTCTCCACAATCACAGGCCAATGGCAATGTCTCATTCATCTTTCTATTGGAAACATGTGGAATATTATGGGAATAAGGGTCACTGCTATGTGGGAATATATTGAGATTTTAATAAGATAGAACTAAGTATTATTGATAAGGAGACTCAACTAGCTTATGAAAACCTCAACTCTTCCAAAGGATATGATGTAATATTAAGTGATTGACATACTTATGTCTCTAGCAATACAGACAACACAGACTTAAATAAAGTAGAAATAAGTATTATAACCACCGTTGACTAGTCAAGCTATGAGCCTTTGAATTATATTTCCAGATCAGAGAGTACTCATTTAGTTTGTTGGTGATCCTGTCATTTTGATTCAGAGTATAAGTGATGATGCCATTAACACCGTATGCTTTTTAAAATGCCTTATTCCTTCATCTATTCTAGGACTGATAGGTTTATTTATTAGAGATATTAAATAAGCTAAAACCATATCCTGTACTTTCTTCGTTTAGTCATTTTGAATTCTGGGTCACATCACACCATTTTATTTATCTCTAGGAATCTCTATGAAGATGAGTTTGTCTCTGAAAAGAAGATTATTTGACAACCCAAACACCATTTTATTTACAACAAAAAGGAAAATAATAGACTTTATTAATGAGAAGCATTTTTCTGAGTGCTGAATAATTTGAAACTGTGACAGATTCAGGGACTTTTGAATCAATTCTTTTAAATTCACTTAATAATATACATAAATTGTAACTTGCATGATACATTTTATAGTTCTATAAAAATCAAATTTCAAGACATTTTTAGAGAAAGCCATATTGATTAACTATTTGGATTTTGGTTTTGGTTGTGTTCTCCTCTGATGCTGTCTAATTCTATCTTGTCTCATTGTTTCCCAACCCTATTGTGAAAAATATGTATTATATGATATAGGTGTGTGTTTGTTGTTGTAACTTGTATTCTTGCTGGTTTAAAGAAAATCTGCAATTATTGAATGATTATTTATTTTTCTCAAGGGAAAACAGTCAATAGTTCTTAACCAGTTGCTCTTTGGAATAACTAATCAAACCAGCATTGGGAATATTGCATTAAGTCCTTTAATTAAAGAGTTATTATATTATTGTAAGTAGAACTGACATTCCTAGAAAAAAGGATAGGTGGAGTTACACATTATGACTCACGAAGTTTTCTTAATATTCACCAGTATGTGTAGTCTGTACAGAATTTTAAATACTTACGTGTGCTTTACACATTTTCATTTTAAAGATGCATAAATACATAATCTACACCCTTAAATATATATAGGGTGTCACCCAGCTCTGGTCCTTTCCAAATTAGCAAAGACTTCCTTGCTTGATCAATTATCATTAGGCCTAGAAGCATAAAAGAAAATAAGAAAGTATTACTATTGGCACTAGGTCCCTACTAAAAAATATACGTTCACATGTAAGCAGTTTGCTATTGTTGACTTATTATTGATTAATCATTGATGCTAAATTGCTCCCATTTAATTGGAGGTATTGAAAGGCATATTTTAATGTTTGTCACCATGTAAAACAAAAACGAGATGTTAATGATTATATTTGTCAGGAGATGACCTTTTATGAGGACTATTCGGAAATGAAAGAGTACAGGTTGTCATCCAACAGATAAATGCTTGCAGGAACACATCCTCGGTGTATTGTTTTTGCTTTTGTTTAGGTATAATATTTATGAGTGTGTATCTCTCTTTTTCTCCCTCTCTCCACCTTTGATTCATCTCTCTGCCTCTCTATTACATAGCATTTCTTCTGAATATAGATAGTTGAATTTGTAATGAAAAGAACACTGCACTGGCTATCAAGACAGCTGAGATACTTAAGTCTGAATTTATCCTCATTTTGGAACTTTTAAAAAGTCATCTGGACTTTCAATTTCTCAGTTTGTTCATTAGTGAAATAAAAGAATTATGTTCACCATTTTATTTCTAAAACTAGAATGTTAGCTGCACCAGAATAAAAACTTAATCTGGTTTATTTACTACTGTATCCCAGCACCTGATACAGGGCTTTGAATGCAGAAGGTTCTCAATAAATACTTGTTGAGTTAATTAATAAATACTAGTTATTCAAAATCAAATCTCAATTTTTATTATAAGGAGAGAAAGCAATATTTCTAAGACATGTGAATGGAGGCATAAAAAGTATACAACACAAATATCTCTATTCCCACCACACCATATAAGCAAGAGAATATTACTAATTTCATAGAACTCTGCTGTGTCCTTGCTACAGGGTTGCAGGGTTCTTGTCTTGCAGAGTCAAAAAATGAATCTCGTGGACACAAAAGGGCAAAGTGTCAGTTTACTAAGTAAAAGTGAGAACAGAAAAAAAAAGCTCGCTAGAGTGAGAGGAGGGGTCCTATCTGGGTCACCAATTTACATAGTGTTGGAATGTTGGTGAGGTCTCGAGCCAACGGCCAAGAAAGAATTCTTGAGATGTCTTTGGTGCAAGAAGGTAATTTTATTAAAGCACGGGGACAAGACCTGTGGGCAGAAAGAGCCGCACTAGGGTCATGAGGAGTGGCCCATTATATATCTTAAAGTTGGGAGGGGGTTAGGGACAGCATAAGTCTCTAAGGAATTTTGGAAGCAACGTTTCCAGGACCTTGAGGGAACCAGCTATTGTTAGGAAAAGGTCATTTATTATTGTCTAATAAAACCTTAGTCAGGAGACCCTTCAGATGTATATTGGTGGGTCATATGCTCGGGGAATGGTTGCCAACATATATAATCGGTGGGGGAGGGGGCTTAAAGATAAAGTTTCCAAAGGAATTCTTATATGTGTTCAAGTACACTTACAGGATCCTGGGGGTTGGGCTAAGATTGCCTGCTGTTTTTTGCAAAGAGTCAACATCCAGGCAGTTGAGTCCCTAGAGGAATGTCACTCTGTCTGTTTCAAGGACTTGTCAATGGGCTGCAAATAGTAAGGAAGTTGAATAATTTTTCTTCTGCCCTTGTTTCTCACATCATCCTTACTCCAGAGACTTACTCCAGTCTCTCTTAATTTCCTCGTGAGGAACATTCTCCTGATTTTTATCTCATATTCTTTTACATTTCTTTCCTGTTTCATCACATGTGAAAGCATTCCTAAAATATATCACTCATTTTTATGTAATTTTGAACTTTATATAACTATAATAATGATGTTTCTTTCATGATATGATTTAGGCTCAACATCACATTTGAGATATCCATCCATGGTAAATGCATGGAGCTACATTTTATACATTTTCACTATAATTTGAATCCTTCATTCTGTTTCATTGCTCTGTTTCTCATTTTTGTGCTTTTAGACACTATCTTAATTATGTTATTTTAATATAAAAACGTTTGGTCGTAATATCTAGCATAGTGAGTCTCCTTCCTTATTATTTTCCATGTGTCTTGGTCCTTTTTGGGTATTTTCTGATACAAAACCATATTAGATTTGCTTACTCAAGTTCCAAACTGTATTTTTATTGGAATGCCACTGAATCTACAGAGCATTTGGAAATAAGTGAATCATTATTTTATTATTTGTTCCTACTCATGAAAATGAAATATAGCCTTTCAATCTTTTTAGATAATCTTTTAAAACACCGTTTACATTTTTATCTCTTCATTTCATGACTGTGATATGCATAGTTTTCACAAGTCAATCTTTAATTTCTTCAATTGTCTTTTTTTATTTATATCTAATCTCTTTAACTCATTTGTGAAATTTAGTTATTAGTTGAAATTATTTCCTTTTTAGAAGTTATGTTTGTTCTTAAATTTTTTTATTTATAAAAAGATTTTGTTCCTTGATCATATTCTTCAGTTTCCCTTTTTTTAAACACATGAATGTTTTTATTGTACATTCTATATCCAGTAATTTCAGTATCTAAACCTTTGTGTGTTTTGTTTCTTTCTGTTGTTTCTTGGGTATTATGGCGCATGCATTATTTGTGTGGATTGTGATTCTGTTATGAATTTTGTTGCTAGACATTTCTTTTAGTGATGATATCCTGAGAACTCAGTTAATCCAAAAAGGATTTGCATTTGCTTCTACCAGGTTCCTGGAATTCTGTTAACCAATAGTCACTTTATAATTTCCCTTTGAGGATTTTTGAACCATCCAAGTACTGGGATTTGGGAGCACAGATTTGAGGAGGGCCAAATTACAGGGAGAAAATATAGCTTCTCCTAGACCCAGTAATGATATGGGGAAAGGGAAGTTCCCTTGTTGCTTTTTCCCTCATGCATAGCAGTTTATTTCAAGTTCACTGTCACATTGAACATGTACTGTTTTAAGTTTCAGCATTATTCAGCTGTCTGTTGTCATATTCACTGGCTTGGGGGTGGAGTTAACACTCCAAGGCCCACTCCTCCTGACCTCTCACAGCATAGTTCATATATACATTAAAAACAAACCTCAAAATCACCAGTTATCTCCTTTGCCTTCACTTTTATTATGGATTTCTAATACTCTCATCAGTCCAGTAGTGGGTTTGTAGTTATGCTTTTTTATATTTTGTGTAGCATTCTGAATTTTTTTCAGTGGTAATGTTATTGCAAATCTCTTAGGGTTTTTTTTGTTTTTGAACAAACAAAATCTATCAAAAATGATTCTTAATTTACAATCATTTTTCCTATATTGATCAAGTTCATCATACATGTCATATATTTTGCCAGGTATCAATTCATAAAGAATGGGATAGGATCTGCCTTCTTGGATTTCCAGGCATGAAGACTCTCAGAACATGGTCAATTGTAATAGAAAATTGTTCTGTGGGAACTTGGTGAACCACTTTTATTTTTTTCTTAGAAGATTTTATTTATTTATTCATCAGAGAGACAGAGAGGCAGAGACACAGGCAGAGGGAGAAGCAGGCTCCCTGAAAGGAGCCTGATATGGAACTCGATCCCAGGACCCCAGGATCATGACCTGAGCCAAAGGGAAATGCCCAACCACTGAGCTACTCAGATGCTCCCTAGTGGACCACTTTTAATTGGCCTTGAGAATCTGAGGCAAGATTCACTGAAAAGGAGGTATATGAGATGGTTCATGATGACTTAGAAGAAAATTGATCAAAAAATGGGCTTAAGTACTTATTGCAAGATGAAGAAACAAGAACTCATCTGGGCATTCTGTACAGAGCTGGGAGTGTTGTGGTGGCTGAAGGGTGAACTATGACTGATGCAGGGTATACGTTTGGCTGCGTGGTGATCATAGTGGAAAGGGAGATTTTGAATAATTGCTAGATTAGGCATTTGAAAGTTTTCTGGTATTGAAAATATTCAGTAAGCTGGAAATTTAAGGAAGAAATGAATGAGGATATTAGAAGATGCTTAACATACATTTGCTCTTTGAAGAAATTGCAAGGCAGCTGAACAGCTTCCTACTTGAATACAGATTTTTTCATTTTACTTATTTAAAGTTGGAGCTAGTAATAAAAGTAATCTTGAATTTCTCCAAAATTAATGATATTTTATGGAAAATGGTAATATACATACACACACAGAGAGAGACACATGTATATAATGCTTTCCTAAGGCCCCTTTTTCTTGCCAGACAATTTTCTGGTAAGTCATCAAAAACTAGTGTACTTGGATACTCAAAATTCAAAACCTGTACCCTCAAAAAACATTACCATAGTTTTTTCATACCAGATTCTTTAATAGAGGATTTCCCTGCTCTAGGATCTGAGACATTATTTTACTCAGCACACAAGAATAATGAGAGGAACAATGCATACAAAGACTTAGAAGAGGAAATAACCTGATTAAGTAAGATATTTGATGAATCATTGTCTGGCTGAAAAGAGAGGACATTTGTCACAACAGGTGAATTTGCCAAAGCAATGTGAGAACAGGTGACTGGGGTGAGCATAATGAGCCTGCCAAGGGAATCAAGTACAGCACATTTGTAGCAGCTGCTGGGCTTCAAGGAACCTTAGGGAATGTACTTGAGAGGCTGAGCCAATTTATCTACTAGCATCATTGCCAAGGATGTGTTAAGAACTTGAGAAGCCAGCTTTGTACATCAGGAACATAAAATATCATAGGAGTCACTGTGGAGAATATGAGATCCCAGCATCTTAAAGAAGACAAAATGTGAGTTGGGTTTACAGTGGCATTTGCTCTTTCAACAAACAGACTTCTTGACTATCTGCTGAAGACAGAGTACAGATTCATGTGCTGATGAGCAAGAGGAGGAAAGAAAGGATCCTAACCTTTAGGCACTTACTACCTAAGGAACATGATACATAAAGCTATGATATATTCATGAGACTGAAAAGAAATAAAGAAGTGTCAAAACAAATGTGAAAAAATTAGTGCTGAATTTTATAATTACATCGGTCATAGTGAGCTATAATAGATAGGCAAGGCTTAATAGGAGAGGTAATTGTGCAGAGTTTTGAAAAGTGTGTGTATTTGGACCAGGGAGGACAGAGATCTTGCATGAAGGAATCACTTCTCTTTCAGCCATGGCAGACACCAAAGATCAGTCATCTTCCCACTAAACCTGGAAGCGGTATTAATCATTCTCAGGGTAGTGTTGCAGGAAGACCCTGTGTTTCATCACAGATATCATTAGAAGTTTTAGCACCCCTGATTTGTATAGAGAAATTAAGTCAAGGGCATTCTAGGCAGAGGAATGTGCAAAGTATTGGCCTTAGAATTTGTGTCCTAGGAAAATAGAAAGTGAGGATTTACACTGAGTAATAGGGGAAGGAGGTTGGGTAGTTAAAATGTGAACCTCGAGGATCATAGATACCCATTTAGGATATTACTCTCAGCTGATTACTTAGAACCAGTTTTTTTTTAACCACTTTAATTTTTTTTTTATTTTTTTTATTTTTATTTTTTTTTAATTTTTTTTATTTATTTATGATAGTCACAGAGAGAGAGAGAGAGAGAGAGAGAGAGGCAGAGACACAGGCAGAGGGAGAAGCAGGCTCCATGCACCGGGAGCCCGACGTGGGATTCGATCCCGGGTCTCCAGGATCGCGCCCTGGGCCAAAGGCAGGCGCCAAACCGCTGCGCCACCCAGGGATCCCCACTTTAATTTTTTTTTTATTGGAGTTCAATGTGCCAACATATAGAATAACACCCAGTGCTCATCCCACCAAGTGCCCCCCTCATTGCCCATCACCCAGTCACCCCAACCCCCCACCCACTTCCCCTTCCACTACCCCTTGTTCATTTCCCAACCCCCCACCCACTTCCCCTTCCACTACCCCTTGTTCATTTCCCAGAGTTAGGTGTCTCTCATGTTTTGTCCCCCTCACTGATATTTTCACTCATTTTCTCTCCTTTCCCTTTACTCCCTTTCACTAATTTTTATATTCCCCAAATGAATGAGACCATATAATGTTTGTCCTTTTCTGATTGACTTATTTCACTCAGCATAATACCCTCCACGTCCCTCCACATAGAAGCAAATGGTGGGTATTTGCCATTTCTAATGGCTGAGGAATATTCCATTGTATACATAGACCACATCATCTTTATCCATTCATCTTTTGATGGACACCAAGGCCCCTCCCACAGTGTGGCTATTGTGGACATTGCTGCTATAAATATTGGGGTGCAGGTGTCCTGCCGTTTCACTGCATCTGTATCTTTGGGGTAAATCCCCAGCAGTGCAATTGCTGGGTCGTAGGGCAGGTCTATTTTTAACTCTTTGAGGAACCTCCACACAGTTTTCCAGAGTGGCTGCACCAGTTCACATTCCCACCAACAGTGCAAGTTCCCCTTTCTCCACATCCTCTCCAAAATTTGTTGTTTTTTTAACCACTTTAATTGAAGTATGGTTGACATATAAAAAGCTGTACATATGTGTGCAGATGACTTGATGAGTTTGTGGCTAACTATATACCCATGAAATCACATCTATGCTGTCAACATATCCATCACCTCCAAAAACTTGCTTCCACCCTCTTTATTTATTATTTTTTGTATGTATAAAGTTACCTAGCATAAGACCTACCCTCTTGGCAAAATCTTAAGTATAAAATACATTATTGTTATATACTCTATGCTATACAATAAATCTCCAGAACTTATTCATCTTGTATAGATGAAACTTTGTATCCTTTGACTATTATTTCCCATTTCCTCATCCTGCCTCTGGCAGCCACATTCTTATGCTTTGCTTTTTTTTGAGTTTGACTATTTTAGATTCCTCATATAAGTTATGTTGTGCACTATCATTATTTATATGTGTCTAGCTTATTTCACATAGCGTAATACCGTCCAGGTTCATTCATATCACTGCAACAAGTGAATATTTTGGAAGCAAGGGCATGACAAGATAATGGAGAAAGTAATGTTAGATTTTTATGTAAGACTGATAGGTAAAGGAACTTATATGGAACTTTGTCATTATTTTAGAGCTTAACATCTAAGACAATTCCCGATAATTTTGGGATTTTCCAGCTTATATGGCAGAGTTCATTTCTCACTACTGAATACAAAATACGGTCCCAGGGTCCTCTGCAGCTAGAGAATGGGCACATCCACAAGGGTACCATGAGGCAGTCACATCCTTACTGGATCCAGTCTGGCAATGGGTGTCAGTCCGTAGTACCATCAGTGGCATCAATAGAAGAAGGAACTATTTCCTATTTCAAGGGAAAGCAGAGGCAACAATATGCCAAGTCAGTGCAATTGGCAAGTAGCTTCTGAGCCTAAGAGAGGCAAGAATGTTGGCGACTCTTGCAACATTATGCCCCAGCTCTTGGCTGTTTAGCCCCAGTGATGGTTTGGGGCTCCTCCAGTGACATTTTCACAACCTATTCAAGAAATGCCACTTTTGTGTAGGTTGACTGGATTGGTTTTTGGTCCATGCAGATCTGATCTAGGGGCATTCTAGTGAGAAGAATAGAAAATGATTTATCCATGTGTAGGTGAGCTCCTGAGCGAGTGTAATAGACAAATAATTTTTGAGAATGAATGGAAAGGTTTGGTGTCTGATTGTAAGAATAAAGTGTGGGAGGGTTTTCTTTTTAAGATTTATTCATTAGAGAGAGAGAGACCACAGCAGGGGGAGAAGAGAGAGGGACAATCAGACTCCCCGCTGAGTGGGGAGCAGAACGTGGGCCTTGATCCCAAACCCCAAGATAATGACCTGAGCCGAAGGCAAATACTTAACTGACTGAACCACCAAGGCATTCCAAGAGTGGGAGGTTTTTAAGTGCTGGGGTGAACTGCTAGGAAAATACTAGAGGACATCAGTGTGAAAGTGATCAATGGGATATGTGGAGTACATTGAGTTATTCCAAGTTTGCAGATGCTTTTCTCTGTGATTAGACCATCTGTGCTTGTTAATTGGCTCCCACTGAAGATAAGCCTTTTCTCTGTCACAGAGAAGGCAGATAGGGGTGTTATCATCCTCGATTTAAAAAAGATGGTGCATAGGTCCTTCAGAAGGACATTCTTAGAGTGTAAAACTGGCAGGAAGCTTTTAAAAAGGTTTACATCTCCAAGGGGCAGAGAAAACAAATTTAATTGTAAGTTTTCTATAAAGTAAGTATTACAAAATAAATGCTCAGAAAAAAAGGGAAGAAAGGGGGCTTAAAGTCAGTAAGAAGTCTAAAATTTAGTCAAGCTGAGGGCCACCCCTAAATTCCTAATCAATTTCCTGATCAGCTCCAAGAGGAAGAAGGAGAAATACAGGAAAAACTAAAGTTATTTTTATTTCCTATTAGATTGATGGAATTGATTCTGAGTCAAAAATAATGTCATTGCACAAAATATAAAACTTGACTTTTTGCACAACTGGTTTGGCTCATAAATTCATTAACACACACATTAAAAATTAATAATTTTTCCCATTTACATACTCCCTAGAGAGGTTTTTAGAGACTTAACTATTTATAGCCCTCCCAAACTTCAATGGAAGTCCCAAACCAATACCAAAGTTTTACCAGCTTTTTTTAATTCAAATATGTCCACATATGGTGAAACCAATAGGACATTTGCATTGTTTTCATTATGTGTCGAACAATCAGTAAATAGAACGGTAACCTGATATAAACTCGATAATCAATTTTAAAAAAGAATAATTATGAACATGTATAAGAGAAAATGCAAAATCTACATTTAGAAATTATATAAACAAATGAATTTTAAATTGATATGAATATATTGTATGGGATGGTTAATGTTGGAATGTACAATTATATGTATACAAGTGGAGTATGTATTTAAGTATATTAGAATACAAGTACAAAAAAAAGATTCCAGAATTCACAAAATGACATGAATGAAATTATATCAATAAATTCCAATAAAATTGCTCCTCAATTACATCTATTTCCTATTTCCTGAGTGATTTCCTGATCAACCCATAATGTTAGTAGATTCATAATGTTAGTAAATCCACAAATTGATATTTTACTCTATTGCTTTTCACCAGAAATTGAGGTAATTTAAATTATGTGGTTAAAATTCCATTAAGTGTTCTTCTAGGTAACCAAATGGAAAAAATTCAAAATTAAGCAAACTGACTATATGTTTTCTAATGTACTGAAAATTCGTTTCCACTGGACACAATTTTCTTCACTATTTTTTTTCATGTTAGTCCTTTATTCTGAGTTTTTTTCCTCCCTAGAGAAGAACATCAGTCTTTTAGAAAAACAGTATATAATATGCTTCAGTAAACCTAAAGATATCTGAAGCAAGAGAATTAAAGTGTTTATGTAATACCAGCACTGGTTTAGTTGGAATACACACATTTTTATTTTTATATTTGTTTCGGATATGGCCTGTTGTCCTTGTCTTTTTTCACCCTCACTTGTTCTCTTATTCAACTCTTGGTGGAGAAAGGGCCTTATAAAAAAGTTTTTTCTTTTTTTTCCTTCTTTTTTTCTGTAGTACACCTGTGCCTCAAAGCAGATAAAAGGTTATATTACCATCTTTTCATGCCAAATGTCCTCAGAAAGTACATTGGCTAACAGTGTTTATCTTCAAGTGTTGTTTTATTTATGTAGTAAATCATTATTGAAATTGTTTATAAGTTGAATTTTTAAAACCATGTGTTAAATATATGTAGGAATGGCTCTATATAAATTGCCATCTAGTCTCTAAGAAATGTTTCTGTTTGGTTCTGATCTCTTCTATCTTGGCCAAGGAACAAAGCTATTCCTTCACTCTTTCATTCCTTTATCCTCTGCTTACAAGTTTAAAGTAGCTTGTTTGAAAAAATATTTTAAAAATGGATGTGCATAAATGATCCCATATTTAAAAGGTTTGTTCATGCCTTTATTTCTGCTTATTGTGTATATCCATGAGAAAACTAAAAACAAATGGATTGTTCCATTGAGAGTTCACTTATTGTCCTAGAAATAGAGGATGAATTTATAGAATAAATAGGAAGATATAGGAAAAATTAATATTAAATGAGGTCTTCATCTAATAATACTCAACTTTCTGCAGGAAAATGTTGCTGTAACTCACATTACAAATGAAGAAATGAGGTTAGAGAAATTTGGGATTTGGCCAAGATAGTGCAGCACTGGGAGGTCTTGATTTCTCTTTTTCTTTCTTCTTTCTTTCTTTCTTTCTTTCTTTCTTTCTTTCTTTCTTTCTTTCTCTTTCTCTTTCTTTCTTTCTTTCTTTCTTTTTCTTTATTTTTTAAGATTTATTTATTTATTCATGAAAGACACAGAGAGAAAGAGAGGCAGAAACATAGACGTAGGCTCCCTGTGGGGAGCCTAATGTGAGACTCGATCCTCAGACCAGGAGCTCACTCTGAGCCAAAGGCAGATGCTTTCAACCACTGAGCAACCCAGGTGTCCCTTTCATTCTTTCTAGATTTATTTATTTCTTTGAGAGGGAGAGAGAGAAGGAGGGAGCAGAGGGAAAGAATCTCAAGCAGACTCCCCATCGAGCATGGAGCCTCACTGAAAGGGCAGGGCTCCAATCCCAAGACTCATGAGATCATGACCTAAGCTGACATCAAGAGTAGGACACCCAACAGACTGAGCCACCCAAGCTCCTCAGATTTCTAAATCCATAGGTGTGACATTACAATAAGCTGCTTCGTATAATGATAACAACTCATATTTATTAAGCACTTATCTTGTGCCAGAAATTCTTCTATTTTAAAAGTGTAATTGCTTTCCAGCCACACCTGCAGTTGAATAATTTGGTATTATGATTCACAGTGAAGTAAAAGAGCTCACATCATGGAGAACCATGGGGCATCTCAATGGGAGACTACTAAAAAGATTGACATATTTAGGCTTATTTTCCTTATATTGATGATTTTCAGGAGATTTAAGGAAGCAGGGCTTTGCTCCAGATTGGATGTAGTCAGGAAGTGAAGGTAATTTTATGATTGGTTATGCTAATCTTATCTAGAAAGAAGGAAAGCTAGAATGAGGCTAAAGCTATAATTGTTAAAACAGTCACTTGTTTGGCAGGATAGGGGAATGTTTGGGTTATTTTTGTTGTTTGGACAATGTTCAGGTTTTCATCTATGTTAAGACATGATTATAGAGTGATCTTGCTTTGGTCTTGAACCATCATAATCTATAGTCATATGTGATGTTGATATTCTATAAAACTGTTTATGTTCAGGGTGCCTGAGTAACTCAGTCCATGATTCCAGGGTCCTGGGATGGAGACCCGTGTGGGGCTCCCTGCTCAGTGGGGAGTCTGCTTCTCCCTCTCCTTCTCCCTTTGCCCCTCCTCCCATTCATGTTCTCTCTCACCCTCAAATAAATAAATAAAATCTTTAAATTAAAAAAAAATTATTCATGTTCAATATGAGAAAACCAAGACCTAGTTGACAGTACAGAGCATTTCCTAGATGTCAGAGCCCACTTTTTTCATTTTTAGCCCCTTCTTTAGACCAAGAGCAGATGAAATCAGGCCACACGATATTCATCCATGCCATCTGAATTTCTGCCATTGTTAAGATCTTATTGATAAGGAGTCTATTTATTTTCTTTTAAAGATTTTATTTATTTATTTAGAAGAGAGAGTGAGAGTGCAAGAAAGCACGAGCAGGGGCAGGGATAGAGGAAGAAGCTGACTCACCACTGAGCAGGGAGCCCAATGTGGAACTAGTTCCCAGAACTCTGGGATCATGACCTGAGCCAATGGCAGACATTTAATCAACTGAACCACGCAGGTACCCAATCATGAATTTCTTTAGAAAATGTAGATTGTGGTTGGACTAGAATCAGTCTCTCCTCCTTCTTTTACTATGGGACCAGTTGTTGAGGAGGGTAGTGACTGTACAGACACATTTAGGAACCTGAACAGGATCCATTAGCAGGATGTGATACAAGCAAAATGTATTACAGAAACAAAATGATTATTAGTCCTTAAAATAAGCTTTAAAGTCAGGAGTTGAGATTATAAAATTCAGGCAATATATCTGATGGTTCTGAGAAGGAGTTACTGTAGCCTTATTTATTATATTAAGATATTGATGGGCAGCCTGGGTGGCTCAGCGGTTTAGTAGCCGCCTTCAGCCCAGGGCCTGATCCTAGAGTCCTGGGATCAAGTCCCACATCAGGCTCCCTGCATGGAGCCTGCTTCTCTCTCTGCCTGTGTCTCTGCCTCTCTCTCTCTCTCTCTCTCTGTCTCTCATGAATAAATAAATAAAATCTTAAAAAAGATAGGAAAAAACCATTCATATCTATAAATAGGCATTAAATAAATTATAGTGCATTAATAAAATGCAACACCTTTAATCTAGTTAAAAATGATATTGCAGATAAATATCTATTAGCATTGATATTTATGATGTATGGTTAAGTAAAAAATTCAAGTTACTAAGCAGAATATAATATTGACACTAATATATATAATGGAAAAATGTGTGGAAATAAGTTTGTGAAAGTATTAACAGTAGTTCTCTTTAAGAGGTGTGCTTGTGGGAGATTTTAAATTTATTTCACCTTTTGACTTATCTGTAGGTTCTCATTTTTCTATGGCCAAAATGTATTGTCTTTGTAATAATTTAAAAAAAAGATAAACGAATATTTCTTTTCATGATGGAATTGTTTATTTCTATTTTTATGCATTAAGTGATTTTTAAGATCTCCTAAAAGAAACTATTATCAATATTATTAACTACAAATAATAACACAAAGATTAAGTTAAGATTTTTTAAAAATCCCAATTTATATGAAAATATGAAATTATGAAATTAGTAAGTTTAGGAGTGCCTCCCAACTCAAATGCAAAGTAATCTATACAGCCCAGTGACTTCATTTTATGTTAGCTTTATATTAAGTTTTAGTATCTGACTGGGTCTCTGATTAGTCTTCATTTTCAACTGTTTTAGGTAGGGAAAAAGGCTATTATATTTTTTAAATTACCAGTCAAAATAAGCTATAATATTTTGCATTTCAGTCAAATTCACAATTAATATTTGTTGCTTCTATAAGTGTGTGATTCTGTTATCTGAAAATAATACAAAAATGTTCTCCTTTTTAATTATATAAGGCCCTTTTTTGGTAATTGCTTTCTAAATCTTAATAATTTCGAATAGTAGAAGGAATGGAATCCTTGACCTATTTGTGACGTCCATGGAAAATTTAGCTTGCTATAGTTTAATAAACAGTGGCAGAAGACAGGAGACTCCTGGATACGTGGAAAAGAGAGTGTATCACTTAGAACAATAGCAGTAGGCAGAGTAACACTGTGGTGTTGCTTGTCTAAGCCCCAGTTCCCACAGAACAACAGGTGATGCCTGTACACACAGTGGAGTATATTACAAAAGAACCTCAGCTTTGGGAAGTCTGATCTGAGAGGGGGGCCTTACATGTTACACCCTGCAAATACAACTGATTCAGAGGGAGAACTTAGTTTTATTATATTGAATAGTAAATCTCCTCCAGTAGATTGTGCCTATCTTCCAAGGCTGCTTGCTAAACAAACATCTTTGAAAAGATAATCCAAAGCAAGTTAGACATCACAGAGCAACTGCAACTTTTCCTGCTAATGATAAAGATTGCTTTGTATGGGTTTCAGCTTGCATGATATTTTTATGGTCTGCTTTCATGAAGTTTTCCTACCCTGATTTATAATATACATGTGAGTGTTTTACTGTTATAAACTGTGTCCTTTTTCTTTGAAAGAAAGAAGAAAGAAAGAAAGAAAGAAAGAAAGAAAGAAAGAAAGAAAGAAAGAAAGAAAGAAAGAAAGAAAGAAAGAAAGAAAGAAAGAAAGAAAGAAAGAAAGAAAGAAAGAAAGAAAGAAAAAGAGAACCAAACCACTTTTTTGTGTAATTAAGAAATCTTAAGAAAGATGAGAAGTGCTATGTTTGTCTTTTAAGCTTCCATAAAACCTGTGATACCATTATGTGTCTTCAGTGGTAACAGTGCATTCCTTTGAGAAGCACAGGATTCCATGATTTCATATTCTATAAGAGATGTTAAAACCAAATTTGTCCCAAACTTGCCCAGTGCAACAATTGTAGGGTTTACTGACAGTTACAGGGTAAGTCAATGGCACAAAATTATATATTTAGCCAAGTTTACTACATGAAAGAAATAAATAGAAACCCATTCTAAGTCATTCAAGAATAGGGAAAGCAGGAATAAGCTAAATGTCATTAATGAAATTTTGACTTGAAGATTGTACTGCATGTAAATATGAGATACAGTAAAGTATGAACTGAAGAATGGGGAATTACAGTATAAAAAACTGCCAGTAAACACTAAAGTCATTTATAATAAAAACCTAGAGAAATTTTAAGCCATATTTTAAAACTTGGTTCAAATTCTGAGATTTATTCTGTGTGTGTGTGTGTGTGTGTGTGTGTGTATGTGAGAGAGAGAGAGAGAGACAGAGAGACAGAGAGACAGAAGCAGAGAGAAAAGCAGGCTCCATGCAGGGAGCCCAATGCAGGACTTGATCCTGGGACTCCGAGAGAGAGAGAGAGAGAGATTGGGGGGGGGAGAGGAAAACTTCATGAAATTTTATAAAACCAGAAAAGTAATTTGAAAATTCATGTGTGACAGATAATTTACACCATATTCTTTAAATTCACTAGGGATATTTTTCCCTTTACACTGACACTAATGACAGTCTGTTAAATATACTTGAGAATCACTTAGAAAATTCTATATTCCAGTTACCAGATTTGCTTCTTTTTTTTTTTCCCTCATGTCTTCATTATAATTTTTGGAATTGCATGTCTCGGAATTTATAGTATCACAATCTTCATTGTACTGTCAAGCTGTTTTATGCAAAGAAAAAATTTGGGCAAAAGGGTTGAGAGGATTAATATACCAAGCAAGACAGAGCTGTATCGCAATTAAGGATTTATTCCATTCACTAATTGAAGGGATTGGTGATTTGAGAGGCATAAAAAAATTTTCCAAACTCTATGTATATTTCTATGCATGCTCATCTATGTGTTCACATACATTCACAAACCAACCAGGATAAGCTCTAGTACTTATTAGGTGCTTAGTATGTGTTTTACTTAGTATGTGTCTGGCATTCCTCAGAGGATACATTTATTCATCTATTTACTCCAGATATGTACAAATTTGTCCTCTATCTTTAAATATATTTTCAGCATTTTGTCTATCATTAAATATTCCTTTATATTATCGTTTTAATCTGCATAGTATTCCACATATTGAAATATTTTTTAACAATTTCTCTGTCCTTACATTTTTAGGTTCTTTCTAGCTTTTATTTTTTTTAATGACTTTATTTATTCATGAGAGATACAGAGAGAGAGACAGAGACAGAGGCAGAGAGAAAAGCAGGCTCCATGCAGGGAGCCCGATGCAGGACTTGATACTGGGACTCCAAGATCACGCCCTGAGCCGAAGGCAGATGCTCAACTACTGAACTGCCCAGGCGTCCCTTCTAGCTTTTAATTACTATAAATATCATGCAGTATTTACAGTAGTAGCATTGCTATGGTAATGCTGCTGCTCACCTCTGCCTTTTTCCTTAATACAAATTACTAGAAGTGAATGAATCAATATATATGATTATTTTTAAAGATAATGATGCACTTTTTCTTCAAGAAAATATATCAATTTACAGCTGGAAAAATATTTTATTGGAATCATTGTTTCTCTATACCCTGATTAACAGTATTCTAGCCCTTTCAAACATCTTTGGTGGGATGCCTGGGTGGCTCAGCGGCTGAGCGTCTGCTTTAGGCCCAGGGTGTAATCCCAGAATCCGGGATTGAGTCCCATATCAGGCTCCCTTCATGGAGCCTGCTCCTCCCTCTGCCTGTGTCTGTGCCTTTCTCTCTCTCTGTGTCTCTCATGAATAAATAAATAAAATCTTAAAAAAATATAAAACATCTTTGCTAATTTCAAAAGTTAACATTCTAGAAATACTGGGTAAGTTCTCATAAGAGACAACCAGCATTCCTAAACCCAGAATAGGAAGCCTGATGTATCACATGGTCATGTAACTCCAGATATAGCTGAAGGGAGTGGAACTGTGAGGCAACTGGCTCTACACAAGGTATATTCATCAGATTTTTCTTCAGTCAGTAAAACTCAGACATGAAAACTAGGTGACTTAACAGGAAAGTCTAAGCCAGGTATCATTACCGACCAAGAATTAATATTACTTTTATGAAAGTTATAATTGGCCATGTGCAATTAGATGAGTGGAGAAGTGGATCTTCAGAAAAACAATGAAGCAGATGCACTTAGATAAAGAGCAAAGGAACAAAGGAGTGAGGTTCCGGGAGGATACAGGAAGACAAAGGGAGCGACCAATTGATGTTTTACTACTTAACTGAATCCTGAATAGTCTTCCTAATGATGAATTCCATGAAATTATTCTATATCTTTTATTTATTTATTTATTTATTTATTTATTTATTTATTTATTTATTTTTTACTTGCCACAAGTGTACCTACTGTCACCATACAACACTATTACTGTATCATTGACTATATTCCCATCCTGTGCCTTTTATTCCCATGATTTGTTTATTCCACAACTGGAGGCCTGTACCTCCCACTCTCCTTCACACATTTTGACCAACTGCCTACTTCCATCTCCTCTGATAGCCACCAGTGTATTCTCTGTATTTACAGGCTTGACCCTGTTTTTTGTTTGTTTCTTCATTCATTTGTTTTGTTTTTTAGATTCTATATATGATTGAAATCATATGGTATTTGTCTTTCTCAGTCTGAATTATTTCATATAGCATAATACCCTCTAGGTTCATCCATGTTGTCTCAAGTGGCACAATCTTTATGGTTGAATAATATTTCGTTGTGTATATGCGTGTGGTGTGTGTATCACATCTTCATTGTCTATTTATCAGTATACACTTAGGTTGACTCCATATCTTGGCTATTGTAAATAATTCTGCAATAAACATAGGAGTGAATATATCTTATATATTTTCAAATTAGTGTTTCTGTTTTCTTTCAGCAAATATCCAATAGTTGAATTATTGAATCATATGGTGTTTTTATTCTTAATTTTTTAAAGGAACTTCCATAGCATTTTCCACAATAGCTATTATCAATTGACATTACCACCAACAATGTATAAAGGTTCCTTTTTCTCCACATTCTTGCCAGCTTTGTTATTTATCTTTTTTATTTTAGCCATCTAGCAAATATGAGCAGTATCTCATTGTGGTTTTGATTTGCATTTTCCTGATAATTAATGATGTTGAACATCTTTTCACGTGTCTGTTGACCATTTATATGGTCTTTGAAAAAACATCTGTTGAGCTCCTCTGACCATTTTTAAAACCATATTGTTTATTTTTTTGTTGTTAAGTTATAAATTCTTTATATATTTTGGACATTAACTTCTTGTCAGATATATTATTTGCAAATTCTCCCATTCAGTACATTGCCTTTTGTTTTGTTGATGGTTTCTTTCACTGTGCAAAAAGTTTTTTATTGTGCTGTAGTCTCAATAGTTTTTTGTTTTTGTTTTGTTTTTTTGTTAGTTCGTTTCTATTTCCCTTGCCTGGGAGACATATTTAAAAAATGTTTCAATGGCTGATGTCAAAGAAATTACCACCTGTGTTCTTTTCTACGACTTTTATAGTTTCAGGTCTCACATTTAGGCCTTTAATCCATTTTGAGTGTATTTTTATATATGGTATACGAAAGTGGGCAGTTTCATTCTTTTGCACATAGCTGTTCAATTTTCCCAGCATCATGTGTTGATGACATTGTCTTTTCCCCATTGTATATTATTGCCACCTTCATCATAGATTAATTGGCCATGTAAGTGTGAGTTTTTTGCACTCTCTTTTCTGTTTTACTGATTGCATGCGTGCGTGTATGTGTGTGTGTGTGTGTGTGTGTGTGTGTGCTAGTACCGTACTGTGTTGATTACTATAGCTTTGTAGTATATCTTAAAATCTGGGGTTGTGATACCTGCCTTTGTTCCTCTTTCCCAAGATTGCTTTGGCTATTCAGAGTCTTTTGTGGTCCCATTGTAGAATTTGTTTCAGTTCTATGAAAAATACTATTGGTATTTTGAAAGGGATTGCATTAAATCTGTAGACTGCTTTGAGTAGTATGGACATTTTAACAATATCATTTCTTCCAATCCATGAGAATGGAATATCTTCTCATTTGTTTGTGTTATCTTCAGTTTCTTTCATCAGTGTTTTATAGTTTTCAGAGTACAACTCTTTCATATCCTTGGGTAAGTTTGTTCAGAGTATTTTATTCTTTTTAATGCAATAGTAAGTGGAATTGGTTTCTTAATTTCTCCTTCTGCTACTTTGTTATTAATGTATAGAAATGCTACCAATTTATGGGTATTAATTTTATATCTTGCAACTTAACTGAATTCATTTATTACTCTTAATAGCTTTTTGGTGGAGTCTTCAAGGATTTTTATGTATAGTATCATGTCATTTGTAAATAGTGACAGTTTAACTTTTCCTTACCAATGTGGATATCTTTTATTTGTTATTCTTGCTTCATTGCTGTGACTAGTCTTCAAGTACTATGTTGAATAATAATGAAGGAATGATTATTCTTGCCTTGTTCTTGATCTTAGAGGGAAAGTTCTGTTTTTCAACATTGAGTATGACATCAGCAGAGGATGTTTCATATGCGGTCTTTATTATTTGAAGTATGTTCCCTTTAAACCTACTTTGGTGAGAGTTTTTATCATGAATGGGTGTTGAATCTTCTCAAATGCTTTTTCTGTATCTATTGAGGGGATCACATGAATTTGATCTTTTGTTTTGTTGTTTTCATTTATCATATTGATTGATTTGCAAATATTGAACCATAATTGGGCCCTGGAATAAATCCCTTTTAATCATGATGAATGATCCTTTTAATGTATTGTTTAATGTGGGTTGCTAATTTTTTGTTGAGTACTTTTGCAAATATATTCATCAGGGATATTGGTAAGTAGTTTTATTTTTTTATGGTGTCTTTGTCTGGTTTTGGTATCAGGGTAATGCTGGACCTGGAGAGTACATTTGGCAGCTTTCCTTTCTCTTCCGTTTTTTTGGAAGAGTAGAATAAGTATTAATTTGTCTTTATATGTTTGTCTTTAAATTCACTTGTAAATCTATCTGGTCCTGGTTTAATTTCATCACTAATAACCTGTTCAGATTTTCTATTTCTTCCTGGTTTATTTTTGAAGATTATGTGTTTCTAGGAATTTATCTATTTCTTCTAAGATTGTCTAATTTGTTGGCATATTTTTTATAGTATTCTCTTATAATTCTTTATATTTCTGTGGTGTCAGTTGTTACTTCTCTTTCACTTCTTATTTTATTTATTTGAGCTCTTTCTCTTTTTTGCTTGATGATTCTGGCTAAAGGTTTATCAGTCTTATCTTTTCAGAGAACTAACTCTTGATTTCATTGGTTTTCTTCTATGTTTTAAATATCCACGTCATTTATTTCTGCTCTAATCTTTTTTATTTCCTTTCTCCTACTCATCTTGGATTTTGTTTGTTCTTCTTTTTGTATTCCTTAGGGGTAAGATCAGATTGTTTATTTGAACTTTTTCCTGTTTCTTGGGGTAGGCCTATATCACTGTCCTTTTTGATTGAGCTTATGAACAGCCTCTTTTTTTTAACCTTTGACATAGTGGTGTTCTTTAAGACATATTTATTAACAGATAAAATAGGGAGGCAAGGAGAGATTATTTGACCCTAAATTTCTAATCAGTGTTTTCAGCAATCATCTTACTTATGTGAGCTAATACAACCATTTGCTGGGCAATCTAGGATTTCCTAGATTTTAGATGAACATATTAGAGTTGCTGTGACCATCATTCCAGAGGAACAGAAGGTCTGGGTAGAGTCTCTTATGGGAAAAATGATATCACTGAAATGCTGTGGATGGACTATTGCAGAGGAAAGTCAGGGCCATGCTGTTCAGATATCGTTGAAAGATATCTTTTTGAAAGAAAGGATCACAAGGAGGAAGCTCTGTGTTCTCTCCTGAGCATGAAGCTGTCTTTAGATGTTGCTTCTGCAACTGCCTATTGCCATTGATGATTGTACTTTTCCTCCTTTGGAGGAGTTAAGAGGAAGAGGAGACAGTCTGAGTGGTTTCTATTAAAAAAAGAAAATAAAAAAAGAAAGAATGGAAAGATTAGCTAGCTAATATTAATTAGAAAATTGCCATGGTAACAGAAATAGAAATATGGGTTGTCTTGAGCCTATCAGTGGAGCTGTTGATGGAGATAACAGTGATAATAAAATGTTTTTTGAGAGAATGTACTTGCTGCACATCAGGTTTTGTTGCTCATTGCAAAAACATAGGATGTCAAGGAGCCTAGTTTTCTGTTTTGTTGTTGTTGTTCTACATATCTGTATGCATTTTAGTAAGTCAGTTAACTTTTTATAAATTATTTTCTTCCTTTAGTTAGTTGGGAGAAAAGTATCTGATCTCCCTATTTCACAAATTCATTTATTAGAAAAAAAAATGAAGGTTCTAAAAATGTTCTAAAAATTTAAAGCACTATTTTCATTGATATATTCTTATATGGGAGAGGCCATCTTATTGAAATTTGACCACTGTTACTAGATAGTCACGTTAACACTGAAGTTCACAGTAAGTCCTGCACAATTCATTCTGAAAAGGTTAGGAGAATACTGATGAGTGCTTATTGTTGAGCTTGGAAGTTAATAACACGCTAAAACCTACTATTAACACTTCAAAAACTGCAAAAATGTATACTTGGCAATAGGTTTTGGCCAGTTGACATTCAGTTATTTTCAGCTGGCTGAACATGGCTAAATTTTTAACTTCATATATTTTTCTAAATTAAAACAATTCTTGAATGTTTTTAATCAAGATCATAGTTAGTCTTTTATTTCAACTAGTCCAATTAGCTAATGGAGCATACTCTAGCAGTAGGATGACTGATCAGATAACAAAATGATAGGAAGGTAAAAATATATTTCCTAGCAATTATTCCATCAGATATTTTAATCCTTACTAGATACTTTTAGATATGCATGTCTGAGTGACTATTTCAGATTAATAATTCCTTCATTTTTATATTATTTTGACATCAAACAGACTATTTTTGAAGATGATTTGCATTGTCTTGATGACATTGCTACTAGTTCAAAGTATGTTAGTATTATTCTGATCTTACAATTGCTATAAAATATAATTTAATGTCATGATTCTGTATTGCATTAGTATATATTTTTGATTCATAAAATAATTCTAAGAACAATAATGAGAAAGTGAAAAAGTTTAATTTTTCAAGGATTTCATTATTCAGAAATACTAATGAACATGGCTGTTAGCCAAATTCTTGCTTCAAGACCTGTATAGTAGTATTAAATCATAGCTAAAAACTTAAAATAATATTTGTAGTAATAAGCATGTAAGTAATTAGTTTTATATATTTGAAATTTCATTCTAATAAAAATCATTTAAATCATTTATCTGTATGGACTCCCTTCTTTCTTTTTATGAAAAAGAAAAGTCTTTTATTTGTTTTTTCTATATTATTACAGGTACAAGTGGTGGCAACACTCTTGAACCTGTGGAGAACTGTGGTCACACCTGTTGTGGGGCATCTACTGAGATGGTTTCATGACACACAGGTGACCAGGCCCCACCCAGGACAAAGTTCTACTCTGCATCAGGATGTCACCTTCTTATAGGTAATGTGAAGATGCTGAGTCATGGGTTGGGTAGTAGTTGCCATGGAGACTGACTGTTCAAGTTTGCCTTCAACCTGAATTTTCACGTTATCTGACCCACATGGAGCTCCTTGGCAAAGGCAGCCTGATGATGGAGTGGGATGCCAAGCACAGCTCCTACTGGTTCACTTCACCCTCCACCTCTATAGTACCTGAGTTCTGGGTACTAAAGGCCTTCTTGTTGGTGTCAGGCTTCAGGTGGATGAAGCTACACTCCCTATGCATGGTTTATATGTCAGGGTGGAAGGCATCAAATCAGAAGTTCTACATGGACTGGCCCACATTGGAGTGTGTACCTCTCCTAGTTACTAGAAGAGTTGTAGCATCAGGTAGGTCCTGGTGGATGGATCTGGCATCCAGATACTGACCATCAGGACAGTGACTCCATCACTGGGTTCATCTTGGGGGTCCACAGCTAGGGGCAGCAGGCTGCTCAGTAAGTACTCACTTAAGCAGCTCCAGCTTCTCCTGAAGCTTGTGCACCTGGCTGTTAGATTGGCTGACCCTCTGTGACAGGGTCTTCTGCTCGTCATTCTCTACTGCTCCTATAGGCAGCATACTTGGCTCTTGATCCACTGGGTGAAGCAGAAGGAGTGCAGCAAGTTGATGAGTTTGTGGGCTGCCAATGCTGACATGATGATCTTGGTGGTGGACATGGTGCTGGCCATTGCTGTGCTCAGTTCAGCTGAGCACAGTTTGCATGGCTGGCTTTGGCACAGTTTGCATGGCTGGCTTCAGGGTGATGTCTGTCAGAGGAGCAGAGGGGCTCTTGGAGGGCTTCTGAGACATTGCTGTGAACAGCAATGCAGGGGACTCCAAGTTAAGCCCTTATCACACCCCAGCCTAGTCCTGCTGCAGCCAGTTTCTATGTCTTTCAGTCGACAGGCTCTGAGTGTGCTTGGAGAATGAAAGGAGCCAATAAATTTGTATACCTCAGATTATGGGGACAGGTAAACTCATCCATAGAAATAGCACTCTCATCTACCAGGGCCCTTCCCAGGGAGGTGAAGTTCTCACTGCCAGCATCTACAAAAGATGAGTTTGCTTCTCCTTGGCTGCCTGACTCTGTGGTGGCTAGTCTCCTGGAGTTCCTTCCAGAGACTGTTGTGTCTGTTCCTGACAACTTCCTAGGCTGCCCTGGGTGCAATGCTCAGTCCTTTCCCCTTAACACGATTGTTTCAAATGTCTTTTCATATAATTCCCCCACTACATTTTAATGTTGTTGTACTCTCATGTTTCGTTTTGAAATAATTTAAATTTTTTTGGAAGTACAATTAATTCTGCATAAAGTACCTAGATTCTTTTCTATAAAGCTCTTATAAGGATAATTCTATTATATATAATTAATATCAAAATTATAGTCATTTCCTATTACCCTTTTAATCAACATCATCCATAATACAAAACATGTAAGACCTAATTCTACAGTTAAAATCCCCAGTTTAGTCGGAAAGTTGCATCTTGCCATGAACTTAAACAGATGTGGAATTTAAAAAAAGAAAAGGTAAAATTAATTACCAACAAGAGTGAAAATATTTTAACTGGAAAATGTCATAAAGCCATGTGAACTTCAGTGCTTTCTTCTCTCCTCCACATCTAACAAAAATTCAGAAAGTGAGTCATGAAAACAACTAAAATATCAGGCTAAGTCATTTCACAAGTAATTATTTTTTTCTCTCAGTGACTTTGTAAAATTTTTATAATATTTTCATTTTAACCAATAAATTAAGTTTTATTCTTTGGAATCTTTAACATCAAGTAAAAAAATAAAACATTAACTAGAAGATTATAGACTCTCTGGGAAATTGCTTACATGCATTAGTGTTGGAGTTATTCAGAATATAGTGGAAGTTCCATTGAAAATTTCTCCTCAAGGGAATTACCTTATAAGTTCTGTGATTTTACAAGATGGTTCTGGCCCATGGTGAGAAGGATGGTTTGGTTGGGGAAGAGTTCGAGGGAGGGAAATACATGTGTTAGTCTCAACCATCTAGTCAAGAAATATCAAGGCCTAGATCTTCTAGGATGATGATGATGTAAATTGATAGTAGAGATAGTACAACAGAAAATATGGAAGGACTTGGCTACCAATTTATTTGGTAGAATAAATGTTGAGATTATTTTTTTCTACAATGACATTAGAAGAAGGATAGCTAAAGTATAACCAAGAGAAGCAAAACAGGCTTGAAAGTGGATTATTGGGAGGAAATAATTATTAGGTGGGTAAAAATGGAATTGGAGGCATTGCCAATGTGCAAGATGATAAATAAAAGTATTTAAAGTAATGGTATTAAATAAATTAGGGATTGAATTAGAAAGGAAAAGTAAGAAGACTAAAACTTTTCAGAGTTAAGATAAAATTCAAAATAGCATGTAGAAAGATAACAAAGGGCAGAACCCTGTAGATGATGGTGCCTTTGGTGACAGAGGAAAAAGGATGGAAAATTGAGGAAAGATAATGCTATTTGTTTAGAGGTAGGCTGAATTTAAAATAATTGTAGTGGATGTTTGAAGATTTAGTGGAAACATGTTAGTATGGCAAACTAAAGGAGAGAGGAGGTGATAAAATAGGAGCAAGAGGAGTAAATTACTTCCTCGAAGAGTTTGGAAGAGAAAATATAGAGGCCTTTTAAGATGTACTGCCTTTTTTGCTGCTTCCTTCGCTCTAGGTTGGGATCAGCATATGTTCCAACTGAAAGGACAAAACTGTGAGGAGGAAACAGTGACAGTCTGAGGAGTAGAGATTAGGAGTACAGAGAATGTGTAGCATTCAGAGCACACAGAGATCTCAGGAAGGGCTTCCATAGCAAAGCTGGTAGGTTTGGGTTTAATCCTTTCAAATTTATTAGGGGTGGATCACAACTCTAGAGAGGACAGAATGGAAGAGGTGCTGCCCATTTTCTCTTCATAACTTCAGATCTATTTTCCTTTGTCTGCACCCTCCCTGTTGGAGGAGGGCAGGGACAGATAGTTCATATGGACCACCTCTGTGGGCCAGTGTAAGGCACCAGCAGGAGATGTCTACAGGTTAGGGGAAGTAAGATGGGCTGTTGATTGCTTGACTCCCTTGCTAGTGTGCAACCAGTTGGCTGAATTCCCCTCAAGCCAGCTGGGGTCTGGCTACCCTCCTCAGGCACTTGACTCTGAATTCTGGTCACTCTAAGATCAAAGGGTTGTGAAGTCTCAGATCAGTTAACAACAACAGCCTATATACTAGCCTCCTGCCCATATCTCTAGGAAATAATTCCCGTACTAATCTTTCCTCACATTTTCCAATTTTGAATGTGTCATCTGTTTTATATAATATTATAATAAATAAATACAGTGTTAGTATTAGAAAAAAAAACAAGAGGAAGGAGCAGCAAATCTACAAAATGTCTTGAGTACAGTGAGTCAGAGCGTGGATTCTGGATGAGATGAATATAGGAGAGGAAAGTTTTGTTTAGGGAAGCTTGTCAGAAATCAGTTCCTTTGGGTAGTATTTAGGCTATTTTTCATAAAAATTCTGTCATCTTGTAGCCTTTACATATATTCACATAATTATTGACTTAGAACTTGAATTTTGAGACTTAAATGATCATATGTGGTTTAAAAAAACAGCAGTCACAAACCTCCCATGGTTTACATAGCCCTAATATAAAGGGGTTGTAAAATTTAAACAAAATAAAACACTCCTAGTCTAGAAACCCTCTCCTGCCATAGAGATTTTTACTCTAATGTGGGTTTTGGCCAAATTATCATAAATTATATCACCTTTGAACCAGGCTAAGCTTAATAAGTCATTAAGCAAATATTTATCAAGTACAATCGTGGCCTTGGAGGTAATAGAAAGTAAGATAGAAAATGTCTCTATACCTGTGAGACTTTTAGCCTAATTGAAAGAAGGATAACAAATAGTAAATGGATAAATTAGGTAATTTTAGCTAGTGTTGAATTCTACGAAGAAAAGAACCCAGGGAATATGATGCTTAAAGAAGATTTTGCCAACACCAGAGCTGAGGTCTAAAGGAAAATAAAGTATGAACCTTGCACACATCCTGTGCTTTAAGAAAAGAGAAGAGCTTAGCACGAAGTGCCATGTCAGTAAGACTTTGGTGTGCTAGAGAAGCAAGAAGGCCATTTTGTTGCCAGAGCACTAAGCATTAGGAGACAAATCCAGAAAAACATTTGGGGACAGGTCACCATGACCATTTAGGTCTTGGTAAGAGGTTTGGAATGTATTATAACTGTACAGAAATCTCCTGAAGGGTTCAGGCACAGTGGTGTATTATTTACTTTAATTTTTAAATATATTTTTCCTGCTGCTATGGGAAGCACAAATTGTAGGCAAACAAGAGCAGAAGCAGAGACCCAATGAAGTTATTTGCAATACTATCAGTAATAATGTTATTTGAATGTTTACTCTTGTAAAGCACAGCATTATCTCATTTAACCTCCAAACAGCCAATTTTTTAAAAGACATTTTTAAATTTAAGAGTGAGGGAGGTTGAGGAGGGGCAGAAAGTCTCAAGCAGACTGCACTGAGACTAGAGCCTGATGTAGAGCTTGATCTCATGACCCTGAGATCATGACCTGAGCTGAAACCAAGAGTTGGGTGCTCAACTGACTGCACCATTCAGGTGCCCCCAAACAGCTTATGTTTTAGGTTACTATTATTGCAGTTTGGAAATGAAGCCATGCATGAGCAATAACCTCTTTGATATCAGTTATAGCACCTTCTTGCTAGATACGTCTCCTAAAGCAAGGGAAACAAAAGCAAAATTGAACTATTGGGATTTTATCAAGATAAAGTTGCACAGTGAAGAAACAGTCAAAACTAAAAGGCAACCTTTGGAATGGGAGAAGATATTTGCAGATGATATACCTAATAAAGGGTTAGTATCCAAAATATATAAAGAACTTATGAAACTCAACACCCAAAAACCAATAACCCAATTAAAAAATGGGCAAAAGACATATTTCCAAAGAAGACATATAGATTGTAAACAGACACATGAAAGATGCCCAATATCACTCATCATCAGGGAAATGCAAATAAAAACCATGATGAGATATCACCTCACACCTGTCAGAATAGCTAAAATTCACAACACAAGAAACAATTGGTGTAAATGAGATTGTGGAGAAAGGGGGACCCTCTTCCACTGTTGGTGGGAATAAAAACTGGTACAGCCACTCTGGAAATCAGTATGGAGATTCCTCAAAAAGTTAAAAATAGAATTACTCTAAAATCCAGCAATTGCACTACTAGGTATTTATCCAAAGAATGCAAAAATACTGATTCAAAGGGGGCACACCCACCCCAATGTTTATAGCAGCATTGTATATAATAGCCAAATTATGGAAGCAGCCCAACTGCCCATTGACTGATGAATGAATAAAGAAGAGACAGTGTGTGTGTGTGTGTGTGTGTGTGTGTGTGTGTGTGTATATCCAATGGAATATTACTGAGCCATGAAAAGAATGAAATCTTGCCATTTGCAACAACGTGAAACTAGAGAATATTATGCTAAGCAAAATAAGTCAGAGAAAGACAAATACCATGAGTTCACTCATAGATGGAATTTGAGAAACATATCAGATGAACATGGGGGATAAAGAGAAAAAGGAAAAATCATAAGAGAGCCTTTTAGCTCTAGAGAACAAACTGAGGGTTACTGGAGGGGAGATGAGCAAGGGGATGGGTTAAATGGGTGATAGGGATTAAGGAGGGAACTTGTTTAAATGAGCACTGGGTGTTGTATATAAGTGATGAATCACCAAATTCTACATCTGAAACTAATATTACACTGTACATTAACTAACTGAAATTTAAATAAAAACTTGGGGGAAATAAAGAAATGAAGCCATGGAGGTACAGAGGAACCAAACAAATTGCTGTGCATCATAAAGTTAGCATGTGATAGAGCCCAAGAAAAACCAAGTACTAGAACACCAGAGCCTTCTTCACCACCACACTGTGCTCATAAATTCGAATTTGTATTTATTAGAGTTGGCTATAACCGAATTAACAATATTAAAGTCTTCAAAAGTAATCTTCTGTGAAAACCAGTGTTAGTGAAAAATGCTAGAGATAGAAAATACTAACATTTACAGCAATGAAGAGTGAGATGAGACACTGACTAATCAAACCTTAAAATGTTCAGGACAACCCATTTCCTTATGAAAGCTTTCCTTTATATTTTAGCCAGCGTTTATATATCTCACCTCTGTTTTTCTTGCAAACATCTATTTTAAGCCATATATTCTTTAAGAATGCTAGATTATTTGAAATTTCAGTGATCTCATCTTAAAAGCTTAGAGAGTCCAATATAGATATTCCCCACATGAAAAGATTAAAATATATCCCTACTCCAATGACTCTTCAGCCAAGAATTTTCCTTTTTAAAGCACTTCCAAAAATAAAATTTGGATGAGGTTTACAAAGCATACTTGTCTGGTAACATAAATGGCAAGTGAAAAGGGGTGGTGAATAGCTAACAGCATGTTCATTAAAGATGACAATATGTAGTTTAGTCACTTGTGGCCAAGAAATACACCTCCAGACAAAGCAGTAATGACCCAGAAATAGCTGGGTGCCCAGAAGCCAGCAGATACACATATACAAGTTAACTAAATGATCTACAATTCATCCTTTTACTTTGGCCCTTCTAAACCTCATAGTGTGAGTCTGTGTACATGATTTGGACAAGGTGGGTAAGTACTTTGGTGATGACCAAGATTGGTGATAATTAATGTTCCTGCTCTTACCAAGGAAGTAGATGCCAATGAATTTCTCTGAAATGTTGTCTGACAAGATTTACCAAGCTTTTTTTTTTTTTTTGAAGCGTACATGAAATTAGAAAAAATAGATATTCACATTTTTAACATAAATATACCTCCAGATTGGATACAAGACCATCTACAGAAAAAGTAAAGCTCTGTCTGTACCTCTTTTAAGTAAGTATTCATTTAAAATGGTAGTAATGTAGTTAAAGAATTTCTGACTAGGGTAAAACTTAAAGCAATTTTATTGACCAAGTCCTAGAAATGGATATTGGACTTTAACAAAATAACTTCTGGCAATTCTTCCTACCTTTTGATAGATAGTTTTTATTTCCCTTGTTATGCCTCCACTTTAGAAGTCACAAGACAATTATAAAATGTCATCAAGATTGAAGAGCAAGTAATATTCTTTTAAACTGTTAGAAAGGTCTACTAGCTATATGAATTCGGAAATTTTTTTGGCTTTCAAATTGGAAACTTGGAAAATCTTATGTTAAACTATGCCTTACAAAAGCAATGCAGTCAGTAATTAACTAGTAAAATTAAGTGATAATTATGAATACTGCTAATTTTTAAAAATTGCACTAAGATTTTAGTACTTTGAAACAGGTTTAGGCAGTGAATAAAGAAATATAAAAGTAATAGAAGTTAAAACTTATATATAATTTAAAATGCATTATTTTCCTTAAAAAGCAGTATTTATGCATAATTAAAGTAAAAATGCATTGTCCTGTTGTTCTCTCTCACGGCACCGAATATCTATCTGTAAATTTTTTTAAGCAGAGAAAGTGAAATTATCTTTATCAAAACTATGGTTGTAAAACCCTGTGGCACTTAAAGTTAATAAACAGAAGAAAAATGGACTTTAGAAAAAGCTCTCTACAGAATAAATGCTCTTTGAATAAAGTAGAAGTCAAAATATGTAATCATATATTTTGCATCAATTTGATTTTAAAAGACAATAAGAAGCCCAATTTAAAAGCGACAAGTTTAATTCCAATATACAAGTAATGATTTTTTAAGAAACATATCTATGTGTTTATCTCTGCTGTTTCTTTCTTCCTGCTTTTAAATTCATTTTAATTTTCATTATATTTTTATTTGAGCATTGTTGATGCACAATGTTCCATTACTTTCAGGTGTACAACATAGCGATTCAACATCTCTACGTTATGCTGCACTCTCACCACCAGTGTTAGCTCTCACTACCATCCGTCACCATACAACGCTGTTTCTTTTTTCTATTACTATTTCCTTCACTTGGAACTCAGCAGAACTCTTGACAAGATTTGTAAGGGATATCATATGGGAGCAGATAAAACTATTTTCGAATGACTATTGTCTTGAAAAGATTTTTTTTACTGTAAAGTTCAGCCTAAAAATTGTAGTGAAACTCAAAAGTTCTTGAGGCATTTTTATATTGCAGTTTCAGATGCTCAGTGACACTCATGGATGGAAGACCCTGTAAGATTGTAGCAGGAAAAAATAAGACCTTTGGGATCAGACCTGTGTTTTAATTCTAGAGCAAAAGTAACACCCTCTAGTTTTTTTTTAAAGCAAATTGAAATGAACATGTTGGCAGTTTTTTGGATAAATTATTTAAATCCTAATGACTCCAGTAAACTCGCTTTTTAAAAAATCAGCAATTAACTAGGTTGTTTTACTTGTAAAATGGTATTACAATCTGACATGTGGTTTTAAAAATGATATGCAGGAAAAGTTTGGAAACCGTAAAAAAAATTTACATTTTTCTCTAGATTATGGAGACCATTATTGTAAAGATCTTTTATATTTGGTCCAAAATGTGGAAATTCAGACATCATCTAAATACCAGAACTTATCTCCAGTTTGAAGGAAATGCTGTTGAAGTGGTAAAAGTGTCTCTGTATAGGTAATGTTGAATAGATAATTTGTTGTAAACACTAACATATGAAATATTTTATCATTTCTTATTTCTTCATTTCTTTCTTCCTTCATTTGTTCATTTTAAAAATATTTATGTTATGTTCAATATAGTCCAGATCTGTACTAAATGCTGGAACATCTGGGAGATTGACATTTTAAAAGATAATAAGAAATAACATGACGAGGATTTTAGCAGAAAAAATTCCAAGAGAAACAAATGTTATTGCTGGGAAAGAACATTCAGACGAATTTGTTTTTCATGGTTTGTTCAGTCACTCAGTCATTAAACAAATATTTATTGACCAATTAGTGTATGTCAAGCGCACTGCTAGATACTAGGTCTGTGTCCAACTTTGTCTTTTATTACTTCACCTGTGTCTTTTCGTCTCACTAATTGCATCTCACATTTACCTTATTTTGAGTCAAAATGTTTATATGAATTTTGACAATGGAGAAAGGTCTGTTTTGTCTTTTAGTCTTCTTTGCCTAACTTTAAAAAAAATAATAATCTGCCAAACACCTTGATGTTTTTACAACCCTACCTTGTGATTGAGGGTCTTCCTTAAGGAATACTGCTTCTCAAATTCAACCCTGTGACTAGGGATTCCATTCTATAAATTGTGTGTAGTAGAATTCCTTTTTGCAGATCTCAAAAGAAAAATATAAGTGGCCAATATGCAGAATGTTCTACATCTTAATGCAAAATGTTTGACATACCTAAAATTTCATTGATCTTATTTAATTATTAAATTAATTTATTTAATTAAGATGAGATACCTTTTTTTTTTTTTTTTGCCATCAGTTGAGGATGGTTAAAAACAATACTATCTAGAGTTTGTGAAGCTTTAACGACACTGGCATGTTTATAAACTAATGGTAAGATCAAAAACAATAATAATGAAATCAGTTTGGTAAGACATTCTAAATTGACAGTTTTTTCGCTTTTTAAAAATTTTTTAACTTCTAAAAAGTTTTTATTAATTATATTAATTTTGGTTAGTTAGATACTGTGTAATATTAGTTTCCAGGGCACAATTTAGTGATTCAGCATTTCCACACAACACTGGGTATTGATCATAACAAGTGCCCTCCTTAATCCCCATCCCTGTTTCACCCATCCCCCCACTCCCCTCCCCTCTGGCAACCATCAATTTGTTCTCTTTAGTTAGGAGTCTGTTTCTTGGCTTGTATATCTCTATTTTTCCCCCTTTTGCTCATTATTCATTTCACAAATTCCACATACAAGTGAAATTATGTGGTATTTGTCTTTCTCTGACTTATTTCACTTGGCTTATTTTTACGTATTTCTCTTTCTCCGTCCACATCATTGCAAAAGATAAGATTTCATTCTTCGTTTATGGCCAAGTAATATTCCTGTGTATGTGTGTACACTATATATGTGTATATATGTGTAAATATACGTATATATATGTGTGTGTGTATATATAAAATTATTTTGAGGGGCAGAATAACTTAATTTTTTGAAATGAATACACCAGTGCTGCCAGCATTGGATGCAATCCTGGGCCATAAGTCTGCACACTCCTTTGCAACTGGTCCTGTGATAGCAGAACCTCTCATTTCACCTTTATTGTTTACTATGACCCCTGCATTATCTTTAAAGTAGAGAAACACATAATCTTTCCTCTGATATGACTTTCATTGTCAAATGACCACTGCTGGGTGTATCTTCTTTCTGTGTTCTGGTTTGCCTTTCTCTATATATCACCTCTTTATCTGTTCATCAGTCAATGGACACTTGGGCGACTTCCATAATTTAGTCATTATAGATAATGCTGCTATAAACATAGGGTAGATGTATCCCTTTGAATTGATATTTTTGTATTCTTAGGTAGTGCAATTGCTGGATTACGGGATAGTTCTATTTAGCTTTTTGAGGAACCTCTGTACTGATTTCCAGAGTGACTGTGCCAGTTTGCATTCCTACCAACAGTACAGGAGGGTTCCCCTTTCTCCACATCCTTACCAACACCCATTTTTTCTTGTGTTGTTAATTTTAACCATTCTGACAGGTGTGAGGTGATAATCATTGTACTTTTGATTTGCATTCCCCAATGAAGAGTTATGTTGAGCATTTTTTCTGATGATCATCTGTATGTTTTCTTTGGAAAAATGTCTCTTCATGGCTTCTGTCCATTTTTTTGTGATATATAATGGATTATATTTTAACAAAGTAAGATATATATAAATATATGTATATATATGTGTGTTTTTAAAAGGTGGTAATAATAATAGCAACATTATGGCTCTTACTACATGCTAGTAATGTTCTAAGCACTTTATTTATATTCACCAATATTAATGCTGAAAATAAACCTATGGGGTGCTATGATTATTCCTAATTTACAGATAAGGAGACTGAGGCACTGGAGGCTAGGTAAATTACCCAATATCATGACTAAACTGTATTCAAACTCTAGCTGGCTCTAGGGTCTTTGCTTATAATCACTATTCAATATTATTTCTCTAAATACATTCTGCCCTTTTTAAAATTGGGTTATTGGTTTTTTTGCGTGTTGTGTCAGTTCTTTTTTTTTTTAAGATTTTATTCATTTATTCATGAGAGACACAGAGACAGAGGCAGAGACACAGGCAGAGGGAGAAGCAGGCTCCATGCAGGGAGCCCAATGTGATATTCGATCCTGGGACTCCAGGATCGCGCCCTGGGCCAAACGCAGGTGCCAAACCACTGACCCACCCTGGGATCCCCCTGTAAGTTCTTTATATATTTTGGATACTAATCCTTTGTCAGATATATCATTAGCAAATATCTTTTCCCATTCCATAGGTTGCTTTTTAGTTTTTTTTTTTATTTTTTTCTCCTTCACTGTGAAGATTTTTATTTTATTGAATTCCCAAAAGTTTCACTTTTGTTCTCTTGCTTCAGGAGACATTTCTAGTAAGAAGGTGCTGATGTCAAACACAGACTACTGCCTGTGTTCTCCCCTAGGATTTTGATGGTTTCGTGTCTCATATTTAGATCTTTAATCCATTTTTAATTTATTTGTGTATGGTGTAAGAAAGTAATCCACCTTCATTCTTTTGCATGTTACTGTCCAATTTTCCCAGCAGTTGTTGAAGAGACTGGCAGTTGATAGTTTTTTTTTTTAATTATACTTTTATATGTTGCTTCTCTCTCTTCTCTTTTGCATTGTTTCCAATTAAGTATCTTTTGTCATATTTATTTTTGTTCCTCTTTGCATAATGTGTCTTTGTTTTCTGGCTATGTTTAATATTTCTCTTAGTCACTGGTTTTGAACATTTTATTATATTATGACTTGTGGCAGTTTTCTTCATGTTTGTTGGATTTGGGGCTTGTTGAGTTTCTTTGCATCAGGGGGTCTACAATTTAATGAGATATGGAAAATCTTCAGTCATTATTACCTCAAATATCTTTTCAGCTTTATACTTCCTCTCTTCAAGAGACTTTGATTGTAAGTATCCTAGGCCACTTGAAGTTGTTCCACAGGTCATTAATTCATTCTCTTTTCACCTTTTAATATTCTCTTTTCTCTGTGTGTTTCATTATGGGAAGTTTCTATTATAATGTCTTCAAATTTATTAATCTTTTCTTCCACAAATTCTGATATTTATCTCATTCACTATAGTAATTTTTATCTCAGACATGGTAGACTTTATCAGTTGAAATTTGAGGATTTTAAAAATATTTTACATTTGTCTACTTTGTGATTACAGTTATCATTACTGTTCTAATGTTTTTTCTACTAATCCTTATATATTTATTATTTCTGTGTCCATTTATTAATTGACTTTTCCCTCATTATGTGTCATGTTTTTCTGCTTCTTTCCATGCTTCATAATCTCTGATTGGATGCCAAGCAATATGAATTTTAACTTGTTGAATTTGATAATGTTTATATTTCTGTATATCCTCTTGAACTTTATTCTGGGATACAGTAAGGGTTCTTGGAAACAGTGTGATCCTTTTATGGTTTGTTGGGCTAGACCGAGCAATATTTAGTCTGACCTTAACTATTCGCCATTCCTAGGATAAAACACTTATGATTAAACATTTCTAATGTTCCATAGTAATAAGGTTTGCAAGTCTCATTGCTGTGAAAAGGAATTATTCCTGGCCTTCTTTGAGCATTCTTGACTGCCCCCTCTAATCATTTAGGATGATTCTTTTCCCAGATTTGCGTAGTTTCCTTGTAGACATGTGCTGAATATTGGAGGTGGATTCTGTGAAGATCTTCTAGATTTTCCTGTGGGTAGGTTTTTCTTCTTTGATCCTGACTGTGAGCTCTTGCCCTTTTTTTGTCCTTACCCTTTCATGAGGCTTTTTACCTCAACTCAGGATATACACCATACTCTACCAGAGTTCCACCTCTGTTCTGCTACCTGGAAAATCTCAAAACAGAAATCTGGGTACAATCTTATGGCAACTTCTGGCACTCCTAGAAGCTCCCAAAAGTCGGGGTGCCTAAGGCTGGAGCTTCATTAGTTTCACACTCGATCCTACTCTGAAGATGGTTTCCCAGAACTGCAAAGACTATGACTTTTGGAGATATCTAGAAAAAAAAAATAAAGTCTACCTAATCTTTCATCTATCTGAACAGTAGTTATAAACATCAATATATGAAGTAAAACAAATATTTATGAATATAAAAATCATATGAATTAAAGAGTTCTGAGCAAGTCTTAAATATGAAATATATACTAAACTCTTAAAAATAATAATGACAATTTTTTTTTACACTTTTAAAATTTAAATTCAACTTGCCAACATATAGTATAATACCCAGTGCTCATCTCATCAAATGCCCTCCTCAGTGCCCGTCACCCAGGATAATGACAAATTTATACTTCATTGAAATTGTATTTCAGAACTAAAGAAGTAAAGTTAAATAATAGTTTGAATTCTATCAAGTTCTTCTCTATCACAATATACTGAGCTGGAGTCTAACAATGAAATTAGTGAATAATTTTGGGTATTTGTTTCTGCATCTGCAGATATCCAAAATTATTTACTAATTATTTACTAATTCAACTTTCATTCTTATTATTCTAAGATTTCCTGTTTCTTGGACTCAAGATTCATGATTTAATTGTGGTAACTTGTGCATTTTTAGGAATCTGTTTTTTTTCAAGTTATCTGATTTGTTAGTATATAGTTGTTTATAGTAATCTATTATCACACTATGTCTTTCTGTGCTTATCTAGTGTATTGTTTTCTCTTCTAGTTCTCATTTTGGTTTTGAATCTTTTTTTCTTTTTTTCCCTCTTAGTTAACGTAGTTAAAGCATTGCCAATTTTGTTTTGATTTGTTTGAAGAACTGGTCATTACTTTCAATGTGATATTATTGGGTTTTATTTGGTCTCTATTTTATTTATTTCTTCTGATTTTTCTTTGTCTTTTCCTTCCTCTACTAAATTTTGGCTAATTTCTTTCTTTTTCTAGGTTTTTGTGGTGCAATGTTTTATGTGACGTTTTTCTTTTTTTTTTTTTTAAGATTTTATTTAGTCATTCACAAGACACACACACAAACACACACACACACACACACACACAGAGGCAGAGACATAGGCAGAGGAAGAGAAGCAGCCTCCCTGCAGGGAGCTAGATGCGGGACTTGATCCTTGGACTCTGGGATCATGCCCTGAGTGGAAAGCAGGCCTCAAACACTGAACCACCCAGGCGTCCCTGAACTTTTTTCTTAATACAAGCACTTATAGCATAAATTTCATTCTAACATCTGCTTTTGCTGCATCCCATGGGTTTTGAAATATTGTGGGGGTTTTTTTTCTTTTGTTTTGAGATATATTTTGATTTGCCATTTGATTTGTTTGGCCCATTGCTTATACAGTAATATGTTTTTAATATTTACATATTAAATACTTAATATTTGCACTGTATATTTTCCAGCTTTGTTTTATTGTTTTATATTTTTTTTCTTTTTTTTTAAATTTTTATTTATTTATGATAGTCACACAGAGAGAGAGAGAGAGAGAGAGGCAGAGACACAGGCAGAGGGAGAAGCAGGCTCCATGCACCAGGAGCCCGACGTGGGATTCGATCCCGGGTCTCCAGGATCGCGCCCTGGGCCAAAGGCAGGTGCTAAACTGCTGCGCCACCCAGGGATCCCTGTTTTATTGTTGATCTTTAGTTTTGTACCATGGTGGTTGGAGAATATACTTGGTACAATTTCAGCCTTCTTAAATTTGTAGTATTTATGTCTCTTTTTATGTGATTTAACCAGGAGATTCTTCTGTGCGTACTTGAGGAAATTGTGTATTCTATTTTTCTTGGATGGAATGTTTTATGTTTATCTTTTAGAACCATGTATTCTGGAGGTGTCTGACTGGCTCAGTTGGAAGAGCATGTGACTCTTGATCTTGGGGTCATGAGTTTGAGCCCCACTTTGGGTATAGAGATTACTAAAAAATAAAGTTTAAAAAATATATAAAAAGGAACTATGTATTCTGAAGTATGCTTCAAGTAAAAGATGTTCTTGTTGAAAAAATAACTTTAACTTGAGGGTACTTGTTTATAATAAAGTATATCTGAGGGGAGGTAGGTGAGGGTATGAGTGAAATAGGTGAAGGGAATTAAGACTACACTTAACATGATGAGCACTGAGCAATGTATAGAATTGCTAAATCACTATATTGTACACCTGAAACTGAAATAATACTATATGGTAATATATTGGAATTAACAAAAATCTCTGTGAAAAGATAAAGACATAGGTATAAATGACTAGAAATGAGAAATGACTTTAGGAAAATTTTCTCATGGGGATCTTTGTATCACACACAGGAGCAGTGATTTAAATTTTGGAGCTTTGGTTTAACCTTTTACCTAAATTGTAGTATCAAAATTCATTTGATACATTTAGTAGGAAAATAATTATAGACACTAGGTATAAAGTAAGTGTGTGTGTATTTTCTATGTGACTAACAATCACTGTGCCCCAGATTATTTTTCACCAGTTCCTCATATTGCAATGTAATATGCACCTATTTTCAATATAATGTTGTATGAGTTTTGATAAATTTATGTATCTTTGTAAGATTAGCACAGTCAAAAAGTAGAAATTTCCATCTTTCAAAAGCTCCCCTGGACACATTTGCAAGTAACTTGCACTCTTGGATCCAGTCAAATGCTGACTTATTTCTGTATGTATAAATTAATTTGACTGTTTTAAAATTTTACCTAGATGGAATCCTACTATTTATACATGAAAAGTACAGACTTCCTGCTTTTTATTAATATAATATATGTTCATTTTGAGTAAACTCAAATAGTATAAAGCAAGAAAAAATAATATTTCAAATATCATTGCAAACCATACCACCAGTTTTATCCATGTTATAAAAGGACATGATAATGATTTATTTCCTGATAAATCTAGATAATTGTTTTAATATTTACTTTCTTCCCTGAATTAGTGCATGGTTACAATGTTTGACTATTTCTATCCAACTTGAAGAAAAATTTTGTCTTAGGTACTGAATCAGAGTGTCTTTCCTAGAAATTTTTAGAAGTTACTCCATATCTTCTGGCATTGATTGTTGCTTGGGTGATATCTGAGATTGATCTAGATTTAATTTTATTCTCTTAGATAATTTACCTTTTGTAAATAGTTTACCTTTTGTACCTGGATGTCACAAATCTTCCTTTAACTTCTTTGTTTTTTTTTATTGAGGTATAATTAACGTGTAATATTATATTAGTTTCAGGTATACAATTTAATGATTCAATATTTGCATATGCTTATGAATTGATTATCACAATAAGTCTAGTTTCCCCATATAAAGATACATAATATGTAATACAATATTATTGACTGATTGATATAGTCACCAACCTGTACATTATATCTCCACCATTTATTAGTTTTATTACTGGAAGTTTGTACTTTTTTATTATCTTCTCACATTTCACTTAACTTCAAACTCCCTCCCCTCTGGCATCCACCAGTATGCATCTATGAGTTGGTTTGTTTTGTTTTTTGAAATTCCACATGTAAGTGAATTCATATTGTATATATCTTTCTCTGTGACTTATTTGACTTAACATAATACATTCAAGATCCATCCATGGTTTTGCAGAAGGCAACGTTCCCTTCTTTTTATGGCTGAGTAGTATTCCACTGAGTATATGTACCACATTTTCTTCTTCTTCTTCTTCTTTTTTTTTTTTTTTTTGTTGTTGTTGTTGTACCACATCTTCTTTATCCTTTTGTAGGAGTGCTGACGACACTGACTCCATCTTCTCCATCTTTAGCCCTCTATGTTTTAGGCCTATTGAAAGTTAATAAATGCCCTGACCAGAACACGAGAAGATTTGTTCTGGATCCTCCCTAAACTGACACACAGAAGGCACCACTTAATAACTAGTAGAGATGACTGACACACAGAAGATGCCCCTTTAGATACTAGTAGAGATGACTGGCATTCACATTAAGTAACTAGTAGAGATACTCTGTCACAAAGATGGTGCCACTTTACATAATTATCCTTTGACTTCACCACAATGCCCCTTGCCTCTTTAAAAGCTGTGGATTCAGGTCCAGACTGGATGGAGAATAGCACCTAGATCATCCATCTATCCACTCCCTTTGTCAGTAAGTTACCCTGAATAAAACTCTATGTAAGTGGTATGGATAGTTTTGTTTTTCAATCGCAAAGTGCCTTCTCAGTTTAGAGGTTACTTTGCTGATCCTCCTCCGTCTTCTAACACCATTCATCCACTGATAGACAATTTTGTTCTTTCCATAACTTGGCTACTATAAATAAAGCAACAAGAAACATAGGGGTAAGTATATCTGTTCAAATTACTGCTTTCACTTCTAGAGATAAATACCCAGAAGTAGAATTATTAGATCATATGGTAGTTCTATTTTAAGTTTTCTGGGGGAACTCCATACTGCTTTCCATAGTGGCTGTACCAGTTTACATTCCCACCAAAAGTGCATGAAGGTTCTCTTTTCTCCACACCCTCACTGATACATATTATATCTTGTCTTTCTGATAGTAACCATTCTGACATACATGACATGATATAGTATGATTTTGATTTCCATTTCCCCAATGATCAGTGATGTGGAGAATTATTTCATGTACCTATTAGCCATCTGTATGTCTTCTTTGAAAAAGTGTCTATTTAGATCCACTGCCCAATTTTTAATTAGTTTAGTTTTTTTATTATTGAGTGTGGGAGAGTTCATTATAGATTTTGGGTATTAGTCCTTTATTGAATTTATGATTTGCAGTTATCGAACCCCATTCAGTAGGTTGCATTTTTGTTTTGTTGTTTTCTTTGCTTGTGCAGAAGCTATTTAGTTTGATTGAGTCCCATGTGTTTATTTTTGCTTTTCTTGCCCCACTTTTATAATCAAATTTAAGGGCTTCTGGGTGGCTCAGTCAGTTTAGCATCTATCTTCAGCTCAGGTCATGATTTCAAGGTCCTGGAATTAAGCCCCACATTGAGCTTCCTGTTCAATGAGGAGTCTGCATCTCCTTCTCCCTCTGCCCTCCCCATCCCACTTGCATTCTCCCGCTCTCTCTCTCAAATAAATAAATAAAATCTAAAAAAAAAAAAAAAAGAATCAAATCCAAAAATTATTGCCAAAACTGATATGAAGGAGCTTATAGCCTATGTTTTCTTCTAGCAGTTTTATAGTTTCTGGTCTTATATTCAAGTCTTTAATCCATTTGGGTTAATTTTTGTGTACTGTATAAGATGTTAGTCCAACTTCATTCTTTTGCATATGGCTGTCCAGTTTTCCAACACTATTTGTTGAAGAGGCTGTCCTCTCCCTGTTGTATGTTCTTGCCTCCTTTGTTGTAAATTAGTTGGTCGTATATGCATGGGTTGATTTCTGAGCTCTTTTTTGTTCCATTGATCTATGTGGCTGTTTTTATACCAATATCGTGCTATTTTGATTACTATAGCTTTGTAATATAGTTTGAAATTCCAGAAGCATGATATTCCCCCTCTCTTATTTTTTGTTTTTGATGTCATATTTTATATCTCTTTATTTTTTATGTTCATTAATAAATTGTTGTAGTTATAGTTGTTTTTACTACTTCTGTCTTTTAACCTTTATGTTAGCTTACAAGTGATCATTAGTCCACTATCCTAACTATATATTTACTTTTACCAGTAAGATTTTTACTTTCATATGTTTTTATGTTGCCAGTTAGTGCCGTCTCTTTTCAAGAAAGTCCCTTCAACATTTATCATAAGGGTGATTTAGTGGTGGTTAACTTTAATTTTTACTTCTCTGGAAAACTCTATCTCTCCTTCAATTCTGAATGAAACCTTGCTGGGTAGAGTATTCTTAGTTGGAAGTTTGTTGCTTTCAACGCTTTGAATATATAATGTGATTGTCTTCTAAATAGCAAACTTCTGCTTAAAAATCTGCTTATATTTTTATGGTGGTTTCCTTGTATATAATAAGTTGTTTTTCTCTTGCTGCTTTTAAGACTCTCTCTTTATGTTCAACTTTTGACCTTTTAATTATAATGTATCTTAATGTACATCTCTTTGGGTTCATCTTTTTGGAACTCTCCGGACTTCCTGGATCAGGATGTCTTTTTCCTTCTTCCCCAGGTTAAGCAAGTTTTCAACCATTATTTCTTCAAATAAATTTTCTGTTTCTTTCTCTCCCTCTTCTCCTTTTGGGACCCCTATAATCCAAATGTTGTTCCACTTGACATTGTCCTAGAGATCCCTTAAACTATTCTTAAAAATTTTTTTTAATTATTTTTTAAAAAATTCGTTTTACTTTTTGTTGTTCTGTTTGAGTGAATTCCACTAACCTATCTTCCAGGTCATTGATCCTTTCCTTTGCTTCATCTAGTTTCCTGTTGAACCCTTCTAGCGTATTTTTTATTTCAGTTATTGTTTTCTTCAGTTTTGTGACTTGGTACTTACCTATATTTTTTATCTGTTTGTTGAAGCACTCCCTGGGTTCATCTATTCTTCTCCTGAGATGAGTGAGTATTTTTATGACCATTACTTGGAACTCTTTATCAGGTCAATTATTTATCTCCATTTCACTAAGGTTTTTTCCCTGTAGTTTTATCTGGTTCTTTCATTTGGAACATATTCTTCTGTTTCCTTATTTTACTTGGCTTTCTCTGTTTATTTTTATGCATTAGGTGAAACAGCTATCTCTCCTAGTCTTTAAGGAATGGTCACAGGAAGACAGAGGAATGTTTCAGTCTGCTTTCTGTGCAGTGCCTTAGGGATTATAGCCTGCTAAGAACTGTGTCTCAAATTGTTTCAGTCCCACAGGGCCCAGAAATAAAAGTTTCTCTGGCCATTAGAACTGGGCATTCAATGGGTATCCATTCTGTGGACTAAATGGACCCACCAGCCTTGGTGGGACCACAGGAGAATGCCAGGCCAGGGTTTGCCTGCCCACTGGATTTAACAGGGAAGGGCCATGGGGGAACACATGGCCTGGGTTCTCCCACCTGCCAGGCTTAGTAGGGTGGGGCCCCAGGAAGCCCTAGCTTGGGGCATGCAGTGCTATGAAGGTAGAGGGAGCCTGTAAGAAATGGTGCCTACCAGTGCCTCCATCCCTGGAGAGAGTTTCAACAGACTCCTACTCCTCCAGAAGATGTTTTAAGGTTAGCCAGTAATCTCCTTCACATGTGGTTGAGGTACTTTGCAACTTGCTACTTTTGTGCTAGGTCCTAGGATAAGTAAGTCTGTGCTCAAGCCCCTTAAGAATGCAGTATCAGTTTTTCATAGCTCTTGGTGTCCCCTGGATATAAGTTTCATGGGTTTTCAAACCCAGACATTTTGAGGGCTCATCTTTCTTTGTATTTCTCATGATTTGAAGTACCTGATATGGTGCTTGAACCCTTCACTCCTCAGGAATATGCTCTACATTTGTGAGATCCCTCCCATTTATAGGTGTGGCACTGGTGGTTAGAGTTTTTGGCAAGACCATGTCTCTGCCTCTCCTACCCATCTTGATGTGGCCTTTTTATTTTTTGTTGTGGAGGAGCTGTTCATCTACTTTATAGGTCTTTTTCAGAGAGAATTGCCCTGAATGTAGCTGTAAATTTGATGTATCCGTAGAAGGAAGTGACTCCAGGGTCTCTGCTGCCATCTTGAATTGCTTCCACCTTTTTTATCTTTATAGTTCAATAGTTAGCTATAATTTACATACTTGTTTTTATCAGGATTCTGGGGAGATATTGTATATTCTTAATCTGTCTAGTCATTTCTTCTTCCTATATTTCAGATCCATTTTCCTTATAATCATTATTTGAAAGATATTATCTTTATGTTGAATCATTTTTTGCCTGCTTTAATTTTCACCTCTCATTGGTCATTTATTTATTCTTGACTTTTTTTTTCCTACACATTATGGTTCTGTTAAATCTTTTCTTATTTATCCATATCTATTCTACTCATCACTTTCTTTTTAACTTAGGCAATATATTTGTAATGAAACTATTTATTTCTGTATTTGTTTCCTTAAGTCCTGGATGTTTTCATATGTGTCCATATGTTTTCATCTAATTTGGAGTTTTTAATTATACAATTTTGAGCTCTTTTTATATTATGTCAATTTTTTGGTGTTTCTCCACTTACGTATTGCTGCTTTTATTTCTTAGATGATACTTTTTCCTGTGCAGAGTTCGTTGTCTCTCTTCTGCATTTGTTGTTTTTCTTTCATTCTTGGTTCATTCTTTCATTCACGTGTGTTTATAGTATGTTTGCAAAAGTTACTTTTCAATTATCTCTCTGATACAGGCATATTTATGCAAACATTTTATTTGTTCTAATGAAATGTGGGAGATGTTCCTTTGATACTTACATTATTTGGGACCAATCTGCCTTTCCTTACTCCACTCACCACTTTTTTCTGTTCCTTTTCTTGAGACCTGGCATTTCTGGGGTCTATAAAGAGAGCTGGGATGAGGCTGGGTTTATCTGAGACTTTGATCTTTCTTCTAAGACTCAATTACTTTTCTGTTAGCAGAACCCACTCTGTGCAGACAGGAGAATAATCTTAGTTGGAAGGGAGCTTAGTCCTCAATTCTCTAGCTTTTACCAAGAGAACATTTCCTCTAAGTAGACCACCTTTATCCACTACTTTTGGAAATGAGCTGGAAGGAGTTTTGCTTGGTATTTGGGCCACAGAAATAGACATGCATGTAGACAAGTCACTCTTTCCTTTTGGGAACCAAGGTACTTATAAGAAGCATGAGCACTGGTCTGCTCTTAGATCCTGTTAACTTTTACAAGGGTGAGACTTCACAGGGGGAAGTCTTCAGATTTTCAACTCTGGTTGTTATTGCATGGGCTAGTGAATCTAAATCAATATCCTAGAATTAGGAAGCCTGCTCACTACCTTGCAACTCTTGCTACATCCTCCTATGCCATTTTATCACTAGCAGGGATAACTTTTTGTTTCCATAGACTGATTCTTTTGCCTTATTTTTTGACAGATTCAGAATCTGATTAAGAAATAGAAAGGTGTAGGACGCCCGGGTGGCTCAGCAGTTGACTATCTGCCTTTGGCTCAGGGCGTGATCTCGGTCCAGGGATCGAGTTCCACATCAGGCCCCCTGTGAGGAGCCTGCTTTTCCCTCTGGCTGTGTCTCTGCCTCTCTTTCTGTGTCACTCATGAATAAATACATAAAATCTTTAAAAAAAAGAAAAAGAAAAGTATTAATCATTGGTCCCTATATAACCTTCCTCATCTCTTTCTCTGATAGTACAATGTCCTGGAGAATAGGAAGCCCTAGTTACTCCTCTTATCTCTGCTATAGTTCACAAAGTGGTATGTCAGAGCTTCTAAGCATGAAATCTTGCCCCTTGACCTTTCTCATTATTAACCATTTTTCCTCCAAATTCAGAAAGTTGGAAGATATTAATGAGTATGTTTTTCACTTATTTTTTTCAGTCTGTTTTGGCAGGGATGGGAGCAGTGGAAGGAATTGAGCGCTATGCAAACCCAGAACCTTCCGTTCCTTGTTTTGGTAACTATATTTTATGATTTAAGGCATAAAGTTGTAACTACTCTTTCTGACTGCTACTGGTATATTTTTATTGGATCTTATTACATTCTGTGCATTTTATAGACTAGTGGATTCAAAGAATTCTAAAAATTCTTGCAACATTTCCCAGATGTTACAAAGGACACAGAAGTTTTAAGTACACAGTTATTCATAAAAGTAGTCTGGATATAATTTCCTAAGTCTTGTGAATCTTATCATATCATGAACTTCAGTAAAAGAATTGTGCTACAGAAATAGAGGTAGGCATTTTATGTTCTAAATCATCCAAGGAAGACAATCTTGGTTTTTCCTTATTTTACTTCCCTAATTGTTTCAGGGAAGTATAGGAGCTAATCTCAAAAAGACCTCTCCTAACTGTACCTTAGTATTTTTAGATGTTGAAATAAGCTGATGATCAAAGATTATGTTGAATAATTGCAAGTCGTAGCTAGAGAATAAGTAATACTCTAATTAGACTCTCATGGAAGGCTTAATCTGTGCCAGACTCACCTAGGCATCTTCTTCCCCAAAAGGTTAAGTATTTAATGTTAATTATGATTTATTTCTACCTAACTGTAGGGGTTCTAATAACAATAGAGCAATGTTAAGCAAATAAGACACAGGAAGGGTAGCATAACAAATAAGTGAAGGTCCCCTATCACCTTTGCTTAACCTCCTGAATTTGTAGCTATGTTTTTGGGTACCAGTTTTCTCATTGATGTTGGGAAATATAAAGTGTCCCTGAGCTTCTAAGAGAGCTGTGCTTCCTGTTAATTTTCTAAGGTAATTTAGACCAAGAAGCATGTGAAGGCACTACAAGGTTCTAAAAATTTCAGCGTAGAATATAGAATATTTAACAGGAAACAAATCACCAACAATTCAATGGTATATTTCCAGAATATGAGAGGATAAATAAAGTGATGACAATATGAGTAATTTGATCACCATGATCACTAAGCAAGCTAGTTAACAATCAAGCCATCACAAAAGACTGCAAAGGGAAAAAAAATTGCTTTTTGTGTTCAACTTTTGCTATCTGAAGTGTGAATGTGTCCCGGTGGGTGAATAAATGGTTGAATATTAATCATCCTTGCCTGCCTGGCAAAGCTTCCTGGCTTTCTTGGCTGTGACTGGTACACTAGTTAGCTTGTTTTCTAGACTGGCAGCTGCCCATCCCCTGGAGAAGCACTCATGCATCTCTTTCCCTGCCTAAGGGAAAGCTTTACTTTTCTAAGTTTCATCTCTTACACTTAAATCAGTGTAAGCAAAGCATGCTCAGTGGTGCCTTGTGTTTCCATCTCATTCATCAGGCTTCAGCCTGACATGTTGGGCTGCCTTAGTACAGTTTATTATTACCATTCTTGGCCTGTGTTGCCCTAAGCAAAGTCTAGCCAAAAGCTTAATAACACTTCCAGCTATCTTCTCCGTATCTTATTGTTTATTTTTACATATTGGTTATGTTTATCACTCAAAAATGTTTTATTCCATAACTGATAACAGAAATTAATATAAATTTTTATGATCATTTTTATATATGATAATATAAAGGTTGCAAACAAAATCTTTCTTGCATTGTGTTCTGAGAAGCAAAATATATTTTTAGAAAATAAGGATATTCATTTGAGTTCTCCAAAATTGATAAGAAATTCTTGTTTTCCCAATTGTATTTTAGGAACTAAGGAAAAAATAAGAGTGTTTCTTGATTTGATAATGTTCTAAATGAAGTAGGATTTAAAAGATTTATCTGAATCATCACCTTTATCATCTGGTCTTATTTTAGCTTCTGTTTTGCACTGCAGATTTTTTTTTTAAGGAAATAAATTGAAATGAATTAAGTCAATGTAAAGAAACTATATTTCATTCAATACCAAAAGACATCCTTTAGAATTTTCTAAATTTAAGCAGTATTACTGAAATTAAATTTATTTTACCAAAATGAGGATAACTGCTTGGGAGTACTTTCAAAATCTAGATACCTAATAGCAACAATTAAAAATTGTAAACTTAAAAGAGTAATGATTTATTTTTTATCAGAAATAGTCAAGAGAATAAATTCAAGCTTTAATTTTATGCCCCAGTCAAGAAGAACAGCAAAAGTAAGATTATAAAGGATATATCCAAAGTGAAAACAGTACTCCTGTAACCACAGAAGTATATGACTTTTTCAATTAATATCCAAGAAAAGGGAAAAATTTATGAAATGTTTAAGAATAGTGTGGTAGAGAAAAAGGAATTCTCATGCACTGTTGGCGGATGTATAAATTAGTTTAGCAACTATAGAAAACAGTGTGAAGGTTTCTCAAGAAATTAAAAATGGGACTACCTTATGATTCAACAATCCCAGTTCTGGGTATATATCCCAGAAGGAAATGAAATTTGATGAGATATCTTCATTCCCATGTTCACTGCAGCATTATTCATAATAACCAAGACTTGGAAACAACCTAAATGTCTGTTGGAGGATGAATGGATAAAAACATATGTGATATGTATATATACATATGTGTGTGTGTGTGTGTGTGTGTGTGTGTGTGTATATATATATAGGTATAATATGCATGCATTTATGATAGAGTATTTCTTAGCTACAAAAATTTAGGAAATCCTGCTATTTGTGATAACATGGATAACATAGTCAGTTGCTAAGTAAAATAAGTCAGACACAGAAAGATAAAAACTACCTGGTATCACTTATATGTGGAATCTTAAAAGCCAAGCTTATAGAAATAGAGAGTAGATTGGTGATTGCCAGGGTCTGGGGTATGGGGGAAATAGGGAGATGTTGATAAAATTATTCAAATTTTCATTTTTATGTTATAAGATGAATAAGCGCTTGATTTTCAAGTAACTGTAGTTAATAATACTGTGTTGTATACTTGAAAGTTGCTAAGAGAGTAGACCTTAAATGTTCTCACCACACACACACAGGATAACTCTGTGAAGTGATGAATGTGTTAACTAACTTTATTGTGATAATCATTTTGCAATATATATATGTATCAAATTATCACATTGTACATGTTAAACCTACACAAGATTATATGTCAATTATATCTCGATAAAGCTGAAGTTAAAAAAAGTCGATATTTTGAAAAATGAACCCAGAGAAGATCAAATTGATATTAAAGAATGGCTACAGTGGTCCAAGGGGAAAAAAATAAGAATAATGTGAATATTTTTCTCATTGTTATCGACATCATGTTTCCCATCAACAGAAAATACTTATGTAATACTTATTGTTTTTTTTATTTTTTAAGATTTTATTTATTTATTCATGATAGAGAAAGAGAGAGAGAGAGAGAGAGAGGGGCAGAAGCAGGCTCTATGCCAGGAGCCTGATGCAGGACTCAATCCAGGGACTCCAGGATCACACCATGGCCAAAGGCAGGTGCTAAACCACTGAGCCACCCAGGGATCCCCAATACCTATTGTTTTAATGAAATTAAAACATTATCTCCAGGGGTGCCTGGGTGGCTTAGTAAATTAATCCTCCAATTCTTGATTTTGGCTTAGGTCATGATCTCAGAGTTGTGGGATTGAGCCCCACTCAGGGCAGAATCTGTCCCTCTCCCTCTGTTCCTACCCCTCCTACTCCCTCTCTCAAATAAATGAATAAATAAAATTTTTTTAAAAAACCTCATTAACTCCGTATTTAATCACCTATGAATATATACGTATGTAGGCACATGCATGCATGCAAACACATATATTTGGTTGCAGAAAAAATAAATTATATGTGGAAGATGTTATTCAGTTAAATTCAAGCCAAAGAATTTAGTTAGATAACCTTGAATGGTTTTCTAAAATTTCTTCATTACAATGAAATCTGGGTTTCACTTCATGTACTCTCTACTTCATTAATTTACCCAACTGAGTTGAAAAGTTTTTCCTGATTTTTATGTCTTTGAGGAGGTACTATGGCTCTGTTGATTCTGGAGCAGGCTAATCATAGAATTAAAAGCAAATGTAAATGCTGACATTTTCAGATCCAAAGTCTGTAGTTTCCAGCCTACTGTGGTCTATGGAATTAGAGCTTCTTCGTTTTCCAGAGTGTTAGGTCAAATTATTTTTCAAAGGACATAAACTCTGATTAATACAAATACCTTTTCTTCTGATATCTAACAAACTGGATATCTTTATTTTAACGAATAATAGGGTACTGTATCAGTTTCCTATTGATGATATAACAAATTACCACAAACTCAGTAGTCTAAAACAATGCAAAAAAAATTTTTTATGGTTCTGAGAGTCAGAAGTTCAAAATGGGTTCACTGGCTAAAACTAATGTGTTCATAGGGCAGTGTTTCTTCTGAAGGTTCTACTAATTTTATAGCAGACAAATCTGGGCAGATACAATATTGATCATAAGTAATGAGATGTATTGTCATTTACTTATTTTTTCAAATATGATGTTCTGAGAAAGTAATTACTTTATTTTTGTGGTATTCTTGCCAAAAAAGAGTGTCCTTAATATAATCATGAGAAAACATAAGAGAAACCAAAATTAAGGGATATTTTTAAGGGAGAAAATAACTGATTAATGTTTTTCAATCATGTTATGGTCATGAAAGACCAAGACTAAGGAGCTGTGACAAGTTTGAGGACATTAAGAAGGCATGACAACTAGAAGCAAGGTAGGATCCTGGTCCAGACAAAAAAACAATAGAGAGAAAACAAAAGAAATGCAAATAATGTCTGTAGTTTAATGGTATTCTATCAATATTAATTCACACAATTATTCAAAATTATATTAAATGTTAACATTAAGGCAGACTGTGTGATGTGAGAACTCTGTACTATTTTTGCAACTTTTCCATAAGCCAAAATTATTTCAAAATTTAGAAAAGTTTTTTTAAATACCTTCTTGAACGCTATCAAAATACCAAAGAAGCCTGCAGTTAACCCACTGCCCCTGATCTCATTATCCATGATTATTACATGGATGAGGTTGTCGTCTTTTCTGATGATTTTCCTATCAAAATATTCTACATCCTGCCGCTCTGTGACTTGGTATAAGGTCAACAGGTTGGGAGCTATTGCATTTCTCCACTATACTTGCCCCACCATTAAATTAACTCATACAGTCCAAAACTGGGCTCCCTGCTCAGTGGGGAGTCTGCTTCTCCCTCTCCCTCTGCTCCTCCCCCCTGCTTGTGCTTTCTCTCATTCTCTCTCCCAAATAAATAAATAAAATATTTAGAGGTACCTGGGTGGTTCAGTGGTTGAGCATCTGCCTGTGGCTCAGGCCATGATCCCGGGGTCCTTAATATAATGTAATGTAATGTAATGTAATGTAATATAATATAATATAATATAATATAATATAATATAATAATATGATAATAATATGATAATAATATAATATAATATAATGTAATATAATGTAATAGAATATAATATATGATGGAGTCCCACATTGGGCTCCCTGCAGGGAGCCTGCTTCTCCCTCTGCCTATGTCTCTGCCTCTCTCTCTCTCTCTGTGTGACTATCATAAATAAATAAAAATTTTAAAAAATCTTAAAAAAATAAATCTTTCAATAAAAAACTCATTAGAATATAACTTTTTTTTTAAGAATATAACTTTTAATCCACCTTTAAGCTGACAATATTAGGTTTTTAAAGGAGAATGTAAGTTAATTCTCACAGCAGTCTTAAAAAAAAAGTCTGAGTTTTTCTGGGTCTTTAGTTCTTTCCCACAGAATGAAGTTAGTAATTCTCTCAGTTAATTACCAAAGTTCTGTGAAGAGCAAATAGTCATCTGCAGGGAACGTGAGGTAAGAGTATTAACATTGAATAGTGATGAATAACCACACACCTCTGATTAAGTGCCTTGAAATTTAATGTCACATTTTAAAATTTTTGTAAAGCTTTTCTTTATTTATTTGACAGAGAGAGAGAGAGAGCGCACAAACAGGGGAAGCGGTCGGCAAAGGAAGAAGCACACTTCCCGCTGAGAAGGGAGCCCTGTGTAGCTCCATCCTAGGACCCTGGGATCATGATCTGAGCCAAAAGAAGGCGGACATGTGACCGACTGAGCCACCTAGGTACTCAAAAATTTATTGTCACTTGAGGGAAATCTGTGGTGCTTCTATGTCTCTTAACACTCCTAAAAATGAGAAGGTGGTTTGGGGAGATAGATTTATATTCAGAAGTTTTTAAATATGTCCTCAAGAAGCAGGGCAGGGCTGGGGCACAGTACTCTACAAGGAGCCCTGAGGAGATTGTTTGAGCAATAGCCTAAGTGTCATATCTTCTTTTAATTTCCTCACCATCTTTCCCCTCTTATGGTGCTAATTTACTTTGCAATGTGTTCCAGTAATTTGAATCCCTCTTTAATAGATTGCAAACCCTTTTTGGAAGAGAATTTTCCTTATTCACTTTTATAACTTATTTAATGAATAGCACACTGCTCTGCATATAGTGTTTAGTAAATATTGGCTGAATTCAAATAAGGAAATATAGCTTTTAAATTTTAACATTTCCCTTAAAAAGTCATTTTTAAAAATCTGAAAGAGGTGTGTGTGTGTGTGTGTGTGTGTGTGTGTGTGTGTCTGAAGAAGATCAAGCCAGGAAGAGAAAACACTATATACAGAGAGCCTGTGTGAGGAGACTATGACATTTGTTATTCTAGGCAGTATCATTTAGGCAGTGGTTCTCTCAACCAGGAGTGATTTTGCTCCCCCAAGGAGCCACTTGGCAATGTCTGGGGACATTTCTAATTGTCATGAGTCATGGATTATGGATTGCTGCTGCTGGCATATAGTAAGTAGAGACCAGGGATGCTGCTAAATGCTCTGGAATGTACAAGACAAATAATTATCTGGCTCAAAATAACAACAGTGCCAAGGCTGAGAAACTGGTATAGACAACACCAAGGTGGGGTCAGTATAAAAAAATAGAGATTTTATTAGGACATTGCCCTTTTCCAAATAAATGTAAAATTATGTTATTATGTGCTTGCTTTTTTAAGTATGTATTTTTCTCACTTGCACTCCTATTCCACAAAATAGTATTATTGTGAAAATGAAAATCTTTGCCTTTAGAGTAGAAGCAGGACTTAGAATAGCTTTCTTCTAAGGACTTTATTATTCTGGCATTCTGAAATTTTTTTCCCTCTCTGTGATCTTACCAGAAAGATAGCTAAGCAGACTTCTATTATAGCCTTATACCTAGGTAGGATGAACAGTTCCTGCCTTTTAGGAAGGCAAATTTAATTCTACATCTTTTCCTCCTTTGCTTTTTTTTTGTTGGAGTTGGGGGAGAGAGATAGTGTATGCACTTCAAGATTGTGGGATAAAACTCAATGTGATAAAAGTAAAGTTTGAAAAGAGTGACTGCCAAAACTCAGTGACAAAGATGAAAATATGAATAATGTCCACTTCAGCAGTGTGGCCACATTTAACTTGAGTTAAGGATTTCAGTTAATCTATATTATTTTAAATTTATAGAGTATTCACTGAAATGGGTTTTAAAAGTGACTACAGCAATTGAAATCATGATATGAGATATTTGGTGATCATCTGAGCCTGAAGGTCATGACTGAATAAGGCTGAGGAATCCTGGCTTGGAACCTGGAATCCCTGAGTTAGTCTAGTAATTTTGTTGGTTTGCCTTAGACTCTGGATCTAGGATAATCCAGGACAGAGTCAAATTTCTTGAGCTGTGTGCTAATGCAAATTTTGAGATGAGATACTCCTCAGGCAGTCAACCAACCAATAATCAGCTCAGGGTCATCCTTGTACCATGGATGGAACATATTGTCAGTATTTAAGGCATAAAACTCATTTTGGTGAAATGCTCAGGCCACTTGACATGACTCTTTTACAATAATTTACTGTGCTTGTTGACATATCGCATCCTCCATCCTCTGAGTTCTGATTCGAACCTCTAATAATGTGTTTACAGTAGTCTCTTCAATGATATGAACAATTTGCCTATGAGCTGAAATATGCAGTATGATAACCATTATTATACATCTACCCATCCTGCAAGCCCAATTCATAGTTACTAAGGCAAACACCTCCTCACCTACTTTTTGCTTTCAGGTCCTGAATTTTTGTCTATTTTTTCTGTGGTGAACAAGACGTTTCATAGCTCAGCAAAGTCTCATAACTTTTTTTTTAATAAACAGGCTGTAAAAGGCAGCTGCATCTAGCTATAAGACATCAAGCAAGTGACCCAGGACTTGTTATTTTTCTTCTCAGTTTCTGTAGCTAAGGCAAGGGCTTTTTCTTGGCCTCTACTCAGTAATATGCAAAAGCCTGAAGCTTTTAAAGTGGGAGAAGGAAACAGAGAAGGTAAGCTTTTGTTTCACAAAGAAATCCCAGCAAGTTACCTTAGGGATACATTATTAATTAGCTCCACTTGTTGACAGTGCAGGGATCACTTTGTTGATGTTCATCACGTCTGTTGGTTAAAAAAAAAAAAAAAAAAAAAAAAAAGGAGGGAGGAGATTGAATAACATCAGTACGCTTACAATCGTTCTCTGTTTCTGCTTTATATTTGGAAATTTAGTACAGTGCATGGCTGTCTCTGCAATTGTGGTGTAATAAACATCTGTGGAAGATGGTTTAACATGTTTGTCTCTGCAGAGCCCCATAGCAAATAACATGTACGTCATCACGCTCAAATAACTCTTAGAGATGGCCTATAACTACTGAGCACATATCAGGGAATGAGGTATAATTTATATCCTGATACAGAAAGAAAAAAAGTAAAAGAAATCTGACCGACTAAAAATTTCTCATTAACTTTTGAGAACTCAAATAGTTCTTCTTTCCTGGTTTCATCAGGAAAGTCTATGTTTAGCATGTACTTTGGGTCAACACTCTATTCTGCCAATGATACAAAAAAAAAAATCCACACTGTGCCATCTAATTTCCCGTATCTTGTCCCTTGTAGAATTTCTAAAACATGGATACAGATGCCTTGAGTACAGATGTACTCTTTATTAGCAAGTGGCTTCGTTCTTTTAGTTGCCTCCATGAAGATTCCATGATCTGGGACTGAACTGGCTACATAATTGGCCAAGTGCAAGTGGCAAATGACAATGAGAAGCCTCTTGTTTAAAAATTATGAAGAGGGGCATCTGGGTGGCTCAGTTGGTTAAGCATTGCACTCTTGATTTCCACTCAGGTTATGATCTTGGCATCTTCGGATTGAGTACCATATCAGGCCCTATGTCAGCTGGAAGTCTGCTTGAGATTCCCTCTCTTTCTCTCCCTCTGCCCTCCCCCCTCACACCAAATAATAAATAAGTAAATCTTTAAAAATAAATAAAAATAAAAATTATGAAGAATTTTGAGATGGAAACAGCAGGGCATTAAACAAGCCTGGAATGGATGGAATCCTCTGTGAGGACTCAAATTGCACAACCACAAAAGCCCAAAACTGGCATACCTAATAAGACCCATGCCCATGAAGGTTATTTGGAAATGATGCCCATTAGATAGACATTCTACACAAGGAAAGCCCTGTGCATATCATTTTTTTATTATAAAGTCCTTCACATTACTGTATAATGCTTCTAATGGTATTGAAAAGCCCAACCTATGCCATTTTTTATAATTTTGGTCTAGTGGAAGTCCATTGAAGTACACATATTTAGAGTGCAAAACTTGGCAATTCTCAACATATGCATCCTCGGTAATAAATGTTTCTATCATCCTCCAAAGCTTCTTTGTGCCTTTTTGTAATCCATCCTTTCTTCTCCTTCACCCTGCCCAATGGCAACCACTGATATGCTTTCTGTCTCTGTAGATTAGTTTGAATTTTCTGCAGACATAGAATATGTACATTTGCCTAGCCTTTTTCCCTCAGCATAATGATTTTGAAGTTCATTTGTATTGCTACATGTATAAATACCTCATTCCTTTTTATTGCTGATGAATATTCCTTTCAGTAAACTGTTTACCCATCACATGTTAATAGATATTTGTGTTTTCTCTGGTGTTTGGCTCTTATGTGTAGAGCTGCTATCCTTGTGTCAAATATGTTTTCTTTTATTTCCTAGGGTGAATACCTGGGATAGGAATAGTTGAGTTACACAGTAGTTAAATGTAAATGTAATGTTAAATGTTTAAATTTTTAAGATAATGCCAAACTGTTTCCTGAAGTGGTTGTTCCATTTTATATTCCTACCAGCAATGTGTGAAGGTAATGTAAGAAATGTTAGAATTTGGAGCCAAGAGCCAAGAAAAAATTCTTGAGAAGTCTTTGGGGCAAAATGGTGGTTTTATTAAAGCATAGGACCAGTGGGCAGAAAGAGCTGCACTGGAGTTGTGACAGGTGATTGATTATATACTGTCAAGTTGGGAGGGGGTTAGGGACAGCACAAGCCTCCAGGATATTTTGGAAACAGGGTTTCCAGAACCTTAAGGGGACTAGCAATCATTAGGAAAAGGTCATTTATTACTGTTTAGTAAACTCTGAGTCATGAAACCCTTTACATGTATATCATTGGGCCATATGCCTAGAGGATGATTGCTAACATGTATCTTAGCAAGTCGAGACAAAAGAAGTTCCCAAAAGAATTTTTATATGTTAAAGTAGACTCACAGGACCCTGGGGTCAGGCTAAAATTGCCTTTTGCCCTCAGCAAAGTGTCAACATCAAGACAGTTGAGCTTGCAGAGGAAGGTCACTCTACCTGTTTCAAGGACTTGTCACAGGGCTGTAGGCAATAAGGAGATTTAATCTTTTTTTTTTTTCTTTTGCCTTTGTTCCCATATTAAAGGTTCTAGTAGTTCACATACTCAAAACACTTGATATGCTCAGAGAAGATCAATTAATGTAGTATTTAATTCTCCTCTAATATTACCTTAAATTTACTTGTAGAGAATTTCTCAGAGAATTCTGATTTTTATTTCCGAAATTTTATTATGAAAAGTTTCAGGCAGAAAAGTTGAAAAAAATGTACAGTGAACACTCATATAAATATATATGCCACATAAATCTAATAATTATTATTTTCATATGTTTGCTTTATTACATATGTATACACTATCTCTCCATCTATCCAGTAAGCACTCAATTTTAAAGGATAAAAGAAAATGTTTAAGTATAACACAGATGTCAGGCACAGATTGTCAACTAATAAAAATTATGTTTTCTTCTAAGATTTTTTGCTTACAGCTTATATTTCCTTGTTAGATTAAGAAATCAAATCTAGAATAGAATTTGGAGATCATGTGCTTCTCAACATCCTCATTTTCTTCTTCATTACACAAATGAGGAATCTATGGCCAAATCAAATGATTGGTGCAAGGTAATTAGAAGGTTAATCGTGCCTCAAAATTCATGATTTCTAGATCAACATTCTGTGCAAAATCCACATTTTCTCACAGTATTTTGTTGTGAGATTCATATTTCAATGAATTTAATGAAATTTAATGAATTATAATGAATTTAATGAATTACAGTGAATTTGACTGAATGAGTTTAATGAAATAGGAGATTCATATTTTAAATGACTGTGTTCCTATTTGTGAATTTTAAAAATTATTTTGCAGCCATTTATGAAGATACAGTTCTGTATTATTAAGTATATACAAAAGCCTGTGTTTTTAAAGTTCAGAGGAATATTAGTATCCTCTATGTTTTTCCAATCCTAGTGCCCATTTAAAATTTGACTTTGAAGTGAGTGGGTTAAGTACTTTGAAATAATGTTTAAGAAAATTAAGTTATTTTTTTCTAATTTTCTTTATTTGGAGTGAGATATTAAATATATAAATGACCCATATTTTTTGCTACTTTTTTGTCTCCATTTACAAATCTTTGGGACATTTATCTTCATGCCAGCAACTCCATCAGGGGATTTTTCAGATGAAGGAAGAGGAAATGGAATTTAGAGAAATCCAATTTTATTTGTTAATAAGAGGGAAGTTGAAAGTAATGGTTAAAATTGGATTTTTAAGCTATCAGTGGATGTAATTTATTCCATCATGCCGGGTCTCCATTTGCCTTCTCTTTATTGCAGGTAATTGAGAATTAGTCACGTTTGTTATTTTTAGCACTCCCCTATTTTGTCTGGAAATGGAAATGAAATCACAAAAACAGGTAAAAAAAAAAAAAAGCTATCAAAAATATCTTTAAAATCACCACTCCTCATTCAGTGAGCCAGGAAATATTAGGAGACTTGGAAAAAGGATTGTTCCAAGGTAAAAACTAGGTGGGTTTTGAGTTGATTATTCATTTAAATAATCAAGATTGAGTCGAATCACTGAGAAGATCTCCTTGCCATGCATTCTAAAATGTGCTGGTACTAAGAAGAGAGCAGGAAACACTTATTCATTCATTTTACTACTGTTTGATTTTGATAAAGTGAATTTTTGAAAGTTTGGAATAGGACTTTTAACTTCCTTTTTTCTCTTTAACCTTGAAAGTATACCCATTAAACAAACTGTTGTGGTTTTTGTTTTTTTTTTAGAAAAAATATTCCAGATGCATATAAAGCTTGATGGTCAGTAGACAGTTTAAGCTTAAAAATAAAAAGACTGATTTATATTTCTAGATACCCTCAAAATAGAAAGTAGAGCTTCCAGTGCTATTTCTTTGTAAGGATTTAAATTCACGTACAGGCTGTTAATTTGAAGGGCATTTGAAGTTTGAATTATAATGCATCAGTCATCCTTGAAAACTCAGGCAATTAATAGACACAAATACAAAATTCCCTAAACAATATTTTTATCCACACTTCATTTATATATGCTTATAGGAATTACTCATGCTAAACTGCAATTTATCAAATCCCTGGTAACAAAACAAATCACTCTGTCATTTTATACTTAAAGTGTCAATACTAACTTTTTTCAATATACAGGTATGGCGTTTGATTGCAAATACTTAGTTATGCCTGAATTCTCATCTTAACAGTGAGGAGGAAAAATGTTCTATTTTAAGAATCACTGTGCCAGTTAAGTTTTTATTAACATAACAAGTTATTATTTCCTTCTTTCCTCAATGATCTTCTGACATCTTGACAAATTTAACACATCTACCAAGTGGAAATTATTCATATATCACCCTAGAGATCACTATCACCACTTTTAAATACATATATTCACAATAAGGACAAACCCTTATGCTTTGTTATAGGTCTTGTTTGCTTTTGAACCATGTGGCAGTCCTCTATTACTGAAAATAGAAAAAACTTCTCAATGAGTAACTTTAAAAAACAATGTGTATTACAAGTATTCACGGGCATTTACAAATGATTTGGCAATGTATTTGGAGTAACTAAATGCCAATATTTTATTCATTCTACTTTTGGGTTTTTATTTTAAACCAACAGATTGTGTTTTTTAATCTAATTTTTCCTTTGATCATATTTATGCAGGTCCATCAGAGTCCACAGAAATGCTTAAGAATTTTAATGGAAAGTAGGAAACATGGAAAATAGCCTGATTATATTACTGATTTTAAAAATACACATTTAAAAATAAATTTTAAAAAATAAAAATACACATTTAATAATTGACAATGGTAAAAACTTAATGTTGATAATTAATTTGATAAAGAAATTACTGGGGGTTAATAAATGCCTAGGAGTGAAATTTGGAGAAGGTAAGTGGTATATGCCATAAATAAATTATAATGGGGCAAAGAACTGGAGATCTTTAATTTGGAGAGATTTTTTAAGGTATCTTTGAAGATAACAACAGAAAGTCATCTTCTTTACCTTATCCCATGACCTTTACGCCTACCTCATTCTTAGTTTCAGCTTTTTCTAGCCCCTACCATGGGACTCACTCATATTCCCAAATCAGGATAGAAAGAGTGGGCAGGGGTGCGTGGGTGGCTTTGTTGGTAGAGCATGTGACTCTTGATCTTGAGGTTGAGAATTGAAAGCCTATATTGGGCATAGAGATTACTTTAAAATAAAATCTTAAAAAATAAAATAAAATAAAATCTTTAAAAAAGATAGAGAATGGGTATGTTTAGAGTCCTGTGGTTTTCAAGAATAAGAGCTGATTGTGGTATCTTTCTACAAAATAAAAGGTGGGTTCCCACGCATGAATATTAGATTCATTTTTATAGAAAAAGTTTTCAAGCTCAAGTTCAGTATTCATGTTCTGGCAGATACTAGTTTGCCTCTGAAGAAAATCAGACAGCATATTTGAAATCAGTATGTTCTTGGGATCCCTGGGTGGCGCAGCGGTTTGGCGCCTGCCTTTGGCCCAGGGCGCGATCCTGGAGACCCGGGATCGAATCCCACGTCAGGCTTCCGGTGCATGGAGCCTGCTTCTCCCTCTGCCTGTGTCTCTGCCTCTCTCTCTCTCTCACTGTGTGCCTATCATAAATAAATAAAAAATTAAAAAAAAAATTAAAAAAAAAAAAGAAATCAGTATGTTCTTCAAAATTGCAAGACAATCATGAACTTCTGGATTTGGGCATTTCCTTAACACCTCTCCCCTTGACTCCAGGACATATAAACATTTCAGTTATTTCTTTGACTTCAACCACATCTTTCTTTTTGATCTTAGAGTCTTCTGAACTTTTGTTGGGTATTTGATTACCAATTTTTTTCTATTTTGGAATTTTGAATTCCTTTCCACAGAAACTTGAACTTGTCCATTTGATTGGAACTTTGCACTTTTAATTTAGAAATCACAGGACTCGTTTCTGCCTGAAGAATCACCAAGGTCATAAAAGTGTCATATTTCTAGGATGTATGTAAGATTATGGCAACTGCTGACATGCTAATAAGCAGAACCTGTGGCCTCTTCTGGTTTATTTTTACTTTGTTCCTTTCCATGATTCTAGGGAGAAACACCATGCCTTGCACTTCAGCTTGCTGCTAAGGAGTGCTTAATTTTACACAGCCTGAAGGTTATTTCTTTTTCCCAGAATGTGAGAAATATTTTTGTCCTTTAAGCCTGGGAATCACTCTGTCTGGGAGTCCTGCCCAACAACTTGATCTAACAGTGTCTCAAGCTCTTTCTATCCTTTCATCCTTATTGCTATCACTGCCTAGTGTTTTATTACTCATTATTTCCTAATTTGTTTATTTGCCTTCTTCCTCTGCTGGAACACAAGATCCATGACCTGAGGAGCCAGATCTCTCTTGTTCACTAACGCAAAAGAACAGCGCCTGGCATAGAGAAGACTCTCAGGAAATGTTGGTTGAATGGCAGATTGGGTATTGACAAAAGAAGGTCTCTCTAAAATTATGGATGCTAGACATCTCTAAATATAAAACAATAACAATTAAAATGGTATCTTTTTTTGTCTAACTGAAAACATGGACTATATAGACTAAATCATTTTAGAAATAATGTTAAATATTGGGTTCATGGGTGGCTCGGTTGAGTGTCTGCCTTCAGCTCAGGTTCTGAAACCTCAATCCTAGGACTGAGCCCCATATCAGGCTCCCTGCTCAGCAGAGAAGTTACTTCTCCGTTTGTCCCTCCCTCTACTTATGCTCTTTCATGCTCTCTCTCTCTCTCTCTCAAATAAATAAATAAATAAATTTTTAAAAGAATGCTAAATATTAGAAATACCAGTTCTAATAATATTCTAGGCATAGTTGTTTTGTTCACAAATATTAATAATTGATAATTGTGTAATTGATTTTTAATTTTTATTTCTGAACTTCACTCATATGCTTACTGTCTGGCGAAAATGAAGCATTTCTTTGTGCTTTTAATGGTGTTTTAATTTAAAGATACATACATTCTTTGATGACCTTGGAGATAACTTTTTCAATTATCGTGGGTAGTTGTATCTGAAGGTTTGATTTCTCTTTTTCTGCTGCTGCTACTAGAATATGCCCTTGACTTTGCTCTTTTCTGAACTGATACTTTTGTTCCTGTCCAGAAATCAAAAATAGCTTGTGAACATTACATCATACATAATTTTTCCACCAAAACATTTGAGGATAACTTAGATTCATTTACTAGAGTTTTATTTTCCCAAATCTTGTAATACCCTAGAGTTCTGTAGTAACTAACCTTACACTGAATGCCAGAGGACATGCATTAAGCTCTTATTTAAAATCTATTTTAAAATCTATTTATGATGTATTTTAAATATTCAGTAGAGACTTCTTAAACATGCAGCCTTAGTTTATTGAAAATGGATTTCCTAAAACCAGGAGATTGGATATTAATATCAGGCATTTATGTAAAGACAGATTTTGCTAATCTATTATACAAAGGACTGATTATGATGATCATGTATTGTTTACCAGCCCAGTTATATTTTCTATGTTAGTAATTGCTATAGCCCACCCATTTCATTTTTATACTTTGTTTTCATTTTTAACTTATGTTTGATTCATGTTTCTGATTGAATGAAGATTGTTCATTAATACAGAAACTTCAAGCATTTCTGCTTTGCCATTTCAATATAACATATTTATATAAACTGTTTAAAAGTTCTGAAATTAGAACCAGTGGGATTTGCCACTCTAAAGACGTTGCCCATTTTATAGACATTTTGGTTGTCACAACTAGAGTGTGCTAATGAGATCTAGTGAGTAGAAGCCAGGGATGTACTAAACATTCTGTAACATACAGAACAGCTCTCTGCAATAAAGAATTATCTGGTTTAAAATGTAAATAGTCTGAGATAGAGAAACACTGGTTTATACAAACTTTTAAAAATTAGTGTACTTTAGATAAAAGGTATGCATACTTAATGTGACTATTAAAGTTCTTCAAAAAGGCTAAGATACTCAATAAATGTCTTCTTAGAGGAAAAGATGAATACTGGGGATAATAAGAAATGAAGTCATAGGAGTCATAGGGGTGCCTGGGTGGCTCAGTTGGTTAGCAGCCAACTCTTGATTTTGGCTCAGATCATGATCTCAGGGTCATGGGATTGAGCCCACATCAGGCTCTGTGCTCAGTGCAGAGTCTGCTTGAGATTCTCCCCCCCCTCCTCTCTCCCTTTCTCTCTTTCACCCTCCCTCTTCCTCTCCCACATTCTCTCACTCTAAAATAAATAAATAAATCTTTAAAAAATGTCATAGATAATGGAATAAAGGATTGTGTAGGTTTTTGTAGGCCATTCTAAGAAATTTAACTATTACTTTGCACGGGATAAGAACCTACTATACAGTATAGAGCAGAGGAGAAGAATAATCTACTTTATGTTTTCACAGGCTCCTTTAATTGCTATGGTAAATAGAATTCTAAACCTGTTCTCCAAAGTTCCTTTCCCCTCGTTATTCAATTAGTACTTATCTAGGTACTAATGTGAAGGGACTTTGCAAATGTAATTAAGATTATAGGCCTTAAGATAGTAAGATCATCACAGATTATCTGGACTTGTCCAATATAATCACTTAAGACCTTAAAACAGAGAAATTTCTCCATCTGGTGTTAGTCAAAGGGATGTAGCAGAAGAGAGAGGAAGGCAGAGGAGAGATTGAAAGTATAGGAGAGATGCCAGTCACTATTCGTAGCTTCAAAGGTGAAGAAAAAGCCATAAACCAAGGCATATGGGCAGCTTCTGGAAGCTGAGAACCACACCCAACCAAAAACCAGAAAGGAAATAGGAATCTCAGATTTATATGTCATAGAACTGAATCCTGTTGTCAATCCAAACAATTGTGGAAGCATGGTTTTCCCTAAAACCTCCAGAAAAGAGCACAACCCTGCTGACACCTTGATTTTGGCTGAAACAGAGAACCCACCAGCTGAGCCACACTGTTCCTGGACTTTGGACCATGGAAAACTATAAGATAATAAATAGTTGTTTTAAGCCACTAGTTCTGTGGTAATTTGTTTCAGCTACAATAGTAAACTAATACAGTTATTGTGCTGAGAATTATAGACTCTAGAAAGCAAGAGTAGAAACAGAAATAGCTAGGAATGGCTCTTGGTAACCTAGACAAGAGATGATAGTGACCTAGAATGAGGTGGTTCTGGTAGGAGTGATGAATAGCAGTTGGATTCTGGATATGTCTTAAAGATAGAGCCGATAGAATTTTCTAATGAATTGGATTTGTGTTATGAAAGAACTAGAGAATACAAGGATAATACCAAAGGTTTTGCTTGAACAACTGGGTAGATGGAGTTATCATGAACTTAACTAAATAAGACTGAGCAGATTTTAAGGGGAAGATTAAGATGTTGTTTTGGGGTATAGTTTATGATTCTTGTTTAGACTTTATTTTATACTATTTAGCACCAGGAGAGCAAATATTTGACACATGTGCCTCCTCAACCTTTTCCACTGTCATTGCTCATAGATCTTGTCACCCTTGTCAGCTGGTTCAAGACATTAATTACATCAGAATCCTTCTTAGCTCAGCATTCAAAGTAGCACTATCAAAGGAGAAGTGTCATAATTCAAGATGAAGCCATTTGCCATTCTTGCTGTTCTAGTGTCTCTTGAATCACACGCCAGGTATATAAAACATAAATACGTCTTCCTGTATATTGCTCAATAATTTAGCAATATGTCCGTATACTGCATTTGTCATAGAAATGTGTAGCTCTAAATTGTAGAGGTCTTCAGTGATTATGAACAATTTATTTTAATAAAACATACATCTCCTCTCATACTCCTCTAGTCAAAATATATTTCTTTTCCTCTTGATTAAAAAATAAATAAGAGGCACTATGTACAGAATTTCAGGAAACATTATTAACTCACCCTTTTTCCAGTCACACGGACATATAACTTTATCTTTGTTTATCTTGTGATCATGCAAGAGGACTGGATTTGAGGCTTCCTGAAGATGAACACCCATGTATTTATTTCTAAAATAAGCATGCAGGTTAGAGTTAGTGAGATGAGATCAAGAGATACTTTTGGTGAAACAGCAGACTGGGAGATGTTCAGTGAGGATGGCTTTTCTAGACATACTGATCAGCTTATAGGAGTAGTACTTGGGTTGGTGGCATGGTTGCTTTGTTTGGGGCAAGTGGTGAATGAGCCATGTCAGTCTGAAACTGTCATTTCTTATTGTTGGAAAACTGTTTAGCCAGCCATATCCCCTTGTATCCAATATTGTCTACCTCCTTAGTAGTTTCATATTACCCCACATGTGCCACTTAGCACTGCTGTGCACAGTATAGATTACTGGATGATACTCGTCACATTGCAGCTGGGCAACAATGACTAACCTGTAGGCATGGATTCTTGATTATCTGTAGGATCAAGTGGGCACAGTGCCTGGACCTGCTGACCAGGATCACAGCAATATTCTGTTGGTGGTGGAATGGTTACACTCTCACGGTCCTGTGGTCGCTGACATACCTGGATGTTCATACCCTAGGGCTTACTGACACACAAAAATACCCACAGGTGCGCACACACACACACACACACACACACACACACACACACAATTATGTCCTCCTACAATGCCATTTGGTCTTTTCCCAGCATCTTCTTACCCTAGATGCTCTTGAAATATTCCATTTGATTTCCTATACCATATCAGGCAAACGACAAAAGACAACACGCTGCCTTTAGAGAGGGTAGGGGGTGCTATCAGGACTTTGTCCTTAATGAATTTGAGTCAAACTGTTTACTCCCTGGCAGAACTGATTGCCATTGTTTACTCCCTGGCAGAACTGATTGCCATGACCATCTTTTCAGAAAGACCCTCTTTCTTCTCCTGGCCCTTGAGAATTATAGCATCTTCTGAATTTTCCAGACAGTCTGTTCATGCAGTATGGACTTTTCAGTTATATGTATTATTTTGGTGATTTGGGCATTTAAAGAATAAACTCCTGAATAGCAGGAAATATGGAACAATGTCTAGCTAATGGTGCATAATAAATATTCTTTGAATAAATCAAGATACCACTTTTTTAAAAGATTTTATTTATTTGTTTATTTATTTATTTATTTATTTATTTATTTATTTATTTATGAGACAGAGATAGTGAGAGAGAGACAAATAGGAAGGAAAGGGAGAAGCAGGCTCCCTACTGAGTAGGGAGCCCAACATGGGGGTTTGTCCCAGAACCCTGGGATCATGTCCTGAGGCAACCCAGACTGTTATATGATTGAGCCACCCAGGTGCCCTCAAACAACATTTTTTTTTATTATGATAGCATAATGGTAAAGAATCAAAGATTCAATAATTTTCTCCTGACTGAAGCCGCAAAATTCCTTTGGCACATTTGTTGATTTTTGCTGACTCTGAGTCAGGTAGACATATAAAGAAACTTTAAGTCTGGTTTAACTAATAATTTCAAGAAAAACGGAAGGTTTGGAAAATAAAAGAAATCTTGTCTTCCATAGAAATTGTATAAAATATATTTTGCAATTAAAGATTCTCCTTTTGGCTATCATAAAGACCAAACAGTCCTCTCTATAAATCAAGCTTGGCAAAGCTTATTTAATTTGGTATGCTTGGAACTTAACCAAACTAATTTATAAATGTCACTCATCCTTTTGTTAATTCATTTCACTGACAAGCTTTGAAAAGAATGTAGAGACATTTCATCACTGGGTCACCTGTGGGCCATACTTAGCACTAATTGGAAAGATGGCTCACTACAAGTGAGATATTAAAACATAGAAAAGAGGCTCTTGGTTCAAGATATCCTTATTTATTTCTTCTCAGTCATGCCATGCCGACAGATTATTATGTGTCCAATACCACCATTTTGCCATTCCGTATAGAAGTCAATGACAATCAAAACATCATTTGCAATTGTAGTAAAGAGCAACCACAATTTCATGTGGATTTCCCTTTTAGCATCTCAGAAGAATGGAATGTAGATAAGTATTGTGATGTGAGTTGAAATGAGACAGATATTATTATATATAGACAATCCCAGTGCAGAAGTTGTGGATAGCTTTATGATAACTATTTACTAGTTTGAAGATAATGAAAGTTTTCCTCAACTGAAGACTGAATAATTTTAGAGTCTATGCACAAACCTTTAATAAAGTTCATTAAAGGATGTGGGATATATTTGACTACTGACTCTTCTAGTCATGATTCACTTTGCTGGTTTATTTGGCTGAAAATGAAGTGCCCCAAAAGAACTGCCTGAATAATAATGTGTTTTTTTTAAAATTATTGCTTAAGTCAAAATAACTATATATAGTTATCGGTTCATATACAGAAAGAACTATGTGAATATTCAAAGCTGTCAGGATAGTTGGTTAGATTCATTCACTCATACAAAAGAATTTGTTGCACACCTACTATGTATTACTGTTTTAGGCATGAGGGCTATAGAAGACAAAAACTCCACCCTCTTGGAGTGTATATAAATTATAATCTATAAAAACAGGAGATCGGTGAAAAGAAATAAGCAAGTTTGTGAAGTGTTAGATGGTGATAAATACTATGGAGAAAAATAAAACAGAACAAAGAGAGTGATGGAGGATATATGCTTTTTAAATAGTGTGGTCAGGGAATGTTTCATTGGGAAGTTTACATTTAAGCGAATAGCTTGCATTTGACAACTGAGCAACATTTGTGTAAAGAGTACAGTAATCACAGTACAAAGGCCCTTGTCTGGGATGAGCATAGTGGGTTGCCAGAGGCTGAGGGCTAAATTAAAGTGAACGAAGGTAGGACAGAGGAGGTGAAGTCAGAGGAGAAATGAGGATTTAACCTCTTTATGCTTTATAGGTCAGAATAATGATGGGAATTTACTCATGGCAAGGTGGGAGCTATTGGAAAGTTTTGAGCCAGAGGATGATACAAACTGACTCATGTTGACAGGATCACAGATGATACGTTGAGCATAGCCATAGTTAGGGGATGAGCAAAAGGAGGAAAGTTTGCTTTTCATTTATTTGTTCATTCATTCATGCATAGAGCAAATATATATATTGAACATTTATAATGATTCTATCTAGAAAAAGAAGAGGAGTTTCCTGGGATTCAGTTAATTCATAAAATTCAGACCCTTTTGGTAAAAGCTATAAAAAATTCCTCTTTTTTCTTTTCCTTTTTTTTTTAACAAAAAGGATTTGAATTCCATGAGTGAACTGAGTCCCAGAAAAGATGACTTTATTTCTAATAAATGGAGAATTCCTGTCCACATTGAGTGTAACAAGTTCTGGTAAATTGGAGTGACTGATCTGGAGAAAATAAAACTAGTAAGCCAAAAAAAACCTCCAAACAACTAGTGTTTCATTGATGATTATAAGAAGTGGTTCTCTTTGAAGAGGAAGAACACTGGAATTATTCAGCATATATTGCATTTTTATAAATACATGTAGAATAAGGGCAGCCCAGGTGGCTCAGCGGTTTAGCGCCGCCTTCAGTCCAGGGCCTGACCCTGGAGACCCCGGACAGAGTCCCATGTCAGGCTCCCTGCATGGAGCCTGCTTCTCCCTCTGCCTGTGTCTCTGCCTCTTTCTCTGTGTCTCTGTGTCTCTCATGAATAAATGAACAAAATCTTAAAAACGTTTTTTTCTAAAAAAAAAAAAATATATATATATATACATAGAATAAGACTAACATATTATTTATATATGATTTTTTTAAAGTTTGGCAATATAAACAGCAGTGCTGTGATATTTGATTCAAAAGTAAGGCAATGAGAGGGTTCAGGAAGCAAAAAATGGGTTCGGTGAGCAGGTTATCAGAAATTACTCTGAGGATATTGGGATGACTTTCAAAGTTCATCATTAATGAAAAATTTGTTATTTATGTACTTTATGAGCTATAAGAAAATATAGCTGTGCTTTATTTCATAGACTCATTTCTGTTCAGTACTGTTTCATCTCTCTAGTAAAGACTGTAGGACTGATTATGATGTTTCTACATGCTCTTGTTTTCAGAGCATTAAAATAATCTTTTGCTTTGTTGAATAAAAGTAATATGTAGACAGGTCTGTACATAATTTTCACTCCACTTAATTTTAAGATGCCAAATACCACATGTTACTTTGATATGAAGATGCCCTTTTATGAGCTGCTGTGGATTTTCAACAATTCCTCAACTTAATTTTACTAGTGACTGCTACCCTGTGTCTAACATGTGGCTTTGGGAAGACATAAAAGCATTACTAAAAGCACTATTGGGAGCAATTTGCCAAAACCCTTAGAGGCATAATGGATTTTGCTAATAGATATTTTCTGGAGCTATGTTTTATAATTACTAGATCCAAATTGGTTCTATTTTTTCCCAGAGTCATATGGATATTCATATATGAAGTGCTAAAATTATGTTAAAACTTAGTTTACCAAATATTTTATTAGTGAAATAGTTTACTGGTGTAATAATGGCGGGGGGCAGAGTTGGCACTCTTTTGAATAAAATGAATTCTTGGTTTCCTATGATGTGAATTTCCACAAGGACAATATTTCTGATATCTGCATTGCTGTCATAAAGCACTACAGGAAGGTGATTTGTTTTATGAACTATATTTCCATATGCTTTTTGAAATATTCATTGTTCCCAGTGGTTGAACTCATTCTATGTTTTTACAATCTCTTCTCTAATTCCTAATTTTTGCCTCAGTCATCTACATCTCAGGAAATAGCACTGCCTTTACTCACCTGAAATGTGGAAGTTGTCTTCATTTCCTCTACCTATCCTCCCTACCTCAAAGTCCTAAAATCAATTCATCAATAAAGTGTGCCAATTTCATAGTGTGAATCTGTTCTTACTTTGTCCATTTTCGAGACTACCACCCTTTCCTGAACTCCGTCCTTTCTTAGCTGGACTCCATCATGAAAGTGTTAGCTAGTGCAGTCTAATTGATTTTCCTTCTTCCTCCACTGACCCCTCCAACAAAACAAAACAAAACAAAACAAAACAAAACAAAACAAACTCCACCAAGGAATTTTTTCTCTACACATTAGAACGGGAGCAGAAAGGCTAACCCAAATAAGATCTTTATTCTGACCTGCATAACACCGGTACATTACCATTTTAAGCTTAATTTTTACTTTTTATTTAAGGTTTCTTTCCAGTGCTCTTAATGTAGAAGTCTCTGAAGTTCTCAGGCTCATGTGCATTAAGTACCAATTATGCCACATAAACATCAATTGAAGACTCAAAGTGAAAACAGCTCTAGTCAGTGTGAGCTGTAGATGAGACAGTGCCCAGAGATCACATCAATTTCTGGAAATAAGTTACTTCCATTTTAATGTTCAGAAAAGGATCCATTTGCTTCCATAGCTTGATTTTTATGTGACCTTTGGGTTCCTTCTTGCTACAACATTCAGACATACAGGGGCTTCACTGATGTTAATTAATTTCTGCAGCAATTTGGAGGTGTTAATAGGAGAGAAGCAGTCAGAGAAAGAATGTACTGAGTAGGAGAGCTGCATGGGTCAACCCGTTAGAGAGAGCCTTGAGTGCTTAGGATTGTAGTCATCATGTATGCCCGGGACAATGGCTTTGTTCAAGGATGAGGTCAACTGAACGTTTCTGAGCCCTGAGTCATAAAGGGAGAGCTTTCTTGCCATACTAGAAAGTTGTGATTTTGTCTTGAAAGACTATGGGGAGGCATTGAGGAATTTTATTATGTCTACTGTTGATTTTCAAAGTCTGATGGGTTCGATATTTCTTCAGAGTTTGAAAAAACAAAACTCTCCAAAGCTCTGCCTGAAAATACAAATCAAATCCAAGAGCTTTAAATCAGTAGAGATGAAACATGCCTTCAAACTTGTCAAAATTAAATGAGGATGAAGTTTGGTCAAAATAGCACTTCCTCCAATTGCTTCCCTCACACCTGCAAAGTAATCATGGAGTTTTAGGCTGTGGTGACTGTGGAGTAAAAATGTTTAGTGATTTTCAAACCAAAGGTTAGAAAAAAGAAAGATATTCTCAGAAATAGATAGCTACACTCCCAATGAAAATTCTTGATCAGCAGTATCTTAATTTATACATGTAATATAGTGTGGAAAAATAATTTACGGACAAGAGATAAATTTTCATCAAACTTATAAGTTAGATTTCTCTTTACTCCCTACATATATCTTCTAAATAGTAAAAGACATCAGTGAAATTAAATGTATTTTAAACTAGGCATTATTTTTAAAATGTCACAAGGATTTACAGTTAGGGTCACCTATTAAATTTATTGAATTTCAAGAGCATCAAAAGAAAAAAATCTCAAAGCATGCTGCATGGCAAAAACACATGAAGTGCAAACTTAGAAACTGCACATCAAACTTTTCTCCTAAATAAAATGTCTCAACTTTTAGAGTAGGAACTTAAAACAGGTTTTAAGCTGTTTAAAAACTTTAGAAACTTTTAAAACTTTAGAAACTTAAAGCTTTTCTTTAAACTGCAACAAGAAAATTGAAAAAAGTGACTAACAGTTATCTGCGAATGCTCTTGGAATCCGTCCTCAACTTTTGGAAGGTATTAAAAACTGTTTCATAAAAAAGAGGAAAAAATAGATGTGAGTATTTGAAATTATTGCACTAAAATATGTTGATTGTAGTAAACGAAGGAGTATTAGAATACAAGGGGGCCAGATTGTTTGCCTAACCAGGGAGTATGAAAAGCAGCTAAGCCCCACTTTTGTTCCCTGGCTGTCCTAGGTCTCTCTGCTCTGCGTTTGTGAGTATCAGACAGGAAACAGGATAAATAGTCCACAACCCAAGCCAGGGTGATTCTCTCAAGCGTAAGAAACAATGGAATCACAATTTTGCATGATCAAGGACTTGGAGCCAAGAGGGAATGGAGAGAGAGAGATGATTTTTCAACTGTAGGAGAGGTTGAAATTTCTGAACTGCTCCAAGATTCACACACACACACAATGGAGTTGTGGAAAATGCCAGGATGCTATGTTTGGAAATGAGAGCAAACCATTTTCATTCATGATAAAGAAAAATATGTCAATTATTGAGCATGAGGTAAATGGTGTTTGAAGGCTGAGTCAGTATACTTCACCAGAAAATACAGACAGGTTTGGCTTTGAATCCTGACTCACCTTCTTAATCGTTCTACATCAATTGGGTATAATGCTTAATTTTTATGTTGCTCCCTATGTTTATCTGTAAAATTGGGATTTTACTGCCTTCCTTGCAGGGTGGTCATGAAAAGACCAATCATTAAATGAGATATAATACTAGAAACACAGTAGGTGCAGAACAAAGTAACGATGTAAATTATAAAGTATAAGTAAAGCAAAGCAAAGTATAAGTGAAGTATAAAGTGTAAATATAAAGCATAAATAAAGCATAAATTACAAGGTTTTATTGACTTTATGTTGTGTATCCATTTAAAGCTCAGCATTTGTGTATATAAACATTTGTGTATAAAATCCCTTTACTTAAAGCTTTTCTCTTTATGTTCCTGAATTTTTAAAATTCCTGGAAGATTTGGTGGAGTGATCTGATGAGTGGTAGTAGTGTGTCACTCAGAATTACTTCATGAAAACATTTAACCAGGGGAAGAAGCACTGAATGGTTGTATTAGATACTGTACTACATTATTTTAGAAACAAATGGGTCTCCATTCAAGACTGAATGGGTAACAAAACAAAACCTGTGTGTGTGAGAAAAAATAATTTTACCTAAAATGCCGAAGACTAAGTTCTCAATCCTCTCAATGAACTGTGTGAAAGAGAAAGCACATGACCTATTTGAGCCTCAGAATTTTATCTGAACTATGAGAATGATTTAGATGAGTGTTTTCTTTTTTTAAAAGACTTTATTTTTTTAAATTTATTTATTCATGAGGGAACAGTGAGTCAGAGACATAGGCGGAGGGAGAAGCAGACTCCATGCTGGGAGCCCCATATGGGACTCCATCCTAGGACACCTGAGTCAAAGGCCGATGCTCAACCCAGGCGTCCCTAGATGAGTATTTTCCAATTATTTTTTTTTCTGGCATATATAATTTTCCCTTTGCTTTATTTGATTCTTTTTATTTTTTACCATCTAATCTCTGGATTTATAAATCTTTTCTAATGTAGAGAGCTCTGGTACAAAAAGTACTTTTAATTGTAAAATTAGTATTTGCCAAAATTTCTATGCTTCTTTGAATTTAAATATTTATATATATATATATAATAATCACATATACCATATAATGTCATATAAGAAAAAGTAATGTGGGGTCAAATAAGTTAGTATCCAGGCTAAATATTATAACCTCCACCCACACAGCATATATTATATATTAAAGAATTAATGAAAAACTGTTAACCTCATCAGCAACATTTTAGTATATGCATTGCTGATGCCATTTCATTAGCTAATGTCAATCTACTAGTCTATTTTAAGCTTCAGGTAAATTCCATTGAAGAAATATTGGATTCAGTGATTAGAATATTTGACTTCTAATTTACTTTCACCAGTAACTTCAGAAAAATTATTTCTAACTCTTGTATTCCATTTCTTGTCCCTTGAGATATAATTAACAAAATTGTGAGGTATATAAAGCATATAACACGATAATTTGATATACATTGCAAAAAAAGATCTCCCACTGAGTTAATTAACATGTCTATCGCTTGACATATTTATCCCCCTCCTTTTTTGAGTGAAAACATTTAAGTTCTACTTTCTTCACAAATTTTAATTATACAACATAGTATTATCAATGATTACATCCTCAGACTTTATTCATCTTAAACCTGAAAGTTTGTACCTTTTTACCACCTTCTCCTTATTTCCCCCACCCTCGAATCCCTGGAAACTGCTTTTCTATAAGGTTTCTATGAGATAAACTTTTTTTCTAAGATTCCTTATATGCATGATACCTCACAATATATTCTGACTTAATGATCAAACAAACAAGAGCTAGTAAAATTTACCCGAATCATCCTTATATATAATTAAGTTAGGTCCAAATTAACGAATTTATGTAAATGAGTTTTAAAGAGTTGCAAGTGTGATCGTTGTTTTGTTATAAAAGATATGGCCTAGAGAGTCACATAAAATGTGTACGTAATTTTCCTCTACTTTAGAGCTACAAATCCCTTGATGAGTTTCTTAGCATCTCTGAACTCAGGACATCATCAGCAAAGTGGAGGTAGTAACCCAGGGCCTGGAAGCTTTAATATGAACTTAAAATGAAAACAGCACATCCCAAAATAACTACCAGGATGTCTGGCTCTTAAAATTTTCCTCAATGAATTATGATTTTCCCTTCTACTGTACTTTACATTATATTTGATATAATAGTCATGACACATCTTATAAAGCAAAAGACGAAGTATAAATTATATTTTCAATATGATTCTTAATAAATCAAAGCATGTCATAAACTTCCCCAATGTAGACGCTGTCAATTTAGATGATCTTTTTTAAAGATTTTATTGATTTTGAGAGAGGGAGAGAGAACAAGCAGGAGGAGGGGCATAGGGAGAAGAAGAATCTCCTGCAGACTCCCTGCTGAGTACAGAGCACCTGAGATCCCAGAGCACCTAGGACCCTGGGATCATGACCCCAGCCGAATTCAAGATTTGGACACTTAGCTGATTGAGCCCCTCAGGCCCCCAGTTTGGGCAATTATTTTTGTCATGAAGGAGTATGAACAGAAATTCTCATACACTTCAGATATATTTTGGGTGACAAATTTTATTGCCAGATAAAGTTGAATGTGGAGGCCCTTCCGTTCAGTAAGTCCATTAATAGACTTATGCCTAGAGAATTGCTATTAAATATGCAAAATAAGACTGTTCTAAGATGAAGTAAAAAAAAAATCTTAATTCTATCTCAGTAGAGGAATGGGTAAATAATCTTTGATTTTTTCATAAATTGAATATTGAAAAGCAGTATAAAATAATGAACTATATTTACATGTGTCCACGTGAAAAAAATCTCAATAGCATAATGCTGTCTAAAAATTCAGTTATAAAATTATATATTTATTACAACAGTTTGAACTTTCTAGCAATTTCATGCATTTTAAATTGCATTGATTTTTTCTTAAAATGTAAAAGCATGATAGAAAAGATTTACATAAACCTGAGAATCATGGATATTTCTAGGGATGGAGTTAAAGAAGTGGGATGGTATAGGCTTATAATGGAATCAATTATATATATATATATATATATATATGCATATATACATATGAATGTCTAAAAATTAAGTTACAAATATCTATAAAGTATAATAGTTTTGGTTTTTTTATTTTTGATTTTTTTTTGTTTGTTTTAGCCTAAGTACTGTTTATTCAAAAGGGTAGAGAAGATAGAGTATAGCCCCTCTTAGGACAGGATGGAACAAAGCAAGACATATAAGTTGAACTCCTACTCAGCATATACTCTGATTGTCCTCCCACCCACCTTGGGCCATCTTGTTAATGGTCATCTGGAAGAAGTGATCAAACTATGTGTAGACATCTATTTTCTCCAAAGCCTCAAAACAGCACATGAAAATCTTCTGATTTAGAAATTCATTCAGGCATTTGGAATCAAACATCTGGTTCTGATCTAAGACATAATAGATGAAGAAATCAACAAAGGTAAGCTTTCTGCCTGCAAACCATGAGAATTACCCCCAAAACAAGAGTTGTTTCAGTTGTCTTGGTAGCTCTTCCAAGTACTATGTCTTTTCCAAATACTGGCTATACTATATGTAAATAAAGAAATAGTATATAGAAAGTAGAATAATGAGAAATAATATTTAGTCGGTATGCCATTGTGGGTATTAATATGTGCTACAGTTCTTCATGTAACTGCCAATATATTCTGATTTATTTTTATTTTTATTTATTTTATTTTTTTTTTACTTTTTTATTTTTTTATTTTTTTTATTTTTTTATTTATTTATTTTTATTTTTTTATATTCTGATTTATTTGGTTTAAACACACTCAATAATCTACACTGTGCTTTTATTGTAAATGGACAACCTGAACGAAGGTTCAGGTAGTTGATAGACTCCGTTTTGAGCAACACTGATTTAGGATTGTGAAATCCAGATTAATTATCAGCCATAAATTTTTAAAAGATATTTATCTGAAAGAGAGAGGGAGCACACAGAGGGAGAGAGAGGGAGAAAGAGAATCCCTGCTGAGGTTTTCCTGCAGGGAAACCCAATGCCCGGCTCGATCCTGGGACCATGACCTGAGCTGAAGGCAGACGCTTAACTGACTGAGCCACCCAGGTGCTCCCAGCCATTATTTTTTCATGTGTGATCCTTAAAATATTTTATTTTACCCAAATACAATTTTTTTTTTTTTAGTTTTAGTCTAATTTCTCTTGTGTGCTCTGATAAGTTACCTCCTATTTAAGGTTGTCTGAATTTTTTTCTATCATTTTTTTTCATCATGATAAGTATTAACTCTTTAATTTCCACTCCCTATATCCCCCATCCCTCCACCCACCTCCCCTCTGGTAACCATCAATTTTCTCTGTAGTTAGCAGTCTCTTTCTTGATTTGTCTCTCTTCCTTTTCTCCCCTTTGTTCATTTGTTTTGTTTCTTAAACTCCACATATGAGTGAAAATACAGTATTTGTCTTTCTCTGACTGACTTCATTCACTTAGCATAATACTCTCTAGATCTATCCACGTTATTGCAAATGGAAAAATTTCATTCTTTTTTATGGCTAAATAATATTTCATTTTATATATTTAAAATGAGTGGTGGTATATATGTATATACCACCTCTGCTTTACCCATTCATTTGTCAGTGGACATTTGGGTTACTTCCATCGTTTGGCTGTTGTAAATAATGCTACAGTAAATGTAGGGGTGCGTACATCCCTTTGAATTAGTGTTTTTTTGGTAAATACTCAGTAGTGAAATTCCTGAATCAGAGGGTAGGATTTTTGGTGGGGTTTTTTGGTTTATTTTTTTGTTTTGGTTTGGTTTTTTGGTTTATTTAAAATTTTTTGAGGAACCTCCATTCTATTTTCCACAATGGCTACACCAATTTGCATTCCCACCAACAATGCACAAGTGTCCCTATTTCTGCACATCCTTGTCAATACTTGTTGTTTCTTGTGTTTTTTATTTTAACCATTCTGATAGGTATGAGGTGATACCTGTGGATGATAGTTTTGATTGTCTTTTCCCTAATGATGAGTGATGGTTAGCATCTTTTCATGTGTGGCCATCTGTATGTCTTCTCTGGATAAATGTCTGTTCCTGTCTTCTGCCCATTTTTTAATTGGATTATTTGTTTTGGGGGGTATTGAATATTGAGTTATATCAATTCTTCATTTATTTTGGATACTAACCCTTTATTGGATATGTCATTTGCAAATATCTCCTCATATTTGGTAGGTTGCCTTTTACCTTTGATTGTTTCCTTTGCTTTGCCAAAATTTTTATTTTGATAAAGTTCCAATAGTTTATTTTTGCTTTTGTCTTCCTTGCCTCAGGAAACATATCTAGTAAGAGGTTGCTACAGTCAATGTCAGAGAGACATTGCTTTTTTTCAAGGATTTTTATGGTTTCAGGTCTCATATTTAGGTCTTTAATCCATTTTGAATTTATTTGCATTTATGGAGAAAGAAAATGCTCCAGTTTCATTCTTTTACTTGTGGCTGTCCAGTTTTTCCAACACCATTTGTTGAAGAGGTTGTCTTTTTCCCATTGCATATTCATACTTCCTTTGTTAAAGATTAATTGACCATATAATTGCAAGTTTATTTCTGGATTTTCTGTTCTATCCCATTGATCTGTGTCTTTTTTTATGCCAATATCATATCACTTAAATTACTATTGTTTTGTAATATAACTTGAAATCTGAAATTGTATACCTCCAGTTTTGTTTTTATTTTTCAAGATTGCTTTGGCTGTTTGGGGTCTTTTGTGGTTTCATACAAACATTAGGATTCTGTGTTCTAGTTTTGTGAAAAATGCTGTTGGCATTTTGATAGGGATTGCATTAAATCTGTAGATTGATTTGGGTAGTGATAAATGAATTCAACAAAGTAGTAGGATACAAAATCAATTGTATAGAAATCCATAGCATTCCTATACATTAATGACAAAGCAACAGAAAATGAAACTAAGAAAATAATCCTATCTGCAATTGCACCAAAAACAATAAAGTATCTAGGAATAAACTTATCCAAAGAGGTGAAAGACCTGTACTCTCGAAAGTGTAAAACATTGATGAAAGAAATTCAAAATGACACAAAGAAATGAAAAGACATGCCATACTCATGGGTCAGAAGAATAAATATTGTTAAAATGTCTATACTAACCAAAGTTTCTATATTTTAATAAGACCTTTAGCTACCATTTATATGTAGTTGCTAGGACACATCTGATGTGAAATCTCTATTCTGACTCTTAGAGTCTATATAACCAAGAACAACTTCTACTTCATCATTTGTAAAATTTGTGTGGCAACATTGCTGCCCTTAAAAAATATTGTGGGAATTAAATAAGGTTATGTAAAACCACAGGACTCGGCAGGTATTATTAGCGATTTCACTAACATCATCATTATTACCATCAGGTCATTAAACAATTCAGAAGTAGTTGACATCTTTCTGGTCATTATATTTTAAGGTAATACTTATTTGCTTGGTTTTGGAAATCTATAGTTTCTTTTTTTTATTTTTTATTTATTTATGATAGTCACACAGAGAGAGAGGCAGAGACATAGGCAGAGGGAGAAGCAGGCTCCATGCACCGGGAGCCCGACGTGGGATTTGATCCCGGGTCTCCAGGATCGCGCCCTGGGCCAAAGGTAGGCGCTAAACCGCTGCGCCACCCAGGGATCCCAGGAAATCTATAGTTTCATTGCACTTTCCCATGCACTAAGTTGATCTCCTCATCTCATTGTATCTTAAATCAATGTTCTTAACCTGACCACCCCTTTTGATTGTTCATTGTTCTCACCCTCAATGTCCTTTTCTTTTTATTTCATTTGTCTGTTCTAATCCTGCCCATTGTCCAAAGCTGCCTCAGATCTCATCTTGTCTACAGTTACATCAAATTAGTTGAAATTTTCTTAGTCAATATTTATATTGTCTATATCAGGTAATTTAGTGGTTCATTATGTTCTGTCTCATATTGTTCACTGATGTTTCATGTTCACATCTTCACCACAAAGTCATTTGAAACTATGGGTTGCCTCTGTGATGTCTTTCATCGCTCTCACAGAGCTCTACAGAACCGTGAATGAGCAACAGTATTTAATACATTGCAATTGTAGTAATTCACTACATTTTTCCTAGCATCTGACTTTTGCCATCACTCTGATGTGGCTGTCACAAAAGATCTCTTGTAAATCATGATTTTAAATAAAATTTATTTCACTTAATTTATTCATCTTGCGTATGGTACCAGTCTATCTTTTTTTAAGGTAAACAATCCCAGACAAAAAGTTTTAAAGACTTTTTGATTATTATAAATGTCCTTTAAATTTTTTAAGTAACAATTATTAACATAATTAAGTGTGGTCAAGTTAGGACAGTAGAATGAGAACAGTTGTTCCTTAAGAAAAAGGTGGGAGCTTCAGCAAAATAGAGCTGCTATCACTTATATTCTTTTTGCTTTAATTAAGCTAATTTATCCTAGACATATGAAACTATTAAAGAGAAAAAAGGCCGAATACTTCTGACAAGAGAACAAGTTAAAATAAAGTGTCCCAGAGGGTCACAGCAAAGCCCCACTTCTTCCAGGGGCAACAGTGCTCACACTGTAGCACTGAAGCTACAGTGAGCCACCTGTGGGAATTAAATATCTTGTAAGACAATCTCAGGCTATTTGAGATTGTTCTGGTCAAAGTTTCCATCACTCATAGGATGATAGTTTAGAGCAAAAAAAAAAAAAAAAAATCATATCAGATTATAATTTATAACACTGCTTAAAATATGAAGTCCAATAGCTATTTTAAGTTTAAAACATGTTTTAATAATTACCCTCTGAATTTTAGAAGCCATCAAGTATTGCTAAAACTTTTATTCTCCTTGAGATTTTAGAGACTTATGGTTAAATTATAAAAAATTAAAATACTTTTTTATCAATGCCTAGTAGTAAAACCATAATTCTAAAAATATATTTAATTTATAATAGATATATTTTTATACATTTTTTCAGTCTCCTTTATTCACGCAAATATTTTTAGTCTTTTCTAAGTCTCATCAGCATTTCCTCTAAAGCATTGTCAGGAAGGAGACTTAGGATATACCCAGTACTTTCTTTCATTACACTATTGGAAACCAAGTGATGAAATGGTGACTATGCGTTCAAATTAATAGCTTTTCTAGAATGGCTTATAGGAGGGAGGTAAATGACAAATAAAACCTGTTAAAATATTTCCAGATAACATAGTCCATGAAACACCACGTAATGGAAATCTGATCAGTGAACTCATCTATTGGCTAACTTTAGGATTTAAAGCTTAGATAATATTTCTATCTCCTAACTTATAATCTGTATTCATTATGTTTTTTGTCAACCATTTGTTGATGAATCAAACAATGGAGCTTAAAATGATTAAGATGCAGCTTGTGCTTTCAAGAGGTTCATAGTTTATCACAGAGAGAGAGAAAGGGAGGGAGAGGCATTACAAACACAATTATAATTGTAGCTAAACTCAATTTATGTTTTGAATCTCTATTCCACCAAGAAAGAAGAATATAATCTTAGTCATTTTTGTGCTGTATTACCTCTTTTCCCTGGAGTTGTAACTAAATCCTAGAAGCATATGTAGATCCAAGGCGATGAGTGTGTTGAGGTAGGGAAAAGATCTGTTCCCCTTGTAAGGGCAACATGTAAGCTGTCAATGACCCCATACTGCAAGTGCAGGCATTCATTCAACCATTCGTTCTCCTGCAATATTATTGTCTCACTGGGTCTCTAATCCAGCAGGTAGAGACTCCTTTCTTCTCAGACTCCACATCTCTGATGTGTCTCTAGGCATCCAACCAGGGAAGCATGTTGCAACACCCTACAAATCCCATCTAATTCTCTCTTCCTATTACTTACTGTTGTTTCTATTCATCATGATTTTTTTCTCTAAGACAATTCCTCTGTCCCTGAGGTTTTTGGTTCAGATATAACCAGTTTACTCCCCCTAATAGATACAAACTGTTGGAAATATAAATCTAGAGACAAATAGCTACTTTCTGCTTTCTTCCCTGCCATGTCCCACTTCCCTTAAAAGGAACCCTGAAGTACTGTCTTCTTTTTTGAGGATGAGATAGCAGTGGACTGTGTATAGAAATAAGAAACTATTTTTCAAGTATTCTGATACCACCACTTAATTAATATCTAAAGAAGAAATAATGCTGGAAGACCATTACATACAATATTAAAAAGATAATAAGGGCTAATGAAATAGGCTGTATTTTTCCTGGCATTGGAAAGAAAAATATTTCTGTACTAGAGACAGTTTTGTTCAAGGAAAATGTTGCATGTAGCTCACAAAGGAGAAATGTAGTAACTGCTTTCCCTTTTCCTAAGTAAACGAATATTGGATGTAATAACAATGGTATGATATAAAATTCTGATATGCTGATTACATAGAAAGAAGAAGAAGAGCAAGTGGAAGAGGCAATATCCAGCAAATGGTGGTTTGAACTTAGTAGTGGAGGTAAACAAAGCCAGAATTAAAAAAAAAAAAAATACAGGTGTTGACCTCACAGACTTCATTTAGGAATTCTAGTGAAAAGGTTATGTCCGGGGAAGATGAGACAATAGCCCAATAAGCCATATACTCATGGTTTTAAAGTGCCAGAAGTCCTTCAACTTCCTTATACTCTAAGGATGTTTCATTTCTTCCATTCAACTATGAGGAGTCCAAGAAATTGGTGAAGTTGTAAGCCAATAGGATCCAGCCACTTAATTAACCAAACAGGATTTTGGTATGGTAAAACATATATTCTTTTAGAAAAACAGTGATAGAAAATTAAGCTGTGAATCACCCTTCCTGCTTTATTCTGAGTTATGTGACCTGTGATTTTCCTGGGACCTGACTTGGGCCACAACAATCTTTACCTCCCCTTCCCTTTCATTTCTGGGAAATCTGGAATTTCTGTGTTATTATTTTTATTCCTTAAACTTCCAAACAATTTTACATTTCCTCATGAAATTGAGGGTTGAAACATAGGATTTCCTATAAAAATTTCAATAGTTCATGAAGAAAATGCATTTGTAAACCAGTGCCTTAATTGAGAAGGGAGACAAGGGGATTAAGAATTCACTTACTTTTTTTTGCTTATTATTAATTTTTTTCAAAAGATTTTTATTGAAATATATTTGACCTTTAACATTGTATAAATTTTAAAGTCTACAATATGTTAATTTGACACATTTCTTTTTTTTTGACACATTTCTTTATTGTGAAGTATTCACTTTTAATCCTATTTGGATTATTTAGACTGGAAGAATTTAGCTTTGTTCAAATAATATATGTTTCTTACTAATTTTCTTTATATTATTTGGGAATTTAGACCAAAAGAATTTGGCTTTGTTCAAATAATATATTTTTTCTGACTAATTTTCTTTTTCAGTTTTTTTTTCTAACCACATAGACACTTCCAAGCTGGTTTATTTTAAAGCCTTCCAGTTACTGAAAGAAATAATAATGGAACACTTGACAGTTACTACTGACTTTAAGTTGTAAGCTTTAATGTTCAGTAGGCACATGAATACTTTGTATGAAATTATATTAATTTTGTGCAATAATAACAGTTAAAATTTTTGTTAGCATTGACAGCTAAAAACAAGACAGTGTGCCGGCTAATTAAAGTCCATACACCCCAGTGATGGAAGAAACTTGTTTTTTGGTAGGCACTTATGGATGAAACTTGGCCTCTTCTTATTTTTGTCCAAAGTTGCTTAGCATATCTAAAGTCTCAGTTCATGTATATGTGAAAATTAAATGATGTAATGCATGCAAAAGCCTTGCTCAGCCTCTGGCACATAGTAGAGGGATATTATCTTAAAATGTGGGATTCAGAAGATCAATATTTTAAGTATTTCACACATGAGAGTAGTGAATTTTCAAGTACAATGACTTTTGTTTGTTTTTGCTTTTCCCTGATCTGTGTTTTTTTTTTTATTCGTGTGTGTGTGTGTGTGTGTATGTTGCTTTATAAGTTTCATGGTATGGATGATGCTGTAATCAGGGACAGCACAGATGCAGTGTGAATAAAGGGTGTTCCCTGATTGTTTTGCAATTACATGTCTTCATTTCTCCTCTACACATACATTTTTGCCTGGCTTATATTCATGCAGATATCATTTGATGTTGACACATTTAGACTAATAAGCCCTATACCTTTGTACCTTTTCAGTGATATCTACCTATACTTCTGAAAAACAATTCAAGATTAACAATTTATTGCGCAAAAAATCCTCTTTGCCACAATTCTGTAATAGAAATTAATTCAGGGTCATTTAAATCAGGGAAACATAAAATAACTAGTAACTTTACATCTAAGATATTTCTTGACCTTTAAAATCTAAGAAATTATCTGTGTATCATAAATTTATTATCTCACAGTAGTAATATTCATAGTATGTAAAACTTATATCTTCTCATTACACATCTGTGTTTTTTAGCTGGCACAGAATAAGCAAACACAGCTTTTCCCATTTGATCCTCATAGCAATCTAATGAGGTAGGCATTTCCTTCCCCATAACAGGCCAGGAAACAGCTTGAGAGGCAAGTTGGTCACTGGTCAGGGTCACAAGACCAGCATATCTCCCAATCAGACTCAGAATTCTGAGAGTCAGAAGTTGGCACAATCTATCCTGATGCCTTTTGCAGTTATCTCAATGCCATCCTACTTGTTTCCATGTAAAACATCTTTTAAGTGTAAATTGAAAAACACGTAAGAACACTCACATTTAGGTTTGGCGGTGCTTAGGGCTCCTGGAATTTCAGTCCAAACCTGTGTCACATACTGGATATTTCAGATCAGTGATTGCCAAGAAAATTCCATAGCCTTGATTACTTTCTTTAGTAAATACACTTTTCTGTGTGACTTTCAAGATCTGGATGGGACTCTAAAACATGCTTGAAGAATAAGGCAAGCAAAACAAAGAGTGTCTAGTGAAACTGGAGTAAGGAAGTAAGGCAACGTAAGTCACTTCATCAACTGCATAATTATTTTAATCAGGAAACTCAGTTTTTGACTAAATTTTCTAACTATACAAAATATAATGAAATAATCTCTTTTAATATTATCTTCTAAAGGCAAAGTACCACTTTGATGATTTTTGAATTTTTTTAAAAAATAATGTGCTGGGTGTGCAAAGAAGTGTAAATCTGTTGCTTTTGACACATGATTTCATTCATCTTTGCAATTAACATAATAATGATTAGCTCCTAGTTATGCCCTGTTATTAATGTAATTATCTTCTAAAAACAACAAAGATTAAAGACAATTTAATTAGAAAAATAAGTTAGTAAACTGATGTCACTACATTTTTTACTTATTCTCAACTATAAATCAAAACATACTCTAAGCAATTTTATGTATCTAGAAATAGGATTATCCACTATAAAGTGAAAGAATGACAGCATTTCAGACTTTGTAAATTAAATTGTGTGATTCATGCATTTTCTAAGAATCTGAATGACTTTCAAATGAGCCAGCTACTTTATGTCTCTAATCCTTCTTAGAAAATAAATGGAAGAAATATGCTGATTCTTCTCTTTACATTAATACTCCCACACAAGAGCCTTTTAAATATATGCTCCAATCATTTTATTTCTTTAATTGGATTGCATTATATCCTAGTTCCCCCAGAATTGCAATTTGGTAAAAAAAAAATATATCCAAAAAATGACCTTTCTTTTCAGAGGTAGCATTAAAGTTTCAAATTATTCAGCAACTCAGAATCACTGTGGTATGAGATTCACTGATGTAAAATAATTTATACTAATAAAGTATTTGTTGATAAGGATGCACTTATAGAATTTGTGAGGAGCAGCTGAAGAAAATTCACACATTCTACTTATCACTATAATACAATATTGTTTAGAGCTGATTATTTGCATTTGTCAATTTTCATTCTGTCTATAAATATTTAAATTATTCAGATATAAAAAGATGGAAACACTCTTGTACTCTCTCAGGGTATATTAAGCTTCCATAGAAATATACCAAATAAAATATCCATGAAACAGACGAAAACTAATTCTTTGTGTAAAGGGTGAATTTTTACGTAAGAATTATTATTTTGACGTATATGTCATAAAGAGCAGGCCTCTGCTAGAAACTGGAACTTCAGGTCAGTTTGCCATCTGCACGTGAGAGAGCATTATGTGTGGGAGATCTTTAGTAAGAGGATTGCTTGCCTGTTTTCATATCAACTCAAAATGTCCTTTAATGTGACAGGTTATATTAATGTCAGCTTTGAAAGAGCAAAGATTCAGAGCAAAGGACCTGTCTACTTATTTCTTTGGATTTTTAAGTAACCACAAACAACATTATAATCCTAAGAAACAGACTTTTTGAAATGTGAATATTAATAGGAAAAAATGAAAAGATCTAAAGCAGGTGTATCACTTTAGTTATATAAGAAGGCAATATCTTAGAAAGCACTTTAACATTTATAAAATAGTATGCAAATGTAGGAATAATGATTAAAATTTATTTGGAATTTCTGTATATTTTCATATAAGCAACTCTTTGTTCCCCTTCTGCTTTCTTTGTCTAAGTGCTTATGGCTGGAATGATAGGCATTTGAAGGCAAATTGTTAACCCTTTTGTTACTACATATATATTTTATACTTGTCCCAGATTTGGGAGTTTTGAATATAAAACTTTATGTTACAGACTGAATTGTGTTTTCCTCAGATTAAGTATGTTGAAACTCTAACCTTCAATGAGATGGTATTTGGAGGTGGAGCCTTTAGGAGACAATCAGGTTCAAATGAGGTCATCTGGGTGGAGGCCTCATGATGGATTAGCACTCTTATAAAAAGAGGAAGAGACACCAGATTACTCTCTCTTCCATCTGAAGACATAGTGTGATGGCATGTCTGAAAGCCAGAGCGAGAGTTTTCAACAGAACATGACCATCCTGGCACCCTGGTATCAGACTTCCCGCCTCCAGAACTGTGAGAAAATAAATTTCTGTTTTTAAACTACCAGTGTATGGGATTTTTTTTTTTTTATGATAACCCATGCTGACTAATATACTCTCACAATTCGATTAATAGAGATGAAAGTCCCATATAATTAATTTTAGCGGTTTAAAAAGTGTTGAAAACGAACTAGTTTCTTTAAAAGCTATATTAACCACTAAAAACACCTATCTGTTTTATATTTATACAAAATAAATGTATTAAACCCCAGGGAAACATGACGTTTATTAAGCCAGTACATGAAATTTGATTATTTTTATTACAGGATATAGAACATACTGTATATAATTTTAAAAGAGATGATACTTTTACAATCAAGTAATATTTTTGGAGAAGAGTTTAAATAGTATTTTATATGTCTAAGTAAAATATCTTCTCTAGAATAAAGACAGTTAAAAGAAAACTAATACATATGATACTATAGAAAAATTTCTACATGCTAAATCATGAATTGTAACTTTATTTTTAGTTTTTTTTTTTTTTAAAGATTTTATTTATTTGTTCACGAGAGATACAGAGAGAGAGAGGCAGAGACATAGGCAGAGGAAGAAGCAAGATCCTTGCAGGGAGCCTGATGTGGGACTCGATCCCAGGATCCCGGGATCATGCCCTGAGCCCAGGGCAGATGCTCAACCGCTGAGCCACCCAGGTGTTCCCATGAATTGTAATTTTTTTTAAAAAAAAACAGAAATTTACAGGAGACCTATAGATATTAAATTTCATTTTATACTTCTTTATGTTAATTCTTTTCTTGTGTTTGAAATGGGCCACTATGCCCAGTGACAAAAAGTCTTTAACCCGACATTTTATGCCAATTATTTACATTATTAGATGGAATAAGGGGCACATATGTCTCTTTTTTTGTAAAATAGTAGTTACACATATTGAATGCCTGTTTTTAACCTGGAATTTTACATACTCAACTACCTAAAACCCATGCTTTTCCCAGGTTACCTCCTAGATATTTCAATTTTTCAAATCTTAAAAGTTGTGAGTGAGAACGTCTTCAAACTTTTGACATATGCATATAAAAATTCACATATGCAATTATTATATATAGGTTTATAATCATTTAGTTCATATAATTATATCCATAAAGTGAGGGGAAAACATTCCAGAACAGCATGGAACTAGCCACAGCTGCAACATCAACAAGAAACATTTTATTTGATTTTCAGGAGCTATCTTGGCTGATTGCAACACTCACAGAGCATTTGGGAACATTTTTTGCCCAGAGTTAGATTAGAACTGAACTGAACTGTCTTCATTGAATTTGGTGTCCTCACTGTGACCTGTACCATAAGAATTTGCTCAATATTTTCACACTTTTTATTCTTCTTCCTTCATTTCTTCTTTCTCCTCACATATGGTTGTCCTTGACTACTAAACAAAATAGATATGTCCTGTACCATTGTAGAGCTTACAATACATTTTTTAGAATAAGTGAATAAATGAATGAATCAGAATTGTGGGCTCTTTCAATTTACCATAATCTATCCTAAGTCCTCTTTTCAGACACAGTTTTTCCTCCCTTTAACTTGTTCTTCCCACTGTGCTCCACCATCATTTATGAGGATGTTCTTTGCTATTTCATCAGATAATAAAGCGGTTCTCTCATCCTAATATGTTCTTCCCATACTCTTTATCCAAATTTTAGTTTTTATTTCTTGAAGATTTTATTTAATTTGAGAGAGAGAGAGAGAGAGCACGCAAGCAGGAAGAAGAGGAGGGGGAGGGAGAAGCAGGCTCCCCTCTGAGCCAGGAGCCAGGAGTTCTACGTGGGGCTCCATCTCAGGGCCCCAGGATCATGATGTGAGGAAAAGGCAGGCACTTAACTGAGCCACCTAGATGCCCCTCTCCAAATACATTTTAAATAAAACATCAGTTAGTGTTCTCAGGAAACTATTAGAGAACTCTAAAGAATTAACTTTTCCCTAATTCCATGCAATCCTATCATACTATATATCCCTTTACATTACATTTACACAAATAGTTAAACAAGTGTCTCCTTTTTTTTTATTTTTTAGGATTTATTTATGTATTTATGATAGACATAGAGAGAGAGGCAAACACAGGAGGAGGGAGAAGCAGGCTCCATGCCGGGAGCCCGACGTGGTACTCGATCCCGGGACTCCAGGATCGCACCCTGGGCCAAAGGCAGGCGCTAAACCGCTGAGCCACCCAGGGATCCCCCAAGTGTCTCCTCTCTTAATGTCTTAGTCAATTGTAAACTTCATGAGTATGTAACCATGTACTCTGATCACTCTATGTCTTCAGTGCTCAATGCAAAATGCGCTAAATATCCAAAGACTGAATAAAGGACTTTTTGATGAGGTTAGGAGAAATCTGTTATTACAGGTGAGATGGTACAACTGGGAAAATGCAAACATGGTTTTTATATATAAGAAACTTTAGAAAGAGGATGATTCCATTAGCTTTAGATAAACAGTAGTGTGATAATAGGGAAGTTGAAAGTCAAATGTAAGCTTTGCATCATAGAAAAGATGTGCTGCAGGTGAGGTTGATCTGTGTGTGTGTTAACTACACTTGTGTAATCAAACGTTGGTTGCAACTAGCCACAGATCATTTTGTGCATTGCACATGATGATGTCCAATTCATACCTGTTTAATAGTGAAATCAACTACTTAGGGTCCTTGCAGATAACCAAAAGATATGGTCAGATTGCTTCTCTTCATTTTTCTGCTACTAAGTCAGTGATTCATCCATGATTGTGTCTTCCTCCTCTCTCTTTTGTTTATAACATCACTGATCATTGTGTTTGTTTGTTGCATGTAAAATGCATGCAAAGCTGTGAGTATCAACTCTACAAGAATCCCATATTGTTTAAAATTGTTTCTCAGTATATTCTTTGTAGTTTTTGTCCTGTTAAGACTGATAGGAATGACTTTTTTCACTGCATTGGTTTTTTGCTTACATTAATAAATCAGTGCAGTCACATACACTGAAACTGTGTATGAAAATGTCATTTTTCTTTGTCCAATGCACATGCATTTCTAGCTTAGGGAAACTACAGGATTTGACTGTTATTTTAATTAGATAGAGCATATAACTTTCAACAGGTTTTATCTAGATATTTTACTTTTCTGTTTCCTGATAATGGGTTCCATTAAAGTTAATTAGCTTACTTTAGTCTTATATACTACTGGAAATAAAGGTATATCTTTAAATAAAACAAGAAAATCAGCATCGCTTGCAATTGCAAGGAGAAGTGGAATATGTTGTAAAATCTGAACCCAATTCAAGTTGAAATTAGGAACAGGTGATAGCCTCAACAATGTGCATCTTTTATAGAGTGTTATTATATCACTAATTAAGTTCACAATTTCAGAGTTTACCCAAAGATGCTTGAAGATAATATATATTTTTCAATTCCACTTTAAAGTATTATTTCATAGTGATTTTTTTTTTAAGTTGATGATTCTCTGGAGAGGAGACTTGGCTAAGTTCATTTACCATTTTGTTAGTCTGCAAACAAAATGTTGGGGACAAATCAAGGTCAGAGATGATTTACATATATTTACTCAAAAATGAATTTTAATGGATTTAAACATAATTTTAGGGACTTGACTTTTACTGATGTCAGTATTTTGCCAATTCTAGAATGCTGCCAAAATATTTATTTTTAATCTAGCCAGATATCATGTCAACCTTTAATAATAAATTGAAAAAATAATACCACTTATGGTGATTGATGGAAGATGGTAATACTAATAAAGAAAAATAAGTAAAATAACTCCAAATTGAATGTCCTCTCTGTATTTAGTATGTTTCTATATTACCAAGTCCCTAGAGTATAGTTTATGTGTGTCATATAATAATACATGATCACTAATGAAGTATCCACAAGGATATGACTCCTCTGCTGTCTAACTTTATATTGCAGGTTAACAATAATTATAGTTACAAGAGACAGATTATCTTTTGAAAGGAAAAACATGCATCTTTAATTATGTTTGTAATGAGATATTAACTTTTAAAAATAAATTTGCCTTTCCTTTTGTCACCTTTATGCTTTTTTTCTCCTTTTAATTTTCACTATGAATGGTGTTTTTATTTAATTTATCACTAGGGAGAATGCAATGTGATTTAGTCGAGAATCTAGACTGGTGAAATATTTTAAAAGGATAGATTAAAAGAAAAGACAACACAATACCCATTGCTCAGACAAATTCAGGAATAGTTTAGGTTCCCATGAGCCAAAGTAGAAAACATTCCAATAAATGGGGGGAGTACTCAGAAGGATATTACCTCAGTAGGAGGGCAAAATTAGTTTTAAGTTAAAGGCTGCTCTTCTGTCCATTAACAAGCCTTAAAAGCAAGCCTTGAAAAAATAAACTGCTTCCAAATAAATACAGGTCAGAATGAAGCCAAAAAGCATTTAAAGGACCTCAAGTAAAAAAAAAAAAAAAAAAAAAAAAAAAAAGGACCTCAAGTTCCCCAAAAGATAGAATTTGCAATATCTGGCATCCAATTATAAACTTACCAAGCAAACAAAGAATAAGGAAAAAATATAATGAGGAGAAAAGTGAATCAATAGAAACAGATTCAGAAAGATTTAATGCCCATTTTTAGTAACAAGTTTTAAGTAAATTGTGATATATTCATACCTTGGAATACTGGATTGTGATGGTTTTCAAATCTTTGTTTATGCCCTCACCAAAGTCCTTTTGACACTTTCAGGGGTTCTGAAAAGTCAAAATTATTTCCATAATAACATTAAGGCATATTATGGCTTTGCTCATTGTGGGAGAAAAAGGGAATTCATAAAGCATTTCTACTCAATACTAAAATATGATGCAAATTATGGATATTCAGAATTAAGTAGTTGGCACACATATTCTCTAAAATAAAGTGAACCTGTCACTTCAAGGAAAACAACTTTGGGTATTTGTTGCCAATGATAAAATTTGAACCTGATAAGTTAGAATTTTAGGAAACTTGTATCTAATAGCGGGAGTTTGACAGCTGTCTATTATTTAAAGACTTCTTATTAGATTGATGTTGACAAATAGAGTTCTTGATATTGTTTGATGAAATATGTTGACATTTGGAAGATCTTTATAACTTATAAAGAACTGAATTTTTAAAATGAGCAATGTGTGATGTTCCCAAATAATGCATGGGTAACAACCCATTCAGGGGTAAGATAGATTGATGGATTTTAAAGTAACAGAGCAAAAAGTTCATAGAAATGATGTCAAAATCACACTGCAACTTAACTTGAAAAACATACATGTTTTGTTTTATGAAGTATCAAAAAGAATGTATACAATTATCTAAAAAGCTACTAAATTTCTCGTTTTTCTTTTGCATTCCTGTGTGAGACTGTATTTTCTTTATATATTTCTATACTTTATATATTTCTATATGCCAATTGCAACAGATTAAATAGAAAAGCAGATATTAAGATCCTATCTCCTCTTAAACCAGGCATTAAAGAGATTTCAAAATGTAAAAAACAATACCATTCTTCTCATTAAATTTTTAAAAATGTAATTACTTTATGAAATTATGTCCTTTATATTGCCATGCAATGAAATTTTTATAATAAACTTATAAAAATTGTTATGATAGATACTTTAAAAATATGTTTTCATTTCTGATATGATAAATTTGATATGTGTAATACACATAAACCAAAACTATCTGTGGTTCTCAATTTTTACAACTGTGAAAGGGACATACAATCTATAAGTCAGGTTAATACTGTTATACAGAATAAAGGAAAATAAAGAAATAGTGAATAATTAATAAAAACGAAATAAATGAGTTATAGCTATATATAGTCTGCATGCATCTTACAACTGCAGTGACTATAAAAGAAGCAAGTTGACTACAAATACAATATGTATGTTTCTATCACATATCGGACAGATAGATTGTATAGGTTAGAAGTCACATATAAAGGTAAAATAAATAATTGCAAGGATATGTACTCAGAAAATCAGTATATTGGGTTAACTCTGGGAAGAGGAGTAGGAGTAGGTGACTAATAAGGAATACAAATGGAAATCAGGCAATTTTGTAGATACAGGTACTTGCCCACTTTGTAATTATTCCCAAAATTGTACGCACACACACACATACACATTCTCAAAATTGTACACACACACATACACACGTGTGTGTATCTTATGTACTATTCTGAATATTCTGAAGTTACATCTCACAGTTGAAAATGGATAAGAAATTAATCCTAAAAAATATTTAGCAGTAAAGAAAATGAGCATGATACTACAAACATTAAACAAAAACATTTATCCAAAAGGAAAAACAATCATTTTTAATTCTAACACTAAAGCACAAACATATATTTACAATTTGAATGATGAACAGTTTTATAATTCTGGACTGCCAAAATGTAAACCTTCTTTTCTTCCTCATGCAGTTTATTATCCACAGTAGGTCATTTCAATAACATTTGCCCATATTCTAAACAGTCTAGACCCTTCAACATTTCATTCTCCCTGTATGGCAATACCCTAGCCATGGACAACTCCCAGCTATTCAATTTCTTATGTATTCATCTGGAAAGCTAAGAAGTTCTGGAGAAAGTACCAATGAAGCTGGTCAAATTTTGAATATTATAATATTCACTGACCTCAAAAGCAACTAAAAACCTCAACGATTTCATTATATTCATACTGTTTGCAACCTACTCTAACCTCCCACAAGAGCTATTTCAAAGCTTCTCCACATTGCCTTAATGTCCACCTCCTACCCTTAACAGATGACATTCCTATTAATAATTGTAATAAAATAGAAGATATTGGAAAGGATCAACCTCATCTTTCAGATATCAATCTCCGTCCATATTACTTTCTTCTCTTCTGTTAGAATAGGAAGTTACCTCTCTTCATTTAAGATGAACTTTTCCTAGACATAGTTTTGGGGGTCTCCTCTGAGTTTGTAGCAACAATTGTTAAATAATAAATAAAGTGTAATAATAATCTTGGACATTGGCACTTTGAAGATTTGTGTTCTAAACACCCTTTGTTACATTGTGTCAATATTTGGAATTTTCAGTTGTAAGCATCTATAATATATATAATATGTATTTCAAGATTGAGTATTTTTAGTCATCACAAAGCAAAAAAAACACTCCAAAACAGTGAAAATATATGTCACTTTTTGTTGTTAAAATACAGTAGTATGCAGACAACATGCAATGATTAGGCAATACATTGTTTGGAAACATTTTGAGAAATCCTAATATTTAAGATATTTCCAGTGATGATCTATCTTAATTATGTAAATTACCATTATGCATAAATGAAAAACAGAAGCCTAGAAGACCTTTACTTTTTTCTAGGTTTTTATTTAAATTCCTGTTAGTTAATATATAGTGTAATATTAGTTTCAGGTATACAATTTAGAGATTCATCACCTATATAAAACAACAACAGAAAGAAGACCTTTTACATAAAATGATTTCATACCTCATCTTTACTATATATTCTTCATTTTAAGATTTTATTTATTTATTCATGAAAGACAGAGAGAGAGAGAGAGGCAGAGATATAGGCAGAGGGGGAAGCAGTCTCCCTGCCTATATATTCTTCATTTTAATTTAATATAATACAAAATACAAGATAAATGCTTTCTTTACATCGATAGAAACGTGGATAGGGATCCCTGGGTGGCTCAGTGGTTGAGGGTTTGCCTTCAGCTCAGGGCGTGGTCCCGGGGTCCTGGGATCAAGTACTGCATCGAGTTCCCTGCAGGGAGACTGCTTCCCCCTCTGCCTGTATCTCTGCCTCTCTCTCTCTCTCTGTCTTTCATGAATAAATAAATAAAATCTTAAAAAAAATGGATATTAAAAAAAATGGATATTGATGATTCTAGGAATGGGAGATAATAAAGAATATTAGTAAACGCTCAGAACGATGTTCAAATTCTCACTCCTTTGATATTGAAACTAAGATTTTAAAATATTTTTAGAAGAATGTTTTAACAAAGATACTACTAAATTTTCAAATATATAAACTTGATGTATGACATTTTATTGCTTTATCTTATTAATTAAAATAATAAATTATATATTAAAACAAACACATTTTTATTTATTTACAATATAAAAAAGGCAAAATTACTCCCTAATATTTGTCATTGTCTACTGAGAATCCTGAGTCCAAAAAACCTTAAAATTGTCTCTATTTTCTTCTTTCACATCCAGGAACTTCAAACTCCAATATTTAAAAAAAGGATTATTTCCCTTTGCTTTTACTGATATATCTAGTGGAGATTTCATTTTATGAATAATTTTTATGGATAATATTTACTAGCTAAAACAACATTGATACTTAAAACCAAGTTGCAAACCAAACTCATATAATTACATTCTTCCTATCAGAGGAGGATGGTACCAGATTACCTCTCAGAGATCAATCACTTTAGGTACTTTTCTGTGTGCCATGAAGTCTGTTTCTAAACACTTATTGATTACAATATATTATATTCAACTTGCCCACACACTTAAGTTTACTCATGTATAGTTAACTGACTTGTCACTCTGAAGTAGAAACATTTTGTTTTAGGACTCAGCAATCAATAAGAAAAAAAATTATAATTATAGAAAATAACAAAATAATAGTCAATGCTTCTATCACTGAAAATTTAACCACTGCCAACTTCATGTCATATATGCTTTGAGTCTTTTCCCTCCTTTTTTCCTCCCTCCCTCGCTCCATCCCTCCTTTCTCCCTCTCCCTTTTTCTTTCTCTTTCTCTTTTTCTTCCTTCCTTCCTTCCTTCCTTCCTTCCTTCCTTCCTTCCTTCCTTCCTTCCTTCCTTCCTTCCTTCCTTCCTTCCTTTCTTTCCTTTCTTTCTTCTTCTTTCTTTCTTTCTTTCTTTCTTTCTTTCTTTCTTTCTTTCTTTCTTTCTTTCTTTCTTTCTTTCTTTCTTTCTTCTTTCTTTCTTTCTTTCTTTCTTTCTTTCTTTTTCTTTCTTTCTCTTTCTTTCTTCTTTCTTTTTCTTTCTTTCTTTCTCTTCTTTCTTTCCTTCCTTCCTTCTCTCTCTTCTCCTCTTATTTTTTTAAGAAACTCACACTACTATAAAATTGATATATATCTATCTTTAAAAATTCAAGCAGTACAAGTAGTGCAATGATGGGTTTGTAAAAATCACCCAAATACCATCACCCATAGTTAGAGAACTGTTTTTGTTTATACAGAAAAAGAAATGAATATGCTGTCACAAAAAGTATACCACATTCTGGATAAAATTTCAAATAACATTATAAATCACAGAAAGAACTAAGGTTCAATGAAAATAATTGCAGAATTTTAATGATGACAAAAATATTAATTCTTTAAAATATACCTCCACATTTAGGAAAAGAGATTTTGAAGCAAATTCAAAAGGTTGAGGTCATTCAGTTATAAAAACTACCTATTTCAAGAAGATATACAAATGACTAGGAAGTATGTGAAAAGATGCTCAACATTATTAATCAGGAAGGAACTGAAAATCGAACCACAACGAGATGCCATTTCATACCCATTATTATGGCCAACTTTTTTTTTTAAAAAAGCAAACTATAGTAAACAGGTGCAGAAATTAGAAACCTCTATGCTGCAGGTGGGAATACACAATAGTGTGGCTACTATGGAAGAGTTTGGTGACTCTAGTTCCTCAAATAGTTGAACACAGACTTATCATATGATTCAGAAATTCCACCCTGAGATATATATGCAAAATAATTGAAAACAGATATTCAAGCAAATACTTGACACAGATCTTAATAGCATAAGTCATATTTAATATATGATTATATTCATATATATGTACATGCTTGTATAGTATGTTTGTGTGTGGGGGGGCGGCAGCTCTAACATGGAAACAACATAAATGCCTATCATTTAATAAATGGATGACTAAAATGTGTTATATTCATATCATAGAATATTACTTGGCAACCACAAAGAATAAATTACTGATTCATGCTACAACATGGATGGAACTTCAAAACTGTGCTAAGTAAAAAAAGCCAGACACCACATATTTTTTATTTAAATTCAATAAATTAAAACACCATGTATTATCTGATCACATTTGTATGAAATGTCCAGAATATGTAGAGGGGGATGGGAGAGGTAAGGACTGACTGTTAATGAGTATGGGGTATTTTGTGGAGGGTGAATGATAAACATGTTCTAAAATTAACTGTGGTGATTTGTATTATGTATATACATATATGTATGTGATAAAATGTTCACTATTCTTTTTTCAATTCTTATTTTTTTATGGAAGTAAAACTAACATAGAGATTATATTAGTTTCAGCTGTGCAACATAATGATTCAATAATTCTATACATTACTCAGTGTTCATAATAAGTATAGTCACCATCTGTCACCAGTGTTATTACAATATTGTTGATTATATTTCTTTTGCTATAATTTTCATCTCTGTGACTTATTTTATAACTGGAAATTTGTGCCTCTTAATCTCATTTTTTAATTTTGTTCATCCCCACCACCCACCCCTCCTCTGACTACCATTAGGTCTCTGTATTTAAGAGGCTGTTTGTTTGTTTGTATTGTTTCTTAAATTCCACATATGAATGAAATCATATGACATTTGTCTTTTTCTGTCTGACTTATTTCACTTAGCACAATAATCTCTAGGTCCATCTATGTTCTTGCAAATGGTAAAATCTCATTCTTTTTATTCCTGAGTAATATTCCTCTGTGTGTGTGTGTATTACATTTCTTTATCTGTTCATCTATCAATGGACACTTGGATTGCTTCCATATCTTGGCTATTGTAAATAATACTGCAATAAATATAGAGGTGCATATATCTTTTTTTAAATCAGTGTTTTCATTGAGTATTCTTTATCAAAATTTCCAACAAATTTTCCTGAAATATGATGTGTGGCTTCACACTTCTGTTTTGGAGATTTTTTTCTCCTCTTCATTTCAAAAATTTTTTCTTGTGTTAATTATTGGATAAGTCTACTTCCATTTGCTGATTTCTGTATTTCACTGACATGATATCTTTCTATTGGATCATCTTTATCCATCATCCATAGGTGTTGGCTTCTCTCTTACTACTTTCATTATATCCTAATTTTAATCTATATTCAGAGTGATATCTAGAGAGATTCTTCTATATGGATACTATGGTTTTCATTGGCTTCTATTGTTGATACTTATTAGTTGTGCAATAATCTTATTTGGGCTTTCACTCTTTTTTACCGTTGAGCTCTGACTTTAATTTCCTGAACACACACACACACACACACATATTTACATCCTGTAGGGTCTATAGGATGAGCCAATCCACTTTAGTCAAATTTTTTTTGTTGTTGTTTAAAGTTTTTATTTAAATTCTAGTTAGTTAACATACAATATAGTATTGGTTTCAGGAGTAGAATTTAGTGGGCAGTCCGGGTGGCTTGGTGGTTTGGCGCCGCCTTCGGCCCAGGGCCTGATCCTGAAGACCTGGGATTGAGTACCACATCAGGCTCCTTGCATGGAGCCTGCTTCTCCCTCTGCCTGTGTCTCTGCCTCTCTCTCTCTCCCTCTCTCTCTCTCTCTCTCTCCGAGTCTCTCATGAATAAATAAATAAAATATTTAAAAATAAAAGGAGTAGAATTTAATGATTCATCACTTACATATAACACCCAGTGCTTATCATAACAAGTGTCCTCCTTTATACTCATCACCCATTTAACTCATCTCCCTCCCACCTCCCCTCCAGCAACCCTGTTTGTTCTCTATAGTTAATAGTCTCTTATGGTTTGCCTCCCTCTTTTTTTGACAGTTTTCCTGCAATAACTTCTTCAGGAGTATTAAAATATTTATCTGTATTTTATTATAACTGCTTATTAGACTAAAATTTTGGATAATGATCTTTAGCAAAATAGTTAACAGCAAACCAAATAAAATGATATAAAATCCATGTCATATATTTTCCTATTTAGAAGTAAATAATTACATATTTTTATTAATAAAAACCGCTTATCAGAATATGAAATGGAATTCTATTACTCATATTATAGCCATCTAAATTGCTTCTATAAAATCTAGCTTCAGAATAAAATTTTTTATATGAAAGAGCTAGTAAGTAAAGGAGCAATGTGTAGACACCCCTATAAACTCTAAGATAGTATGGTTTTTCTAAAGTAAACTAGAGAAAAGAAAAAATATGGAATTTTTTGAAACCACTTAAAAGTTTTTATTTTAATCATCTATGAATGTTAATATCAATTCTGAATTTTACCTTTTAGACAAAAGCCACCCATAAATGATTTCCAAATTACCTATGTTCCCAAATTCTAATTATTTTCATCAATGGCATGTCCAAAAAATGATAGAAAAAGAAAAGTCAGAAATTTTTACCTGCCTTATAATTTTAATGACAATTGTGAACAGTAGACATAGTTTGTGTCAAATGAATAAACATGTTTAAATATCTATTTTGTGACAAGAATTATGACATGTAATGTGTAGTAAAAACAACAGCAATCTGCCCTTATAAAGCAGACTGTGTAGTAGGAAAAGAGCAAGATAAAAACCCAAACCTGTCAAATAAAGTGATGAGAAGATACAGACGACTGTGGGTATTTAGTTCCATGGCATCCAGATGAAGAAATCAGCGAAAGCTTTGGGAAAGAAAGGCATTTCAGATAGGTGTTCAAAACTGGATAGTATTTTTGTAGTAGTATTGAGAGCAAGGTTACATTTTCAGTGAAGAAAATGACAGGAATAAATTAAGGAAAGGTTGAAAATCAAGCAGTGAATATAAGAAACATTGTAAGTTTGGGGACCATAGTGGAACGTGGTGCAAAAGTTGGAGAATACAAATAAGAAGTTAGGATCAATGATTTACTTCTGTTCAACAAATATCTATTAAATACCTACTCATTGGTAAACATTGTACTAGGTGCTGCTTAAAATTGAGAGTCATTTTCTCTCTTCTCAGTATTCATATAACATATTTGTTGAGATGGAAACATAAATGGATATTTTAATAAAACGAAGTAAATAAAGTGTTAGAATCATGCCTCAAGTTCTACACGATCCTAGAGATGGAGCTCTTAGCTTGACAAGGGTAAGAAGTTAGAACTCTAAGAAAGGTTTTCTAGAGACTGTGGTCATGAGCTGAGTTTTAAAAGGTGAAGAGGAGGCTTATCCAGCTAAATATTGGAAGGATGACAGTCAGGGATAATGCCACACACAGGAAACTGTGGACAAGAGCAGGTGAATGTGAAGAAGGACCATATGATTAAGGAAACTGATGACAGGAAATAGGGGTAGATAAGACTACAAAGGAGACATGGAGTGATTGGTAGAGAACATTGTGTGCTATGTCAAGGAACAGACATTAACTTATAGATAATATCACTTTAAAGTATTTTAAGCAAGTGGAGTTTTAATTCCATCTGGAGGCTGCATGAAAGATGGGTTTGAGGAAGCTGCAAACTTGGAAGCCCATGTAGAGATAATGAACGCTTGAGCAAAGCCAATTGAGTACACAAGTGAGAATTAAAAACTTTCACAGCAGGTAAAAAATTAAAACAAAAACTACTGTTGAACCAAAGTATATATCATGTATCCCTAAATGGATAAAACAAAGTCCCTGAGTTCTAGAAATTTACAGCTTGGTGGCAATCATGATGTGGAAGGAAGGTAGAAAATTTACTGTGGAGTTTAAAGTTAGTGTGAGTAATTTAGAAAAACATGTGAAGGATCTAGGTTCTTAACAGGCCTTGAGACCTCACTGAGAATTTGTGAACAGAGAACCAACATTGGCATATCTGTTTTAGAAGGACAATCCTGGGACCCTTAAAGAAGGACTTTAGTAGAACAGAAGTGAAGGACCAGTTAAGGAGACATCAGTATAGGCAAGAGACAATCCTGTCTTGAATTATAATGGCAGAGTTTAAAAAAGGTAAATGGTAAGTACAGATATTTAAAAAGTAAAATAAGCTGAACTTGGTGAGTAATTGAATGTGGGATGTGAACAGGAAGGAATCAAGAATCTATGAGATTTTTATTTGTGAAGGGGGTGTATGGTGATACCTTTGGCTAAGAAAGAAAATATGGGAGAAGTGTCAGCTGTGAGGGGAAAGATTAAAAGTTGCTTTGGGCATTTGGAGCTTGAATCTTCTTTCAGAAATAGAAAGATGATTCACATCTCCAAGTTGAAATTCCTAATTTATAATTCCTTAATAAATAAATCATAAATCCTTTCTTTTACCTCTAGTTTCACAAAAAGTATTGTCATCATTACAATTTCTCCTATAGGCATTGTCATTACTGCTACATTTAATATGCTCTTGTAATGCTCTGTGGATATTCTACTTTAACCAATTTTTCTTTAAACAAAGGTGAATTGAAATAGGTGTGAAATTTAAGAATAGGGAAAAAAAAAGCAAGCTACCTTAATAGGTGCTTAACTTTTATATATAATATTGACTACTTTTCTATTTTGTTGTGCATTATTAAGAATATACAAAAATAGTAAGTACTATTGGAAGCATTCAGCTAGTAATAACTGCTACTTCTGATTAATCTCAGGGAGAGTGAGAAATTAGGTCGTTATGTAATGATAAAGTGTTCAATTTTGTAAGAGGATATAATGACTGTAAATACGTATGCACCTAATGTTAGAACAACTAAATATATAAAGCAAATATTAACAGATCCAAAGGGGAAAATAGATAGCAATACAGGAGTAGCAGGGGATTTCAATACCCCATTTTCAACAATGGATAGTTCATCTAGATAGAAAATCAATAAGTAGACATTTGATGTAAACTACATGTTAATCAGATGGACCTAACAGATGTATACAGAACAATCTATTCAACAACAGCAGAATATATATTCTCAAGTACACATGGAAAGTTGATTGTCCAGGATAGATCATGTTAGGCCACACAAAATTAGTCTTAATCAATTTAAGAACATTGAAAACATATCAAGTATCCTTTCTGACCACTCTGGTATGAAACCAGAAATCAATTACAACACTAAAACCAGAAGATTCATAAACATATGGAAATTAAACAACATGCTCCTAAACAACCAATGGGTCAAAGAAGAAATCAAAAGGGAAATCATAAAATTTCTTGAGACAAATAAAAATGGAAACACAGCATACTTAAACTTATGAGATGCAACAAAAGCAATTCTAAGAGGGAAGTTTGTAGTGATAACTGTCTACATTAGGAAAAAAGAAAGATCTCAAATAAATAACCTAACTTTAAACTTTAAGGAACTAGAAAAAGAAGAATAAGCTAAGGCCAAAGTTAACAAAGGAAGGGAAAAAAATATCAGCAGAAATCATTGAAATAGAGGCTAAAAAGAAAATAGAAGAGAGGAATGAAATTAGGAAATGTTTTTTGAAAGATAAACAAAATTGACAGACCATTAGCTAGACTCACCAGGAAAAAAAGTGAGAGCACACAAATAAATAAAATCAGAAACAAAAGAGGATGTGTTATAGCTGATACCACAGAAATACAAAAGATCATAAGAAACTACTGCGAAAATTATACACCAACAAATTTGACAACCTAGAAGAAATAGATAAATTCCTAGAAACACATAACCTACTAAGACTGAGTCATGACAAAAGAGAAAATCTAAAAAGATCAATTACTAGTAAGGAAATTGAATCAGCAATCAAAAACCTCCCAAAAAGAAAAATCCGGACTTAGATGGCTTTACTGGTAAATTCTACCAAAAATTCCAAGAAAAAAAACAATACCAGTTCTTTTCAAACTCTTCCAAGCAAAAGAATATTGAGGAACACTTCCAAACTCATTTTATAAGGCCAGTATTACCCTGATACCAAAACCAGAGAAGGACACTACAAGAAAAGAAAATTACAAGCCAATATCCCTGGTGAACATGGTTGCCAAAATCCTCAACAAAATATTAGCAAACCAAATTTATCAATACAGTAAATGCTCATACACCATGATCAAGTCAGATTTTATTCCAGCGATGCAAGGAATAGTTCAGCAACTTCAAATCAATAAATGTGATAGAGCACATTAATATAATGAAGGATATAAACTATATGATCATCTCAATAAATGCAGAGAAAGAAAATTCACTAACCTTTCATGACAAAAACTCCTAAAAATTTTTGTATACATGGTATGTATTTCAATATAATAAAAGCCATATATGACAATCCTATATAGCATGTAAATCTGAAACCTTTTCTTCTAAGATCAGGAACAAACACTCTCACTGCTTTAATCAACATACTATTGGAAGTTCAAGTAAGAGAAATTAGGTAAGAAAAAATATATAAGATATCCAATCAGAAATAAAGAAGTTAAATTGTCCTTGTTTGCAGCTGACATGATATTATACATATAAAATGCTAAGGACTCTACCAAAAATTATTAGAACTAATAAGTGAATTTGATAAACAATGCAAAAATCACTATAAAAAATCATTTGTGCTTTGATACACTAACAGTAAACTATTGGAAAGAGAAACTCAGAAAACAATTCCATTTACAATAGCACCAAAAGCAAAGAAATACCTAGGAATAAATTTAACCAAGGATATGAAAGACCCATGCACTGAAAACTATAAAACATTGAAAGAAATTGAAGGTACAAATAAATGGTAATATATTCCATGTTTATGGATTGGAAAAACTAATATTGTGAAATTGTTCATTCTACACAAAGTAATCAGAAATTTAAAGCAATTCATATAAATATTCCAATAGTATTTTTCACAGAAATAGAATAAATAATCTTAAAATTTGTGTGAAACCTCAAAAGACCCTGAAGACACAAAGCAATCCAAAGAAAGAACAAAGTTACTCTTCTCAATGTCAAGCTATTTTGCAAAGCTATGAGAATCAAAACAGTATGGTATTGACATAAAAGCAGACACATAGGGATCCCTGGATGGCGCAGCGGTTTGGCGCCTGCCTTTGGCCCAGGGCGCGATCCTGGAGACCCGGGATCGAATCCCACGTCCGGCTCCCGGTGCATGGAGCCTGCTTCTCCCTCTGCCTGTGTCTCTGCCTCTCTCTCTCTCTGTGACTATCACAAATAAATAAATAAATACCTTAAAAAAATTAAAAAAAAAAAGCAGACACATATTTCAATGGAACAGAGTAGAAAACCCAGAAATATACTCATGCATATATGGTCAAATAATTTTTGACAAAGGAACCCAGAAGATACAATGGAAAAAGGACAGTCTCCTCCATAAATGGTGTTGGGAATCTGGATAATCACATGCAAAAGAATGAAACTGGACCTCTATCTTATCTCATACACTAAAATCAACTCAAAGCGGATTAAACACTTGAATATAAGACCTGCAAACATAGTGCCTGGATGGTTCAGTCAGTTGAGCATCTGCCTTTGGCGTGAGTCATGATCCTGAGGTCTTGAGGTTAAGCACCACTTCTCCCTCTCTCTCTGCACCTCCCCCAACTCATGCTCTCTCTCACTTTCTCTCAAATAAATAAATAAAATCTCAAAAAAAAAGACCTGCAAACATAAAAGTTCTAGAAGACATGGAGGATAATTTTCTTGATATGGGTCTAGGCAATGATTTTTTGGATTTGACACCAAAAGCAAGAAAACTTTTAAATAAATGAGACTTCATCGAACTAAAAAACTTCTCTGCAGCATAGAAAGCATGAACAAAATGGAAAGGCAGCATATGGAATGAGAGAAAATATTTGCACACCACATATCCAATAAAGGGTAAGGTCTAAAATATATAAGGAGCTTATACAACTCAGTAGCAAAAGCCACATAATTCAATTGAAAAATGAGCAAAGGATCTGAATAGGCATTTTTTTGAGAGTACATAACAGTGGCTACATAACAGTGGCTAACTGATACATCAGAAGGTCCTCAACATCACTAATCATCAAGGAAATGCAAATCAATGTCACAATGAGATATCATCTCACACATGTTAGGATTTCTACTATCAAAATGGCAAGAAGTAACAAATGGTGGCAAAAATGTGGAGAAAAGGGACAACCTGTACTCTGTTGGTAAGAATGTAAACTGGTAAGAAAGTCACTATGGAAAGCAATATACAGATTTCCTAAGAAATTAATAATAGAAATAACACATGAAAAGAAAAAAAAAGAAATAATACATGATCCAGCAATTCCACTTCTACATATATATCCAAAAGAAATGAAATTATTTTTTCAAAGAGATACATATACTTCCATGTTCACTGGAACAGTATTCTCAATAGCCAAGATATGGAAACAACCTAAATATCCATTGATGGATGGATAGACAAAGAAATGTGATATATATAAGTATATATTTATATACTCTCTATATAAATACTCTCTTTATACATAATATATATATTTTTAAATTCTTTTTGCATTCTGTGCACTAGCACAGAGTAATAGAAACTCACTTAAATATGAAGGAACTCTTTACAATTAGATCCACAATTCTATACATTTATCTTACCTACATGTCAGTGAAACATCACCAACTATTATGAAATAGGACAAATTATATCAAAGGGCCAAAAATCTTTACAAAAATATATCTAGGTATGAAAACTATTCTACTTCTGGTGTCTTCACATCCTTTTCTTCTGTATACTTACGTATAATTTATTCTTCTGTTGTCTTTGCATATGTAATAGAATATTTAGCCTTAAAAAATGTGTTCCTGTCATTTGTGACACATGGATGAATCTGGAGAGCAATAAATCAGACAAATAATGTATGATCTCTGTTATATGCGAAATTAAAAAAAAAGATTGCACTTACAGAAACAGAAAGTAGAAAAGTGGTTGCCAGGGCCTAGGGGTTTGGAGAAATGGGGAGATCCTGGGTAAAGTGTACAAACTTTCAGTTATAATATGGGTACAAACTTTCGGTTAAAAAATGAGTAAGGTCTGAGGATCTGGTGTATAACATAATGACTACAGTTGATAATACCATATAATTATATAAAACTGTACAGCTGAAATTTGCTAAGAGATAGAACTTAAGAGCTTTCACCAAAAAAAAAAAAAGAAAAGAAAAGAAAAGGTAAATATGTAAAGTAATGGGTGTGTTAATTATGGGAATCTTTTAACAGTACATACCTTATGAAATTATCACACTGTATATACTTTAAATATATTACAATTTTGTCAATTATACCTCAATAAAGTTGAAAAATAATGACATTTTGGGGCATTAACAAAGGCATAAAATGCTACTTTGAGTGTAGCATCAGCTTTGGTAAGAAACGTAGTCCAATGCTAGGACAGCCATTTTGTATTGCGGTAAAGCTCTAATAGAGGTAGCCTACTACTCACTCAGCTTGGTATTTCTTCATTAGGGGAAAAAGATAAGGAGTTGCCATGTTATTCACTCAGCTTAACAATTCTTCACTAGGGAGACAATTGAAAGGTTTAAGTCACATTTACAAAAACTGTAGGGAAATTATATATTTTTTTTCTTTTTCTTCCTTATTTGGAAGAACAAAAGCTCAAGAAATGAGTCTGAGAGGGTGCCTGGGCGCGTCAGTGGTTGAGCATCTGCCTTTGGCTCAGGTCATAATCCTGGGGTCCTGGGATCGAGTCCCACATCAGGCTTCCGGCAAGAAGCCTGCTTCTCCCTCTGCCTATGTCTCTGGCTCTGTTTCTCTCTCTCTCTCTCTCTCTCTCTATCTGTGTGTGTCTCTCAGGAATAAATAAATAAAATCTTTTAAAAAATGAGTCTGATAAAGATACTTTAGGTAAGGTAATCCTTCCAGGACCTGTTAGGATAAGCAGCAGCATTTAGAGATAAGGTTGGATGCCAGTGATTTAAGGTTATAGCTGAATAAATGCCTGATGCTGACGCTGTTCAGGAGCTTTACAACAGACATGAAAAATTTCTCGAGGAAAATTACAACTATCTGGAAGACTTGGGCAGCAAAGTAAGACAAATATAAGATGTAAGGAATTTCACAATGAACAAAATTGTGAATATGAGAGGAAAAGAGAACCCACGTGCACTGTTAGTGGGATTGCAAATTGGCATAGCCACTATGGAAAACAATATGGAAGTTCCTCAAAAAATTAAAAATAGAACTAAACTACCATGTGTTCCATCAATCCCATTTCTTAAAATTTATCTGAAGGAAATGAAAACACTAATTCAAAAAGATATATGCACCCTCATGTTTATTGCAGCCTTATTTACAATAGCTGAGACATAGAAGCAACTTAAGTGTCATTGATGGATGAATGGATAAGGAAAATATAATTTAGCTGTAAAAAAGAAGGAAACTTGCCATTTGTGACAATACGACTGGACATAGAGGGTATTATGCTAAGTGAAATACGTCAGGCAGAGAAAGACAAATACCATATGATCTCACTTATATGTGGAATCTGAAAAACAAACAAACCAAACAAACTCACAGATAAAGACAAACAGATTGGTAGTTTCCAGAGGCAGGGAGTCTGGATAGGGGAGGTGAAGGCAAGTCACAGGGTGCAGACTTCCAGTTCTAAAATAAATACGGTGATAAAATGCATAACATGTTGACTATAATCAATGACACTGTGTTGCCTATATAAAAGCTGCTTAGAGAGTAGATCTTAAAAGTTCTCACAAGAAAATAAATTTGTTAACTATGTATGCTGACAGATGTTAACTAGACTTACTGTGGTGATTATTTTGCAGTATATACAAGTATCAACTCACTATGCTGGACACCTGAAACTAATACAATGTTATAGAACAATTATACTTAAATGAAAAATGGAAGAAATTTGATTTTTATCATATAAGACATACAAATATAAACTTATCATGAAGGTGAGGGGAGGTAGAGGATAAGGAGGGAGCAAGTAGATATCCTTCACTTTCATGAATAGATTCTTTCTTAGCATGTGGGTTTTAACCCCTTGACCTAAACTATTATAGTGAAAGTATATAGCCTCTTAGAAAGCAAACAAATGATTAAATAGACTGCTTTTGAGGAATAAAAGAGAAATATAATGCCAAAGTTATTGCATTTTCTATGTTCTTCTACTGACAACAGATTTTTCAGCCCTTCAAATGGCTTTGTGTAATTACAATTTTTTTTTTACAGAAAAAGTACCATCTGAGCTAGTGGAATATATACATGGATGTATGATATCACTCCAAATGGAGAATTCCTGATGTTCAAGATAACACAAATTTGTTTTTATATACTAGTTTTATATATACTAATACTTGTATATATAAATATATACTAATATAATATAAATATATAAGTATTATATATATTATATATAAATATAATATTATTAGTATATTTTGTTATATATACTAATTACAATAATGTGTTTATTAAAATGAGTATATGCCTTTTAAAAATGGTGACCACATGATTAGTGAAATTTATTCTTTATTTAATGACAAAAATTTAGTATTAAATATTAAGCTAGCAATGACACCAACCTTCAACTATTTTGTAATTGACCATTTCTTTGTGGAATTTATTGCATTGACTAATTTATAAAATAAACTTTTTAAACTTATTAAATAAAATGTATTTCTGTATCAGTTAAGAGTTTTGAGGTCAAGTGTTTAAAAGCTCCATTATGTTTGTTGCTTAAGCAAATCCAGAATCTTGTAGTCTCCCATTATCGAATTGTCCAAGCAGAGATAGCTTCAGCTCAGCTTTCTTGGTACCTACACTCTCTGACAGCCCAATTGCTCATGTATTTATCAATACATTAATAGATTAGCTAATAGTTATTGAGTACTTACTATATTCCTGACACTGTTGTAAGGTCTTTACGTATAATAACTAATGCTTACAACAGTTCTCTAAGGTAGGTTTCTTGTTAGTAAAATGAGCTAGCATTTCAAGTAATGCAGGCTGGTTCATGTTCATAATTGTATCACTGCTTTGGCTTACTAAAAATATAAACAAACAAAGAATCAATAAAAATTCTTGGAAAGTATTTTTACATATGTGAATCCCCTATAAAACACATAGCAAAGGAATAGAAATATGTATCTTCTTTTTTGCCTATAGATTATCTTATGCAAGGAAGTTACCATCTTTGCCCCTGCTGACAGAAAACTGAAAACTTGTCCAATCATCTAGATATGTATCTTCCTCCATGGGGCTATCATCCAGGTTTTTAGAGGTTGAATGAATATACCACATTTCCATAAATATTCATATTTAGCCTTTAGCTTAGGTAGGAGAGAAATGGAGGGAGTGTCTAGGATTCTCATGGCAGCAGCATCATTCACCCCATGTTAGACTATGTTCTGGGTAGTGTTGCTCAGTTAAATTTGAATTTCAAATAAGCAACAATTATTACTCTTTTTGTCTAAACATGTCCAACAGACTATTTAGAACATAATTATACAAAGAAATATTCAATGCTTATATGAGATTCAGTTTTAACTGAGCGTCCTGTATTTTAACTGCCATTGTCAGTACAAGCAACATCTTAATTACGCATCCTATTAAGGCTTGTTCACCAGTCTCTTAAAGAGAAAGCATAGGGGGATCCCTGGGTGGCGCAGCGGTTTGGCGCCTGCCTTTGGCCCAGGGCGTGATCCCGGAGATCCGGGATCGAATCCCACATCGGGCTCCCAGTGCATGGAGCCTGCTTCTCCCTCTGCCTGTGTGTCTGCCTCTCTCTCTCTCTCTGTGACTATCATAAATAAATAAAAATTAAAAAAAAAAGAGAAAGCGTAGGGATGGGTTGATGGTTAGCTCTTGATCTTTCATTATTATTCTCCAGCTAATGTGGTGACTAAATAATTATCCTAAAAAGACTCAGAGCACTATCAAATCATTTTTCAAGTTTCATGTATTAAGTTCTTTAGATACTTTTCAAGCATAAGCCCTACTTTGCGTAAATCATATAAAGACTACCCATTACCTAGAGAAATAACCTTTTTTTCAAGTATAATTAATATACAGTGTTATATTAGTTTCAGGTGTACAATGTAATTATTCAACAAATATATATATTTCTCAGTGCTCATCAAGACAAATATACTCTAATCTCCCTCACCTATTTCACTCACCTCCCCTCTGACAACCATCAGTTTGTTCTCTGTATTCAAGAGCCAGTTTTTTTTTTTTTTTGCTTGTCCTCTTCTCCCTTTTGTTCATTTGCTTTGCTTCTTAAATTCCACCTATGAGTGAACTCATATGGTATTCGTCTTTCTCTGACTGATTTATTTCACTTAGCATTATACCCTCAAAGTCTATCCATGTTGTACCAAATGGGGAGATCTCATTCTTCTTTATGGCTGAGTACTATTCCATTATATACGTATACCACTTCTTTATCTATTCATCTGTTCAGTGGGCACTTGGGTTGCTTCTATATCTTTTCTATTGTAAATAATGCTGCAATAAACACAGAGGTGCATATATCTCTGAATTATTATTTTTGTTTTCTTTGGGTAAATATTCAATAGTGTAATTACTGGATCATATGGTAATTCTATTTTTAATTTTTTTTGAGGAACATTTGTACTGTTTTCCATAGTGGCTTTACCAATTTACATTCCCACCAACAGTACAGGGGGGTTTCCCTTTCTCCACATCCATGTCAACACTTTTTTTTTCTTTTTTATTGTAGCCATTCTGACAGATTTAAGACACTGTGGTTTTGATTTGCATTTCCCTAATGACTAGTGATGTTGAACATCTTCTTATGTGTCTGTTGTCCATCTGAATATCATCTTTGGAATACTGTTTATTCACATCCTCTGCCCATTTCTTAATTGGATTGTTTGGGATTTTTTGGTTTTGAGTTGTATAAGTTCTTTATTTTGGTTATTAACCCCTTATTGGGTATATGATTTTCAAATGTTTTCTCCTAGTCAGTAGGTTGCCTTTTTGTTTTGTTGATGGTTTATTTCACTGTGCAAAAGAATGGTTCTTACTCTGGCACGTAAATGTCTTTACAATCTGTATCTTGCTTACATAGCTAACATTATTTCTGAGATTTCCTTTTCATGCCACACTAGTTCCAGCTCTGTGAATTTATTTTATACTTCCTAAACAAAAATTTGACTGATGTTTTGCCATGTTCTCTTTGCCTTAAATATCTGCCTCACCTTTATCAGAGTTCTCTGGTCTTCCATGAATTTTCATGTATGTGCAAACCTTGTAGTCTGCATTCATCTGTGTTGGATATTTTATTATACAACTTTTACATTACTGTTTCTACAACTAGATTGTGAATCCCTTGAGATCAGGTGCCATATCTTCATATTCTCTATATTCTGCAGAATGTAGACCATAAGTTACCAAATACTAGACATTCTGTGAACAAATAAATGGAAGAATAAAGAATAATTGAATTGTCTCTAATCCTGCCAAGAAACATTTGGCTACATCAGGAAATAGAACACATTTCTTCCCTCTGTTTCTTAAATTTTACTATTGTTTCCAGACCACATTTTATTCATCATTCAAAATGAAAGGAAAAGATATGATATATACAGCTGCTTAATTATCATATACATTCTTTCAATGATACAGTTGTCCTTTTTTGAGAAATGAGCAGATTAGAATATGTTTTCAGCATGACAGAAAGCAAATATGAGACACATCAATGTCATATCATCCCGACTGCCTGTTCTGTATTGTGCAAACAGGACTTTATCCTCTGAAAAGCTTTCTAGTTCTGCAGAGTATTTATCTTTAATGGATACTTTTTTTGAACATACTAAATAAAGACCTTAGCATATGGCATATAATTCAGAATGATTCATTCTTTCTAATTTGCAAGTATTTAAACAGATCCACCACCACTTCCCCCCTCCAAGTGATGAGGTTAGTAGACAGGATTTTAATGGACAACAGTTCTGCAGATTTTGTTTTAATCTTATTGAACTAGCAATAGCAATAATCTCATTAAATGGGTCAGGGAATGCGTTATAGCTACAATCTGCGGATTAAAATGTCGTGGGAGAATTGTACACCAGAAGATGGTAGAAGGAATTGACTTCTGGATGACTTTTGTAATGCTTTAAAAGAAAACAGAGAACCATTAGTTTAAAATATCAGGGGGAAAGGGGCATCTGGGTGGCTCAGCGGTTGAGCATCTGCCTTTAGCTCAGGTTGTGATCCCAGGGTCCTGGGATCAAGTGCCACATTGGGCTCCTTGCGCGAAGCCTGCTTCTCCCTCTGCCTATGTCTCTGCCTCTCTTTCTCTCTGTCTCTCATGAAAACATAATAAAGCCTTAAAAAAAATCAGGGGAGAAAAGAAGCTATATTGTGTATATTGTTTTAGTGATTTTAGTGTTAAGTTAAAATGAAAACTGTTAAAGTAAAGCTCTCATAACTCATTTTCCTGTTTAAGAAAAAGGTTAAAAGATAAAACAGCAGAAAGGGTAAAACTTTGTTTAAAACAGATTTTTTTTTCTAATTTGAAACGTCAAAGACTAATTGGCACTAAATATTACCAGAAACTCAATAATTAATTTGAGATAGAGTCTAAAGTTATTTTTGCAGCTTAGAGGTGAAGATAAGTGGAAATATGAATTTTAAAAGTGAAACAATGCATCATGTTATCCATGTTTTTATCATGTTTTAAAGAAAATAAACTAAGAATGCTATATCAAAATCATTATTTTATTTTCTTAAAGATAGCCTTCTTGTTAGAGCACTTCTAGGTTCACAGCAAAATTGAGTGGGAAGCATAGAGAACTCCCATATACTCCTTGCTCCAACATATGCACAGCCTCCCCTACCAACACCATCCTATATCAGAGTAGTACACTTATTACAATGGATGAAACTACATTGAATATCATTATCCCCCAAAGTCCATAGTTTATATTAGGGTTCAATCTTGGTGTTCTATGGATGGGTTTTAATAATTACATATGAGATAGCCACTGTTACTGTACCACACAGAATAATTGCAATGCTTTAAAAATCCTTTATGCTTCCTTTATTCATCCCTGTCTTCCCCTAATCCTTGGCAACCACTGATCTTTTAGTTGTTTCCATATTTTTGCTATTTACAGAATGTCATATAATTGGAATCATATAGTATGTTGTCTTTCATTTTGGCTTAGTAATTTCACTCATTAATATGCACTTAAGCTTCCTCCATGTCCTTTTATGTCTAGATAGCTCATTTCTTTTTTGTACTAATTAATATCCCAGTGTCTGGATGTACCACAGTTCATTTATCCTTTCATATACTGAATTACATCTCAGTTGCTTCCAAACTGAGAGAGGCAGAGACATAGGCAGAAGCAGGCTCCCTGCCAGGAGCCTGATGTGGGACTTGATCCCAATACCCAGGGATCATGACCTGAGCCAAAGGCAGACGCTTAACCACTGAGCCACCCAGGTGTTCGAAGAGTTCTTTGTATATTTTTTATAACAGTCATTTATCAAGTATATATTTTGTAAATCTTTTTCTCACTCTCTATTGGCTGTCTTCTCATTCTCTTGACAGTGCCCTTCATAGAGAAGAGGGTTTTAACTCTAATGAAGACCAATTTATCAAGTATTTCTTTCATGGACTTTGCCATTGGTTTTGTATATAAAATGTAATTATTACACCCAAAACCATCTAGAATTTTTCCTTATAATATTCTAGAAGTTTTATATCTTTTTCATTTTACATTTATTTATTTTTTTATGTTTTATTTTTTTTAAGATTTTATTTATTTATTTATTCATGAGAGACAGAGAGAGGAGAGAGAGAGAGGCAGAGACACAGGCAGAGGGAGAAGCAGACTCCATGCAGGGAGCCTGATGTGGGACTCGATTCCAGGTCTCCAGGATCACGCCCTGGGCTGAAGGCGGTGCTAAAGCACTGAGCCACCGGGGCTGCCCTCATTTTACATTTAAATGTCTGGTCTACTTTGATTAATTTTTGTGGGAGTGTAAAGTCTGTGTTTAGACTCAGTTTTTTGCATGTGGATGTCCAGCACCATTTGTTGAAAAGACTATCTTTGCTCCATCATATTGCCTTCGCTCCTTTGTCAAAGATTAGTTGACTATATTTATGTACATTTAACCCTCAGTTCTTTACTCTGTTCCATTGATCTGTTCGTCTGTTCTTTCATTAATTCTACATTGTCTTGTTTACTGCAACTTTACAGTAAGTTTTGAAGTCAGGCGATGTCAGTCTTTCAACTCTGTTCTTTTCTTTCAGTATTGTGCTGGATATTCTGGTTCTTTTGCCTCTCTATATAAATTTTAGTACTTAGTAAATATAGAATATATTTTATTCAATAATTGAATATATAATTTCATGAATTTCTTTTTCACTTTATAATTACTTCTCCTAATGATAAACTTCTTCATTAGAGCAAGTTTCACTGATGCATAAAAGGTATACCAGCAAAGTTTAACCTATGCTCATATTGTCAAAGACATTTCTTAGCTTTTTAGTATTTGAAATATCCCTGATATCAAAATTATGGTTCATAATCATTTTTCCTATTTTGTTAGTTTTTCAGATATTTCCCCAAGTATAATTATCATCAAAATACTTGAAGTAATTTTTAAAGTTCTTCACATGTCTTGTAAAACTGAACTCTAGATATAATTATAGCTCCCACTAACAGTGTGTGTGACAGATATAAGAGTGTCTATCTAATCGTTTTCTCATCAGCATTTTAGACTTTGCTGTATAAATCTTATGTATAGTAATAGAAGTTTCCTTTACTTATGAAGTTGGGGGTCTGGAAATGCTAATGAGGAAAATATTTTCTAAATTTTGAAAACAGAGAAAACACAAATAGGCCTATAATTCACATGTTTAACAAACATTTTATTCCATTTACCAATTTAGGCATTGTTGAAGTGTTTTATTTTAAAAAGAAAAGCAGAATAAAGGATATTATCATATACAAAACTCTATGACTAAAAAAAAAAAAAACTCTATGACTTAATACAAAATAAAATGCAACTTTATATTTATTGAAAATTTACTATGTTAAGCACTTTGTATTGATTTTCTAATTTAAAACTCCTCTCCTTGGGGCACCTGGATGGCTCAGTCAGTTAAGCGTCTAACTTTAGCTCAGGTCATGATATTAGGGTCTTGAGATCAAGCTGGCATCAGGCTCCCTGCTCCTTGGGAAGTCTGCTTCTCCCTCGGTCCCTCCCCTGCTTGTGCTCTCTCTCTCTCTCTCTCTCACAGAAAAGTAAATAAAATCTTTAAAAAATAAATAAAAATAAAACTACACTCCTTTAAAACGTGGCTGTAAGGGGCACTTGTTTCCCACCCCTAACATTCCTTTCTTTGCAGAGGGACATCTATTTCTGTGATTCTCTTGTTCTCTCTTGCTCTTTTACTGTCTCCTCACCAGGGAGGATGGAGTGACTTCTTTGGTAAAGTTGAGCATGCTTTGCAGGACAGTTCTTATTTCTCAGGAGTGAAGTCCAACGAGCATGCAGTATATGATCTACTGTGTTCATTGCTGTACAATTTATAGGTCAGGCATGTATGATAATTTGTAACCTTGTGGTTTCATCACCAGAGGTCCATTTACTTGCTCATAAGCATAAATCACAATCATGAAAATAAGTTTTATTGATAATAAGGGAGGTATTTTGATCTCCATATTCTAACTTCTTGAATTTCTCTATTGATTGAGAGTTCAGGTAGGAAAATGTGTTATTTATTGGGCCCTCTTCACTCTGGCAAGTTCTAACTTAGCCTTGTTTTATGGTTTTTAAAAATTAATTTATTATAGTTCAACACTTGAGAGACCAGTTCATTGATGAAACCAAAGTTCTGTAGCCATGTTCTTCCTAATTGGAAAGACTATGCTTGTAAGCAGTGCACTGTACTCTTATAAAAAAATAAAATTTAAAGATCAGTTAGACTCATGGACCAGACAAGTAAATGGAATGAACAATGACTGTCTTAGTGCCCTGGAGTCATGAATGTTTCCAGGATTTGGGGAATAAAAATCTATTCACCTTAGAACATTGGAATATATTTTAACAAATTACAAAATCTTTACATTCATTAAAGTCCCCATTGCATATTTAAAAAGAAATACAGATTTTTAATTATTGGTTTTGGAGTAGCTTCTATGACACAGGTCAGATAAGCTATATCTACAGCAGTGGGAAAGTACTCAGTAAATTCTTAGATGTTTACTTGATTTGTTTTGATCAGAGAGGCCGTTTTCTTCTAGAGTAGAAAGAAAGTTTGACTTGGGAATATTGAATTGTTCAGGGCATTGGGAAACGATTTCCTCTTAATGCTCAGAGTAAACGTGCTTAATTTTCATAGGAATATTTACTGCAATGTATTATGCCAAATAGATCTATCATACCTACTCATCTATTTAATTATGGAGATAAATATAGAAGAGAGGATCTCCCCATAATTTCAGCTTAAAAATTCTGTAAGGCCTTGATGATCCTGAGTTCAGGTTGAACATAATTTTATTTCCTCTCTTATTTCTTTATTTCTACTTTTTTTTTTTTACCTATGCACACTATCTAGCCACACTTACCTAGGCACACAGCAGATATGCTTTGGAAGATGTATTTCTATTGCATAAGGCCCAATATGTTTATTTCTTCTCCCTGTTCAATGAAACATTGATATTAGTACATATAATCTATTTCATCATTTCAGGTTTTCATTTTAATTACTACCTTAGTTACTTTTCTTCCTACTCTTAATTCCTTAATTCTCATAACTCCCAAATTACTGGGTTAGATAGTTTATGAGCAGCCCTGAGTTTCCAAACCAACGTTTTGTCTTATTTTAATTTTAATGTGAACATTACCTTTGACATGTTTCTGACAAGCTCTGTTATACAGATATGACATGTGGCTGGACAACCTATGTGTTATTAGATCCAATTTTATACCTTCTACTGAAGAATTTTCTTTAGAAAGCATTTATATCCCAAGGCCATCCCATAATGTGAAAAAAAAAAGTAAAATCATTTTCACAGCTTAGGACAACTTCATGAAGCAGCCTGGTGTTGTGAAAAACATGGATTTTATAGTCGGGGACATCTAGGTTCAAATTCCACACTTACTAGATGTGTGATCTTGGAAAAATTGCTTAACTTTGTTAATCTACAGTTTTACCACTCTTGGAGTAGAGATGATTATACCAACTTTGCAAAACTGTTGAAAGGGCTTTTCGACATTCTATGCCAAATGTTTGGCATTTGGTTATTGCTCAACAAGTTAAAACTACATATTCTCTAAAGGTCTTGAGATGTCTATACTCAGTACCTGTAGACAGGCATATGTCTGAGGTAAAATGAGGTAGCAGAGGAGATTCTTAACACCTCAGCCCTCTTTCTTCATTAATCTAAAGTCTTTTGCTGGTGTATGATTATACTTATCTCTGGGGTGCTGAAGTTTTTCTCCAAAAGGAATGGTGTTTTACATCAGTTAGGTAAATGCCTTGGGGTTCCTTAAGCTAATCCGTTCCTTCTATTTTGTGCTTTCTCTTTACTAACAACATTAGACAGTTTTCCACTTGACAATGATTTATGGATCACAGTTTTTCAGATTTCCTGCTGCTGGTGATGGTACCTCCCAAGGAACTTGTACATAATTTATGCCCTTTGTAGCGAATACATATGGACAAAGGGAATATTCTTGCCAATGGAGATAGGTTAAAGCCAAAGAAAGAAATATTTTTTTCTTCTTCTGGAAACACTGAAGTGCCACAATTGTATGTTCTCCACCAGAAAATTATGGAGAAAATAAGTGATCCTCCTATGAGGTATTTAAAATTTCCTTACTGGTGTAAGAAGTTTTACTTCATTTGCAATAACTTGGACACAGTGCTTTCTTCTGAATATTTTTAATATTTAGACTTGTTAGCATCAAAGATGTGATATGACATGTTTAGTTTAACACTTCCTTTTAATTTCTGCTTGGGTAAACAATTCACTTTAATGAAGCTTGTAAATAATGCAGTTGACATTCAATTATCCATCATTATTTCCATTTGTTTCTCTTATTTCTCACCTATTATTTAAATTGTCTGTCATCATTGACTTTCATTCTTCATTTCCACGTGCAATGTAGTCAAAATGTTATGATTTCCTTGATTCCTAAAGATATTTCATCACAAAATACAAAATATGAAGTATCTAATTTTATATGAATGCAAAAAGGACTTTATATGGTTATTTTTAATTCTATGGATGAATTTTCAATTTTAGTGAATTTGATTTATTATCACTTTCTTAGAATTGTTTTTATTAAATATTGTATTGATACATTTAAAAGCTTATGAAACATGTAGAAGGCATAGTGAAGAGATACAGAGTAAGAAATAGCAATAAGGGGCATCTGGGTGACTCAGTTAGTCAAGTGTCCAACTCTTGATTTTGGCCCAGGTCATGATCTCAGGACTGTGAGATTGAGTTCCACATCAGGATCTGTGCTGAGTGTGGAGCCTGTTTGAAATTCTCTCTCTCCCTCTTTCTCTCCCCCTACCACTGTCTCTCTAAAGAGAGAGAGAGAGAGAGAGAGCGAGAAAGACTATAACTGTTAGTCTTGTAGTCTCCTGCAAATACCATCCATTTTTCTTACTTCTCTTCAACAAACAAAACTATAGAGAACTTTGTATTTATTAACTTTCTCTACTTTGTAGTTTTACCATGAATCTTTAATTTCTCTAATATATTTATTTAGATTGATTTTTAAATTTACATTAAAGAAGCCATATTATATATATTCCTTTATAATTGTTTTTTCTTTCCTCAGTAATATTTTCCTAAGAGTTATCCATTTTGTGGCATGTAGTTCATTGCATTCCCCCACGCAGAGGCAACTTCTAGCAGAAAATAGCCACTGATTTTAATTATGACAGTAAGTTTCACTATATGAATATGTTACAACTTATTTATTCTGCTGTAATGGTCATTTAAATTGTTTTCCATTTTTGTTTTGATTTGGTTTTTATTTGCTGTTACAACCAATGCCGTCGTGAACATTCCTCTACATGATATGACTTATATAGGCTGTACCCTCCATCTCTCTTATTTACTATGCTAACCTCTTTATTCCTTATTTCTCCAACTGGATAGTCAGGGGAAGTATTTAATTCATAGAGTTGTTATGAGGAAAAAAATGAGATAATATGTAAAGTGTTTAATAGTTTATTAAATGCTGTGTAAGTGTTAATGATCATGATGTTTTCTGAATCAGATATACAAAAGGATATATATCGTGGAGTAGAATTTTTGAGTTATAATATATATAAAGCACCTTAAATTATACCATGGCCAACTGTGAGTAGTCTTATAATATTTATTCTCCCACCTTCCATAGTGATGTCATTTTAGCTGGGAACATGATTGTCTACCTAAAGGCTGAATTTCATAGACTCTTTGCAATTGTGATTAAGTTTTTGACTATGTCAAGAAGAATGTCACAAGAAATAATGGATACCCTCCTTCTTCTTGTCCTTAGAAAGATTCATAAATGCCCTTTTTGTACCTTCCCCTTTTTCATTTGTGAGAGAATATTAAAATTAGAGCAAATGCCTTGGAGCTGGAGATGAAAGCCACACGTTGACGGTGTCAGAACTACTTTACTAGCTCTGCTCTAATATCTGAGAGAAATACACTTTTATCACAGGCACTATTTGGGACATCATTTTTTTCAGCAGCTCTGCCTGTAGCCTAACAAATCAATATGAAATTGATGAAAGGAGAAAAAGATCATGCCTTGTTTCAGGTGTCTAGACAGGGTTTGTTGGCACAGTCAGAAGCAGCATTGCAGCCCCACTTAGAATGACTGAATGGGACAGTGGGGAAGGAAATCCTTCTATGTAAACTTTGCTTAGAAGGAGAGATAATCAGAGGTAAAACTCTGAACCAGTTAATGACCATTAGTCAACAACTTGGTCAGATTTTCTCAAATATAAAAGGAAAGTATTGGAGAATTGGAAGTGGTTTAAGGTAAAAAAAAAAAAAAAAAGTATATGCACGGAATTCTTGGAATGCTCTCAAATTGTGACAATAGTTATGGGCCACAAAATGCTCACCAAAGAGCTTTCCCTGGAGATGGTGTGAGTGATTAGGTGGACAAAGTCACTCACTATGCAATTATCAGGCAACTTGTGCCAGTCACCTTAGTGCTTGTTCAGTAATCTCTTAGGCAAGGTGACTATGACATCAGGATGTAGGTGATGCATGAATTCAGAAACCTGGGTTTTCCCTCTTTAATGCTGATCTGGCTACTGTTATTGCCAAGACTCCCAAATCAACAAACACAAGACAGCCCCCATTATAGCATCAAATCCAGAGAGGATCACCCAACTGCTAGGTGGTGAAAGATTACTTTCATTGTTCCCATTCTATAATGGAGGACACAGTGATTTAACCTCCTTGGTATAGACACTAACTGTGGTTAAGAACTTGTTTTCTCTGCCTGTCCTACTTCTGCCAGAATCAGTATGGTTCAACTTTTTGAATTTCATATTTACTGAAACAGATTCCCTCACAATGTTTGTCTCACCACAGAGAAAGCAGTAAAGCAATGGTATTCAGTGTTCTTACTATGTGCCCCGCCACCCACAACAGCTGACCTGATAAAAAAATTGGGAGTCCTTCTGAAACTTGTTATAGTGCCAGCTGGGAATGATCACATTTTCTTATATCATAAGCGCATGGTGAGTTTCATCAAATAATTTGAATTTTATCTAATTTTATCTAATTCTTTTTAAACATCTATTGAGAAATTCATATTAATTTTTTCTTTCATCTTTTAAAGAAGTGCATTACCACCATTGATTTTTCTAAAGTGAAACCAACTCTTTTCCTGTATGAACCCAACTTCATTACACATTACTCCATGATTTTATTTATTCATTATATTATCTTTATTATACATTACTAGTTTCAATTTGCTGGTTATTTCTTTTTGAATTAGGAGGATTTGAGGGGAATAGAATCAGAAGGTACATTCTCCAAATGCTTCAGGCAAAAAACATCAAAATGAAAGATGAACTATAGATACATAAAAGAGGTGGGAACTTAAATATTGGTGAGCATTTAGAGGTGGGAGATAAGCATAAGTGAAGACTTAGTGTGGGATGATTTAGGTAATTGGGTATGTTGTCAGCCACAATAAGCTCAAGAGAAATAAATTTTGGTGGAAACATAATGAATTCTATTATGTACATACTGATTTGGTGTACCTTTAGGATATCCAGACAGAAAATTCCAAAAATGGAATGGATAAACTGGTATGGTCAAGAAAGATGCTTTGGCTGATATGTAGATTTGGGAACCAATAGATTATAATTGGAAATAAAAACTCTGATAATGGATAAGGTAATAAGAAAGAATATAACATTGGGAAAACAAAATGATAAAACACAAGTTCAAGAAAAAAAGGAAATAAATACTTTGAGATAACCAGTGTTGGTTTTGTTTTGTTTTGTTTTGTTTTGTTTTTGCCACATAGTAAAAAGAGTGGGTGTATTCTTATTCGGGTTTTGTCTTGTTTTAAAGTGATAGAGAATTTACATCATTTGTATACTGAAGAAAAATACTTGGGAGAGAAAGAAGAAATGAAAGCATGAGAGCAAGGATATAGTTTCAAAAACAAGTTTGAGGAGAAGAGTGAAATGGATCTAGAGAAGTACTAAAGGAAACAGCCTTAAGCAAGAGAGAAAAACCTTTGTTTATATTGCTGAGAAGGAGGACATGATGCTATAAATATAAATAACTTGATTGAGAGAGAAGTGAGAATTTGATATTTTCAGTTTTTTCTCTGAGGTAAAATGTGAAGTGATTTAGTGAGATAAAACAAAATGTGATATGACAAGGATACCAGAAATCTTTGGATTTTAACATTCTGCTTAATTGTGTGAATATTTTTGAGCCAGTCATCAACTGAAGTGTAGAGGACTATCATATATCTTCTATTTTCTTAACATAATATGCTTTTTAGAGAAGTAGCATATGGAATAAACAATTTATCAACATGTTAAATTGGCCAGAGTTGCTGTGTGAGGGCAAGGGGAACAAATCTTACAAGTATCCAAGGAAAGCACAACTTATAATTTTGAATAAGCTCCTTTTATGATTTGAGTTCCTTCTAATTTGAAAACTACAGATATGAGAAATGAAAGGGTTTGAATAAACAAGATTTTCTGACATAAGCATTTGGTTTATTTTCAATTAGATTCTGAGGAGGAGTTAGGGCACCTGGGTGGATCAGTTGGTTAAGCATCTGGTTAAGTGTCTTGATTTCAGCTCAGGTCATGATCTCAGGGTCTTGGGATAAAGCCCCAAGTTAGGCTCCATACTCAGCATGGATCTGCTTGAGATTCTCTCTCCATCTCTCCCTGCCCTTACCATCCCCTCTAATAAATAAATAAACTTTTTTTTTTTTTTAAGAATCATGTGAAGGGTGGATTGGGATGGGAAAAGTTGTGTTGGGCAGCCTCTGCTACTCTTGGTCAGAGGACATCTGTATATAGGAAGTTCATTGCAGTTGTCAAATGATTGAATTAATTGGTGAATGCTAATACTCAGCCATTGCACCAAGTTCGTAATAGTTTTGAAGAATAGAAGCTTCCAAAGAATTTTCACCAGAGAAACTATTTCCTAATTGGAAGAAATTCAAAGAATTTTTTTTCAGACACAAATGATAGTATGATAATGGGGGCTAAAGAAGACTGAGCACCTTTAATTTTTAAAAGATATCTGCAAATTAAAAAAAAAACACACCTATGTATTTCAAAAGTGAATTGTGTTACACGATTAGAGCTCAAGAAATATAGAGATAAATCAAGACAATTGACCACAATTCATTTGTATAGGGCCAGTGATAATAATTTCAAATTCAAAAACTCTTGCCTGAAGGGATATTATGTAATATTATCCTACAATGCCTAAATAACTAAATTTCTGATTGGTCTAGAGGATAAGGTAAAATGTCAAAGATTCATTTTTGTAAAAGAGAGAAACAGCAAGAAAGAATTGGACATTAAAAGGAGTATTGGAACAACATGAAGGCATAGAAATGAAGGAGAGAGAAATGGAAAAAGGAATGAGAAAAACACTTTAGGTTACAAGTCATTCTGGCCTAAAGGAAGGAATATTTGACTTGGAATTTAAAAGGTTTAATTCACATCCTGTTTCTAACCAATGGTGACCTAAACATCTTGCCATTTTGGACTTGCATTTTTATCGTTTGTGTATTAGAGGAAATAATTTTTGTCTTGTTTCCTCAAAGGACAGGTGCTAGGATTATATGGATTAGTAATCCATGTTTGATAAACTTATCACTCTGTGTGGTCTCTAGGGCTTTCCAAGAATTTCTGGTCAAACCAAGCAACTTATTTTATCTGCACATCTTTAGAATCTAAAGGACCTTTGACCTGCCTGAGAATGGCAATCTAATCAATTTAAGTAAGCTTTCTTCAGATATTTCTGATTGATAGAAACAGTCTGAAATTCTCAATCAGAAAAAACAACTTATTCTATAGTTAGATGCTTCCTGAGGCTAAATTTTTATTTATAAGCTGAGTTTCAGTCACCGTAAATCAGTCCTTTAAGTACCTATCTCATGCTCTGGAAGTTCTCCCTTCTTTGAACACATGGCAACTGTTTGGGTTTTCATTTTCTCAACACGTTGAGTTGTGGACACTGCTTCATATTTGTTTGGCTTTGTTACATATGTTGTTAAGGCAACTGGGTTCAAGACCCTGCTATCCTAAAATCTATCTCTTGACCTTGTTGCCCTTTCAAGATGCTTTACCAATTTTTTTTTTAATTTCATAGAACATCCCGTAAATTCAAACCCTGATCTAGACATGTTTTCCTAAAAGAAAGATGACTCTAGTATCAAGAAGTCTAATAGAAATATCAATCCTTGCGTAAATAGCTCACTACGTATACACCTAACAGTGTACTATAAAATTTGGGGAAATAATTGAAGTCTCCTGACAATCTATTACTAAATCTTGTTATTTATTTCTAAGTCAAAGATCGGGGTGGGGGGAGTTCACAGGTTTTCACAGTTGACATTTTCATTTCAATCCTCTCTTCTCTCTCTCTCTATGTGTATATATATATATATATATATATATATATATATATATATATACACACACACACACATGCCTTTATGGGTATATTTTATATATGTGTGTGTATTTATATATGCGTGCATGTATATACTACATGTATGTGCTATTACTGACCATATTATTTCTTGAGTTTTTCTGAATAGTATACACAATGTTTGAGTGTTCTTTAAACTTATTGCTACAGTTGGTAATAATTTCAAGAATCAGCTCATGGAACATTTATAACTCAAAGAATACTTACCTGATTATACTTGAAGAATCTCTTTTCAGTGGACATTTATATTTTGCAATCAGCGTTCACCAGTATCAGTGGTCCTGTCAGCTTTTGTGCTTGTTCCGAGCTTCTCTGCATGGCCAAGCAGCTAGGTAGGTCATTTGTCACAGAACATAAAGGAAACAATTCACCACTTTTGAAGTGGGAAATCCAAATGTACCAGCCTGTCAGTAATTCTTGCGATAATCCCATCTTTGCATAATCAGGGAGATGAGATGCCAGCAGTCTGCTCATATGCAAAAGTACAGCAACACCTTGGAGCTAGTTTTCCATGTATGCCCATAATTTTTATGAGGGGTGCATGTTCTGATCAGCAAAACACATTTAAAGAAAAAACTAGGTATTCTTTTTAAAAAATGAACAAATTTGACTTTTTAATGAAAACAGTGATAGCAACAGATTATTTTGAAGGACATCTTTTTAGTGAAGGATTTTGTTCCAATTCGAGGCCATCTTCTGGATTTCAAGAGACCTGGCGCTGGCAGATCCAGCAGATGTATGACCAAGTCCATTTCACCTCCTAGTCAACCCAACTCAGAAAGTACATAAAAAATGGAGTTTACTGCCTTTAATACTTGGTGCTACAGTTGAATTTATTTGATATAAACAAGTTTCCCTTTCAGAATGATTTTAGTATGTGTAAAGTCAAATTAAACATGCCTAGGAATCTTTTTCTGTCATGCTTTTTAATTGGATGATATATAATAAAACTAAGGAAAGCCCCTGAAGAAATCTGAATTAAATAAGGGTATGATACCATCAATTTCTTAGAAATAATGTACAACCTGTGATTACTTTTTTAGTCTCAGTGCCAAATGCCATAAATACCCTCTTAGCCATGTGTGTAGTTCATAAAAATCAATCATATCAATCAAATGGGAAGTAGATTCAACACATAATACTGACTGGAATTGCCTAAAATAAAAGCATCAAGGTTTAAAAAATGCATTTTCAAATAATCCACAATCCTACTTTTACTGAAGCTACTTATAAGGATATGATTTTAACAAAGAAATTCTCCATGAACTCCAGTTCTCCCATTATATTTTTATTTATTTATTTTTAAAGATTTTATTCATTAATTTAGGAGAGAGAGAGAGACAGAGCACAAGCAGGGAGAGGGGTAAGAGGAAAGGGAGAAAGACAAGCAGACTCCCCACTGAGCGTGGAGCATGACTTAGGGCTTGACACCAAGGTTCAATTCCAGGACCCTGAGATCATGACCTGAGCCAAGGTCAGACTCTCAACCAACTGAGTCACCCAGGCGCCCCCCACCATATATTTTTAAATCAAAAATTAAAATGCTTCTGGAATACAGCAAAAGAAAAAATCATTTAAAAATAAATACGAAGAGAATTAAAATCCTCACTTATTTTTTTTTTCCTCCTCAAATAAACTTATCACTACTTTGAAAGGTTCTTTTTTGGTTTTGGTTTTGTTTATGATTCCTGGCCTTAAAGTCTTTGCAGATAGATAGTTGAAGTCAAATTTGTTTTTTTGTTGTTGTGGTGGGGTTTTTTTGAGTATTATTGGCACAAAATGTTACATTAGTTTCAGGTATATTGCATAGTGATTTAACATTTCCATAGGTTATGCTGTGCTCACCACAAGTGTAACTACCGCCATGCCATGCAGCACTATTACAATATTACTGTTACAATATCGACTATATTCTCTGTGTTGTACCTTTTATTCTCATGACTTACTCAGCTTTGCTTTTGTGTTTACATTTTAATGGCTCCATCTATAATCTGCTCATACAGATTATACATATAGGTGGGATCATTGCGAAACCCAGCAAAAAAAAAAAAAAAAAAAAAAAAAAAAAAAAAAAAACAGCATTTCAGAGACATTTCCAAGAGAACATTTGACAAGAACCTATAATAAAATGTCTGCCATTTGCTATACCTTTGTAGTAACCCAATTTCCCCCCACTTCTGCTCTGACCAACCTTGTCAATGTCCTATTCCTACAGACTAATTCCTGGAAGCTTGCCTTTGCCACTGTCAACAACGGTCTGCAACAAGAACAAGTCAATATTTTTGTCAAGGGTGTCATCTTCCACTGTTCCCAAAGCCACAGATCCTCCATAAGTCAGAGCTGTGCTGGATGCACAGCTGGAAGAATAGCCCTCATATGGGTCCCTGTTTGTCTCTAGAGTTTCACAGCCTTTTTACAAAAAAGAGTTCAATTAGCTTCTGAGTATATTCTGGAATCTGACAATGCCTTATGAAAAAGAAATATTGTCATAATTTGGTACCGACTCCCTAACCATATGACAATTAAATCCAGAAAAAGGAGCTCTAACCCAATTCCAGGACATGCTGAGTAGAATATAGATGTCCAGCCACCTCCTCTACCACTTTCTCATCTTCTTCAGAAGCCTGTATAAAAACAAGTGTTCATATATGTGGGTGACCAGCTGCAGAGCCTATCTGAGAACTGAATCTCAAAGTCCTCAGCACACTGGGGACATGAGAGGTCCTGAGTCGAAGTAAACATGTTTTTCTCTGTTTCCCAAAGTTAATCATTCTTATAGCTAATCTACTAGATCTCTTAATAAAACCTGGATGAGACAAAGCCTTGGAATCTGACTCTGAGTGTTCTTGGTCCCCTTTTCCCCCAGATTAGAATTCAGTGAGGCAGCCTTTCTTCATATCGTCACCTCTGACTATCTGGCTCCATGGCACATGAATAGTGACATGTGTAAATAGGTTATATGAAGGAGGGGCATCCTCATGTACAGTATATATCACCAACATAGCCAGAGAAAATAGCATATTCAGCACATGAAAAGAAACTTCTTTGTATATTTAACTGAAAAAATTAATAGCCTAAAAAATCAGGTGACTATTTTCCAGAAATAGTCCTTGATGATGCATGTGATCAGTATATATCATATAAAGAACTATATTACCATACTATAGTGCTACGTACTAATAAATAATTGCCTATAATAATTTCTCCTTACCTTGTTTATTAGACTGAAGAATCAAGGATTTCTCAAGACTATCTCGTTAGAATGATTTCTGTAGAAAACCCAGATAATTTTCTTATACCATTCTATCTTACCGTAGGTCTAGTTGCTACCCTTTATAATTGTAGATTTGTGAAGTTAATTAATCAGAGTTTATTATATCTGAAACTGCTTATTATGGCAGAGGGTTTCTCCTTAACTGAGTTGAAAAAAGAAGTCAGCTGAGAAAGCACACCAAAGCAAAACATAGCTGTGGGAAACCAGAGCGTGGAGCTCAGGATAAGAAGAAGAGAAAAGATAAGAGCTGGAAGCAGTGGAAAGCATCTATAGACCAAGACAGAAAATTAGGCTTGTTTCTATTGGCTGACTATATTTAAAGCACCAGATAAAGGCAGACTTCCTCATTTCATCCTCAGGGTGGAATCAGATTGCCCTTTCTTATCTCTACTGGTCAATAGTATTGATATATTATATCATTTTCCTGTGATCATTCTTTTATCTTGTACACTTAACTAAGTTATTGAAAAATGAATCTAGTATTTCCTCAAAGACCTTTTAAAGCTCCATACATTCAATTGAATTGATGTAGCAGGCCATTGGGATGTGGGGCAGAAGTTGTAAGTGTGTGCATACTAAAACAAATTTAAACTGTTGTGATATATTTGAAGTCCTGTGTGGGTATTAGAGAACCACAAGGCTGTTTATCCATTCAAAAATTATAATATGGCCTAGTAAATCCTAACCGTTTGTCTTTAAAACATACCCACAACTGCAGACATCATCTGATTATTAGCTCAGTTTGTTCCCTTTAGCTTTTACTTTTACCCTTTATCTTTGCTGCTTGCTATTAATCCTATGACTGTTTTTTCAATAAGACTATAAAGCCTAGACCCAAAGGTGTGTCACACTGAATGAAGTTTAAATTCTCTAATCTGGTTGGTATACTATACAAGGTGTCCACATTTTTAGGGGAGATTAGGATTGATATAGCAAATTTATCATGTAAAGCCTGGTCAGCCAATTCCAAACTCTATTCACAGGATGATGGGAAGGACACTCTTCTCACTAAAAGGAGAAATATGTTTGTGAGGAGAGTTCTAGCTTTTGTGAAGAGCTCTGGGATGGATATTTTTTGTAAGCCATCTGTGAAGATGGACTTGCTGCCATTGATTTAGGCTCCAAAATCATAATAAACTGTGGGATGTATCTGACTTACAAAAACGAAGACGCTCAATGCACAGCAGCATTCCATTAGAAAATGACCTGGTTTATAAAAGATCAGGCCCAACCATGTCCTGAAGGCATAAAAATGTTGCATGAATATTTGGCTTAGATGCCTATGTCTTCTGTTGCTGCCGCTTGACTTCCTCCCTCTCAATCTGCCTCTTTGTGCTCATGGGGAGTTCCCTATGAACATTTGACTAAGGAAAAAAAAAATGAATCTGGTTGGCAGGTAGTTCTATATGATAATGCTGAAAACACCTGAAAATAGATGTGTACAAAAATATCCCATCCCAGGGTGTCCTTGAAGGATGATGATGAAGGGAAATTCTTTAAGTGGCCAGAATATCAAGCATTGCATATGGCTGTTCATTTTATCTGGAATGAAAGATGATCAGAGTTATGGGTCTACACTGATTTATAGGCAGGGTGTAATGGTTTTTCTGAATGATCAGAGTCTTTCATATAACTGGACTGGAAAATTGGTGCACTGAGTTCTGGAGAGAGGCATGTGAGAAGATCTTTACAAAGGGGAGGAGAATATAAAGATACTGGTGACCCATAGAAATACTCACCAAAAGATAACCTTAGATTAAAGGGATATTTTCAGTTTTATGGATAATATAATCATTTTTTGTCAATATTAGTCAGATTGTACCCTTACAATGCAGGTGGCTGTGTTGGCAGGGGTATTATTCATGGGACCAGCAATATGATCTTACATTCCTGTCTGGCAACAGCCACCAATCAGTGACTACTCTTTGAGCATCAATCTACCACCTTGTGGCAGGTTGATTATATTGAAATATACCCTTCATGGAAGGGAGAGTGCATTATTATCACCGGATAAACACTCTAGATACAGATTTTTATTCTCTGTTCACAATGCTTTTGGCAGAACCACATTCATGTATTTATAGAATGGCTTAATTATCATGGTATCCACCCAGCACTGCTTTTGACCAAACAACTAATTTTATGGTAAGTGAAGTGTGACAATTGGATCATGCTCATAGACTTCACTGATGTTACCATGTTTCCTTTCATTCTGAAAGTTATTCTGAGAGAATGATGGAATGGCATTTTGAAGACTCAGGTATAACCACACTTGTTTGGAAATATCTTGAGGGGTTGGGTAATTTCCTTACGGCATAGTATCACTCAGTCAGTGATTAACATGTGGTGCTGTTTCTTCCTAGCCTGTATTCACAGATCTGGGAATCAGTGATCAAAATGGAAGTTATTTCTCTCCTTTATGCCTCAGTAATTTGCTAACAAAAATTTTATTTCCAATAATTGTGAATTTGGGCTTTTCTGATCTAGGCGTCTTAGTTCACAAGGGAAGAATGACTCTGCCAGGCAGGGGTCTCATCAAGGGTTCCATTAAATTTGAAGTTGAAGTTGCCATTTAGCCAATTTGGGTTCCTCGTGCTAGTGAATCAATGGAGAAAGAAGGGAGGCACTGTACCAGCTGTGGGGAATAATTCTAATATCCTAGAGAAATTGAGCTACTACCAAATAATGGGGCTAGAAGGAACATGTGTGCAACTGAGATGATTGCCTGGAGGGTTGCTCAGTACTTTTAGGACAGATGATAAAAGGCAGTGAAAAACCACAACTCTGGTCAGGCAGGACTGCTAATGGACCCAACCTCTCAGGATAGAAATTTTGTATCACTCTACCAGGCAAAAAATTAGGATTGACAAAGTGATTGCTGAGAGGAAAAGCCATGTGGAATGGGTGGGTAGTCAAGGAAGATAGTTACAAATAGCAATTAGGAACACAGGAGTAGTTGCAGAACTGAGGATTATAATAGTTTTAAATATTTCTTCCTATTCTGATATGAATCCATTTGTAAAACCATTAATTAATGAATTAATTTACCTTCTCCCATTCCCCTGTAATCTAACATAAGATGTGTCAACCTCATATCTTGGTATTTAACTTCTAAACTATCAAAGAGTCAATGTAATTCAGGTAGAAAAGAACATCACTCAAGGTAGATAAACTTTGTATCCTTTTTAAGAAAGAATTAGTATGGTTTGTAGTTGTATAATGGATATTTGTATGATTTTAAGCAGAAGCCTGGCTTTACTGTTATTTTTCCTGAGAGTTTAAGTATGGTTAAAAGAGGCATGTATGGATGCCAGCATGACAAGCGGTGGACTTTTGTGGTGTTTATTATGCCAACATAGCCACATTGGAACTTAGCTTCCCTTTGCAGTTTAGGTTAGAGGCAGCCATGATAGAAATTTGTGCAAGATTTGGAAAGAAGTGAATGAGAAGTCTTTTGTATGCACTGAGTTTGGTATAAGGTGCCCAACACTGGCAGATCACACGTGTAGTCTCTGTCCTGTTAACTCTGAAAATGGCATGACACAGTATGCAGGCCAGCAGTTCTTGGAGGTTCCAAAATATTCCCTCTTTCAACTTCTCTCTGCCATGGACCAGATGTGCATTTAGTTCTGTGGTGAATGATGAACAGTGCTAGCTTCTTCTGTAGGTCATTCACATTATCAAGTTTCTGACATAGGGGAACTGAAGGACTCCATCAAAATCTGCTTTTTGCTCCTTTTCCTGTTTCTATGCTTGCTAGGACACGTACCCCACTTTATATATGACTCATAGAACAAATAGTGTATGTTCTTCTTGTAAGAGACAGGAGTTAATGATACCTGTAAAGTGTTTCACCACAGTAGACAACATTCAAGGAAGGACTAGGTGAGACTGACAGGACAAAGCCATCACATGCACATTCCAGACTACTGGCATCTAGATACCAAGGCCCTCTGGCTCCAAGGAATAATGAAGGATACCTGGGCCCATGTTTTTCTTCTAACTGGTTTCTGGATGCCAGAGAAGATACATATACCAGACCACAATCCTCAGTAAAAAACCCCAGGCACTGAGCAAAGACAAGTTTCTCCTTTCCTTTCTGAGTCTCTCAGACACTCTGTACCTGCACTCTCTCTATATCTTCAATAAACTCTGCTCTCACTTCCTCCTAGCTTTCATTTAATTTCTATCCCATGTGTAGCCAAGGACCCTCTTGACTGGTCCTGTGGGACCTCTTCTGGGTCCTTGTATGTGGTCTGCCTGCATCATCTCAATGTGGTAAAACACAGAGGTAAGTTTTACTTTACCCTTGTACATTCCAGTTTCTCCTTATTCTCTGAATTATATGCAAGGCTGACCTATCATGACTTCAGGTTCAATGCTAGACAAAAGGCAGCATCCTTGTATAGACTCATTAGCTCTCTATTGTGTTAGGTCTAATCCCTATAATAATTCCCTTTTGCTATATCACCCATTTGGTTCTGCTTCTCTGATCAAACCCTGATTCAAATTAGGACCTTATAATTTTTATGTTTATGTACCTAATGCCTTACAGTATACTTAACATTAAAAAGTCTTTAATAAATCCTGGCTGACTGGTGATGATGATGGTCCTTGACTCTCACAACATTCACCTTTCTCAAGGACTTAATTTACATTTATTCTCTACTTTACTTACTCATTTTTAGTCTCTAGGACCCCAGAAATTGACCTTATCCCTAGGTGGTCATGTGATACTGACAACCACCTCCAAGGGGAGGATTCAGAAAAAATCTACAATACTAGGGGGATAGGTACACAACATATTTGTAGAGTAACCTGAAGTCCCTCTGGAATTTGAAGTATTATGTTTCTTCAAAATCAAAAGATGTGATAGAACTTAAGAGACAAAAACAACAGAATTAAATCACATTAAAAGCAAAATTGTGAAAAGCTACAAACACCATTAAAAGGAAAAGCCATTATAATATTTATTTTACAGATCTGATATTTGTTCACTCAGTTTCCAGTGTTCAGGATCTTTCCAGTTTTTTTTTTTAAACCCAGTAGAAGAATTTTAACCTGTCACTTCCTTTTCAGGAACCCTTGTTTTATAACTTGTCATACAATTATACCTGATGTACTTGTTTTAAGAGGTCTTATTATTTAGCTTTGGTGATGACAACAGATCAGAAGACAAAAATCACCGTGGCCAAGAAAAAAGTCCACATGGGGAAGCAGCAGAGTCAAGAGGGTTGTCAAGAGGGTTCTAAGGCTCAGGTGGCCCCAGAGTGGTAAGGGCAGGTGGAGAGTGGCCTGGAGGGTAAAAGCCTGTTAATGGAGGTTGTTGAGAGGATGAGGTCTGGATTGGTTGATTTGCATTTGAAAAGCATGCTTCAAGGCGAATTGTTTACTATCCAGAGGAACTGGCTAACTCTGGCAGGGCAATCCCTATAGGGTCAGCAAGCCCCCCCCCCCCCCAATGTCAAATCATCAGAATATAGAAGAAACAAACAAACAAAAAGACGTGATTAATACAGTACTGACAGTATCCTGGTTAATTAAACAGTTGTCCTTACCAAGGAGAGGAGAACAACTCTATTTTCAGCTCAGGAATATCACAGTTTAAGAATTAGGTTGTTCTCTTATCTGTGATAAAAAAAGTATTTTATATTGCCAACTAAATTCAAGTTGTGGAAAAACTGAGTACAGACTAGCATGTAAGTCTTTTCATTTTATTTAAAAAGAAGACCATCCTGAAGAGTCAATATTATTCTCATGTATTTAGGATTGGGTAATTGTAGATGTGAAATGGGTGTTAGAAAAGGCCTTGTGGTCTTTGTACTTCTAAATGCTTGTGGATACTGTAATTTAACATCAGGTAAACAGAGAAAAAACCTCACAGTTTTGAAATTGCCAAGCTATTCATCAAGGGAACATTGTTGGGACACAATTTTTCAGTTGGAATAGGAGGTGGGTAAGCCATTCAGAAGCTCTGCCCTCCAGAAGTCTGGGCTGCATTATCCCTCCCTCCCTAGTCACAGCTATCTAAAGATTTATTTTTTATCACTCAAAGACAGATCTCTAACTTAATTTATAAAATAGAAAATTAATAAAGTGTTAGGCTAAGGGAAAACTCTCATGAGAGAGTTTTAAGATTGGCTTGTTAAACCCGATTGACCACTAAAAAGGAATAGTACTTTCCTATTATTTGAATATAAGAGTATACTCCACTTATCAAGAGTACTCTGAAACAAAACTGAGACATCACTGGTGTTTTCAAAGTCATCCATTATTGAGTTATTCATTTATTTATTCACCATGTATTCATTGATGGCCTCATTGTGAGTCAGGCACTGTTCTATTTGTTGGAATAGAACACTGTTCTCACTATTTAATAGTGAGAATGACAAGCAGTTCCCTGTCATGGTGGATTTATAACATCCTGAGAGTAGGTGGAGATTAGCAAGTAAAGAAATGATTAAGCAAAAAAATAACTTTCAGGCTAGAGATAAAAGCTTCAAAGGAAGTAAATGAGTTAATAAGTAGTAATTGAAGGAAGAGATTGTTTTAGACAGATGGGAAGGTAAAGGCTCTTGGAGAAGGTACCATTTGCATTGAGGTCTGAAGTATGAGAGGGGTTCCTCATATGTGAGGCCAAATTAACTGAATGGTTAGGTAAGAACCTTGGTTAGAAAAGCATATTATATAAGGAAATGAAATTCCACTGAAGGCTTTTAACCAGGCCTAACAAAATCTGACCTTTTGGCAAATTAAGGGAAAAAAAGGTAATATTTTGCTGTTCTGTAACTAAAGGTATCATTATGCCTATTTTTCCAAATAATTTTAATTAATTACATTGTTGTGCCTACATTACACTGAATTAGGTTAGGGATGATAGATGTATTACAATTTTTATTTGAATTTCTTTTTCTTGAATGTCAACTAAAATGGTGCTAGAGAAAAAATTTTACCACATGATTTATGTTACACCCACATCTTAGAGAAATTATTCATCCTAAAATCCAGCTTTTATTTGATTAACCAAATATCACTTATATCACTTAGGAAGTTTCAAATACAAGTACTGGAAACTATGATTTAAGCCCACTCAAAGATTATACAACAAGAGTTAGAGTAGGCTTCGGTAAACAGGATAAGCAAGAATGTGGATTCTCTGGACTCTGGCCTCCCAATGTCAGCTTAGCCTTTAGGTTGACTACTATTATGGTCACACCTTGGCAGCCAGCAGTCATAGAGCAACAAGTTTATTCATCATGCCTAATAAGTGGACAAAGTCTATCCTCTAAATATGAAAGTCCTATCCTATTATCAGATTGTGTCACCCACCTATAGATGAATAACAGTCATTTTGTCATGGAATAATTCTCTAATGTTTGGACTGCTGAAATGCAGAAAAAAAGCACAGGGATTTTAATGATTGGTTTAATCTCACTTAAGAGAAATGCTTCCTGGAACTATGTCACACGTTTCCTTAGATGGGGAAGAGAAGGATTTCACCCACTTTTCGTCTCCTAAAAAATCAGTGTCTCAAAAGGAAGTAACCTTGTTAGAAAAATCACATCCTTTTAATTCTGCAGATATTATTTTTCTACAGGTATTAGGATGAATCTGGGACTTCACTTCTGTCTTCAATAGTGTCTATGAAATACTGCATTGAAAATATGGACTTTAAAGTCATATAGTACCAGTTCAAAAATTTGTTCTTCCTACCATTAAAAACTTTGCCACCTTGGTTGAGTAAATTATTAGCTTCTCAGCCTCCATTAAGATACAAGTTTTAAAATATCTGCTTATAATATAAACTTAACATGTTATTGTTGTATAGATTATCTTATATAATACTGAATTTCTTTTACAGCTTGACATATTGTAATAACATCCCTCACAGGGCCTGATTCTGAGACAGTTTGAGGATGATTTCTTCTTTCTTTTAAAAGGTACATCACTAATAAGTGATTTTGAAGACATAACTATGTCAAAATGTACTGTTCTATTTATATATTTTCTGGTTGCCCATAGATACATTAGATTGTGTACTTGATTCACTGATGATTCTGCAAAGGCCTGGAAGACCTTTGATAAGAACTGTTTCTGGAAACAGATGGTTCAATTTGCTTGCCACTGTTTTAAAGGGTTGTTGCCCCCACTTGTAAGTGTCTCTGGGTTTTCTGGTGTTAATACTATTTGTCCGTTACTGTCATTTTCAGACTTTTTCCGGTTCTCCCATTGCGCTTTTTTTTTTTTTTTTTTCTATGATGAGAGTTAATTCTCTTCTGTTAATTACACTTCAGGGCTTCAGGCTCTCATGACACACAAGGCTCTGGAGGTTAATAATAAATAGCTTTGTGTTTCTTAACCATTGAAAATTTTAAGACAACACAGTTAAGCAGAACTTTGTTTAAAAGCTTTTATTAATACTAAGCTCTTAACAATTTTTATAATATCTTCCTGAATCTTTCCAGGATTGGGATTCACTAAAAGCAACCCCACTGTGCCAACACAGCAGTACGCTCAGCTAATCATAAGCATCAAGAATTTTGAAATCCTCTCTTGCAGAATTTATTCTTGTTTTGTTTGTTTTAATGAATCATTCTCAATGTCCTTGCCAATGCTTATTTTTAGTGCTTCATGATCTGAGAACTGATATTATGAGTATTAAAGTTGTTTCCCCTTGCACATTGAGGTAGTTAAGACAACATATTCTAGAGATTTAAACTTTTTCATGTACTTAATCTGCTAGAAAGTCACTTAGAGCATGACTTCAAGTCTCTATCCATATAGACAATCTGGTATTTTCTGTATTGAGTGATATTTTCACATTAGAAATAGCAGAGACAGACTAAAGATGTAAGAGTGCTCTCTCTATAATTCCATAGTTATCTGTCATTGAGAATCATAATTTGGGGAAGGTGTATGAGCCCTCATCTATGAATAAAAGAGATGAACTAATGATCTGTGAGCAGTTCACTTAGCGAAGATTGTTATCTGTTTCTTGCCTTCAAAGTAATTTAACCAGTATTATGATGATTGTTACTAAAATTTGCCTTGATATCTCATTTACTTATTCATTCACTCAGCAAATATGTATTGAGTTTCTTTCCAAGGTATAGGCAATGTGCTAGGCACTACAGACAAAATGATAAACAACATACACATGGTCTTTATAGAGAACTTATGGACTAAAGAAGGGAGGCAGAATATAAAGGAACATGTTTCCGTGAGTTTGATAGTATAGAAATTGACTTGATTCACTTATTTAAAGAAGTGATGACTGAGCTAATGAAGGGCTAGGGATTAGCTTAAGAGGGAAGAAGAGAGCCTTCCAGGAAGGAGAAATTGTTTATATAAAGGATCTTAAATGCAAGAGGGCACGAGTTCTGAAGACAAGCTATAGAGAAGGACAGGGTACTTACCTGAGCAGCATGGTACAGATGAAGCTGAAGAGGTAGGTGGGAATCTGGCCATGCACAGCTTTGAGTTTCATGTTAAGATATTTTGTATCTTTTATAAGAAAAAATATAGGCCACTAAAGAGTTCCATCAGAGGAGGTGATATAACCAGATTCACATTTTGAAGGAGTCACACTGTGTTTCTCAACTGTAGATATTCATCTAAATCAAAATATTATTTTTTCATATACTTTTTACATTTCATTTTCTTCTCCATTATTTTACTTTTCCCCCAGACATATAAATGCATGCTTTCTTCCTTGATTTTTTTTAAAGAAGATTAGACTGATTCGCCATTTGGTCAATGTCTTTTCTTTCAAAATTAGAAGGTCATGTATTTCAGTCTTGAGATGATGAAACTTGACTCAGTCACAAGGAACCATATGTACTTTTCTAGGGACAAAACTGGCTCTACATGATGTTGCCTTGACATTTGATTAACTGCCATTTTTTTCCCTTTTGGCTGTTACTGATATTTGAAACATTTTACAGATTTGCTCTTTGTAATAACATCCTGTCCATCAGCTAGTTTCAATGCTGAGATTTGTGTGTGCAACTCCTACTGAAATCAATGGCAGCTCTGGGAACCAATCCAAGAGCAGACTTGGCTCAGAGTTCACAGAGGTCTGTAGAAGTGACTTCATTTATTCTTTCAGTTTGATACTTATAGACCATTCTTTGATTTATTTACTGAAAATATCAGTATGTCTAAAATCTAGTGAAAAGAATATTTTGTTATGCTTATATATCCACCATATACAAGAAGGTTAACTTCTTATCTTCTTTCCTTCCAATATAAATGTTTATCCATGTGACTTTATTCATTCAAATATATATCATGAGATATTTCAGAAAAGAGACCTGGAATGCCCTATTTGAGATTTCTTCCTTTTGCTGAGGTCCTATCACCTGTCAAAGCCTGTATGAACCATGCTTTCCCTCTTTGAAACTGGTTAAAGACTTCATCATTCTTTCCTTTTAATACCTGCTTTATAACTACTCAGAGTAGCACATATTTACTTGCAAGACTGTGTCCTCCATGACACTGTTTCCCCCTCTTGATTTATAAGAATTTTTTCCCTTCATATTTCTGTCTTGTCCTTCAATATACATTAAGCCTTCAGTGAATACTTTTTGAATGCATGGAGGGAGATTAGAATATCCTAAGGGAAAAGTGCATAAGAGGCCTAGTAAAAACTAGCGTGCCCATATTAAGAAAGAAAAATTTCGAACAGCCCGGGTAGCTCAGTGGTTTAGCACCATTTTTGGCCCAGGTTGTGAACCTGGAGACTCAGGATCAAGTCCCGCATTGGGCTTCCTGTGTGGAGCCTGCTTCTCCCTCTGCCTGTGTCTCTGCGTCTCTCTCTCTCTCTCTCTCTCTCGCTCTGTGTCTCTCGTGAATAAATAAATAAAATCTTAAAAAAAGAAATAAAGAAAAATTTCCGTGTAAATATTGTTCATCATTAACTAATGTATACAGTAAATATGCAAGTATATAGGTAGATGTACACAGATTCAGAGATGATAGATGATAAATTGATAGACAAAAGGAACACTTGGAAATTTTTCTATGTGTTGTAGTAGAAAAAAGAACACACAACTAAGAAATCCATGTTTTCCATCTTTCCACCTTAGAATACAAAAATAAGTTTTGAAAAATAATGATTCTTCAATAATGAACAGTTACGAGCATTAAAATATTATTCTTGGATTTGATTTTCTGAGATGTGTTAGAATGACCATACAAACATATTTTCACAGATAGCCAACTTAAAAACAACAGCAAATACTAACTGACCAACCGAAATCAAATCCCAAACTCAGACACTTTAAAATAAATAATTAGATTTGGAAATAGGAAGTCAAGTAAGAGTAAGTTTAAATCTCTCTGATCTTAAAATGACAAGTTTCCCTAAACTCTATGCCATTGATCTTATAGTCATTTTGCTGCTTCCTTTCCCAAACAAACATGGCACAAGAATTATGCTTATTTTATTTGTTCCCACTTCCTCCAATGCAAGTCCTTTTTCAAACCCAGGAGTAATACACAAAATGTCAGAGCACTGATCTTTCTTTTTTTGTCCACAGTATATTTGCATATTTTGTACATTTGATTTCAGAATTTGGATTCACTCATTGGTGGGGTCCAGGGGCTAGCCTGTTGGGGTAGGTATTGGTCTTGGACCCAAAGGTATCTCTTTAAATTAAACTTGAAATTTTTCCATGGTAAGCTGGCACCATAAAGGGCCACCCTCCCTTGGGTAAGAATTGACAAGAATTAACCACAACTACTATCTGCAGCACTAGAAAGGCCTGCTTTAGGACTGAGCAAAATAACTAAGGGAAAAAAGGAAAGGAAACATACTTAATTGTTGTAAACGTTGGGGCAGAGTTAGGCTTTCACATGAATTTATACCCTTGTATGAAAGGCCTACCTGGCCAAGGAACCGTCAAGCTACAAAATTGGTTTGAAGTGATCCCTGATAATGCTCTGAAGCATGATAAAGCCAGGGGGGAAAAGACAGTTAAAAAAATATGCATATACATATCTTCCTCAACTTACAATGGGGTTATGCCCTACCCCATAAACCCATCATAAGTTGAAAATATCACAAGTTGAAAATGTATTCAATACACCTAACCTACCAAACATCATTGCTTAGCTTAGCCTGCCTTGAATGTGCTCAAAACACTCACATTAGCCTACAGGTGGGCAAAATCATCTAATATAAAGCTTATTTTATAATAAAGTATTGAATATCTCATGTAGTTTGTTGAAAACCAGAATGGTTGTAAGTGTATCCGTCGTTGACCCTCATGATCACATGGTTGACTGTCAAACATTAGGAGAGAGTATCTTACCTCATACTGCTAGCCTGGGAAAAGATAAAAATTCAAACTGAAGTATGTTTTCTACTAAATGTGTATTGCTTTCATACCATCATAAAGTTGAAAATTGTAATTCAAACCGTTATAATTGGTACTTTTTGTATTTGGAAATTAAGAAATACAGTTCTAGGCATTTTTAGGGAGTTATTTCCTATCATTGTGCTGTGGGGTCTGGTTGGTCAGGGAAAAGGGCAGGAGAGAAACTCAACATGGGAAATGGAGCTGGAGAAGAATTCAGCACATGGCAGTAGTTGTGAGGGTGGCATGTTGGGAGTGGACCATCTTCATATGCAGGCCTTTCTGACTGGATTAACAGCAGAACTGCCAGCGGAAAGCCACCTGCATGGGACATCATGCATTGCCAAGGCAGAACCAAGTGGGCCACCAGCAGCAGGAGCTGAGCAGTGTAAGCCATGAGGTTCTGTAAAGTCCTGCTGTGGGACAGAAGGCTAAGGCTTTGAAGGCACAGCATATTTCAAACACCCAGATGCTTCTGATAGAGGTTTGATGATGCATTGTGGAAGGCTAAACCATTGTGATCCTGTTCTCTGATGTCCTGCCCACTCAAAGTTAATGGAGTCAGTTGTGGTTTATCCTGTGGATATTGGTTTGGTTGAGGGTATTTTGGTATTTAATAACCAAGACATCCAGCGCATGTTTCACTTGTGCCTCTTTGTTGACACTGACTCCTGTATTCAGTGTCTTTTTTTTTTTTAATTTTTATTTATTTATGATAGTCACACAGAGAGAGAGAGAGAGAGGCAGAGACACAGGCAGAGGGAGAAGCAGGCTCCATGCACTGGGAGCCAGATGTGGGATTCGATCCCGGGTCTTCAGGATCACGCCCTGGGCCAAAGGCAGGTGCCAAACCGCTGCGCCACCCAGGGATCCCCGTATTCAGTGTCTTGAAAGTTTTCCAGAATGTGCACCTTGGGAAGATTTGGGTTAGAATAGGATTTGGTTATAGTAGAGTACATCACTTTTATCAAACCATCTTTCAAGGGGTTCTATTTGTCCACAGGAGTTTGCTGTTGTGAGGATCCCTCTGGGGGTTGACTGTATGGTTGCTGTCACCTTGATTGTGCTACCCATCCAAGACCTTCTGAACAGCAACATCAGCAAATGGCATTGAACAAGGTCCCATTGACAGAGCAACAAAAGGATATTTTGTGAGTCAAGAGTCAATCTTGGATTGTCTTTTGGAAAATAATCCTTCTTAAACCCCAGCAGTGGACTGTATGAGGCAGGTCCTAATAATGATTATGAACACAGTGATAGGGTTTGGAGGTGCCTTTCCTGAGTCTAAGAGTACAACCACAGTATCTATTAAAAGGGGGCATTAGAATAAAGTTGTTACTCATATTTGAATGGAAACCAGTGTATTTTATTGAAATTCAAATTTAGAGGTTATTGAAATTGCATTTCTAATATTTTTACCTGATATTTCATGAGTTTTAAAAATGTCTCTACTGAGAAAAGCCATAAAAGATACGAAAAAGTTTTTTATGCTTGCTCCCAAAAGGAATACTAGTTACATATTTCTTTTGGAAAAATTCAGGAAACCATATTGGCTATGCTACTGTGACCAAGATGCTTTAAGCCAGTTTCTTAGACTTTTATAACCGTGAAGGCAAAGTAAGAAGTATATTTTGTACCATAATCTCATTCACATTCACATACAAAAACAAAAGTTTGAAGAGTATTTTCCCTTATTGCTTGTTATACTCTCTAATATTTTCTGATTCATTATATTTTATAGCAAAATACTAGCTGTGACCCATGAAGCTATGTCATTACCCAGTAGAGGATCATGTTGTCCAGTTATAAAACAGTGATCAAACAGGACCATTTGGAAATTACACTTGGTCTATATTGTCCTGGTTAGTTTTCCTCCCACATAATGGCCATTTCTAAAAAAGCAATCCCTTTGAATTACCTTAAGCAAAACTACAATAGTAACCTATGTTTTCCTTCTTTCTAATACAAATCACTGCAGTTATACAAGATACATTATTTGATCTCGTTTAGGTGATTTATAAAATATAACTGTGCACAAGTTTACTTACATTAGTAACATTTTCTCTGAAATAATCAATAATAACCACCTATTGCTTAGGGAGAAAGAAAAATTTAACACCAAATAAATATGGTGCATTATCTAAAGAAAGAAAAGTAGTAGAGGACAGCATTGGAATAAGTGGCAGATTTCAAATACTGAATGTGAATTACATAGCAATATTGAATCCAAATTAGAGTTCCTGATTATGATAATTGTACAATGATTATATAGACAATGTACACATTCTTGGAAAATACATATTGAAGTATTTCAGGAAAAAGGTGTGTCATGTCTGCAATTTCATCTTAAATGCCAAATGGTTCAGAGAAAAAAGAAAGATATGAGGATGTGTGCATGTAGAGAAAGAGAATAATATAATAACAAATAGGGAAAAAGTTAACACCTGTTGAATCTGGCTAACAGATACAAGATTTATACCATTCTTCATCCCCTTCACACAATTTTAAAATACTTTTGAAATTATATCAAAGTAAAAACCTAGAATAAGAAATATACTTCTAAATAACCTATGATGTATGAAAGAAATCATAATGAAAATCTAAAAATGTTTTGATCTCAATGATAAAAATGATACTTTAGAATGTACATGAAGAACATAGAGGAAGATCTTCAGCTTCAAATGCATAGCCTTTGACAGCTGTCTAAAGATGTTAGCAAAAGAACATTCACCCTCTCCCAGAAGACACACAATTGAAGAAATAAAATAATAAAGACTAGGGATTAATAAAATAGAACACAAAGAAACAACAGAGGGGATCAACAATGCCAAACGTTGTTTCTTTGAGAAGCCAAATAAAATCGGCGAATTTCTGGCAAGATTCATCTAGTGAAAAAGAGAAGGCAACGAGAAGCAAGTCAGAAACAAAGAGGGTTATAACTGGAGAGCTGCAGACTTAGATATATAGTAAGAGCAAATAATGGCTTTCATGAAGACTTCTACAAAGCATTAAAGTAAAAAAAAAGTATATCTAAGTGTAAGTGTATATCTTACTGGAAGGAGTTTGTAAAAAAATAATTCTGAATTTCTTTTATAAGGCTTGCAAAAATTGCATTTCAAAATCAAACAATAGTACTGTAAAAAATTACAGATCATTTATGAACATAGATACATATATCCTAAATAAAATACTAGAGGAATGAATGCAGCTATATATAAAAGTACTCCATATAATTAACAACTTGGGTTATCCAAGAAATCAAAGAAAACTTCCTCAATCTGATGAAGGGTATCTATGAATTACCTGCTTCACTGATAACTTGAAATCTTTCCTTTTGAGGTCAGGGACTAGATAAATTGTCTACTATCACTCCTTCTATTTAATGTTGTGGTGGAGGAGGCCTTAGTATGGACATGGAGGTAAGAAAAAAAAAGTTGGGAGAAAGAAACATACTGTCATCAGTATGACATGATTATATGACAAATGTTAGAAAATAATAGAGCTAATATGAAGGCTTAAGCAAGGTTTCTGGAAAGAAAATACATATCAAATAATTAATTGTACTCCTCAATGTAAAGAGATGGATTCAGGGAGAGCACGTTCTGCAGACCCTGGCTGATGGTACCCTTCCATAGGAGTGGTTTTATTTTGCATCTCCTTCCTTCTAGCCTGCAGAGATATTAGCAGAAACTGGAGCCTCCTTAGCCCACAAGATGGAAACTGTGTTGAGAATGACAGAGCACCTACCTGGGAGGGATATGGTCTCCTGACACCATGAAGCCACTGTTTATCCTCAGTCTGTTATGGGAAAGAATTCTCCATTTGTATCTTTTTTAAGCCAGAACTATTTTGTACTTTGCTACAGGAGCAAAACTAGTATTCTAATTAATATATCTAGGAAAAGTTAAGAGAAATTTAAAAGATACATTATTGGAGAACTTGGAAGATATCCGTGACAATCTGGGCTGAGGGAATGGTCTCTGGCAACTCTGTGAGGGATTTCAGACTAAAGTCTCTTTAAGTATAAATATCCTTTAATTAGGGAAAAATGTGAACTTTGAAACTAAAAATGTATTCTATTACGGGTTACTCTATCTCTGTATATAACAAGACCATGCAAACTGAAATATACTGCAGAATTCTAAATAGCTAAATCCTTAGATACTGTAATTGATATCTATCTTCAGGGAAATGGAAAGATAAGATTTAACCTCACAGCTAAAGAAGAAGGCTGTTCTTTAGTCCTCAAGGGAGGCAGGGACATAGGTGATAGCTGGGGAGACTCATCAGGACTTCTGAAGCATTTGCTCTCAGCCTATAACAAGTTAGTGTGGAGTGTGTGTTATGTGTAGGAATGCAGGCACATGTGTGTGTGTATGGAGGGGGGGTGTTCAGTTCATTTCCAATTTATGTGTTTAATTTGTATGAATAAATAAAATGGAAAATGCTGTTCATCAAAGCAGAAGAGGGAATGAATTATTAATGTTTTGTTTTCTTTCTGCTTTTCCAGTCTTTCTTCCTCTTGTTCTCTAATCTGCTCATGGTGTGTAGGCAGCTGGCTGCATCACACGGCCATGGACTGTATGTCTGTCATTGTTCTGGTGAGCCAATAGGGTACAGTGGAAAACCCTTGCATTAAACTTGATTTCAAGTTTTCAAATAGCTACATTCTATTTTTGATTTGGGGCAAAGATTTAATTTGCTTAGACCTCAACTCCTCATCAATAAAATGAAGATGGTATCAATATGCCATGCCTGTTTCAAGCCAGAATACATTCTGAAGTTAAAAAACATTGGTTTGAATCTTGATTTTACCACTATCTAGTCATATATTCTTTTTTTTTTTTTTTTTAGTCATATATTCTTAAGGATATAAGCAAAATTTCTGGGCCTTGTCATTCCCATCTGGCAAAATGATACTAAATGCACATACATGACAGAATATTTATTAATATTAAATGAATTAATGGAGGTGAAAATGTATAGAATAAGCCCTCACATTAGTGAACCCTTAAAAAAAGTTGATTTAATTAATTTATCATCACTAAGACTGTATAGAATATCAAATAATAATGAGAAGGCATTTTATAATTTAAAAGCAATATACAACTATTATAGGGATGGTATATTCCTAAATAGCTACCTTTCTTTGAAAGATTACCTCTCCATTTATCATTTAGAGGATGCATCTTCTTAATGCACAGTTGTTATTAGTATCAAGAATGGGTTATGCCTTGGACAAGTAGTATCATGTAAATTATGCCTTTTTAAAAGTATGATTGGCTATTTTAATATAACAAAGGTCAAAATGAGTTTAACCTGAATTTTTTATTCCAGTGCAAAATTCACAAAATTCATATTTTATGAAAAAATTCATGTGATCACATAAAGCTTATTTGTGCTCAAACATGAATTAGAGAGATATTGAATGAATTTTAATATTCATGATCAAAGATTCTCAGATAGCTTAAAAACCTATTCATGCAAAATGAGAAAATAAGGATAGTTATGGAATCATTTCTGACATTCTCTTAGTGAGTTTATGCTATACACCTACAGTAAAATATGCAATGTCATGATTTCTCAGAGAGAGATTTAACAAAACTATGAATCTCATGGAAGGCTCGTTCTTTTTTAAGTTATTTAAAAGTTTAATTATTTTAAATAAAATATATTAAAACATTAATTATATAAAACATTTCTATAGTGATTGCTCTAAAAATGAAAAAAGTCTTATAATTAATTTATGAATTTCCTAATTTCTAGTAAACCATTTCAATATTAGATTTTCTTAAATAAAAGCATTCCCTTATTTCTGAATTACATAAGATGGTAATAGTCTAAGAATACATTTTTTTAATGTTCACTGTGTATAGTTCTTCCTTGGTGTCCTTTCAACAATCAGGTAAAATTAATTTTTAAGAATTAAATACCATAGTATCATTTATCTGTGAGAATATTTAAAATATAAACATTCTTTCTGAACACTTAAAATCTGATATAGTTATGTCAGAAAGAATGAAGAAGCTAATTACATTTTGTGATACAGGAACAAAAGGAGTTCAGAGAAAAAGATCTATATTTTGTGGTGGAAGCTAATTTAATCTGGGCCTTGAAAAATGGATCAAATTTGGATGTTTTATGAGAAAAAACAATCATTTCCCTTGGGAAAATAGTATGAAAACATGGCCATAATATGTATAGTTGGTGAAAAATAAACACATTAATTTGATATAACTAAAGAATTCATACTAAGAAATAATGAGAGACAATGCTAATAGAAAAAATATATATGATCAGGTAATTCCCTGGTCTTAAAAAATAAGCAAGGGTAAAGTAGAAACTAATCTGATAGAATAGCAATATATTATCACTGAAACATCAAAATAGTATTAGAATAAGGTTGCTCTACCAACTAAATGGATGTTAATTATAATATGTAGAATATGTAGATATGTATTCAAAAATTTTGAAAATCTGTTGCCTTAAAGTCATGGTACAAAATATATTACATCAAACAATTAAAGTAATGATGACAAAATAATAATAGTCATCACTTATTAAGTGCTTGTAGAATTGTATTAACTTGTTTATTCCTAACAAAAATCCTTTTGACAGATGAGAAAATGGCTCTATACCCCCTACTTTTTTATTTTTACACTCCAGATGTAAGAGATTTACAAGCAATCATCATACTTGCTAAGCTAGAAAAGAAATTCGAATATCTATTTTTAATATCTGTTATTTGAGATTATTTGAAAATAATTATTTTCTTACTCATTACTAGAAGTTCATCTTTATCATAAAGAGACTTTTCAACTGTGTTTATTCACTCAAAAATACCTATTAGATATGATAAGACATAGAACCAACCAGCTGTCATCAATTAAAAATGTCAATAATTGGGATACCTGATTGAGCATCTGCCTTTGGCTCAGGTTGTGATCACAGGTCTGCATCAGACTCCCTGCAGGGACCCTGCTTCTGCCTATGTCTCTGCCTCTTTCTCTGTATTTCTCATGAATAAATAAATAAAGTCTTTTTTAAAAAGTCAATAATTTTGAATAATGGCTTTATTTACTTTTTCTCTTTTTTTCTTTGGTAAAAGAAAAATGTATAACTCATCTTAAAATTAAATAAAGCCTTTAATTTTTTTGCTATGGATAATCATGCAAACTGTGTGGTTCAAAAGATGTCACATATTACAACATATTTTAAGATTTTAATACATTTCAAGGTCGGTTATTTGTTTGTTTATTGATTGTTTAAATTGATTGATTTATGAGAGACACAGAGAGAGGGGCAGAGACATAGGCAGAGGGAGAAGCAGGCTCCATGCAGGGAGCCTGATGTGGAACTCCATCTCGGGACTCCTGGATCACACCCTGAGCCAAAGGCAGACGCTCAACCACTGAGCCACTCAGGCATCCCTCAAGGTCTTCTTCATGTAGGTTTAGCTACATCAGAAATAACCTGTAACAACATGTGCTTCAACTGGCTTTAAGTTTTTGCTACAAGAACTTGCCTATGAATGATGTGTTAAATGAATAGATCTGATATCTTACCCCTGAATCCATAAAAATATCCTAATCCAAGCAGCAACTACACTAGTGGTTAACTTTGGATGGTTACCTGAGAAAATATATTCTATGGTATATCCATATTCCCTTCCATAATTCACAAAGATTAATGGTTAATTATGTTTCATCATTGAAATGTTTATACTTTTCAACTACATATTTTGTTTGTATAAATATTTCTTTAAATATTCAGCATTTTGTTTTCCACAGATATTTATTGAGCAATGGATGTGGTTCAATGGTAATCATATTTTCCAATGTAAATTTCCAAAGGAAAAAAAACTTTTTGACCACTAAAGGAAAACCAAGTATTTCTTCAATACTTTCAGTTTTCCATTAAGAAAACTGAAAAGATGTCTCTAAATATTTAACATTAAATATAGTGAAAGTTATTAAAGTTTTATTAAGTTTATTGCGTGAATTTTAATACTGTTAGAAAAAATTTATAAATGTCCTTAAATTTTGGATGTTACTGTTCAAATGTCTTGCTTTTGATTATAGCATTATGCTTTTATTATCTAGTAGCTCAGCTTATTCTATACCTTACAATCAAGCTTATGGTTACCATATTTCTATATCCATAATTCAGAGAGATTTCTTGAAAATTTTGAAGTATTATGACTGAATATTTAACTTTTTAAAATTTTTCAACATTTTTATTATAATAAACTATGTGTAACATACAAATTACCATTTTAATTATTTTTAAACATATCGCTCAGTGACATTAAGTACATTCATATTGCTGTGCAACATAACCACTAATCATCTCCAGAATGTTTTAATTTGCCTTTTTCTTTTTTTTTTTTAATTGGGGTTAATTGACATATAACACTATAGTGGTTTCAGGTGTATGACATAATGGTTTGAAATTTGTATACACTGCAAAATGATCACCATAATAAGTCTATAATCCATGACCATACATACTTTTAACATTTTTTCTTGTGATGAGAACTTTTAAGATTTACTCTCTTAGCAACTTTCAAGTTTGCACCATAGTGTTATTAACTAAGTCACCATGCTGTATATTACATACCCATGATTTATTTATAACTGGAAGTCTGTACATTTTAACTTTCTTCATTAATTTTGTCCACCTCCCACCTTGCTTTTCCTTTGGCAACCACTGATTTGTTCTCTGTAGCTATGAACTTGGCTTTTTGTTTTATTTATTTTTAAATTTTGCTTTGTTTTTTAGATTCCACATGTAAGTGAAATCATGGTATTTGTCTTTCTCTGACTTATTTCAGTTAGAATAGTGCCTTCAGGTGCCATTCATGTTGCAAATGGCAAGACTCCATTCTTTTTATGGCATATATATATATATATGCACCACATTTTTTAACCACTCATCTATCAGTGGACATGTAGGTGGTTTCCATATCTTGGTTATTATAAATAAAATGCTACAGTGGACATAAAGGTGTATAAATCTTTTCCAATTAGTGTTTTCATTTTCTTTGAATAAAGACCCAGATGTGGAATTGCTGATTCATATGGTACTTCAATTTTTAATTTAAAAAATACAAATGCCATACTGTTTTCTTATGCTGGGTCTACCAACTTACATTCCCACAGGCAATACACAGGGGTTCCTTTTTCTCCACATTTTCACCTACACTGGATATTTCTTCTCATTTTGGTAGTTGCTATTGTAACAAGTATGATGTGATACCTCATTGTGGTTTTGATGTGCATCTCCCTGGTGATCAGTAATGTGGAGAACCTTTTCATGCGGCATGGTGGCCATTTGTATGTCTTCTTTGGAAAACTGTCTTTTCAGGTCCTCTGCCCATTTTGGATCATTGGTTAACATCATGGAAATTTTCTTAATGCAAAGCCACATACATTTTCATTTTCACACTATTGTTAAAATGATTTTCCAAAATCTCTCTGAATAGACTGAGAAGTTATAAGGCCTAAGTGAAGATCATGTAATCGATGTATGTATAGTGAAAGAGTATCAATCAGGCCTTAAATGTAATTGTTAAAAGTTCCTTAAAACTTTTAAATTCTAGCAATATACTTAATTTTATTTATTTATTTTTAAAAATATACTTAATTTTAAAAAGCATGTAATAAAGGGAAACTATGAGCTTAACCAAAGAGAAAATTATTATGAAAATGCTGTACTCTTCAGAATGCCTCAAAAATGACATTACCAGTTATAAAATTGGTAAAGAAGTCAAAATGACTAATAATGGTTGTGAATAGCAATGCATCCCTGAGATGATGTGCATTATTGCCAATGGCAACACTGTTCAGGAGAATTGATCCTGAGTGTGAAGAAGCTTTGACTCAGACTTGAATACTGAATGTAAAAGAAAAAGTGACCTGTAATTTTGTGTATAAAGCTGTGCTTTTGAAATGGTAAAGAGCATTTTCTGTGAGTATGCTTGTATAGTGTAGTGTTTGGGAAGTTGTAATTTCTCAAAAACCTATCATACCTTTAATGGATCATAAAATTAAGTTAATACAGTATTTATATAGTATGTCTACTTTAGTTCTCCTCTATTCAAGATTGAGAAAATGGAAATACTGGAGTAGAGATTTTTTGTTGCATTTCATATCCCTGTAATTTCATGCAGTTAATAAAAATTAAGTAGTCAAGTGCTTTTCAAGTGCCACTCATTCCTTAGGAGCTATTTAAAACTCTGGCCATATCCACTTTCTGTTTTGTGAGCCTTGTGCATAATGAAGGCAGTCTGTAAATAATAAATGAGAAATAATTGCAGAATCATAAATTTAGCAGTGAGTGACTGAGTTTTACTGGATCATACTGAAATAGTAGTGTTTTTACGCAAAGAGGGGGAAAAGAAGGGAAAGAGAATTCTAGAAAATGCATCAGAGGGGAAATCTTTTCTTGTTCTAGCTTTTTAAATTTTTTTTTTTTTTTTTCTTAAGAAAAATCCTTGGAGCACCTGGCTGGCTTAGTCAGTGGAGCCTGATACTCTTGATCTCAGGGTTGTAGGTTTGAACCCTACACCCTGTGTGGGGTGTAGTAATTACTTAAAAATAAAATTTTTAAAAAAGAAAGAGAGTTGGGATGCCTGTGTGGGTCAGTGGTTGAGCGTCTGCCTTCGGCTCGGGGTGTGATCCCAGAGTCCCAGGATCGAGTCCGACATCGGGCTCTTTGTATAGAGCCTGCTTCTCTCTCTCTGTCTCTGCCTCTCTCTCTCTCTCTCTGTGTCTCTCATGTATAAATAAATAAAACCTTAAAAACAAAGAGAGAGAAATTCTTTACTAGGATATTTTAAATCCTCCTTCAGTTTAAAATAAATGGAAAATTCAGTATTGTTGAGTGAGCAGAGCATCTGCTCCTTATTAAGTGATACTTAGTATCCACTGAAATGGTGCAAAATGAGAGAGGAAAGCCACTGGGTGAGAACTTAGATGGAAAATGAGACTTATAGATACATTTTATCTAATCATTTGCAAAAAACAGCTTACTAGCAAAAAAGGGGGAAGATTTTTCCACTTTTCTTATATTTTGATAGGAGTAATTGAGATTCTAGAGTACATAAAGAGAACAGTGGTGTGAAAGCACAATCCATATATTTGTAACTGTTTTTGTGTGGAGCACCAGGCTTTACCTCCGGAAAGGGTCCATGATTTATATTGTATATGTATATATATAACATGAGATATCTAAAGTAGTCAAATTCGTAGAGCCAGCAAGTAGACAGTGGTTGCCAGAAGAGGAGGAGCCAGGGGAATGGAGAGTTTTTGTTAAATAGATACAGAGTTTTAGTTTGGGGGAATGAAAAAAGTTCTGAACATGTATTGTGATGGTTGCACAACAGTGTGAATGTTAAAATGGTAACTTTTATTATATATGCTTTACTACAATAAAAAAAGTTTTTAAGATGGCATATGTGTGCTCCTGGGGGCATACAAAATCTTTCTAAAGAATACCTTGTACCAAAGGTATTGAAGGGAATACTACTTTCAGTGTTCAACCTCTATATATTCCCTCTCTTTAAGATTTTATTCATTTATTCATGAGACACACACACGCAGAGGCAGGGACATAGGCAGAGGGAGAAGCAGGCTCCCTACGGGGAGACCCATGTGGGCCTCCATCCTAGGATGCCAGGATCACGTCCTGAGCCAAAGGCAGACGCTCAACCACTGAGCCACCCAGGGCCCCCTATATGTTCTCTTTTCTAAAAGTGATCTGCCTTGGAGCATTCTTGGGAATAAACTAATCTACTTGCTACCTCCACCACCACAATCACCTACTTTGAATATTGTCATGGTACAAAACCCAAAAGGAACCAAACCAAAGTAAAATGGAAAATATTGGTGTGATAAAAGCTCCTTTAATCAAGGTACAGTAAACTTTTAGTTGGTAGTATTGTCTTTTTCTTCTTATTTATTTAAAAAATGTCTACAAAGTTTCAGTTATACCAGATTAAGTAGTCCTAGAGATGCACCATGTAATATAGTACCTACAGTTAAAAACCTGTATGCATATTTAAAAATTTGCTAGGGCCTCCACCTTGCATCATTTTCTATCCTATCTCATTTTACCTTTGTATGAGTTATAAATGACAAAAGTAATTTTTTACTCCTTCCAGTATAATATAAGCTGTTACCTCATTGCTTTATTTCTGGCACCTGTTATATAGTAGCTGCACAAGATATCTGTGTTTAATGAATAAATAAGGGGAAAAGAGAAAAAAAAAGTAAAAAAGAGAAAAATTTAAAGAGAGAAAGAGGAAGAAAATTGATTGACTTTTGCTTTAAATATAAACACTAAAAGATATGAAAACAGAGCTTCAATTCGGTGTTGTGTACTTTCTAGAAGTTCTGAGGTTCACTTTTACTTTGATTCACCTATACAGTGAATGTTGTTGGACAGTCATGTTGCAGAATTCAGAATCACATTGTGCTATTTCATATCTGAAATCTCCAACTTGCTTTTCCCTACCTCATCCTTTTTCTTTTTCACTAGAAGGTCTGATCCCTGCTCCCAGTGAAACCTTAAATCATGAAGGCCTGTGTGCATTGTTCCTCCTGGAACTCTTCAAAACCTCCAAGAATCCTCCTGATGACTCCCTTTCTCCATGATCACACCCTCCTTGCTCCCTTGCAGCACATACACTCTGTAGCTTTTCAACTGTTACTGTATTACATGCTGTTCTTAATGATTTCTTTGCTGTTTCATGTAAATTGTTCTTAATTCCAGAAATATATTTTGAGAAGGCTGGGCAGAGACCTAGCTTCCCATTTCTCACATGCGGGGCACGTAATGGAATAATCTAAAGATATGACAGGTTTTCTTCCTGCATTCAAGGGAAATTACTACGGTATTTCCACCCTAACGTACAATGTTTTCAGTTTCACCCTCTCCACCAAATATTATCTTTGGTCCTCAATCCCATATTACACAACACAGTTCATCAATCTCTCCCTGTATCTCTCTCAGTTGGTTTTCCTATGATTGCAGCAATATGATTTATGTTTGATTTTATCCAGGATCTGTATCCAGTGCCTGCAGTGTTTCTTCTTTCTTCTACTCACTAATGCACCTTGTGTATGTGATGAAACAATGAATCCCTCAGTTCAACAACTTTATTTATGATTATTATGTTTATGTCTCCTCTTATTTTTCAATACATACTGATTACTCACTGTGCAAGACACCATGCTCAGCATCTCATTCACTGGTGCGCCTGCCATTTGAGGATAATGGGGTTAAATAATATGGAATAGCTGTCTCTCTGTAAATACCATCACATGGAAGATAGTCGAGGCCTCAGAACTGGTCACTAAAATGAAAGAAGCTGATACCTGAAAACCTCTCTAATAGAGAGGTGCCTTCTCCAAGACTCTAAATAAAGTGGCCATGATAGTCCTGCTACCTCCTAACTCAGTCCCAGTCCTTACTCTCTTTCAGTCTGTACAAGCATAGTTACATAAAACCAGAGGAAGTGCTGAAGGCAGATGTCATAGAGAGGACGGGTTTATGGTAACAGGTGAATCTCTCACTTCTAGGTATCTAGCAGACATACTCTCTGGGGTGCAGACACAAAGGGGAAAATCCATTCCTCATTTGGATGTCCTCTGCCATCTTATGCAGTAGCTTACCTGCTCCTAATTGGTTGTCTTCCTAGTTCGTAGACAAGCAAGGGGGAAAAAGTCAGTGACTACATGTAATTAAAGATCTTTGTTGGGCTAGATTGATTTGGTTAAGTACCTGAAAATGACCTGAAACTAGTGAGATTTTCTCGTTATAGTATTACAAGAAAAAAAAAAAAAAAGATTAGACATAACATAGCTGAAGATATTGGAAGAAAGATATTTTAAAAATAAATTTTCATTTTTGCATACTACAGAGTTGGAAATGTAGTAAATCAGCTTATTTGAATAAATGAAGGAGTATGGGAATAAAATTCAAGATAAAATACATTCCATTCAACATGAAGTAGTAGAAAGTTCATGGACTTCACAATTAGGGACATTAAAGTTTGAAAATTTTAATCATGACTGTCACCTAGTTGTGTGAACTGGAGAGGGCTGGTCATCATTTCAGTTGTTTTTAATCCATAAAATATGCTCAAATTTATATCAGATGAGGATTTGATGGAGAATAGACAGGTTCGGATCTCTATGCATAATAACCTCTCAAACCTTGGTAACTCCTTTCCTTATTCTTTTTCCTCATTCCCCAAGAATTGGCACCTGACATAAGAGATTTTATCTATAATACAGGATAAGAAATCATATGACAATCACATTTGATTACAAAGACAAGTAGTGTAAGAACTCACAACATAAGAAGCACCTGGGCTCAGTCGGTTAAGCATCAGACTCTAAATTTTGGCTCCCATCATGATCTCTGGGTCCTGAGATCTAGCCCCCACATGGGACTCCCTGATGTGTGTGAAGTCTGCTTAAGATTCTCTCTCTGGGACGCCTGGGTGGCTCAGCTGTTGAGCGTCTACTTTCAGCTCAGGGCATGCCCCTGGGGTCTGGGATCAAGTCCCTCATTGGGCTCCTTTCAGGGAGCCTGCTTCTCCCTCTGCCTGTGTCTCTGCCTCTCTCTCTCTCTCTCTCTCTCTGTCTCTCTGTGTGTGTGTCTCATGAATAAATTAAAAAAAAATCTTTAAAAAAAGAATCTCTCTCTGCCCCTCCCTGCAAAAAAAAAATAAATAAATAAACAAAAAACCCCTCAAAATATCAGTATAGGACTTCTAGTGATGACTTCCGGTGTTCCTCTGGAATTTGCAGAACAGGTGGAATTTTGACAGACTCAGATTTTGAAGGGGGAGGAATTTAGATAGCAGTATGATTGGAGAGGAAAACAGCTTTTATCTGAGCAAATCAGTCACTGGTCAGCAATGGACAATAACAGGTGAGCTGTGACATGGGCGGGGCCTCGTGGAACTCTCCTAGATGTTGCCAATGAATGGTTTTGATACTACAGATGTCAGTGATCACAAATCATTAGCTTCAAACTTCACTTATAACAAACTATAACTATAGAAGCTATGTTACATCTTTTAAATTAATTGTATTAACTGAATTTTAGGAAATGTTGATAGTTTGTTCCAGAAGTTTTAAACTAAATCCTGGATAAACACATAAGAATGGTACTTAACTCTTGACATTTGAAAAATCTGTTTCCTAAATCTTTTATTCTTTTTTATTTACTAAGTCAATCACCTTAATTTTTAATTCTATTTTTTTAACGCTAAAAATGGTAAGTAGTGTTTTCTGTGGCTGACAAGCCTACTCCTAAGTAATTGTTCAATTCAAGAAGTGTGAAAAGTCTGCTTCTTCTCAAATTAACTAATCAGGAATTAGTAAAATAACATGAAGAACTTGGAAGGGGAAAACTAACAAAACATTCTCATTTACCAGTAGGTATTGACATTTTCTTAAATACATAGATTTGCTCCTCATCCTTCATTTTAAGTTTATTTGCCATTTCCTTTAAAATAGAGATTGTTTTTTTTTAATATTCTATTTATTTATTCATGAGACACACACACACACACACACACACACGAGAGAGAGAGAGAGAGAGAGAGAGAGGCAGAGATAAAGGCAGAGGAAGAAGCAGGCTCCATGCAGGGAGACCAACATGGTCTCCAGAATCAGGTCCTGGGCTGAAGGCGGCGCTAAACCACTGAGGGCTACCAGGGCTGCCCTAAAACAGTGATTTTTAACACTAGATGTGTGTTATAATAACCTGGACAGATTTTTAAATTTATCAATGCTGAGGACCCACCCACAGAGATTCTGCTTTAATTGGCCTGAACTGGGACCCTGAGTGGCTCAGCGGTTTAGCACCTGCCTTTGGCCCAGGGTACGATCCTGGAGTCCCAGGATCGATTCCCATGTCAGGCTTCTTGCATGAAGCTTGCTTCTCCCTCTACCTGTGTCTCTGCCTCTCTCTCTGTCTTTCATGAATAAATAAATAAAATCTTAAATGACGTTTAATTGGCCTGGACTGGAGCGTGCTTACCATTTGTTTCCAGAGCTTCCCAGGTGATATCAATGTGGATTTACGCTTGAGAGCAATTTCTCTAAGGCTTCCTTCTGCTCTTTCAGAAATGGTGAATTACTCTGTTTTTTGGGGGGTCTCTTGGATCTATTCATAATTCTGGTAGCATTTGTCATGCAGTACTGTAATACATCCATTTATCAGTCCTCTGGGATCTGGATCTGAGAATGTCTAAAAGTAGAAGTTCCTTGTTGAGCATCCAGCATCTATTATAGTGTCTGAGATGATTGGGACAGAGGTCACTAACTTTTCATGGGTGGTCCAACTCTATGCAGGTATTTTAAGCCACATCCCAGGAAAAGCAAAGAGGCAGCCTGTAGCAGGGATCCTGAGCTAGGGTCCATTTCCAAAAGCCTGGACTCCAGCTGTGAGCAGGGTTGTCAAACTGTAGAATTCTTAGGCAGCAACTCAAAATAGATGATTTCTCATCACGTTCATCAATGAATGAACAAAAGATGTGCTATGTAGTGCTCATGTGAGGTAATCTATTAAGATTGATGCAAATGTTAAGGGAATAACAGTATAGACAATAGTTCTGGGAGAAGACAATTTTAGGTAGAAAAATCCTTCATTATGACTCCCTCAATGCTTTTGCTTTTTAACTTTTCCAATTTGCCACACGGATTTAAGAACACCAGCCTTACAGTTTATTTTCTTTATAAAAGTAAGGAGATTATGTGGTGCCTGGGTGGCTCATTCAGTCGAGCATCTACCTCTTGATTTAGGCTCAGGCCATGATCTCAGGGTCATGGGATCAAGCCCCTCATCAGGCTCCATCCTCAGAGGGATTCTGCTGGAGACTCTCTCCTTCTGCCCCCCTCACCCCCCACCCTGTCAAACACGTGCATGCTCTCTCTCCCTCTCTTTCTCTCTTTCATAAATAAATAAATCTTAAAAAAAAAAAGGTAAGGAGATATATCACCCAATTAAATAGCATTCTACTTCAAAGAAGTACTAACATGCATTCAGACACCTGGTTAGCCACCCAGGTGCCCCAGATTAACAGCATTTTAAGACAAATATAGAAGTAGTAAGTAGTTTGTGCATATTTTAGAAAATACATGTACTCATCACTCTAAATGAGAAGCTTCTCCTTGCCTGTCATGGAAGAGTGACCAAAACTCAGTGGATTCAGTCCATGTGGAAGAGAGTTATTGGTTGGAACAAACTAGAAATGAGGGTGAGTTCTTCCAGTGAGACTGAAGAAGAGGCACATTGGTACGCAAACTCCGCCATTTTCTCATCTGAAAAATGTTTTGCCATGCCTCTGGTACTTGCTTGGCAGTCTGTTTCTTACTGTTTAATCAGACCTGCTTAAATCTCAAGACATTAGGCCTTGCTGTGTCTAAACACACTATGAGCTAGAAAAGGACTATCAAAAGAAATCAATATTGCTATAAATATTTCTCTCACATAATTTCATATTTTGCAAAAATGGACGAATGAACGTGTAATCAATCCAATATACTACACTTTCCTTATAGGTCCTCAGAACTAATATCATTCAGGAAATCTCAGAACAAGGGGATGATCTGCAGGATTCAACAGAAAACTCCAAATTAACTAAAAAAAAATATAAGTTTTAGAAAAGCAAAGACACCTGGATGGACTCTAAAGTATACATCTTTGGTTCAATGGCACACATTTGTTGAGCCCTGCAAATTGTGGGATGGTAGGACAGGAGCTGAGTGACACGGATGCTTTGCTTCTCTCTGTCCTTGATATCAGTGGGCAGGACACCCTCCAAAACAGAACTGTGCTTTGAAATTTTGGGACAGAACAATTTGCATTTCAATCACCTGAGGTGCTTGTTAACACGAAGATTCATGGACCTTGCACATTGAATTAATTTCTAGCAGCAGAGCTCTGGAATCTGCATTTTAACAGCTCTCTGGGAAATTCTTCTGTATGTTAAAATTGGGAACTTTCCTCCTACTGTGGAACAGTGGATAAGACTTTGGAACAGAAAGTAGGTGATTTGGACTGTAATATCAGTTCATCTAGTAATTAGATATCCCACAAGGCCAGTTCTGTTGTATTTGCTTTTGTATTCCTGATACTGCTTACAAAAAAGGCATACAGTAATGTGTGTTGAGCTTAAGTTAATCAAACGTAAGTTAAATCATTAAACGTTTAGATTTCAGTTTCTTCATTTATAATTTGACTATTCTGGACTAGATGATTTTAACACATCCTCTAGTTCTAACAGTCCATGATCCTAGGTCTTTCTGTAGAGAAGGGAATTAGATTCAGCTTCAAATAAAACAGCTACCTTTTGTTTGTAACACTGTGTCTTATCTGTTTGATCTGCTGTAATAAGATATCAGAGAGCAAGTGGATTATAAACAATAGACATTTCTTTCTAGAGACTGAAAGTCCAAGATCAGGGTGCTCTCTTGGCCAAGTTCTGGTAGGAAGGCCTCTTCCAGATTTCAGACTGCTCACTTCTTGCTGTGTCTTCACATGGTGGATGGGGCAAAGGAATTCTCTAGTGTCTCTTTTATAAGGGCACTAATCCCGTTCATGAGGGCTCTCATTTATCTAGTCCTATGACCTAATTGCCTCCTAAAGGCTCTACTTCCTAATACAATCACTTTAGGGGTTAGGTTTCAACATATGAATTTGGAAGGACACAAACATCCAGACCATAGCATGCAACTTTGAACCCTGAACTTCCTTTCCCTGATAGATGTTCTTTGGAGTATGGGGACCTCAGGGGATTTGTATTGGACTCACAGCTGAGAAATCAAAAATAAGAGAACATGACCAGTTGGCTGGTGTAAAGAACAGCACATAGACATTCGTTGCATTGGGGCTTACTATGCATACAGCTTATAGAGAGGGAAGCAATGCCTGAAGGCTTCCACAGGGAATGGGTCAGCTCCTACCTGAGCAGTTTACCTAATGATGTAGGTAGTCATTAGCGCCGGGGGGGGGGGGGGGGGGGGGGGGGGGGGGGGGGGGGTGGAATTTGGAAATGGATCAGGGACTCCCTACAAGGGAAATAAGTCAGCTTTAAACCCCTGCCAAGCAAGCCAAGAGTCACACAGTTAAGTCACCATGACAGTACACAGCAAGTAAAACTTACCTGCCCTTTCCACCATTTCCAATTAGGGAGGCCCCAGTGGTAGGCTAGTGATGGGAGACAGAACACCCACACCTCCCTTCACAGTGCAGGCACCTGCTTAAAGCAGTCCCCATCCAGAGAAAAGGAGCAGATTTACATGGAGCTGGAAATTTTAACTATTATATCAAAATAGATGTTTTAGTTACTAAAGCTAGATTGTTTTAGGGATTAAAGAAACTAGAAGATTTACCCTGGATTTCAAATCAGTTTAAAGGAGAAAAAAAGCAGCCTTACAGAGAGGGTTTGAATAAGTAATGAAAGAAAACAGTAAGTTTGGGTTTTTTTTTTTTAACATTATATTACAATTCCAGATTCTTGTGTTTTGTTCTAACAGTGAACTTACCAAGATATGTTGAATATTAGTATATGAAGAAAATTATTCCTAGTCTTTGGGTGGTAAAAGGTGTGTATGATATTGCTCCCCTTCTTAGTGAGATTCTATTTTATATCTGGAGGGTAATATGTCAGTAATTCTATTTCAAGATAAAATAACATAAATATAAGTCATATAAAGCTAAATCATGAATCTTAACTGGAAAGATTTGGCAAGTTTCCATATAGCAAGGGTATTATCAAAGTTTCTCGGAGAATGGTAATTTTTTTCTTTAAACGGAGGCAAAGAATAACAGCTCAATGAAAATGGCAGACTAATAAAAAAAAGGGTATTTTGAAAGAGCATGGAGTTAGAGTGTGGTAGATAGAAGAATGTCAAAAACAGTACCTTGGGAAGGTATTTGTGAGTAAGAACAGAAAGTTTTTTTTTTAACAGAAAGGTTTTTAAATCAAAAAGGCTTGCACTGAACCTATTGAAAGTAAAATGTCATTTTTGAGGTCCAAATGAGAGAAGATATGATTTTATGAGGTTGTAGATATTTGAGTCTCACAAAAAAGCAGAGTATGCATTTCATAAGCAAAATATGTATTTATAGAGTCTAAACTATTAGCCGAATTCTAGAAAATATTACAATATAAGTGTCCCTATGTTTACATTAAACAAATGCCAATGAAATGCTGGTCCCTTTTGGAAAGAGTATTATAAATGAAAGGGAAATATTAATTATCTTTGGAACCAAATTATTGGCCATCTGCATAAGGAAAATTGTGAGTCTAAGAGCTCTATTTCAATAAAAACTTTATGAAACTGGAGATTTAAAGAGTGAAAAGAAAAAGCATATTTGGGGTGATGGTAGTGTATTGTATCAGGAGAAACTAATGTTGACCTTAAAAAACAAAAGAGCCAGCAAACTTAGTTCATTCAGGCAGAGCAGAGGAATTGCAATCTGAGGCAAGCAAACTGTGATGAACCATAGGGAAGTCTGGAGATCAGAGGAGAGGCCTGCTTTTATAAGGGAAAGGAGGAAGCTGGGAGAAGCTTTTTCACTGATTCTCATTGGCTGGGCTGTTGCTGGGCAAGAAGAAATTCTTTCTTCTTCCTGCTGGAGTATTGAAGTAACTGTTGGGGAACGTGAGGTATACTTCTTACCTTGAGCAATACCTGTACTAGTGCTCCCCTTCAGAACTTCCCAGCTCTTTTAAACAAGGATTCCTCGATTTATTTTAACACTAAATAGGTTAGACATTTTTAGTCTGGAAATTTAAAAAGAAAAAAAAAAGTAAATGATGGCAAAACCCATTATGCATATCACCCTGTGTAGCACTTCTCAGTTATATAGGAATGAACACTAGTTAAAAGGAACACTGAAATGGACAAAGAAGAATTTTGCAAAATGTTGTCATGCAAATGGTTAAGGACTCCTATGTTTAGTACCATATGATGTAGGTGTAAAATAGAGTTTATTGGGAAGTAATTTACTAGCAGAGAAGTTGCAAAGCACATCCAATTCCCTGAGCTTTTCAAATGACATCACTGTACAGGGCAGAGGTAGGCTGCATGCATGGTGACTACAGTCCCAGTAGAGGGCACCCTGGCCCATAAGAATCTACACATTTATAGGTACAGCAGACAGTAGTGGGGGAAGTGGTCTTTTTGAAAGGGAGAGCTCCAAAGATTCTTAACCATAGGAAATGAACTGAGGGTCGCTTGAGGGGAGGGAAGTGAGGGGATGAGGGTAACTAGGTGACAGACATTAAGGAGGGCACGTGATGTAGTAAGCACTGGGTGTTATATAGGACTGATGAATCACTGACCTCTACCTCTGAAACCAATAATACATTCTATGTTAATTGAATTTAAGTAAAATTTAAAAAATAACACAAGAAATGGAGAGCTCTAGAGTTCACAGTGAATGTAGAATCAAACAAAGTAGAATATTCTTTGGAACTCGACAGCTTTGGATTTTATCTTCGTTTTGCTATATAGACAAATTGCTTCACCTTTCTCAAGCTCATTTTTCTCATCTGTACAGTAGGTTTGTATACCATCTGACGTATCTGCTGTTAAAGAAGAAAGTAGAATACAATGTATATAAAATGCATGGCACTGGTGAACACTCCCTGCATGAAAGATTTTATTAATATGACATGTCCTTGAAATATATTTTCCTAGTTTATCAAAACTGGGGGATACTTTATAAAGCTTGAAATATATAAAATGAAAAACAAATATGAGACAACGATATGACACATACTAGGAGGAATGAGCTAAAAATGTAGTTTCTCAAAATTGAATAGGTTTATAGAGAAGAGGTTCATAGCAGACTCTTAACAAAACACACACACAAAATTTCATGTTGCCATGTTTAAATATTGTTAAAAATATTTTGGTCCTCTGGAGAACATCCTTTTTATAGCATCATGTAACAGAGAAAATACCAAACTGGTCATCCTTTGTATTTTTATAAAAATAATAAAATATAAGATTATCCAACAATTAATACCATGTCAATGAAAAAGTGAAAATCACTGCTCCTCCGGCCCCTCTCCCCACCTCCATTCTCAATAATCACTCTGGATAGATTTTGATAAACATTTATCTTAATTGAAATTTTAATGTAGCTTTAAAGACCCTACAGTGAATTATTATTTGAATATAAAAGCTTTCCTCTCCTGAGGCAGATGCTAAAATCTGTAGTGTTGAGGTTTCAGGTATTGAAATTTGTTTAGATTTAAATAAATGTTTTCATTTCTGTAACACTAATGGCTTCCCATTGAAGGTATGAATGCACTCGGGGATTCCTGCCGCAGTTCATAAACTACTCAAGTGCTGTGGCCATCTTCTGAATTATGGTATTACAGTCATTTGATGATCATCTATTATCCTATATATCATAATCTTCCATTTCTAGGCTTTGAGTGCATAATTGAAATAATATGTTGGTGTTATATTATTAGAAATACGAATCTATAAGTTATCTTCTCTTGCCGAGTTTAGAGAAAATTTATTAGTATATGTCTCACTAAACTGATGGAGTTCATAAATACAGGTTACATAAATATCAGTTTTAAAGCTATGAATTTTTTTAGTACAGCTTCTCCAACTCATTTTTATCATTCGATTTTGAGGAAATGTCTTTTTTTCAAGGATTAAATAACTGAGCTGTGAAATTAGTTGTTGTTGACTATATATATCAGATGAAAGTAGAATGGGAGGGGGGCAAGTGAAAGTAACTCTTCCTTGAGACTTCAGTGAGCCAAGTTCCTGGGAAATGCTTAGTGAGAAACAATAAATTAAAAAGAGTTGAAGGAAGTGCCTTTTATGCAACTCATAATTAACCCTTGGAACCCTGCCATAATATATTATGAAGGCAAATAACTTAGCAAGATTCAACAAGAAATTAGATACTATATCTGAATCAGAATGTCACTTGCAGTTAATCTGCCTCTAGTAAAAATTATAGAGGTTATCAATTGTTAACTTTAAACAGAGCAAAGAGCAATTTTATTTAAGTAAAAAAAAAAAGTTCATTCTGGAATAGCAGAGGAATTACAATTCTGGACAAGCAGGCTATGTTGAACCATAGGCAAATTTGAAGAGACAAAGGGAAGGTCAACTTTAATTAGGTTTCAGGAGGAAATTGGGAGAGGATTGTTTTGAACAAAAGTTTATTGGAAAAGAACAAGAGTATTGGGTCGTGGCTAATACCCATTGGTGGTTAGTGTGCTCTTCCTGGGGCAGGGAGGGATCTTCTTTTCTTCAAAGCAGGAGATAAAATTCCTATGTGCACTATGTCCTCCCTTGTCAGAGTACTCCTCTTCCTTCTTCCTGCTGATTATGCAATCTTTTGAGAGAGGGACCTGAGTGAGAGCGCTCCCTTCAGGATGTTCTGACTTTGTTTTAAATGAAGCTCCCTCTACTTTCACACAATGCTCATTATGCTTACATTTTAAATGATCACAAACTAGGACAAAAGAATAACATTATTTATGAATTAGCACCAGAAGCTGAGCTACATGTTTTGGAGTTTGGTTAGATCGTGCTACCATGGAGTTTTTAGCTCTTACAAATTTTATTCTTCTGACGTCTATGGTAGTGTTGCAAAAAAACAAAAACAAAAACAAAAACAACAAACAAAAAACAAACAAAACAAAACAAAAACAAACAAACAAACAAAAAAAACCCCAGAAGTATTCTGTCTTTTTCTTTCTGGATCAAAACATCAGATTATTCTTTTTTTCCTCACCTTACTCCCACCCTCATTCATATTTTTAATTACAATGGCAGCTTTCATCATGCCCCTCGACACTGGATAGTGAAAACAGTGAATAGCAGGAACTAAAAGATGCTCTGAATTGTTGTTCGTATTGAATTGGATGTTCATCCGGTTATCATCTCACATGTTGAATTAGGCAGTGGACAGGAGTCTTTTTTAACTTAGCCAAGTAGGTCTATGAGGGTAGACATGCATGTGCTTTCTCGCCTCAGAGGAATAAACTGCCCTGGGAAAATAAGCTATGCAGAACCTCCACAAAATAAAGTGGATCCTGATTTGTTAAGGGTTCAACCCAATTGGAATTTACAAAAATTTAAAATTAGATAATTCCTTTGAGATGTAGGCTAAAGAAAATCTGAGCATTTTCTATTACCCAAAGTCAAAAAGGAGAGTTTGGACTCATTGCTGTCTCTAGTCTGTCCTAGTGATACTGGCTCTTATTTTCAGTATTTTTATATTCATTTCAGTATGTGACTTGCCATGTGATTTTACTTATGACAAGAAAGAGAAGGCAACGGAGTAGGAAAAATCAAAACACAGCAGAAAAGTGCCAAAGTGAGAAACTGTCAGTTTGTGTCATTTGAATACCGTGTCTCCGGTTTGGAATCAGTTCCAGCTCTATCAGTTTGGCCATTTTGTTCCTATTAGTCAGAATATCATACTTCGAGTTATTATTAGGTTCATCCTTATTTATCCTCCTTAAAGGAATGAACTATGAAGAAGCAAAGATTTTTTTTTATCAGAATAAATTAGATATCAAGATATGAACAAATATCCAACAGCATTTTTTAAAAATTAGTATTTGGAAGAGCACTTTTTGTTGAAGCTAAACTACATGTTTCTGTTCTGTGTGTCTGAAGACTTCTCATAGAATTTAATGTGAAAGACTGATGTGGGTTTTCTAAGACAAAGTGAAAGCTTCCTTTCATCAAGTCATAAGTTAGATAATTATAGTAATAATTTTGAATATTTTGCAGTATAATCTTCCAAGCATTTTTACTTTGCCGGAATAACACAAGCCATCTCAACTGTTAATCTTCTGAAAGACAGTACGGTTGCAGGTCTTTTGTTTTATAATGTCCTGTATATGAGCAGATCTGTCTGGTCCCATATTCAGTTTGCAGTTATTAATATAAATACTTTGCGTATATAACTTATTTAAAAGTTTAATTTCTCATCTGTTCCAGTGATCACAGTTGTAAAATCTACTTTCTGGCTACATAGCTCGTTATTAAACTGTAATATTAGTTACCTTATTTTCATGAAAAACTGCGCTGGTTATACTGTGAATATATTAATGCCTATATAAAGTAAAAGTATTGATGCAGAAACTATCGACAGCCACATTTTTCTTCATTATAAATTTTCAATTTAGAAACAACCTGCCATTTTTTCCCTAGGTAGGAGAGCAATTTTTGGCCATTTGAGGGCATGCAAATGTTTCAGTTTAGTATTATAGAAAAGCAATGCTTACTGAATCTGTGGTGGTCTCAGAATTTTCATGTATACCTAGCAAGTTTACTATTAACTACATCTTATTTCTTTATCCCTATTTGGAAATTGTGATGGTAAGCATGTTTGTTTGTTTTTATTAGAGAAGAAAAGGACACAACAGCTGTAATATAAGTGCCTGACAGTTTTGGCATATATATTTTTTTATTGTAATGCAAGTGCCTGACTTAAGTTTTTGATTGCAGAGGCAGACATTTCAAAGACTGGCATCTTGAATAAACACATTGCAAGCCCCATAGTGAAGAGTTAGGCTGGTCCACCCCCCCCCCCCCCCCCGCCCCGTCGTTTCCTTTGTTTTAGAGATACCTGATTGACTTAATAACAGATTTTTTTGACCTCTGATTTTCTTTTCCTTGCTTTAATGCCCACTCTGATGTTTTATATTCACCAAAGTGAACCTGAGAAACTCTACCCCCTACCCTCACCCCAATCAAAGCAGAACCCCAGGCCAGCACTCTCTCTACCAGCGACCTCACTGTATGGCCCTAGGCATGCTGTGTTCCCTCCAGGACTTATGAGTAATAAACCTTGTCTTTCAAAGTTTCCTGATGCAAGGAACGTTATTGCTTAGGGCATCTTGCAATCATAATAAGAGCCATAAAGGCTGGCCCAGCCACAACATTGGTTTTGAAAGGGGAGAAGTCTGCAAGGAGCTTGCCTGGCTCAGGTGAGTGCCCTCAAGCATTTTTAGCTGGTAACATCTCTACTGATAGGCTGGATCCAGCACACATAGCAACACACCTCTTTAAATCAGTTGGGTTCAAATTTATGAGTCTTGCTTATAGGGTAGAGTGAAAGAAAGCCTATTATGGGTGAAAAATGTTGCCAGATATTTTATATTCACATGTCTTGGTCACATGTCACATTTAAGGTTCACTCAGACTCTACTGAAAGTATGCCTCATTTACATTATCTGGAAAATTGAGGTATTGAAATAAATGCATCTTCAGTAATAGGGCAGGGTTTTGAGATACACACAGAGACTTTCTCTTCTTACTCTGAGTTGCTCAGAGGTTCACCTCGTGATTCAGAGCGCAGCCTGTGGTTCACATTCACTGGGTTTACTGAACCCTAGTTTCGCCCTTCACTACCTTCTACGATCTTAGGCAAAATGGTTAACTCTCTTAGGATATTTTCTGATTTTCCAGTTATAAAGAAGAGAGTAATAATAGAGCCTGCCTCATTCCACATGATGGTTGTTACAGGGATAAATGAAGCAATCCATGTAAAGTGCCGAGCATGGTTCCTGGCATACCAAGCCTAGATACTTATCAAAATTAGTTACTATCATTTACATTTATAAGTGCTCACATATATCCTTGCACAATCTAAAAGATTTCAAAACGGAGCAAGCAAGTAAGCCTCCTTAAGACAGTCTCTTTTTAAAAAAGGGTTTCGTTATTTTTTTTTTTTTTTAAGATTTTATTTACTTATTCATGAGAAAGGCAGAGACACAGGCAGAGGGAGAAACAGACTCCTCACAGGGAGCCCAATGTGGGACTCGATCCTGGATACCAGCATCATGCCCTGAGCCAAAGACAGACGCTCAACTGCTCCCTAAAGTAGGGTTTTTGAGACTATAAGATAAGAGGAATTTATGCATATTCTCACAGGAGGAATCTTGAACTTTTTAAAAAACCTTTCAGCCAGCCATGAGCCTAATCATTCCCATTCTTGGGAGCCAGTGTGATTTCACAAGTTTCAATACCTCATTTACATATCAACTCAACCAATCCCAGTTAATCTAGTTTTGATCCCTGTTTTGAATAGAGGACCGAATGAGAACTACACTCATAGCCTTTTGCCTATATAACTCTACCTTCCTCTTTGTCTTTCTGGGAGCACAGTTCAGGTTTCTGTTTGAATCTGTGTCCCCCAAATTGCAATTCTAATTGCCTGATTAAATTCCTGTTTTCTTAAATTTTTACTTAAGTCTTGGTCTACATCAAATATATCCTTTCTCTACTCCCATACCTAACATCATAGCAATTATCAGAGCTAGACTTCAATTCAGAGCTTCCACTTTTTATTTTTCTCTTTTTTTCTCTTTATTTTGAAATATCTATACCATGAAACATAGAGTCTGAAATAAAAAAAAATTAAATATATAACAACTGAAATTTAAAAAAATATGAAACCTGGTACAATTTACTGTATGTCATTAAAAAACAAAATTCAACCCAGTAAATTTGAAGATCTAATTGTCTTTAGACAATGATTTATGAATTGGGCAACATCCCAACTAGCAAGTAGAGGGGAGCTCCAAGGCGCTGTATAATATGGAACGTTTTTAAAGGCAGAGATGAGGTGGGGAAAAAAAGGAATTTAATAGCAAGGAATATGTTGCTTTCAGCAAGGCCCTAACCTTCTGGAAGGGAACTGAAGGAGCAATTAGGGATCATCTCCTGGTGTTAACCAGGAATTTCCAGCTTGGCTGGAAATTAACGTTTATATTCCTAGGGAGGTTGAAACTGTAGTTAGGTTAGCTATTAAATCTTGATTTACTACCATGGGGCCTTAACATAAGTGACTCCATTTGGGGCCTGTGATTTTCTTTTTAACAATGTTCACATGTTGTTTCATTTGCTTTGAATATTTTATCAGAATTTTATAATTCTTTGGGTGCAATTGCTTAAGCCTCCTTTATACTTTATCTCTCCGTAGACACTCCATTCCAATCCCTCTTTTGCTTCTTAGAATAAATCACCACTCTGCAGCTTGTGAGTATCTCTCCCAGTCAAGTTTTTAAAAATTCACCGCATGTGTATGTGTTCAAAAATAATGTAATGATATTGTTTTGTAAGTTTTAAAGTTTTATGTAAATGGCATTATGCCATGTGTATCTTTCTGCAAATTGCTTTTGCCTTCAATATTGTAGTTCTGCAATTTATTTATGGTGAATATAAAGATACAGTTGGTTTATTTGAACAGTTCTAGAATATAACCTGTGTGACTATATCCATTCTCCTATTGATAACACGTAGATTGTTTCCAATTTTCTCTATTACAAAAAGTACAGCAATGAACAACTGTATTCATATCAGATTGTGCAAAAGTGCAAGAATTTCTCAAGAGCTTATATTTAGAATAGAATTGCTGACTAATAGGGCATGTACCTCTCCTGCTCTATTAGTTTTTTATGGATACTGTAATGAATTATCACAGACTGTCTTAAAACAACACTTATTTATTATCTTATTTTTCAGTAGACTCTCAGTATGCCACAGTCTCACTGAGCTTAAATCAGTGTTTCAGCAGGGCTGCATTTCTTACTGGAGCTGTACAGAGAATCTGTTTCCTTGCCTTTTCTTGGTTTTAGAGGCTGTCTGCATTCTTTGGCTCGTGATACCCTTCTTCCATATTCAAAGCCAGCGATGAAGAGTTGAGTCCTCACATTTCATTCCCTGGACATCTTCCATAGTCAGATCTCCCTCTGACTAGAGCTGAGAAAGATCCATATTTAAGAACTCAGGTTATTACATTGGGTCCAGTTAGATAATCCAGAATAATCACCCTATTTTAAGGTCAAGTGATCACACTTGATCTTAGCCAAAAGGCTGAGAAGCCATTAAGGGTCAAATGATCAGTATCCTGAATTCCATCTGCCACTGTAATCCTCTTTTGCTTGTAACCTAACATATTCATAGGTTCCTAGGTTTAGGACACTGACATTTTTGAGGTCGTTATTCTGTCTACCACATCAGCATTTTGTAATATTGTCTAATAGCTCTCTAAGATGTTTGTCCCTGCTATGTTCCCACAAGGAGTGGCCGAGTGTTCCCTTTTCTTTATCTCTGGTCAATGTTGAATGTTGTTGGGTATTTGCATTTTTGCCAGTCTGAAGTCTCTCATTGTTGGTTTAATTTTTATTTTCTTAATTAATAGTGAAATTAAACTTTTTATGATATATTCATTAATTATTTTGACCTCCCCTTTTGAGAATTGTTCTGTTATCTATTGTTCCTTTTGCTAGCTGCATTGCTTTTGTTTTCATATTAATTTCAGGAGTTACTTATGTTATCTGTTAATTCTTGGTAGGTTGGGTGGCTTCTCTCAGACTGTCACCTTATTAAAAACTGCTTTTTTTAAAAAAAAATAAATAATGCTTTTACCTGATTTTTATTTAAGAGTTAAAATTTCAATGCAACAAAATTTATCAATCTTTTTTAGTTTGTATATTTTATTTTTTATTTAAGAAGCCACTCTTAATCACAGGTTAGATATTGCCTTATATTTCTTTAATATTTAAAAAAGGTTTTTCCTTAACACATTTAAGTCCTTAATCCACCTGGAATTTTCTGGGCTGTAAGGCAAAGACTCAATTTTATTTTATTTTCCATATGGATTGCAATTGTTTCAATCCCATATTGAAACATATACTGAATTTTCAATCCTTTCCCCATGCCTTTCCTCCTTCTGGAAGCCTGCCATTACAGATTTCTATTTAAGATTTAATCCTTTGTCTTTAACTACTTACCTGCTTCTACTACAACCCTACTCTCACCAACATTTAATGAATGCTTATCTGCTCTACCTTAACCTGGGTTTTGAGGACATTCATGTATTAGTTTTGCTGCAATAATAAATGGCTTCTAATTTCTTTTAGTTTTCAACACAAAAGTTTATCTGCCATTTAGGTTACATGTTGACTGTGTGTCAGTTGCTCCCCTGCTTCTGCCCCATATGTCTTTTCATTTTTGAATCCAGGCTGAAGTTGGAGATGTTCCCTCTCTGGAAAGTACAGGAAAAAGAGAAAGAGAGCTGTTGGAATCATGTAGTGACTCTCAAAGTCTCTGCTTGAATGTGGACTGCATCATATCCATGCATTTCCATTTGTCAGAGTCATGTGATTAAGCCATATCTTAATGGGGCCAGACAGTACCCCCCTTCAGCAGAAGACATTGCAACTCACAACATACAGAGCAAAGGATGTAGAATTCTTTTTATTTATTTATTTATTTATTTATTTATTTTTTAGAATTCTCTTTCAGAATGGGAGAGTGAATAATTGTAAAAATTAATAAGTTTGCCAGAATGAGTATGATTGTATCACTTATATTTGTTAATTGTATATGTTTTAGGCACTTGCATATTTGATATATTTTACATTAAAAATAGTAAATTAATAATCTGTACATCCCAACTGAAAGACTTACTGGATGCAATAGCAGAAAGTATGAAACAAAAAATGAAGAAACTCATGTAGTTTACACTCAGAATATCCCGGTAGAGATAATGATGACATGGTAATATAAAGTTTGAAGAAAAATAAAGAATATTTTCTAGAAATAATGTTTCACATATAGATGAGAAAGGAGCTCACACAGTTCCAACCAAGATGGATAAATGACAAAGTAAAGGAGGAAATTCATAAAAAGGAAGAATTGGTTGAACCTGTTACTAATGCCATGTCAATGAAGCTTAGAGTTTTAAGCTGAAGATGTAGCATGTTAGATTCATCCATATATGATTCATCCTGAATTCATTTTCATAGATCATACCAGTTTCCTCTCCATTCTTCTTAAGATCTTTACTTGCCATTTCAGGCATATTGATTTTTTATTTTCTTAAACAGTCATGCTCTTTCATTCCTGCCCAGGCAGTTCTTACTGCCTGGACTTTCCTTCATCTTTTCTATGCTAATAATCACCCCATCCTCTGTGCTTCATTGACCTTTATACATACTTTTGTTATAGTCCTTATCACTCAATGTATACTATGCTTCTCTCTATTTCTACTTACCGACTAATATCTAGGGGAGCAACTTACAGAGTATTTGATTAGTGGGGGAATTGTGCCCCTTACTTTTTTCAGTACTTTTTTCCAACTTTTCTGCTGAGATTTAACCCATCATTCAATACAGTAATTTTTAATGGTAGTCACACCATTCAAGTAGTGCCTCCTGAGAGGAGTAGAAATAATTTTGGGAAAGTGCCACTTCAAGGAAACTTTGGCCTGAAGTCACAGATTCTGTCTTAAGTGTTGAGTGGTCTAAGTGGTTATTTTAGTCTAAGTCTTCTTTATCAAGAAAAAACAAGCCTTAATTAACTTAAAGGTGTTAGAAGGAAAAGTAAGAGATGCCCATTCATTTTTATCATTGTTGTGAAAATAACTTATTATTATAATTACTTTGAGCATAAACAGCACAACTGATCACTTGATTAATGATAAAGACTTTATAAATTGTGGAGAAACCTATATTTTTAAATTATAAGATAAAAATTTAAATAATTTTTCCTTACAGTTTTTGTAACTTTGAATCTCAGGCCTTATTTTTACTATGATAAAATAAAAGATGAATTACAGAAGTGTTTTCATGACCTACAAGTGAGCCAAATATTGTGTTACATGTATTAGAGAGGTACACAATGATAACTTATCTGGGATTTATAAATCCCAGTGGAACAGAGCATTGTACCACCAGTGTCTATTTGATGCAGTTTAAAATTATGAAATACCAACCACATTATAGGATAAGGCAAGGCAGAGGCAGCAAAATTAGGTACCTGGGGGTACCTAATTACCTACCTAATTTATTTTAGTCATCTCTTTAGAGTGTTCAGTATAATCTAATTTGATTAAATTTGATTTTGAAGGCTGCTTTCATAAATTAGATAGCTGAATGAATATCTGATTTGGGGGTTGGATAACTTAGACTACTATATATTTAGACATTTATATCTGTATATTTGAGGAATTTAGGAAACATTAAGTGTATTTATTCTTATAGTAGTGAATGCTTGAAAATGTAATATAACCAACTAAGCCCAAGGAGGAAAAATAAACCAGAGGTAGTAAAGAGAATGAAAACATAAAGAAGTGTCATAATTTTAAAACATATTGGATATATTATGCCATATAAACTTACAAGAAGTAGTAAAACTTTTGTCTTACATAAATTGTTTATAATGTACTAGAATTCATAGACATATTGGTGGAGGGTTTTGTTGTTTTTTTTTTACTTTAGTTTACTTTTTTTTTTTTTCACTTTCTTATATTGCACTAAATAATTTCGTTTTGGGCAGCCCAATATCTAAATCCATTCCATTCCAGTTTGGGTGAAATCTTACATGAATCATTGTATGTGGCAGAGGCCATGTTTCCCATAATAATAGAATCAGCCATTCTGTCTCTTCTAATGACCCATACCTTGTACATCTTCAAGAATTGTTTAGGTTAACACAGATTTTGTGCTATAGATGTCTATGACTTAAAAAAAATAAACAAGAAGTTATTAAATGGATTCAGATTGCCACAATTCTTAAGAGACTCAACTAGTTAGCAGTCAATTTGGGGTCTCTTTGTACAAAGATCTGTGAATGGTTTGAGATTTTACCTACTTTCAAGTTAACAAGTTTGTCTGTCACAGTTTAATGGATCCTGGTAAAGATATAAGACTTCGGCATCAGAGAAAAAGGATAGTTTTTCCACTCACAGGAACATGCTCACAGCAATAGCAGTAGCCAAAGTACTAGCACTTTTGCATGTTTCCTGAGTCCCATTGTCTTCAGAGCTATATGAAGAGTGGTAGATGACACTTGTATACTCAGTGAGGTGCATGACAAAATAGGAGCATTGAGAGTCTGAATCTTTCATGGACAACAAGCATACCTACTCTTTGCTACAGAAGGAAGCACTATCCGACTCTTGTTTTCTCAAGTGCTTCACTATACAAACATCCTTGAAGGGTAGTAAGTGCCTTGCTCACAAGATGTACAGAAATTTGATAGACTGATCAAAAGTTTTTTGATATCCAACACTCATGTATCAGGATTATTCTATATTATAAGATCTATGCCTCAGAATAGTATGCTCTTAAGTGATAACAAGAAAGAAAACTTTAATCTGGAATTTTTTTTTATAATTTTGTATTAATGCTACTATTCTTAAGTAGAAAACACTTATATAAAGAATATCAAATTTAAATTCCATTTACAGGTCTCTTATGAGGAAGAAAAGTGGTAAAGTGTTCTGAGTATAAAGTTTTATAACTCTCAACAAAGATTACCACATATATATTTAATAATTGTTTTATGTCTATTAAAGCCAATGATGAGAGGCAAATCTAATTCTGTTCTAAAGACTAATAATTGACTAACTTATTCCTTGTGATTTAGGAAAAGTTTTGTTTTGTTTTTCCAATTTGAAAAGATTCATTCCATTTTAATGCTAGGTTTATAACAAGCAAACATACTGGTTGAACATGAATTTTTAAGATTTTTTTCCCCATGTTTATTAGACATGTTTTATGGTATATTCATTGTTTGATTTTTATTTATTTATTTTTTAAGATATATTTTTTATTTATTTGAAAGAGAGAGAGAGAGAGAGAGAGGGAAAGCAGCAGGTGGGGTTGGAGGAAGGCAGAAGAAGCAAGAGTCCTAAGCAGATTCTGATGCAGGGGCTCGATCCCACAGCCTTGAGATCAGGACCTTCAGGACCCCAGCTGAAACCAAGAGTCAGATGCTCAACCAACTATACCACCCAGATAAATATTCATTGTTTTAAATGCACACACAGAATTGTTTCTTCAATTTCTTTTTTTCCCCTTGATAATGCCATTTCTGTGGCATTAGCAACTGAATGCTATTTTTTCCATTGTCATGAATAATAGTGACAATGGCATTAGTACCAGATACACAAGTGGCTCTGATAATACATAATCTGACCTTTATCTCTAATCTGATCAGCATGGGCTGCCACCCTTCTAGCTGTGACATAACAGCTGTTTTGATAGCTGACTGCAATCAATCATTGCACTTGCCTGATTCAGCAATGTTGAATTGCTTTGAGCTTTTCTCTGAGAAAGACTACTTCACTCTGGGAGTTGGTGGCTAATATTTGTCTTCCTCTATGTGGCTTTTGAGAAAATCTGATGGAATTATTAATAAAACAGAATGACAATGCATATGCAAGCCTAATTTAAATAAACATATGTTTAAAACTATGTTGTGAACCAAAATTAAAATTAGGGAGCTGGTTTTAGAAGTTTGGAATGAATGTCTTAGATACCAAAGTTAAAAAAAGAAAATCTAATGTCACTTTACATACTTGTTAGGCTCTAATATTAATCTTATTAACTAACAATAAAACTGAATGCCAGTAGAAAACAATGTTTTCTAAGACTTAAAAATTAAACAAAGGTAGACATATTGAATTAAAAGTGCCATTTTATTTATCTTTACTTTTAATACTTGGGGAATATGAGAACTCTGAGAATCTGAGAGGTCATTATATACATGCCCATTGTTTTGTGGGTTCAAAAACTAAAGTATGGAGATATTAAGTGATGTTTCCAACAACCATGGTGGTACCAGAGAAGAGCCTTGGTCAGAAAAAAGACATGTAGTAGAAGTCCACTTATAGAGCTAGAAGAAAGGGGTGAGAGCCTCTGAGAGCCAGTTTTCCTCAAGGCAGAAGTATATAGGTATCAGTAAACTCACCACTAGACGGGGCTTTAAATGACTTATCTGTCCAAATACATAATATATTGGTTTCTTTATGACTGCTGGCAGCCCTATATACACTGTCCAACCCAGAATCTAGTGATGTCTTTGGGGTGCCAGTACAATTACCAATTCATAGTACTGTATTGGAACCAACATGAGTTTTTTCCTTGGTGAGTCAAAAACGACACCAGGTTGAGTTGTCCCACAAAGAAAAGTTGATCTGTAGCACACAAGGAGATCACAAAGAATGGCTTCCAAAGCCATGATGCCCCAAGCAAGCCTTTTATTTAAGGTTCCTTTTATTTAGGGTTAGGATGAATATTTAGACAGGGAAGCTTTGTCATCAGATGTATATAGAGGTGGGCAGAAGGTTGCACATGTGCCTTAAGGAAACATGCCAATACATACATTGTATCTTATGTAAACAAGGCTTGTGCCTTCCTTTGATGGAGATTTTAGTATTCTAATGAGGTAATGGTTATCACTGGTCACACCAGAGGTCACTCCATGGTCCATCTGCACAGATACGAGTCAGGAGTTAAGCTCAAACTGGTCTGAGTGGTCTGGGCCTACTGGAGGTCTTGTCTGGGCAGGTGCAGTTACTCAAGAAGCAGTTTTGCTTTCCATTTGCCTGAGTTAAGAGATAAGCTGGAAAGAAGAGCTTAAGGGAAAATATGGGACAAGGTTGGTGAGTATAAGTAGGTGGGCAGTAAAGGTCAGATCTTAGGGTCTAGCTGGTGGCAGTACTACCATAGCCATTTATTTCACCTTGATTTTTTGCTGTAATATTTTAAACTGTCATCTTGTAACTAAGTAGGCTTTTAAAGAGCTGAATAGGGAAATTCTTTTTAGAATGTTTAATAGGGAAATTTTAGCTGATGTTTTTCTTTTCTTCCCTTTAGCAATTTCCCTTATAGCAAGCAGATGCATTTATAATAATTTCTTCGACCTTAAGGCTACTCAAAGCATGGTGGAAACTGATCAGTAATTTTACATCATTGATAATATGATGTTAGTGTTTCTTCAGCTGAAAAGCCAATTATTTAGCTACTTTCTTCATCACAAGGCAAAGTGTCTCTTTCCAGCTCAGCTGAAATAGTTTATTAATTATATTTCCTTATCTATCTAGACTCAACATTTTGTTTGATATTACTTTCACTTGCAAAAGCCAATGTACATACAAATGTGGGTGTAAAAAGTACAAACAAATGGATTCGCATGCATATTCCATGCATTGATATGAATGAAGGCTGTTACTCCTGGTGGTCGATATTAATTAATGAGGTCATAGGAGGAGGTGATGGTTTTCTATGATGTTATACATGTACACATTTCACATACACAATTAAATTTGATAATGTTATTCCATGTCTTATGTTTATACCTATTTTCCCTTTGCTTATGCCTAATGAACATAGACCACATCTTCTAATACTTTCTACTGAGTACTTCTTTTTAAAAAGTATTTTATTTAAATTTGCCAACATATAGTATAACACCCAGTGCTCATCATATCACATACCCTCCTTAATGTCTGTCACCCAGTTACCCAGCCCCTCACCCCCCTTCTGTAACCCTTTGTTTCCCATAATTAGGAGTCTCTCATGGTTTGTCTTCCTCTTTAATTTTTCCCCACTCAGTTTCCTTCCTTTCCCTTATAGTCTCTTTTGCTATTTCTTATATTCCACATATAAGTGAAACCATATCATGATTATCTTTCTCCAATTGACTTATTTTACTCAGCATTATACCCTCCAGTTCCATCCATGTCAAAGCAAATGGTGGGTATTCATCCCTTCTGAATGGCTGAATAATATTCCATTGTGTATATATATAATATATATATGTATTATACACATATATGCATATACATATATATACCACCTCTTTTTTATCCTTTCATCTGTCAAAGGACATCGTGGCTCCTTCCACAGTTTGGCTATTGTGGACATTGCTGCTATGAACATTGGGGTGCATATGTCCCATTGTTTCATTACATCTGTATCTTTGGGGTAAACACCCAGTACTGAGTACTTCTAATACTTCTAACACTAATTCCTTTAAAATTATTTCTCAACATTGTTCTCCATATACTATGAACAATTTCTTGTTTTTAGTGGTGGGGAGGGGACAGGGGCAAAGGGAGAAAGAGAGAGAGAATCCCAGCCAGGCTCCACACCCAATGCGGAGCTTAATGCAGGTTCAATTTCATGATCTTGATCATGACCTGAGCCAAAATCAAGAGTCAGATGCCCAACCTACTGAGCCACATAGCCCCGCTATGTACAATTTCTAAATTATGTTGACTTGTATTATAAAATATAAGACTGCACCTATTCTCTCAAAATGTGCTTGTATTAACTAAAAGTTATACTCTGGCAAACTACTGAGCAGAGAGTTTACTTCAATGGTTTTTTTGATAGTAAATAAACACCTAGGTTAGAACACATTTAATACTATTTTCTTCTGTCTCCTTTATCCCACTCTACTTTTAAAAATTACTAATTTTGACATCCTATTTCATGATGAAGGAAAATGCACTTTTAAATTAGAGTTGTGCAGTTTTAGAATTAGAAGGAATGCCTTATCACCACCAAGTAACCTGATGTTTCTGTTGACTTTATTTTTGGTATTAAGTATTTATTTCATTGCTTTTTTTATTTTCAAGCTTTGTTGAGATCATTAACATATAGCATTGTGTAAGTTTAATGTTTATGGTGTGATGATTTGACTTATGCTTATACTGATAAATTATTAACAAAATAAGGTTGGTTAACATATCCATCATCTCACATCATTATCATTTTGCTTATGAGTGTACTAATAACTTTTCAGATTTACTCTTAGCAACTGTTAACAATATAGTATTGTTAACTATAGCCACCATATGGTACATAATATTCCCAGAACTTATTTATATGATAATTACATATTATAACCATTGGACTACATGCGCTTCTCCCCAGTCCCTCCACCAGCTTATTCTCTATAGACCTCACCAGTGGAGGGCATCTGGGTGGCTCAGTGTTTGAGCATCTGCTTTTGGCTCAGGTCTTGATCCCGGGATCCTGGGATGGACTCCTGCATTGGTTTGCTGTGGGGAGCTTGCTTCTCCCTCTGCCTATGTCTCTGCCTCTTTTTCTGTGACTCTCATGAATAAATAAATAAAATCTTAAAAAAAAAAACATAAATTTTCTGGTCCTGAGTTTTCTTTATTGGGAGCTTATTAATTACTGATTCAATTATGTTATCATTACTAATGGTCAATTAGGTTATCATTCAGGTTTTCTGTGTTTCTTCATGACTCAGTCTGGGTCAATTTTACCTTTCTAAAACTTCATCTATATTTTGCGAGGTTGTCCAGTTTGTTGGTGTGTAGTGTTCATAGTAATCTCTTATGGTTCTTTATAGTTCTGGGATATCTCTTTTAAAGTCTCTTCTTTAACTCATAAATTTATTGATTTGAATCCTCTATCAAAATTTCTTGTTAGTCTACCTAAGGTTTTGTCAGTTTTCTTTATCATTTAAAGAGCCAACACAGTTTTAAAAATATTTTCTGTTGTTTTCCTACCCTCAATTTCATTTATTTCTGCTCTGATCTTTATTGTTTCCTCTCTTCTGCTAACATTGGGCTTAGTTTCTTCTTCTTTCTCTAGTTCTTTGACGTGTATAGTTTGGTTGATTGATATTTTTATTCTTGATATATGTATTTAGCTGTAAATTTTCCTCTTGGAATTGCTTTTGCTGCATACCATAATTTTTGGTATGTTGTGTTTCCATTTTTACTTGACTCAATATATATTTTTTAATTTGAAAAATTTCAATTCCAGTATAATTGACGTATAATATTATATTAGTTTCAGATGTACAATATAGTGATTCAAAAATTCTATACATCATTACTAGTGATGATCAAGATAAATGTACTCATAATCCCCTTTATATATTTTGTCCACCCCTCCCATCCACCTCCCCTCTGGTAACCATCAATTCTCTATCGTTATGGGTTTTTTTTTTTGTTTGTCTATTTTTTTCTTTGTTCGTTTAGTTTTTTAAATTCCACATATAAGTGAAATCATATGGTATTTGTCTTTGTCTGACTGACTTATTTCACTTAGTATTATACCCCCTAGATCCATCCATGTTGTTGCAAATGGCAAGATTTCATTCGTTTATATGTCTGAGTAATATCCCATTGTATATATACAAAGTATACATATACACTTTTGTTTTATCCATTCATATGGATATCAGTGGGCCCTTGGGCTGCCTCCATAATTTGATTATTGTAAGTAATGCTACAATAGACAAGGGTCCATATATCTTTCTGAGTTAGTGTTTTCATGTTCTTTGGGTAAATACCCCATAGTGGAATTACTGGGTCATATGGTAGTTCTATTTTTAATTTTTTCAGGGATGTTTATATAGTTTTTCACAGTGGCTGTTTGCATTCCCACCAACAGTGCATGAGGTTTCCTTTTTATCTACATCCTCACCAACACTTGTTTCTTGTGTTTTTTATTTTAGCCATTCTAACAGGTATGAGGTGATATGTCATTAGAGTTTTGATTTTCATTTCCCTCATGATGAGTGATGTTGAGCATTTTTGCAGGTGTCTGTTGGCCATCTGTATGTCTTTGGAGAAATACCTGTTCATGTCTTCTGCCCATTTTTAATCGGTTTATTTGTTTTTCTGGTGTTGAGTTCTATAAGTTCTTTATTTATTTAGGACATTAACCCTTTATTAGATATGTCATTTGAAAATACCTTTTCTCATTCAGTAGCTTGTCTTTTAGTTTTGTTGACTGTTTCCTTTGCTGTGCAAAAGCTTTTCATTTTGATATACTCTCAATAGTTTATTTTTGCTTTTGTTTCCCTTGCCTCAGGGGATATATCTAGAAAAATGTTGCCAATGTAAGAGAAATTAATGCCGGTGCTCTCTCCTAGGATTTTTATGGTTTCAGGTCTCACATTTAAGTCCTTAATCCCCAATCTGAGTATTATCTATGAGGTGAGCCTATTATCTTCCTATTTCACCATTTTCCTCAGAAGTATTGTCCCAGTGTATTTTTGATTACCCATTTGATTTCTTATTTGACCCATTGGTTATTCAGGAATGTGTTGTTTAGTTTCCACATATTTGTGAATTTTCTAGTTTTCCTCCTATTACTAATTTCCAGTTTTATACCATTATGTTTGGAAAGATTCCTGATACAGTTTCTATCTTCTTGAATTTGTTGAAATTTGGTTTGTGGCCAAACATGATAGATGCTGGAAATGTTCTGTGTGTGCTTAAAAGAATGTGTATTCTTCTGTTGTTGGATGCAATGTTCTGTATATGTCTATTAGGTCGATTTGGTGTATATTGTTATAAAATCTGCTTTTGCTATATTGATTTTCTGTCTAGATAATCTATCCACTGTTGATAGTGGAGTAGTAAAGCTCCATTTATTATTATACTGCTGTATATTTCCCTTTTAGTTCTGTTAGATTTGCTTTATATATTTAGGTGCTCTGATATTAGGTGCATAAATATTTACAATTGTTTAGCTTCTTTTTTAAAAATATTTTTAAAATTTATTTATTCATGAGACACACACACACACACAGAGAGAGAGAGAGAGAGAGAGAGAGAGAGAGAGAGAGGAAGAGACACAGGCAGCAGGAGAAGCAGACTCCATGCAGGGAGCCTGATGCGGGACTTGAGGATCAAGCCCTGGGCCAAAGGTGGCACTAAACCGCCAAGCCACCCAGACTGCCCTGTTTTAGCTTCTTGATAATTTGATCCCCCTATCATTATATAATGACCTTTTGTGTCTCTTCTGAACATTTTAATTTTATTTTATTTTTAAAGAGTTTATTTATTTATTTGAGAGAGAAAGAGAAGGTGTGTGAAAGAGAGACCACAAATACGGGAAAGGGCAGTGGGAGAGGGGGAATTGCTTTCTATCCCAGATATTTTGTTTCTTGCTTCCTCTCATGCTCTCCTCCTTTGTGACTTGATGATTTTGTGGCCATGTGCTTTGATTCCTTTATCATAATCTCTTCTGTATCAGCTATAGGATTTTCCTTTCTGGTTACCTTGAGACTTACATAAAATGTTTTCATAACATTCTATTTTAAGCTCAAAACAATGTACAGAACTTAATACTTTTACTTTTCCTTCCTCACAGTTTAGGTTACTGATGTTACAATTTATATCCATTTCATATTTTGTACCCAATAACAAATTATGATAGTTATAGTTACTTTTAAATAATTTGCTTTTTAGGGATCCCTGGGTGGCGCAGCGGTTTGGCGCCTGCCTTTGGCCCAGGGCGCGATCCTGGAGACCCGGGATCGAGTCCCACGTCGGGCTCCCGGTGCATGGAGCCTGCTTCTCCCTCTCCCTTGCCTGTGTCTCTGCCTCTCTCTCTATGTGTGACTTTCATAAATAAATAAAAAAAATAAAATAAATAATAATTTGCTTTTTAACTTTTAAACTAGAATTTTGTTGATACACCACCATTATAATATTACAGAATCTGACTTTAACTCTATATTTACCTTTACCTATAAGTTTTATACATTCATATGTTTTTACAATGTTCATTAGCATTCTCTCATTTCAACTTGAAGTTCTGTCTTTAGCATTTCTTGTAAAGACATGTCTAGTTATAAAGAATTCCCTCACTTTTTGTTTGCCTGGGAAAGCCTTTGTTTTTCCTTAATTTCTTTTTTTTTAAGATTTTATTTATTTATTCATGAGACACAGAGAGAGAGAGGCAGAGACATAGGCAGAGGGAGAAGCAGGCCCTCCGAGGGGAGCCCAATGTGGAACTCGATCCCAGGACCCTGGGATCATGTCCCAAGCCAGAGGCAGATGCTCAGCCACTACGCCACCCAGGCATCCCTCTTTCATTTCTTATGAACTGTTTGGCAGTATAGCATTCTTGGATGACAGTTTTTTTTCTTTCAGTATATTGAATATATCATTCCACTCTTTCCTGGCCTATAAAGCTTCTGCTAAGAAACCCACTTATAGTCTTATGGGGGCTCTCTTGTATGTGATGGGTTGCTTTTCTCTTGCTAGTTTCAAAATTCTGTCTTTGTCCTTTACTTTTGACAATTATGATATTTCTCATTGCAACCCTTTTCCAATTCAACTTACTTGGATTCTATTGGACCTCAAGAATCTGGAGGTTCATTTCTCTTCCCAAATTTTTGGAGATGCCCAACCATTACTGCTCTATCCTTTTATCCTTTTCTGTTTCTTCCAGGAATCTTATAATGAGAATACTGTTACTTTCAGTCCTGTCTATGTGGTCTTTCTTCATCCTATTTCATTTTTTTTCCCCAATAGCTTCTTTGACTGAAGAATTTAAAATAATTTGTTTTCTATATCATTGATTCTTTCTTCTGTTTGGTTGAGTTGATGTAGAAGCTCTTTATTAAATTCTTCAGATTAGCCATATCTTTAGTTCTAGGATTTCTGTTTTCTTTTTCTTTTGATGGTTTCTGTGTCTTTTTGGAACTTCTTATTTTCATCATTCATTATTTTTCTTACTTCTTTTAGTTGTCTGTCTGTGTTCTAGGTTGCTGACATTATTTAAAAGGATTATTCTTAAGTATTGGTCAGACAATTCATAGATTCCCATTTCTTCAGGGTCAGTTATCAGAGTTTAATAGTATCCATTGCTGGTGTGAAGTTTATCTGATCCTTTGTAATCATGGTATCCTTGTAGTTAGTATCTGTGCATTTGAATAAGTTGTTCAGACGTTACAGGTTCTCCTTTTCAAGGGAGGACCTTCACCAGTCAGTTCAACTTGGACTCCAGGATGGATCAGCGGGTAGTGTCCCTGGATAGGCAGGCTTGCTATTACATCTCTAGTTGGGTAAGGTCACTGCCTGTGCTCTGAGGTCAAGGAGGGTGCTGCTGATTGGGCTCTATAGTTGGGTGAACCACTGCTAGCTATGTTCCACAGTCTGCTGGGTGTGTTATGTCATCAAATGGGGCCACTAGCTTATCTCTACAATCACGTCTGGTCAGGTGTGATCATAGGCTGTGTTTCCTAGTGAGGTAATACTACTGGTTGAAAATCTGCAATTGGGCAGGCTATGGGCTATGGTCTTTCATTGTTTCTGGTCAGTCAGGCCTCTAGTTTTGCTCTTAACTGGTTGGTGCTGCTGGCTGAACTCCATGTTTAAGAAGGACATAGGCTGTGCTTCATGGTCAGATAGTTTCTTTGATTCTATTCTGTAGTCAGGCAGGGCTCCAGGCTGTGTTTTGAAGTTGAGCAGGGCTGCAGGTTAGGCTTCACAGAGGTCATTGGCTATGTTTCAGTGTTGGGCATTGGACCTTGTGGCTGGTTGCAGTCAGGCTCTTTCATCAAGTAGAGCTTTCACCTGTACCCTACAGTAAGGTATTGCTGGAAATTGCTGTGTGATTAGGCTGGGTGACTGTCCAGACTTCACTGTTGGGTAAAGCTCCAGAATATGCTCCATATTTGGGCAGGATCATGGCTGGGCTTCCTGCTTGGGTAAGGCTACAAGCTGTGTTCAGCAATCAGGCAGCAATTAGGGTGGGGTCTTCTGCTTGCTGAAATTTTAGACTGGATTCTGTGGCTAGACAGTGCTGTAGACTGGGCTCCAAGGCTCAAGGTTAATGGTTGTAGACTGTAGTTAATGCTGTAGACTGGGCTCCTTGGTACACACAGATGACAGGCATCTGTGGCCAGACTTCCCAGTGGGCTGAGACTGGAAGCTATGCTTTGAAACTGAGTAAGGCTGCTAATTTTGCTCCCCTGCCTTGGTGAGAATATAGAATAGTCTCCATGGCCAGTATGGCCCTTTAGCTGAGAACTCAAATCAGGTAGAACTATCAATCAAGTTCCCTAGCCAGACCTAGCTACTGGCTCGGTTCTACAGATGGATAGAGCCAATGGCTGAGATTTCTGTTTGGGTGCTGCTGCAAGCAAGATTTTGGGTCTACAAGATCTAAGCACTAATAACTGTTCTCTACCCCTTTCAATTTCTGTCAGATCCCCAATGTTAGAGTTCCACAATTTCTCTGTGTGATCCCTGTGAGGTAAGATCTGTGTGGGCCTCTTAAAAAATGTTTTGCGATACTGCAAATGCAAATGCCCACCTTCAGTCTCTTTTTCCCTTTGGAAAAACAGTAGGCCCAAGAGGGCGTTCTTGGTGCTGCACTACACCAATCTGGTGGGGGTGGGGCATGATGCAGTCAAAGCAAAGCTGTTCCTCTTAACTCCTTTAATGGGGTTCTTCCCAGTCTTTGTGTTTTGGGAGACTGCTTCACCTTTATACCCAGGTTCTGGGATTTTCACAACGGTGTCTTGCCTATGGAAAGTTGTTAGTTGGCCTTCTTGTCAGGAGAACAGAAATTAGGGACAACCTCTGTCAACATCTTAATGTTACTCTTCTACTGGCTCTTTTTTAAGTTTGAGGCCATAGAGCTACTTCAGGAGTGTAGTCAGAATAGAAATCCTAAATTTAGGCCAACAGAGCTTTTTCAAGATGCTACTCTGATATTTAAAGATTATTGGATTTTCCTGGGCAGAAATCATATCTCATTAACCTGCTTACCATTCTCTCTCAATATCAAAATTTTCCTCAAAGGTCAGTTTCAGTTATTTATTTTTTTGAACCTCAAATCCTAGCTTATATCTATTATTTGTCAAGATCACAGTGATCCTGTGCATTTCACAACTTTTGCTGAAATGTAACCTTAGGGACTGACAGTGAAGAAACAAATTAGAATTTTCCTGCTGATCAAACCCCCAGGGTAAAATGAATTGCTTCAGAGCGTTCTGTGGAAAGAGAAGGCAAAGGGGACAATTTATGTGTATCAGTTTAACCTCTCTGGGCTGTTGACATTGGAACTGCCTAATGGCAAACTGTTAAGACCTATTAAGTTCTCATTAGCGATGCCCCTGGATTAGTGCCATGTGGTACAGGACATCATTTAATAGTAAATATTAAAACATATTTATGAAAAGAAGAGAAAGGCACATCTGCATTATTTAAAAGAAAATAGAAGAGTAGAACTTAATTGGTATCAAAACCAGGTCAGAGACTAATTATGATTTCAGTTCCATGTAACTTTACCTTCTCATTTCTTGACTTAGTAATTGTTTCGGGCAGTGCTATGGCTAGAAGAATAAAGTGCTTTCAGAAATGTGAGCAGCTCAGAATCATTATTAACCTCAGGCTGTCTACACAATTAATAATTCAATGTAATTTTATCTATACTAGTTTTCAGAATGCTTTGTTATGAGATAAGGTATTATTAATCCATCTGCCAGGGAGCAATCTCTAAAAAAGAATACAACTCATATATCAATTAATTTATTGTTAGTTTGGAAGTCTGTATGTGGACTGCAGTGTGGCATGCCAATTATTAATGATTTAAATCTGAGTGAATCCTTAAATATCATTGAAATATTAAGGTACAATAAAGCAAACGTAGCAACACATATTGTCATGCTGATAGCACTGAAAAGATCTATATAAAACGTGTGCAAAAGCTGAGTGTATTTCAAGGCATCAGAAGAAAAACTTAGTCACACCTTATGAAAACCATCATATTCATTTGTGAGCTTTATGTACATATATTTTAAATTTCTTATAATAAACACATAATTACGTGGTCAAAACAGTATATATTGTATGAAGACATTAAGTGGCCATTTTATTTAAGTTCAGTTCTCTTAAATTTGATTAGCTCTCCTTAAGTACTTACCTGGAGACCACTTGTTAGACTGTTTTAAACAAATTAGATTTATTATTATTATACATTGAATGTTTGTTTTTTGTGTCTAAGATTGTTCATTGTCTAAAATTGTCTGATCTATGAAAAAAAATAATTAACATAAAACTTTGAAGATCAAAAAAACTTTAGCAATGCAGAATTTAAAACTAGGGACAATGTAAACACCCAGAATTAAAATTTAGATAAAAACAGTATTTTACTGAAAGAAATTGTTAACCTTTTTATATTCTGCTTTTGTCTTACTGTGTGACCATATGCACATCAGTGTGCCTGTCTATTTTGACTTCCTTATCTGTAATGTGCAGTTAATACATTCTACTTAGTTTATTAGTTTGTAGTGAGAGTGTAAAAGTGAAGTATAGTGTTATATTTGTAAAGCACCCAGTTTGGGTGTTAATGGCAGATGAAAATCTCATTAACATTCTGAGAGCCGTTTAATCTCTCTCTTTTTCTTCATTTGCAAAGTGTTCTGAGTATTACAGATAAACTGTCAAGCACCAGGCACACAGTAGGTATTTAGCCAGTGGATCTATTTTCTAATCTTATTTACTACACAAGACTCGGTAGGAAGACTGATAACCAATTGTAAATTTCTCAAAGTGCAGTTTTCCGCTAACACTGAGGAAAGGACAATGTTGTGCAAATAACAATATATGCACATAACAATATATGCACAAATAACAATATGAAACCATGATTTTGGTATGTACATTCAATCAAACTATTATGACAAATTATACTTCATGATGATAGATGATTTTGTCTAAACACTTAGCTCTTTAGCAGTCTCCATTTTATTTATTTATTTTTTTAAATTTTTTTATATTTATTTAAGATTTTATTTATTTGACAGAGAGAGAACACAAGCAGGGGGAGCAGATGGCAGAGGGAGAGGCAGACTTCCTGCTGTGCAGGGAGCCTGACATGGTGTGTGTTGGGGGGTTGATCCCAGGACCCTGGGATCATGACCTGAGCTGAAGGCAGATGCTTAACCCACAGAGCTACCCAGGAGCCCCTCAGAGTGTCTATTTTAATTGTGAATTTTATCCTACAGGTATCTATTGGGTACTGAAAATTCACAATACTTTTTTTTTTCCACAGAAAGTTTTAGGGTTCCCAAGTAAAAGCCAATTTCCTGCCATATTCAACAGAAACATAAGTAGCAGTTTTGAATCTCTATTACCTAGAAGACATAGTTTGATAGCAATAATTCCAAATTGCTCCTTTGAATGTCTTTGAATCTCAAGTATTAAACTCCCAACCCAGCCTGGTTTGGGAGCTGAGTCAAGAGGTGAATGGAGCTTAACTGGATTGAGAATAATGGTAACTTCAGCAGCATGGAAATTAAAAGGGAGAGTCAATGAAGGGAAAGTCTCTAGCAGCAGGGAGGCAGGGTAAAAAGTAAAAACTTATGCCTATAGTTCATTGAAGGTTGAAGATTGACAATGTCTTCCCTTATGATTTACTACGTACATATGCCAGATGTGGTGGGATGTAATGTATGACACTCTTGACATGTGTATCTATGTTATAAGTCATAGAATCTCACATTTGGAGGAGACATTAGTGATTATTTACTATAACCCGTGTGCAATTTCAAATCTCATAAGCTCAATTTATAAGTTATCCTTGGATTAAATGAGAACTTCAGTATCAGTATTTATTTTGATGTACCTGTTTTATATCCTCTCTTTTTCACTTTAATAAGAATATATGTGATTTAGACTTTGTGCCATTTAGTTCAATTTAAATTGACAGCTTATAGAGCAGGAGCCCTCTTGTTGACTACTGAGCACTAGTAAAATGAATGATTGGCAACTTTGACTCTGCTCATTACTTAAAAAAGAAAAAGAAAAAAAAAAGAAATTTGATGATAATAGTAATAATAAAGTGAAGGTTCTGTAGCAACATATTTCCAGTTAGTTGATACCCACTTAATACTTAGCTGCTTTTGGAAAAAACAACAAAAAGCCACTAGAATACACAATGCTATTTATAGTGACCAAATCTAGAAAAACCATAATATTTTTCTTAGAGGATCAGTGGGGATTTTTATCAAAAGCTGGAAGTGACAGCTGATAGATTTTATTTTATTATTTGCTATAAGAAAGGGATACATTTTGTCTCCTGAATGTGTGGCATATACTTTGTCAAAGGAAACAATAGTACCTTCCAAATGGATTTAAATCACATATATATAATAATTCCCATTATCTCAAAAAGCTGCTTTGTGTCTATTCATAGATTATAAAAAGAAACCCTTAATAATTTAAAATTATAAATTTTTAAATTGTTTATGATTGGATATAAGGACAAGAAGGTGGTATTTTCCACACCTTTCATTTTTTATACATTAGAAACCCGTAACAACCACCACAAATAGAGATTTGGTTTGGGCTTTATTTGTTTATTTTCTCTTGTGGTTTTGATCTATAAATTTTAGGTATTTTTAAAGACATGAATTACCAGAGATGGAAAATTCTTAGCTAAAAATATAGGATAATAAAGCAAATTCCTTTAGATGAGCTTAACTGCCATAAAAAAGATAAAGGTATTTTATGTTATGGCCTGAGGCATTATATCTAGACTTGTGAATATCCACATACTATGAAATTTTTATATCTTGGGAAATTATAAAATAAAAGCACCTAGTGGTGTAGAACCTGTATAAAGTATATTTTGGAGAGTAGAAAAAGAGAAAAAGAGGACAATTTGGAGGCACCAAAATGTTAATTTACATTTGATTTAGTTGTAAACACTTCCAAGTTGTGATGCTAAAATTATAAGATCTTAATCTTATAAGCATAGACATGTCTTGATTATCACTAAAATATTATTCATGCCCCAAAGTAGTCTGCAGTTTCTACACTCTTTAACTTCTGTGCACCTCTCCATAATCTGGAACTAAACTTTGGTTGGCTAATCAAAAACTGAATACTCAGCCTTCTGTTAGTTTTCACTGTAGTGAGGAAATAAGGTTTTACTACTCAACCATGACCTCTCTAGGTTTGGTTAGGCTTTTCTGAGCTCTCTAAAGACAAGGGAAGAATAGTCTTTTTTGTACCTGTTATTTCCCAGCTACCTTCAATGACATAAATATATTATTTTAAGGAAATTTGCCAATACATTGTAGCATACAATGCACTCCTACTCAGATTTTCAGGAGAGATATTAGCATGTGATGGCAAGGAAAGTGATGATAAATTATCTAAGAGAGTTAAGAAAAATTGTGTGTGCATTTAATAGGAAATTTTAAAAATAGACACTTGACAACAAAATTGACTTAAATTTTAAGCAAGAGAAAAATATATTAGATATGTTTCTTGGAGCTATAGACTATCACTGTGATAAGGTCATAATTACATTTAATTAGTTTTACATGGTTATTTTGTTTCTTTTAATCTTGGGCATGCCAGAGAGTGCAGATAACTTTGACGGATAAAAGGTAAAGACTTTTCAAATATGCCAGGCTTTACTGTTTGTTGCAAATGGAGCTATTGACAGCTTCACTTGAAATTTTCTGGCAAATTTGGTAGGCCATCTTTACCAATAATATGAATAACCCCAGGGTAAAAAAAAAATGTAGTTGTTGATTTTAAATGACATAATAAATTGTCAACTGATAGAGTGGAAAATTTAATTCATGGCCCAGGAAAGAAATCTATAAAATATACAAGTTATATTTTTGCTTTTGTTTGATTGCTTTTTTCCATGCGACCAGTCATCTCTTTTTCTTTCTTTCTTTCTTTCTTTCTTTCTTTCTTTCTTTCTTTCTTTCTTTCTTTCTTTCTGAGAGAGATAATCAGAGCATGAGCGGGGTGAGGGGCAGAGGGAGAAGTGGACTCTCCGCTGAGCAGGGCGCCGAACATGAATCTTGATCCTAGAATTCTAGGATCATGACCTGAGCCAAAAGTGGACACTCAACTGACTGAGCCACCCAGGCATCCCAGGACTAGTCATCTTCTAAAATGTTCTCTCCATATTTTCCAAAGATTTTACTATTTAATAGATGTGAATTTGTATGTGTGGGTATGTGGATGTATGGGGAGAGATAGACAGATAGACAGGTAGACAGACAACAGATAATGTAACCACAAGAGAAATAAAATGTGTTATCTAATAGTCTTGGGTTATTGATTTCAACAATAAAGATCACTGGTGTTTGAGTTTGTCCTGCATGATCACTCATGAGGTGAAAAGTCTGAACATTTGTTTATGGATTAGCAAGAAGTTTTTATTTTATTTTAGTTTTATTCATTCTAACCACAAGTCGATCACATACAACTTCACTAATTGACATAATTGGCAACTCTTCAGACTAGTTTCGAACATTAAGATTCATTGTGACATCTTTCCTTTTGGGACAACTTAACACTAAAGTAACCCATCTACCTGATGGAGCATATAGTCTCAATCAAATCAGTACTGGAAAATTTTCAAAGTAAGAAAGATTCATTTGTGGAAACAATAGGTATTTTTTTCTTATAAAACAATTTAAAATACTGAAAGCATATATAGTTATATATGTACAACATAAAATATTACATTTTTGTTGTCTGTTGTTGATTAATAATGTGAATCACTGGGCAGCCCAGGTGGCTCAGCGGTTTGGCGCCACCTTCGGCCCAGGGCGTGATCCTGTAGACCCAAGATCAAGTCCTGCATCTGGCTCCCTGCATGGAGCCTGCTTCTCCCTCTGCCTGTGTCTCTGCCTCTCTCTCTTTCTCTGTCTCTAATAAATAATAAATAAAATCTTAAAAAATAATAATACTGTGAATCATCCTAAAACATTAGTAGCTTAAACACAATATTTTTCTGTAACAATTCTGTGGCTTGGCAAGGCTCAAATAGGTGGTTCTATCTTTCATGTGATTATTGTCAGAAAGCTGTTGGGCTGGAGATGTCTGGAGACCCAGCTGGACCAGATATCCAAGATGGCTTGCTCACATGGATGACAGTTGATGCTACTTGTCATCAGAGAGCAGAGTGGCTGTCTACAGTACCTTGTGCATAGTCTCCTGAGATGTTTTAGGCTCCTTACAGCAAGGCAGTTGAGTTCCAAGAATGAGTAATTTGAGAGGCAGGAAACGGCTGCCAATATTGTAAGGCCCACAGACAGAAACTGTGTCAACATTTCCACCACGGTATGTCAAAGTGGACACAAAACCTGCTCACCTTCCCAGGAAGAAAATATTAACCTCACTTTTCCATGGTAGGAGTAAAAGGAATTTGTGGCTGATTTTATTTCCCCATAATATTTGTTTTATAAATAATTTCAGTAATGTACTACATAGTCTTGCTTTTTGTGAAAACGAGGAAAGTACTATCTTTCCCAGTTCCATTCTGTTCCCTTGATAAATCATTTTATTTTGGTAACTAGATTTGCATAACTTGAATAAAATTTTCATAAATGAAATAATTTTCTATGAGAAAGACTTGGGAAATACATAAATAATATGTAAATAATAAATAGCTAATTATCAATCTGCGTCTAGTGATCAATCTATGATCTAAGTTAAACAATTAAAGATTTCAGAATAATTGAGCCAAACATCCATATAAATGTATTGCACTATGACTCTGGTAGATAGGTACAAATTAACAATTTATAAAGAACTTTCAACTTTTAAATGCTTAGTGACTTTTAAATTATTTTGTCTCATTGACTTTATGACAGTTTACTATGGTTTTTTCAAAGTGAGGAAGATTTCAGTTATTCTTTTAATATCTGAAAATTATCAAAAAAATTATCATACCAAATGCCTACAGATTGGTAGATTCTGAAGAATAATTTGGGAGTGGGCTATGAGTAAAATCAAAAGCTACAAATGTTTCAGAATAGAGTACTTCTGAAAATTGGTACATTTTTCCTTCTCATTTGACATTTATTATGGTCTTCACTGCATTTCTCTTTGAACAGTGTCTTTTTTAATTATTAATTTTTTTTAAAGTTGGCTCTGTGCCCAACATGGGGCTCAAAATTCATAATCTTGAGATCACAGTTACCAACTCTACCAACTCTGCCAGCAGGAAGCCCCTGAACACTGTCTTTTTATTCCTTTAATTATTTGTTTCACTGATACAGTAATCATAATATATCATTATAAATGTTGCATAGTGAATATGGTGATAGAGTATTTTAACAAAAAATATTGAAAAAGGGAAATTAGTGTTATTTTACCTTTCTCCACCTTTATGATACAAATAGGAATTTACATATTTGTGGTGACTTACCTTTTATAAATGTATGTAGCTGTAACTGTATTTAAAATGAATACAGTATAATAAAAGGTGATGATAATTAAATGTAATATAAGAAATTTTCTTATTAGACATTTTGTCTACCAAAAAAAATTAATGAAATAGTATGTCAAATACCTGCAATGAGCCATACTTCCTTTCTTGTTAAATAACCCTAAATGAAGCAAATCAGATTTTTTTTCAATTGATTCCACATTATAGAATGACATAGTACCTGAGCTAACTTTGAGTTCCCTTTGGTCAATTGCCCTGAAATGATAATCTTCAAAGTTTGTAGGTGAAATGTAATGATAGTTTTTGTAAGTCTCCACTAAAAGAACAAAAAACAGAAGAATGTGTAAGAAGAATATGTACAATTCTAGGCTGCCATGTTATTCATAGTGTTAATACTTTTCTACCTTATTATTCTAGAATATCAATGATGGTCTCATCTCAAATTTATATTTTCCTAGAAGTAGAATAGATTCTTAGACTTCCTTTAGAATAACCTGTTTTTGCAGGCATAATTAAATCCTTATTATTATAAAAAGTATGTCATAACCTCTTAAAAAGTTTTACAAATGAAACCTTTCAAACATCTATTTCGAGCCGTATCTTCCTAAACTATGACTTTAATTGCCTAATTTAGGTACACATTTCTTTGTTGTTAAGATATAATTTCATATCATTTGAGAAAAAGATTTTGCTTACCGTAGAAAGAAGAATCCTGAACAAAATTATTGCATAAGACATTACCATGAGTCATATCAAATTCATTGTTTAAAAAAGAGGTAAAATTTCAACAACTGTGAAAATTTAAAAATTTTATCCTACTTAGAAGCTAACAAATTAGCCTACCATAGTTTCATGAATGGTGATAGAAGACATGAGACTCTTGGGTCAGAGATGGACAGTTTATTGTTCACAGCAATAGAAGACACAGTGTTATCATTTTGCTCCATTTTACAAAACTCCAATTGTCATACAGAAACATTAAAGAGAGTCAACTGATACATGTGCATATGGTAGATGCATTATAGGAGAGGAACCCTGAATTTAGGGGACCTGAAGTATGCCTATTCTTTGCCCTTCAGGAGACATTATCTTTATTCCATCAAACAGTAAGCATATATTGCTTTTGCTCCAGAGGGGCATGATCTGTATGTTGGAAGGCTTTAAGCAAGCCTGTCCTTTCATACTTTTTACTATACAAACATCCTTAAAAAGACAATGTGGATCAATGGGTCATCAGTGCCTCACTTTGCTAAATGAGCAAAAATATAAGAAACCTATGGAGAATTGTTTCTCAACAGTAAAATGTACAATATAAATTTCCTAAAACAAAAATAAGATAGAAATAAAGACTAGCAGTGTAACACATTGACTGTTCATTCATAATGCCTCAATTGAATGTCTAATTGGGTAGCAACTTTTCAAGTTTCTTATTTATACAAAATATTGAAATAGTAAGTTTTAGGAAAATATCAGTCATTTGACTTTTTCCACAAAATCTGAAAGTGAACAAATGGTACCTCGTTTTTGCAAATTTATGCTAGGCATTATGGCAGTACCAAAAAATTATATGCTCTGAAATAATGTATGATTTCTTTGGAGAGACATAATGTCCATATATAAAGCAAGCTAGAGAACAACTTATTGTACTGTATATTGAAATACTAGATTGTGGATATAGAATTAATATCCTATTGATTTAATTTATAAACCATTTTAGCATATATTGCCTCATTTTGTATCCATGCCTCATTTGTATTATGATATTTTATTGATTTTTGCAATTTAAAATTTTTATCATCTCTGAAATAACCATGGATCTTATATTTGGTGGCATCTTACAAATAAAACAGCAGTATTTTCTGAGTGGTACAGACAATAATGGTACATTTTTCATCATTTGAAATGCATAATTTCCATTTGGAGAAGAAAGTGAAGCTCAAAAATATTAAGTTATTTTCCCAGGATGTCACAGCCAGTAGATGTAGAAGACATAATTTCTATCTAGGTCTTTTTATTCTATCACTCTTTAATCTAAGAAGAAGTGCTTTCTGCCTCTTGGCTTAACACCTCATGCTATTTCATTATTGATAGCACTGAGAGTTTCAAAAGAATACTATTTGCTCAGATTAGCTTAATATCAAACAGATCTTTTGTTTTAGTCCCACTGAGAATATCTTCAAAGAGTTTAAAGGTTAAATACAATAAGGCTGATGCGAAAATGAAGGAAAATACTATATGTTTGCCTGCGACCATCTGAGCTGTGTTTTTCTTCCTCTTTAGTATATAGATCTTTTACTGTATTAGTAACATAAAAACTTTGTCATAAGTATTTAAGATGTTTTCATTTTTTAGTTTTTGTTGGTTTTATGCTCTGTCTTTTGCTAAACTAGAATAATCTATATTTCAAGCCTTCAATATAAATTTATAAACTTTCACATAGTTTGTTTATGCACTCTTTCATATGTGTGGTTTTTATTTTCATTATTGACATTGATATTTTTACTTTTATTATTATTATTATTATTATTATTATTTGTTTATTTTAACAAATCAGTCTTTTCTGTTTCTTTTGTAATTGTTTGAAGATTTGTGAGTCTGGATAAGGTAAGATGGATCACAAAGTGGTCCAGTTTTAAGGACTGATGAAGTTACCGGATTCACCCAAGGCAACTTCTACTAAATTTATAAATTAGCATTGCAATACTCCAAATGTTTGCATATGAAACAAATGAGTGTCAGGATCCTCAGTGGGTACCACAACCTGGTCCCTCCCTTCTTCCTCTGGCAGATACTCCCTAAAGTTTGGTCTAAACTATGGATGCAGATTCAGGAATAGTTTGAAAGAAGTTCCTGACCGTACTTTTTAGTAGGAATTGGGGCACAGTGGTAACCCACGTTGCTTGAACCTAAAGTACAGATTCCAAGTTTTTGCTGTCGTAGAGTTCTATATTCTAGTTACAGAATGCTTACAAATTCACTGTTTTCATATTTTATTTCAGATTTCATCTCCACAGGCTCTGTTATGGTCTCCCACAGTAGGATGCTAGGGGGAGGTTAATTATAGTTCTGTGCTTAAGAGAATGTCTGTAAGTATAAACAAGCCAAAGATATGTGGCCTATTTTGGGGTTTCCTGGGGCCTGATGACTCATAGAAGTACAGGCCATGCTATTTGTCTTTTTGATCTCCTAGGTAACTCATATTTTTATGGTCTTTTCTTAATAGTTAGGAAGTAATAGAAATTCTCCTTATCTTCATACCTTGAGAAATAGGACTTTTTAATTTCATTTTTTTCTCTCCTTTTTAGTTTCTTCTTTCATTTTTCTTTTCTTTTTCTGATGGGAGCAGTACCAGAGAACCTGTATCATGTCATCTCCTAATCAGTACTCTCAAAACTAAACACCATATTGACTTTTCTTACCTTCAGTGTCTTGCAAAATTATCTGGAAAGAGAGAGGTCACACCTTCTTATTCTCAAAGGGATCTGTATCCCTCAAAAGTTAACTAACATTTTTCTGGAAGTGTAATCATTATGATACTATAGTGAGTTGTTGAAAGAAAAGAGTGTAAAAGTGTATTATCTTAGAACCACTTAGTTTTAACTTCAAATATAATACCAGGTACTGCATACTATAAAAATGTAGCAAACAGGAAGTAGAGGATCTAGAAAAATAAAATGTATTGATCATCTACTGTGTGTCAGGCATTACATTTGAATTATTTCTAGTTTAGTGATTACTGTGATGCATTTCAGATTCCCAAGACAGTGTTTAGAAACATTGTGAAAGAGAGATAGCAATTATGGGCATCTGGATTGCCCTAGGCATGACTCAAACATTTTTATCTATCCTCTCCTTTTAAATGAGAGTGGTATCTAACACTGACTGCCTAGATAAGAATATTGCCAAGAACAGTAATGAAATTACAAAGTCTTAATTGCTGTATATTTTTATGATTGAAATTTATTATTACTTGAAATTTCTTTTGTCTTTTTTTGCAACTTGCTGAGAATTTGTTTTTAGAGGATGGTCTTATTACCTTATAATAATCTAGTAATTTCCTCCAAGATTCTTCAACCTGGGTTTTTCAACTTAGGTTCATAGGCTTTGAGGGGAACTAGAAAAGGTTAGACATCAGGATCTTTCATTACTTCTTACTCTTATTTATAGTTTAAATAAGTATGGGTCTGTAAACATTCTACTCCATTTTTCCTGCTTCCTTTTTATATTTTACTATAAATACAAATGACTATAATCATTGAGTATATATTATTTTTTTGTCTGGCTTAATATTGTGAGATTCTTCTGTATTGTCATTAAAAAATTTATACATTCAGGTGAGGGCTTAATAGTATCTCATGATATTGATGGCCATTTCTCTGAATATTTTCCATCTGGATAATCTTCATAACAGTTTATTGCAAATTATGCTGTTGTTAAATATAAGAGAGGAAAAAATAACCATGATAATGAAGAAAAAAGGGAAAAAAGAGAAAAAAAGAAAAAAGACAATTTGGTGATTTACAATAGAAAATATATTTTTCATACACGGTCCTCAGTCATCTTGAGTTGACTGACTCTCCTCCATAGGTTCTATACCCTGGGACCTAAGCTGATGAAGAAGCCTCATTACGAGCATTGCTTGTCTCATGCCAAATGGAAAGGAGAACATGGTAGGTACACCCCATGGCTGAAAGCTTTTACTCAGAAGTGACACATGTCACTAGTATTTTTACTCAGAAGTGACACATTTTCACTAGTATTTCATTAGCCATAGGAATTTTCATGGTGAAAATTTTTCATCATTGATCCATTTTTCTCCTTGATCAGTTTTCCTTCCAACTTGTTAGTGCTTTTACTTTGGTTTTGTTGGTCTTCCTTTATTTTTTTCTATTTTATTAGTTCCCCATTTTATCTTTGCTATTTATTTATAATAATCCTTAATTTAGTGTGTCTTTCATATATTGACCTCTGATGTATACTTGGCTTGTTGATTACCAACATTCTCATTTTTAATATATACATTTGATGGTATACATAATGATATATATTTCCCTCTGATTTAAGTTGTACCTCACAAGTTTTAACATGTGCTATTTTCATTGTCATTCAAAGTACTTTTAAAAAAAATTAAATCATGACTTTTTAATTCAATCAATAAGTTAAAATTTCTAAACACCTTGAGATTTACTCATTCATTTGTAGCTTAATTGTGGTTATGGAAATACTTTGTATGATTTCCATCTCTTCACCTTAATTGTCAGGAATAGGGAAGTTATGTAATAAGTGTTCTCTATGCAGAAAAAGGTATATTGTAGTTATTAATAGGGAAATGGCCTACATGCACATTCTTATAAGATCAATTTATTAATCTCTTTTGTTCAGTATATTATATCAAGTGGTGTGGAAAGCTCAAGACAACTTTCCTGGGGCTAATCTACGTATTTTTTCCCTCCTCGAGATTAATGACAGATGTGGAGAGCTTGAAATCTGCCATGGTGGGAGAACTAACGCCACAAAAATTAGTAAATCCTCCAAACCAGGGCTTTTATTCTTGAGAGCCAGTAATTACACATTTACCAGGACCAGTGGCTATATTCTTATGTGTTTGTATGTGCATTCATACTACCAGCCATTGAGAATAAGTATGTTAACGTTTCCCGCAAATATCATGTATAGATATATTCCTGGTAGGGTTGTCAATGGTTATATATTTTGAAGCTACATCATTCTAAATTTAAAATGGTTACTTCTGATTGCTGAATTGAACCTTTTATTACAATGAGCTGTCCTTCTTTATCTCTAGTGATAGTTTTGCTTTATCATCTTTGAAATTAACAGCAACACCAGTTACTTTTATGAGATTTTCCATGGAATATATCTTTCTATTCTTTGCTTCCATCCTGAAAAGTTATGTTTAAATATGCCTCTCCTAAATAGAATATAATTGAGGTTTTATTTTTTATTCAATTGACAATCTTGTCTAATAAATGAAGCACTTAGTTGATTTACATTTAATATTGTTATTCACATATTTCAGTTTAAATCTCCCAATTTATTAAGTGATTTGTCTTTGCTTCATCTGTACTATGTCTTGGTTCTGTTGGAAGTGATTGTGTGAATGTTATTATTTTATTTTTTCTTTTCTTCCAATTTAGAAATATTCTTTAAAATTCACTTTCAAGTGAATTTATATTTATATTCAGAAAAACAAAAATGGAAAGAATATTGTGTCTACTTAAATTAATATAGACAGAGAGAGGGGGTGTATTATAATATTAGGGAATATTTAACTTTTAAGCTAATGAAAAGAAAAATAAAACAAAATGCACATAGTCATTCCTGAAAGGTACAAGGACAGTGAGAAAAAAAAAGCATAGAATGAAGCAAAGGGAAATCACTTAATAAAATGGTACATTTAAGTAACAATATCAAAAGTAAGTAAACTAAATGTTCCATTTATAAGGCCAGATTATTAAACCGGATGAAAATTTTCAATTATATTCTGTTTGTAATAGGTTTTATAGTTTTTTTTTTTTTAAGTCTATTGCTAATAACTCCAGTATCTGTAGTGCTCATAGTTCTGCTTCTATTTTTTGTTGTTTCTCTGGGTTTTGTTAATTTATCTACTCAATTTTTGGATTATTTTTATAGTGTGTTAGATATTGAATTTGCAATATTGTTTATAGAAATATTTGTATGGCTGGCATGTTATTCCTCCAAGAAGGATTTACAGTTGTTTCTGCCAGTCAGCCATAGAAAGTAGCCATCCAGAATCACAGCAATCAGTTTCATGTATTGAGTTAATTGGAAGCTGAATTTAAGTCCTAGTGGTAGTCTGTCATTTCTTACTCAGATTCATGCCTGAATTTCAGCCCTTTGTTAGTTCAGCCAAAGCAAGGACTTTCATCAAGGATCTTCTAAAGAGTCCTTTGATTACATCTCTGTACCCCTGAGTGCCCTAGGCCACTAAATTCTCTCTCAGCATCTCTGCTTCTCAGTTGTCTCTCTCTTCAACGGAAGGTTCCGATTTCTTGTCTTACTTCTCTTAAACATTTGAGAACTTAAAAATATTTTTCCAGCAGGATACTTATTCCAGTTTTAGTCAATCATTACTGAAAAGTAAGCCGTTGATATCATGGGAATTTATTTTGATAAATTTGACAAAAAGCTATTATCTTTTAGTGCCTTACTTTTTTAGCAAGCTGTTCCAGTCTTTATCGTTAGGAAATTCATTTTCCTTTTAAGTTGAAATATGGAAAGGAATCATCTCCATTGTACACACAACACAATTAAGACATAGGATATGAGGCATGAATATGTTAGTTTATTATATATCTCATTAACATGGATACAAAGTTGGGGATTTGAGTACTTAACTTCTTTCTACATAAGTAGCATTAGCAGTGATAGAGGATCCTGGCTACAGCTGAACTAGGAGAAATGGCCATATTAAGATTTCTCCTTTTTCTTTTACATACCAAATGGCTGACCTTAAGAATAACACACCTTCACTAGGCTTATGTCTTATTTAGATGAAAAGTGATTGTTAGGGATCCCTGGGTGGCGCAGCGGTTTGGCGCCTGCCTTTGGCCCAGGGCGTGATCCTGGAGACCCGGGATCGAATCCCACATCGGCCTCCCGGTGCATGGAGCCTGCTTCTCCCTCTGCCTGTGTCTCTGTCTCTCTCTCTCTCTCTGTGTGTGACTATCATAAATAAATAAAAATTTATAAAAAAAAAATAACCTAAATCCTTTCTAATGTTGTTCTATTGAAACTGAAATTCATTACAATATCTTTTTTTTCTTTTTTGCACATTAATGATATTTAATGATATGTTCTATAAGAAACAGTTGGATTTCTGGTTACATAAAAAATAATAACTTTCTATGTGGAACATAAAAATATAAAAGCATTCTCATGTCTATTTATCTGTGGCAACACATTTCATTTGGATATATCTGACAGAGAATGGTATTTTAATATAGTTGAGATTAAGATTTCTCTTGAAAGATTAAGAAAAAGCATTTCAAAATTTTATAACCTATCTATCGGATCCTATATGATGTTTATTACCCACCATAGGTCTTTCCTCACTTATTATAGTTTGCATCCCCAGAGCTGTACAATAGGTCACTGCTCATATTTATAGGCAGTTTCATCTGGATGAAATCAGGAAAGAATTCTTTTAATTAGATAAATTAAATGCAATCTGGGGAATTTACACTTCTGTATGTGCAGCAAATTTATCTCCTCCACTAGGTTTGGTAACATAAAATGAAAACCTGTAATAATGAGATTAACATGAATTATTATACATGATTATAGCTGTCAGAAGGGAATTGGATATATATAAACAGATGCATGCTCTAATCTTCCTTGAGGGTCATCATATTCTAGGATGTGATTGCAAAATACCGGCAGTGTGATTGGTGGCTGTGTTTCCCCTATCACATTAAACTTGTCAAAATTTTATAATAAAACTAATCTAGGAAAGACTAGGAGAATGAGAAGTCATCTCGTTACTTGTTTCTCTTAATCCCTAATCTGTCCTCCCTTTCCTCAAAGGGAATTTTGACAGGGCAGTCAAAGTGATATAAAAATTACAAACAGTAGTCCAACAGGAGGAAAAATGTAATAACGTAGTAGTAATGTAGTATGAATGAAGCAAGAGGTATTGCTACTTTTTGATCTAATTCCATAAAAGAAGGTAATGGCTACTTGCCTGTGCTGTGCGATTATAGAAATGTCAGTATAATTTTAAGGTTTTATATAGCCCATGGGTTTTTAACTTAAATTAGATCCAGCAAGAATAGAAAAGATTTAAAGACAAGCCAGGAGATAGTCATTTAGTGTGGTATTCAAAGAGGATTCTGCTATAACTGGAAGTAGTATGAGTAGTATGAAAAATATTTATATCTTTTCCAGTTTAGTGATTAACCAATAATTCACAAAAGGAACCTACTAACATCAGATATTTTCCAAATTTTATGGAGTTTCTTCTGAATAATCTGATAGATGGTGGCTTTTACTGTTCATGTTGCATTTTAGCTTCCAAAGGCAGTATATTAGAGATTTTTACGGGAGAGAGATAGCAATTAGGGACACCTGGAATGCTCCGGGCATGACCCAAACATTTTCTACTTGTCTTCTCTTCAATGAGAATAATGATATCTAACCCTGACTGCCTTGGTGAGAACTTTGCCAAGAACAGTAATAAAATTACACAGTATCTTTTTACAATTAAAATGTAATATCACCATGGAAATTTATGTACTATTTATGCAACATGTTGAGAATTTAGAAGATGGGCTTTTTGCCTTATAATAACCTAATCATTTCTTCCAGTGTAGAATTCCTTAATCAGGGGACAAGGATTTTGTGGGATTTATAAATGGGATGGACCTCAGGAACCAGAAGCACAATTTATGGATTTCATGGCTTCTTCACATTCTGAAAGGAATCTTCATTCCCCAAAAGCTAACACTCATTTGAGAATGAGATCCTTACATTACTACATCGCATTTTGAAAGAAAGGCACATGAGGAAGAGTCATATCCTAGGATGGTATATTTATAATTAGCACATAAAACACTTACTGTTATTAGGACATTTAAATGTAGATTATTAAAGCACAGCAAACAGGAAGGGAAAGTCCTAGATAAACTAAATGCATTGATGACGAGTATATATATTCCTTCAGGCATTATGTTGTGCCCATCATGCAGATTTCATTCTTGTAGAATAAGTTGTATACTTGTACATAGCTAAATATGATGACTATTTGGGATAAAAATGGTTTTTAATGTCAACATTAATTATACTTTAATGGAAATCATTGGATTTGGCAGAAGCTAATGATTGGTGGCCCTCCACCTTTGCTCCATATTAGTTAGAATCACCCTGGAAATTTTTTTAAAACTCCAGAGCAAAGTCCCATCCAGATTATTTGGATCAAAAACTCTAGGGGGAAGGGTTGTGCGCTGGTGTTTTAAAATATCTCCTTAGGTGACTCCATTGTTCAGAGGGTGTTGAGAACTAGTGCTCAACTACTGAAATGAATAATACCTAATTATATCATTTAAGCAGTAAGTACATTCAAGTACAATTTTACTTAATTTATCCTGACAAACTAACAATTCGTTCATTCATTATTCATTAAATATACATTTATAGAATGCCTGCTGACAAGTGAGCATTTTCTAAGATGTTGACAATTAGTGATAAATGTTTGGGTTTTATTCTCAAGGACATTACAGACATAAAAGGAAAATTATTATTCTATTTAGGTTTGACTTACCATTCACAGAAAGTTGCTCAAGTAGTTTTGAGAGAAAAGTGGTTTTAAAAAATTCTTTGTGGTTTTGATATCGTGAGGTTTTTCAAATAGACCAGACATTTTTTTTTTCGTAGTCTTCATTGTTCATTTCATCCCACTGTCAAAAATTTAGCACAGTCTTATTATACTTCCTACACTGGCAACTGAACTCAAACAGAGTAAAACACTTTACCTTTTATCTCTACATGCAAGACTCTAAAATCTTCTTTGAGCATTCAGTAGAGAGCAGCAGTCCTACTTTATTTCCTTATAAGCTAACTTTTAAATTTTTCTTACAGGTTAGAACTAACAAATGAGTTCAGCCATATTGCAAGTTCACAGATAAATATGTAAAATCAATTATACTCTATATACTTGTAAATGGTATGAACATGAGAGTAAGAAAACAATTGTATGTAAAATAGCGGGCTGGAGGAGGGAAGGGGTGAAATGAGCTTGGGTTTCTTTGTGAGGTGAGGACAATGTTCTAAAATGGATTGTGTGGCTGGTTGCAAAATTCTGGTAAGCTACTAGAAAACAATTGAATTGTATACTTAAGATAGTGAAATTTTCTGGTATGGGAGTTATATTTTAATAATTTCATTAAAAAGTTCCATTATAGGACTATCACATGTCATCTCTCCTCCCGACAGTACCACCTCTATAATCATTTTCCGCTTAACTCTGGCCTTCTATTTCTTAAAACAAAAAAGCCAAAAAACAAAAACAAAAACAAAAACAAAAAACCACTCAAGAGGAGTGAAAGTGCACCCCTAATTTTCTAGCCTCAATGCAGCCCTAATTTTCTAGCTTCCTCTGGGTTCTTTAGGGTTTCTTTTTCCCCCTGAGTTCTCTGTGTTGACATTCTAGATTCTATCCATGGAACTAGTTCTTAGATAATCAGAACCAGTCTCATGGCATCGAATACTCTCCACATACTAATGAATTCCATGTGGATCTCTAGCTTAGTGTTTGTCTTAAACTCTGTAGCTGTCTGTCCTGGCTGCCAACTCAATATCTAAAACTTCATTTCCAGTGCTTAACTCATTATTATTCCATACACGTTCCAAACCTTTTTCTCCCTCCATGTTCTTCACTGTCTCAGCAAATGACAACTTGAGCCTTCTATGTGTTTAGACCCAAACCTGTGGAATCTTTCTTGATTTCTTTCTCTAGCTAAATCTCGAAGATGAGTTTTCATTTCCTGGGCTGCTACCATCCTAGTCTATACCACAATGATAACATTAAGTCTCATTCTGGTGCTCTGGGTGTCCAGTGGGGAAATACTAACATTCAAAATGTTTACTTAATCACCATGATTTTAGTGCAGTGCCTCTCTGTTCTTAGTATGACATACATTCTATATTTCATAAGCTCTCTTGTGCAACCACTAAAAAGTACGTCTTCTGGTCTTTTTGTTGGAGTAGCAGTCCTCCGTCAGAGTAGAGAGGGACAGGAGATTTAGGCCTGTTTCTTTTTTATATATTATTTCAACCAACATCTCTGTACTCAATCCAATCTGTTTAACCAGTTTCTTTCTTTCTTTTTAAGAATTTATTTACTTATTTGAGAGACAGTGAGCGAGAGAGAGCACAAGCAGGGGAAAGAGCAGAGGGAGAAGGCTGGATCCCAGGATCCTGACATCATGACCTGACCCAAAGGCAGATGCTTAACCAACTGAGCCACCCAGGCATCCCTCAATGACCTTCAGAAACACCTGGTATTATTCAGTAATGCACTGTTTGAGAGCTTTCCCCATGGTCAGCTGAATTTTCAGTTTTCTAGGTTTGCTCTTCCAGTTGCCACTTTTCAGGTTTTTGCCATATCTAAAATTTTGTATCTATTATTTCCTCAGACCCTGTCTTTTGATGTTTTTCCCTTAAAATATTTTTTTTTCTGTCATTGGAATGCAGTCTCTGGAGAACCAGCAATAAGCAGTTTTTAAAACTTATGTTTGCTCATATACCCATTATCTTTTTAATTAATTCCAATTAAGTTTTCATCTTTACCACTTCACTTAAGCTATTCTTTTCATGGCCTCAAATATTTCAGTTTGCTAATCCAGTGCTCAACATCTCAACAACTTTTAACAAAATCGTTCACTCATCTAGTCTTGAAATATCATTAACACTTGGTTTTCAGAATACCATTTTCTCACTCATTTATGGTTTTTCTTCCACTTCAGGGGACACACCATCCATATTGGTTTTCTTAGCCGGCTTCTATTTTTCTTCTAGGCCTTGATGTATTGGTGAATTCCAAGGGTTCTGGTTTTAGATTTCTCTTTTCTATCTACATTTTCTTTAAATGAGTTCATTTATTTACCATGGACTTCAACTTTGTTTAAATGCATAACTCTAAGATTTATATACAATCCTGACCTCTTCCTTAAGGTACAAAGCTAATTGTACACATATCTTGTCTACAACTAAGTAGACAATACAAGACTTGCTTATATCTTGTTCATATTGCCACTCCATTCCCTTTCTTAATCTGATCCCATTCTCTTCCCTTATTACCTCATCTTCATTATTTCCACAGAGATATTCAGGTCAGTTGCCTTGGGCTGTAAGGCCTTAGGGCTTATTCCATTTTCTACTTCTTCTAAATGGAGAACTCAATCATCTCATCACTGCTCTTTATTTTAGCTCCTGTATCAGCACAATGGTTCCTTCCCCAGTATTTCTCTTCATTCTGAGTTTATCTTTTTTTGAACCTTTTGGATTTTGCTCGTCCCATACCTTCTCATGCTTGTTATCCATCTCAGGATAGTTTGTTCATTATCTTGCTTACTTAAGCTTTCCCTTAAAATTTCAGTCTCTTGTCAAAAGAAAGAATAAATGAATATATCATACAATGAGAGAAGAACATTAGTATTTAAGGAGATGGTGTTTGACACTGAGTCACCAAAACAGTCTGGTGTTAACATTAAGATAGCTGCTTAACCTTAGTTTCATTTTCCTCAAAATTGAACATGCAGACTATCAGAAAAAAACAATGGCTAGTGTTAGTTAATAAGGAGCAATCAGAAAGTTAGTAATACATCAGAAAGCATGCTGTAATAGGAGTGAGGAAAGAAGTCTTCAAAAGGAGGACATGTCCAACAAGTGTCAGGTCATTCTAAGATATTAAGTTAGATATGGAATGAAAAGGGCCTCCTAGATGATGCAAGGGACAAAAGGAGAACTGAATATATTGGTTTTCTTGGATTTTTTCTTTATGAAGGAAAGTCAAAAGATGGTGGGATATTGGATGTGAGAGAGCAGGGCTTTGACTAAACTCATTTGATAGTGGAAGAGCACTCACCATTTGGGGAGAGAGAAATAGCTGCCCACTTTTCTTCAGTGGGATAAACCTTGGTTATTTGAGTTCAGTGATAAACAGTATAGAACTGTACAGTCTCTTTCTAATAAACTTTAGGTAGCCTCTCTTTCATGTGCCTCAAACTGGTTTTACCATGGCATAAATTCCTTTGTTATTTGCTTACAATTCAGTTCTATCTGCCTTGTATTTATTGGCTAAGCATCCCATATTTTGGCATTAGGTTGTCCTTTCCATTTAGTTTTCAGGGTTATGTATTTTGATCATTTTTCTATATATGTGTAGGCACTTCATTTAGAGGGCTACATAGTTGAGCTACATTAATGCAGAAGTCTGTCAAGACTTTCATAAGGTGTCTTGTAGTTTTTGTTCTTAAAGTTCTTCCTATTTCCAGTTGGATTATAAAAAATTATGTATGACACATGTATTATTTAATACATGTGATGTATAAAGTTTATTGCTTACAGAAATACTTATCTTCCCTATTTGTGGAGAGTTGAATAAAAGATATCCATCTGATAATATTTCATGTGCTTTGGCAAAGTATTTGATAAATACATTGGCTAATATGATGCAATCTATTGTACAGTAAAATACTGTAACAAGGAAAGAAGACATGTAAGAGGGCTTCAGGAGTGATCTTCTTCTGATCTTAAATAAAACATTGTCCATCTAGCTACAACATATTAATCTAGAAAAGAATTTCGGTCTATTTAGATATGCTGTAAACCAAATAACTCTTTGGAGCTCTTTCTTTTAATTGTGTTGAACAAGCTATTCACTTCCTCTCAGTTAGGAAATCAAGCATGTATCAGAATTGTAGAGCGATGTATATGTTTCTAAGATAACTTCTAGCAAAATACCTATAATTCTACCTAGGGACTCTACCAGAAAACTCTCAGAACTAATAAAGTCAGTTCAGGGAAGTGGCAGGATGCAATCAACATAGAAAAATCAGTTATGTTTCTATACACAATGAACTATCTAAAAGAAAAATAAATAAAACAGTACTATTCACAATAGCATCAAAATCAATAAAAGACTTAATAAGTTCAACCAAGGAGGTAAAATATTTATATTAAGAAAAGTAAGACATTGATGAGAGAAATTGAAGAGAAAACAATTAAAATAAAAGGTACTTCATGTTCAGGGATTGGAAGAATGACTATTTCTAACATTCCTCTGCCACCCAAAGTCATCTATAGATTCAACACAATCCCTATCAGAATTTTAATGGTAAGATTTACAGAGTAGAAACAACAACTATGAAATTTTATAACCACAAGGACTCCAAGATTGCTAAAGCAATCCTGAGAAGGAAGAACAAAGCTGGAGGCATGACACTTCCTACTTCAAAATATATTACAGAGTAATAATAATCAAAACAGCATGGGACTGGCATTGAAACAAACACATAGATAAGTAGAACAGAATCAAGAAATTAGAAAGAAATCCTCATATATTTGGTCAACTAACATTTGACAGAGGAGCCAAGAATACTCAGTGAGAACAGGATAGTTTCTTCAATAAAGGGTGATGAGATAATTGGATATTCACACACACAAGAATGAAACTGAACCACTTCTTATACCACTCACAAAAATTACCTTGAAATGTATTAAAGATATAAATGTAAAACCTGAAACTGTAAACTCCTAGAAAAAAAACATAGGGAAAATTTCCTTAATAATCTTAGCAACAGTATTCTTTAAATGATACCAAAGCACAAACAGAATAGAAAATAAACAAGTGGGACTACATCAAACTAAAAGCCTTCCAGATAACAAAGGATATTACCAACAGGTTGGAAAGACAGCCAAAGGAATGGAAAAAGTATTGGCAAACCATCAATATGACAGGGAGTTAATATCCAAAATACATAAAGAACTCATAAAGCTCGATAACAAAAAAACAAATAATCCAATTAAAAATGGACAGAGGAACTGAACATAAATTTTTCAAAAGAAAACATACAAATGCTCAACAGGTACCTAAAAAGACACTCAACATCACTAACCATCTGAGAAAAATACATCCAAACCACAGTGAGTTACTGCCTCATACCTATCAGAATGGCTGTTGTCAAAGACAAGAGAGAACAAGTATTGGCGAGGATGTGATGAAAAAGGAACCCTGGTGCACCGTTGGTGGGAATGTAAATTAGTGTGATCGCTATGTAAAACAATATTGATGTTCCAAAAAAAATTAAATATAGAACTACCATCTGTTCTTAGCAATCCCACTTCTGTGTATACATTTATAGGAAATGCGATTACTTATCTTGAAGAGAGAATCTGCATCACCATATATATCGCAACATTATTCACAATAGCCAAGCATGGAAACAACTTGAATATCCATCAATGGGTTAATGGATTAAGAAAATGTGATGTGTGTATATGTGTGTGTCTGTATATGTGTATGCATGTGTGTATAGTATACATTGAAATAGTATTTAGTCATAAAAAGATGAAAATCCTATCTTTGCTTCAATATATATGGGCATTATGCTAGGTAAACTATGTCAGACAGAAAAAGTCAAATATTGTATAATATCATTTATATGTAGAATCTAAAAGAGCCCAACCTTTAGAAATAGATTGTAGATTGGTGATTGAAAGGGGCCAGGAGCTGGGAGAATAGGGAGATGTTGGCCTAAATGTATAAACTTCCAGTTATAAGATGAATAAGTTCTGGGAATCTAATGTACAGTATGATAACTATATTTTAACAAAGTGTATTATATATTCCAAAGATCTTAAATTTTCCCACCACACACACACACATTGGTAATTTACGTGAGGTTATGGATATGTTAACTAATCTTATTGTGATAATCCTTTCACAACATATGCACATATCAAATCATCACATTGTACATGTTTAGCTTACACAGGAAGTCAATGATAGATATCTCAATAAAGCTAGAAAAAAAGTTGATATGTGTTTGTTCTAAAATTAACTTGGAATTTCTTTAAGCAACTCCAAGGATTAAGAAATAGGCCTCAAGTCCATTAAGTCACTACTGAATAGGAAAGAATAAAACTGTAACTCCAATTTCAGAAATTATTTTAAAAATGTAACTGTCCAAAGAGTAAAATATCAAAAAATTATTTAAAGAGATAGAAGATAGATTATTATATAAATGAAGTAGATTACTCAAGCGATCAGAATTGAGTGCAGCTCCATATGGGTACCTGCTAGAAGAGCACAAGATAGAAGTACAGGGAGGCAATATTTCAAATATGCTTGCTATGTATCTATTATGGGTAAACCCACTTGTGAAGAAGTAAAACATGTCTCAGAGAATAATCTAAATCATCAAAATATTAGAAAAAAGCCCAATTACTTTACTGTAAGGTCATAACACAACTGAATTTCTTCTTGATAGAACTAAATGATTTTTTACTTTGAATAAAAGTTACTGCCTCTTTGGAAATTTTTCATTTTTCTTTGTAGGAAAATAAGCTCAAACTTTTATGTTGAAAATGCCAGGTAAACACTTGCCTTATACTGTATTTATCATTTAAAACTTCAACCTCCTACTAATTGAAAACTGAAGAAAAAATAAAAAAATAAAAAATAATAATAAAACTTCAGCTTCCTGTCTGTTTTCCTAAGGCCAGTGGCATGCATTCTTATTAAAGGCTGAAGTAAATGACCAGCTAACTCCTTGAGGAGTAAGGGTGACTGACATTAAAATACTTAAAAGCCAGATTTCTAAAGTGATGTTATTAAATATTAAGCATCATTATAATAATACTTTAATAAAAAGCCACTAGTTCTATTTAATTTAAACTCAGAAAAATGATTTATTTTGATGAATAAAAAGGCAAGAAGAGCATTAATTTAATCTAGACTTCATGTCATTTATTTAATTTATGCAATTATAGAATTATTACAGACACATTTCAAGTGATCTTTTGTGAAAGAAATATTAATGCTCATGAAAAGACAAACTCAAGTGAGTGTAGGTAGGGTGCACTATATGCTATTTAAGAGACCTATAAAGAAGTGCACAATAACTTTAGTATGTTCTAATTCAGTTACACAGAGAGTGATAGGTCCTGGACAGACCATGGTTGTGCTAAGGATAAACTCCAGATCTGTTAAGGGACTCACTACTGGGGCCCATTAGTGGCACAGAGGGTCATGATATTCCATACATATGAATCTGGCCTGCCTCTATTTCTGGCTCAAATGGAAGCCAGATCTCCTAATTGGTCACTGACTACAACTGGTACATCATCCTCTGTGTGAGGAGTGTGTGTGTGTGTGTGTGTATGTGTGTGTATCTTCTATATAGCATTATCTTTTAATACACACCAAAGATCTACTGAAAAAAAATTTCTTGGAGAATCACATCAATCTCTTACAGAATACAGCCTACCTTCCACACTGTCGTAGTTCTGAACAAGCATAGATTTCCTCCAAAAAACCCGAGCAACAGAAAGCATATCCTGCAAAAAACATGCTGCTGATAAAACGCATGTGGCAACCAGGTCTCTGGAGATTTGGAGACACTGCCTTCCTTCAAAATAGATTTAAACTCACAAACAGGAAACACTGTGAGTTCTGTTCTCCATGTGAATGAAGAAGACATTGCACTTGTAAATAGAATACCTAGGGAGTGTTCTTAAGGAACAGTTTGCACATTTTAATTTAATTTAATTTAAATTAATTTAAATTTAATTTATTTAATTTTAAGACCCTTTTATAGTGCTTATTCTGTGTAACGCAATTTTTTTTTTCCTTGGTAGTCATGCACTGTTTAATCCTGAAAACAAACCAAGGAAGAAGATACTATTTTTACTCTATTTTACAGATGAGGTGTACATAGTACTTTTTAAAAGTGATTATGTTTGTCATGATATTCTGCTGCTGCAGAGAATGTGATTGAACAGTTCTAAGGGCTGTCTTTTGAAATCCATCACCATGTTTGTGCCAAGGCTGTATGTCACACAGGCGGCTCTAGGACAGTGACTTAGTTGGTAGGATATTAAGGGAAACTGGTTTTTGGCAGACATGTGGCTGCCAGGACTCCTAGATGGCTGACTTTGCCAAACATTCTTGAAACTGCCCCTTGAATGGTGATGCAAGATGCTTCCACACAACCTTTTCTTTTTTTTTTTTTCTTAAGATTTATTTATTTGTTTTAGAGAGAGGGAGAGAGAGAGAGAAGAAGCAGAGAGAAAGAATCTCCTTACTGAGCATGGAGCCTGATACTGGGCTTGATTTCATCTCTTTGAGATGATGACCTGAGCCAAAATCAGGACTCAGACACTTACCCGACAGAGCCACCAGGCACCCCTCCACTCAACCTTTTCTAAGCTCAATTCTGCCTAATTGTTCCAAAGGATGAAACACGGAAATGTTTTATTTTGTGATTTTAGTTTGTTCCTAAATTGTGAAAAAAATTTAAAGAATGCAATGAATGAAGAAAAAACAACAAAAACAAATTAATTTCCATTGTGTTTGATTGCACTTATGATGTAAGTGCAGAATCCTAATTAATATGCCTGAAAATAATTCAACACCATATTCAAGAAAATCAGAAATGAGTACCAATAGTTTTTAAAAAATGTGATGAAATACCACCTCACACCTGTCAGAATGGCAAAATTAACAACACAGGAAACAACAGATGTAGGCGAGGATGTGGGGAAAGGGCAATCCTTTTGACTGTTGGTGGGAATGCAAACTGGTGCAGCCACTCTGGAAAACAGTATGGAGATTCCTCAGAGAGTTAAAAATAGAACTACCCTATAACCTAGCAATTGTACTACTAGGTATTTACCCAAAGGATACAAAAACACTGATTGGAAGGGGCACATGCACCCCAATGTTTATAGCATTATTATCTTATTATCAACAATAGCCAAATTAAGGAAAGAACCCAAATGTTCAAAATGCACATCAACTGATGAATGGATAAAAAAAGAGTGATATATATATATATATATACATATATATATATATATATACACACACACACACACACATATATATAGCCTATCTTGCCATTGCATATATATGCAAATCTTGGCATTTGCAATGATTGGGATGGAGTTAAGAGTGTAATATGCCAAGTAAAACCAGAGAGGGACAAATAGCATATGATTTCACTCATATGTGGAATTTAAGAAACAAAACAGATTAACATAGGGGAAGGGGAAAAAGGAGAGAGAAACAAACCATAAGAGACTCTTAACTATAGAGAGCAAACTGAGGGTTGCTGGAGGAAAGGTGGGTGGGGGGTTGGGCTAAATAGATGATGGGTATTAAGGAGGGCACTTGTGATGAGCACTGGGTGTTATATGTAAGTGATGAATCCTAATTAATGTGCCTGAAATAGGTCAATTCTAATCCTGAAACCAATATTACAGTATATGTTAACTGACTAGAATTTAAATAGTTAAAAAAATAAAATAAGAATTTGAAAAAATGTGATGTGGAAACATATTTGCTAATACTCAAAATTCATTCTTCAAAAGAAATTAGATTGATAGTGTGAGGTTACTTTTTGTAACATGATAAAACTATCTCATATTGTATTAGTTCTTCTAAGTTTATAAATGGGACTGATCACTTTTCCAGGATAACTGTTAAAATTGCTGGATCTATAAATAAAAGATTTATAAAATTAATGTCAAAGCTGAAGGAAAGTAAGTTTAAAAAATTTTTAAAGTAAAGTTATTAAACATTAGCTTAGTTTTCTAATTGAAGAAAAAAACCTCTAATCTTTAGCATGCGAAACAACACTCCTGAGATATCAAAAGTCCTATATTTTAAGACTATTATATAAAGGCACCTAATATTTCCTGATGAGAGTTTCTGTGAATTCTAAGTGAATTTTTTTCTGTTAAGAAGAAAAAAATAATAATCTTTTGAGAACTGACACAAAATTCTGGATTTTTAAAATGATGATAAATATCATAATTCAACTGATAACTTAAAACATAAAACTAATTGTTAAATTTATATATTGTATTACACATTCATATGAATGTGTAATGTGAAATATACAAATATATAACATTATTTTGTCATTTTATGCTAATTTTTAAAAAGTCTCCAAATTCTAGAATATTTTAGGTAAATATAGTGCACAAAATAAAAAAAAAGTTAAGATTGAGGCATGTATTATTCTATTTATTAGAAGTAAGATTTCAGTTCTGTCAAAGTCTTGTGCTTGAGTCAATAACTCTGACTTAGAGCTGCATTCCAAGCCACATATAGCTTTTGCAAATACTTTCTATTCAATTGTCTTCATACTAGATTATAGATGACTTGCGTACAAGAGCCAAGACTTATTCACTTTTGCATTCCAACCAAGAGGAAACCAGATATGAAACTTTTTTTTTCAGTGAAAATCCGTGTAATACATATTGTATTTTATTGAAACTTAGATATCATTGATTATAACATGTAGTGCTAAGACAGCAAAAACACTGCCAATTCTTAACATCCATCTCTATTTAGGAGATGATACATGTACAAAATGTTGCCTCTTAGGATTCATGAGATATAATACTGCCACTTTTACTATCGATTCTGGGATCCTCCGTGAAACTTTAAAAGAAATACCCGTGGTCTCAAGCTTTGGTCCTCTTGATTAATCTCTTGAATTCAGCCAAACCATAGTCAGTACCTTTCAGGACTGGAGTAAAATATTCACAGACTTCAATCCCTTGTGTAACTTAATCTACAGTAAACCAACCCTAAGTGTCTCGAGTATCTTCTCCTCCCAAATTCCTACCTCCTATTTTTTATGGGATCATCAGTAGTAATTTTGTTCAAAACCCACCATTTTGTGTTTTTGTGGTCTATATTCTATACACATGCTTCTTCAGTCTGTTCAACTCATTTTGTCCTGTCTTTTGAGCCTGTTTCCCACTCATCTGTCTCCTGGTTTTTTAATTTGCCTGACCCAAACTCTACTGTGTTTATAGCAGGTACCTACTTTATTGTTTCTTATTCAAATGTGTAAAAATGTAACTGTCTTTTTCTATAACTCAATTTCATTCCACTCAGTAATGGAATACTTAATCTTGCCAATTCCAAGTAAATTCAGTCAAATTTATTTGTTTAATATGGGTTTATAATTCAATCATGTTAAGATTTAAATGTATTTCTGAGGTTTTCTCCTTACTCTTCCATAATGAGGTTAATTAAATTATGAGCCTGCTAGGCACACCTGTTGCTAGAGGGTCATTATGGACATAGGACACTCTAGATTCTTCAGGATATAAAACAGACCTGAGGTCTTATGCTTGGGCATAAGAATGGTGAACTGAATGGAATTAAAGTATATTTTTTCTATTTCCCTTTTTGTCTTCTGCCACTAATGACCCACTAATACATGAGCTCTATCTTCATATAATTTCCAGTGGGGATGTTCCAGGCTGTACTGGGAAAACCATCTCATGGCAGGCCCAGTAACTTTCTTGCAGTGACTTTCTACACCTTATTTAGAGACAAGGAGAGCTTTCAGATTCCAGACATCATGAGTGATTGCTAGACATCAGAAGCCTTCAAATGCTTCACATTTCCATAATGAGATTTCTTGTCTCCAACACTAAGTTTATTGTTTCTGCCTCAACTCAGATATAAAAACACAGGTATCCCTACTCTTGGACTCCAAATTTGAAGGTGGATTCCAGATTGGGAGGTGGAGGCAGTGATTTTACACCACTACCCACCTACTCTCTGCCACCTATCTGTCCTCTACCACACACACAAATTACTTCTAACACATTAGCTTCCCCCCCCCAAAAAAAAAAAAAAAACTTTCTCTTTTTCACAAATCCTGAGTTTTCAGGCAGGGAAGAACTTCTTTGGCCAATACATGTGGAATTTCTTAATTTATGTTCCAGATTAGTATCCTGCCACACTCAGTTAACGTCCTCATAGTCTTTTAACTTTTTCCTTCATTTTCTGGGATGAGAGAGACATGGCTTTTTCCAGAGGGTGCTACTAATTTAAAGCCCTCTTAATCCTCTATTTTCCTACACTTCCTTTAGCTCAGGTTCAAGAGATGTTATGAGTCTCTTTACTCTATGACCCTGGGAATAACTTTCATCACTCCAATCTCCTGTGGGCATTCCTCTCATGAGCATTTCCAAAAACTCAGGGCATTGGGGTGCCTGGGGGGCTCAGTCAGATGATCATCTGACTATTGATTTTGGCTCAGGTCATGATCTTGGGGTCCTGGGATGGAACTCCATCTGGCTCCCCACTCACTGAGGAGTCGGCTTGTCTCCCTCTTTCTCTCTGCTCCCCTCCCCGCCTGCTTGTATGCTTGCTCTTGCTCTCTCTCAAATAAGTAAATCTTTTTTTAAAAATTCAGAGTATTTATATGATTAAATTTTAAAGTGGACACTGAGCTAATGAGATGTAATTGATATCATCTTTCATACTGTGATAACAAAGGTGAGAATTTTCAAATAATTTGGATGAAACCAGCTATGTGACTTTAAATGCCCATTTGATTTAAGGTAGGGCAGGGCTGAGAATGAGAATATGAATGAAAGAGGATTTGGGGTTGAAATATGTTTTGATATTTAGAGTTGATAAAAGGTGGTTCCTTACATTTTTAATTAAAAAAATAATTTAAGATTCATCAGAGAAGTCATGAAACCTCTGATTTTGCATTTGGGGACAGTGAGTAAATGAATAAATGCTAAGGAACACTGGGAAAAACGCCAAGCTTTTTGTTTCATGCCACAAATAGTTTTTTAGAAGGATACATTTATATTCTGCTATACTTTTTCTTGGTCACTGCCAACCCCAAAGTTCATCGTCTTTCCCATTTATTCACTGAAAAGACAGCATATTCCTCGTAGTCATCCCTACTTCCTGAAGTTCTGACACTTTCTGAGTTACCTTATTGTCCAGGTAGTTGATCCAGGCACTACTGTAATATTTCACTGCCTTCTCTCCAGTGACTCTCTTCCTGGCACTGTGAAAGCTTCCCACGCCCCCACCTCCTGGGTCACACTTTGGACCATGCAGTTGTCCAGAACTGCTTCACTTCTAAAATAATAAATACGTTGTTTTGTCTGACCAAATCCATCTAACCTACTCTTTCAATTTAAGTAACTCAATTCCTTCACGTTATTATGTATTCCTAACCCATGGAGTCCTCTGCTTTCTCCACTGCAGCTCTCTCGTCAGAATTCTTTTACGTCTTTCATAAGCTTTAGTGTTATGTCTACTTCAACCACCCTCTTTCTAGTATCTTCATCTCCTCTGCCCCATTTTCTTTTCATCACCCCTGTCTTGTAAAGTCTGTCTTGGTTGACATTCATACATCCCCTTTCTCCATGCTGGCATCTGTGTGCATGAAGAATGATTTAGATGATCACAAAATCACACAAGTTCATGTTTGAAGTATCCATTGCTGTCCTTGACATAATTAGCTCTTTTTCCTTTCCAAAAGCAGTTATTTCAAACGTTCTTCACTGTCCACAAATTTCTAACTCTCCCATTTCCTCTTAATTCTCAACAGATGATTTCATCTTTCAACTTCTTTATACTTCACAGAGAACATAGGTAATTACTCTTTTAAGTTCCTTCAACCAACTTATAATTTCAACCATTCTACAATTTCATCCCTCTTTGGCCTCTACCTCTTCTTTGGATAACATACTCTCTTGAATTATCTTCAACTTGAGCTACTGATTCTTCTCTATTTTCTCCTTCCAAATCTTTCTATTAATTCCACTATGTCCAGTGTTTTTCACAGGATGAAAGGCAGGAGAAAGGAAAACCTTCAATCATGTATCCTTCTTCAATTTTGTCCTATATTTCCCCTCTCTCTCTTAAAGCCAAATTTCATGAAGGGAATTGTCTGCCTTTACTTTCTGATGAGTCTAAATTCTACTGCAGTTTTGCCTACCCTCACACCACACAGTGAAACTCCTCTTGTCGAGGTCACAGTGACCTCTTTGTTGCTAAATCAAATCCAGCACTTTAGAATATACAAATTATTTTCACCTTCCTGCTTTTCTTTTAGTATTATTTCACAGTATTATCTACATTTTCAGAGTAAGAAACATATTCTTAAAGCTAATTTGGTTAACCTTACGGACATAACTATAGCTGGCAAAAGTTGATCTTGAATCAAGGGTTTCTGACTCGGGATACTATATTTTGCTACGATAAAACAAGGCAAACCAATTTTATTCTTGTATTCATTATTCCATGGATAATTACATTTATTTTTTGCTTATTATCATATAGTTCCATGGCCTACATTGATAGCAGATTCCACAGTATCTGAAGTTATTAATAATTTAGATGACCCAGAAATTTCTGGGAAAAGGGAAAGCTAATGAGAACAGTTTTGCCTCATGAATTTCTGAGCAAACATAAAGACACTGAACATGTTAAAGACATTCCTCCTAAGTAATGTAAATTGACCTAAGCAAAAATCTAAAAAAATAAAATAAAACAGTGAAAGAGTAAAATCTTAGCCATTATGAGGAACTAGACTGGGCTAAAAAAACAAATATTGAATGATAGATCTCTGATCCGGTTTGAAAAAAATCCAATCTTTTCTCTTTTTCTTTATAAATCTCTTTTCATTGAGAAACTTATATTTTGGCGATAAGAAAATTATGCAGAAGAATAGTTATAATCCACAAGAATTTTCAGTTCATTGCTATAGTATTGGTATGTGTAAAGCGCTCTGAAAGCAGAAAATAAGCTCTCCAGAGCAGGCTTTTCAGAAGAAATAGCACTTGAGCTAAGACTTAATGGATTACAGATGTTTTTCAGGTGGTTAAGAAAGGAAAGACATCTAAGCAGAGGGACCAGCATGTGCAAGATGCAGAAATATAGATATCCTGATGTATTTAGAGAACTACAACCCATTGTTCCAAGGAAGTATTAGTTAAGGCTTTAAAAAATATAATTGCCAGGGTGACAACTCAAAATAATTTGGAGGAATAAAACCCACAGAGTGGATTTATTCTTCACACAGTGGAAAATCTCCAGAGTGGCTGGTTTCAAGCACAGATGGATGGAAAGATTTAAAAGATGCCATCAATTCTGTTTTGTGTTCCTTTCTTGTCTTTCTCTCCCTTTACTTCCTCCTCTCCCTCTCCCTCTTTTCTCTTTTTCCTTCTATGTTAGACTGATCCTCACACAGGCTCTTACTTACCACAGAGAAATCAAAATAGCTACCAGCAGTGCTAAGCTAATAAGCTCATTCTTGTATTCCTGAGTCACAAAGTATGTATTCATTTTATGACTAGTGTCCTGTGCATAAGTGCAAATTTCTTGATAATGTGTACTATACAGCCCTATCTCATTTTATTTTCTATTGTTTACCTATATTTCAATTATACACATACCAGGTTAAGAAACTTCTAGATGAATGGGGAGCATTTGTCAGGAGTATAATAGATTCTTATGTGAGAAAAATAAGATAACTCTAGTAATTTTAGAGATAATACAGGGAGACAAAAAGTTGCTGTCATTTGTGACAATTCAGACAATTATTGTCTTTACTATGTTTTTTTTTAAAGATTTTATTTATGTATTAGAGAGAGAGAAAGAGAGAGAGAGATTGAGAAAGGCAGAGACATAGGCAGAGGGAGAAGCAGGCTCCATGCTGGGAACCCAACGTGGGATTAGATCCCGGGTCTCCAGGATCACACCCTGGGCTGAAGGCGGCACTAAACCGCTGAGCCACCAGGGCTGCCCCTCTTTACTATGTTTATGTCATAATTTAACCAATTAAGTACCAATGTAAACAGAGTTTTTTAATTACTATTAAACTGCAAAAAGTTTGCTTGTACACACAAGTTTGAAGCTATTCCCTTTGGTTATCTTTTTAGAAGTGGAAATGCAAAGGGAAAAAAATGCACAATTTCGAATGTACATATATTGGCCAATAGCCTTCCAGAAAAAAATTCCCGGTTTTTAGTTGCATTAGCAATCTACTTGTTTGAATTTTCTAGCAGTACACATTCCTTGAAATTCTGTAGCTTTCTAATTGTCAATATGATAATACAATTCTATTAGCAGAGAATTTCTTTGTGTATATTTTCACAAAGCAGGATCTGTCTGTAGTTATTTTATGTGTCCATTTATGGAGTGGTTAGTAAAGGGTGAAAGAGATGATTGTTTTCACACTTTTACTATCTGGTGACTTAATTTTTAATCATAATATGTTAGTGTGTCCACCTCATGTAGTATGACATGTGTGAGAAGGGATTGACAAATCCAACATTTTTACAAAAACAATAGGTTAGCAGCGCAGATTAGAAAGAAAGGAGCCAAATGAAGATGGCATATATTACTGGCATCCTGTCTTAGATGGAAGGGCCAGGAAAACAAATGAGAGAACCATTTGGATGTAATTAGGAAGCAGGAGGCAGGAAAAAGAAAGAAAAGTCTGTAAACGAAGGAGCAGATGATGCCTCGATAGCCAAACTCCCCAAATCTTTCAGCTTGCCTTGCCTGCTTGTTCGGCTGAAACAATGTATGTGGACTCTCACTGAAATGTACTCAGCCTTGAGATTATTAATAATTTTGAAACTGAAACCAGCTGCATACAAAATACTGTAGACCAAATGCTTCAATTGATTCTCCTGGCTTTATTGATCCCCTATTAAGACATTTATCTCCTTAAATTGCAGTTTTATTTTCAGTGTCCTTAACTAAACTCTGAGCTCCAAAGAACAGTTCCGATAGCACGTTTGAAAAGTATCTCTGTATGTGCCGCATACTAGATGCTTAATGAGAATTTTTAATAAACTAATTTATGAATCAATTTTCACATGTCTTCACGTGGTTCCCTCCCACCTCCCATTCAAAGCAACTGAAACCCAGAATAATACCTACCACCTTTTAAAAATCATTTGTCCATTTAACAAAATATTTAGTCTTAGGTCCTGAGGATACAATAATTGGCCTTGGAAATTTCTATGCCCTTGATGTGTCATACTTTAAATAAAGTGGTGCAGGCAAATGAGAAGTAAAAAGGAACTAGTATTTGAACGATTGACCACCATGTACAAGACATAGTGTTCTGCCCTTATGTGCATTATCTGCAATCCTCAGAACAGCTCCAGGGTCATCCTCCTGTGTGCATGGGGGGAAAATAGGGCTCATGGCTACTTATGAAATGTCTCTAAGGTTTTAATACTGGTGGTAAGAAGATCCAGGATGTAAATGCCTATTTTCTTTGCCCTGTTAAATGTTGCTAGTCCTTATTTACTTTATGGGGCTAGACAGTATTTTTCTATTTATTTCCAGTCAGATACAATGAGAGGGTAGTGAGATCATCATCAGCACCTCTTTCGTTCCTAACAATGAAAATTGATACTAATTCCATATTTTGTCTCCCTCAGGTTTTCATGCCTAAAATATATTTTCTATATTTTTCTCCAATTCTTCTTCCTTATTATACACTTCTCATACTAGTAGTTGAAATGGGGTTTCCAGGTCCTGGAAAAGATAACCTCTTGAATAACTATATCTTTTGCACCAGTGGCCATACATGATACTTCTGTTACCTACTTCATCACTTTTGCATGAGCCAGAACGTTAGGTCTTATGATGATGGTGCAGATCGCACCTGTTCTCACCACAGAGTCTCCTTAGAGTAGCACTCCCAGGCTTAGCTCCAAGCCTCTGCTAAATTGCCTTTTAAAGTCAAGATACAATAGTTTTCTTCTCAAGTATATAATTATTCTGATTTATGTATGAGGACTACCTGCCATTCTTGCTTTCACTCATTCCACATTATTTAGGTTCTAAAGCTACAGCTTTTTGTTTTTTAGACAAAGTTTCTGTGTATATCAGGCTTAAATTCTAGTAACTGTCCTAGACCAGAATTCCTAGAAGGTAAGAAGAGACATACTTGTTACCATTCTAGCTACTTTGCCTCCTTTTGATGATGATGATAACAACATTCTGATGAAAAAAAAAAAAAAAAAGACCTGATTCATGCTAATTTAGGAGTTCAGTCTTTAGGGAATGTTGGAAATTGTGTCCTTTTTTATAGCAGGTTTGGAGAGGATGCCAGTGATGAAATAAATCCCAAATTGGCTGGATATTAGAGTATCAAGAAAAAATGGCACATTAAAGGAATAATGAGAGTCAAATCTGGTGATTCTCAGACTTTGTTTCCCATACAAATCATCTGGGGAGTTTTTAAGAAAGTCTTGATTTCCATCCTACACCCCATACCCATTAAATTAGAAAGAGGGTAGGTAGGACCTAGAAATCAGGCTGTTGTTGGTTTTTTGGTTTTTGGTTTTAACTCCCTGGGTTATTTCAGCATGCAGACAAGCTTGAGAGCCAATAATCCAAATGCATTTTTTATCAATCTTTAATGTACATGTACATCAACTGGGGATCTTATTAAATACAGATTCTGGTTTAATAGATCTGGAGTGGGCCCTGGGTTCCGCATGTCCCAAGAGCAACTGGATGTTGCTACTGCTGCTCTGCATGGTGCACATCTAATAGCAAGGGTCTAAACAACAATTCTCACCCTGTCAGGACTGGAAGAGCTAGGTAGCCACTAGCCCTTTTCTGGGCAGTGGTTACTTCAAACCCTATTCACGACGGTGGAGGCATGTCAATGTTCCATGACGAGGACCACTTAAAAAGCTTTCAGGGAAGAGACTGCAATGTCTAGGTTTTCTGACAAGTTTGAAAACCTCTCCTTCTTGATCCAAGCCTGAGCAAGAACTGTGGTGACCTACATCTGTAGGTGCTGATCCCCTTCAAGGTCTTCGGGAAATACCATTATCAGGACTTGGCTTCTATTTACCCAAAGGCCAAACCTCTAGGAGAGAAGAAAAGGCCAGGCTTTTCATCAACATGTGAAACTCCAGTTCTGTAGCTTTTGTCCATTCTAAATGTGTTTCATAAATGAATAACTTAACTATGAATTGCCACACAACGTAGTGGGTGATTAGACAGATGGTAGGAAAGACCTGGTCCTTTTGTGAAGGTACAGCTTAGAATTGGGCAATGTTTAGAAATGAGCTATTTAACCTCGTGAGTGATCACCCCAGTTTCTTACAAAAATATGTTCTAATTGTTTACATAAGGTCCCTTGCTTCTCCACCTCCCCCCAGTTCTTTTCTCTTAGCTACATGAAAATTCTATTCTTGGAATATGTTTTTATTTTAAGATTTTTTAATGTTTGATTTTTAAATGTACTTGAACCAGTATCCCCAATTTTTTTCTTAGATTAGAATTTAGAACAAAAACCCTACAATCATCAAAAATGGCTGACATACAAAAAGAAAGAGAAATGTATACGTTGAAGAAAGAGACCATTTTTGCCAAATGAGGAATAAAATGACTTTGCATTTTAACCTTTCAGTCACAGGAGTCCTGATACGAATCCAAAATATTTGACTGCACTTGCAAAATGATATTCTTCCAATACAAAACATATTCTGTAATGTAGTCCTATTGGACTGTTATGTATTGGTTATGCCAATAATAAATGCCCAATAAAAGTCAGTGCACACTAAATCAATGATTCTAATGAACTTCATCTTCTACTGTGAATTTATTGTATAGAGTTAAGCAGCTTTTGAATAGGAAGTGGAGTTAGTAGAAAAGTAGAGTAAGAATGTGTTAAAGAGAAAAAAAAAGACTCCCAAAATGCTTGTTTTCAAAGAATTAAAGATTACAAGTCACTTCAAATGATCCATCGATTAGAGAGACTCACCCATTAGAAAGGCTCTTTGTCTGCAGTAACAAAAGAAAGATACATTTTAACATGCATCTTTTTTTTATATCAGAGCAACCTTTTACATATGCAATCATAACACATCCACCCACAGTAGTTCTCTATTACAAATATCAGCCATTCAGTTCATCTCATCCCAAACTGGGTCTGAGATGAATTCAACAATTCAGCACTGTTCATGCCAGCTGTAATCAACCAAGAAAATCCTTTATGGAAATAAAAACACTTCTGGTTTTCTGTTTATTTCTGTGACCTAGTGAAAGTAAAATCAACATACACTTTAACTAGCAGGGTTCTGTTGACTAGAACACAGTAGGTTCACAGTACATAATTTTATTTTCCATAGTATGCATATTGATTATTCTAAGATTTGTTTTTTTCTTTCCTTAGCAAAAGGATAATTAGGTATGTACTTAACACTCTTATAAAGGAAAATTCAAACTTCTATTGTAAAAGTTGCCCAAAATACAAGCAGATTTTGTTACAATGCATCAACTAAACTCAGCCTTTAATGGATGTGTAATGTATTTTTCAGGAGACTATAGTAGTTTCCATTACTGCTTTAACAAATTACCACAAAATTAACAGCTCAGAGTAACATCCATTTATTAACTGCCATTCCTCTCTCGTCAGAAGTGAGTACAGAGTGGCTTAATCAGTCCTCTACTTGGTACTTTGCAATGCAGAAATCAAGGTGTTAGCGGGGTTGTACTTTCTGGAAGTTCTGTGGATGAATCCACTTCCAAGCTCATTCAGGTTGTTTGTGAATTCAGTTTCATATGGTTATAGGACTGAAGTCCCTTTTTCTTGTTAACTGTGACTTAGGAGTCTTTATATTTCCTTAAGTCAGGAAATCTCCCTATTTTAAGGTCTATAGTGTCAATTACATTTGCAAGTTCCCTTTTGCCATATTACATAATGTATTCATAGATTCCACACACTCAGGCATGGATATCTTTGGGGCACCATAATCCTTACACATAGGCTAATATAGGTATTCTGAGAACATTGTGCTTCCCTTATGGAACACCAGTAGGATGGTTGATTATGATCAAGGAAGCTCAAAGGGGAATAAAACATTGATGTCTGAAGATTCCTCCTGGTTCAGTGAGACAAATATTTTCTAAGTCTTTGTGTATATTTACCTGTCTTTTCCAATATGTACTTTTACCACTAAGGTCTTTTAGAAATAATCTCCAGCTGGGCTAATTGACAATTACCACCAAACGGTTTGATTGAGAATGTTGGTATATCATGGCACTTCAAACTGTGTGTCCTGAGTCAAGCATAAAGCACAAAAATGAAATTAATTTGATCCATTTCAGTTGTATTAAATCTCTTACTTCAAAGAAACTTATAAGCCAACTTATATTCAGTTATTCTTCACAGAAATCTGTATATTAAATTGCTAAACATATTTGTAAATGAGATGGGGGAAATGGTAGTGGTTTTTGTAGGATAAAGTCTTTTGTGGACTAGATGGAGAAATCAGACATGCAGGATGGTTGGCTTTGCTAAATTTGAATGCTTAGATGATTCAGTGTAAGTGTTTTAAAGATAAGATAAATACCTGTATTGAAATTTCTCTCGTTGCAGTGAATGTTAACGGCTATTTACAAAAAATTCTGTAAATAAAATGAAGGTTTTTACTGTCGAAAAATGAAAGGATCATAAATTGAAAGCTGTCTCAAAGCAATAGTGCTTTTTAGCACCTGTTTTATGGTTAGCATTGCACACACTCATTTGGATTTTGAGAACATGTGGGATCTTAAAATTTAAGACAGAAATGTGAAGGAAACTGCTTTCCCAAGTTAATAAGGCAGTGGGGGTGAGTGATGAGGAGGAGGGTGGATGATGCTTTTCAAAAGGGAAAAAAACTTTTAGGTAAGTAATTTAATTTTTTAGGATTTTAAAATTATTATTCACTTAAATTTTTCTTCCTCTGACCATCCCACTCTCCCTTTAAAGTACAGTGTTTTTTTTTACCATGAATTTTCTAGAGTTACCTTCTCTGGAGTATTTTTTCTTCATAATAAAATGGAGAATTCAGAATGTATGTGCAGTAATTTTTATACATTAACATTAAAATGTCCTCTCATCATACATTTCACCAGATCTCATAACTTTGAAAAACACTGTTACATAGTATTACTTGAAAGATTTACATAACAATTCCCAAAGTACATTTTACACTCCCATTAAATCAAAACTTCACAATGCCAAGAAAACACCTTAAGAAAGCTTATTAACACAAAACTATGAATTTGAAATGATTTAATGTATATTTGAAAAATAGAAGTCTGTGCTATTTGTGAAACATAGTATGTGTGTACATATGTACAAATGTAGAGTCAATGAATATCATAATTACGTTTTAATTATTCTGGAGTCTAAAATTTATGATCTTTCTGAAAGGAGTGACTGGTTAACAGTGCCTGTTGCATTGATTTCTTTAAGTTTTTAAGTGGAAGTTTCCTTTAGAGTTACAGGGAATTCCAATTTTCAAAATGAGTAAAAGAAATAGATGTTGTAAAAGTCTTTAAATTTGCCCATTCTATCCACAGAAAACAATTTCCATTTACTAATTCATATACATTGCAAAGATGATATTCTTCTAATAATTTTGATATTCTCTTTATTAGCTTCTAGATATACCACATATCTCTGGGCAGCACTTTGATCTACTATCATGACCGTTGTCTCTCTGGTAGAGGTACAGGTAAGAGACACAGGTGAAAGAGTAGATGAGAGACACAATATTAATTTCTATATTTGTGTGGTTCACATTCGTTTTTCCCAAACTGGAGAGTAATCTTTTTGAGGATGGAAGAAGATTTATCCTTGTGCCAAGCATTAATGTCTTGCTTATAATAAGCATAGGCTAATATGTTTAGTAAATAAATAGTTAATGGTAATACTTTTATCTTTGTTAAAGACTCAGGATATAATACCCAAATCTGTAAGGAAAAGGACAATAATCCAAAGTTCCTTTGAGGTTGTGCAGTTTGTGATTTAGTGAGTTCCTAACGTTCAGTCATTCTGAGTTTACCTTCATTTAACTTACTATATATATAAGCCTGGTCATCTTCATTTTCTTTCTTCTTTCTTTCTTTCTTTCTTTCTTTCTTTCTTTCTTTCTTTCTTTCTTTCTTTCTTTCTTTCTTTCTTTTCTTTCTTTCTTTCTTTTCTTTCTTTTTCTTTCTTTCTTTCTTTCTTCTTTCTTTCTTTCTTTCTTTCTTTCTTTCTTTCTTTCTTTCTTTCTTTCTTCTTTCTTTCTTCTTTCTTTCTCTTTTTTCTTTTTCTTTATTAGGGAAAGGGGGAGGGACAGAGGGAGAAGGAGAGAAAGAACCACAAGCAGGCTCCATTCCCAGGACAGAGCCCAATGTGGAACTTAATCTCACATCCCTGAGATCATGACCTGAGCCAAAATCAAGAGTCTGATGTGTAATGGACTGAGCCACTGATTGCGCCAATTCATTTTCAAATCAGTTATATCCCTATAAACACACTCGGACTTACATTTTCTATCATATACAAGTTTTGCATAAGTAAATATTCATTCCCACATTTTAAATCAGGTTTATTCCTTCTGTGTTTCTGTAGGGTTCATGGAATTGTCCTTGATTATTCTCCCTTACTCTCTAATCTCTTAAAGTTTTATGCTTTCTTACTATTTCTTTGCAGTTATAATTATCAAATACATAATTGGAGGGGCACCTGGGTGGCTCAATCGGTTAAGCGTCTGCCTTTCGCTCAGGCCATGATCTTGGGGTCCTGGGATCAGAGTCTCTCACCCAGTTCCCTGGTCAGCAGGAAGTCTGCTTCTTCCTCTGCCCCTCCTCCTGCTCTTGCTTTCTCTCTTTCTTTCTCTCTCTCTCTCAAATAAAATCTTTAAAAAACTATAAAATTAAAAATACATAATTTTATCATTTTCTATATTTCTTCCTTTATGAGGAATAGCTTTATCTTTAAAATTGTGTCAATATTTTTTCTCCCAGTGCAAGCAGGGAAGATACATAAATCTCAATAAATCAAGTGAATAATTAGTTTTGATGGACCTCAGTTTTAGATGAGATTTCATTGCAGAGATTTTTTTTTAATTTTAATTTTTAGTATTGTCTTTATAAAACTTTGGTGAACTTTCTGATGAAGGTAAAATTAAAGTATATGTTGTAAGGGAAATATTTCAAAGTTGGATTTTGTATTTAGAAGGATTTTGAATATTTTTTACATTCATAAATCCTGTTTTGTTCTTCTTATCCCCTAAATTGTCAAACTTTTCCTTGGTATTCTGTATTTTAGTTTCTTCAACTGAAAAATGAGAGAGTTGCAAGTTCCGTGGTCTGACAACTTAAAGTCCTGGCCCTCATGAGATTTCCAAAAGAAAAAGGACATATGAATTCATTTTAAGAAAAAAAAAAAGGGGGGGAAAAGTCAAAGGGCTTAAGAAATGAATAAATATATTAGATTGCTTTGAGCATATGGGCCTTGAATCTAAAACAGTATCAATTTTATGGATTTTTGTTGTATAATAAGGACGTTGATTCAATGAATGTGATGGAAGAATGAGTGAAAAAACTGCTAAGACAATTTCATGGCAAACTAGTTAATTCCAAAAGCAATAATAATAGCCCCCCTTTTTTGTGGAGCCCTTCATTTGTGTGAAATATATTGCATGAATTAATTTATTTGATTTCCAAACTTCACAAGGAGATAGAACAAATACATAATTTTCATGTAGACAAGTCTTAGGGCAGTTATTTTGGAAAAGAGGACAATTTTTCTCAAAGCTAGGACTGCATACAATACTGTTTTTACACCTGTTATATGTTTATTTAGCCTGGGTTTGAAACTTCCACCAGTGAGTACTAGATACTAGTAAATTATTCATTTACACAGATAAACTCAGCCTAAGATATGTTCAATGACTTCTTTCATCCCAAAGTGATGTTAAACCTCAAGACCTAGGTATCTCTTTTTTTTTTTAAATAAAGATTTTATGTATTTATTCATGAGAGAGAGAGAGAAGCAGAGACATAGGCAGAGGGAGAAGCAGGCTCCCTGTGGGGAGCCCAACGCAGCACTTGATCCCAGGGCCGCGGGATCACAACCTGAGCCAAAAGCAGATGTTCAACCACTGAGCCACTCAGGTGCCCCCAAGACCTATGTATTTCTTGACGGTATTTACCCTTTTCACCTGCTCATAGTTCCTTGATCTTGTTCAGAATTGCCTGCAACAGACATATCATGTTTCTTGAAATGCACAAAACACTTGAAATTATGTTTGCATCTTATACTGTCCATTTGATATTTTATTCTTTTTTTCTTAAATTTTTAGTATGACTCTTCTGCCTGTGGAGATGTTTAGTGCAACTGCAAGCAAAATATTGCAAATGGATGAAATATTCTTCATGAAGTCAACCTCATGCTGGACTGTCTACCACATGCGCACACAATAATGTTTGTTAAATTGAATAGAATTGACAGTCATAAATACGAAATAAATTGGGTAAGTTAGTGCCCTTTATAATTCCATCTGTATCATAAAACCCAACATTAGAAAGGGGGTTATGGCTCCAGTGCTTTCATTGATCATTTAATGTTTAGTAAATGAGTTCCCTGCCTTTTCAAATTTGTAAAATAGGCTTGAAAGCCAAATATGAAAATTGTGAATTTTCTGGTCTCTCACATATCGATTTTTAATTTCTATTGGTATCACAAGTTTATAGCTTTAGTTTATAGCTTTATCAGCTATAAATTATTTACCTGCCATATCCTATACTATATCTTGTTCATATTCCCTGATTTAAGACCCAAACTTTCCCTTGAATTATCACTACTACCTTGTAGTGAGTCTCTATAATCTTCCTCAACAGAAGCTTCATACATGGCCAAAACGGTCAGTTTAAAACACAGATTCCCTAGGATAAAATTGCAACCTCCAAGTAGAACAATGAATCCCTTCATTATTTGCAGTATATGTACAGCTCCAAGCTCCTTACTCATTCTTTTCATCCCTTCAACCAAAAACATTGATTTTTCAATCATGACATGCTCTTTCACCTGTGTGCTTGGACATTATTCTCTCTTCCTTGAATACCCTTCTCTCTCCTCTGCCAACTTCTCCTAGTTAAATTTTCAATTAGACATCACCTCCTTTGAGAGGGCCCAAATTAGAAATTGCCCTCTTTGGGAAGCTTTATCTAATACTTTGTAATATTGGGTTAGGTCCTGCTCACTTGACACTCGACAAACTGGGAGTAATCATTTATCCCACACAATGTTTTGAGATTGAAGGGTTTTCTATTCTATTGGATTTCCACACTATAAAGTCATTGAGGGTCAAAGACTCTGCCTTGTTCTCAATTAAATTCCTGGTAATTAAGAGTACTAAAATAAATACAAATGGAATGAATAACTGAATTATTTTTTTTTAAATCATCCTGGTATTCTTCTTGACATTAGTGGGTTAAGGTTTAAAGTTCATCCAGTTTTGTTCTATGCCAATAAAGGAATACATTCCCATTTTAGGGGTTTATCAGAGAAAAAAAAATGCTACCATTTTAAAAGCAATTCTGTACAATATTTGACATTTAAAAATTATTATAGATTGTATGCATGTATGTACATATGAATCTGAAAAGTTTTATGATCTTTTCTTATCAGATGTGGAAACAACTAGAAAATACATTATAGTGGGGTTTTTTCCTCAGGAATTACCAATTAAAATTTTTTTTTCCTGCTTCGAGTCTATTTGCAGGACTGTCATTTCTCTACCTTTTAATAAATATTTATTTACAATTCACACTGTGAAGGCACATGGCTAGGCAGAGATAGTCAGCAAAATGGTATTTTGGAGCAATTGACTAGATCCTTGCAGTGAGCAGATCTACCTTAGAGGGAAGAAAATGGTCAGATATCTAGGTCTCTGGTCCCTCTGAGCTTAGACTGCCCAATGTTGAGTTGAAAAGCACCATATGTTTAGTATTGTCTTTCCTTACATTTTCCATGATCTGTAAGAGGCAAGAACCCCACAGAATCTTCACTTCTCCAAGGAGAGATTGAGACCTGAGTCTCCACTGACTCAGGAGAGCATTGCATAGTTCCTCCTTTTACAGTTGTTAATTGAGACATTTTCTGGGAGTACAAACTGGAATCCTTATGAGATATCTAACTGGAATCACGTCAACTCCATACCATCCTTAATATAGCCTCGGTATGTCTTTCATAGCAGGATTATGCCCATTGTTTTCATAAAACACATCCGGAACACAAAGGATTTGGATTTTTATTTTCATTAAAAGAAAATAAAATTGTTTTAAAAGAAGGACCATCCCCCCCCCCCCCCCCCCCCTTTAAACCACCATTGATAGAAGCAGAACTGCGGAGAAAACTTTTTTTTTTTTTTTTTTTTTTTTTTAAATAGGGTCAGGGAATCTACTCTGAAGACTCAAGTAATGTAAATTGTTTTTTCCCCTATAGCTGAAATTGCTTGTTGCTTTTAAATTTCCCAATCCAAATTAATGAACAATTTTCTCTGTAGTATAAGAATGGCTTTGGCAGTGCAGATCAGAGCAATCTCTTCTTCATTAAATTGGGCAAAGAGGATTCACTGGTTCTCAAACTGTTAAATGGATATTAGGGCTTTTAATGAATGGAACATTTATTTTTGTGCCAGCTCAACTAACAACATTGACATGATTAGCATACATTTTGGCAACTGTTCTAGCACAAGGTGTTAGTAAAAAGGGGCTTTTATCTTTGAGCTTAATTTACTTTAACCTTCCTTGTTATAAATGCTTTTAATGTGAATGAGATGTTTTTGTAAAGGAAATCCTGGCACAAGAAGTTATTCAGAAATATGTCTTTTTATTAACGTTACAGGCATTTCTCATGCTAGAGACGAAGCCTCTACCCCGAGGAACGTGAACTTTCTTCAAATTTAGAAATAAATAGAATATTTTGTTACTTTTACTCATGGTGAAATCACTGCCCTTAAGAGGATTTTTTTTACCTTAATGGTGCTACTTATTTAATATGTAGTTCCTTCCTTTAAAAAAGAGAAATAAGATACAAAGATGACTGGTAGAGGATGGTTTCCTCCACTGCCATACATCAATTATGAATGAAAAGTTTTGGGGGGTTAAATGATCTTAGTTTCTTAGCTCAGGTGCTTCTTATACAAAAGGAATTTCCAATAAAAATATAATTCCTTTTTGTAATAAACAGTACAGCTTCCTATGTTTGTTTTATTTATTCAAATTGTCAAACCGAAGAAAACAAGAGAAATGAGTTAATAATACAAATTCAAAAGGTCTTGGGTGTTTGCATTCAATTTTTTTTTGCAATGTATTTTAAAAATGTATTGAAAGCCATTGTAGCACAGCTAACAAAGGATTGGTTATAAGTATGTAGTAAAGCGAATGTCTATAGTTGATACTAGACCAAAAATTAATATGCGTGTGGACATGCCTGGGTATAAATTTTCATATGAACTCCTGTCAAACATATAGGCATACTATTATGTATATATATATACGTCTATGTCTACACACATATGAAATGATTTACCCAATGTTTAATTGAGTAATTAATTAGTTTAATATAAACTTTAGCAAACAGAATATTTGCACTTTACCCACATTTACCTCTAGAAGCAAACAAATGCCAATAGCAGGCACTTCAGTGAAAGAACAAGCCCATGTCCAAATATAAGATGGAAAAAATGAGAAAGAAATTATGAAAATATATACCTTTAATTTGCAGACATATAAACACGTTTGGTACAGTACAGACACGTGATGCCAAAAAGTAGAATGATCCAGTTTAAGCTAAACACATTCCTTGTGTATACAGATATTTTGCTATAGCTCTCGTATAAAATAAAATTCCCAGCTCACACAATGAAGTGAAAGAGATCAATCACTAAGGAACCAGCTTGCTTCATTGCAAAGGATTCAGTAAAAGCGAAGTTATCAAAGAAATCTGCTGCTGGGCTTACAAATAAACTCTTGGACCTAATCCAAAGCCAAAGAAAGGAAGCCAGAAATGGTAGCCAACAAACCTAAACAACAACAAAAAGATAAGTATAACTTTTCTATAAAGGGCTCAACTAAAACAACCGGTGATGTACACACTAGCTTCTAGAATAATTCTGCTTTAACATGATTTTTATTTTCTCCTGTGATAAATGAGTTCAAGCGCATGAAAACCTAAAATATAACCCAAGTAGAAAGTACTACTGACAAGTTGTCAAAGCACTAAAATGTCGTGAACACCTAGGAAGCACCTAAGGATTGAAACATTTCTTTGCTCCTGGCTGTTTTCCTTGGACACAATTTCTAGTTACAATGTCTTTAAAAGGAGAATATACACATTTCCCCTGTAATAATAGCAAGTGCAGTGGTACAGGGAACAGAAAGCAATTTGAGTACACAGAAAGTGAAAGACTCTTCAGCAGGTCAAATCTTTAACACATGGCAATGCCTTCACCCTTGCTAAAAAGAAACTGCGCTTCTTGGTAATGCTTTCTCTTTCAAACTATACATGATGTACTGGTGAGGTAATAAACATTCTGCTTACGGATGCATTTCCTTTCTTGCAATATCATACATTGAAGTGCAGTGAAATTCAATTTATTTCAATTTCATATTTCTTAAATGTTAAAAACAATATATTTAAAATATACTCTTTCACTAATTTCATGTACAACAACTGTCCTGTACAATACCTCAAAACAGTTCCCTGCAAAGGAGCAGCTGATGCCCTCTTGTGGTTAAAGGACTTTTTCCACCAAAAAAAAAAAAAAAAGCAATGTACCATTTCTTACCTTATTCCCAGGTTCTATCAATCTGCTTGGTGAATGAAAGCTGCAAATCATGTCCAAGCTTTTTTTTTTTTTTAAATATATATATATATATATATATATTTATAACAGTTCTATAGCTGTTAGTACTAATTTTCATTAAAAAATGCTGTACACATTTTATAACCTCTGATTTCGAATTTAAAAACCTGTAAACAGCTTATTTACAATATAGTACAAGTTATAAATTAGTTGTTCTTCATTGGAACTGTCATCTACACACTCTTGTTTAGGTGATGAAGACTACCCAAAGCCAGTTAAAACAGTTCTGTGTTATTCACAAGAAAATATCAAATATTAGAAATAGCCATTGGTTTCCTCTCTCTCATATGCAAGTCAATTTTTCCTTTGAGTGGAATTTGTACTTCCAAATTTTCGTCTTCCCTGTGGTGCTTTTTCCCCCTCCTTAAACAGATGTATATGCCCATCCCTGTTACAAGTGTGATAGAACCCAAGCTTATTACAGACAGAGCTACGAGGGTGGGCACACAGGACCCAGACTCGATTTTCCTATGGGTTGGTTCTATTGAGATCTGTGGTTCTTTCTCCTCTATGTTAATTTCTGGTTCCTTTCTTAAAAGACTCTCGATGTAGCTCTCATTACTGACAGTGTCATTGACAAACAGGTTCACCATGACTGTGGAATGGAGAGGTTCTGGATAACCATGATCGCTCACTTTCACTAGTAAACGATGGAGTCCATAGTGTGTCTGCAGCAGCGCCTCTTCCAAAGTAATATTGCCGGTTTTAGGGTCAATCCTAAAGGACTCAGGCCGAGGACCTCTTCTTCCAATGATGCTGTAAGCTATGACAGCATTCATGCCTGTGTCTTTGTCAACAGCATAGACCTCTGTAACTGGGGAGCCGGGAAGTGTAGAAGGCAGTACCAACAGGTAGGACATGTTAGACTGAGGAAATAAAACAAGAGGAGGGTTGTCATTGATATCAAGAAGCAGAATTGTGATTTTTGCAGTCGAAGAGAGGGCAGGCTCACCCCCGTCAACAGCTTCGACCCACAAAGTATAGGAGCTTTGCTGCTCTCTGTCCAAAGAGACTTTGGCTCTCAGCATGCCCTTTCCTGTGTCTATGACAAAAATATCACTCTGGTTCACCACCGAGAGGGCAACCCATCCGTTTCGTCCGGCATCGGCATCTGTTACACTAATTACCCCAATCTCACCATACCCTGGAAAGTTTTCTGGCACAAAAAAGCTGAAGTCCTTGTTGATAAACCGAGGGCTGTTGTCATTTTTATCCAACACTGTGAGAGCCACAGTGGCTACTGATTCCCTGGGTGGCTTTCCAGAGTCAACAGCTCTGACTGTGTACCTGTACTTTTCTTTCTCTTCTCGGTCCAGCTGAGTGGAAACTGTCAGAATTCCTGTGACACTGTCTAAGGAAAAATATGATGGGGCATCAGGTCCCAGGAAATATGAAACTTGGCCTCTCTCTCCACTGTCAGCATCTGTCGCATACAGCTTAGTCAAAAAGGCATTGGGTGCATTATTTTCTTCAATAGTTAGTTCCAGCAAGGGTTGAAGGAAAACAGGAGCATTGTCATTGTCATCTAAAAGTTGCACTTTAATAATTTTTTTGACATGAAATCCCTCAGAGTTCCAGGCCACCACAGCTATTTCATAGAACTGCTGTAGCTCATAGTCCATTAGTTTTGTGGTTTCCAGCAAATACTCATTATTGTATGGTTTGTAGGGTGATAACCTAAATGGTCCTTCACCGTCCAGGTAGCAGTTCACCTTGTATTTACCTTCTGGATCTCTTATGGTGAAGAATGCAATTGGAGTGTTAATGGGTTCTAGTTCTTTCAGGTAAACAATACCATCTACCTCATTTGCTATATAACGAGGAACAATTTCAGGTGGTCTGAAAATAACTTTGATAATGGTCACCAGGGCTGTGGTCACAGCAGGGATGCAGCCCGGCCCATTAGCAAGGATGGTGAGCTTGTGAGTTTGCAGAACACTTCCCCCAATCTTACTGAAAAGTTTAATGACTCCGGTGGTTTCATCCAGATGGAATAAATCCTTGGACGCTTGTGGAACTTTCTGGCTGTAAGAGTAGGTGATCTGAGCATTGGTTCCCAAGTCTCTATCCACAGCCTGGACAGCTGCGACCGGTGTGCCCACTGTAGCATTCCCAAACACAGTGACATTGATTTGTGAGTCAGCGAAGAGAGGGCAATTGTCATTAATGTCAGTTATGCCAATGGTGAGGGTGGCGCTGCCCAACAGTGGTGGAGACCCACCATCCTCTGCTATGATGATGCTCACGTACTGGTCCTGGGTCTCCCTGTCCAATAGTCCCATGACAATGAGGTAGGGAGTGCGCTCCCCATTCTCGTTCTCCTCCACATCCAGGGTGAACATGCGATGGTAGTCCAGTAAGCGGTAGGTCTGCACCCCATTAGTGCCTATATCTGGGTCCATGGCAGGATGCTCTATGGCGAGCCGGGTGTTTATAGGTGCATTTTCCGGGACCCAGACAGAGATCTGGGAAACGGGGAACTGCGGGGCATTGTCATTGACGTCCCGGATGGCGATCTTCACCTTGACAAACCTAAAGTATTCCTGAGGCAGGACCAGTACATCCAAAAGCAAAAGACAAGAGTCCGAGGAAGGGGAGGAGGAGATGGAAATGCTGCCGCCCCAGGCAGCTCCCCCACCTCCTTCGAGACACAGGGCCTCCCGGTCGATCTCCTGGGCAGAAGTGTGCAGCTCCCCGGAGCGGTTGTCGAGGGTCACGTACTGGCCGCTCAGTCCCCGGGAGGCCAGGCTGAAGGAGAGAGGGGGGTTGCGCTCCGCGACCGCGCGCTCGGGCAGCTGCGACAGCTGGTCCTGCCTCCCGGGCGCGCGGGGCACCAGCCGCAGGTCCTCGGCCAGGCTGCCGATGAGCACCCCCGCCGGCAGTCCCTCGTTCAGGCTGTACAGAAGCTCCGTGGCCCGGCTGTAACTCGCCAGGCAGTTGAAGGGTCCCACGAAGAGGAAAAGCAGGAACAGATGCTGCAAGGGGGGGGTGGGGGGAGAAGGCTCGTTACAGCCGCGCGGGAACACGGGGGCTGGGGTCCGAAACCCGGGCGGCTGGGTCATCGTCTTTGCCCCCATCCCCGTTACCAAGGGCAACCCCTGCAGTCGGAGAGGGGCGACGAGGAGGAAACTTGCTGCAAGGCAGAAGTGTAAGGGGCAACATTGTCGCCCAAACTTACATTTTCTGTTCCCTTTCCGGCCTCCCCTCCCCCCCCCGCCCCCCGCCGCTCTCCATCAGCCCCCTCCCGAGCCGGAGAGCATCCCTGGAAACACACGCCAAGACTGGAGGCCCCCGACTCCGGGACTGCGCCACGCCGCGGGGAAGCCACGGGGAGGCTACGGAGAGGGGGGGGGGGCTGGGGGGAGCCAGGGCCGGCAATTCATCAACTGACTTCCCAGTGAAACGTTTCTACCACTGAGGTCTCCGGAACGCGACGTGGGTCGCATCCCTGAATACGAGACCCCCCGCAGCAGCAGCAGCAGCAACAACAACATCGGTAATAGTAATAATAATATGGAAAACGTAGAGGTGCTTTCCCTTCCAAACCAGCCCCCCCCCCCCCAATTAAATAAACACTTTAGGTCAGAGAAGTGATTTTCATTTTGGCTCTCCTCTAGTGTCAAATCGGAAGGATCCGGATCTCCACCTCTTATCAAGCCCTCACTAACCACCCCCCCACCCGGCCCCCCGAGCGACCAGAAGTAGACGCTGAAAATGCTTAACGCAAAAACAATTTGTCCATTACAGCGGCCAGTCCGGGCAGGTGCCGACAGCAAGAAAGAATCCCCGCGCCCCAGTATCTCCAGTGGATCGAGCCCCCCCCCAGCCCCAACCTCATCTGCCTACATTTCAATTTCGGAAACTTACTCTCCCGACCCAAGGGCTTTGCCAATCTCGTGCTAAGACACCTTAACCCCCCAAAACTCCTTTTCCCTCCCTTCCAGCCTTCGCGTGAAGTTTGGATTCCGGGGAGAGGTTTTTTTTTGTTTTGTTTTTGTTTTTGTTTTTTGGTTTTTTTTTTTTTTTTTTGCAAAAGCTGCCTCGCGCGCGGCACCGCCGCAACCGGGCGGGGGGCTGCAGGGCTCCCGGACCCCAACCCTTACCGGCAGGCGGCTGCGGCTGCGGCTGCTCCTGGGACGACTTAGACGCCCCATATCCAGGCGCGGGTGCCGGGTCGCCGGGCGCCAGCTCAGAGCCGGGGCCCGCGAGCAGCGCGCGTTCCCTCGGCCGCGCACTCCCAGGGCGGCTGCGGTCGGCGCGCTCCTGACCGGAGGGCGGCACAAGACACTCCCTCTCGGTTCATGCAAATCGCTGGGGGAACTTCAGCCAATAGTCACCGGCTCGTCAATTAAGGACGGGGGCTAACGGGCGTTGGGGGGTGCGGAAAGGGCGCGGGGCCCGAGGGCACGGGCTGGGGCCGGACGCCGCGGGAGGCGCCACCCGGCCCGGGCCCCGCGGCGCGCGCGCCCACCAGCCTCGCCGGTCGCAGCCCGAGTCCACAGGTTGCGGGCGCGGGAGGGAGAATCCGCATCAATCAAGAAGCCTGCTCGTAGATCCGCTGGAGAGAGGGAGAGGGGGGAAGTGGGCGCCACCGAGCAGCCGCAGGCGCGAGCCCCAAAACGCTTCGCTTTGCCACCAGCTCTTCGGAGACACTTGCAACCGAGCGGGGTTTGCACAGGGAAGGGGCGGGGGCGGGGCGGGGGCGGGGGAATCCGCGCTCCTCTGCGGAGCGAAGGGACTTAAAACTCTCTTTGAAGGTGGTTTGAGCCCAAAAGGCAGCTCGAGCGCCGCGGCGTCGCTGAGGGCCTCGACGTGCTCTCGTCCCGCGTCCTCGCGGGCGGCGGCGGCAGAGCGCGCGGGGGGTTCTGGGTGTCCCGGCCGCGCGGTCTGCACCTGAGAGGCGGGTCGTGGCTTCCGGCCCCGGGAGGGAGCCCGGCGGCGGCGGCGGTGTGGAAGCAGCTGTGGGGAGACTGACCCGAGGGGTTCTGCCGGCCCGCAGGTTGCACCGACTTCTCTGAGGGGGGGCCTGAAGCCTTAGGTAGGAAAAAAAAAAATTGTTACTTTTCAAATTATCCCTTTTTTTTTCTTCCTGGGAAAAGTGGCCCTTTCGAAAGGAACCCTGAAGGGGTGTGGTGCAAAAAAAAAAAAAAAATGCTGAGATTATTTCCTCAGACTGTCACACTACGTTGCCACCAGAGCTGTTTCCTCATTTATAAAATCAGGACTGGGGAGAGACTCCAATACATTAAGTCTGTGAAACACTTTTTGATCTGTGGGGTGCCATATAAATAATGGAAAAGGCCATTGACCTTTTCCCTGAGTAGACATTTCTCTTCATGCCTGGGCTTCCACATAGCCTCTGCACTGCCCTGAACAAAAAAAAAAAAAAAAAAAAATTCCTCCCCACTGCATATTTAGTGGCTGGGCCCAGAATAGAAAAATCTTCCTTTTGGGTCAGAGAAGGATCTGACATCCTGTGCTTTACATAGGAACCACTTTAATTTTCCTAGTCTACCGTATACTAACTAGAATATGAATTGGGCGGGGGGGAGGGGGACCAATTGTTTAGCTCCTTCCTATTATCTCTTCATCTCTGTTAATTCTAGAGACACAGAGTCCTGCAACGGACAACACCCTACATCAAAACACTCGGTCTGTGTAACTGTTTCTTATTGCACGAATGCGACCGTCCGCGGAGTCCACAAGCAAAATTCCCTATTATACGTATCTAGCTTATGACATGGATCTGATTTATGAAATTAACCCCTTTAAGCTCTTTACAGTGAAATTGGAGGGCTGCGAAGAGGTGAACACACACAGCAACACGTACACGTGGGTGTGAAGCCATTCTACAGCTGATAAAGCACAGTCCGGGAAGTGATCAAGCACACGTACATCTCTTCTTCTTCAGCAGCTGACTCTGCCCTACAGCTGAACTTTTACCATAATTGGTAAATGTTTACCGAGGGATCTGTAGTTGAAACATATCTGACTCCAAAAATCAGTATCAAGCTCCTTCTAAAATGCGTTTAATTTGTGTCTTCACACAATACCCACAGCTTCTGGAAGTTTGGGGCACATGGCCAGAGGCAGGCAGTAAGTCAGCAGTCAGAATACATGCAAGCAGGGCCCACTGTCTGAATTTTTTTATATATAAAGATTTTATTTATTCTTGAGAGACACAGAGAGGGAGGCAGAGATACAGGCAGAGGGAGAAGCAGGCTCCATGCTGGGAGCCCAATGTGGGACTCGATCCCAGGACCCCGGGATCATGCCCTGAGCCAAAGGCAGATGCTCAACTGCTGAGCCACCCAGGTGCCCCCCACTGTCTGAATTAATTTTACATCTCTACAAACAGCAACAGTGCTACACTGTATATCCCCCTCACAGTTCATGTCCTCTCCAATAAGTTAAAATCACTCACCTTTTATTTTGGTGAAGATATAAAATCTCTCTTCCTAATTTGTCCTTTGCTTACAATGACACTACACAGGAGCTGTAGTTTACGAAGACGATCCAATTGAAGTGACATCACCTCTTTGTAATTATTTTGAGGACAACCTTTAATTCTCCCTGGACTCTTGCACTCTTTCTTTCTCTAATTTGCAGTGGATACTTTGGGCACAGATGTACCATTTTCAAGTGTCCCCATCCCACATCCCAGCAGAGTTTTGGTCTTCTGACCATATCCAGCTGGTTTCTATGAAAAGGTTAAGTGTTCCTCTTACGCTTCATGAAGTAGGCAAGAAACGAAATCTATGTATTCTGTAATACATAGAATTTAGTAATATAATATTTCTAGAGTTTCTAAAAAGCATGGTCATATGAATTATAATGTAAGTTGAAACGCAGAAGTTAAACATTCTGGAGATAATGCTTAGAATGACAATAATAACTCCTGTCGCTTTGTGATTGCAAAGTCCCTGGATGGAAGTTTGTCATCAAAACTGGAAGACCTTGGGACAATTTGAGGTAAAACCTTCAGGTCACAATTCAAACTGTTAACTGAGGTACTTGTTATTATCTTTCCTTTTTGAAGATCTAAGCAGAGGTTTCATGCAGGGTTACACTGTAATTTGGCCTCAGGGAAAAAAAAAAAAAACAGACCAAATACCCTTCTTTTTTCTCCCATACCTTCATCCTGGCTACAGTGAAAACATTCCCAGACTCTTGTTCCTTATGATGCCAGCCCTGTGACCTGCCATCTGGTGTCACATAGTTCTTTCTAAAGATGACCTGGAGAGCTTCTGTTCTATTCCTCCCTTGAAAATAATACTTATGAACTTCTCAGATGTCTCAACTGCACTGGGCTTGCTTCCCAGGTGTTTTATAAAAATTGATATAGAAGAATAGTTAGATTATATACCTCCCAAGCCTATTTTTCCTATAGAAAAGGAAAACAATTTGATAAGAATAGATGGTACACTGAGCAGAGTGAGGAAATTTGGATTCTCTGGGTTTTCTGGGTTATTGCTAGGATACTGTGTGACTTTAGGTAAGAAATCACACCTCTCTGTTTCAAATTTCCCGTAAATACACCCCTACACTCTACAAGGACTTATATTCATTAAATAGCTTCCCTAATATCTGTCATTAACAGACACTGAATAATGATACACAGGTTAGATAATTATTTTCTGCATGACATCCCTGAAAGTTAATAATAATTCTCATTTACTGCAAGGTTCTCTCCTTGTAGTCTTATCTCTTTATGAAGTGTGAGCATGCTTGTAAGTGTCCATCAGGATATCATCTTCAAACTTTGTACATTTATCAAATATACCCTAAAACTTTAAAAATATTTGAGGTAACTATGTTTTCCAGGTAGCTTTTATTTTGAACTATTTAAAGTATTTAAAATATATACACAGATATTTAAACCTATTTTGAACCATAGTTCTATAAATGCTCTAATTAATTCAAGATTGAGAATAGGTATAAATTTATAATATGACCTTAAGATTATTCCATTTCTGCTTGTTAATATATGAAATTAGCAGTCCTTTTAGATGACTTAGATGTATGTATATATGATGTATATTATATATGCATAAATATAAATAGTATAAAATATAAGATATAAAAATTCAGTATAATATAAAATAATATAAATAGGTAATTAAATATGCATGTATATACAATATTTTATACATATATTCTTTTACATAATATGTGTGTATGGAATGCATGTTTATACACACACACACACATTCCTTTTCTGATCCAACAATCAAGACTGAGAGCTGATCACATTTATAAAACCAATGCAATATTTGAAAAATAATAAAATTGACCATTTATTGTCACTTATGTTTTAAACATGCTACTGGGTGTTTTACATGTCTATTTGCTTACTGTTCATAACAATTTTACAATGTAGGTATCATTATTTCAATTTTACAGACCTAAGTCACATGCGTATCAATATCTGTGGCCTCCAAAGCTCACATTCTTTCTGTTCTGGTACGCCCTTCTCATCTGAATAGACGGATCTAGGGCCTATATACATTTAGATATATTTCAAGCCAACAAACATTAATCACTCAAATACAGTAGGAAAAACATTGGAGGCATAGATTTGCTATATAATGCCTTTTTGAAGTAAGAACTTCTTTAGTCAGTTACTATGTTCTAAACAGATATATATACAGAAACACAAACTCTTCTGTGTCTGACTAGCTTCACTCTTCTTACAACTTGTAGACTTAGAATACATTTTGTGTGTAGATTTATTGTGTGTACTTGAAAGTCCTGAAAAGTTCTAAGTAATTTTATGGATTGCCCAGCTAACCCTCATTTTATACATTAGTTGAAAGCAAGATAAGTGGTGCATAACTAATTCAAGTCTTAAAAATACTCCTATTTCTTGGAATAGTAGATTTTGGCCTCAGGATTGGATCTGATGTTAGAGGATAACTTAGAAAAAGAACAGTTATTTTCTTACCACCCTTGACTTCCAAAAGCCTTGATATTAAACATTGCTATATGTACTAGTCAGTTATTTTATATTATTTTTCCAATTTACAAATATGTTTAAGAAACAATACTGCAGTAGCTCCCCCTTATTTGCAGGGCTTATGTTCCAAGACCTTCAGGGGATGCCTGAAGCCATACATCATACTGAGAGCTGTTTTTCCTATACATATGTACCTTTGATAAAGCTTAATTTATAAGTTAGGTACAATAAAAGATTAACAATGATAACAATAAAGTAGAACAATTTTAACAATATACTGTAATAAAAGTTATGTGAATATGGCCTTTCTCTGTCTCTCTCAGAAATCTTACCATTCTGTACTCACCCTAGTTGTGATGACGTGAGATGATAAGACATCTACACAATCAGGTGGAGTGAGGGGTGAACAGAATGGCACGGGGACTGTGACCTAGCATTAGGCTACTGTTGACCTTCTGACAACATGTCAGAAGGAAGATCATCTGCTTCTAGACTACAGCTGCCCATGGGTAACTAAAACCCCTGGAAAAATTGAGGAAAAAGGGTGGCTGTCGGGGGGGGGGGGGCTTTAATTTAGGTAAATTGTTGTTCAAGTATATTAAACTTAAAAAAAAAAAAGCCTACTTGCATTTTTCCTACACAGCTCAGAGATTAATTGTGCAGCTAATAGGAAATTACCAGATCGGTTCTTTTGCTAAAAAAAGCTGTATAATTACTTTAGTAAATAAATATACTATTTATACTACTTGTACAAAAGGATGCAAATAAGATAATTTAGTATAATACAAACTTGTCTTCTAAAACATTTAACACTGAACTGTGCAATTTATGTGACTTTTGTAAGCATTAGACTATACTGATACTTTCTTTTTGTTTTAGAAAACTGGGTGTAAATGGATCTTACATTTCTCCTCTTTCCCCACATATTCCAATAGGAAGGGTAGAGTAGGGTAGAACAGTTAGTAGGGTAGAGCAGTTCTTTTATTTTCAGAACTTAATTAGCCTCACTTTAACAGGGATAAGTATAGCTAGGCAAAGTCATCAGAAAACCCCAGGCCTAATTTTAGCTCACATTTTCAACTTTCTCTCCTTATCCTCAAAATAAATTTTAAAAGTCATTTCCAACTCATTTAAATTTCACATTCTTTCTTCTCACTTCTGGTAGAGGTGATAATGAGCAGTGAAATCATCAAAAGAAAGGTAGTAGGATTGAGGAGGAGACAAAATGAAAGGCGTGGAAAATCCACAAAGTGGATCAGCAGTGGCTGAATAATGAACAGTTCAGTGAATGCAGTTTATCGATGACAGTGTGCCTTACTTCCCGGAGTCAGACCCTGGGAGACTAGAAAGAAGGCAGAGGTATGGGCTGTGAGAGGATAAACTAATCATAAGCCCTATAAATTAGCATAGAAATTAGGTCAGGGGCAAAACAAATCCATTGAAGGAGAGAAATCATTTTACGTTTTATTTTAGGGCACTGATCCCATGCCCCGTGTTCTTCAGATGCCAGTTCTTCACTCGCAGGCTGAAGTGTTACATTTGGAAAAGCTTCATGAAAATTTGTGCTCAGGTAATGTTTTTACACAGATCGACAGATCTTTAGCCTGGCTTTACAACATCTCTTTTTATCTGATTCTTTGAATCTAAGGTAGGATTGTTAAAACCTGCGTGACGGCTCTGATCCCAGGGTGTGTGGTATATGAAAGCACTGAGCTAGTATTGCAGGGCCAATGAAAGGCTTTTTCAGTGACGTAGAAAGTCAACATTTTCATGGTGCAGAACTATGATCGCTAGCTGCTTCTTTCTGGATTATCTTTTTAGGGAGAGGGTAGGGATTGCTGACCTCAATTTCACTTACTGCTAACATCTACCAATTACTGAGCACCTAACTTTTGCCAGGTGCATGGTGAGCATTAGCTCTGATCTTCACAAGGACCCTGCAAGTTAATAATGACCCCATTTTAAAGATAAAGAATCTGAGAATTTCAGAGGGTAAGTAGGTTGCCTGAGGTTACACAGCTGGGAAGTGGCCAAGCTAGGACTGAACAAGAAAAATTTGAGGTAGTTTATTTTAAGGTTGGTGAATCTTTCTCCTATATATTCACTGAAATAAGCACACATATTGAGTATTGAATATGTGCACGTTATAAACAATGCATAGAATGTGATAGCAACAGGATCATTAAAAAATACCAAACTTGTAGGAAAATTGGACAATTATTGACAAAATGTAAATGTCATATTTATGAAATGATGCATAGTTTCTTCTTTATTTTGATTATCAAGAAAAGGAAGTCATTAATGGTCTGAAGTTATATGCCAATAAGACTTTTTTTAAAAAAGATTTTTTATTTATTTATTTGACGGAGAGAGAAAGTGAGCAGACGAAGCAGGAGAGGGAGAACCAGACTCCCTGCTGAGCAGGGAGCCCAATGTGGGGCTCATTGTGGAGCTGGATCCCAGGACTATGGGATCATGACCTGAGCCTAAGGCAGGCTCTTAACCAACTCAGCCACCCAGGCGCCCACCAATGAGACATTTATTTGGTGAAAGTAATAATGCTTATTGATAATGAAATAATAAATATTCTAAAGGCTACCTAATTCTTAATTATAGGTAATATTTAAATCCTGTCAAGTTGGTACTAACTTGATTTAAAATACAATATTAATAAGTATAGTTTTTTCTCTCTTTATGGATAAACTTTTAATGACAAAATTGTTTTATTAACTTTATTTTAAATATTTCTACCTGCCTTTAGGGTTTAAAATGAGATAAATGTAGATAAGGGGACTATTACTAGATTAATATTTGTCATTACCCAGAATTTAGATTTTGTGCAATTTAACACTCATGGACAAAGGGGAAAAGAAAGCTAGAAAGAGAAAAAGGATAAAAAGAAAAAAATTGATTTGTGTGGGAAGCAAACTTTTTATATTATATTTTTCTCTAAATGGAAAGGATTAAAAATGTCTTGAATGTGCCATAAGCATGACATATATTCTCTATAGAAGCAATTTTTTTTACTTTACATGTGGAAATATATGATGTACTTTCTTGAACAAAAAGAATATTTCCACCTCCATATTTCAATACATTAAAAAAACACCCAAATCTATTAGAGTCATGTCAGAGCTTGTTAAACGATTAAGTAATGATCATAAAAGGCATTTGACACACAACCTATACTAGTCATAAAGCTGAAAAAAACCTAAGATAGACTTGTTAGCTGTGCACATGAATATTTTAGCATTTTTGTGTTATTTCTGGATCAAGATTGAGTCCAGGTGCCATTTCCACATAACTGTGTATATGAAAGTGAGGTTCTTCTAGGCTAGACATGAACAGATCCTTGGAATCTACATCACGGCCAGTCTGGCTATCTATGGTGTTATACCACAGCCTACATTTAACTTCTTAATACTGCAATCAAAGCAGCAGTGAATTTTTTTTTTTTTTTGTAAAAGGATAGGTTTTCACTTCTACTTACTGTTAATAAAAAAAATACTAGCTATCTTGAGTCACCTTTATATTTTTCTCTCCAGTAGATTTTGGCAATTAGGCAGCATATCCTTAGACATCATCAGACGCTGAAGGACAGTAAAAACAACATAAAAGGTGCTTGACCCTTTTTATTGTCATTGCCTTTGTGTATTTATAGCCCACTTTCCTTGACTTTACATGTTCATAGTCCACTTTTCCCAACTCTGTGACACTACACTTAAGTATGTTTCATATCTAATACCTCTGACCTCTATTGACTTTGTTGGATTTCCTCTTCTCACCATTTAACTATAGGTTTCACCAAAGATTCTATTTCCTTCTAGTCACTCACTGGGAAGCCCTCCCATTTTAATTCTAGTCATCTCTTTCTATATCTAGCCTTCCTGATGCCACTCCTAAAGTCCCCAAATTCTATACATCCAAAACTTCTCCTGTTACCAGAAGTCATCTACAGTTGAAAAAAGCTTTCTCCCAGGTGACACTGAAGTCCCTCCCTAAGGATACTTACTCCTTTTCATTCAAAATGGCCTGTTCTAGGTCAAATAATGTAACATGGGATGGTACCTTTAGCACAGAACAGAAATATCCATGCTCATAAACATACTGATTACCGATTTGTGAATATTTACTTTATAAATATTGTGAAACCAACAACTAATCTTGTCATTTGTTGAGAGAAGGCAAAACTGAGAGGCATAGTTTTGTTTTCACCCTATCAATACATACAGAGCTAACCATTCCTGGAACATAGCAGATACTGAAGTACAAGAAATCACACAGCAGGGAATGCCTGGGTGGCTCAGCAGTTGGGTGTCTGCCTTTGGCTCAGGCATGATCTGCAGTTCTGGGATCGAGTCCCACATCAGGCTCCCTGCATGGAGCCTGCTTTTTCCTCTGCCTCTGTCTCTGCCTCTCTCTCTGTATGTCTCTCATGAATAAATAAATAAAATCTTAAAAAAAAAAAAAAAAAGAAATCACACAGCAGTACAGAGCATTGTCGCCTGAGAAAAGTCTGCAACCTATCTCACAAGGGGCCTCAGAGAGTTGAACTAGAGTGGTAAGGAAATAATAACAGCCATCAGTTTTTGAGCATTCACTGAACTAAGATATACAGTTGACTCTGGATCAACACAGGGGTCAGGGGCTGACCCCCTCCACCCATGCAATTGAAAATCCATGTATAACTTTTGACTCCCCTCAAACTTAACTACTGGCCTTACCAATAAGCATAAAAAAAATCAATGAACACATATTTCATATATGTATTATATACTGTATTCTTACAATAAAGTCAGCTAGAGGATCTAAAATTTTATTAAGAAAATCATAAGGAAGAGAAAATACATTTACACTATACTGTAGCTGTTTACTGAAAAAATCCACGCATAAGTGTATCTATGCAGTTCAAATCCATGTCATTCAAGGGTTGACTGTATATACATATTCACATATATAGACACACATATATTTATATGTGTATTTGAGTGTACATATGTGTGTGTTGTACATAAATTCTCACAACAGTCCTATCAGATGGGAATTATTGTTTCCAATTTAAAATAGGGACAGTAGAGTTTAAAGATTTATATATGTTATCCAAGATCACACGGCCACATTTAAAGATTTTTTTCTTTTATTTTTAAGTAATCTCTATACCCAACATGGGGCTTGAACTTACAACCCCAAGATCAAGAGTTGCATGCTCTACTGACTGAGCCAGCCAGGCACCCCCACACAGCCATATTAAAAACCTTCCAAGCATACCTTAACTCGGGCACTATATATTGGTATGCTACATAGTTGCACAGGCTGAAAATCTAATTTTGGGAAGGAGAGGAGATGGAGTATTTTAAAATCTAATGCTTAACTTATATTGACTTAGCTATATGTCCCAATTTCCTAAGTCCCTTTTAGCCTATTGTCTTAGGGCATTGATAAAAAAGTACCTTCTTTCACTCTAAAATACTGTGGTTTAGATAATGAAATATAAGGCCAACTTAAGTGAACCATATGTACAAGATTGGTGCAGAAACTCAATGTGCAATGAAAATATAACTGTTACAAAGACTTTCACGCTTCTGTGGCATGGTCAGTGTATTCTTTTCTGAAGACAGATCTAAGTGGGAAGCAAAAGAACTAGGAGAATCAAACTATAAAGTGAGTCAAATGTTAATTCATAGCCGGCTGAGTCCAGGACTATGCAGCCAATGGAAATGGGATTCTCACAGCCATTTGCTTCAGTTCCAGTTACCGCTCTTCAATGCACACTTCCTCTGGGATACTCCTTTTATTGTTTCCAAAGCTGGTTGGTCTCTCTGCTGATGAACACATGCTTTATTAAAAAAAAAAAAAAAAGACAAAAAAAACAAACAAAAAAACCACATAAATACCTTTCTCAGGGTATGACAGCAAGCTTGATGACCGGGAACCATTCTGTTTTCACTGGAGAGCAGTTTTATGCTTCTGCTCTGATTCTGTGATCAGGAAGAAGGTGTTTTTCCTATTGCCAAGGTATGGAAGGGCGTTTCATGGTAGCCTGTAGGTCGGGGCAAAGGGCCCACATTGTGCCTATGAGCCTAGGCTTTGCAGACCTGGCTTCCCCCATTCTACAAGTTACTGGTGATATATCCTAGAGTTTTACTTACAATTTTGAAGAGTCAGTTTTTCCATTTGATGAAAAGGGTTGAAAATTATCAACACTTGCCACTTGCCATGCACTGTCACAGGAACACTATCCATGGTAAAGCATTTAAGTTTCATGACAATCATATATCCAGGGACTGTTAACTGTGGATGTTTTAATATGAGGTATAAAGAGGCTCATGAATTTGCCCCAGATCATGCAGCCAGTAATGAAGGAGCTGAGATTGGAAATGAGGCAGTGTGCCCCAGAACCTGCACTCTCTGACCCCCATGTATTTTGTCTTGTAAAACAGGACTGAGAGTACTTATCTACTAGTGGTTCATATTTAAATGAGTGAATGCTTTTAAAGCCTGTCACGGTTCTGGCACAGAGTAAGGTTCAATCAATGCTAGCTATAAAGGTTATAGTTCCATTCACTCCTTTCTCTCTCCTTCCCATCCTTCATTTTCACCCAAGTTAGACCATGATTCTTTTTATTTTCGATACCACATAATTATTGCTGTTTTTATATCTTTTTCACCAATTAAAAAGTCCTATGCTGTCTGCTTAGCTTTTTCAAAATATGCTTATTCTTCACAGTCCAGCATATGGAACCTTTTTCATTCAACTTTTTTGGTGCCTTCATCCATGTCAATTTTGATTCCTAGGAGTTTTATTATAATTAGATTTCTGGAATAAGTTATGATCATTTTGCAGGTGTTCACATATTCTATATCATTTTTGGACAGAATAAAATTTACTCATATAGGTTTGCCATGTGGATATAAACATTTTACTTATTTCAGCATTGCATATAAATATCTTTTCAATGAAGCATCCACAACTTTGCAAACATTTATGATTGTCTACTACGTTACTAAATATTGGATATGTGTTTTAAATGGGGTGTAAAATTAAGGTTTTCTGGTATGTTTCAGTAAATATATCTCAAGAATTTTTTGGTAGTTTGTAATAGCACCTGTAGTGTATGAGGATACTCATTTGTCTACAGTGATATCATTACTAGATAACATAAAGATTTATTTCCAATATGATAGTTCCAAATAGCATTTATTATTGTTTTTACTAGAATGGTAATAATTTGAGAACATAGAAAATTTCTTTTATGTTTTAATTTTGGGGGAAATGAGTAGTTTTTATTATTGCTTTATAGACTTCATTAAACAATAGAGGTGATGGTGCCATTTTTTTCTTTCAAATGCTTGGTAAATTTCTTATTTGCTTTGACTTGGCTTGTATTTGCCCAACTAAATAACAAGCTCTGTATAGTATCATGGTAACACAAATAGTTAATGTTTAACTAATAATTTTCAAATGGCTAAAAATGCTAATCTTTTAGATTTTAATTATTTATTAGATATTCTAAAATGTCTTCAAGTTTCACTAGCAGCACAGATAATAAATTTCTAAACACAGGAGACTCGTCTGGTTATACAGTACTTGCATAGCACTATTTATTTAATTTTAATGAACATAATATTGTGTATTAACATTAATGTACTTTGACTATAGTATGTATTATGTAGTACTCCAATGTGAGCATACACAGTGTAATTAGTATTCCCTTACGAGTTAAAATGTAATGTGTGGCTAACTTTGTTTAGTGAAGCAATTTGAAATTCTTTCTTGCCAGATTCAATATAGGCAATGTCATATTCTCATTCTCATCTCTGCTAGATGGACCTCCTAGCATCCAGAGATGGTTGGTCCCATGAGATCTGCTAATCCATTTGTTCCTTTCCTTGGTCAATAAATTCTTCCCCAGAGTTCAGCAAAATGACAATAATGTAAATATACTTTGCTCCTCCAGGGAAAATATTTCCTTTTTTTCTTTGCTTTGATAAACTGTTCTTTTCATTTTTGGCTCTAGTTTAAAACATGAGGGAGAGCAATAAATGAACAACTGAATGAAAATGAAAACTTAGAGTTGCTTCCCCAGTAGAGTAAATGCCTCTGGGTAATGAGAGACTCTCTTTTATTCTGCCTGTGGTCTATGGTATATTTTTCTTATCTGCAAAGTACAGGAAATAATACCTTTCTCTGATGTTGTGCAGATTAACTAAAAGTATGTCTATAAAGAGCTTAAATTTCTGTAGCAAAAAAAAAAAAAAAAAACTCTTTTTTCACTCTCAGTGTTCAAGTAGTCTTCAATCCCAAATCTTGATATATAAAGCTATCATCGGAGCATTACGGAAGAATCCTTTTGTACTGAAGTGTCTATTAGTCTCCACTATTGTCTTTCTACCCTCTCCTACTTCTCCCTTTTCTCTGGCTTATATTTCCTTTGTGTAATAGAAAAAATATGTTGTTTCTAAAAATCAAAAGTATCATTAGGGATCCCTGGGTGGCGCAACGGTTTGGCGCCTGCCTTTGGCCCAGGGCGCGATCCTGGAGACCCGGGATCGAGTCCCACGTCGGGCTCCCGGTGCATGGAGCCTGCTTCTCCCTCTGCCTGTGTCTCTGCCCCTCTCTCTCTCTCTCTCTCTGCCTCTCATGAATAAATAAAATCTTTAAAAAAAAAAAAAAGTATCATTAGTAAGTCAGAAACTGGGATGTTTCAGTCAAGATACAGATATTTCACATGACAAAAGTATTATATATCCTGGTAAAGCCATTTTATATTACAGCAGAATTTGAGACTTTTATTTTTAATTTGAGATGATATGCATTGCAGAAATGTGAACTCACTGCTGACTAAATCTGGATTTTATGACAGGTTCTCTAAAATCTAGTAAGCTGGCATATATAAACTGTACTAGGGTGTACACAAACTAGTACTATTAATAGGAATTTAAAAACTGTATTGATTTTATACTGCAATAAAGTCTTGCTGACAACCATAAAAATAATTGGATGCTGTTATATTCCCAGTTACAGACGAGGAAACTGAGACACAGTGAATATATTAGATATATTAGGCAAGGTCATGCTGCAATAACAAGTTAATTCCAAGCTCTTGGCTGCTTCACACAACCAAGATTTATTTCTTGCTTATATTACATGTCCACTGTTAGTCTCCCTGTACTGTCACCCAGGACCAGGCTGATGAAATTTCCATTGCTTGTAACACTTCTATCTCATTTCTTAACGTTGAGGGACACTGTGTTGGGAAGGAGAAAACATGGGGAACTCATATTGATCTCTGCCCCACTACGCACATGTCTTTTCTACTGATAGGTCATTGGCCAGAACTCACCACATCTCTTGCTTATCTTGTAAGAGATAGAGAAATATAGTCCTCCCTTATGCTTAAGATGGGGAATCAGATTTAAACCCTTAGAATGATTTCCAAAAAAAGCTTAAGTAGCTTGTCCAAGGTCCAATAACCGGTATATAATGGAACTGGGATTTAAATCCAGACAAGCTGGCTCCAGACCCTGTACTCTTAACAGCCTCACTATTGTTAATATCTGATAACACATGATGTCATTTTATGACCTCCATTCTTGCTACAAATTATACACTTAGTGACTGATTCTGGAATAATTTACTTCAAATATCCATTGCTTTAAAAAATAATAGAGATGGCTCCTTTAAGAATCATAGATTTACTATTATCTAATATACCTCCACAGGTGACTACAGCTATGGAGCATGTTCTCAATATTATATATATTTAAATTCTCTATATAAGTATCACATATAATTAACATATATAGTAAATATATTTATATATTTATTATGTTATATTTACAACAAACAGCAATAACAGACTGTTCCAATGTCTGTCTGGTTTACTTGATATTTTAAAGAAATGTACCTTAATTGCTCAGTCTCTTCAGATTCTTAAACGCCATACTCTATCTGTTACTTTGTAAGGCTACTAGTCAAGAAGGAGGACAAAGCATTCAGGATGGTCTACCCATATACTGGGGCTATCAAAATTCTTTTTTCTCAGTCTACAATAAAAAATTAATATTTTAGTAACTCTAAGCCTGGGAACACTCTACCTGGTGTCCTAAGTAAACAGATGATGAATTTCAGATTTTTCTTTATTACAATCTACATAGACTCTATAAAAGCTGTAAATGCTGAAATTTGATTTTCCAACCCATACCTTTAGTCTAGTCAAGGAAAACAAAAAACTAAACACACATTAGATTTCAGAATATTTTCTTGTTACTGCCTGCTCAACAGCAAATAATATGAGGATCATAAAGTCTTGAAGAAGATACTGAATTTCTTGTGGGAATGGATAAAAGTGCTCCCTGGTGTGCTAAACTCATTTTAAAGAGTGCTTACTGGGAAGGAAAGACATTTTATTGTCAAAGGAATTTAGGTGTACATAAGGTTACAAATTTGTATGGGCCTGCTAGAAAAAGTATGTGCAAAAATGAAATAAAGAATTTAGGATATTGAAGTTCCTGTTTTTTTGTGCTTAGAGATTGATGTCTTTCTTTTGATTTGTATTAAACTGTAACTCATTCTAATCAATTATTTTATGACCCTGTAAACATATATTGAAATCATTGACAGCAATATAACACCACATGTTAAGAATTTAATAAAACCCTTTAGCAGTGCAAAATAGATAAATGCAGGTAAACTGAAACTTGTACAATTGTTGTCTTGTACAATTTGGAAAGTTAGAATTATCTTTTTTTTTTTTAAGATTTTATTTATTTATTCATAGAGATGCAGAGAGAGAGAGAGGCAGAGACACAGGCAGAGGGAGAAGCAGGCTCCATGCAGAGAGCCTGACATGGGACTGGATCCCGTGACTCCAGGATACATGCCCTGGGCTGCAGGTGGCGCTAAACCGCTGCACCACTGGGGCTGCCCGAAAGTTAGAATTATCTATTAGATTTACACACTTTTAGAGTACTAAGATGCCTTAGGGCCCAATTCATGTTATAAATCTCTCATTTTATGTATGGGGAAACTAGGCTCAGAAAGGTGAAGGTCATGCCACTAAATGTCTCACTAATGGCAAAGTAGAATAAGTGAATTCTATTTACAGTTATTTTACATTGTTACATATTTCTCTTTATCTTTCATTGAATTACAGTTCTGATAAATCTTCAGTTTGGATATTATGATCTGTTATAATTATAGATGATGATGCCTACTATAAATTTCTTAAGTTTCATAGAATAAACAACAACAGCATTGAGGCAATGCAGAAGTAATCTTATATTGGCATATAATGAATTAGGCACTGATTAGCTTGACATTATAATGAACTTAGTTGTGACTTTAGAAGGCTCAATTGGCTTCTCACTTTCTTATTACACAGAAAGTTATTGCTTATTACATATTCCTTCTTATTCCACATCCTCCTTCAATACCATTTTAGTCATGTCAGAGAAGAAATCCTTTTTTTCTTTTAGAGTCTATGAGATCATGATATGAACAATTACATAAAATAGCTTTTTATTGCAAAAATATGGTGTAATTACAAGCCTTTACATTTTTGTACCAAACGCATTTTTTTCCAAATGCATTTTTTAATGGTAGATCTAAAGTTTTATTATTGTAATATTTATTTCAGAATCTCTTATTTTACATTCCTTCAGAGAAGTTATTTGTGTTGTTCCAAAACAACGCATGACAGCAGGAAGCCTATTTTTATCAGTCAACAATGAAGATATAACAATAGCCAAAAGCAGATCTAAAATACTAATAACATATTGAAATTACCTCTACCTGCTCACAGATTTCTAATCTTTCTTTGAGTCAACTATAAACCAGTCCCAGTTTAGGCTGGCATAGAATCCTGTAGGATGATATAGAATCCTGGACTAACAGGAATAAGATATAGATTTTAATTCTCTCAATTTTTCTATGATCTTAATCAGATTTTTTGATCTGTGTCTCAATTTTATAATTAATTTAACATGTTGGATTAGAATCTCTAAATTTCATTACTTAAAAATTCTGACTTTGAGGGTTTCTATAATACCCTTTATGATTTAAAATTGGATAATGGTGAAATATAGAGTAACTTTATTTTTTGAATTGACTACTTTTTTCCTTATATTCCACTAGTTAAAAGACAATTGATCCTTTAATTCACATAGACTTTGGAGTTATTTGCCAAACTACTCACATCATACTTTACCAAGATCATAGTCCTGTATTGAAAACTCACATTGGGTAGCAAGAAGCAACAGGTAGAGAATATTAGTTCTTATTTTAATCAAAGGATCAATAAAGAAATAGAATTAGCTTTATTAGTAGTCAGAGACATTAAAATTAAGACTTTATTGAGTTGGCATGTTTATACTTGCTAAATTGGTGAAAATTAGGAAGTCTGACTAAACAAGTATGGATAAACATGAGAATCAGTAGGAATAGTCATAGATTGGTGGTATGTTGGTGGTAGATCAAAAAATCCCTCCTACCTTAGGAAACAATTTAGCACTGTTCAAGGATACTTACATGTGTAAAAGAACTTTCTTTTAAAAAAGGGAATTATGAATATACAATTCAGACTAGTATTTATAGATGAGAGCAAGGCAGGGGATGACAGAGAAAAGGAACGAAGATTGAAAATCATGGGTTTTGGTCTAGTTAAGTTGGGTAGTGGGTTAATTTATCATTTTTATTCAGAATTTATACATGACATATTCTTTTGTTTTTATCAAGTATTATGCAATGTAAACATTAGCTAGTAATTATAGCACATATATACTTTTATAAAACGAATCTCAACTTTCTGTTAAAAATTTTTCTGGAAACTCTAAGAAATTTTATATAAGAGTGAGTTAGTTTTTTCCCCAAAGGGAAAAATTATTACTAGGGGATGAATTAATACTCAATGAATTGGTATCAAAGAACTTCAAGATCTAGTTGTATACAAAAGTGAGAAATAATCAGACTTCTGGAAACAGAAGGACAGCAAATGATTATAATATCCTATCACATAAAGAGGACTTGAAAAGTGTTAATGGAAGCACCTAAAAGAAATCCCCATTAAGTCTTAGGAAGTCAATGGCATTTTAAAGTTAAAAATATTACAAAAAGAATTTACTGGACAGGAAAAGAAGTAGAGCCAACAGCATGGCCAAAGATGCTCAGGAATACTAAAGCAAAATGTTTTGGGAGAACAAGTTGCCCAGTGAGTGTGACATTTGGAGGTCATGAAATAAAATGCTAGGGATATGTTAATAGGAAAACCAAGATATGAGGAATGTGCTTTCCATATTAATACATTTGGATGATAATTGGTAAAGAATTGAGAAAATTTCTGGATGACTGTAATTTCTTTCTTTGGAAACTGGGAGCATATTTGATGGGGAAAGGTGACAAATAATCTATTAAACTTGTTAGGTTTCATATTCCTTATTTGAGAAAGAATGACATGCAAGAGTACTTAGACAGGCAGGCCAATTTCTGGGGAGAGGTGAGACTTAGAGATGTAATTATGTTCTTAAAAAAATCAGCTTAGAAGTGGCAGGTGAACCATGGACTGGATAAAAACATTTTGGGATAATGGTGAGGGAAATGAGAGTCAAAGGCAGAAATCTGGATTATATAATCAAGATGCTGTCATAAGAGGCTGAGAAAGAGAAATCAGATTGGTAGGGCCGACAAAAGAGGTAATCATTTCAGTAGGGAATAAAGGGTACTCTTAATAGAGTGCTTAGGTGTGAGACATTGTACTGAGCCCTTTACACACTTTATTTCATGTCATCCTCCCCACAGTCTTCGAATATGTTATGTTCCTAATTTTAAAAATGAGTTGAATGAAGTAAAGAACAGTTAAATTTACTTAATGTCAGACATACCTAGTAAGTGTTAGAGATGAAGTTCAAACTCTGTTCTGTCTGGCTGTAGCTAACACTCTTAAATGCCCCTCTATACAGAATAGATTGAGAGTTGATAATGCCCAAAGCCAGAAATTAATCAAATGGAAATTAATTAGAAAATGAAATCAAGGGCAGCCCCGGTGGCGCAGCGGTTTAGCGCAGCCTGCAGCCCAGGGCGTGATCCTGGAGACCTGGGATTGAGTCCCACGTCAGGCTCTGCATGGAGCCTGCTTCTCCCTCTGCCTGTATCTCTGCCTCTCTCTCTCTCTCTCTCTCTCTGCATCTCTATGAATAAATAAATAAAATCTTTAAAAAAATAAAAAAGAAAATGAAATCAAGATTGAAAAAGAGGTCATTAGATTTAGTAGTAGTGACGGCAAATTTGGTGTATTAGAATGAGAAATTAATTAAATCATGAGGAATTTATGGAAAAATATTTTTTGAATGTAACTTGGAAGAAGGTTACAAAGGAATTATAAGACAAAGATGATATGCAGCAATGATCTGTATCATTAGACAAACTGAATAATAATGGACAAGATACATAATATTTCAGTATGTTTTCTCCTCTCTGAAATGTAAATAATCTTCAGTTTATTTTGGATGGATAAATTGAGCAACATACATAAAATCTGTCACTATGAGCATTAGATAATGGAAGTTTTAATAACATTTGCAATCCCCTACTGTGTGATTTTACTCAGTTCTACCTTTGAAGAGTGAGAAAGCTGGAAACCAGATCACACTATGCTTATTATGTCAAGGAATAGATGAGAATACAGTAGTGGAGATGATGAATGTAGAATATTTTGTAGCATTTGACAGTGAAAAGAATTGCACTAGGGATGTTGTTGAATGAGGTCATGGGAATTAAAGGAAGAAAAATTCAGAGAATAGAGGGAAAGATCAACTGAGGATGGGGGCAAGATGGCTCAGCACCTTAAAAGAGGAGGGTGGGATAGAGTTCAGTTATATGCCAGCAAAAGATAAGATTTTAGTGGATTCCCTGATTATTTGTTTCTTTCACTTTTTAGCCCCTTTGAATAACAAGTATTGGGTCATCTTGCAGTGGAAATTATATTAGACCAATTTTCAGAATATCTGAGACAGGGTCCTCAGGTGAGTCTCAGTGTCTGCTACAGACTAAATGTTTGTGTCTCCCTCAAATTCATATGTTGATCGTGTTTGGAGGAGGGGTTTGGGGGAGGTAATTAGGGTTGGATTAGGCCATGAGAGTGAGAACCTCATGATGAGATCAGTGCTCTTACAAAAAGAGAAAGAGAGGAGCCTGGGTGGCTCAGTGGTTGAACTTCTGCCTTCCACTCAGGGTGTGATCCCAGAGTCCCAAGATCGAGTCCTGCATTGGGCACGCCATAGGAAGCCTGCTTCTCCCTCTGCCTGTCACTGCCTCTCTCACTGTGTCTCTCATGAATAAATAAATAAAATCTAAAAAAAAAAGAAGAGACAAGGGATCTTCCTCAGCGTATGATACCAAGGAAAGTGTGTATGATACCAAGGAAAGTGTGTGTGAAAGGGAACTGACCATGTTGGTACATTAATCTCCGATTAATTTCATGTTTCATTAATGAAACAATGAAACATGAGAAATAAATTTTTGTTGTTTAAGCCACCTAGTCTCTATGATATTTCTTTTATTTTTTTAAAAAGATTTTATTTATTTATTTGAGAGTACTAGGAGTAGGAGCAGGGGGGAGGGGCAGGGAAGAAGGGCAGCGAAAGAGGGTGAAGCAGGCCCCCTGCTCAACAGGCTTGATCCCAGGACCCTGGAATCATGACTTGAGCCACCCAGATACCCCTATATGGTATTTCATTATAGCAGCTTCAACTGACTGAAAAAACAGTGTCCCAGCGCTTACTTGGTTTCATTTTGTATAACGAGGTCACTGGACTGAATCCTTGAGATCCTTTTCTGTTCTGTCTTCAGTTCTGACAGTGTCTAAAACAGGTTCTTCCTGAATTTGGTATGTGTCATTTTTTTTTTTCTGTGTTCTTCACCCAACACTAACCCCTAAACTTTTGGGGGGGAAATCACAGAAGGCAGCCTGAGATGCATGAGAGTGGTTAGGGGAAGGGGTTTTTGAGTAGTTGCCTAGAGAAGCCCAGAGGTTTATGGGCTAATTGTATACCTATCAGGATCAGAGCTTTTGGTGTTTTCTTCTCTCTTTCTCTCTCTCCCACCCTGTTTCTTTCTTTCCTTTCTTTTGTTAAAAAGCAAATGGAGACCAGCCTTGAAAATTCCCTGAGCAGACAAAACCAATTTAGTCATACAAACAAAGCTTAGGTTAGCTTATTTTCCAAGACTAACATGACCCGGGTCATTTCTTGCTTGTGCCACTGGAAATCATCAGCAAAACTTGAACTCTTTTCCAAAATTGGTATGAGGTAACCACTAATCAATTCCCTATCATTTAAGAGAATTCTAATATTGCAGCCAATCACTGTGAAGAGTCAACAGTCACTGCTTTCTCACTGTGTAAGCTGCTTTATAACCATACACCTCAGAGCCTCATTCCATCTTTTGGTCCTGGTTTACAGATTGTCTTTTTGGTATGTGCACAGGGGACATTTACGAATTACTGCTTCAGTAATTCATTGGTTTTACTTCAGCAATTTCTAACTTTTCACACTTTCTTTTCATTCCTTCCTTTCTTCCTTTATCCCTCCCCTCCCACCATCCAAAATGAAATTAGTAAATCGAAAAAGTAGGTCCTTTAATTCTATATATGTATATTTTTAAAAGATTTTTATTTATTCATGAGAGACAGAGAGAGAGAGAGAGAAAGAGAGAGGGACAGAGACACAGGCAGAGGGAGAAGCAGGCTCCATGCCAGGAGCCTGATGTGGGACTTGATCCCCGGTCTCCAGGATCATGCCCTGGGCTGAAGGCAGCGCTAAACCGCTGAGCCCCTGGGGCTGTCCCTATTCTATATATTCAAATAAGATAGCTGAGCCATTTTATGGATGAAACATTTTAGATAATTTTGTTACAGATATTAAATATTGATTTACTTATGGATTTTTATTTTAAAATTTGTCCATTTTTTCTAAAGAACAGAACAGGAATTCCCTAGTGCATATATGACATGTATATTTCTTCACAAGTCATTTGGAAGATATGAAAGTCAACATTTTACTTGATTTCATGGACCCTTCCCAGCTCTAATTTTATGTTTACTGCCTATTCTTGTAGAAGCACATTCACATACCTTGTACTCACATCCCACACAGACCTTCACACATATTCAGTCAGATACACACTCTCCAAACACATCCATGTGCACATACAACCACATTTCTGCCAATAGATAAGTAGGAATACAAATTTTCGAACAAAAATTATTTTATGACATTTCTGGAAGACACTGTAAACTAAATGTTTTCAAACTATTTCAATTTGGGGAAGAGTTTTAAAGATTTCCTCTTTTTAAGGAAAAATGTTAAAATCTCAATGTATTTTAGATCTTCTATCCCATTAGCTTTTTTCCCCAATTATTTCTTAGGAAGAAAGTCTTAACATAATAATGATTTCTGTATTGTGCTGGAGAAAAGCAAGGTCTATGATACAGTGCTAATATGATACAGCTGAAATGCTTAATACCGTAAGTCTTTCATACCATTTCTTATCACATTAACACAGAGACAGCATTCCTCTCCTGACTAGCTTAGTCTCCTCATTGCCTCCAACTATTGGAGATTCATGAATATTTAAAAGTTGTGAAAAAGCTCTTGTTGACTCTGTGCTATGGCTGAAGGGCTGAAGTTGGCTTTCTTTTTTCTTTCAGAAGTTGGATTCTCTCAAGGAAGATTCTATCACCTGTAGTGGAGTGCAGCACCTGAGAGAAATGAGTAGGTCTTGCCAGATACTTCTCAGAACATAGGAATGAGGATTCTCTGATAGCGTTCTAGCGTTCTGTGTCATCCAGTTGATGACACAGAACCAATGGGCTACAGGCAGCATGTCTTCCATGTTGGCAGTGAAAGGAGAGGTATGTATGTCCAAAGAGTTTTCTGTTTCTTAATTACCAAGCTTGCTGACTTGCCAGTGTAGCAATTTGACAGTTTACTATTGATCTCCTTTAAGCTGATAGTTTTGCATAAATACTTTGCATAGTCATTAAGCCTTTTCCTGTATTTGGCTGTGTAATTCTGTATTATACCTGATTCCTTTTCATTGAAAGACCAAAAAAAAAAAAAAAAAAAGGCAGTGAATGAATCTGTATTCCCTTGTGACTTCTAATTTGTTAAGTTTTTCTTTTTGCAAAATACAGAAGACATCATTCATTCAATATATATGGAATGTGCTGACAGTCATCTAAAAATAGATATATAATTTCTTATGAAAATATCCTTTTTTAAGTAATCTCTTTTGGTTTTAATATGACTTAGATAAAATTACTATGTATTAGGTGTAGGTGAATGGTCATTCAATCAATTCACATTTATTCATAGTTCAGAGGCTTTGGACACTGTCCTAAATTCTGAGCACAATAAAATGAATGTATTTAAACTTGATTAGTTTAGATTCTTTTGAAAAAATTCTATCCTTACTGGAAGGAAATTTTTCAACATTGATACAATGTTTTTCTATAATTTTCACAGCTTTGATCTATAGTCAGTCTAAACTTAGCAGAGAAGAAAGTATTACTTCAACTTCCGACTTCAGTTATTATTTGTTATGAGTCAACAGTAATTTAATATTTATTATCTGATATTAAAGTGTAAGATTGTGAATGACTGTAAATGTCCACAAGATTCTCAGTCAAGTTGACTTAAACATTGACACTTACTATCTCCCATGACAGAAGGCCTAAAAGATAAGGTGAATTCTAGATAGGCATCATCAGGGTTGTGATTCTATTGCTCCTTGGTTTTCTTCTCTGTACACTCTTCCTTACATCAATGTTTTTGTCCTCAGGCTGACAAACTTCATGATTATGTCACAGCAAAATTTGCACTAGGCAAAGTCAAAGAGACATCGAATATCTTATTCAAAGCTATTGAGTGGATCTAGAAGGTATAGTGCTAAGTGAAATAAATCAGAAAAAGATATCATATGATCTCACTCATATATGGAATTTAAGAAACAAAATAAACAAACAAAAAAGAGATTAACAAATGAACAAAACCCTAGACTCTTAAATACAGAGAAAACAGTGGTACTTTCCAGAGGGGAAGTGGAAAGTGGGAATGGATGAAATAGATAAAGGAGATAAACAGCATATTTATCGTCCTGGGTAGCTCAGTCAGTTAAGTGTCTGCTCTCAGCTCAAGTCATGATCCTGGGATCTGGGGATTGATCCTCAATGTCGGGCTCCCTGCTTAGTGGGGAGTCTGTCTCTCCTTCTCTTTCTGCTTTTCTCCCCTTGCTCATGCTCTCTCTTTCTCTCTCTCTCTATCTGTATCTCAAATAAATAAATAAAATCTTAAGAAAAAAGAGTACATTTATCAGAATGAATGCTGAGTAATATATAGAATTGTTGAATCATTTTATTGTACACCTGAAACTGATATAACTCTGTATGTTCATTATACTTCAATAAATAATAATAATAATAATAATAATAATAATAAAGCTATTGCAATAGGAGAGTGTGCTCACAACTGAGTCTAAACTTAACTATGATATAAAGCCAGAGGATTTTTAAGAGTTCAGGGGAGTGTATCATGGGCCATCTCTGTGGCCTATCCCAACTGGCTAATTGCTAATTGGCTTTACTTAAAAGAAAACTAAGCTATCTCATCCTTCCATACTAGGAACTAGCTTTAGAACTTGGAGCAAGGGGACTGCAGAAGGTAGGCTCCTACTCTCCCATGAAATTGGGAGGGAGAGGCATCTTCCTGGATGCTTACATTTCAAGGAGGTGGCTTTAAGTCCTTGAGAAAGTCCTGTTCTACAAAACTGGCAAGTCTTTTTTGAAGATTTCTATCTCAAAAGGGCAAAACAAGATTTACAATGACAAGTTTTCTAAAGTAAATCTTATAGAAAAGGGAAGTCAGGGGCTGCTGAGTCAGAAAGAAACCTGTCTCAAGCGTGGTTCAGCTGGGGTGTGGGGAGGCTACAAAGGCTCTCTTGGTCAGTTATAATGTGGTTTTCCGTAGCAATGAAAACAGCTTGTTTCTTTAAGGTTAGTTGGAGAAAGAAAGTAAATCCATCTTCCTAGTATGGATTATAAATTTTTCTTCATTGTCTGGTTAGTAAACTCAGTGCACATGCTCACTCCTAAAGAGCAATAATGATGAACAGGAGAACGTCATATGGTGATTGTCCTAAGGACTCCTGAGTCAGTCATTAGAGATAGGTATTTTATTATTGGTTTACACTCACCTTGGAATTGGCAATAAAGAGACTACTTGAGTTAAATCTAAGTTCTATTGGAAAAAAAGAAAGGAGAAATGGATCCTGTGTAGGCAAGAGCCATTGTCACTGTGTCTTATTTTAAACATTTTCTTCATTTATGCATGTGTTTTATTTGGGAGAGGGATATAGGCAGTTCATTGTTGAATGGATGTAGAGTTTCATTTTTGCAAAATGAAAAAGTTTTAGAGATTGGTTGTACATACATTTTTAATACAAAAATTTTAAAAGATATATCCATAAAAATATTGGAGTAATTGAGGATAATTCAAATTACTCAGCCATTTTTTTATTATCCATTTTGTTTGTGAAATTTTGTTTTTAATTCTTAAGAATATATTTTGTTCTTAAGGATATTTTAATTTTAATTTTTGTTTCATGATAGTATGAATCAGTGCAAACACTGCTGCACTGAATATGATTTACTTTTCTCTGGAAATATTTATTATATTAGCCTGTTAAACACATCGGAGTTAATTAGCTTATCTTTAGTACAAAAGGCAGAAAAATAAATGCAGATATATAAGACATAAGGGTGATGCATTTTAAATCCACAAATCATTTAGAAAACTGTAAACTTCCTCCTTATACACATCTAAAACTACCATTATCTCCCTCAGAAGAATATATACAACTCTTAGCTGTACTGTAAGAAAGTGACTTGCTTTTGCTTCTGAAAATATAACATGGAAAAAGCTTTGATTGTATTAAGGAAGTAATTTTAAAACTTGGGAATGAATATAAAGAAAGATACATAAGACATTAAAATATCTTACGGATATATAATATTACAGGACAGACTTTCAGAAGTTAATGTCCCATGAGAAAGTTATTTTGGAACAAAATAAAGCATGCAACTTTCCTAATCATGATAAATCTTCTAAAATAAATGTGAAATACTTCTCCATTAAGATAAAATTTATGGGTTCTGTTTTATGAGTCATTAGTACATGAATACGTTACTTGAATTAGGAAGGACATATGCCAGCTTGTTACGAATTAATAAAATTGGATAATGGCTATAATTGTTTGCTTAAATTTTGGTTTTTATAGAATACAAACTTACTTATTAACTTTTAGATGTAAACTTTTTGAGTTTATTCCAAGATTATTCAGAATATTTAGGCATATGCAATATAACTCCACTCAAATAAGGGAAGCATAATTTTACCAATAAGAAGTTGGTTTTTGTCAATTTAATTGGATGGTTTATTTCACAAACTAAATATTTGGCTACAATGTTAAAAAGTGGAAGTAGACATATATTATGAAATCTCTGTAACTATCAAACTCAAACAAACATGTACTTTTGGATATCTGAAACTCAGGGGATAAGAGAGGCATTGGGAGGAGAGGAGAAAACTCAAAGCCACCTGGATAATCTATTCTAAATTCATTTGATAAAATGGTGAAGTTACCTCATTCTTAATCCTTCATATTTTTGTTTTCAGGAAAAATAACTACTGATATTGAGGAAGAGATTAGATACCTGTAGTTATGAACAACTTTTTTTTTTTTTACAAATATAAAGTTTACATATAAAAAGTTCAGGCATAATTTTTTATTTAGTTTAAGATACTGTTATTAGCATTCAAGTTATAAATTTGTTTAGTTTGATCATTTTTAGAACTGAATTAATAGTGATTATTTGGGATCATTTGGCTTTTCTATGTGTAAAATGACTTCTAAATGGGGAATTTTGTCATCATTTCTTGTCATTAGCATATATTTTTAAAAGATTTATGTATTTATTTGAGAGAGCAGGAAGGAGGGGCAAAGGCACGGAGAGAGAGAGAGAATCTCAGGCATACACCCTGCTGAACACAGAGCCGAACACATGGGCTCCATATCAAGACCCTGAGATCATGATCTGAGCTGAAATCATCAGACACTTAACTGATTGTACCATCCAGTCGCCCTTGCCGTTAACATATTCTTATGTTTCACTTTAAATAAAACAGCAGCAATATAGTCTCATCGGACAAGAACTATGAAGAGAAATGATAGAAAAAACAAAAGTTATAGGGACGCCTGGGTGGTTCAGTGGTTGAGCGTCTGCCTTTGGCTCAAGGTGTGATCCTGGAATCTGGGATCGAGTCCCGCGTTGGGCTCCCTGCATGGAACCTCCTTCTCCCTCTGGCTGTATCTCTGCCTCTCTTTCTCTGTGTCTTTCATGAATAAATAAAGGAATCTTAAAAAAATAATAATAAGAGCAAAGCACGATACAAGTGTAAAAAAAGTTACATGACATTAATGTTTTCCATTTCTCTTTATATAAAAATTCTATGAGCTTTGTAGCCATTATTAAAAAAAGAAAAACTTCAAAAAAGCAACTGAAATGCTAACAATATTACTATTAACCCATCCAAATTTTTAGGAAAAGATAAGAATCCAGATATTTAAACCTAGCACTACAAATTGCCTTTACCCTGTGGACATTTGCTTATGTAGACCAAACAGCTAGGAAACAGAGATATGTTTTTGTCAGCATTAAAAGAAAAAGAGATAAGAGCCCAAAACCAGGTTTTGCACAAGATAAAGTCTGATACTCTTCCCCATCTTAAGCTGGGACCTGATTGGCTACAATTTCATGGCAAAAATAATTGGAATTATCAGGACCTTATCAATCAGTTTAGTGTTCGGCACCTGAATGGTCCAGTGACCTTCACATGTAAAAATTGGACTAAATATTTCCTGGAAATATAGTGCTTATGGGATTCCAGATGAAGCTAATGAACTTCTTTTCTGGGAAAAAGATCTGCTAACCCAGACCTCAAATTACCTCATAAATTAATTTTCCCAAAGTGTTCAAGTTATAGCCTGAAATAACTAGACACACAATAGAATACAATGAATTAAAATCAGTGAAAAACATAAAAAACCCCAAAGGCATAAAAATTTGAGATATTGAAATTATTAGACACAGGTTATGAAATAACCAAATAAATAACCAACTCTAAAAGACATGAGGAAAAATCTTGGAAATAATTACAGAGAATAAGAAACTATAAATGTAAAATACTGATTTGGAAAATAAACAGAAACTAAAAGTGGAAAACACAAAAATTAAAGTTGAAAACTATAGATTAAACACAACTGAATGAAGCTTATTATTCAGAATTATTGAAGAATACAGAGGAAAATATGGAAAACACAGCAAAGAAAATAAGAGACTTTGAGGATACTATGAAATTATAGTAATCTATTACTTATATCTTCTGTAATATATATTTACATTAGAATGAGAAAACTTTGATTTAAGAAAAAATCTAACCTGGAATGCTATACCCAATGAATATGTATTTCAAAATCACTTTCAAAATACACATTTCTTTCTTTTTTTTAAATACACGTTTTCAAAGAAGTATATAAACATATAATTCACCACCCAGAGAAGTACACTAAAGTAAATTATAAAGGATATATATTAGTGTAAAGTAAAGTGATCCAAAAATGGAAAATTTGAGGGATAAGAAAAAATGAAGAGCCAAAACAATGGGGTACATATTTGAGAAGGGGTGACAATGAGCATTAATTGCAACAAAAACCAAAACGAAAACCAAAAAAAAAAAAAAAAAAAAAAAAAAAACCAAAACGAAAACCAAAAAAAAAACCCAAAACAAATAAGAAAAAAACTCCAAACACAAGAAAATCTTTTGGATTATAAAATAGAGAATGAAAACCAATAGAGAAATGGGACATAGACTGACAGAGAATAAACTCTTTCAATAATTTAATTACTTTATCAAGTAAGAGAGCAAAAATTTTGATTCATGTTGGATTTGAAAAGTAGAGAATGCATGTTGAAATCCAGATGAACTAATACAAAAGACCTGATTTTCAAATCAAACTCCTACCCCTTCTCAGGCTTTATTGTTAATTTCAAGAATAGAGGTGATAAAGAGGCTATGCAGAGCAGGGAGAGAGGTATGGGCAGGAGGTAGCTACTCAAGTCTTTCCTTCTCTTAGGGGATATCCAGTCTCTGGTCCAGACTGGAAGTCACTTCTAAGTGAGGCACATAAGTTATCACCTCACACAGCTAAGAGTGTTCATTCATGTCTGTTTCATACTCCCAGCTTATCTGATATATTCTTAGAGAAATGTGCTTCATAAATTTATGGATTCTAAAAGGCTTACTAATATAAGTAATCCTTTAGCCTGAGATTGCTGTTTAAAACATTCCATAATGGGACACTTGGGTGTCTCAGCGGTTGAACATCTGCCTTCTGCTCAAGTCATGATCCTGGAATCCTGGTATCGAGTCCCGCATTGGGCTCCTTGTAGGAAGTCTGCTTCTCACTCTGCCTTTGTCTCTGCCTCTCTCTCTCTCTCTCTCTCTCTCTCTCTCGTGTGTCTCTCTCTCTTGTGTCTCTCATTTTAAAGCATAAAATCTTTAAAAATAAATAAATAAAATATTCCATAAAGACTCGCCACCTAGAAAATATCATTGATCTATTTACATAGAATACCAGTAGTCATGTTGATCAGGAAATTAGGCCAGGTCACCTGACTTATTTTCTTTCCCTTGTGTATATCCTTCCTGTAATCTGGAAAGGAATGAATTAGAGGTTAGCTATGTAACTCCCTTCTTTCCACTATGGTAGCCAATGAAAGAAACAAAACTCTCATACTGGTACAAAAGACAAAGTGGAATGGTAACAAAATAATCATAGAATTCTACAGAAGGCAAAAACAGAAAAACAGAGGACAAATAGAAAGCACAAAAAAGATGATAGAATTAAATGTAAATCTTGCAGCCATCATATTATATATATGTTAATGTTCAAGTATGTTCAATTCAAAGATGATAATTATTTGATAAAAAATAAAATACAAAAATCCAATCACAAATTGTGATAAATCTGAAATGGAATATAAAAAGGTTTGATGTAACATTTACATTCAGATAGACATGTAAATACCAACCAAAAGAAAGCAATTTTAAGTACATTTCTGATATTCAAAATATACTTTGTTGCAAAAAAGCATTATTAGATATAAAAATTACTTCAAAAAGCTGTTAAGATTTGATTTGCCAAGAAAGTGTGTATTTTGATATGTCTCAATAATGTTCTTAAATTATGTAAGGCAATTGAAAAAAAAACCATAATCGTAGTGGTTGATTTTATTTATTTACTTAGTTATTGTCATATATATCAAGTTAGGCATTCATTTACTCAGCAAATACTTGTTCAGTGTCTCCCTGTGTACCAAGAACCCTTTTTTCCAGCTTTATTGAGGTATAATTGACAAACGTAATTCTAATATTTTATGAAGTGTATAGTCTGATGATTTCATGTACATATACATTATGAAATGATTACCCCAATCAAGCTAACTAACATATTCATTATCTTACATAATTAACGTTTTATATATATATGGTAAAAACACTTAAGATTTACTCTCTTAGCAAATTTCAAATATATATTAACTATAGTCACCAGAACACATTAGGTCTCCAGAACACATTCTTTTTAAAACTTAAAAGTTTGTATCTTTTGGCTAATCTCCTCTTTTCTTCCAGTGGCCAGCCCCGTTACCACCTTTCTATAGTCTGTTTCTCTGAGTTCAACTATTTTTTTTTAAAGATTTCCCCATATAAGTGATGCCATACAGAATTTGCCTTTCTCTGATTTATTTCACTTACATAATGCCTTCCAGATTAATCCATGCTGTTGCATATGGCAAGATCTCCTTTTTATTGGCTGAATATTTGTTTGTCCATTGATCAACACATAGGTTGTTTCTATGTCTTGGTTGTTGTGAATAATGCTGCAGTGAACATGGGGGTACAGTTTTCTTTTCAATATAGTGACTTAGTAGTAGTGACTTAGTAGTCCTTTAAAAAAATAGTAGTGGAATTCAGGATCATATGGTAATCAATTTTAATTGGTAGTCACTTTTTTTTTTTTGAGAAATCTCTATACAGTTTTCCATAGTGACTGTACCGATTTACATTCCCTTTCCCACCAACAGTACATAAGAGTTCCCTTTTCTCTATATCCTTACTGACGTTAATTAGCTCTTGTCTTTTTTTTTTAATATATTTTTTAAAAGATTTTATTTATTTAGTCATGAGAAACAGAGAGGAGAGAGAGACAGAGACATAGGCAGAGGGAGAAGCAGGCTCCATGCAGGGAGCCTGATGTGGGACTCGATCCCAGGTCTCCAGGATCACGCCCAGGGCTGAAGGCAGCGCTAAACCGCTGAGCCACCCGGGCTGCCCAGCTCTTGTCTTTTTGATGATGGCCATTCAAACAGATGTGAGATGAGACTTCATTGTAGTTTTGACGTGCACTTCCCAAAGATCAATGATGATGACATCTTTTCATATACCTGTAAGCCATTTGCATGTCTTTTTCAGAAGTTGTCTACTCAGTTCCTTTGCTCATTTTTTAATTGTGTTACTGAGGATTTTTTTTTGCCATTGAGTTGGAAGAATTTCTTACATGTTTTGGATATTGACTCCTTATGAGATAGGTGGTTTACAAATATTTTTCCCATTCTGTAGGTTGTCTTTTCGTTTTGTTGATGGTTTCCATAGTTGTGGGAAAGATAGTTTTGATGTAGTCAAACTGGTTTATTTTGGCTTCTTTCTATACTTTTCTTTTTTTGCCAGTGCTTTTGGTGTCAGATCCCAAAAATAATTCCAAAACGAATGTCAAGGAATTTATTCCCTATTTTCCCCAAAGATTTTTATGGTTTTTTATTTTATGTTTAAGCGTTTTATTAATTTAAGCTGATTTTTGCATGTAATGTAAGATAGAGGTTCAGTTTCATTAATTTGCATAAGGATATCCAGTTTTCCCAACATCACTTATTAGAGAGACTATCCATTCTTCATTGTGTATTCTTGGTGCCTTTGTTGAAAATTAGTTCATGTATTAGTGTGGGCTTATTTATGGGCCCTCTATTCTGTTCCATTGTTCTATATGTCTGTTTTTATGCCAATACCATAATATTTTAATTACTATAGCATTGTAGTATAGTTTGAAATAGGAAGTGTGATGCCTCTAGTTTTGCTTTTCTTGTTCAGGATTGTTTCAGCTCTTTGGGGTCATATATAGTTCCACAGGAATTTTAGGTCTGTTTTACCTCTTTTTAAACTCCTTTCTATTAGTAATTAGTGAAACAGGCCAAAATATTTACCTAGTATGTAGAGTATCTAAGAAACATTTTAATAGTTTTACCCTAGTGGCATATATAAAATATTTCACCCAACAACTATAAAATATACTACATTATTTTGAGCATATATAACATAATTACAAATATTATTCATGTGCTAGTCCATAAATCATGTCTCAATAAATTTCAAATGATTCAAATCATACAGAGTATACTCTTTGACAATGGTATCTTAGCCTAGATATCAGTTATAAGAGATAATTTAAAGTCCTCATGTATGTGGGGATTAAAACATGTAACTCTGTATGACAAACTTAAAAGCTAAATGCTAACCTCTAAAAGCTCCTGGTTTGGAGTTGATAGGGATAGGTGAAGGGTAGAAAAATAAATATATAAAAGTCAGTTATATATAAAAGGAAAAAAATGAGAGCCAAAGAGCACCAACTGATTTTCTATTCATAAATTTATTTCTCACAAGACTATGAAGTGAGTATAAAGGCAGAGTAAGGCATCTGTAAGCATGAAAAGGTTTATAGAATTGATCTCCAGTGCACACTTTATTGCTAGGATACTGAAGAATGTACTTCATAAAAAGAAGTGAGTAAACCAGTTGAGGTAAAAAGCTAAGATACAAGAAACAGTGCAACTGACTGAAGAGAGTAGCAACAAGGAATTTCAGGATGGGCTGTAAACCTACAGATAAAGATAGATTGGAGGTGGAAGATTCTAGGAGGAGAAGTCCAGGAAAACAAACAAACAGACAAACACAGAAAGCTTATTAATTAATTAATTAATTAATTAATTAAAATTTAGAAAAGAACTTTATGATGCCAGATTAATAGTTATCAACCATGATTGTCTATCACATTACCATTGCCTAGGGAGCAATAAAATGATAACAATGACTGGGTACCACTAAAAAGTTTTTGATTTAATGAGCCTGGGTAAGGTAAGTGGGATGTGTGTGGTAGATTTTTTGGGGAAGGGAAGGGTACCTCATAGGCAGAAGGCTGAGTTCATCACACTCCTCACTTTATGGCCATTATTGTCATTGGTCTTTGCAAGATTCCACTCCTAATTTTCTTATTTCCTTTAATCCCTATGCCACACTTCATTTCTTCTTCCGCCATAAGAAACCATTTTGATATATTTTTTATGTATTGTTTATATCTGTAATAACTGTGCAAATGGGTATTATTTTGAATGCATATATTTAAGTAATATAAGTACTAATGATTGATCCATCTCATTCTAATTTCTTTTTTTTTTTCCTTTCTGTTGAACACTATGTTATAAGCTCACTCCATGTTCTTTGTATTTATTTAATTATTTCTGTGGGATACACAATTTACATGAAACAACAGTGGATTATTGCCTCTCATGATTCTAGAGCAATTATTCTGCTGGTTGGGCAGAATTACATTTACATGTGTTATGTAAGGTCTTTAAGGGTTAGGGTGGCATGGCCTCTCTCACTCCTTGGGGTGTTTTACCTTGGCTTCTTTTTTTCGTGTTGTCTCATGGTTCCTACAGAGTAAAAGCAGAAACCTCCATTGAGGTCCTTTGAGACTGAATCTAGGAAGTAGAACAATATCCTTTCATTCTCATTTCATTGGTCAAAACAAGTCAAATTACAGCCCAGATTCAGGAGGAAGAGGAAAAGGCTGTTCCTGGAATGAACAACGAATAGCAAAGTTACATTGTAAAGGGCATGGACGAAGAGAGGCATGCTTCATTGGAGCTCTCAATTGTAACTGTCAGCCATAGAAGTAAAAGAAAAAGACTCTCCAAAAATCATAAATGAAGGAAAGGTAAGAAAATGAAAAAAATATATATATAGAGAGAGACCATTACTTGGCTCTGAATAATATTTTCATGACCATTATAATAATGTAAATATTATGTCAGTTTGAGTACAGAATGTGGTAATTTTGAGAAGGCTAAATGGTCATCCAGCATCACAAAATATTAGCAAATAATTTGTTAGATGAATAAATTAAGGGAAAGTAGTAAAATTCAGAGTAAATACTTGAAGAAATAACTTGAAGAATTGAAAGTTGTTGCCAGTAGGGAGTGGTTTGTGGACTGGAAAAAACGGGACTTCCTGCTTTTCAAATGGACCTTTTGTCAGCATTGTAATGTGTGTACAAGAGTTATTATGATTGAATTTTAAGGAAAATAAAAACAAAATGAAACCCAGATGCTTAAACAAATAAAAATAATTAAGTTGATGATTTTTTCTTAGAATATCTCTTGATTAGCATCCCTACAACAAATTCTTCCAACAACTAACTAGCAAATATAAGACACCGAATAAGGCAAAATCTCTCACACACTGTCAACGGGGATTTGAAATCAGCATGTTTATTTTGACATGCCTATATTAATAGACTCTAGGAAGAAGTTTTTCTAAGGATGAGGAGAATTGTCTTTTTAAAAAGGCACAGACTATGTTTCATCACCCAAATAAGTCTTCAGAAATTTGAGTGGACTCAGAAATTCAACCTGAAAACCAAGCAGACGTACCCTCTGACATGATAGCCATGGATCATTCCAGAACAGCCTGAATAGGAGTCTTTGAACTAACAACATCTGAACCCATCCCTAGATTGCAACAGCAAATGTTTGGAAGGAAATCTTTGTGACTGTGGGTTAAGTGTGGGCTGGGGGAACTGAGGCTCATCACTGGTGCATTACATTTTGCAAGAGTCCTAGCAATCAGAGTGCTTTAGGCAGGTCAAAACCAGAAAGAAGCCTGGTAACAATTCAAAAGCTTTTGCATTTTTGTATTATGTTTTGCATTTAGTTTGTATACAATTCTGTACTATAGTTTTGTTTTTTTATGAGCCCCTTCTCTTTTAAGAGCCTAGCACACGGGAAAAGAATATCCTATTTCAATTCAGAAAAACAGCAGTAAAAGAAAGCCTGTTTGACATAGGGGTTTGAAATGGAAGCTATGCAGATGAACAGGCTTGCAAGCTGTAAAATGAAGGTATAATTTGAGTAGAAACTATTTTTGCGTACTATTTTTATTACATTTATGGAAAATACACATAGGAAAATGAATATAAAAAGATGCTGTATCATGTTTAGGATGACTGTATCAAGGCTGTAGGATTCTGGATTTCTTTCTTTTTACCTCTAAATATTTGTATTCTCTGTAGTAACCACAAACTACTTTTAGGATGGAAAACAGCTATATTAATTTTTAAAAAGACTTAATAGGACAGTGACCTTTCTATTGGAAAACCAGGAAAAGAAGCATTACAAAAAATTCTGGATGCAATCAACTTAGCAGAAAGATTGTATTCAATAGTAAAAATAACAAAAGAAAAGTCAATTGCTGCACAGGGTGGGCAGCTGTCAGTTGGTTCTTCTGTTAGTGCTCTCCTCTTTAAATGTTCCTGGCATTTTTGATCACCATGATTACAACTTTGTCCATGCTTTTTCTTGATTCTGGTTTTCTCTCTCCTTCTGAGATGGTTAGTAAATTTGTAGTATTCTTATATGCCGTTTACTTCCTGGTAGCACTCTGACAATGGAAACAAAATCTTGAAGGCTGGTAAGTTGACCTCATTAGATGGTATGATGTTATTTATTTAAGAGAACTTAAACCTCACGCTTAAATGAAGTACACCTGAATAGCTAAATATAGTGTGACATAGTAAAAATACTTAAGTGTAATAAAATCTATTTGCTATTCTTTCACCCCTCCTTCCCATTAAAGCTGCAGTCTGTTTCCCTGTTTGTTGACCTTGGGCTTGGCCACTTGAACTATGCTTGTATGATTAGGCTTGTTCTTATGTCACAGCCATTACCATAACAGGAATTCAGCAAGGTTATCTAACTGGTCCAAAGAAGATAAGAGACATGTGGAACTGAGTTGTCCCCAGATGAGCCCTGCTCCAATCGGTCAACCACCCAGGCATGGGAACAATAATAAATTATTGTTATTTGAAGGTGCTGTGTTTAGAGATGCATTGTTATACTGTTATAGAAATTGTTGCTGTTAAGTGGAGTGCTATAATTATATATATATTTAGAATTGTGAAGTGGTAGATGAGCAACCTGTTAAAAGATATAAGAATATTGTAATAGGAAGCTTTAAAATTTGCAAGCCATGTTATGAGTTATATAGTAGTACAGTAACTAGCTATTACAGCCTGTCTAAAACTGAGAGATTTCTTGGAATGTGGGACATTCATTGCTAAAACCGGGAAAGTTATGGACAAATCAGGATGAATTGATGACCATATGAAATGTTGAAATATTTGGTAGGGTTGTTGCCTGCAGTAACATATAATATAGTACATGAACTTAAGAACTTGTCCACTTGAGTAAGATGGCAGCCAGGTGGACATCAAAATCATGATAGCTGCATGTAATACAATTCTGCAACATGTAGGCTCAGGAAAGAATTGATCAGTTTGCAAGCAGAATTATTGGCTTGGAAACTAGAACTTTTTCTTATCTCTATACTCTTCTACTAGCAAAATTTCAAAACAAGAGTGCAGACATTATGCTCAGGGTAAAAACCAAGTTAAGGATATACTTCCAACACCCTTTGGTTAAATTCTCTAGAAATGGGGCATCTAGGTGGTTCAGTAGGTTGAGCGACCAACTCTTGGTTTCAGCTCAGGTCACGATCTCCTGGTTGTAGGATTGAGCCCCGTATTGAACTATGTTCAGTGCAGAATCTGCTTCAGATTCTCTCTCTCCCTCTCTCTCTCTCTCTGCCTCTCAAATAATTAAATACAACCTTTAAAAATAATTCTCTAGAAATGATAAGGTAGTTTCTAGTAGACACTTTCAGGTAGGCGGTAGGTCTTCTAGGAAATGTGTGGGCCAGATATGCCCCAAAACCGAATTATTAAGTCTGGAGGGAAAGATGTTTACCTCCAAGAATGGTGGAATCAGATACATAGAATGCCCACAAGCTATTTGGAAGAGATAACTTACAAAAGTGCCATAAATCTGAACTAAAAGGTACTAATCCTGCTTTAAATAGTAAATAAGACAAAAATAAAGCAAAAATATTTTGGGGCTCCCAACTTTCTGCATGCAGAAAGCAGTCAGGGAAAGGGGAAGCTGTTTCATTACTAAAAAAAATTCATTTTATAATGCTGTCTTCAGATATGATGGAGGAAGATGAAAAACATGCGGAGCAGCCCTTGATCCAATGAGCTTTGGCCAGGAGCAGGGCTCCCCTTTGCCTATTCACAGACCCATGAAAATAAATGCTCATTCTAAGCCACTTAGAATTGGGATGTTTTGTTACAATCAGCAATAGCTGGCTGATACAAAGCCTCTGTGTATGTTCACAAACCAATGTGAGGCTCCATCCCTACTATAAAGGTAATTTAAAATTGGTAAAATAGGGATCCCTGGGTGGCACAGCGGTTTGGCGCCTGCCTTTGGCCCAGGGTGCGATCCTGGAGACCCGGGATCGAATCCCACATCGGGCTCCCGGTGCATGGAGCCTGCTTCTCCCTCTGCCTATGTCTCTGCCTCTCTCTCTCTCTCTCTCTCTGTGACTATCATAAATAAATAAAAATTAAAAAAAATAAAATTGGTAAAATAAACAAATGCTTGCCTTCAAGAACTGCATTTCTTCTTCTAATTGCAAAATGAATATTTAATAATTCATTGACTTGGTATATGGCCTAGGGTTGCCAGGATTTTGGAATGTGGGAGAGATATACTCTGTATCTGAGTATTATTGGAATATCTGGGCAATGTGGTCCGTTCCTTGCATGATCTGTACTAAAAAGTAAAGAGGGAATTGGAAGTAGTAAAGCATGTGTGATGTAAATCAAAATATTCTGCTGAAGCCAATCACATGGGAAATAGCTTACAATCTTGATATGATATTTCATTATGTTTTTACAGTAGAAAGAATGCCTCAATAAGACTTAAACCTCCTAATATTATGAAAAATGTCAATGTTACAAATAGACTCGAAGTAATTATGAGTTATAGAGAAATTAAAGTTTACAAAGTAAAAAGCAAAATAAATACATAATTAGATGATTGAGCAAAATGATTTTGCTGTTTTGGAAAATGAGTTATGCATATGAGTCTTCATTGATAAAAATACTAATTATTATTTTATCATTTTAATTAATGTTTGTGGTTTATTTGATTCTAGCTACTTTAAAATAATACTTGCTATTTTATATTCCTAGAAACTGCATCTCTGCAGTTTTCAAAGCGGAATGATTTTATAGCAGAATTAAGGATAAGAGATAACCTTAGTTTATATGCATAAAAGGACTGGATAGGGTTAATTTTTCTCTTTAGCAAGAAAGAATTTTCCACTATGCTACTATTATAATACACATTGGGTAGTCAGTCAAAACCATTTGTTGAGTACTTACTTGGGGCAAAGTGCTGGGGGACTATATAAATGTTTCCTTATCTTTTTAAATGCCACTTAAATAAAGAAGCAGAGAGAAAAAGTAAAAATTAAAACCCCAAATATTAGAAATGTGTAGTAGATATATAAATTTCATTTGTAAAAATTTACTAAAAGATCTAAAGAGTAATTGGAGTGTTTAGAATTCAAGGAAATTTCCTGAGGTTCTCAGAAAATAACTTGGATTTATAAAAGTAAATGCATTGCTGATTAATGCTCTTCACTCTTTTCTTAGATGCCTAACATACAATCACCTCCATTCCCAGGAAGTAAATTTTAACTTCAGTCTCTAAAAACAGAACTCAGTGCTAACTGTATAATTATGTGATTCAATCAGGAAATAACCTTCTTACCACCTTTCTTATCAATTCACTTCTGTTTTGCAATCTGGGAAGCCATCAACCTTCCTACGAGGGCAGCTCTGTCTCAGCATAATGAGAAGTTGCCCCTGAGAAACGAGACCTGGGCTACACTGATCTAGAGCTATTGTCTGGAGAAACTGACATCGTTGCCACTCATGTATCTGTTCATTGCACAAACCTTCACTTAGGCAACAAAGAACCTAAAAATAGCCAAACATCCACAAAAATGCTGTTCCGACTTCATACTCTGTTAGTCATCGAGTAAAATGATCTTGTTATCACCCTATTAAAAATAAAAAGGGAAACATTGTTTAGATTTAACATTCCCAAGCTCCACTTTGCCTCCTCTTCTCTCACCTCCTACTTATTCTTCCTCTGTTTTTTTTTTTTTCTCTCAGGAAATGGCATCACAATCTACCCCACTGCCTAAGCTGAGCACTTCACAGTTATCTTTGCCCTTCTGTCAGAGATCCAGGTTCAGATAACTTCCGAAATATCTTTCTCTCTATTTTTAACTTTTATTCCCACTGTGCCTGGCACATGATATACAATCAATAAATGAGAATCACTAGTATATATTTTTCAGCAAGGCCCTTTGCTGCAGTCCACTGTCCTAATCTCATCTGTAGCTCTATCTTCTCATGCTCACTGCACTCTACAGTGTTTCCTAGACACTCACATTCAAATAGTGACTTTGCACAAGCTAGGAGCGCTGTTTGGGCTGTCTTCCCCTATTTTTTCTACCAGGTGAACTGCTACTCAATATCAAATTCCCAGTCTACATAAATTTCCCTAGTATTTAACAACTCCCTGATTATGTTCCTATCAAGTTTTCTATCCACTTTTTTAAAAAAGATTTTATTTATTCATGATAGACACACACACACACACACAAAGAGAGAGAGAGAGAGAGAGGAAGAGAGGAAGAGATACAGGCAGAGGGAGAAGCAAGCCCCATGCAGGGCGCCTGACGTAGGACTCTCTCCCGGAACCCCAGGATCACGCCCTGGACTGGAGGTGGTGCTAAACCGCTGGGCCACCCGGGCTGCCTTCTATCCACTTTTAACACATCACTTTCACCTTGCATTTTAGATATTTGTCCTTGTTTCCTATGGTGGCATCCTGAGAGTAGGAGTCTTGTCTTATTTATTTTTGAATTTCCAGAGAATGGCAGAGTGCTTGAAATATTGAAGGTGCTCAATAGGTTGTTTGTATTATTCTGTCCTCTAACAAACATTATGAAAATCTTATGATTTCTGAAAGACTTTAATGTAATAATGGTCACTGTGCTTTGCCAGGTGCAGAAGTAGTCATCATTTGGAACCACAGATGATGGAAATATTTATTAGGCTACTGTGAGTCCTATAGATGCAGATGAGTCTGCCAGATTCAGCAAAAATACAGGACCTTCAGTTAAATGAAGGTTAGAGGGAATAAATAACTTTTAGCATAAGTCAACTTCAACTATTGCATGGGACATACTTATACTGAAAATTTATTTACTTATTCTCTGTCAGACCTTCAAATTTAACTGGGCATCCTTTTTTTTATTAGGCATGTATAAACCCTGGTTTGCCCTTAGGAGGACTGGTTTATATTTACTGTCTTTGTGTTACTTTCCCACTTTTGATGGTTCCCGCTTTGACCCTCAAATATGACCAGATTTGGACATGGATTATGTGATCATGGCAAATATCAATAGTAGCTCAAATCATTATTTAACAAAGATGACAAGTATAATATCATGATTAGTTCTAGCAATACATTGTTAAAATTACTACAAACCCAAACGTACAACTTCAGCAGCAGAGGAGGCCAATTGGAAGTGTGACTTTTCTGGACAGTATGAAAAATGGTGGATGGATTTGGAGACACTCATTCAGCTGAGATTTGAGAAACAGACTTGGTAACTACTGTCACATATAATGTTGGACAGGGTGTACATGTACTGGATATCACTTTAGGGAGGAGATAGTAGCAAATTTAGAAGACCCTTGGGGCCTTAACTCTGCCTGGCCTCTACTACCTCTCTAGTTTCCTCTTGCAACTTTTTCCTTCTTGTACAATTTGCTTCACATACTTTGTCCCTTTTTCGGCTTCTTGAATGCAGCTGTCTGCCTCGGAACCTACACATCTAGTCTTCCTCACACTGATCTCTGAAGTGAAACAGGCTTTCCTCTCCTCCTCTCCTCTTGGTACCCTCCACTCCTGTCCCCCAACCTCCATTTAAATCCCCTCTTCTTAGTTCAGCAATAGGACTTTTTAAAGCCTGTTTCTGTGTGAGTGTGAGCCCCTGAAGGACATCAGATTTCCCAACTGAACATTAACAGTAACTTTTTTCTTCCCTTTTCTACATTCATCTCAATTTATAATAATATATCTGTGCCATTATTTGGTTATTCTGTGTCCTTTCTATTGGACTATTAGTTCTGTGATTTCAATGTATTTGACATTATCTGACATGAAATAAATACTTGTAGCAAGTATGTGTGACTATAGGGAAACAGTTTAATAGAAGTAAAATTTAATAAATACTCCAGCTGTCCAGATGCAAAATGAGCTGCCTTTAAATTACTGAGCTTGTGATCACTTGACATTTTTAACCAAAGGATGAATGACCATCTGTCAGTGATAAGGATGTTCCAGGACGGTTTATACCAAAAATGGAGTGGGGAAGTTGATGGCCTCTGAAGTCTTTTCTGACCTTTATAGTCTGTGACTAACAAATGAACTTTACAGTACAACTTGCTTATAAATTAGAACTGCCAGTATTTTATAAATAATCTTAATTATTCTGAAATACTAATAGAATGAGACCCACTGATGATTGAACATTAAATTTCTGATCAATATTGATTAAAACAATGAGAATGAGAGATGACTTTCCTGGTTTTTTTGTTCTTTTCCAGATGAGGATTTGAAGACATACATTGATTCAAGGAGGTGTCAATTCGAAGTTTGGGATAGATTGAGATTTAGGACTCAAGATTCAGGAATTCTCCTTTGCATGTTGGATAGTGAGTTTCTGAATTTTTTAAAACATAAGAAAATAAGCATACTATTTGGCATACTGAATAATTAGCATTGAAATGACATAAAAGCATTTTCAATTTCTCAATGAAATTACAAACAAATTCAGAAAATGCTGCAGTTTTCATTCACTTTGCTTTCTGATATCACAAATTACATACAATGCCAAATATTATAATGTCTAATTCCTTCCCATAAAATTAGTACTTCAAAACGGGATCCCTGGGTGGCGCAGCGGTTTGGCGCCTGCCTTTGGACCAGGGCTCGATCCTGGAGACCCGGGATCGAATCCCACGTCGGGCTCCCGGTGCATGGAGCCTGCTTCTCCCTCTGCCTGTGTCTCTGCCTCTCTCTCTCTCTCTGTGACTATCATAAATAAATTAAAAAAATAAAATCTTTAAAATTAGTACTTCAAAACATACAACTGTTTGCTCTAAGTACTTATCATCTTATTAAAAAAACCTTTATAAAATTAGATATTTGTAATGTATCAGGTGCCATCATAAAAATACTATTTCACTTACTCAAAGCAATGTTTTCAGTAATAAGTAATGTTAATTAAAATTTGAATTATGTGTTATGAAATGCATTTGCCATTATCTGTATGCATGATGTTTCTTTTCTTTTTATTTTACTTAATTCTTTTATAATGCTTACCTAATCATACACACTATTTATTTATTTATTTATTTATTTATTTATTTATTTATGACTTTATTTTTAAGTAATCTCTCTACCCAGTGTGGACCTTGACCTTAGAATCAAGAATCATGTGCTCTACCAACTGAGCCAGCCCCAGTACCCCTGGCATATGCTTTTTAAATATTAGGGCGTTAAGCCCTGAGAAGAACCCTCCAATAGAACCACTTTTAATTTTTAAATTCACAAAAGAGGAAACTAAGATGAATAGGTATTTAAGATAGATAAATAGATGTTTAGTGAATTGTCTAAGGCCCTAGGTTGTTAAGTAGTGAAACTAAGATTTGAACCAAGGCAATCCGGTTGTAGATTGATACTCTTAGTCATTATGTGATAGCAACTAAAATATTAACAGTGCAGTACAATTAAAAATAAGATTAAAATATCTTGCCACATTCCTTCCTCATATCTTTTACCACTTCTTAGAGTTAAACATACTTAATCTTTAGTGTTCATAACTATTTCTTGTAGGAATCACCATAACTTTAAACACCTTTAAATACCTTTATTTACTAATTTTTTAAATGTGTAAATTTGAACATACTACTTCTAATTCTTTTTCAACTTCCATCCTCATATTTTTGTTAGTTGTGTTTTGGTTAATGTAGTTCCTGACAAATTATGCTTATGTAATCATTATTTAATTTAGAACCAAACACTATGAAAGACATATAATCCAATGCCATTAAAATTTGGGATTACTTTACCTTCTGTCCTTATAATTGTTCAGAATTATGCTACACTTTTCTTTGCCTAAATGAAGACCATGCTTTTATCATATAACTTTAGTTGGTATGATAAGATCCATAGACTCTCTGTATTTTTTATTTGCTTTATTGAAGAGATATTACAATGTCCTCCTGATTCTTTGGTCATATATGTCAAATATCTGTCAGATTCCATTTTATGCATAATCATTGCAACAGTGTTTATAATATGGATATTTCCTATGATAATATCAGTATGTTTTTATGTATATATACCTAAATGAATCACTCATTATACTTAATGATTTTTATAGATAAGATAATAATTATTTGTGTAATAGGAAAATTACATAATGTCATTATATATGCAGTAAATTTATGAATTATTCCAGCTTGAAATTTATTAATATTACATAGGATGTATTTTTAGTTATTTAGTTAATAGAGCCATTTATATTCCTAGATAATCCTCTCGTCCCCAGGGAATATAATGTATAATACTTAGTTACCCTTTCCTCACTGGTCAGCTACACATATCCTTTTCTATCCTCGCAGTAAAATCAGTAATTCTGAGACATTTAAACAAACCCAGTTCACTTTGTCCAGTACATTAAGATATTATGGTTACTTACTGCGGTTGTCACTTAAATTTTCAAGGAAATGTTTTAATGTAGTCCCATCATTAGATGCAGTTTATTTATCTCCTTCTTATAATGCTGTTGAACAAAGTGCTAAATAATCTGAGTGGCCTAGTTGCTGAGATTTCTTTGTTAAGGGAATATGGGCATTCCTCACTTCTACCCCATTTAAGGGGAGGATCCAGGAGAAAAAGAGAAGGGGGAGACATCATTAGTAGGATGACAGTAATCTAAAGTAAAACAATGGAAATGATGTCTACTGTACTAACTTATATCTAGTAACAACATGCACATCTTATTCATATGGAGAATTTTATTTTCCTATTGAATTTATTCAGTGTCTAATTTTTAACATTATTTTTTATCCCATTTGAAATATTAAGATTCAGACAACTATACCATAACAGCATTGAACATGCATATAATATTAATATTAACCACCTCACACCAGTGAGAATGGGGAAAATTAACAAGGCAGGAAACCACAAATGTTGGAGAGGATGCGGAGAAAAGGGAACCCTCCTGCATGGTTGGTGGGAATGTGAACTGGTGCAGCCACTCTGGAAAACTGTGCGGAAGTTCCTCAAAGAGTTAAAAATAGACCTGCCCTGCCACCCAGCAATTGCACTGCTGGGGATTTACCCCAAAGATACAGATGCAATGAAACGCCAGGACACCTGCACCCCGATGTTTATAGCAGCAATGTCCACAATAGCCAAACTGTAGAAGGAGCCTCGGTGTCCATCGAAAGATGAATGGATAAAGAAGATGTGGTTTATGTACACAATGGAATATTACTCAGCCATTAGAAACCACAACAACCCACCATTTGCTTCAACGTGGATGGAACTGGAGGTATTATGCTGAGTGAAATGAGTCAATCGGAGAAGGACAAACATTATATGTTCTCATTCATTTGGGGAATATAAATAATAGTGAAAAGGAATAGAAGGGAAGGGAGAAGAAATGTGTGGGAAATATCAGAAAGGGAGACTGAACAAGAGAGACTCCCAACTCTGGGAAACGAACTAGGGGTGGTGGAAGGGGAGGAGGGCGGGGGGTGGGGGTGAATGGGTGATGGGCACTGAAGGGGGCACTTGACGGGATGACCACTGGGTGTTATTCTGTATGTTGGCAAATTGAACACTAATAAAAAATAAATTTATTGTTAAAAAAACACACACAAATTAATATTAACAATGTTAAATCGCAGAATAATCAATATATTCTTTTGAAAATTTTAGTTAGGGAATCCCTGGGTGGCTCAGCGGTTTAGCATCTGCCTTCGGCCTAGGGCATGATCCTGGGGTCCCGGGATGGGGTCCCACGTCGGGCTCCCTGCATGGAGCCTGCTTCTCCCTCTGCCTGTGTCTCTGCCTCTGTCTCTCTCAGTCTGTGTGTCTCATGAATAAATAAAATCTTAAAAAATTTTAAAAATAAAAAAGAAAATTTTAGTTAAATAATTAATAATTAAAAGTGCTTTATAGGGGTGCCTGAGTGGCTTAGTCAGTTAAGCATCTCTCTTTTGCTCAGGTCATGATCTCAGGATCCTGAGCAGGGAGCCTGCTTCTCTCTCTCCCTCTCCTGTTCCCACTGCTTGTGCTCTCTGCCTCCCACCCCAATAAGTAAATAACATCTTTTTTAAAAAAGTGCCTTATAAACATGGTACAAAATATAAGACTGTATTATAGAAAGGAAATTTCTACCAAAACCTTTAAATTAGTAAAATGTTAAGTAAAGTTTGCCTCAGAGTTTAACATGAAGATATTCTTATATAATTGCTGCGAGAATAATCATGCTCAAATATAATTAATGAATGTCCATGAATGGAATACCCATATCTGCTGAGTAATCAGAAAGCTTTCACATCCATGTATTTTGGGGGGAAATACCTAAATAAACATCTATTAGTGCCATACAGAATGACTCATATAATGTCCAATATTTTATTAATATATTAATATGTACAAAATAACATATGTTACTTGTGTAAAGTTTATGCAAAAATAATAACTCATCAAAGTTTGAATCGATGTTTCCAGAGATAGGTGTGTTTAGGTAGTAACTATCACCCCATTCACAATTCAAATCACCCATACATCCATAACTTCACCCCAGACTGATGGTGTTTATCATGGTGAGCATTTTGGGGTTTTACTAAAGTTTTAAATCAATTTATGGAGTAGAAAGAGAAAAATTTAACCATTGATTAAATCTTAAATAAATTCCTCAAGTTTTTATGGGATGATGCTGTTGACTTCAGTACCTGTTCTGAAAAAAACAAGGATATGCCAATACTTACATAAGGACAAATGAGAACAACTATGTTTTATGTATGCTTACTTTGTTAAGAAATAGAAAATGTTGGATGTATTCTCACTTTGGAAGGAGGTGATTACTTTCAATTTTGGCACTGAAAATAGTATTTTCCCATGATTTTAACCTATCATTCTAAAAAACTGTCTTGTTTGACAACAGCTATCAAACATTTATTGCTAGATAGGATGATAATAGCATAAGGGTGAATGAAACATACCTGCATCAAACTCAGTAATTGGCTAGATAACATTAAAGTTCCCATAGAAAAACAAATAATCTAAAACATCTTTTTATTTTTTTATTATTTTTTAAAAACATTTTTTGTATAACACTTTATTTTTTAATTTTTTATAACACTTTCTTTGAGTTGAGTTTATCTTAAAGTGACTAGAGTGTTTAAGAATAAGAGAAGGTTAAAAATGTGTTATAAAAGAAATAAGTATGATCAGTTTGAAAAGAAGACAAATATATTCACTTAAGTAGGAATGAAATATAAATAGGCTCCTTTATTGGAGTAAGATGGGAATCTTAATTTCCTTGATTCTGAGAAAATGTTTATTGGGTTAGGGACAATTATGAAGGGGCAGTCTCAGGCAGAGTAAAGAAAATAATATTGTGATGATTCTTTTAAATCAGAATCTTACAGAGGGAATGGATAATCAAATCAGTGCTGCATTGTCTTCTTACCTTGCTCTTGGTCTTTTTCTACTAGCATCTTTTGTCATAGGGAAGTTAATGTAATTTATGTTTGATAATACATTTTTTATTTAAAGACCTCAGTGGTTCCTTACTGCTGAGAGAGTAAGTCTACAACTACAGAGCAAGGTAATTGTAAATGTGGCTCCAGTTTTCTTTTCAATTTCATGCTCTTTGTATCACCAATAGGTCCTACAGGCACCAGACCACCCTGGTACTCTGAACTGAGCTCCATTTCCCTGAACAACATGAATTTGTGCTTACACTCTGCTTTGACTTCAGCCTTCAAGGCTCTCAGAACAAATGCCATCAACATCTGACTCTTTCTTAGGTGAAGCAATCACTAGTATAATACAATCTATACTGTTTTGAAAATACTTCTGTGTCTGTTACTGTGATTAGTCTGGGAGGTCCTAGAGAGCTTACATATGGCTTTATTCATCTTCATAACTGTTTTCCAGGCACAGTAGAAATTCTGTAAATTATTTTGTAAATGAAGGCCGATGTTTTTTGTGTGTGTGCGTCTGCATGTGTGTGTTTAATTGTTTGCTTAGATTTTTATGACCAGACATTAGTGGACAAAAAGGACTTTAATAAAAATCTCTTAATGTGTAATTTATTTTTTTCAAAGACTGATTTATTTATTTTAGAGAGAGAAAGAGAGAGAGCACGAGCAAGAGAAGGGGAGGAGCAGAGGGAGAGAGAATCTTAACCAGGCTCCAAGTGCAGCAGGGAGCTGGACTTGGGGCTTGATCCTGCCACTCTGAGATCATGACCTGAAATCAAGAGTCAGATGGCTGACCAACTGAGCCAACAGGCACTGCAAAGGTTTATTAATGTGTAATGTAAAAGAAAAATCAAAGTTGCATATCCAACTCAGTTTTCCCTTTAAGGGAGTGACTGTCAAATTTTGCAATTTAAGGTTAATTAAGGTATCAGGGACATGAGAGTCGATGCCATCATTTTTCTCTTTTTTCTTTTGTTTGTTCCATTATATTTATTTGCTTGGTAAATATTAGAGATCTTCTTTGTCTAATCACATCAGTCTTGCTCATACTATATGAGTGACTTAGAACAGACTACATTGATCGGAATGATATTAAGTAACATCTTTGAAGAATTATAATGTTCATTATAAAAATACATATTTTAATTGAAATAAAAGAAGAGTTTAACTATAGAAATCAATAGAGAGATTCTTTAATTAAAATAACATGATATTTTGAAGTAGGAACATTTATTTCCAATTGAATATACATGTCCAAAAGTTTAAAATGTTTTCCAAATATAGACTAAAGTTTTTAGAAACTCACATAATTGAATGTAAGCAAATCAGGAAAGTTCTTAGGCACATACATAAACACACACACACACACACACACAGGTACACATAAAATTTGTTTTTAGATTGTTAGCCTACAAACAACCCCAAAATGTCAATAATGAATAAAAGATAGCCATTTGTTAAGGTGAATACTCAAATATGTATAGTCATAGAAATAATTTATGTGGTTTATGAGTTATCGTCTAGAAAATTAATTTTCCCATCTAATTTTTCTTTTTTAATTTATAGTGGTTACCCATGTCCTTATAAGTTTTGTGTATGTATGTGTGTGTGCATATAATTAATCATCACCCAAGTTGTAATATACATTATTATTCAGTACCCAAATACACACACTTTGTTAGATTTTTGATGAAAGAAAGTATATTTTCAGTATCAGGAAATATTTAACAAAGAATGATTTTGTATTGACAGTTTTGCCTCTAATCACAGATTGTATATTGCACATGCCCATAATTTTTGAACAATAATTTTGGAGAAACCCCTATGTATCATGTCATTTGTAGATACTTAAAAAGTCTGTGACTATAATAACAACAATACATTCCTCTTAACATTAAAACAGTATATTCTTAAGAAGTAGTTACAAGAATAGAGCTTGGTGTAAATGCTCATTCAAAGAAAAGATTTCTTTTCCTTTTTTTTTCTTTTCTGTCTCTTAAGTATTGGTAGACTTTGGAGATCTGTGCTATTGTTTAGCATCTTCTTTTTTTCCCACATTCTTTTCTATGTGAACCTACCAAGTGTCTACCTACCTACCAAGGTTCACATTCTTTTCCATGTGAACCTACCAAGAATGCTCTCACATTTTATTGTGATTTATTTTTCTCAAAACACAAACCAAACCATGTGACCCCACTGTTTAGTAATCCTCAGTGGTTCCTCAGGGCTAAGAGGGCTAACGGGGACAGAGGACTTTTTTTAGGGTTACCTGGATGGCTCAGTTGGTTAAGCATTGGACTCTTGATGTCAGCTCGAGTGGTGATCTCGGGGTTGTGATATCGAGCCCTGCATCAGGTTCCACACTCAGTGAGGAGTCTGCTTGAAATTCTCTCTCCCTTACTCTCTCTTTCCCTACCCACACACTCTTTCTCTCTCTCTAAATAGATAAATAAATAAAATCTTAAAAAAAAGATTCTCTTCAGTCTGGTCCTGCCTGTCTTTCTAGACTTATCTCTCAACATTTGTTGATCAGATGCTTTCCACTTGGGCTATTTGTGGGTCTGCATTAAGCCATGCAATTTCATGTTTCCATGACTTTCCCCTTGTAAACTTCGAAAACTTACATTTTTCAAGATGCAACTCAAAATGCTGTCACTTGCATTCTTCCTCTATCCTATACATATCTGTATGTATAGCCCAGACACCATCAATTCATCTTTATTTTATTAGCGGTATATATCTGATCCATACCTGACTAGGAATGTCTCTAAATCTTTGCATCTCCTTAGAATGCTATACTCAGTATAAAAAGATAGAATGACTGACATTGGGATAAATTAAGTATTTATCTTGCAAAACAATTGCTACTGGTAAGTTTGGACATGAATAATTTAGAATATAGGATTTTTGTGTGTGTTTTTTTGTGTATTTTTTTAATGGGAGTTCGATTTGCCAACATATACTATAATACCCAGTGCTCATCCCATCAAGTGCCCCCCTCAGTGCCTGTCACCCAGTCACCCCAACCCTCCTGCTCACCTCCCCTTCCACTACCGCTTGTTCATTTCCCAGAGTTAGGAGTCTCTCATGTTCTCTCACCCTCTCTGATATTTCCCACTCATTTTCTCTCCTTTCCCCTTTAATCACTTTTACTATTTTTTATATTCCCCAAATGAATGAAACCATTTAGTGTTTGTCTTTCTCCGATTGACTTACTTCACTCAGCATAACACCCTCTGGTTCTATCCATGTTGAAGAAAATGGTGGGTATTTGTCATTTCTAATGGCTGAGGAATATTCCATTGTATACATAGACGACATCTTTATCCATTCATCTTTCGGTGGACACCCAGGCTCCTTCCACAGTTTGGCTATTGTGGACATTGCTGCTATAAATATTGGGGTGCAGGTGTCCTGCCGTTTCCCTGCATCTGTATCTTTGGGTTAAATCCCCAGCAGTGCAATTGCTGTGTCCTAGGGTAGCTCTATTTTTTACTCTTTGAGGGACCTCCACACAGTTTTCCAGAGTGGCTGCACCAGTTCACATCCCCACTAACAGTGCCAGAGGGTTCCCCTTTCTCCACATCCTCTCCAACATTTGTTGTTTCCTGTCTTGTTAATTTTCACCATTCTCACTGGTGTGACGTGGTATCTCATTGTGGTTTTGATTTGTATTTCTCTGATGGCAAGTGATGCGAGCAGATGGCAAGCTCTCGCTTGATGATGGCAAGCATTTTCTCATGTACTTATTGGCCATGTCGATGTCTTCTTTGGTGAAATTGCTGTTCATGTGTTTTACCCATTTCAAGATTGGATTGTTTGTTTCTTTGCTGTTGAGTTTAAGAAGTTCTTTATAGATCTTGGATACTAGCCCTTTCTCTGATATGTCTTTTGCAAATATCTTCTCCCATTCTGTAGGTTGTCTTTTAGTTTTGTTGACTCTTTCTTTTGCTGTGCAGAAGCTTTTTATCTAGATTAAGTCCCAATAGTTCATTTTTGCTTTTGTTTCCTTTGCCTTCCTAGATGTATCTTGTAAGAAGTTACTGTGGCCAAGTTCAAAAAGGGTGTTGCCTGTGTTGTCCTCTAGGATTTTGATGAATTCTTGTCGCACATTTAGATCTTACATCCGTTTTGAGTTTATCTTTGTGGATGGTCTAAGAGAATGGTCTAGTTTCATTCTTCTGCATGTGGCTGTCCAATTTTCCCAGTACCATTTAGTGAAGAGACTCTTTTTTCCAGTGGATAGTCTTTCCTGCTTTGTTGAATATTAGTTGACTATAGAGTTGAGGGCCCATTTCTGGGTCCTCTATTCTGTTCCATTGATCTATGTGTCTGTTTTTGTGCCAGTGCCACACTGTCTTGATGACCACAGCTTTGTAGTACAACCTAAAATCCAGCATTATGATGCCCCTAGCTCTGGTTTTCTTTTTCAATATTCCCCTGGCTATTCGGGATCTTTTGTGATTCCACATAAATCTTAAGATGATTTGTTCCAACTCTCTGAAGAAAGTCCATGGTATTTTGATAGGGATTGCATTAAACGTGTAAATTGCCCTGGGTAACATTGACATTTTCACAATATTAATTCTTCCAATCCATGAGCATGGAATATTTTTCCATCTCTTTGTGTCTTCCTCAATTTCTTTCAGAAGTGTTCTGTAATATTTAAGGTAGAGATCCTTTACCTCTTGGGTTAGATTTATTCCTAGGTATCTTATGCTTTTGGGTGCAGTTGTAAATGGGTTTGACTCCTTAATTTCTCTTTCTTCAGTCTCATTGTTAGAGTATAGAAATGTCACTGATTTCTGGGCATTGATTTTGTATCCTGTCACACTGCCAAATGGCTGTATGAGTTCTAGCAATCTTGGGGTAGAGGCTTTTGGGTTTTCTATGTAGAGTATTATGTCATCGGTGAAGAGGGAGAGTTTGACCTCTTCTTTGCCAATTTGAATGCCTTTAATTTCTTTTTGTTGCCTGATTGCTGAGGCTGGGACTTCTAGTACTATGTTGAATACCAGTGGTGAGAGTGGACATCACTGCCGTGTTCCTGATATTAGGGGAAAGGCTCCCAGTGCTTCCCCATTGAGAATGATATTTGCTGTGGGCTTTTTGTAGATGACTTTTAAGATACTGAGGAATGTTCCCTCTATCCCTACACTCTGAAGAGTTTTGATCAGAAATGGATGCTCTATTTTGTCAAATGCTTTCTCTGCATCTATTGAGAGAATCATATGGTTCTGTTTCTTCTCTTGTTGATATGATCTACCATGAGTGTTGAACCAGCCTTGCATCCCGGGGATAAATCCCACTTGGTCAGGGTGAATAATCTTCTTAATATATTGTTGGATCCTATTGGCCAGTATCTTGTTGAGAATTTTTGCATCTGTGTTCATCAGGGATATTGGTCTATAATTCTCCTTTTTGGTGGGGTCTTTGTCCGGTTTTGGAATTAAGGTGATGCTGGCCTCATAAAACGAGTTTGGAAGTATTCCATCCCTTTCTATCTTTTGAAATAGCTTTAGTAGAATAAGTATTGTTTCTTCTTTAAACATTTGATAGATTCCCCTGGGAAGCCATCTGGCCCTGAACTTTTGTGTCTTGGGAGGTTTTTGATGACTGCTTCAATTTCCTCCCTGGTTATTGGCCTGTTCAGGTTTTCTGTTTCTTCCTGTTCCAGTTTTGGTGGTTTGTGGTTTTCCAGGAATGCATCCATTTCTTCTAGATTGCCCAATTTATTGGCGTAGAGCTGCTCATAATATGTTTTATTTATTTTATTTATTTATTTATTTATTTATTTATTTATTTATTTATTGACTTTATTTATTTATTTATTTATTTATTTATTTATTTAATTTTTTAAAAGATTTTATTTATTTACTCATTATTTATTTTATTTATTTTTTTTCATAATATGTTTTAAAAATCATTTGTATTTCCTCGGTATTGGTTGTGATCTCTCCTTTTTCATTTGTGATTTTATTAATTAGAGTCTTTTCTCTTGTTTTTAATAAGGCAGGCTAATGGTTTATCTATCTTATTAATTCTTTCAAAGAACCAAATCCTCGTTTTGTTTATCTGTTCTATAGTTCTTCTGGCCTCTATTTCATTGAGTTCTGCTTGAATCTTTATGAACTCTCTTCTTCTGCTTGGTGTAGGTTTTATTTGCTGTTCTTTCTCCAGTTCCTTTAGGTGCAAGGTTAGCTTGTGTATTTGTTTTTTTCCAGTATTTTGAGGGATGCTTGTATTGTGATCTATTTCGATCAGGACTGCTTTTGCTGTATCCCAAAGATTTTGAACAGTTGTATCTTCATTCTCATTAGTTTCCGTGAATCTTTTTAATTCTTTTCTAATTTCATGGTTGACCCTTCCATCTTTTAGCAGGATGCTCTTTAAACTCCATGTGTTTGAGTTTCTTCCAAATTTCTTTTGTGATTGAGTTTAACTTTCAAAGCATTATGATCTGAAAATATGCAGGAGACCATCCCAATCTTTCGGTATCAGTTGAGACCTGATTTGTGACCCTGTATGTGGTCTATTCTGGAGAAAGTTCCATGTGCACTTGAGAAGAATGGGTATTCAGTTGCGTTTGGATGTAAAGTTCTGTAAATATCTGTGAAATCCATCTGGTCCAGTGTATCTTTTAAAGCTCTTGTTTCTTTAGAGATGCTGTGCTTAGAAGATCTGTCATTTGCAGAAAGTGCTGTGTTGAAGTCTCCCAGTATTAGTGTATTATTATCTAAGTATGTCTTTACTTTGGTTATTAATTGATTGATGTACTTGCAGCTCCCACATTAGGTGCATAAATATTCATGATTGTTAGGTCCTCTTGTTGGATAGATCCTTTAAGTATGGTTTAGTGTCCCTCTACACCTCTTACTACAGTCTGGGATAAACTTTAATTTATCTGATATGAGGATTGCTACCTCTGCTTTCTTTTGAGGACCATTTGAATGATAAATAGTTCTCCAACCTTTCATTTTCAGCCTGGAGGTGTCCTTAGGTCTCAAATGAGTCTCTTGTAGACAGCAAATAGATGGGTCTTGCTTTTCTATCCCTGTGCCTTTTGATGGGATCATTAAGCCCATTCACGTTCAGAGTTACTATTTAAAGATATGAATTTAGTGTTATCATAATACCTATTCCATCTCTGTTTTGTGGATTATTTCTTTGGACTTCTTTCTTTTACAGAGTACCCCTTAATATTTCTTGCAGAGCTGGTTTGGTGGTCACATATTCTTTCAGTTTCTGCCTATGTTGGAAGCTCTTTATCTCTCCTTCTATTCTGAATGAGAGCTTTGCTGGATAAAGTATTCTTGGCTGCATGTTCTTCTCATTTAGGATCCTGAATATATCCTGCCAGCTCTTTCTGGCCTGCCAGGTCTCTGTGGAGAGGTCTGCTGTTAACCTAATATTTCTCCCCATATAAGTTAGGGATCTCTTGTCTCTTGCTTCTTTAAGGATTTTCTCTTTATCTTTGGAATTTGGAAGTTTCACTATTACATGTAGAGGTGTTGAACGGTTTTTATTGATTTTAGGAGGGGACCTCTCTATCTCCTGGATCTGAATGCCTGTTTCCCTCCCCAAATTAGGGAAGTTCTCAGCTATGATTTGTTCAAATATGCTTTCTGGTCCTGTCCTTCTCGGCGCCCTCTGGAACCCCAATTAAATGTAGATTTTTCCTTCTGAGGCTGTCATTTATTTCCCTTAATCTTTCCTCATGGTCTTTTCATTGTTTTTCTCTTTTTTCCTCAGCTTCCTTCCTTGCCATCAACTTGTCTTCTATGTCACTCACTCTTTCTTCAACCTCATTAACCCTCGTTGTTAGGACCTCCAGTTTGGATTGCATCTCATTTAATTGATTTTTAATTTTGGCCTGATTAGATCTAAATTCTGCAGTCACGAAGTCTCTTGAATCCTTTATGCTTTTTTCTAGAGCCACCAGTAGCTTTATAATTATGCTTCTGAATTGGTTTTATGACATCGAATTATAATCCAAATTCTGTAACTCTGTGGCAGAGAATAGTGTCTGATTCTTTCTTTTGTGGTGAGTTCTTCTTTCTAGCCATTTTGCTCAGTGCAGAGTGGCTGTATGAGCAGGCTGAGTGAAGAATATCCAGCACGACCTAACTAAATTTCACCCAGATGATTCTTGTTAGAAGCGAAAACCATTCTCTCTGTAGCATTCCAGCTGTTCTCTTTTTAAATCTCAGGTCGAATTCGTAGGTGTTCAGGATGGTTTGAAAGTTATCTAGGTAAGTTGGTGGGGCTGGGTAAGTTGAGGACCCTACTCCTCCACTATCTTGCCCTGCCCCCATCAGGATGTTTGTTTACACCTCTTCTTAATCCCCTATATGTAGGAAGACTCTCTTTATACCCACCTATACCCTCATATTTATGTTTACAAGCTTATAAATTTTTAAATACGTAAATATTCCTTCCACTTTGCTGACAATTATGTATTTAAGCTCAAATTCAAGAAGTCAGAGGCAATAGAATGATATGATCATAAATATGTATACCTAATATATTTTATATACAATTTATACATGTTATATACACACAAATATTATGTATATATAACATACACATATCAAACACATATATAGTATGCATACATATCACAAAAAACATATGTATGTGTTATATATATTATTCTTTTTATATATACTTGTCTTTTCAATGAATTTATGAGGATTAGATATATTCAAATTAATAAGCTATAAAAATATTCAGGATATAGTAAGTAGCATGGATCATAAATGTGGAAATTGACAGGCTAATTGAACCATAATAGAGGCAGGCTTAATAGATTGTGAAAATAGAAACATAGATAGATAGATAGATAGATAGATAGATAGATAGATAGATATAATTTGTCATAAATATACCTAACACTTTTTCATTATTTTCACAAGTTAAAATTCACCATATTGTTAAAATGTTACTAAGTTCTTGAAGATATTTATACTAGAGTTTGTAGCCATTGTCATTTATGATACTGTCCCTTTATTTTAATCTAAACATTCCTCTTCAATATCTAGATATTTTTCTTAGGCTCATATTTTGAAAGTCAATGTAAATAACTTCTGTTTTGACCAATAACATAAAGTTACTTCAAGGTAATTATTCAAAACATTTTCAGTATTATTTAAACCAATGGTTTCTAAACAAAGGTGCTTTTACCCTCAAGCAGACCTATAACAATGTTTATTTTGTCAATCTTGGGGAGGGGGTGCTACTGACATCTAGCGGACTGAAGCCAGGGATGCTCTTAAATATTCTGCACCACACAGGACAACTTCCCACATTTGACCCAAAACTTTGATATTGCCAAGGTTGGGGAACCATGCTTTAAGTAAGTTGTGTTAAGTCCCACATCTAGAGAATCATTGAAGATCATTAAAAGAAGTAGCTCAAATTCCTTTGTGACCTAAGTAGCATTAAGTAGAATCAAGTTCCATTATTACTTTATATTTCAAAATCATTAAAAAAAAAAACAACTTTCAAAACCTCCACCCAAGTAATGGTATTTTTCATTTCTTTCTAAATTTGTTGATTTGGGGCATATTATCATGTCTTAATAATTCATTACATTGGGATCAAGTCCTTTTGTTCAGGTCCATGACCGAGGACCCAGAGCTTGTTTATTGTAATCTACTCTTTCCTGAAAAGCATCTTGTGAAAAGGGTAGAATAGAACTTGGGAGCTACTCTAGAACCTCTGACCTCTCTAGGCAACATTCTAAGTTATGCTATGTAGACCAAAAAAAAATTGTTTTCCTTAGAAAAAGTACTTCTAACCTTCTTTAGCATCTAGTTCAAATCAGTTGAAATGATTGAGGCAGTGTATAGTGAAAAGTAAACCAGGATCACTGACATCCTTAATTTGTTCTCAACATGAGATGTATTAAACTAAATGATTTGTTGCCACAACACGAAAATATTATGAGTAAACTCCAAAAGAGTTGTTCTGTTCAAGTTCATTGCAAATTATGTTGTATTTGGAGTAAAAAATATGTTCTTTTTTTATTAAAGATTTTATTTATTCATGAGAGACAGAGAGAAAGAGAGAGAGAGAGAGAGAGAGGCAGAGACACAGGCAGAGGGAGAAGCAGGCTTTATGCAGGGAGCCTGACATGGGACTCGATCCCATGTTTCCAGGATCAGGCCCTTGGCTGAAGGCAGCACTTAACCACTGAGCCACCTGGGCTGCCCCTAAAAAGTATGTTCTGAGTCTCACACTTAGTATATTTATAATTAGCTTCTTAATCAGTTTATTAAATGTGGCTCTAGTAACATTTTAAGTTCCCTTTTAGATCTATTTCTGTGATGAATGTCACATAAAGTCTCACATATGTTAGTGTGTATGTATGTATCTTGGACTATGCATATATATGGTGCATATATGTCTGATGTATATTTGATATGTACAAATATATATGATATGATGTGTGTATATATATATATATACACACGTATATATGTACTTAAAGTGGCTATAAATATAATATTTATATATATTGACTTTAATATACCTAAAGAATAAGTATACAGTAAGGGATGCTGAATACTTGTGTCACAGTTGTCTATTCCTTTATGGGAAACCATATTCTGAATTAGCAGGGAGGTAGCTTTGTAGTAGATATTGAGTTAAACTTTTGTTTGCTGATTCATACATTTTAACTAAAAAACTACATAGACATTATTTTAATATACTATTATAAAAACCCTAATCTTCATTGATGATGGATGGTTTTATTCAGTGAAAACAAACATGTTTAATCCATATTACCTGCCTTCAAGGAAGATATAATTTGTTGCAGTATATTGTCAACAGACTATTCCAATACAAGTCAGAATAAAGAATGTCTTGTAATAGAGTTAGAAGTAAAGCAAAAATAGATTGGAGTAATCATATCTGATTGGGTTTAAAACAATCATCATTAAGAAGATGACTTTTGAGCTAGGTTTTGAAGAATTAGGAAGATTTCCATAAATGAAGGATAAAGGTAGCAAGTTGCAGTTTCAGGCAACATATTCTTTCTTATAGTCAATTAAATTTAACTTCTGATAATGCATTTTGTTTTTTTACAAATTTTCAATAAAAATGTGAGATTGTAGTTTATCATAATCTGATTATAATACATGAGAGTAAATTCAGATAAATTGTCACTGCCTCTGTACTCTAATTTTTAGAATCCATGCCATTTCTTAACCTAAGTTAGCTCATAGTAAAATCATAAACATTTTGAAAATTTCTAAAAGTAAATACTTTTGATTCTAATTTTTTTATCACATAAGCATGTACTTTGTGCTGTATTGCAGTTAGTAAATTTATTTCTCTTTGCTTTCTCATGGCCTCTAAGCACATGAAAAAGAGACTCTACAGTTTCATTTCAGTTTATATATGACATAGCAGTGCAAATTAAGGATGGAGTGGTAAATAGAGATCAGTTCATGCACAGCTATATAATTAAGTTAAAAATTCTAAAGTTAATACTGAGAGAGTAGGGGATATTTAGAATAGGGAAACCAAATAGGATAATGCTATTGGGTAAGAGATGGTTGTAGGAAAGACAGAGGTAACTGCACAGAATAAACATAGGAAGTACAGGGAATATAAGTTATGATAGTATGAGCATAGACAAGTAGGAAAGCAGAGATTATAGAGGACTTTTGGGCTTGAGTTTCAGAAGCTGGATTGAAGCAGGTGTCCTCTGGAAGTGGTGAATGGAACAGGACAGAGGCAGGAAAATGAGGACTCCTCTTTCTGACATGCTGAAGGTGAGAGATCTCTGTATACTTAACAGAAATACTCAAGTTCAGGAAAAAAAACTGGGCTTGAAATATAGGGGCACACATCGTTAGCATATAGTTGACATCTTATATGGTAGGAATAGATGTGAATACAAAGGAAAAATGGCTGATAGGAGAAGGCAAGAGAGCCTGGTTTAGATGCCCCCAAACTCTGAAATAATTAGGACCTTTTCTTCTGACACTCTCTATCTCTATCACTTGTTACTTCTTTCCAGGCACACTTTCTCCCCCAGGATGCACAGGGTCAATATAATATTGCATTATTGGTACTAAGTGACTTACCTCCTGTCTTTCATTTATAAGGGCAAACTTCTCACGTCCCCAAAAAGATCAATAGATCACATTGGGCTGCTTCTACCAGTCCTTACTATGCTGGGTGCTAATTTATGTGACTCTTCCCAGGTAGTTCAAAGGCTCTGAAGAGGAGATGAACTGGGTTATGTTGATCCTACCTACCCAGGAGGTAGGTAGAAGGCTGATATTAGAAGACTATATTCCCAATTCCTCGCAGGAGATGAAGCATTAAGGCTGTACCAGCAGAAGTGGTCTCTTAAAATGTTTTAATCCAATTAATTATGCACTAACAAATGACTACTGTTGGGCATTCCATTCCCTGGAGGATGGGCAAAGAGAACTCTGCTTATACTTCCTGTGAACATCTCTCAGATTATGCTATGATAGAATCTGGCTCCCCTGTAAGGCAACATAACCTGTTCTAAGTGTCAGGAAATATTCCAGCCTAACCACCTGCAAAATTACAATGAAGGCAGAGAATAGTGCTATAAGTGTGTGTCTGATTTCCTTTCCCCTTCCCCAGTGGTATTCCTCTCCTGTGACTATGGGTACCCTCTCACTACATGATATTTTGCACCCCCATGGCTTTAAATAAACTCTGGATGGTGATGATTTCCAAGTGAAGAGCCCAAGCTTTTGCCACCTCTCTCATCACATACTATTTCTTCAAGTTTGGACTCTTATCGCCTCCTTCTTTCTTAATGTCACTGTGATATTGATATTGAATATCTAATAGACATCTTAGTTGTATGCATATATCAAATACCTGACTCTTGATTCTACTGCCCCATCATTTACCTGTAGCTCAAGCCAACATACTGACAGCATCCTCGATTTGTCTCCTTTCCTCTCAAACACAGCGATCTGATCAACCTTTAAACTCAACATTCAAAACTATACAGTTTTAAACTCAACATTCAAACTATAGTCTCAATCTAATGAAGACCACTTCTGCTGATACAGCCTTAATGCTTCATCTCTTGCAAGGAATTGGGAATATAGTCTTCTAACATCTGCCTTCTACCTACCTCCTGGGTAGGTAGGGTCAACATAACCCAGTTCATCTCCTCTTCAGGGCCTTTGAACTTGCTGGTCTATTTGCATAATATTTTTCCCCTTTACATCTTTGCGTGGCTCATTCCCTTAATGAATTTAAGTCTCTGCTCAGATGAGACAACTTCAGAAAGAGGTAGAATGATTGCCCTTTGTGAATTGTCCCCCACCCTCATCACTTTTTGTCTGGTGTCTCTGTTGTTTTTTTTTTTTTTTTAAGATTTTATTTATTTATTCATAGAGACACACAGAGAGAGAGGTGTAGAGACACAGGCAGAGGGAGAAGCAGGCATCATACAGAGAGCCTGACGTGGGAATCGATCCAGAGTCTCCAGGATCACGCCCTGGGTTGCAGGCGGCGCCAAACCGCTGTGCCCCCGGGGCTGCACTGGTGTCTCTGTGTTTTCATCAGAGTATTGACATTTTATTATATGTTTATTTTTATTTTTATCTGTTTGTCATCTGCCTCCTTCAATTATGTAAGTCCTATGAAGGCAAGGACCTTTCCTTCTCCACTTCTGTATCCAAGGTCTTAAAATATTACCTGAATATGAATATTCAGAGTTATTTGTTTGGTGAAGGAATGGAATATTCAATAGATTTAAAATTCAGGTCTTTTATGTTTGACATGACTCTACCTTAAACCTTTACGATTCCATTGGAAGGAATATAGGCAAAATATTTAAGGATGATGGAAGGCCAAATATAACAGCATTCTCTGATTAGTTCCATTAATGATCTTACACATTTGCCTGTGAAAACCTGCTTCTCCTAAGTGAGCATTCAAGTTTTATCTGTTGCCTTTATGTTTGTATTAAGAGTCTTGAAAGAATGCAACCAGACTGCCTTCTTCCTAAGAGTTTTATTTCCTCATGCTGAATGTAGGACTTTTATATTTAGAAGCACAAACTCTTTCCTAATTATATACAACCCACTGTTCTAAATTTTGCATGCCACTTTGCAGTTTAGTGCTATGCGATTTACTTGCTACCAATTTTGGTGTCAGAAATTTGACATTTAGATTGCTTTTGAAAAGTAATGGTAAAGTGGATTTTGTACTGAATGAAACTTAGCATCTGCTTTCTTGGCTTCTTCTTAATTGTTTGTTTCTTTCACTTATGTCTAATGATCCACCCACAAAGTCATGATACTAGGTCAAATACTCACCAGGACTTAGAAATTAAGAGAAAATATTTTTTAACCCTCAGTAAGCTAATTTTCCTGAGATATTTTTCACAGAAAACAAAGAAGTAGAATACAAATTTTAGAGTTTGTTAAATAAATGCCTACACATTAATACACACTAATTAAAGACATTGTAATTTATAGAAAGAACCTAGCAGAAGTGTTGGTTTATTATGGATTTCTACCATTAACTAGATTCATATCATGGTTTGGAATTTTAACTAACAAATGAATTATCCCCTAACTATTGAACAGCATCACTTATATTTGTGGTTATATGTTGGGTCTCTCTCTCTCTCTCTCTACCTCCCTCCCTCCATCTATAAATATATCTGTACACATAGGTATACACATACCTGTATGTGTGATATATATAATTGTGTGTAACTATAAATATTATAAATATTCAATCAACAAAGCATTTAATTAAAATTCATAGCAGTTAAAATGGACAAAAATTCAAATCTTCTTGTTTTGCTTACTGCCTGTTCTTCTACTTCTATTCACTAATTCATAAAATTGAGTTTGTGGGCATTATGTTAAAATACTGCAAAGAGTGTATGGTAAAATATGGTAATATCTTTTAATAGGACATAAATAACAATATTATTCAAAATTTCCCTTAGGACGTTACCTAATTTTAGTTGTACTGTGAGGCAGCTTGAAAAAGGGCAAACTCATTAAAGGACTTCATTGTGAATATTTTTCCAACCTGTAAAATAAGATTGAAATTACTTTATTTACAGTTTTGTCTTTGAGCTATTTTTTTCCTTTGTTGTAAAAGAGAGCAGCTGGTGATATTCCCAAATGTTAGCCTAACTTGAAACATTCTCACACTCCTTTTTGCTTGTTTGATATTATCTTTAGATATCACAGCTACATAATAAGAATCTCTTTTGGCATATGAAAATTAAAGATGTGAAGGGCTCAAATACACATTCTAGAGTATAGGCAAGTACATTTCTCTTACAAAAAATCATATTTGACATTATTCTTATTTTCCATTAATTCCATGATTTCTAAGCTAAAACTTTCATCTACTGTTTACAGAATACAATCCAATTTTGCACATCATCACTGTCAATTTTACATTTGACTAAGATGGGCAATATATGTTGCTGCAAATGGCAAGATATAATTCTGAATTATAAATGGCTGAATTATAAATGGCTGAATAATAAATGGCTGAATAATATTCCGTTGTATGTATATATGCTATTCCTCTTTATCCATTCATCTATCATTGGACACTTGGATTGCTTCCATATCATGAATTGTAAATAATGTTGCAATAAACGTAGAGGTGCGTAATCTTTTTGAATTAGTGTTTTCATTTTCTTTGAATAAATACCCAGTAGTGGAGTTACTAGATCAAAAAAGAATGAGAGATTGCAATTTGTAACAACATGGACAGACTCAAAGTGTATAATGCTAAGTAAAGTAAGTCAGACAGAGAAAGGCAAACACCTAAGATTTTGCCCATTTGTGGAATTTAAGAAACAAAATAAACAACAAAAAAATCCACAAAAACCAGATTTTTATTTTTATTTTTTTTAAAGATTTTATTTATTTACTAATAGAGACAGAGAGAGAGAGGCAGAGACACAGGCAGAGGGAGAAGCAGGCTCCATGCAGAGAGCCTGACGTGGGACTCGATCCAGGGTCTCCAGGATCACGCCCTGGGCTGCAGGCGAGGCTAAACTGCTGCGCCACCAGGGCTACCCAAAAAAACAGATTTTTAAATTCAGAGAACAAACTAGTGGTTGCCAGAGGGAAAGTGGGTAGAAGGTTGAATGAAATAACTGAAGGAGATTAAGAGTACATTTATAGTGATGAGAACTGAGTAATGTATAGAATTGTTGAATCATTGTATTATATTGTACACCTAAAATTAATATAACACTGTATGCTAATTATACTTCAATTTAAGACAATTTATGAATAAATTAATGGGCTATATAATATTTTTTCAAAGTAAGTAAAAGATTTCAGGTTGTTTTGGTTTTGTTTTTACAGGAAAGAATGTGATAACCTGATTATGTCTTCAATAATTTTGTTTCTTGGTACATATTCTTCCCATAATTTTCAACTATCTCAAATTTTGTATCTTTTTTTTGAAAGAAAGATCTTTATACATTACTCAGTGCTCACCACCATAAATATAGTCACCATCTGTAGGCTCACCTGTAAAGAAAACTATTTCTGGTGTTTGATATTTGGCATGCAAAATGATTATAAAATGACGTTCTTACTCCAAATCTTCTTTTACAATATTTTTCAAAACATATCAAGCAAACATTCAGTAAGTATAAATTCAAATAGATCCTTTTATTGTAAAAAATGTTCAGTTGCATGATTTAGTTTATTATTTTCTTTAATGATAAATTATACTGTCATTAATATTTGTTCATAATTTTTGGCAATTTCCTCTGCTCTCCTTCTGCTGTAGAATATTTCTCTGTGTCTCATTTCCCTTTGGCCAATTCTTACTCCATATAAGCTGCTAATCCTTATTATCAATCTAAACTAGAAAGTAGAAAAAAGAAGGGAATTGAATGCACATCACTCAATACATTCTGTTTTTGTTATTTTCTATTAAAGCTACCCTACTCAAATAATAATTATTTCTGAATTTTTACACAAAATGGAAGTTATACAGATGAAATACAACTTTCTTCTTGCATTAGCTGGGATCCTTTTTCTTTTCTTGTTTTTGTTTTACAAATGCAAGAAATCCACTTGAAGTAGCAAACAATCAAGAACTTATATAACAGTAATGTCTCATGGTTTATTATGACTTTAGGCAAGGCTTGGTCCAGTGGATAAAACAATTTTGCTATTTGCCTTTCTCCATCTCCTGTATTTGCCTTCATCTGTCATGGCATCATTTGGAGGCACACTGTCTCTGAAGTGGGGAAATGGCTTATGTAGTCCTTATAGCAGCCCCATGTATATACACCTCTGTAGGTGGTTCTTACTGCTTAAAATTTAGAAATTTTTTTCACAGGAAAATTATTGGAATTGAATAGTTAAGAAATCTATTAAGAACTTGAGAAAATTGTGTTGGCTAAAAAGCCATATAGTTGAGAGAAAAGTCTTTTTGGTGTAAACCTAAACTCATATGGTGGTCCCCCATACTTGCATAAGAAACTGTGAGAATAGTATAGTCCCAACTACATCACATTCAACAAGACCCACTTCAGTATGTTCTGTATGTGAAAAGAAGAGAGCAGTGAGCTATCTGGTGACAACAAAACCAGACTTACAAAAAATGCTGGGATTCACCAACATTTATGTTTTTGCATTTTCCTGGACACACAGCTAGATAGCATTTCCCCTCTTATTTCATCTAGATGGGGCATGTGACTGGCTCTTGCCATTGGAATGTGAAATGTCTCATGTGCAGGACAAGGTGGTTGAGCTTACTCTCAACTCTTTCTAGTTTTTTTTCTCCTTTCTTATCTGCTGGCTGGATGTGACAGCCATTAAAGAATGCTATAAGACCTAGAATATGACAGAAAAGAACCAGGTGCCTCAGTTGTTCCATCGAGAAGAGTCCTGGTTACACATATCAAGCTGTGATGTATGTAAGAAATACCCTTGTATTTGTGTTAAACCACTAAAGTTTGGTGTAATTAATTTGATTTTTTTTTGGTTTTGTTTTACTGGTGATCTAGAAACTCAAAGGAAATGGAAAGAAGAGAAATCTGGGTAAATATAGCAACGTGTGATAAACCTAAGAGAATAAGTGCATGAAACAGAAAAAAAAAAAAGCAATAAAAATGGGATATATGAACTAAGTCACATTTGATTCCTTGAAAAGATGATAAGGTATAGGACATTGGCATTACAGATTATTAAAGAAAGGGAGAAAGGCAAAGAATAAAACATAACATGGAGAAAAGCAAAGAATAAAACATAACACAGAGAATTAAAGATTAATGGAAGATAAAATTTGAGCATCTTAAAATATGACCTAAAACTGTATGTCTGATCCACTGAATCATGAATTAGATTTTCAGTGACAAAACAATAACAATTGTTAAAATATTAGCCAGTGGTTTATTTTATTTTCAAATGGAAAATGCCATAAACAGTTTTGCTTTTCTCAGTGGAAAGTATTTTTATAGTTTTAGAAAATGTTCTCCCACAAAATAAGAGCATTTTTCTAAAGTACACATCTGAAAGAATGAAATTTAAAATTTTTAAAAATATAGACAGATGTTGTAGCAAATAAACAGACATATTTTTCCATCACTGCCTGTGAATAATTATATTATATCAATCAACAATAGATTAAGCCTATAGGATAAACTTGATGTGTTATGGGAAAGGGAGATGGAAGATTTTATTATTTCAGAGTTTTAAGTAAATATAAAATTGAATTATACATTTTTCCTGCTGTTTGCCTTTATTCTTTCAGAGCCATTTATTGGAGACCAATTGTATTCCAGGCACTCTGCTACACATTAGGATATAATATGAAGAAGATACCTGTCCTTGTGACTTCTACTGTTCTCTTCTTAACCCCAAATATGATCTCATGCACATAGAGCCTGATGCAGGCCCAGATGTCTCCTCAGCTAGATGAAGGCAATTATTCCGATACATGAGTTAGAATTTTATGACTTTATAATGTAGCTGTTTGGGTGTGAACAATAGAGTCTAGACTGTATTCTTTCATTTCTGTCCTGGATTCATTTCTGTCCTTAAATGTTCTATTGACTGTGCTTAATCTCCTCTATAATTTTAACTGTGTATCCGACTCTTTTAATGTCCCATGTTGAATCCTCTAGATCTGACCTGTCTCTAGGACTTTTTGCTCATTATTTTCCAACTCAAGTGCATGTTGTGCTAATCAACTGTTTGAATTCTGACCCACTTCCATTGGAGCAACCATTCCTGAGTTGCTGCATCTCTCACATCATGCCCCAGCACTTCCTATTAATGATGATGGTTGAGACACTAGAGGCACCTTTCATGCACAGCCTGGGAGTTCAGTCTGTGGAATGAACCTTTCACCAATGAGATCACTGCAATTGTTATCTCAGGACACCCTGAGATGTACTCGGTTGGGCCTTTGAGAATGAGTAAGCAGTCATGCTTGATGGCAAGCAGTGGTCAGCCCAGTCATAGAGACTTTATTGGTTTGATTGACCCCTTTTCTCTCCCTTTCCTTCTATGAGACTTTAGTCCCTAGTAAAGTAATAGTACAGGAGCCTTAGCCACATGATGAGCTTTCTAGGCAATCCAGATGAAGAAATTCTTCCTTCCTACTGATTCTGTAAATAGATTTTATCTCTGGAACCTAATAAATCCCTCCTCTCTCCTTGGCCTCACCTGACTTACTACAGGCTGAGTTGCCACAAAGCTGTGAAGTTTAGGGTGTTCCAAGACACAAGCTTTTCTAAAGCCTACTGCCTAATATGTCCACATGACCTACTGATATAAACTGGAAGTTCCACAAAAACTAGCCCTACTTCAGGCTAGCTATTACACTGTCATTTGGCTTTCAACATGGTCCAATCTCTTGAAAACTGCCCACCTTTACTACCTGCCCTTTTTCAGATCCAACTATGGTATGTTCCAACACTACTGAACCATTAAAATTGTCCTTACTAATTTCCCCAGTGAGCTCCTCATAGAAATCCAGTGGACACTATTCTGGCCTTATTTTGCTTTCCTTCCTCACTTTTTAAAAACATTACTAATCATTTCTTCCAATAAACACTCTTCCCTTGTCCTCTCCAAAGCCATGCTATCTTGATTTGTCTTACCATTCTTTTCCAGATTTTGTTCTGACTCTTCCCTAGGTACTTATTACTCCAGATATTTTCATTTTTATTTTAGTTTTTACTTTCTTTTATTTTCTATTCATGTATGAATCCTGTGTAATGTTACATAGTCCTCATGATATTTATTACTATCTATTTAAAGTTGATTCCCAAATACGTACATAGAGTTTATATTTCTTTCCTAATTTCTAAATATGTATATCCAACTATTAGCATCTTTCCTTGAATGTTTTCAAATGGAAACACATTTGAATATGTCTAAAAGAGAATTTATCCTCTTTTCCCCCAAATCTTTCTTTAGTTTTCTTTCACAGTTGATGGTACTGCTCTCCATCCAATCTGCCAACCCATAAACCTATAAATTATCCTGTTAATTTCCTTTTTCCAATACTTTCTCAGACTTGATCAAATAAACTAACTTTGATTTTCTAAATATCTTTCAACTATATTATTTCTATTTTCTTCCAAGTTTAAGTTCCTTGTTATGGCTCATAAAGCCCACCTTAAACTTCCTTAGTCTCACATATTATCACCTCTAGTCACAGACTTGACTCCAGTCATTTTAATATTCTTTAAATTCCTCTAATGTACTGAGCTCTAATAGGGCTTTCACATGTGTTCTATCTAACTGGAATATTTATTCCCTTTCAATCTCCCTCATCCTTCCACCTTGTCTTGTGGAATATAACATTCAGAAGTTGGGTAGAAGTGTTCCTCTTCACCACCATGCTCCTGCTTTTTATTTATTTTTTGTTTTAAATATTTTATTTATTTATTCATGAGAGACACAGAGAGAGAGGCAGAGACACAGGCAGAGGGAGAAGCAGGCTCCATGCAGGGAGCCTGATGTGGGACTCAACCCCGGGACCCCAGGATCACGCCTGGGCCTAAGGCAGGCTCTCAACCGTTGAGCCACTAGAGACCCCACTTTTTATTTTCTTAACCTTGTTGGCCTTAACAATAAGATTTATGATTAGTCAAGGTTGTGACTTCTCTCATTTCAGGACATTTCTTCATAAGAAATTTAATCCCAATATTAATCCCTGCTCCTTCTTTCCCTCCACAATTAAGAATATTTAATCTTGTTTCCAATGAAGACAACCTAAAATCACATCCAGTTACTAAAAATGCCTTAAGACTACAGTTTAAGTTGATGTCTCTTCTTTTTAGTTCTATAACAATGCTGCACTGGTATTTTCCCCTATGCGAATGAAACAGAAAATGCCACAATCACTGCATGATGTACATACATAGTAGAGAAGTGAAGTAGAAAGGTAAAAATAAAAATAAGGTACAGTAAGCTGGGGAATGCAAGAAGTTCCAGTTATATTTCATGTAACAGTTATAAGTAACAGTTATAAACAAACAGATATATGTTTTTGACTTTATTCCTCTGTTATACCTATTAGTACTATGTCCTTAATATTCAGTTATATTTTCAGTTGGTATGTTTCTTTTGCAAACAGGGTATCCTCAGATTTTCATCTTTGTGTCATCGAGGTTCACTGTGCCCAATGTAATGTTGAAGTTTTTTATTGAACAATTTGAACAACTTATAAAGACTGATTTTTTGTAACTTTTTAAAATTGGAAGTCTTCCAAAAAACAAGAAATTTTTAAAACAAAGAAGGATTTAAAAATGTTTTGCAATTTTATTCTAGAAATTACTTCAGCATAATTCATCAATTATTATTGCATGCTAAAAAAATGACCAAAATAATAAAGAAATAGACAAAGAAATCATCCAGAAGGATCATGCAATAGTAAAATAAATCAATACTGCGTATCATCTGTAGGTTTTCTTATTGTTCTATCAAATTATTTTATTATCTTCCATGAAGATATAAATGATATGGAGACACCATGTTTGTAAGTTTTAAAAACTCTTATTTTTATTAAACAGTTGAGAATTCAGAATTTTTAAAATTTTTTGTCCATGATGTCAATGAGAAAAAATTTTTAAAAATTACAAAAGAAGAAATTTCACATGAGATAAATGCAGAGACCCATAGCAGACTCAGCTTCTAATAATGATAATATTGATTGTATTTTATTAGTCTTCATATAATGCTAACCTAAATGAACTTTCTTAAAAATGTAAAAAAGTTGAGCAATCTTTATTTTATTTTCTCTGAGAAATCAGAATAGGGGACAGGTTTTGAGGAAAGTGGAATATTTTAAAGAGCTGTTGAGATGAAAGGGAGAGAAAGATAAGGCAAAAGCAATTAAGGATTGTTTGGTTGTTGTCACTGATCATCAAATTATAGATATACCTTCCACCCTGTTCTATGCTTTTCTCCCCACAAAAAATACTGTTGCAATAATGCCTTTATGCTTATTTTATTAATGCTGAGCTCTCAGATACAGAAAAATGGAGCCTGATATCCTCTCCTTACCAGTTCTTTACCTCCCCCTTAGAAGAAGCAGGAAGATTTGTCTTGTTCCCGGAAAGGAAAATTTGTTTAGTTGCAAGAGAAAAGTCTTATTCTAGATTTAAAAGGTCCCTCAACCATGAAGAACAAATTTTTGGGAAGTAGCTTTTGATGATTTCTTCCAAATTCTGAAGTACTTGAAAGCTCACAGACACAAAAACTTTAAGTCTGTCAAATTTTGAGGATACAGCTTTTCTCGTCTCTGTGTTGATAAGAACTTGAGGAGTTAAGATACTCATTTAAATTCTTAATTCCTTTCCATAAATCTTGTACTTTTTTGATAAGTGGGAATTTGAAATGTGGGGTTGTATCTATAGAATGTGCCTAATGTCTTCATGTAATTGTTAATAAAGTTCATTCTCATTATCAAAGAGATATAGTTGGATTGATAAATAATATGGTCAGCCTAGAATTTTTATGGGATTATAGAATTCTATAAAATGCTCCCATAAGTCAGTTCATCACTAGACAGACACTTTCATGATCACTTTAGGCAGAAGGAAATGTAAATTGGACAAACTATTATGCTTATACAATCAGGATTAACTGATACCTTCTTGGGACAAGTTGTATAATTATCTTCTTTAGTTCAGATATTTCTACACATGGTTGTAATGAAGAGTTAACGATGTTTATTGTAGAAGTTGAGAGCAGCTGAATGGATTAAATTAGATAATTACCAGCTGTTACTCACTTCAAAAATTGGCTGGAACTCAGAAAAGAGCCACTTACATGGCCTAAGAGAGTTGTATGACATGGTTAGATACTCAGGTGTCACACAGAAATACAATGGCTGTGGTCTTTCTCCATATTAAAAAAGGGAAAGAAAGATTTATCAAGTGAAGGAATTTGGTGAAGATAATATTCAACTTTTATGAGGATTTACAAGCTTCATTTCCAATCTCAGTACTAGAATCATGGGATTTTGATAATAATCATGATTATTTTGGATTAACAGCTATATGTAAATTGGATAGCCAGCTTTCCAAATCCCTTTATGGACTTAAAAATATATATACACCGTATCAACACTCTGTTAAAGAGTTACATGATTGTTCTGAACTACCGCTGATAATATTTTTATATTTTTGTCATTTATGATTACATTTCTGTATTTCTTTCTTTTGTTTTTACATTTCTGTATTTCTGTCACTGCTGATTATATTTCTAGGAGTGCTGGTTATTTCTTAGCACTACTGATTGCAGAGATGTGGGCAATTTGTAGTTTCCACCATAATAATTAGTTCTCCTTTGATGGCATATTTTCCCACTGTCATTGTTTGTATAGTGTGGTACTTGTTGACTTTTTTGAGATGTAGGTGAATAAATTGCTATTCATAAGGAAATGTTCAAGTGCTTCCATTTATGATGTAAATAAATAAGTTGTGATAGAGGAAATTTAGTTGATCATAGTAATTTATTAAATCAGTATACCACACATACCTATACTGATATATTTCAAAAAAAAGTTTTAAAATCTATCAATTATGCCAGTGAACTTTAAGTAATGACTTCAGCTTTATTATATAATAAACAAGTGTTGCAAGTGTAGGAGGCAGGACTATTTCATTCATTACCTTAGTAACGAGTTCTCTTGTTTAGTCTAGACCTGGATTTAATAAAAGCTTTAAGTGTGGGAAATTTCAAAGTGTTCCTTTTAACTTTACAAATTGTGTTCTGTTTTCCAGAACCACAATTATTTGATTAAAATGACTTCAACTTGAGTATGCATCAGAGCCAAAAATTAAAATCTGAAAATTTGTCATGTACAAATGAAGACTCAACACAATGCAATTTTTGTTCATTGGGACTGTTTATAAGCTGCTGAATAATGGGGTCAATTCTTCTCTCTTTGAAGGGCATGTGAGTTCAAGTCCGTGGGATAGTCAGCTTCACAATTTTTCTATATTTAGTGTTTCAATTTTCATTCAAAGATGTCACATTAGTTCTCAAATTATATCTCTTCATATAGACACATAACAACTTATACTAGAATATCAATTAATATAGGAAAAAATTAGAATAAACTAAATAAAGCATTGACTATGTCCTGAAGAGATGAGTTAAGGAAATTTTTCTAAGTCTTTTTTCAATAATAAAAGCATTTTCATTTACATTGAGCTTCACAAGTTGTTTCTTTAGGATAGTATAGCACCTGGGCTTTGGTATAAATTCATATGAAGCCATACCACATATAGTAGAGCAGAAAGAAGCCCAAAAATTTATGCTGAACTATTGCAGTGAAAAAATCCAAAATATAAACTAGGTCATTCTCCCATATTTGTTTTACAGCAGGATGTCTCTCCCAATTAAATAAAACCATCATCGTGACCCAGAGCACATTCAGATTTGTCTATAAATCTCCAATTGTAGCTCCAGCTTTAGTTCTTTAAGGGGAGATAACACAGTCTTCAATTTTAAGAGTATAAATCAACAATTAGTAGGTTAAATATTTTGTATTTAATATGATATGATCCAAAGTTTCTGTAAGTCAATAAAATCTTCTCCATCATATCTAATTATCTCATGATATGCCCTCTTCCACTCAGACTTGTACTTTGCACATACTAAGCATATTGACTCTGGTGTTTGTTCATGATATACACTTATTAATATTCTGTTTTTATTCACAGTCCATCTGGCTGCCCACTTCTGCTGCAAGGCATCTCTGACCACATGTCTTTAAATCTCATTGTGCTTTCCAGAATGCTCATGGAGCCCTGATAGATATTACTTTCTTCTTTCTCACAATTCTACTGCCTTCAAGTAACTCAGATTTTCAATGATCTAAAAATGGCCACTTGATATAAAACTTGGACATGTGATTATAAAACAAAGAGATTATATTTTAATATGGAAATCCCTCTCTTAATCTTTATTTTTCTCTACAATCAACCACTACATACCATTTGTATTTGCTTATTATCTTTTTTTCCCCTATAGGTTGTAAAGTCTACAAGTGAGACTGTTTTATTCATTACTGATTCCCCTAAGCCTATCATGGTACCTGATGTTATTCCATAAATATTTTCTGGTTTATTGAATGAAAGTCAATAAACATCCAAGATATTGGACTAATGAACATTGGTTTATAGATCAACAAAAAATACATCACAAAGTACTTCCCTTTTTGGCTTCTGTCTTTAATGATATTTATTTCAAGGATGATAAAATGTTTAAATTATTTTAATTACATGGGTAAATTAGAAGCCTATGATCCCTTTTTATATATAGGGTCTACCATATATTACCCAAACATATTTGAGTAATTCTTCAAAAATGATTTAGCTATTTTCATCCTATATTTTATTGATTGTTCAGTAAGGTTGTATGATAAAGTTAATTATTTAAACAATATTGTTACTCCTTACCTTTATATTTACTAATTTTTTTATAAGATCCTTTTGAGGGACTAGGTCTACCATTATTTTGTTTTGATATTGAGCTTCTGATTCTATGTGAATTTGTGTAGCACTCCCTAGGGAAATCTAGCATAATTTTTTATTATCATGATTGTCCTTAGCTAACTTTATTTAGGAGCCAAGTAAAATATCCCGAAGTAAGTTCATTTATATTGCAGAATACTAATATTCCTTTCAGTAATTCAATTTGTATTATATTTAGTATAAAAACATTAAAAAAAGAAGTCCAAAAACCTTAAGACACATTATTTCGTTTTAATTAGAATTTATATACGTCCTTCTTGATGTCAAAAATAGAATCCAGTAACCTTATATCCTTTAGCTTCCAAGTAACTTTATACATTAATTAAAATTCTAGTTTCTTCCTTGGGATTATATGGATAACTGTAATTTATTAAACAAGAACAGTTCATGTTAGTCATTTAACTATTTAGGAGTTCTTTAAAACACTCCCTTATTATGATTCTTCTTGTCTGATTTTAACCGGGACATTGTGAAGTTAGAGAATAAGAATCATAGGTTTTCCTAAGGGGATTCATTTAATGGGAAATGAGTATCATATAACACATACATACCCACACGTACACAGACACACACAAGCATACACTTAAGAGAGTAAGATGCAGTTAGAAACAAAACTGTAAAGTGGAGATCATGGTAATGTTCACATTAAAGAAGTATTTAAAGTTAACGCCAAAAAGCTGAAGAACTTATTTTTGACTGTCACATTTCCCAGCAAAATGAGGAAGTGCAATCTTGATCCTGTACATGAATTCTGTGCTTTAATTATGCATCCATCATGACATAGGTAGTGAGTACTTCATTTTTATTTTTGACTCAAAAAGAGAAAGTCAGGTAAGCACATTTTTCTACTTTACCAACCACACCTAAGCAGCATCTGTGATCCAGGAGTCATCAGTATTAGACTCAAAGGAACCTCATCGGGTCACATTTCAGGAGAAAGCAGCACATGATTTGAGAAAACAGACTACTGTGATGAAATTTTATATGCTCACTATCAGAGCTTCTTCCCAACTTTGCAGTATTAAAATACAAAATTCTTAAATGCCTGAAAGGCAGAATAGTATAATTGAAATATATGTGAAATTTGAGAGAAACTATACAGTTCAATGATATACAATTGCATATATGTCTGCTTTTGAGCAAGAATGAGAGAAAGTGAGAAAAAGGCAGGATACAAAAAGAGAAAAGTGAGAGAAGTTGAAAAAGAGAACATTTAAATTCAGGGAACAATATTGGCATTTTGGAAACTATGAAGTGTAACAAAAAAGTCATGGGTATTATGGAGATTATAATATTCATGGGAAGACAAGAGGAAAATGGGAACTAACAGTAGTAAAAGATCTTCTGTCACTTACTAGAATGTAAGCTGCTTCAAGAAGAAATTTTTATCATTTTTGTCCATTGATGTGTTCTGACTTCCTATGGCAGAGTCTGGCACATAGCTATTCAATAAATATTTCTTGAATGAAATTAATGGATAAGTTCATATAATAAATAAGAGTTTTCCATTGATACATTAAATTAATTGCTTACTTAATTACATAGATTCAGTGGTTTCCAAGGAGAGAGAGATTACCTTGGGGTAATGTGGTATTTGGGATGTGTTGGTAGATTTTAGGCTAATAGACTTCAGATGGCTAGATATGAAGGATTAGGCATAATTTAGTAATTTCTTGTATTAGCACATTTATTGAATAATTGTCATGCGACCATCAATATAGTAGGTCCTATGGATACAGAAGAGATAAAGGCACAATACTTGGTTCCACATAGCCTATATCCTAAGAAAAACAAGAAAAAAAAAAACACAGGTAACTATTGCAATACAGGAAAAAGTATATGATAGAGATACAAGCATGCACAGGGCATAAGTGTCTAGTGAGCCCTGAATACATAAAGAATGTCTGGAGGAAGTTGAAACTTGGATGATCCTGAAAGACTAATGTGTAACAAAAATAAGGAAAAGTTATAAATGCTTTATAGTCTTCAGAAATGGTGCCTTGGGGTTTGAGAGAGCCTAGTGCTCCTGGAGGAGTGGCAGGGCATTGCCTCCTGAGTACAGAGCTTAGATTTTATGCCATCAGCAATAGGAAATATGTTAAAATTCCATGCCTGGGGTTATGTGAGCAGATTTTTCTGAGAAAGGTCACCAACAGAAGAAAGAACTGAATGAGACTTCTCAGAACATGATAATGGGTTGAATATAATTGAGGAAAGAGAGGGAGAAAGTATAGGCCTGCATTCAGATGAGAAATGGTTAGTTAGGGCCTGAAGGAACAGTTTGAGTGAAGTGAGGAGGATAACATCACGAAGTAAATAAATTAACATGGCTAATATTTATTGAGTCCTTTTCTTTACACTGTTCTATACTTATCAACCCTTTTAATTTAAATAACAACCCTATATGATATGTATAATTATGTCCGTCTTTATTTTATAGATGAGAGATTTTAAGAAGAGTAAGTGATTCACTGAATGTCACAGATAGTACATACTGAGGAAGTGGTCAAGATGGAACTTAAATGTGGGAAGTCTGACTCTGGAATCCCTGTTTTTAACCACTATCTGATCATGTCCCTAGAGAGACAAAATGTAATAATGAGGTAGAATCAACATTATTTGCTGATTAAAGATTGAGGGAGAAAGAGAAATTTAAGATGATCCCTAAGTTTCTGACTTGGGTTACAGTTTAGAAAAGAGGATAATTTTGGGGATCCCTGGGTGGCTCAGCTGTTTAGCGCCTGCCTTTAGCCCAGGATGTGGTCCTGGAGTCCTGGGATCAAGTCCCACATCGGGCTCCCTGCATAGGGCCTGCTTCTCCCTCTGCCTGTGTCTCTGCCTCTCTCTCTGTGTCTCTCATGAATAAATAAATAAAATCTTAAAAAAAAAGAAAGGAGAATAATTTCACTGAGAACAGGTTAACTGTAAAATGTACATGGGGCACTAACATGAAACTAGTAGGGAATGTGATATATCAGTATGTATGTAGCAGAGAAGTCTCAGCTATGGATGTAGAAGTTACAGTTTAAAAGGCTGTGGCTTAGTGTGTGGCACTTGATAGTCTGAGAATGAATGGGGCATTCTAGAACAGGTAGTCATGCTCTTGGTTAGGATGCTTTGGGCTGTAAGTATCTGGAAGCCTCAGATGGACTTATCAACAAGAAAACAGATGTCCTCAAATAACAACTTGATAGCAGTTCTCTAGATTGTTGTAACATTTCAACACTGTCATCAAGGGGTTGGGTTTTCTTTTATGTCTGTGCTCCACCATCTCATTTTTGTCTGTGCCCTTAGAATGTCTCTACTATGGATGGTTACAAAGTACTGCAGCAGTTATAGGTATCATATTAAAATAAATAAAAATCAGGGAGACAAAGATATTCATGTTTATGACCTCAGATATGTTTTAAAATCTCATTGTCTATGACCACAACACATGGCCACCCTTAAGTCTATTGTTAGCCAGGAAATAGAATCACTCTGATCTGGTCAGTCCACTCATCATCTACCTCCCTGTTGAGGATGCAGAAATCTTTATTGAGAAATGACAGGGTGGGGTGACTATTTTAACAAAGTTGAAATTTAATTAGCAGGTGTAAAGAGTGAGAATGACTATTGGGTAAGCAATGAATGTTTTTTTCTACCGCCAAAGAGTGTACAAACAACAAAAAAGGAGTCAGCAAGAAGACACGAGGGATAAAAAGAAATGGTAAAATGTGGTGGGTCAAGGGAAAAGAATATTCTTACATAAATTCTGAAAAAAGATTCATTTTAATTTAACACCAAAAAGATATATTTTTCTTGTCCTTTTCCCTCCTTTTCTTTCTCTCTCTTTTTTCCCACGAAAAATTATGGTGAGATAAAGTAAAAAGGGAAAGCCTGGTTTTAGGAAGGAATGGAGATGAAGAACCACAGAAGAGTGAAAAATATTCTTTTAGTTTCACTAAGAAGGATGAGAGAAATTAGGTGGTAGCTGGAAAGGCTCTTTGAGGCGTTTAGAGAAATTAGTGACTATCTTTATAGGTTTCTGATCTCAGAAGTAGTACATATACCTTCAAAAATTCAATAACTGCTAAAATATATGTTATATAAAGTGATACTCCCCCAGATTACAACAGCAAAAATTCAATGAAGAGTAGATATAAATTCCTCTTGTGATTCTCTATATGTTTATTCATATAAGGATAACCACAACCTTTGACAATTTGCTTCTTTCTGGTTAATATATGCTGGATACCATTTTATATCAATGCAGATAGGTTTCCTTAGTTCTTTTTGATAGAGGACTAATGTGCTATTGTATAGCTTTAGCATTCATTCTATGTGCAAGTCTTTAATTATAGATATTTTTTATTTAATTATATACTCAATGAGGCGATCTTACACTTATAAATACCAAACTTTTGGGATGCCTGGGTGGCTCCGCAGTTGAGCATCTACCTTTGGCCCAGGGCGTGATCCTGGAGACTCGGGATCAAGGCTCCTACATGGAGCCTGCTTCTCCCTCTGCCTATGTCTCTGCCTCTCTCTCTCTCTGTTCTCTCATGAATAAATAAAATCTTTAAACAAAACAAAACAAGACTTTCTTAGTAATTAACTTCTAGGTGAAAAATTATTATTCAGAAAACATAACTTACTATTTTTGAAGGTATCACGAAATATTTCTCACTGAATATGTTTAGAGATAGCTAAGACTTGAAATATTTTAATGTTAAGAAGTGATCCCTCCTCTACTTGTCTATAATCTTCCCTAATATCACCAGAAAGAATTAATCTCTCTCTTTTTTTTTGCTTACCTGCAACATACTATTTATATCTCATAGTAACATGTTTTTTCCACTCAGCGGTAGAAGAAAATTAAGATGAACATGTCTAGTTCAGCTTTTTTGTCTCTTTCAGCAGCTCCCATATTAAGGACCATATAAACATTTATCAAATCGACTTTCATAAGTGAGTGAGTGAAAGCCAATAAAAGCAAAATGATAGTGGAAAAATACATACTTTGGGTTAATAACTTCATCCTACTTTAATCATACAAAGATGTTACAGATCACCCAAATAGGTATAATAGAGTTTATATTTAAGGTTTTCTTGATCTCTGAACAAGCCAGATCCATCATAAAACTCATGCTGTAAAAATAATCAAAGTGTCCTGGATTATTCAAGAAGCAGCATTGATCTTTTGATTGTAATGTGTTTAAAAGAGAGATAAAGTTATAATTAGACACAAAGATGCCCTTTTACAGAAAATGTATATGGATATTAAGCATCTGCACTATGAAGTATTTGTTAAAAATTGCTTGTGGTGAACATGTTCCACTTAAAGATGACATTATCCCTTGATCTCTGTGACTGTGGGTTTTATTACAACATGTCTTGATGAAGCTAATGAAAGGTTTAATAAAATCAACTCAATTGAAAAGTGAGAACATCCAGAGAAATGATGTTTGTTTTCTATTATTAAAGCAGGTTGACCAATGTCTACTTTTTTTAGTCTGGGATGAGATCAGTACAGAGCATTCAAAAAAGCTTCACAGTGAAGCCTTTTGCTTTATGCTAATAAGTATACATCTTATAATTAAAATGAGGAACTTTTATCATTCCACAAATATTTAATTGTCACAGTAAAATCAAAGTCTGCTTTGTTCAGTTCCCTACAAGAAACCTTGAGTCACTGACTCAAAGCTCCAGTTGAGACAGCAAATTGTTGTTGAGGCTTGATTCAATGACACAATTGTAACGAATGTATATGAACATAGCTGACTGTGCAGGTATCCAGGAAACTTATAGACTATACAGGTATCCCTATTTACATATTTATGTATATTGGTTATAATTAAAGTAACATGAGTTACTAAAGGAAAAACGGCTACAGGAAAAATGTTGTTCTACATTTAGATGCAACTTTAGATTGTCTGTAATCTTGCCTATAATCTATAAGGTTATATGAGCCCACCTGCACTTTCTTTTACCTAGGCAATGCCATTTATTTTTGTCCAGGCCTTCTTTATGCATCACAGCTGGAATTTGTTACTTGGATTTTCTCAATATTGCTTTTTCTGTTTTCTAATTTATTGAACATAGAAGTGCCAATTTACAACAGATGGTGTCATATGTCCATCTATGATCCAGTCACTGTAGCTCTGCCATGACAAGCTAGCTTCGAGTTATACACTTACCTCTGTGAGTTGTCAACAACATTCTGCATAGCAAAGGATTGTTCTGTAGGGATATTCAAGTACTATTACTGCAGAAGAACAAATATTGTGTCAAAACAAAGAATGCCAACCGTACACCTTGAAAAATACTGTAATATTAATTTTCCAGACATATATTTTGTTCATTTTTTGATTGCTTATATTACAATAAAATATAATTAATACACTTAAATGAAAAGATATTAAGTTGATAAAATATGAAACTCTTAAGATATATGTACATATATGTAATACATCTGTCTACTCTTGGAACTTCCTTTTTTATTAAATCACATACTTATGATTGAGTTGATTATGCATTACATGATAAAGTAATCCATAAAATCCATTATGGTATCTAATGATAGAGCACTTTTGATCTTTGGAGAACAAAGGATAAAAACTATATATTGTTTGGAATTTTTAAAAAACATTTTATTTATTTATTTATTCATGAGAGACAGAGAGAGATCGAGAGAGAGAGAGAGAGAGAGAGAGAGAGAGGCAGAGACCCAGACAGAGCAGGCTCCATGCAGGGAGCCTGACGTAGGACTCGATCCAAAGTCTCCAGGCCCAGGCCCTGGGCTGAGGGCAGCGCTAAACCACTGAGCCACCCGGGCTGCCCCATTATTTGACATTTAAATAGCACTTGACATTTCATCTATATTTTACTGTCTTTAATTAGATATTTTCTGTCTAACACCAAAACACACAATTTTTGGTCAAAAAACATACTTCAGAAGATTAAAGTTATAGGAAATTTGCTATCTTTCTTAAAGCAATATTAAATATATTACTAAGACTTTACACAATAAGTCAATTTGTATAAAGTACTTTACAGAGAATATTTTTTCTTATTCAGTACTTATAATTACCCTAAGGGGATGCAAATGGCATTTCTAAATGCAGTTTTGGAAAAGCCATTTCCAGGATACTTAAAAATGTGGTTTAAGAAATAAACTAAATAAAGCATGACCCTCTATCTGACTCAACAGTCCAAATTGTTCACAAAGAATTTTTGAAATACTAGGGTTTTTTTTTAAACTAATTTCAATTCTAGACTAGCACAGTAGAGAAGCTCTGGAAGACTCTACCACAAGCTTTACTTATAGAAAGTAATTCAAAGTCTACTTTGAGACCTTCATGGTTCTCAACTTTGAATCGTTTCATTAAAAATACTCTATCATCAACTCTCTAGCAAATAAGGAAAGAACTATTTTTAAAGGGCATTGCTTTAATATTTTCCTTCAAGCTACCAGTAAATTCTTTAATGTATCATATTTCATAGGAACACTACTTTTTTGAGCAATCAAATCATATACTTCTTTTTTTCTTTGAATCGGAGAAGGCATTATGGGATCAAAAAGAGTTTATTCCTGTTGGTGCTACCTCTCTGGATAGCCCAGACCATGTGGTCTTCCTTAAGATTGAGATCCATCTCAGGAAATAGTCAAATGGTCCTAAACACAGAAAAGCTATAATAGTCATTTTGGAGTGGGGTCCAAGTATTTTTAGTCAGCAAAATACATATTTCTTCCTGTGTTATGACATTGGGTAGAATTTGGAGAAACATCAATACATTTATTAGTGTTTTTGATTCTTCAATCATTTGTAAGGAAAACACAATTTTCACCATCTTTCCACTTCTTGTTGGATCGGTTTTCTCTCTTCCACATTGCTTTTAATGAATTCTGAGAAAAATAACCTTTCCACTAATATCTGCTTCAGCATTGATGTGCCAGAGTTAGACTGAGGATTTCCCCATGTGAAGAGGCAGAGGATTAGTCTCTGGTAGACATGCATATTTGGAGCTGATAGGGGGAGGATGATGCCAGGCACCAAGGAGGTGGAAAATTAGAGCAAGAGAGCTGCCATCGGGCACACTCCCAGCTTTAACACAGAGTAGAATCCTTCCCATCATCCTCCTAACCCCCCCGCCAAGATACATAATGAAATACAGAATCATAGATGGACTCAAACTAGCAACATTTTCTATTTTTCTGAATCCTTAGCAAAAAATTTGGAGGAAAAAATGTTATGATTGCCAAAGTTCAGTATTAAAAGCTTTATTTAAAATAAAAGCCCTCAAAGTTAGAGCATTCTATGATTGTAATAAACTTGTATTTTGGGTACACCACAGTAGTTTATATGACCTATGAAGCTATTAAAAATGTAGTTTTATTGTTTCGCTACCATAAAAAATAAAACGTGTCTATCTCAACATCCTTTATCATTTTCAGTGTACCTAAAAGTGGGATGGCATCACTGACAAGTACATAGTACTATGGTGGGGATTCAGAAAGTTCTGTGTAAAAGGGAGCAGAGATGTTCTTCCTCGCACTCCACAGCTCAGAATCAGATGTGATTTTTAACAGCTATCTTGGACTATAAGGGAAAGGGCTCTACCTCAAGTGACACAGCAGAGAAGTGAAAGTAGCTTGTCTTCTCACAGTTTGGGAGCTGTCTAACAAATTATAGACTGCCCAACCTCCAGATATAATTAATGGGGGAACTAGTAAGCCTTTCTCTTTTTTAAGCCAATTATTTGTGTTTTCTTTAATTGTAACCAAACGTAATCTTTATTAATTACCTTATCTAGAAAGAAAGAACTACTCTTTTTTTTTTTTCTTAAAGCATGGCAATATAGAAGTCCTGAGTGAATCTGAGTTAATGACATGATAATAATATATCTCTTGTATCTTTCCAATTACGTGTCTGTGAGTGTCTTTAAAAGTTGACAATGTTTGTAAAAAGGTTATTTTAATTTTGTTTCATTTTAAGTAACAGTTATTTCCAAGGGAAACTCATTTACACTACAAATTCACTCTGTAAATAAAAGAGTAACTTCAACAGTCATACATGTCAAGATAAGGGGCAAGCCAACTGTCACCAAATCTGAATTAGCAAAAATTGAGTATCACCAAGATTTTCTGAAGTAATTATTTTCTCATTCTTTTTCTAAAGCAATTTACTGTGAGATACAGAGTATGCAGTTATTTTTCTATATCACTGAGTGTGGTGGTGTTGGTGAGACTTCCTACTTGAGTAGCTTGGTATGGCTGCAAAATCTATTTCTCCCACAATCTATTCTCTATACAATAGTCAGTGGAATATATGTTCTAAAGAGGAACAGCACTACCAAGATTCCAAAAACTAAGTGGAAAGAAAGAAATTTGAATGAGTGCATTTCCACTAGAATTTTTTTTTGGAGAAATTGTATCTACCTCACTAAAGCAGTTTTACTCTTATTTCTAAAAGGATTTAAGACATTGAATGAGAATGTATGCCACTGTGGGAAGAGGGGAGTTAAGTGTTGGTAGTATACTTCAAGGAACATGAAACACAATGCTAGTCTTTCTTCAGCATTCTTCTGACCCCTGAGACCTTTAAAATATTAAAAACTTTTTTTAAACATCATTATCTTATTTTCTTCCGTGTAAAAAGTCAAGCAAACTTCATTTTGCAGAAATGGCAGTAGCATACATATTCTGTAGCTGATTTAACAGTATTTAAATATTAAAACCACCTAAAATAATGGTCTGAAATAATTGAGAAAATTATTTCTGTTTTTCAATACTTAAGTATACGAACTCCAGATTAATACAGGCATGGTTATATACCAAACTTTTATAAAAAGTTAATGACAAAGGGTAATTTTGTACCTTACATATGATGTTCTATATAAGCAGCAAATACAGAAGGCAGTTCTGAAAGTCAAGAGGATAAAGTCAATGCTATGGCACGACATTTGATGTATTTGTTATAATAATTCATGTAGAAATAATATGTAGTTGAGAAACAAAGCTGTTCTCTTAGTTTTCAAGTCTGCACAGGGGAAGAGAATGGGAAAAAACAGCAAAGTCAGAACATAATTTGTATAATATGTCACAAACTTCTTCAAATACATGAGACATTACTTTGTGCAAAAAAAGGAATTGTTTATATGAGCAAGTATAATTTTTCCACTATTTTCAAATCTATGGTTAATAAATACTTTTCTAATAAATATATAAACTAGTAATAAATATACAGGTTTATTCATTAGTGACAATAGGACAAATAGGTTATTACTCTTATAGTTGTGACCACAGAGGCAGAACACTTGTGAGTAAACAAATGATGAACACAATCATTTTTTCAATTCTCCTTTTAAGAATTCAAAAATAATGTTTTTCTTGAATTCTAACTATCAGAACTCAGAGATTTATTTTTCTAATTTTCCTAAAATTTTAGCATTCATTCAGAGGAAGGGATTAGAGATCCTACATTGGCTTCTTTAACTAAAGAAGAGTGTTTTTCAATCATTTTTCAGAAAAAAGTGGAACCCATAATACAAGCATGATATAATTTTAAAAAGCTGTCATACAAAGGCACTGAATTAAAAATTGATGGCTATGGGGGAGAGAGGTATTTCCAAGTTTTCCCTTACATGAATAAAGCTCACATGGACATTCTTGTATTAGCCTTTGGTGATCATTAACATTCTCTTCTTTTGAGTGTAAGCCTAAATTATTTTAAAACAAAATATATGATATAGGATACTTTAAAAAGTGCTCCTTCTGTATATATACCTATGTGCAATACTTCAGGAGGGAGACGTTAAAGATAAAATAGGAAAATACAACATTTGCACGTGTTAATGACATAAATAGAAACACTTGTAACTTTACATTAAGATTCATGGTAGAGCCATGATTTAAATTTTAACCACTTGTCTTAACATGTAGGAATAGAAAATTATGTAACTTCCATGGGCAGAGACCTGTAACATTAGGCAGAAACTAGTGTTGGAACCTGCAGGACAGAAAGGCAGACCTGGGATTTGTGAAGATAATTTCCATGCATGGGAGGACCCGGAGATAGACTCACTTGGTATAACTAGGGCCTGGGATGGAGCTCATGTGAGTGTATAAAGCAATTACTGACAATTCTAAGGAACCACCATATCTGTTGAGCTGCATATCTGTAGTGATCAAAGGTGAGAGAGAACTGCCCTTTTGGCAACTGCTTTAAGGCTGGGGAGGGGGGACACTTGACAGGATGAGCACTGGGTATTATACTATATGTTGGCAAATCGAATATATATATATATATATATATAAAAGGCTCAGTGTACCCAGTTTACTCTGGGGCAAGAACCCTGACCTACCACTTTAAGAACAGTTTCTGAATGGGCAATTTAGAACTCTTAGAATTTCTACAAGACCCCTGGTAAAGAAGATGAACACACAGAGGAAAGAATACAGAGACTTCTTATTAAGGTGAGACTGAAAACTAAAAAATCAAAGAACATGAGGAAAATTTTTAGCAAGAAAGATTTAAAAAATATATAAGGAAGTAAATGCACTCCCAATAAAATTAGAACAACCATGAAATGATACTATATTCAATATATGTATCCTTTTTAAAAATATTTATTTATTTATTTATTTATTTATTTATTTACTTATTTATTTATTCATGAAAGACACACAGAGAGAGGCAGAGACATAGGCAGAGGATGAAGCAGGCTCCCTGTGGGGATCCTGATGTGGGACTCCATCCTGGGGCTCCAGGATCACGTCCTGAGCGGAAGGCAGGTGGTCAACCACTGAGCCACCCAGCCGTCTCTATGTATCCTTAAAACAACAACAACAACAACAAAAAACATTATATAAAGAAAAATATGTAAAAGCAGGGACTTATAAAAATCCATATATGGGGTGCCTGGATGGCTTAGTTGGTTAAGCATCTTCCTTCAGCTCAGGTCACCATCCCAGAATCCTAGGATGGAGCCTCACATTGGGTTCCCTGCTCAGTGGAGGGTCTGCTTCTCTATCTCTATCCCCCTGCCTCTCAACTCCACTTGTGCTCTCTCTCTAATTCTCTCTCTCAAATAAATAAATAAAGCCTTTTAAAAAAAGAAAACAATGCATATATATATATTAAGAACATAAAGACATGAAAAGTAAATCATTGCTGATTGTATTGTGTGTATTTTTCATGGTAATTGATTTATAAAACTTAATGAATTAATATGTAGTGCATTTTCTATTGAACAGAATAAGTAAAATAAATTGGTGACTTAGGAGTTGATATTGACTATTTGATGATAAAAGCAGCACAGAGACAAACATATGAAGAGTATGAAGACAGCAAGGTTAGATTAAGGGGCCCCAAGTAGTTCTAAAACACATTTAAAAAAAATAATAATCAAAGAAAAAAGTGATAAACATGGAATCATTAAGAGCTTTCTCATATTATAGAAATGCAATATTTATAATATTGTGATAGTGCAGCAAGTACAAAGCAGCATAAAAAAATGAAGTCTACTGTTAGAAACAGCTAAATTAAAAAACAGAACACTACAGAGGGGATAAAATACATTCAAAACAAATTTGATGTCTGATTTACTACTTACTGACCTCAACAAACAGATGTAGGTTCATGGGTCATTGAACACGCCCAGGTAAACAAAGTCCCCAAGATGTGGCACAGAATGTACAAGCTCATGGTTGGATTAACTCACACAGGAGCCATCCCTGTTATATTGAGATGATCCTTACTAAAAAACTTCAGATTGTTCCTAATCCAGAAGAGAAGAATATTCCAGAAGAAACTGAAGAAACAAAAACTTATGGCCCAGGAATAAATTAATCATATAATAAATGCAAATAAGGTAAAAGCAGGAAAAAAAAAACCCTACACTAACTGTAGGGTGATGGATATCTGTCAGTACCAGGTGGGATGGGAGAGTAAAGGTTAAAAATGGTTATGTTAACTGTATCCTCAATTACTTCATTTAATCTTCTCTTCTTTCCTAAGGTGTCTAGTCCAACTAAGTGTGCATTAAACATCTGGGGTAAGTTTTGTAGAAATTGATGAAATATGTTTTTCTATTTCTTAATTGGTAGCAGAACAGAGAATGTTGTTAACTTAATACTATAACTTTCACTTATAATGCTCCTTTCCTTGCAATATATTAAAGATATTTTTTCTGAAAATAAATCTCAACAAAAGTATTATATTCTAATAAAATGTTATGCCACCATTTATTTTACCAGTTACTTGTTTTTGGACATGAAATTTGTTTAATTTTATTATTGTTAAGAATGCTGGGTAAACAGCCTCAAAATTAAATCTCATCACATAATTGTGATGATTTAATAATAATGAATTCACAGAGGAATGATGAATAATAATTTGTGAATAATTAAGTAGAAGGCAAGAAGAAAATGGGAAGTGAGATTAGAACCCATTTTTAGAAACCTAGATTGTAATAACTTAGTTCAAATTGAAAAAAGAAAACAGACCAAACAGTTGAGAAGTATGTATATGTACGTGACTTATCATAAATGTCAGTGCATAGTATGAACAAATAAAAAATTAAGAAATATCAATATAAGCATATCATATGGAAAAATGGAAATATATACTAGGGGGGGAAACTTGAAAAATGGAAAGAATCTGCCTCTGAGGAGTGGGATTCAGGAGTGAAAAGGATTGGAACTGAGAAGCCTCATTTCTCTTATAGGACTTTGAACCAGCCTTTTTAGCTTAGTTTTTTAATTAGATAAAATTAAAATTAAATAAAAAGTAAAACAGTATAATAGCGAGTCTTGCATTTTAGAGTGTCCTGCTCTCCTAGAGCATAGAAAATGTTGAAATTAGAAATTAAAATGAGTTATGTTCTCAACATACTAGAGAGACATGGAACTAATGTCAGTATATTCATCTTCTATTGTCAATTGGATCTTTGAATAAGATTGCAAAACTACCTTCAGCTTTAAATGCTTGGTTTTTGTTTTAAAGTTTACTGAAAATAAGTTAAAACTTTACTTTGTAAATGAAATTATGAGAAACATAGTTTTTATTTTGTTCTAAACAATAAAGTTTAGGCATATCAAGTTCTTCCTTTTTGATAGCTTTTGTATTGATCTCTCTCTCTCTCTGTCTCTCTCTTATACACTCACATAAGCACACATACACAGGCACACCCACATGCTAGCCACCGTGTATCTACTGATTTGGTTACTTATATATTTGTGGTATATCTAAATTACTATTAAAGAGAATGCTGTTTGTAGAAAATCAACCAGATGACAAAACAGATCAACATTGGTATTATTTCTCCTAATTTAAGATCATGCAAAAAGTTCTAAATGTCCTTTGTCTTTAAAATACACTGAGATAGGGGCACCTGGGTGGGTCAGTCCATTGAGTGTTGGCTTTCCACTCAGATTGTGACCCAGAGGTCCTGGGATTGAGCTCCAAGTGTTCTCAGGCTCCCTGCTCAGTGGGGAGCAGGGAGCCTCTCCCTCTCCCTCTGTTCTTCTCCCTACCTGTTCTCTCTCTCTCGAAATAAATAAAATCTTAAAATAAAATAAAATGTACTAAAATGTTTGTATCTAGGTGTACTAGTAGCCATGAGCCATGACTAAAAATATCTTGAAATATGAAAAACCTGACTGTTGCCTTGTACTCACCTGCCCTACGATACTCAAATATGCAAAACTGTGTTTCCTATTACTACCTGTCTCCAAGCCCTACTTTTATTTTTCAAAGAAACCAAGAAGGTTTTCCTGTGGCACTATAATATCAGATTATTATTCAATATAGATACCTAAAGAAATATATTTTAAAATGTGCATTTTTTAAACTTACATTTTGAACTTTTTATGTTGATATGATTAATCCAATCTCTATCTCAAGTAAGAAAAGCACCAAAACCTTCTATAAGTGCAAAATACTTTAGGAAAATTCTTGATTAGCTTTCTGCTGTTCAGTTGAATTTTCATTTGAAGGATACAGCTTTAGAAATCTATGATTTATTCAAACTTCAGTCAAGCTGCATTCTACATATATAGCAATATATTACCCTGAGGACAACCCAAAGAATTAAAAAAAAAAAGCCTGTCAGGAGTGGATGATAGAAAAACATCCTTTTTCAGGAGAGGTATGATATTATTCACACTGTGAAGTCTTTTATCACTGTCATCAAGATATCTTCAGGGAAAATTTTCAAATATATTTTGGATACATATTTTTGAATGGAGATAAAAATGATATATGTGGATTTGAAATCTCTACTACATTTATTTTACTAGTAGGAATTTTAATGAGAGAAAGACCTTCACAATTATTTATTATTTGTTGTTAATGAATATAAAATGAGAGCTCTCTATGTTCCCAATGGGTGACCTCGTTCCATTTTCATCCTATTTTACCACTCTATAGTATTTAATTCTCTGGCCACACATTTTGCTGGAAATTATCTCTGTTTTATTTCCAGAGACTATTTACTTCTGTCTTTCTGACAATTATTTTTGTGGGTATTCTTAAAATTTCTGATATTTTATACATAAAATTCCTACATATATAAAAATTACATCACAAGGTATTTCTTATATAATACAAATTCCATCAAATATTATCTATGTTAATATAAAAAATAAGAATTCAACAGAAAATCAACTTAGAAGTAACATGTTTAAGTCAAGATACACAAGATTCTTTGCTGCAAGACTTCTCAGAGACTGAGATTTTGAATCATCAAAGATGCACTTCTAAAAAAAAAAAAGATGCACTTCTAAGTAAAATAATAAGCTGAGAGAAGCTCAATATACCTCAAATAATAAGTTAATACGTTACTTCATATAGTTATCTTTTAAAAGTATAGATTTATAAACTCTAGTTGAAAATGGTAAAAAAAAAAGTAGTGCGAATTTCCCAAATCAAATATAATATTTTAAATTATTCTATTGCTCTAGTAACCAACATTTTTACTAAACTGATGCTATTAGATGTCATATTTTGCCTATCTGGTGAGAAAAAATAAATAAAATCTTTGGTATCCGTATTTGTAGAGAATAGGAGTACTTAGATACAGGTTTCATGCAGTGCTTCAGAGACTCTAAATGATAACTCACTTCAGGTGAGTAATTTTAAAGGTACATTAAGCCTTAAAATATACATTCTAATTGGACAAATTACTTACCTTTCATTTTATTATTATTAAATTATCACAGTTGTATAATGACATTGAATTTTGAGGCTGCTTATCCAGAATTCTTAATAATAAAAATTAAACAAATCTAATGTCCCAAAACAAGTCACTGGTTAAATAAAATATAACATCATAGAACAGTGCGATGGAGTATATTAGTTACAATTTATTTTGTAGAATAAATATTTATGACATATTACAACATAAGAGAAGCATTTTTAAAGAAAAGCTACAGTATTATCTTAATTTAACAATTTTTTTATGTACATAAGTGTGCAGAGAACAAAATGCCTGCATACATGGACTCATAGCAGTCATCTTCTCTACGAGGAGGAGTGACAAATGATTTGCACTTTCTTCTTTGTCCTTATCTGTATACCTCGAATTCTCTATAATGAACATGGATTAATTAGTAATTGCTAAAATGTATCCATGGATATTAAACATTGTCATTCTTATGATTTCCTTTTCATATTTTTTCTAAAGTAAAGTTTAAGAAGCATTTGAGTACCTTATCTGTACCAGGCACTACAGTAATTATTGATGACAAAACAATGAACAAGACATAGTTCTTATATTTATGTACTATAAATATATCATGGTAGGTACTAAAAGAAAACTGATCACAGGTAGTATTGAAACACTAATGAACAGGCCTTGTCTAACCCAGAAGCTCAGGAAAATATTACTGCAGGAATGATATCATAGTTAAAATTTAAACGTTCAAACATAGTTCACAGGGATACAGTAGAGATAAGTCATTTCAAGCTGAAAGTATAGCAAAAAGGCAGACGAGCCACATAAGAGAGAGCATTGTAGAAATAGGAGAAGTTTCTTATTAAAAATTGAAAGCAGAGATGCAGTGACTTAGGAGTAATAATACTGGGGAGATACCTAAAGTTAAGGTAATAGTGACTCACTTATGGAAAAAAATGGAAAGGTAGTCTGTTATGGAAAACAACATTTTAGAGGCAGAGATTCTCATTTTAGTGCTTCTCAGCATGTGTTCCCTCTATTTTTCCAATCTTATTTTATAAAGAAGAATTAAAATTTTAACCTACAACTTGTATTTCTCTCCTGAGCTCTAAAATTGTATTTTTCAGCTAGATAGCTAGAATATCAACCTCCAAATCCACCAAACATGTACATCTTATGAGAAGAATGCCCAGAATTCTCTACCTACCACCCTGCTTTGTGTTGAGTTCCATCTTAGTTCATGGCATCTCCAGTCAACTCATCTTCAAACAAGAAGTCTTAAATTCATTGTGTCTCAATACCTTTTCACCTGTTCTGCCCATTTTCTTCTTCTTGACTTATGAATGGATGTCCTCCTCTGATTTCCCATCACTATCATCTATACCTTCATTAATCTTTGCCCAGATAACATGAATGAACCTTAACTAGCGTGCACAACTCTAGTTTCTTCAATTTTATTTCATTTTCCAAATCAATGCTCCATTGTATCTATAGTTCTAGTGTGTTAGTTACTATCTTTAAATTACTTTCCAGGAATGCCTTGGTGGCCCAGTCGGTTAAGCATCTGCCTTTGGCTCAGGACATAATCCTGGGATCCTGGGTCAAGTCCTGCATCAGGCTTCCTGCTCAGTGGGGAGTCTGCTTCTCCCTCTCCCTCCACCCCTCCTCCCACTCATGCCTTCTCTTTTGCTCTCTGACTCTCTCAAATCAATCAGTATTAAATTACTTTCCAATCAGTTAAATTATTATGATTACTTTATTATTATTATGCCTTTACCTCTTATTTCTCTTTTCACAGAATTATGTACTGCCTTTTCACTTCCTTATTAATTTTTTCTGTTATCATTAGAGATATCTGTGTCTTCTAGTACCATATTGAAGATGCAAAATACATCAGTGACATTTTTTTCTGGATCATCTCCTTTAATCATGTTCATAATCATGTCTACGCTCATGCTCTTGCTGAAATGAGGCTTAAGGATAGCTTTTCACATCTCTTGTTATAAGAAAATTTTTCATAAGCCACTTATTACTGTTTAAGATTCATAAGAGCAAAGAACATGCATTCCTTGTTCACCGTTGCTTCCTAAATGCATATGACAGTGCATGGCACATAGTAGATGTTAATCAAATATTTGTGCATGAATAAAATATTTTATTTTTTTTTATCTTATCATCGTTGAATGAAGAAAAACATCTCCATCCCAAATTGGTTTTATCAAGAGGCAACACTTGTAGGTTGATTGTTGGTACCATTTTTTTTGTGTAAGCAACTGCATATTCAGTACTACGATGTAGGGTAATTTAAAAAAATTTTTTTAATTTATTTATGATAGTCACAGAGAGAGAGAGAGAGAGAGAGAGAGGCAGAGGGAGAAGCAGGCTCCATGCACCAGGAGCCCGACGTGGGATTAGATCCCAGGTCTCCAGGATCGCACCCTGGGCCAAAGGCAGGCGCACTAAACCGCTGCGCCACCCAGGGATCCCAATGTAGGGTAATTTAAGTGGAACATTTTTACCAAATTCTCTGTTTCACAGGCTTTGCCTAATGCTTAACTGAACCTTTTTTTTGTTGTTGTTTCTTACAGGAAGTTGAATTTTCTAACAGTTTGAAGAGATAGAGCATATAGGAAAATAAAAGTCCTATGTGCTCTACCCTCTAACGATGTGGCTATTTTCCCTTCTTGTCCATTTGTTTTTGTGATTTTTAGGCTCAGGATACAGGAAGAGAAATAGTTCAGGCAGTGAAGATGAAAGCAGCACAGAGATTTTAAACAAAAGGAATGGGAGACCATGTTTTGTTTGTTTAAAAAAAAGCTGTGTATAGACAAGGGAAGAGGAAGAGAATAGCTGGGGAAGAGATCAGTAATCATTCTTAATAGCCTTAGAAGGGCGAATTTGATTAGTTTTTATTGGCATAGCACACTAATCATGAGTTTTTCATTCATGTACTACCATACTAGAACTTAGTGCAAATTATTCTTAATTCTGGTGGAATATTAATTCCACCATTCATTTGCTCACTGAACACATTTATAGAATGCATGCAAACCACTGTATGTAAGCCACTGATTAAAATGTAGCATTAAAATGGTGAAATAGACGTTTTCTGCCTTTGAGGATCTGTAGTGACACAAGAAATAAATGGATAAACCAAAAGTGGGAAGTGTAAGTGCTTATGGATAAAGAGGCCACAGAGGAGTAAAGGCAACATTTTCAGAGATAAAAGAGTGAAGGATCTTTTATGGATTGGAAAGCACTTGCTTCTTCATCGATACAGCTGCTACTCAATTCCATAGAGTTAGTTTACGAGAAGAGCCAGGCCACTAGTGTGAGATTTTCTGGGGATTAAGTAAAATCAGACATCAAGAATATTATGTGAAATTTCCTAACTTCAAAATATAGCCAGTAAATGTGATTTTTTTAAAATGCTGTGCTAGGTAACATTGTGGCCTAAAAACACTCATTTATGGCCACATTTGTCAGGAAGGTCTGCAACCTTTGAAAAAACACAAAAGCACATAACACCATAGCAAATCAAGATTACATATCTCTGAATAGAGAAACAATGCAACACCAGGTACACCTAATTAAAACAGAGCAGTTAGTGAATGCTTCTTAAGAAGTTGACTGTCATTCTGAGACTCAAAATGAAAAAAAAAAAAAAAAAACCCAAACATTGTAAAGCAATAGGAAATCAGTTCCTCAAGCAGAGGAGAGGATCACCAAGGGCTAAAGGATTAGAAGAGCTCATGAACTAGTAGATGGAGGGGAGAGTTTCATGAGATGAGAATCAAGGTTGGAATGGAGACCAGACTGTAATTGAAATTGTCGTTCCTCTTTGAAGCTGGGATTTATTCATGTACAGTGGGAAGTCATTGGAAGATTATAAACTGGGAAATGGCTCCAGTTTAATTTTCTGTGCTACCACATGCTTTAACCTTTACCTGTTCATTATAAACATTTTAAAGGGAAGATGGAAGAGGCTATTTGAGGATTCAATAGCCAGATACTTTTTAAATGGAAGCCTCCAAAAAGTTAAAAAGAGAATTTATTCTTCAGAAATACATGAAATTGTGTAGAATTAGGAGGTGACATTTCTCTTAATGTTATTCAAAATGCGGCTTCAGTCTATTTCCTTACAATACATATGAAATTCTCCAAGTAATGCATCATCTTGATTTTTTTTCTACTTTGTTCAAGCCAATCAGAAACTCTGAGAAGAATGGGATACTCTTGCACCTGGGTAGAAAGAAACTATATGACCATTTGGAGCCATTTCATGTGCTGTGGTATTATTGCCCTTGTGCATGACAGAGAAAAGGCAACATGTTTTTTTTTTTTTTTTCTGTTTAGTTAAAAATAAGAATGTGCCTTCCCCTCTCCCAAAAAATGCTGTCTGCTTCTAAGTGGGCATGTCTTTACATTCTGAAGATGTGATAGAGCTAAACTGAAGTTGTCTAAAACCTGCTTTGCTAAGTTCTTTTGCAAGTATTAACGGCATATATTAATGCAAAAGGCAGGATCAAATGAAAATTTATAGAAAAGAAAAAAATGCCATCGATACTTATAGAAAGGGATTTGTGTAAGTTCATTATGCTAAAGGCTACTTTTATTCTGCCTTGGACTCCAAATCTACTGTAAGTTTCCATCACTTCCCCTATTTAGATAAAATGTTCCAGATATTAAGAAAATGACCCTTTATTTTAAATGCCAATATCTGTATTAGCATATTTCCACTCTACTTCTCAAAGCAATCTATACAGACAAATTATCTAATTTGATTTTTGAATACTTTAAGTTTTCCTTTAGTTTATACTTATTACTAGTTTCCTAATTTTAGATCATGCCCTCTAATTTAGTATTCTTTTAAAGTTTTATGTGTATTTTATTTGAGTCAGTTTTGTAGTCTTTTTGATCACATTCAAAGCTTTGAATATGTCACCAAAAACACAAGACAGCTTTATTTGCAAAGGCTTTCAATGATGCCTATTTACACATCACAGCGAAAGAAATGTCTTGATTGAAGTGACAAATTGCATTTTTTTGCCACACTTTGTAAATGAAAGCACAGCTGTAAAGTATTATATTACTGTCAAGAGAGTTTAATATTTTAAAGAATTGGCAAAAAGTTTTTGAAGATAAAATAAACATTATGCTCTAATAATTTGAACAACATTGACCCACTGGAAACAAATTTGATGTTGTCTCCCAGTTGAATATTTGCTTAAAATATGAGGGAGAAATATTAAAAGCAGGTATTTATTTGATCATATGATAAATGTTGTAATTGAGATGATAGCACCTTTGAAGAATATTCCTAGATGGATCTAATACCAACCACCCTCTCATTCTCCAGTTCTGTATACTCTCTCAATTTTAGAGTGCTTTGGAACTTGCTAAGATTTTAACACTCCACCTCAACTGCTCTGGGCTGAAGCACAGTATCCGTTGTGACTTTTCCTTTAAACTACATAAGAAGTCCTCAGGGAGTCCTCACCAAGAAGTGGTTCAGAGGAGCCTTCACTAGCTTCAGCCAGAGCAGTGTTTGGGCTTCCATATTTTTGAAGACGAGTTTTGCAGAGCATATACAAAATCAAAGACATTGCTCTAGAATGTTTATGGTGATACAGGAAATTTGAATGCCAAATAGTCATACACAATAAGAGATCATGAATTCTATTTAATCTCCTCTTCTTCTGTTTAAGGGTGAATAGTATCCTGTATAGTCAATCTCTTACAGAGATAGGAATATTATCTTATCAAACATGTGAAAGCATGACTCATACACATGTTAAGTGAACATGTGTCAAAATATTTTACTAAGTTCATTTTTTAATGAGGCATATAGTAAGCGGTAAAAAGCAATTCCAAGAGAATTTGACCTTCAAAGGTTTATTTTCTTTACTGGGCAAAATTCATTTGCATTGCTACAGGTGAAAACATTTGCATTACAATCAGTTTTATATAAATTAATTTCTGGGATCCCTGGGTGGCGCAGCGGTTTGGCGCGGGCCTTTGGCCCAGGGCGCGATCCTGGAGACCCGGGATCGAATCCCACGTCGGGCTCCCGGTGCATGGAGCCTGCTTCTCCCTCTGCCTATGTCTCTGCCTCTCTCTCTCTCTGTGACTATCATAAATAAATAAAAATTAAAAAAAAATAAATTAATTAATTAATTTCTGTTCCTACAGAGTTGTAAAATGGACTAGTCAATCAAAATCAATCAGACACCGCCCCCCTCCAGAATTAGAAAATGCCCAGAGGATGCTCGGATGCACTGAACAATCCCTGGATGCCACTTCAAGGATGCAGTAATGTCTTTTGCCCAGTTAACAGTTCTTTGACGTTTTTTCCTAATAAGAAATATGAGAGAATCTCCCCTCACGTCATGTAAAATAAATGTCTAAACATATATGAGGCTAATACCTTTTATATTTTTATATAGTATATTCAATGTTGTAACCATATAATTCACAAGTTGATTGTTTTTCTGTTCATTCATCTTTTCTCTTCTTTTTTCTTTTCTTCTTTTTTCTTTTCTTTCTTTCTTTTCTTTTCTTTTTAAAAGATTTTATTTATTTATTCATGAGAGACACACAGAGAGAGGCAGAGACACAGGCAGAGGGAGAAGCAGGCTCCATGCAGGGAGCCCGATGCGGGCCTCGATCTCTATCCCAGAATCATGCCCTGAGCCAAAGGCAAACGCTCAACTGCTGAGCCACCCAGGCATCCCCCTTTCTTTTCTTAATATCAAGAAGCAAAAATATGTCTTCTGATTGCTTTTAGGGTTTTGGCTTATCTTTCTAATGCATCTATATTCTACTATTTAGGGTTTTTTTTTTTTAAAGAAGAATTAGGGAATTAAAAAAAAACCACTTTCTTATAACCTTTGTATTTTGATAATTTACTGCTCCCATTTTCCTGCTCCTATAATGAGCATGCCAGCAGAAAGGAAGCAAACAAGAGACAGGGAGAATCCTGAGAAGCAAAAGAGTGAAGACAGAGGACAGGACTGTAAAACCATTCTTTTTTTTTTTTTTCTTTTTTTTTCATTTATTTATGATAGTCACAGAGAGAGGAGAGAGAGAGAGAGAGAGGCAGAGACACAGGCAGAGGGAGAAGCAGGCTCCATGCAGGGAGCCCGACGTGGGACTCGATCCCAGGTCTCCAGGATCGCACCCTGGGCCAAAGGCAGGCACTAAACCGCTGCACCACCCAGGGATCCCTAAAACCATTCTTCTTATAGAATATTGAAGATTAAATGTGGTGGTTTTTAATTTAAAAAATTAATGAAGCCAAAAGGAATAGTATGCAGACAAGCTTAAACAAAATACAATAAGAATAAAGTTGTAGGTATTTGCAAAATGAAGAATCTCATGGATTAAGACTATTTAAAAATAGGAAAAGCAAATTCAGAGGCTCAAGCAATAAAACCTCCAGGTGGAGACTACAGATTTATTCTAGGCCATCCTCTAATATATTTGTTTCATTCAATGGAATAATGATTAATCGTAGTAATTCCATAAAAATAAAATAATGAAACTGAGATCTTTATTCAGGTGGGACATAGAAATCAAAGGAGAAAACAAAGTGTTAGACACTATTTTCCCAGAAATAACCTGGATTTTTTGAATAAAATATTAACGTAAGTGAAATGAATTAGCTCATCCTGCTATAAGAAATGAGATCCTAAGGCCCTGAAAGGTGATCCAACATTCACATGGTAAATGAGATAGTTTACTTGCTATAGAATCAGGCTCTTTCTGTTTTTATAATGAGGTGAATTATTTTAATAGGATTACACAGAGAATTAGTGTACTTACAGTGTAAAAGAATTTCTTTAAACAAGATTATCCACACTCCTGTAATTTATAATTCTGTACACTAGATTGTCTCTCTACATTATAAAAGTGTTCAAAGAAACATTTAATTTGGGCAGCTCTGGTGGCGCAGTGGTTTAGCGCCGCCTGCAGCCTGGGGTGTGATCTGGAGACCTGGGATCAAGTCCCACATCAGGCTCCCTGCAGGAAGCCTGCTTTTCCCTCTGCCTGTGTCTCTGCCTCTCTCTCTCTCTCTCTCTCTCTCTCTCTGAATAAATAAATAAAATCTTTTTTTTTAAAAAAGAGAAACATTTAATTTATTGTCATTTTAAAACTTAAGTCCTAGGAAATTGGTGAAGTCCATTATATTTTACTTAACAGATTATCATTAGCACTACAAAAAGAGGTTCATGTGTCCTTCATAAAGAATAAATTAAAATTCAAACAATGAAAATACGACTGCTTTATTCTAAAAATTTTTAAGGGATTAAAAATACAACATGATCCTCGAGTACAGTGAAATTTTTTGATTATGTAAAGGAATTTCACCTTGCCTTATACAGGAGAAAATCTAAGTTTCCCAAGTGATATTTAGTATATGGATAGTTAACAACTCCCAGAAAAGGATACTTTTCTGAAAGTTAATTTTTAACAATGAGGTTTTTTTTGGAGCATGAGGTTTTATTGCATCATATGACCATTACTCTAAATAGCAGTGTAGTTCTCAGATTAGTTAGGGAAATCTGGTATGGATCAGAAGTAGAGAATCAAAAATAGTTTCAACTGTAGATAGTCAATATGGCCATCATTTTGTTTCTTATGAAACAAAAATGCAAGACCAGTTACAATTTAAAATGCTAGCAATCAATCTCTTATCCTGGACTAGATGGTTTCATTAGAGCATAAGATTTTCCTTTTAAATATGAGTAGACTTTATTTTTAAGAAGAATTTTAACTTTCTAGAAAAATTGAGCATATTGTGTAGAAAATTCTCATATACCCAGTACCCCCATCTCCCTGTTATTAATATCTTACATCAATATGATACCTTTTATCATAATTATGAATGAATTTTGATACATTATCATTAACTAAAATCCATAGTTTATACATATTTTCTTGCTTTATATCCATTTTTTTTCTTTCCTATTCCATAATCCCATCCAGGATACTTACATTATAGTTTGTCATTATACTCCATTAGAGTACTCATGGCTCTCACAGTTTTTCAAACTTTCTTCTTTTTTTTTTTTTTTTTTTTTTTGATGACCTTCAGAGTTTTGAGAAATACTAGTCAGATACCTTGCAGGTTATCCATCTACTGGGATTTCTCAGATGTTTACAGTTTTTTTTTTTTTTTGAAGAACAGAAATGTGATGTGCCATTTCCATCACATTATATCATTCTATCAATATGATTTATGATGATTGTTGTTGTTGACCTTGATCACTTACCTGGTTTCTCCACAGTAAAGTTACACTCCACCTACCTCTTCCATATTGTATTATTTGGAAGGAAGTCTCTATGCACACCCCACACTTAAAGGTAGAGTATCTCCATAATTTATTTGGAATTCTCTCCATAAATTTATTTTACTGGATAATTGTTTTATACTTTGGGTTCCAATATTACTTTGTTATTTTGTTGCTCAAATTGTTTCAGCTTTTGCCATTGGGAGCTCTCTGAGTTGCCTCTTGTGTCCCTCTGATTTATCCCATCAATGTAGGATTTTAGTTTTGTTACTTTTATGTTTTTGAGCACTTCCTTATTTTCAGACACTGTAAGATTGTAAGATGCCCCTGGCTTATTGTGTATATTTCCTCCCCTGGTCTTAGGATCAGGTATTTCTCCCATGGAGCCCTGGTTCCTTATATTGGAGAATGATACTGAAAACCAAATTCTAGATGATCGGTGTCCTTGTTGCTACTGAAATGATTATTTTAGGACCTCTTATGGACAGAACAAATACATTTCTATATGTAATCATCTATATCTATGTTAAGTTAAACAAGAGTTCTTATTGATGTCTTCAAGTATAATTCATTTCCACCTGGATCAATATCGCTTACTCTCCTTGCCGATCTATAAATTCCCCTCTGATAATAAGAAACCTGATTCCCACTCTCACCCATTCATTTAAGTAATCATTAAATTTTAGTATATATGTATACCAGACTCCTGAGTGTTAACCCATATCCCTGTAGGAAACAAGTTTGACAACTAGAGTACTGTGATTTTGCAGTTCCTTTTGAAATGAGAATCCTCTCATTTCTGAAGTTACTTAGGTCAACACCTCCCCTGCTTCCCACAGAGACTCTTTTAAAGAAAGTTTACTTATTTTTGAAGTAGTACCAAAGACACAAACAAGAACACATTTTTTTATATTTATATTACTGGGCATTGGAAAAGCAAAATACATTGAAGTTAATTAGTTCAAAGTCCGTGGACATCATGAGAGTCAGAAAATACCATTTGCTCCCCAATTCAAAATATCCTGAAAAAAATTGCAGAGAAATTCAGCTTCCACGGTTCATTAATTTCCAGGTATGTTGCAAAAGTTTGAGTTTTTGGTGCCTGGAATTCTTTCTTCATCCACCCACTCTATATTTCTACAAAGCTAAAATCAGGTGGAAATATCCTCAGTGATATAACAGAGCATCAATCTAAGACTGTTTTACAAGTTAAAATTCAGATGCATTACTCCATAGAAATAAAATAAAAGCATGAGGAAATGATTTGAAGTAATGCCCTAAAAGTATTTTATTATCAGTATAGAAATCATCAAAATCAGAATATTAGAAAGGGCTTTTTGTCAGTCTGTTTTGAAGCAAATTGAACCACAAAACTTAAACAACTGTATAAGATATATATATATATATATATATATATATATATATATAAACAAATACCACACACAATTTGTGCATTTGTAGAGCTAGAGAGCTAGCCTGGAAATGGAATCTATACTTTTAAGATAATTCTGCTGGGAATATGTTGAAAGAGCCAACAAATTAATGTGTAGTTTTTGACCAAAATCCCCTAAGAAGATGTAGTGCTCTGTATCTGGATATTGATATGTGGGAAAAAAGAAAGAAAAGTCCTGACAACTAAATTTTCACTGTAATAACTTTTTCAGTGTTGAAGAAAAGTAGCAGCAGCTAAAAATCTTGGTAATGGCAGAATGGCTACATAATGAATATGGAACAAGACTAGTTTATCCCAGGCCCTTTGTTTTACTCTCTCTAGAAGACTCATCCCCTCCTCTTCTTTGTTTTTTTCTGCCTAATTAACATCAGTCAAATGGGGAAACACATAGATTTTTTTTAAAAGAAAAAGACTTTTAACTAACAATGGGAGATGTTCACTGCTGGATTACTCAGAATTAAGAGGAAATCTATAACATAAATATTATTACTAATGGAAAATAACATTTTTTCTCCCTCCTAAATCTGTTTGAGATATACCTTCTAACTAGGAGATCTATCAAGATTTACATCTACAGACATTTTCAGCAGTAGAAATATAAAATTAATATGAAATAAGGTTTTACTGTTTTTGTTATTTTAGATCACACTTTTAAAGTTAATTTTTGGAAAAACTGTGTCTTGTAATTGTTATGAAATTCACTTTAGATTTATTAATAGTAACATCCTCCTTAAAGTTTTACAACCAAGTTTCTGCATACAGTAGACATTCAATTCTTAGACACCCTCAGGCTGAGGATAGGCTGAGTTAGGCAGCTGTAATGAATGAACCAGAAATCTCAGTGGCTTATTAGAATACAAGTTTATTTCTTATCAATGCTATATGTCCCATGGGGGTTGTCAGGTGGGTCAATTCTTTGCAGTCTTTCTGGAGATCCAGACCAATGGAGACATCACCTTAACACATGATTCTATGGTCACCAAGGCAGAGAGAAGAGAAGGGGGATAATTGCACAATGGCTCTTCCATGAAAAACTTGTATGTGTTGCTTCTGATCTCATGTTATGTGACTTCAAAGGAACAAGGAAGTACACTCCTGACTTGTTCCCAAAACAGCAACCAGAAAATAGTGGTTATAATACCCATGACTACCATAGTGATCAGATAGGTTACATTTGGGAGAAAAGAGAACGGTGGGGACCAATCTGAGAACTGTTCTCTCCTAATTTAATAAAACTAAATTTCAAGTTCTGAAATTTATGACTCTTCTTAGAAAAAATAGAAAACACATATAACCTGTATTCTAAAATTCCAAATCCCATATCCTTTCTACTTGGAATTTTTTCCCCTTTGTTCTATCTCCTATGTCACATTTGCCCACTGTGACTGATTCCTCTTCGCAAACCCACCTCTGTCCAAGAGAACTGATGGATTAATTTGTGTTAATTGTAAAACAACAAAGATGCTAAAAGCTCTTTTAAAAAGCAATATTATAGTGATGACAAATGTGGTCCCTTGTTTTAGGCTTAATGAATTCTATCCTCTGCCCTGCCTTTCATTTGCAGTGTGAATTTGGATAAGTTGCTAGACCTATCTATGCCTCATTATCTTTTTCTATAAAATGAGAGAGACTCACTGTGAGTTAAAACATATGAAGCACCTGAAACTGCACACAATATGCCCTCAACTACTGTCAGCTTTATTGGCCTACTGAACTTTTTGATTTAAGAACAAATTAGACTTCTGTGTTTATCTGAAACTTTTATTAGATTAAGAATTAAAATTGCTGTATTCTAGATTTTGGGAAGTATTTAAGTATTTATCCAGCATATAATGTATATTTCTCCCACTTAACTCATATAATGTAAAAAAGGCATATTTTATCATTTTTTTGTAAACTAAAAAAATAAATTTCAAAAATTTAAAAGATAGATTATTTTATCATTTTATAGAGTCATGCATCCTCAGTAATTGCATATAATATCTTATTACTAAATTGAGTGAATATAAGCACAGAATATATATATAGAAAATAGCATATTTTAATAAGTTAGTTAAGTATCTTGCAAGGAACATTTTCATGTAAAGTAAAAACTACCTTCTTTCGTTCCTAAATAGCTAACTGTAAGAATTCCAAATTTTGCATCTATAATATTTTGGTTAAAATACCACTAGAAATAGTAAATATAGGTGGATTAAAGGAGAAAACTGACACTTTATGGCTTTTGAAAATTATAATATTTTAGAAAATTCAAGATTATTTGATCAATATTACAATTCAATATGCACATATAATTCAAATTTCAAAAATTATTACTCAAATTTGCCAAGAGTTAAAATTGTATTGAGTATTCAAAACTAAATCCAAGTACTCATCCACCCAATGAGGATAAATAGCACTTCAGTAGTTAATTGGAGTGTAAGTTGTCTATAGAAATAGAAACCACTGATGTTATTTATATATGAATGAATATGCATTTTATTGCATCATATCCAGAGCAGAAAGGAACTTTTGTACTTTTACTTGTAATCATCGTTTGTTTTGAGAGCTACAAATAGCTAATCTAAGTTTTCTGAGTTAAAAAGATTAAACACTAATTATAGTTACCTAATTTGAAAATAAAAATAATAAGGCTATTCATTAAAATATAGATTTAAATACATTAAATTTGAAACATTGCTAAGAATGGGACGCATGTGGATATCTAATGAATTACAAATAGTTATATTCACAGATGGAAGAAAGATCTATTGAGTAACTAAATTTTTAAGTGGAAGCGATATTGTCTGGAAGGTAACTTTCAGAATGATGAAACTGATTAATTCACAAAGCAAATGACAATACATTACATTCTTTCATAGTGGTTAACACTATGGGACTCTCACATATTTGTTACCATATATTGGCATGCAGTAATTTAATGAAAACCATGTCAGGTCCTATACTTCATTCTTTCTATCATGTATGCTCATTATTATTTGTATATATAATTATTAAAATTGCTAGAAATGATGCTAGATTTCATGCTATGACTTAAAATAATATTAATCATATTAATTTAGAAAATTTAAATTTATAATTTATAATATGTTATTAAAGAGTAATGGTATATTTTCAAAATATCAGCAAGGTAATTATATTTGCATAAATGTGCTATAATTTCTATTATTTCTAAGTTTTAGTTTTATTCCTGGAAATTATGATGTAATATGGTCGTTAAGTATTTAAAAGTAGAAGGCAAAAAACAAAACAAAACAAAACAACATAAGAAGAGAAAAGAAACCAAACCATAATTTCTGAAAATTTTCAGTACCAACAGAAAGGAAAATTACGTTTAAGAAGAAATGTAAATTTATGTATCTCAACAACTATTTATTAATTTTTCATGAAAATCTGGCTTAGAGGACCAAGCTCTGTCCCATACCCATTTAATAATTTAAAATTATAATAGTTTATTAAATACATGTGTGCACACATGCATGTGTGTAGAGATATTGAGGAAACCAATTGTTTTCTTACTTTATGGTGGAGAATGATAGAGTAGTTCAGTCTAAATGCTGTCGTTTTTTAAGGTTTATATTAACATTGCCACTTATCAGGACCATGTTCTACTGTATTTCTTGAAGTTTACAAATTCTTTTCTGTAGGTTTAGAAAGTAAACTGTAATTTGTGGTCTCTGAAAGATAGCTAGGATTTAAAATAATGTACTTGCAATTTAACATGCATTTACATTTCTAAATATAAAACTAAAAAAGTGAAATTTCTTTCCATCTTTCTATTTGTAGGGACCCAGGGCAGGCTGCCCCAAAAAGTATCACAGTGGCATCTTGATTATTTTGAATTGAATCTGTTCGGAAACAGCTGATACAAGGACTCAGACTTTTCTTTCTATTTTCCTTCTATAGTCTTCTAAAAGCAAAAAACAAATCCCCCATATGAAAAACACCCTCCCTGTACTAAGAGGTAAAAAGACATCCTTATCAGTAGAGATAGGGACTTTAAAGTAGAGAAAGCTGTAGAAACAAACCTATTTTTAAAAATCTATTACTACAGCCTCAGTTCTTAGAATTCCTTACTAATTAAAGCTCCCAAACACCTGTTTTCCTTATCCTGCCAATTCATCACAAATATATTGTCTCTTTGTCTAAAATGTATAAAAACTGCCTGCTTTGGTCATTTCTTTGGGTCTCAATTTCATTATTGGGCTTCCGTGTGCACATAATAAAACTTTTTTTTCTTCTTAACCTGACTCATATTACTTTAATTCCCTAAGAACCCTGGGGGTGGGAGTGGTTTGGGAAGGAGGAAATGTTTTTCTCTCCTATGTATTTTTACAGAGAACTGTAGCAGAACAAAGTAATTATACTTTTCTTTTTTTTTTTTTTTTTTTTTTTTTTTAATTATACTTTTCTGAGTAGTTATGTTAAAGATTTAGTTTGTGGATATGCCAATTTGGTTTTGGCATTTCATTTGTTATTTTTCATCCGTGTTTTCAAAAAGGAGAGAGAAAATTTGCAATTTATAATTTTGCAGAGAGGGATTTTTGCAGAGGTACTCTGGGAGCAGTAATTTGTCATTGTTATATCAAATATTACATAAAAGTGGAAATTTATTAGTGCAGAATTAGCCAGGTTTTGTTACATGTTTATCTTAATTTATCTGATCATTATCTCTGTCCTTGATCATTCAAAGGCATTCATGCTGGCTTCCAAGTTTGGGAGCAAATATATAACCAAGGTGTTTCAGTGCATTTAAAGGTGGAAAACTGTTTCCAATATAAAGTAAACTTTAAATTATAATGTAATTCTTTATCTTTTAACAGCACTGCCCAATATAACTTTCCATGATAATGGAAACACATGTATCTGTGGGATACTTGAAATATGGCTAGTGCAGCCAAAGTGATTTTTAACATTTATTTCATTTTAATTATTTCATTAAAATTTTATATTTAAATAGCAACATGTGAAATGTGCCTACCATGTTAGACAATATAACTTTAGAGTTTTATTATTTAAAACGAAATTTAAAAAATTTAAAAAGAATGCTGCTTTAATATTTGATCCTCACATGAAATTAGCATGGTCAACAGTGTGCTTTATTTTTAATTTTACATAATTAAATTTACTGTGAATGTATGCTAGAAAGATACAAGCAAGTGAGAATTCCTAAGGGAAATGTTTCTGTTTATAATTTTCTTGATGTTCCTAGACCTTTATAACAATCAGCCACAAGTGCCTATCAGCTTCTCTCTTTAAGGCAGCAAGGTAACTTTTTTTCTACACCATTCACTATGATCTAGCCCAAATCCAGAGCCAGTGTGATCTCCTAACAAAGAGAACTCTCTAGAACATTCTAGACTAATTTAGGAATTCTGGGAAAACTGAAGTCTCATAATTTAGTAATTAGGTATAGAAAATCTATCTCAGGGGCAGGTGGGAAAGCAGGTACAAGCTTTTATCCATGACATTTAAGCAATTTGACATAGACACAATTTATAATCATGACTGTTGGTCCTATTTGTATTTGAACTTATAGAAAAAGAAATAAACAGTGTGCGATTATGACCTTACTCAGAAAGTCTGTTAGGATTGTTTTGAGTTAAAATATAGATACAGGTACAAGTGAAGAAATAAGGTATAATTAAAGGATTACAGTTTTGTATGTGCAAGGAAATGAAATCAGACAGATTCTAGGGTATTAAGGAACAATGGCTCCATTAGAAATGAGAGTACAGCTTAAAGCTGTATTGAATTGGGTGTGGCAAAACTGGAACAAAAATAAAAGACCAAAAAAAAAAAATCAAAGTAACTTCTTTTGCACTTCCTAAACAGGTGGGATGATTACTCATAGAGCAGCATTTCAGGAAAAGGCTGAGTTTAATACTTGATCCTTTCATCCTCAAGCATGAACGCAGTAGAATAAAACATAATCACTCTTTAGTGTAGATAATTAAAACAAATATTTTGTTAAATGTTTTTGTTTTAAGCATAAATCTCGTGTACATAAAAATAGAAGAAAAATAGGAGAAGAAAATAGAATCATGTAGTTGAGGTGATCTTGTTTTGGAAACCAAGCATAGGCAGAAATGCTTCAACTTTAGAAAATAGAAGACGATAATTCATAGTGCAATCAAGATAAGGCCGATTATTAACTTTATGGTTAATTTTTGAAATTAATTTAAAATTTGAAAAAGAAATAGATAGAAAACCAAATTTGTACTTATTTTAACAGCATGGTTTGAATTTCAAAACCGGCAGTTAGAATGGGAGGCTGAATGTGCAGGTAAAGATTGGGTGGCAATTATTTCAGTAAAAGTACACCAAAAACTCCAACAGATTCTAGACATGAAAAATTAATATTTTGAAATATAAGTAGGAAGATTTAGCAATGTAATGAAAGAAGGAAAATATATTTGATACCTTATCACTTGTTAGCCAATTATAATGCTCTTTGCTAGCAGGTATAAAAAATAATTAAGTTCCAAGTATTTGTTATTTAAACATATCCATGGGACACCTGGGGGGCTCAGCAGTTGAGCGTCTCAGGGAGAGATCCCAGGTCTGGGGATAGAGGCCCGCATTGGGCTCCCTGCTTGGAGCCTGCTTCTCTCTCTGCCTATGTCTCTGCCTCTCTCTCTCCGTGTCTCTCATGAATAAATAAACAAAATCTTAAAAAAAAAAGAAAAAAAAACGGATATCCCCAAGAAGTGTTTTATTTTATCAGGTTAGAATCCTGTAAAAGCTTACTAATACACACAATTGTGAGAACTGTGAGGAAAGTCTCTTGTATTGCTGTTAGAAAGGCAAATTAGTTTAAAAATGCAAATAAGTTACAAACATTAATGAAAGCAATGCTTTCCTTAATTCATGTATTTTTTAAAAAAATTATTTCCCCACCATTATGAAGATATTATTGATATATAACATGTAAGTTTAAAGTGTACAAAGTAAGGGCACCTGGGAGGCTCAGAAAGTTAAGGGTCTGATTCTTGATTTCAGCTCAGGTCATGATCTCAGGGTCATGAGATCTCACCCCACATGGGGCTTTGTGCTCAGTGGGGAGTCTGCTTAAGATTCTCTCTCCCTCTGCCTCCTCCTCCTCCCTCAAAAAAAAAAAAGTTCACAAAGTGATGATTTGATACACATATATATTGTGAAATGATTACCATAATAGGTTAGTAAATACTTCTATCCCCTTACATAGTTACCAATTTTTGTCATGATAACTTTTATCCTCTAGTTGTTCCTCTCTTAATAAGTACATAATCATATTGGTAATTGCAGTCACCAACTTGTACATTAGGTCCTCACACCTTATACTTCTTATAGCTGGATGTTTGTAGCCTTTGACCAACACCCATGACTCAGCCCCTGACAATCACTGTTTGACTCTTTCTTTGAGTCCAGCTTTTTTAGATTCCACATAGGCGTGAAAACATAGGATTTGTCTTTCTCTATCTGACTTAAATTTCACTAGCATGATACCATCAAGTTTCATCCATGTTGCGGCAAAAGGCTGATTTCATTCTTTTTTATTGCTGAATAATATTCCATTGTATGTCTATGTCACATCTTCTTTATTCATTCATCCCTCATGGACCCTGTTTCCATGTCTTGGCTGTTGTAAATAATGCTGCAGTGAACAAGGTGGGAGGCTGAAGATATCTTCCATACAACGACTTCATTTGATGGGAAAAATATCCAGAAGTGGAACTCCAGACCACAGGGCCCTTAATTGTTAATTTTTTCAGGAATCTCCATACTGTTTTTCATAGTGGCTACACTAGTTTACTTTCCCACCATTAGTGCACAAGGGCTGCAGCAGCTAGCAGGCACTGGGGTGCACCTGGGGCCTGAGTGCAGGGTGCCTGCTGAGAGCCGGATGCCTCAGAAGCAGCCTGGTGCCTCCTGAGCCACCTGAGGACAGGTGGTGGGCTGCCTAGGGCCTGGGGCAGCAGGGGGAGGGCTGGGGAGGGGGTGGGTCAGGTTCCCAGCTTCTGGCCAGGAAGCTCTGCCAGAGGGCGCTGCCTGGGGCTGGAGGAGCCAGCAGCCACAGAGATGTGCTGGAGGCCCAGGTTCCCCTGAGCTGGCCAGGAGCCGGTGACATTGGTTCTGCTTGGTGTTGCTGGAGCCGACAAGGGCTGGTAAGTCTGTGTGGCCCTTTGCAGAAACCTGCTGAGCCCTACCGTGGAAGCCTCCTGGATAGGTGGCAGTCCCTGGAGCCTCTGGAGCATAGGCAGGCGCTCAAGTGACCTGTGATCTGGGTTCATGGGAGCCTGCAGGGAGCTACAAAGATGCCACTTGGGGCAGCTGGAAGGACAGGTGCTGGACTCCGGAGCCTGGGGCCTGAGCGCACTGGAGCCTCCAGGGCCCACGGAGGAGATGGCTTCCGTGTTGAAGTCAGGTGTTCACACTGCTCTCCGCCCCCGGAAAGGTGTCTCTGTCTCAGTGCTGGGCTGCACAGGCTTGGGGCAAAGGGGGAGGGGGCAGTGTGAATCCGACTTTCCTGTCCTCACAGCGTCTTTTCTTAGTTCTGTGCTTCCCCAGGTGCTCCCCTACCTGTGATCCCTGGCCCATGTGAAAGTGCTTTCCTGCATTCTTGCTCGGAGAGCTGTTGATATTGATGTTTGGGGTGGGGGAGGGACGTGAGTCATATCAATTTCTCTGCCCTCACTTCATCGAGGGCACTGACATCACTGGCAGCCTCCAAGGAGTGTTGAATGGTTTTTGAGTATCATATTAAAGTTATAAAATTTACTATTTTTTTAAATAATTGAAAGGTAGCCATTTTTAGAGATCAAGGTACTCAAAATTTCTTTCTTTCTTTTTTTTTTTTTAAAGGTAATTTGGCTACTTGTAAACAACAAATGGCCCAGTTTTGGATGTTACAGTGAGAGCAAAATTCATAGCAGATTTCCTTCGTAATTCAAATTTTTAAACTTTTTAAAGAGTTTTGAAAATTTGTTATATAGAGTTGAGTTTGCAGAGCAATAAGCCTGAGGTTGGTGATGCTCAGCAATTCAAATTTCAATGGAAAGGGAAAATAGGGTTTGCACATGGCAAATTTACCTTAAGTCAGAGGTTCTAAGACTTAGGTCCATGAATAAAACTTCAGGAAATTTACAGAGGACGTGGAAGCTGGATGCAAACATGTTGTATGTGCTTCTCAGAGCCATAACCTCCCAAAAATCTCTGAGGAGTTTTTGAGTGAAATGCTAGAAACCATAGCTTTAGGCCACATCTTGGGTCAACTCCTTAATCTGCTGTGGTGGTAAAGATAAGTATGAACTCTTCAAATTCATATGTCAGATTGTTTAAGAACTACTTTTGTAATGATTTTTGATGGTTTATGCATTTTTCTAGTGTATCATAAAAATATTTTCCAGGGTATATTATGTTGTTAAATTCAGAGTGAGAAATAGGAAGTCAGTGAAATAGGAGAGACAGATCCATATTTTTCTTTTCTTCTCTTTTTGCATAGAGGTATTTTCATCAGACCTACAATTTCATCTTTTTATTTTTAAGAATCTCATTGATTTCTAGCTCTCTTTTCTTAAACATCCATGGCTATGACTCTGTGGTGCAAAAATAGACTAATTTGCTCAATTTTTACATAACTTTTTGGTATTAAATAAAATTAATATTATATTTACACCTGTGTAGTAGGCATTTCTTCTCAGATATTAATGAGATCATACTTAACACACTTAAAACAGAATTCATATTTCTACGTGCTCTATTACAATTAATAACATTCCCCTAGTCATAGATGGTCTGTATCTTACCAACTTTTTTCCTTTTTTTAAATTTTCTTTTTTCTTGGCCAAAATATCCTTTGGACTATATTTCATATTCACACCTCTTTTTATTAGTAGCAGTGTCACTACATACTCTCCTTACCTTTCCACTCTCCCTGTTTCAATCAGCCCTATGTCCCAACTAATTTAGAATTAATTTTCTAAAGCAAGACATTGATCAGGTTGTATAGCCTTTTAAGATCAGTTGATAAATTTCTACTGACACTGGGCATTAATCCCAATGACTTAGTTATATATTAAAATATTCTGTAATCTGTCTTTAACTTACATTTTTGATTTAGCAATTCTACGCATCAGAACTCTAGTCATTACTGTGCCATATTGTTTAACTGAAACATCCTTGACTCCTCTGCTTACCTATCTTCTGTTCTGCCTTTGAAATTCTGTGCCATATAGGTCTGATTACCCTTATTTAAAGCAGCAGTAACAAAATCAAGTATCTTTACATTCAGATAGGTAACGTGGCCTGGTTTAAGAGAATGGAATGATGTTGCTCTCAGCAAACATGAGAGAACAGGGACCTTCTCCAGCTCCATGGAAAATGTTTAATTCAATAATAGCAAACCCAGCTGAACCACAATAAAGCAGAAATGTTGCTTTGGCTAAACAAAACTCATTAGCAAGGATGGTTTTGGCTTGCAGAAGCAATATAAAGCTATTTCCAGCTTTACTCGTCTTGAAGTTGTGTTGATGTTTGTATGGTGCCTGTCAAAAGTATGTTTTATCCTTAAGAATGGAAAAAAAGTCCAAATTCTAGGGTTTTTTTTTAAGATTTTGTTTATTTATTAATGAGAGACACAGAGAGAGAGGCAGAGACATAGGCAGATGGAGAGGCAGGCTCCTGCGGGAAGCCTGATGCGAGACTTGATTCCAGGACCCCAGGATCATGACCTGAGCCAAAGGCAGATTCTCAACCACTGAGTGACCCAGGTGGCCCAAAATGCATGAATTTTGAAAAGTAATGCATGACTTCTGTTTTGTTTTTTATTTGGTTTTGGTATTGTCAGTGCATGGTATAAAACAATATGTGCGTAAATAGAGAACTGTACTGATGGAGTTTTACAAAGATTGTATTATAAAGATAAATTAGCTTGAAAATGAATTATCATAAATGTGTAGGAAGGTTAATTCTTTATTTTTCTCCCATGAATATAGGTATACATATATACAAATTTATTGTTCTTGAGTGCCATATTTTCTTATTTTCATGAATTTTTTGGATTAGTGCATGGTTAGTTTTGGAAAGAAAACATTCTGGCTCTATTGTTTCATTCACTAGTATTTGACTTTGGACCAATGACTGAGAACTTAAGCCAAATATTTTCCTCTTTCCTATATTGCCCAATATTAGGACAGTTTTCCATGTTACATGGTGTCAAAATCTTAGTTTCTTGGTCCAGGATATACTTGCTCCTGAAAAAATCTATGAACCTACTAAAGTAGTTTGTTCAGTAAGAAATCTTAAATGAGAAGTTTGACTTGACACAGAAAGTGTTAACAAAAATCTGAGGTCCAGTTCTCTCTAAATTGTAAAGAATCAGTAGAGTGAGACCATAGTTTAAAATGTAAGCAAATTACTTCTGAAAACAGTAATACATTCTATGTTAATTAATTGAATTTAAATAAAAAAAATAAAATTCATATGAAAGAATAAGTGCAAAATAGAAATAGATAAGGTGCGAACTAAAAAATAAGTAAGCAAATTAAGAGATAAACGGAGGAGCAGAACTAATTTATAAATATCAATAATTTTATCAAATATGTGCTAGAATATTTTAAAGAATTGTGTTTATGACACCTTACTTGAGAGATGAGGTAAAACAACAGCTGTTAGTTTGTGTGTATCCTAAAATTCTGTCACTGTGAATGTTTTTACCTTGAGAAGGAGGAATTAGAAGGTAAATCAAGCATGTGTTGGTGAAAAATTTATTTTATATGAGAAATTAGATATAATCATTTTCTGGATAGTGAGACTTGCACACAAAGAACATTTTTAAATATTATTATCTTTTTCCTCTTTAAGATAAAACATGTAGCCAATTTTTAAAAAAATATTTAATTTATTTATTCATGAGAGACACAGAAAGAGAGAGAGGCAGGGACATAGGCAGAGGGAGAAGCAGACTCCATGCAGGGAACCTCTATCCTGGTTCTCCAGGATCACGCCCTGAGCCAAAGGCAGACATGCTTAACCACTGAGCCACCAAGGCGTCCCAACATGTAGCCAGTATTAATTAAGAATCCTTCTAAGAACTAGTTTTAGGTTTATTTATTTATTTTTTTAAAGATTTTATTTATTTGAGAGTGAGAGAAAGCACAAGCAGGGAGAGGGAGAAGCAGGCACCCCACGGAGTAGGGAGCCCAGTACAAGTCTCCATCCCAGGACCCTGAGATCATGATCTGAGCTGCAGGCAGATGCTCAACTGGTGGGCCACCCAGGCATCCCTAGTTTTAGGTTTAAAAAAGCCAATAGGAAGCAAGCTCCATCTTAGGCAAAAGCAACTAGAAGGATCAAACCCTGCCCTAATAGAAATGGGGTTGTCAAAAATCTCTCTAAAAGTACCAGACTTTTGCCTGGGCATGGGACTGCTTTTGTGCTCATTTTGCCCATTCAAATGTCGCCTCGAGATGTGGCTCCACTCCATTACTTACCCCTTAAAAATAAAAGCATTTGCAAATGGAAGGTACATCAGCAGTAAGTTATGGTCCAGCTGAGGCATATCACATTACAACTCCTGCACTATTTTCATTGAAGGAAAATAACTGGGTTGCCTTGTAAAAAGCACTCAGAGGAGTTGGCCTCTCATAGTTTAACCTACTTCTCTTTTGTCTTCTGCTTCCAGTTAAACTGGCCTGTCTCCATTTTTTATTTTTAATGCTGAATGAGTGTTAAAATAACTCAGTTTGGTTAAACAATATAGATGATTTAGGGAAGAGTGAAGTTTTTCTTCCCTTTTATTCAGGCATCTCTTGCTTGCTCAGAAAAGCCATTTTAAGATGCTGTCACCTACTTCCTAGATGAGTTACTAAATAGGCCACATTATCCATTCATATTCCTAATCATGAATTCATTCATTACCTTACTTATTCATCACCTATTTCTAATTTACCCAACGAATCAATTGGGTACCATCACTGTTTTCACTGCTCTAGGTTTAATTGTGTCATTCTTGAGTGTTTTTCTATGAAACGTTAGTACCATATTCAACCTGATTTGGGAGTGTGGCACTTTCTTAGGATTTCCAGTATAGTTCTTGAAGAAACTTATTTTAAAGGTTAAAATTTGGGGGCACCTAGGTGGCTCAGTGGTTGAGAGCCTTTGACTCAGGTCATGATCCTGCGGTCCCTGGAGGGAGTCCTGCATCAGACCCTCCGGAGAGCCTGCTTCTCCCTCTGCCTATGTTTCTGCCTCTCTCTGTCTCTCATGAATAAATAAATAAATGAAATCTATTAAAAAAAGAATGATTCATACATTTAAAGATTAAAATTTTGTGCATACACTTACAAATTCCTTCCCAAATGGAGAGGAAGCATATTGACCCTTAAAGAAATGAACCCATTCCACAAACAAAAACTAGGTCTCCCTATTATGCATTGGCTTAGTGTTGAGCTAGATTTCTTCCCCACTCCACATTCAACCCAAAGTCATTTTGTGTGATAATAAGCTAAATGATAAGTCGGTTATCCTCTACATAGTACTATTTGTGTTTCATATGCAAATTACTACCAAATCATGATGACTCATGAATAGGGTCCTGAGGTACAAATGGTACAGTGTTAAACCAATTATTTCTGGATTCACTACAGTAACAAAGATTAAAAAATGGGAAAACAACAGCAATTATTTTGCCTGACCTGACATGTACTCATTTTGGAATGCAGAACTTGATTTTGTTACACAAAGAGAAAAGCAGAGTTTGTACAGGGATTATAATAATAATTTAGAAGAAAGTGGAAGGATTAATAATGCAACAGAATAAAACTGACTGCTGGTAGTTATTATAAAGCTTCTAGAAGGTTGGCTCTATATTAAAAACAATAGTAATCCCAATATATCATTCAGAGAAATATAAATCAGGGTGGTTTGATTTTATTTAGAAATTTATACTGCATATTTCATCTAAATTCTAGAAAATCTTTTAATATATAGTTTTAAAAATTGGGAGTTCTTGGATCTCCCAACCTAGAATTTATCCTGGAAGCTCAAATTTCCCAATACCTAATCTTCGCTGCTGTAAATGATGTATTCTCTTTCTCATTTAGATATTATAAAAGTAGAGAGTAAATGTAAAAAAGAATTACATTTTCCAAGAGCTGTTAAGATAATTTTCTATCTTTGTTTCAAATAGAAGAAAAATTCTCAAAGGGTTATTTATTATATCCTACATATTTTTCAGATACTGGAAGAAATATTGGAAAGAAAAGCAAAAGGGGATTCTGAAACATCTCTGGCACAATTTCAACTCTGCTATAGATAAATTTAACATTCTAGAGTTGTCATTCGAAGCTTTCATAGATTCACATATTCACAAAAGTCCACCCTGCCTATTTCCCATTTTGTCTCTTTGTAACTATAATTTAAAAGAAAAAAATCCTTCAGTGATGTTTTTAAAACATTGTTAATACAGATGGTAGGTACACTTATAGTGAGTATAGCATAAGTGTATAAACTTGTCTAATTACATTGTTGTGCACTTCAAAACTAATGTAACATTGTCAACTATATTCAAATAAAACAAAATAAATCATTGATAGTCATTAAATCAAAATTCCAATTAATAAAAATAATTTTACCTAGTAGAAGTATTATCAGGTAAGAAATACATGTCATAGCATTAGTATTTAGCTGCTAGTACAAAATTTAAAATAGTATGCTTTCAGTAAACAAATAAAACTCGGACCATATCCTATTAGTAATTTAATGGGTTGATATGTTGAGTCCAACTCATAGTAGTCCATTTTAGTAAATAATGTCATACTGCTAAGTAGCAGATACTTAAGGCAAAAATATTGCCAAAAAAGACTAAGAATATTTTTAAACTTGTAATGCATAATATCATACATTATTAATATTTTGTGGCATTTACAGATAGAGACTGCTTTTGCTTTTCAGACTCTTCAGAAGAGTCCTAGAAATGACTAAAATTTCTGTTGTGGAAATATGGAAATAAATACATGTCAGTTTGGCAAATGACATATATAATTCACTGCAAGTACAAAAATCTGTTACAGAATAATATGTTCTATATAACAGATGTCTTTTTAAAATTGTAATGCTCAGACTTTCACATTTCTACTGATATGGCCCACATTCTGGTAGGGGGATGAAGGAATCAAGATATTGAAGATAGAACACCAAGAGAATATGAGAGACTTCTTTGGGAGTATGAGGGGGAGAGTGAAATGTTAGAGATTGCACGGGGCTAGTTATGAGGTAAGGCATCAGTACTAAGGGTTGTAGTGGGTCTATTGTAAAGCCCCCTTAAATGTTTATGGAAGAATTTAGATTAAATATTGGATATTCTTGTTTGGCCTCAGATTCTTTACAAGCAGCTCTGATCTGGAACTGAACTGCACAGTGTTTTACCCTTTAGCAAATTTGGTCAGCATAAAGTGCTCTCATTATTGTCTTGTCAAGGCAGTGATTTGTCCACAGGTAACAGGATCTTCTGGAAACAAAACTTTGTCAAGGTGTATTTGTTTGTTGAAGTCAAATAGAAGGAGTTTGTAAGACAGTTATTTTTTTATAACCTGAGATCTTCTTGTGGGTGATTTATGGATATGTGGATACAATGGCTACATAAATAACCCTAAAATTTTAAAATCTTCAAACAATGAGCATTTATTTCTTATTCCTGTAAAAGCATAACATGGATGTTTGTGGTCAGCTGGATGTCCTGTGAAATAGTTCAAAGAATGGGCTATTTCTATTTTTGATTTTGCCATCCTTTATGATCTTGGAGTCTTCTGCTACGACACAGTTGACAAGTCAGTAGGCAATGGAGGAAATCTATTCTACTTCTTAGAACATCAGACCTGGATGTACCACACCATTTCCATTCATGTTCTATTAAGAAATAGTTAGATAGTCCATCCTATCAGGATAAAAGGGAGACTTGGATGCCTAGTCTCAGTTTTAGGCAGTTCCCATCAGCAATTGCCCACCATGGCAAGGGTCAGCAGTTTGTTGAAGGCACTTCTCTATAGCTAACAATGCGATTTACTGCTTCTACTTTTATGAGACTTTTAAATATAAATGTATTGGGATGATTTAAGTTTAGCTATTTTAATACACCTTCATGGGGGGCCTGGCTGGCTCAGTGACTCTTGGTCTCAGAGTCTTGAGTCCCACCCTCATGTTGGGCAGGGAGCCTACTTTAAGAAAACACCTTCATGAAACTAGCATCAGAGTCCAGAAAGAAATTTGATTTTACTTCTCAGCTGTGGACCTGAATTAGTTTTGGACCAAATCACAATCTCTGGTGGAAGGTCTATGGGGGGAGCTCCTAAGGCTACCAGATAATTCTGACAAAGCACTCTTAAACTGTTTTTAAAATTGTTTACATGGGAAATGTCTTTTACTCATTTAATTTTGCCTGTCCTCCAAGCCCTAATGCATTACTCAAGTGGAAAATAGTTTTATTAGAGAGGTTTAAACTCAAATACAAATTTATTTAGTATTTAGAATGTTCCCTCTTTCAGAGGTTCCCCAAATCCATCCTCATGGTTAGTGATTCACTAGATGGACTCAGAGCTAAAGTGCATTTAGTGAAAAGTTATATGACAAGATTAGCAAAAAGAAAAGACACAACAGATGGGATCTGTAGCAATCCATATATAGGTTTTCTTCTTCTTGTGATGGGGCAAATTAAGTATCACCCTTTCTTCAGCAGTGAAAAAAGCAATAAGATGTTTGCAATATTTCTTACCAACAAAGCTCATTAGAGACTGAGCACCCAAAGTTTTATTGTGCTGGTCACGAAGATACTCTGTTCCTAGTATATTCAAAATTCCAGATTCCAAGAAGGAAAATGGGTGTTTACACCCATTATTTGTACTGTCTACACTCAGTGATTTACTTTTAATCAGTTAGGGAACAGGTCAAAAGCTAAGTTCCCAGACACCAAAGGCCAACTTTGTGAGCAAGGCCTTATAAAATAGCAGTTTCCACATCTGCTGTGTTAGCTCTTTCTCAACACTCACCAAAATGTTAATGTGTTATCTCATTAAAGCCCCATGGTGGTCCTCCTCAATTAAGACAATTTGTGTAAAGGAAAGGAAATTTGAGGTAAAGGGAGCCATGTGTTCTGAGTCCCAAGTATGTATCAGAATCTTGAGTAGGAATTTTAAATATGTTAACTCTAGGAAGTTAAGAATTTTGCCTGTGGCCACATGACTAATAAAGAATCAGGGAGCTGAAACTGAAAACCAGGATTGGATGATTTTGGACTATACCTTTGTGCTTTTTTTTCAAAGTACTTAGAAAAGGCCCTTTATCTGCACTGTCCAATATGATAGCCAGTGTCCACATGTGATTATTAAACGCTTGAAGTATGGTTGATCCCATTTGAGGTGTTCTGTATGTGTATATACACACTAAATTTTCAAAACTTAGCATTGGAAAAAAAGTACAATATATCCCATTAATGATTTTTAATAATTTAAAAATATATTGGTATCGAATATATTTGGAAATAATGTTTTGGTTACACTGGTTTAAATAAGCTATATTATTAAAATAGATTTTGCTTGTTTCTTTTTTTTTTGAATGTGACTAGTGTAAAATCTAAAATTGTATATATGGCTCACATTATATTCTTTTGGATAGCACTGGTCTATATATATATAGGAGCTCTCAGGTTGAAATCCTGTTTGTGATCTTTAAGGTCTAACCATTGGCAAATGCAAAAGTTTGCCTGTCACAAATCATGGTGGAAGCTGCCATCCTCAGTCTGGACTGGGTGCATGGGCCAGTGCACTGCAGTTTTTGGAGGAGGTTGTTTTCAAGGACTCAGCAGCCCCTTCCCCACCTTAGGCCAGCAGACCCTCAAGCAGAAACCTTTCAGACCAAAAGGGAGTGCAATGATACATTCAAAGTGCTAGAAGAAAAAGCTGCCAAACAAGAATACTGTATCCAGCAAAATAATCCTTTTTGGAACACCATCATTTAAAATTGAACAAATTTCCCAGATAAACAAAAGCTGAGAGAGCTCATTACTGCTAGAACTGCAGGCCAGCCATGCTCTTACACATCTCTGTATTACTGGCTCAAATACCTGCGTTTGGAGTCCTCCTAATTGGTGGCATGGAGCTTTGCTGAGATACTTTTCAGTCTCCACCAAGATGTCCCTTTCTGGAGCCTTAACTAAGCTGACTCAGTATTTTTCCACTCCTAGTCCTTTCTCTTTCCCATCCTCAAATCCTCTGTGTCCATAAAACATCCACAGCCTTTTAAATCCAGGATTTCTCTCATTTGCACTGCACATCACCTGATGTCACTGATGCTGGTCTGTAGGGAGATGCCAGTACTACATTCTTTATTGCCTCTTGCTTATACTATTGCAGTCAGTGGATAAAGACTTGATATTTTTTTTCAGCTTAGGTCATTATCCTAATTGATCACTTAAACACTCTGACAAGCCCTCAATAAATATTAGATCTTCGTTGTGAGAACTGTAATTTCATATGAAAAAACTTTGGAATCAGAAAAGTTGAAGCGCCCTTCTTTTGAGCTTTCATATCACAATTGTCATCAATATCTAGATCATTTTGGCATCTAGATCATTTCACACTGTTCTATGTCTTGATTTCCTTCTCTGTCTCCAGCCTTAAAGCTACTTAAAGATAACAGCTGTACTTGACTTGGTTTTCTGTTCTAACGCATAGCATATGCCTTTTACATAGGATGGTCTCAAATGTTTTTCGATTAAATGAAATGTACTTGTCTAAAATAATACAAATGGTAAGTGGTATGTAAATTCTGATTTTCTGATACCAGGTTTAGGGCTTTTGCTGCTATGATGGCTATCTGTAGGTTTTTTTTTTTTGTTTTTTGTTTTTTTTTTGTTTTTTTTTTTTTTGTTTTTTTTTGTGGCATCTGAAGTGTCAGGGAAGAACAGATAGGGATGTGTAATTCTGGGTGATAGAATTTTTCAATACCTATATTTATTTTCTATTGTTGCTGTAACAAATTACCACAATTTTAGTGGCTTAGAAAGAGGAATTTATTATCCTAGAGTTCTATAGGTCAGTCTGACATGGGTCTTACTAGGCTAAATTCAAGATTTTGGGCAGGCTAAGTTTCTTTCTGGGGCTGGATATGAAAATCTGTTTGTCTTCTTTAGCTTCTAGAGACTGCCTACATTCCTTGGCTCATGGCACCTTTCCCTCTTTTGGCAAGCAAGTGTCATTTAATCTGCTTTTTTCTGATACAGCTGGGAAGGTTCTCCACTTTTAAAGACCCATGTGATTATACTGGATCATCCTTCATAACTTACAGTCCTCCTCCCTCCTCAAGCCCTTAGCTTTAATCACATCTAAAACGTCTCATCTACCATAGAAGGTGATATATTCACAGCTTCAGGAGATTAGGATATACATAATTTTTAGGGACCATTATTCTACGTACCACAATATTTAAATCAGTAGTTCTCAGTATAAATTTGTTAATGTCTAAATTAGTAATTCTCAAAATGTGGAAACCCAGACCAACAGTATTTATGTCACCTAGGAACCTACTGAATCAAAAACTAAAGTGGTAGGTCCAGCGACCTATGTGTTTACAAGCCTTCCAGGTGTTTCTAATACATAATAAAGTTTGAGAACATTCTAACATCCTTATACTTAGCAACCTTCTAGGAGTTAGCTCTATCTGAGTTCGAGGTAATCCAATTACTTTTGAATAGGAAACACTACCCCTGAGTACAAATTGTAGGAATCAGAGAAGGTCAGTGTGCAAGTGCTTATTAAAGCTGAATGTTTGAATATCCCTGTTATCATTAAATTTTCAGAGACAGTTGGAAACACCTGAAAAAGTCATCATCTCCAGTTGCAGTTAGTGCGTTATTGAAGGTAGGCTTTCAAAGAGGAGGGAGATAAAAATAATATATTCCATAAATTGCATTTTAAATCTATTTCAGAAGAAAATGATTTCCTGGAGCTGGTGACAACTAGTATAATGATGTATAGTAGTTTGAAGAAGCCGCTTCTTTTAATCTGTTGGTATTTTTCACTCTATAACCAACCACTTAAATGTTTATTCACATCAACACTATCACTGAGTGGGTGGTATATAGAGAATATGAAACAGTCACTGCCTTTAAAAGCCTAAAAATATGGAGTGGGAAATATGACTAATATGTAGTAAGAGACAACATTTCAAGACACTATTCTGCAGTATGTAATTATCTCAGATAAAATGTTTACTTGGTAATGTAATTGAAGTGGTTGTCATAACCTGAGCAGGTCTCACAAATATTTCCAGAATTTAGTACCTTTGTGAATTTCTTTGGTAGGTATGGGTAAATGCTTTAAATGAATTCAGCTGATGTGCTAGATTTACAGCTCAGATTTACAGATTTACAGCTGTAATCTTTTCTTTTTATTCTACTTTTAGAGTCCTATAGTTAAGTTTTACATGTCTACATTTCCATAGGAAAACCACCCCAGACAGCTTGGGAGCTGGCCCAGCACTATCAGCTTGGCTTCGGAGTTGTTAGCAGGTGGTCCAGCTGTCATATTCTCCTGTTGAACATAATTTCATAGAACACTAATATCAGACAAGGCAACACGGACACTGATGGGTCAAGACAAAAAAAAATAGGAGAGCCTTGTAAGCATATCGGAACAGAGGGAAAAGCAACACTTATGTCTGAACCATAAAATTGATCGTCTTCTTTTCAATACAGTATAGCTATTATGGGTAGTATAACTGAGCTGTAAAATCTAGATTATTTTCATTTAGGAAAGGCCAAGTAGATTTATTTTGAATAAAATTTCTCTAATTATGTATTCCCTAAATTGTCTTATCTTTGTGTGACACAAATCTAAAATATCCCACTGAATGGAACTAAAAAGAATTAGTCATAAAGGCAAGTCCTCAACCACTCTGTGTCACAGTCATTATTTTGTGCATCAGACCCCTGTGACAAGATCTTTAACCAATAGGAGAAATGGTCAAGTCAAAGTCCAAAGATGCCTTTTTCAACTCAATTGAAGTATGGCAGCTTGAACTGATGGCTTGACTCAACATAAATTCTAACCCACAGCATGGTTTGCTGCATTGCCAGATGGTAGTATATAGTATCAACCTGTAGATTTGGCTTAAAAATGTTTAGCAATCACATACTAAACTATTGCACATATGAAATGCTATGTGATTTTCTTTTTCCCCTCTAATGTTTTCCCTTTTTATTTATCATCTATCTTCTATTATCTATCTGTAATTTTCATATGTACACATAAGTATTTAATATCAGTTTATAATTCTGTCATTTTATGTTCTGGGTAAATTTTCCAACTTAGTTTCCAGGATGTCTTGATTATCTGATGTAACAAAATAGATAAAACTTATAAGATTTCAAATTTGGATCATTTATTTTGCTGGGTGGTTTTTCCTTAGTTCATTAAGTTAAACAGAGGTAACCAATGTTTACATCTTTTTAAAAGTGGTTCACATTTTCTTTATGTATGATTGTTTTCCTTACTATATTTAAATGCAACTTTCTACCTGCATGCACATATGCATGTATGCACACATATGCATGTGCATATTTATACACTTGTAGGTAACATTTATTTTATAGTTCATTATGTATATTTCCATAAGCATAAATCATGTCTTTCTTTGTTCCATATCATTTTGGTGAGGTATATGAAATTCTGAGATATTTGAGTATTAAGTTTTCCTTTTCCATAGTATTTATTATTTTGTTGGTCTAAGTTTTTCTCTTACAAAACAGCATACATTGGGGAGAATATTCTTAATTCTGTGTCATTAGTATATTCCAGAAATGGGCTACCTGTTTTATTACCTTGTTCTCTTGGCCCTGCTTATACTCTTCAGAGCTAAAGGTACAAATATATGATATGAGTATCTTCTGATGGCCATCATAATGACCAAAATTGAGAAAGCTAATGAAGGAGAATTAAGTCAGTATACATGTAGACAGAAATAAAAATAGCAGTGGAGACAAAGTCTTGGATTATAGTATAAACTGTAGTTTTCAGCATATTTGAAATTAAGTTGAGTACTTGTCCTTCCTACAGTTCAATTATAGAAAACAATATATTCTTCTCTATCCTTAAGCTATGTTGAGCTAGTCTTCCATCACAGTTAATTTTTATGGGTAGCCATTTGCATTTCAAAGACATCTCTAATTTTATGAGAATTAGAGTGAAAAAAATATTAAGGAAACTGTGGAAAGTACTCTTCTAGGCATAACAGCTCATAATTTTTAAATGTAAATTCATCAGTCATATATGTGCTCATATATGTTTGTGTGCTTGCACGAATAGATGAAAACATTTATTTTTCATAGTATGTAGTAGTCAGAAACACACACAAAAAATGGGGGGAAAACCAGAATAAATTTAGGGCTGAAGATAGACTTGACAAAAGCTGTAGGGATTAGGAGGGGTGCCTCACACTCAATAAAGACATAGATAGTCCGTTCTCTGTCCTGGGCAGCAGGGAGGAAGCATGATCAGGATATTCTGACCCTTAGAGGGCTTTGGCATTCCCTAAATTCCTGAAGATCTCTAGATCTAATGAACAGAGCTCTGACTCGAATCACAATAACAAGTTACAGGCCCGCAAACAATTTTAGACTTACCCAGTTCACAAGAGGGGTATCTTGAATTAGAGGAATGATGACACCACTTGGAGAAGCATTTTGCTGCGTAGCTAGAAGCGTTCCACTACATTTACCCCCAGCTTTCTACAAAGGGACATAAAACCATTTGCTAGGGTGACTATCCATTGCAAAAAGGGGAATAATGAGATGTTTCAGATATTGCTGTATATATTGCTTTGATTGCTTTAGTGACCTAAAACATTATTTTGGTCCATAGTCATACTGGGGGCTTATGAAGGTTATGTTTGAATGCAATTTTGGCTTGAACTCTTCTCACAGTGGGCCCATGAATCACCTGTGATTTTATTCCCAGTCCAGATGCCCAGTAGGGTTAGACATACTTAGTAACTTGCAGAATGTCCCCATGTGTTCCTAACCTATGAAGTGAGGAATAGGATGAATGGAGCCACCAACACTTCCTCTCAACTACAAATATATTAAAATATATAGCACATTACTGGAGATACTATAGAGATCAGTGCCACTATTAAAAACCTAAAAGATAGGGGGATAATGATTACTACTACATACTCCAACAACTTGCCTATTTGATCTCTTTAGAAGACAGATGAATTTTAGATACTAGTTTTAAAATTAATTGGGTTTTTATTCTTACTATGATTGCTGTTTCAGATGTGATTTAAATGCTGGAACAGATCAACACTTCTGCTGGGACCTGGTAAGTGACTATTCATCTGATAAATTTTTTTTTCCTGTTAGTTAAAAGATATCATAAGCTATTTTCTTCCAGCCACTAGTGCAAGCAATGCAAACTCTCTGTCCCTCCATTGGAGGTGTCTCAACAGTCCATTCTTGATTGCCTATATATGCTGTAGGATATCATGTTCCTCTGTTACATTGATTGATTATAGCATGTTCGTTTGACCTAGTAGCAAAAAGTACATATGTTTTAGAATCATTTGTAAGATACGTGTCTGCCAACATAAATATCACAGAAATTTAGGGAACTGTTACCCAGGTGAAATATCTTGGGGTCTTGTAGTTTAAGACATGAAGATCTATTTCTTCAATGGACACATTTCTGCATCTGACACTGTACTAAGAGAAAAAGAGACACAGTGCTTAGTGAGCTTTTTTTGGATATTGGAGGCAATGTATACCCCGTTTGAGTGAGCGCCTCTGGCTCATCTATCAGGTAACCTTAAGGGTTGCCAATTTTGAAAAGGACTTAGAGCAATAAAAATCCATGCAACAGGTATGAAATTCTATTACAAAAAAAAAAAAAACAAAAAAAAAACATTCTTCCATGTGGGCCATGTGACCCAGAAGATCCAGTTTTGCTTGAAGTATCTTTGGCAAAAAGGGATACTACTTGGACCTTAGGGCTGCTTCTTAGAAATTTAGAGTAATGTGTGCCTTACCCCACAGATAATATTCTCTTAGAAAAACAGCTCTGACTATCTTTAGGGCTCTAGGAAAGGGATAACACTTGACCAGACAGCCTAAAATTACCATGTGACCTGATATCATGAATTGAGTGTTCTGTGACCTACCTAACCTTAAACCTACTGACCTACCTGGTTGTGTAATATTCCCTCCAACCAAATAGAAGTGGTAGATACAAAATTGGTCTTGAATAGGTCCTAAAGTCTTAGTAAGTTGTGTGCCTGTGGCCCAGATGTCCATGGCCCATTCTACTATGTTGCCTCCTTCCTGTCAGTCTGCCCCTGTGAGCTCAATTCAGTTGAACACTGGGGGGTAAATTCTCCATGGCTCTCCAATGTTTCCACATGTCTTTTGAGCAAAGGCACTCACTAGTTTTATTCTACTCTATCTTTCAAAGGATGTTTGTAGAGCATAGAGCCTTGGAAGATAAATGGTTGGAAGATATAGGCTGTCCATCATATGCAGACACCAGCTAATCCCTTTTGAATCACTTTTTGGGAATTGGGGCTCAGGGAACCTGCACAAATGCTGATACTATGGCTATTAATATTTTTGTGACTAATAGCTCCTTTATCTCTGACCTAGTATACTCATGCTTCTCTCCATTATCCATCAAACTGTGGGAAACTAACTTGTAAGCTTACAAATAGAGTAAAATTTTAGATTCTTCATAGTTAGTGAGAGATTTTGTAATGAGAATAAAGTGCCGCCAGAGACATGGCTTGTGGAAGACCAAGGGTGACAATCTTGTAGCTGATGCAAGGGATATGAAAATTCTCATTCAGAGCTGTTAGCAAATGTTCTCATCCAAATGGTGAGTAAGTGGGAGTGCTCACCAGGGAGTGAGTGGAGTGGTGATAAGGGTCCCCTAATTCTCCACCTGTAATTAATGTTTAAAGGGTGAACTGTGAGAGAGAGGTAGGATTGGAAAATTGCCCAAATGGTGTTTTGATTGTTGCTCACTCTTCCTTTAGGCAAGAGAAAGGAAGTATGTTATGTCTTGCAATTCCAGATTAAGAACAATGTGGCTATAGCAGTTGGATCCCGAAGTCCTCAGAGCTAAAATACATGGTGTTAGGAATGAAGATATAAAGCTTTGGGTGAATTAAAAACATGCTAGGTTGGTTTGAGCTGTGTGGGCAGCTTCTTATGACATAAGTGAAATGTAATGCCTGTTTACTGGCACAGAGTGGTTCTCTCCTTTTACACCCCATCCCTTCTACCTCCACTACCCTGCTCTTTGCTACTTTAAGGAGAAAGATGCTTAGGAGTAAGGCCAAAGTCCACAGTTAGTCTGTGTTCAGTTATGTTAGCTATAATACTTTCATGCTATACGGAATCAGGCTTTTGCTCTGTCTTTATTTGAAAGTCCAAATGGATAGCCGGGTATGTATGGATCCTAAGTTGGATCTGTTTTGTATCAATATAGCTCAAGTGGAACAGAATTTCCTTCCTCATATGTTGCTTGTCTAGGACTGGTACCAAGAGAAATTTGGACAATATTTGGAAGGTGGCAATTTAAACAGCTGCCGTTGTTATGCTTGGGAGTCAGAGTAAGGTCAGACAGTATTGCAACTCAGGCACACTGTCACCAATCAGCTGGACCACATTGTTGGTACACGATAGCAGGTTCTCTAGCCTTGTCTAAGTCACTGTTTGCTGCTTCTCTGACTACTGGATCAGTTGAAATGGTACCACTTTCTCCTGCAGGTCACTTGGATCTTTGACGTTGGAAGCTTAGATATGAGGAGAAACTTGGGTTTCATTTTATCTTTTTGGGTTCCAGCTAGTTGCCCAGGTTCTAGTTTGTGCTCAGCCTTCTCTGCCTTTCATGCATCTTCTTTCCCAACTGCCCACCTAGTGCTGCACCAGACATCAAGTCAACAAAATTACAGAAACTACATATCTAATTCACACAACTATCTAAGGTCAGATTTATATAATAATACCCTTACTTGACATTACTTCTAGTGATTCTGCTTCTCTAATCAAATTGTGACTGATTCAAAGGAAGAGAAAAAAATGATATTTTCAGTAGATACTTTTTATCATTTGGTAAATGTATGAGTAAAATCTTAGTAGACATGGCAAAGAACTACCTTAATCTGATAAAGAGTATTTGTAAAAATATCTCCACTAAACATCGCACTTAACAGTGAGATTGAAAGTGTTTAAAATCAGACATAAGTGTGCTTATTGTTACCACTCCTGTTTATTATATTATTATAAAGTCTAGCTTGTGTAATAAGGCAAGAAAATGCAAATTATAAGAATTGGAAAAGAAGAACTGCTCCTTGTTTGGAAATGACTTAAAGTATATGTAGAAAATCCAAGTTAATCTAGAAATAAACTTTTACAGTTAAAAAGGTAAATTTTCCAGGGAATTCTATGCCAGGCCAATTAAAAATATAATTATATTTTTATATATTGACAATGAAAATTCAGAAGTGATACTTAAGGATCTATAGCATTTTAGAAATTGTAGGTAACTTTACTTATCTCATAATGATAAAACTAATGAGAAATGTGCAAAACACCTATATTAAAATGAATGCAAGAATTTTGTGATATTTGTGTGTGAGAGTTTATAAGTCTTCTTGAGTTGCCATAACTGTCTTCAAACTGTACTACTATATTCTGTTACATAAGAGGTACTTAACTTCCAATACCATGTCTTTTTAAGAAATTTTTATTATTCAAAGTGCTCTTTCTCTCCATTCATATTTTTATAAAAGCCTTTTAACATCATCTCATCTTGAAGACTACATTCACAGCTCTTTGGGACACTTACTGGTTTTGTTTGATAGTATAAACGCTGTAAATGTGCCTTATATCTTTAATCATAAGCTATTTAAAACAAAACTATCAGGGCACATAGAATGTTTGGAACAAAGGAAATAACTGAGTAAGAGTTATTAAAGTAAATTAGTTAAATCTTGAAAATAAATTAGTTAAAATTAGGATAGAAAAAATTCTCAGGAAGTGACGCAGAAGAAAGATAAATTTTAATTGGGAGTTTCTAGTGATAGTTTTTAAATATGTTACAGCATCTTATGAATGACCTAGTGGACCCCCGGTCTCTAAGAAGAAGGATTCTCTGAAGGATAGAAATGTAGAAGTGAGAAAATAATGAACATAATTTGACTAGATAGGTGCACATATATTTCTGGAGATTTCTCTGCTTCTGCCTAATGTTGAATTCTGTGAATTCCACTTTGTATATTGCCCAAGATGATTAAATCAGATTTGCTTCTACAGTCTTTTAAAGCATGCATCAAATTTATTTTATCAGAATTACCTATAGTAAAAAGATTCAGTGAAATTATTGTAATGCTACATTCATACAGAAACTTGTCTAGCTCTACAGATTGGTTATGTTAATCACTTTTTTCAAATGTCATACTTATATTAAATGAGAATGTTGGGGCACCTGGGTGGCTCAGTGGTTGAGTGTCTGCCTTTGGCTCAGGTCATGATCCTGGGATCAACTCCCCCATGGGGCTCCCCACAGAGAGCTTGCTTTCCCTCTGCTTATGTCTCTGTCTCTGTCTCTGTCTCTGTCTCTGTCTCTCTGTATCTTTCATGAATATATAAATAAAATCTTAAAAAAATAAATGAGAATGTTTATGTGTTCTTTCCTTACTAAGAATTAATAGGATATTTCCTTCCTCTTAAATATAAGGGACTCAGATAAAGTTTAAAACTTTATCTGAAATTATTGGAGAAACAGCATAATGTGCTTAAAAAAATACTTTTGACTAATAAGAAAATTTCAAAAACTCTTTAATGCTTTGTGCCTGGGGTCCTCATTGTTAAGAGTGTTGAACATTCTGAAAAGTAGTACACTATGATAGTGTATCTAAATGAGACTCCCAAATGATTTTAAGAATCTCATTAATTGACATAGTATTTCTAGGGGCATTTTCTCATGAAAGAAATATTAACTATTTTTCAAAGTTATGGAGTAGAAGGAAAACTTGTACCTTTTTCTAATTTGTAATTTCTGATAAACTTTTCAAAATCCAAAAAGCCCTTGTTTTTAATGTAATACAGAACTGTGAACTCAGTTTTCATTACTATTGCGCATAATGGTAGTAATGTAACTTTAGCTGTATGTTTTTGGTCTAGATTCTTTATAACTCACTAGACAGTTTTCTGCCATTTCCATCATTTTACCTGTGCTCATTGCATGTGTCTTATTTAATAATGCTGGCTGCTTCTGTGATGGAGTCCTGTGTACAACCATATGTAAAACAGAAACATGGAATAATTTAATCCAAGTTTTCAGATTTAACAGACAACAAGTTTTCTTTAATGTTAGAATCTTCTTTAATGTTAGAGGAAGCTTTTGAGAGAAACGGAAGAGGTAGTGCATGTGCATCTATCAAAAATAACTGCTTTTAAACTTCAAGTAGAGAATGATCTAATCACCATTTAACAAGCTCTGCACAATATTCACAAAATAAAATATAGTTTGAACAAAAGAGATAAAGGCAGGGCATTCTCCATGGATTTCACTCATGAACATACTTTTAAGCTTTAGTAAATGAGTGGAAGATATTTTACAAGATTCCCTGGACTGCAACTTGAAGGATTTGCAAACAGGGATCATCAGGAGTGAAGAGGCTGGAGGAGAACCTGGTGGGGAGGAGCCTATTTATTTAATTTTCTCTGACTCAGCTTCTTAATTAGGAGAGATGATTTCTGGAGGCATGCCTGTTTGGCAGCTGTAGAGAAGAGGTGAGTATCTGTAGAAAAATAAGCATTGACCTAGAAACAGAAAAAAATATAGCCTAGTTGACTTCTAATCAAAGTGACTTGCTCACTCAAAAGCAGGAAACAAACTGACATTTACATAGTAGACTTGGCACACAGTATAGAAAAAAATTCACACACACACATATTCCCAGGTTATATAATTGTTCATTTTCCCAGTTCCCTGTATAATACCCTCAGGGAGTTGAATTATAAAAGTAAAATAATCAAAGCCCTACCTTTCAAATTATGAAGGAAATAGTCAATTAAAGCTTAGAAAAATGAAGGAGCAAATAGATTCTTACCCACATGGATAAAAGTTCATAGTAGGCCTGGAATTACCTATTGTACAAGATAGATTCAATGAGATTTATGTAATGATATGTTAGCACAGGAAAGTGGTTCTACAGATTGGTTATGCTCTTATATAAAATAAACCAACATTTCCTATAGCATGCCTGCATTAAATACATAAAATGTTTGGTGATCTTGTTGCAGAAGGATCACTTATGGACTTGTTAAAAATGCAGATATAGGGATCCCTGGGTGGCGCAGCGGTTTGGCGCCTGCCTTTGGCCCAGGGCGCGATCCTGGAGACCCGGGATCGAATCCCACATCGGGCTCCCGGTGCATGGAGCCTGCTTCTCCCTCTGCCTGTGTCTCTGCCTCTCTCTCTCTCTCTCTCACTGTGTGCCTATCATAAAAAAAAAAAATGCAGATATACTATAAAATTCAGATATGTCATAAATACAGATGTATATAGATACACAGTCATTTTAGGGATCCAATTACAGTATCAGCGTTTTAAAAACCCATACATTTTGCTAAACTTTTTCACTTTATGAATTAAAAAGTATTTTTAAGTGTTAAATTTTAAAATACTCCACATAATTGTGACACACAGACAAGTGGCACAAATTCATGGTAATTTCTTATAAAAGAACAGGGGTTTCTCTGTATATGGTAATTAAACTGACTCACTGTGATGGTGATCCCGTAACTTCAATTTCATGAATGAGTATAGTAATTTAGATCAGAGGTTGTCCTGATAAAAAGCAAATGTATATCTTGTATTGTGTGCCATATGATCAATGCTTTTCTACTCTCTTCCAATCTTTTTTTTCTCTGTAATCTTCTTATGTACTTTCTCCCAAACTTTTCATAAAAATACTTTTTTATTTTCCTGTATCCTTTGATTGAGTAAAATTTTTTCCCATTTTCTCTACAATTTCCCAAGGAAATATGAGAAAGGAGAAAGTCAGTATCAGAAGTTTAAATATTGGGATGCATGGGAGGCTCAGTGGTTGAGCATTTGCCTTTGGCTCAGGTCATGATCTTAGGGTCCTGGGATCGAGTTCCGTGTCAGGCTTCCTGCATGGAGCCTGCTCTCCCTCTGCCTGTGTCTCTGTCTCTCTGTCTTTGTATCTCATGAATAAATAAACTCTTTATTTAAAAAAAAAGGAGTTTAAATATCAAATAATCCTAGGAGCTTTAAGAGAAGTGAAAACTAACAGATTTACTAAAACTGCTGTCTTTAGACCTAACAGAAATTAGCATTATTAAGTTATTATTTCATAACGTATCAATAACATTCTCTTTAGCCTCCTAGTTTCCCAAATTTTAGGCTACCCATTATAAATACTATTTATTTCAAAATGTGTATCCCCATTTTCATCCTTAAAAAGTCACCTAAATATTTATTGAAAAAAATCATTATACTACCCATTATGAAAATCTAGTATGTTTACTTTTATCCCATGTGATGTGCCCTGTGGATAACTCTGCATTGGCCTTTTAGTTTCTGTGACAGTGAGCCATTTGTTAGTTACTCAGTGAAAAATATATTTTGAGGAATTTTCTACAGTTCACAGTGCAGGATGATAAACAAGGACAGAAGAAATGAACAATAATATTTAAGACATGGCTAATACTTGAAAAGATTAAGTAAAGATGTTTAAAAAAATGAAAAGAAACTAATGGGACCCCCTACTGCTTAGATGATTATATTGAATAAAAGAATAAATATCACTGGCATTTGTTCCTAAAATCAGGTGTAAAATCAAAGGTCAAAATGGGATTTAAAAATATTTTTTTAAATGTAATTAAAGTCTCCACCATTTCTAAAATACTTAATATGTTTAATTTTGTATCTATGCCTTTGATGAATTCCTCAGGAAAGTTTTTTTCACCAGAGTAATTTTAAATTTCCAGCTCTGAAGTTAAAAAAAATATTAAAATGCCTTTATGAATAGAAAAAATGAAAATTGAAAACAAAACATAAATGGAATACAAAACTGATTAAGGAATTATAAATGACAGAGAAAATTGTGACAAAAGACATAGGAAATGTTCTTTTTCCTCCTTTTTTTTTAAGTAAGAGTAGAATATTTCATTCCTGGGTATATTAATATTTAAGTATGAAAATAATTTTTCTCATAAAATGCTATTTGATTATTTTTTACATTATTTTTTTACTTGTCCTTATCAGTAGATATAAATTGGTGATGAAAAAATGGGTTTTAATTAGTTTACTACCCTAATATATAGTAGTGAATAGGCTCAAAGTTTAATGGTGTCTTAACTTCAAAAAACTACTAATGTTATTAGTTTTTGTGAAATTTTCCTTATATATATATATTTTTAAGTTTTGTTTATTTATTCATAAGAGACAGAGAGGGAGGCAGAAACATTGGCAGAGGGAGAAGCAGGCCTCCTGCAGAGGGCCTGATGTGGGACTGGATTCTGACTCCAGGATCATGCCCTAGGCAAAGGCTGACTCCACCACTGAGCCACCCAGGAGTCCCATATTGTAGGTATTTAAGTCATTAAAATCATTTGTGATTTAGTAATCCCTAAAAATCATATGAGATTATAAGATGCAATAGTCACTCTTGTGGAAAACTAAATTAAAACTATACCTGGTGGGCAATTCAATATTAAAATATTTCAACAATATTTATTGTGAACTTTTTAATAAACAATTATTAAATCATAAATATTTAAAGACATGGTATGTGAATGTGGATATTTTCCTAAGTATATCATTGATGAAATGTCTCAGGTTGTAGTATCTTGTAGATTAGCAGCAGTTCTATATTTTATTTTATCTAAACTTTTAGCCACATTATTGTTTGAGAAGCACAACTATCTTCCAACTAACAGGATTTAAATAATGAAGTGAAATCCCTGATTCTAATGCTACTTTGCTTGAAATATTTCTCTTTGAGATGATGGGTAAGTGCACCAGCTCATCAGGTGCTATTTTTACTTCTGTGATTCCATGGTAACAAATTATCTTCACCTTAACCAGAGTTTCTCACACAAAGTCCTCTAAAGTAAGTTGATCTATAATAACACAGAGTCTAGTAAAATGATTTATTTTGGGGAGTGAATTAAAATTAAACAATGTGTATTTGGCCCAGGATCCAGGTAGAAAAAAGATAACTTAAAAAATCTGAAAATAAATAAGATTCGTTCATGTCTGAATAGACCTAATCAGAAATTTCAACCTTTGATTGTATATAAATATTTGATGTCTATGTAGTAAGTAAACATATTTACGTTTATTCAGTATGTATGAGTGATGTAGGGAAATTATTTTTCATAATGGCTATATATACAAAATAGAAATAAGTCTAACATGCCAAAATTTCTTCATATTTAGAATTAAAGTATAAGAAAATGTTTTATATGTGGACTTAAGGCAATTTTTCAAGTTGAGCTCAAAATTAACAAAATTTTACAACTATGGGAGCCAAATTTTATCAATTGAGTTTTATATCAAGATAAAGCAGTAGCAAGGCTGTCTTTTACTTCATTTTCCTTAATTTTGATTTAACTTCTATTCTGCAATTCCCGAAAGTTGAGGTAGGAGTTTATATCTTTTTATTTTTCATGTCAGAAATATGAAATAAAATTATAGTCTATATTAGTGTTTTTTTTTTAATTTATTATTATTTGTTTTAGAGAGAGAGTGAGAATGTAAGCACAGAGTGACCGGGAGGGCAGAGGAGACAGTCTTAAGCAGACTCTGCACTGAGCTGGAGCCCCACCCAGGGCTAGATCTCACAACCCAGAGATCATGACCTGAGCCAAACCCAAAAGGTGGAGGCATCACTGATTGCGCCGCCTAGGCAGAGTCAGTTGTGGGCAGCTAGGTGCCCCTATATTAGTGTTTTTTTTTTAATGTTTATATGTTATTTAATTATATATCTATATGTCGTTAACTAAGCCATTCGTCCTCCTTTGGCTTTGTGGGCTATTTCAGTTTTTTTCACATACTGGTAAGATTGTGATATTTCTTCTTGAATAGCCTGTAATTATTAGTTTGCTGTTCTTACTTTTATATGACAAGATGTGTGATATCAGGGTCAGTTAACTTGAACACTTAACAAGTCTTTACAAGTGATAATGCATTATACATTTTCAAAGTTGAGAGTGCAAGATGTCTCACAAGTTTATCTGAACAAACAAGTTCACAGCAATATTTTTGTTCAATATGCTGAAGTTCAACTGCTTCTTCTTGCTGGATGCTATATAGTGTAATAAAATATTAAACAAACCAGTTGAACCAGTCTATTATACTCCACAGGGCTTTTCCTTCAGCATTAGAATGCATAGATGTCTAATTTGGCTGCAAATTTTAGGTAGCAAATGATCTTCATTCAGATGGCAGAAGGCTAACCTGGGTAAATTATTTTAGAAAAATTACGTCATAACCATAATAAAACTGAAACTTCTATGACTTCCTCATGGCTAACCAGAAGTCAGTATGAAGTGCCTCAATTAGTCATTTTCTCCAATAGGCATCCTTAAGCATTGGGAAATGATACAAAATATGGTACTCTGAGACAATAGTATACATGACATGAATTGGACTTTGGTCTCTTATAAGCAATTGTCAGTTATAGGGACATTTAAGGAGCTACATATTACAACACTTTTACAGAGGGAAAAAAAACAGACTCTTAAATTTTGAAAACTTTTTATAGAAGAGTTATATAGATAGTACAGAAAAATGCCATATATCCTTTACCTAGCATCATCTGATGTTAACACCTTACACAACCCTGGTACATTTATTGAAACTTAGAATTAACATTGGTACAGTATTTCTAAGGAAATTATAGACTTTTCTCAGAGTTCACCAGTATTTCCAATACCCTTTTTCTGTTCTAGGATCCAGTCCATGATACTATGTTGCATTTAGTTGTCATGACTCATCTCCTACAATCTGTGATAATTTTTTTTCTTGTGCTTCAAGATTTTGACACTTTTTGAGGAGCCCAGGTTAGATATTTTTTTCAAATGTCCACCAATTTGTTTGATTTTTTTTTTTTTTTTTTGCGATTAGACTGAGGTTATTTATTTTGGATAAGAACACCACTAAGCTGATGTGCCCTTCTTAGTGCATCTTTTCAGTAGGTATATGGTATCCACATGACTTATTAATGATGATGTATAACCTGATCACTTATGTAAGGGATTCTTCTTCTTCTTCTTCTTCTTCTTCTTCTTCTTCTTCTTCTTCTTCTTCTTCTTCTTCTTCTTCTTCTTCTTCTTCTTCTTCTTCTTCTTCATATTTTGTTTATTCATGAGAGACACAGAGAGAGAGGAAGACACATAGGCAGAGGGAGAAGCAGGCTCCTTGTGGGGAGCTCAATGCAGGACTCGATTCCAGGATCTTGGAATCATGACCTGAGCTGAAGGCAGACGTTCAACCACTGAGCCACCCAGGCACCCTGGGACTCTTCTTTTTAAATATAACTTTGTTGGGCGCCTGGGCGCCTCAGTTGGTTGGGCATCTGGCTTTGGCTCAGGTCATGTTCCCAGAGTCTTGGGATGGAGCCTTGTGTTGGTAGGGCTCCCTAGTCAGTGGGGAGTCTGCTTCTCCCTCTCCTGTTGCCCCTCCCCCTGCTCATGCTTACATGCTCTCTCTCTCTCTCTCTGAAATTAGAAAAAAATCTTAAAAAACATAATTTGTTCCAATGGAAACATTTCACGTTTTATAATAAAGACATACATTTCAACAATATGAATAGCATTTTAACTAAAAATCACAAAAACTTCATATAATGGTAGTTCTCTACTATTACTGTTATACCATAAATACTGAAAAAGATTCAGAATAGAGGCTACTAAAGGCTGATGCATTTGTATAACTTCTTATGGTATGTTATCCTGCCCTATATCTTTTAAGTTTGAAATGTTTCCATAGCCTATTGAATAAAATATCTTCTGAGAGAAAAGAGTAGAAGTTTGTTAAGCTTATATGCAATTAACTAAATTATTAGATTGTTATTCTTCATAATCTGTAAAACCTGATTCCCAGAGCATGATGTACATGTACAGGGACTGGTGTTAATACTCTACTGTATCTATTACACTTCTTTTTCTATTCACTGAGTTGAATTCTTACCATGGTCTATCTTGTTCATTCCCAAGTGAGTTATTATAGTGTTATATAAATTAATTAAATATTCTATACATGTAAGATTTGTGATGAAGGTGGTGATTAGAATACAAACAAGCCACCCAAAATAATTTAAAATTCAGTGTGGATAACTGTAAATGATAAAATACCTTGTAAATTTTAGAATAGTTCTAAGACTGCTAGGAAAAATGTATTCAGTTTATAGATCTATCTTAAAAGAAAGTGGGAAGTCATAAATTGGGTAAAAAAGATAAGGAATGCAAATAGTTATCAAGTAAAAGGACTTAACCTCTATATCAAAAGATTGGCAAGTGCAAATACATTTAAGTAATATAAGCTCAAATCACTAAAAATTCTTGCTCTGCTTAAACAAAAGTTAAATATAGAGACATGCTTGCAATAATTAATGCTTATTAACACCCTCATTTGTCCACCCATTTAAAAAAATTAGTATTACTCATTGTCTATAATGTGGCACTGTGTTCAACATTAAAAAAATGTGTTAGGCCAGTCGACATTCACACGAAACACATAGTTTAACTTAGAAAACATTAGGCAAACACAGGGTTTTATAAAAGTAATACAGAATAACAAAGGAGAATTTATATGGATGATGTAATTTACATTGTGGGGTTAAGATGGACTTCATAAGAATGATCATTACATTTGAAACCAAGAATTGGTAGGAATTGGATGATGAAATAATGAAGCACAGAAGCTGAGAAAAATAACAGGAAGGCCCTGAAAGGGAAGAAAACTTGGGACATTTGTGGACTTGGAAAAAGAGTTTTGTATATGAAGATGCACTTTGGTGAAGATTGAAAGAGTACTACAACAAAACAAAAAAACAAAACAAGACAACCCCCCCACCCCAAACACACACACACACACATCCAAACTCTAAACGAAAACAACCCAAAGTGAAAAAAAAAAATTGCCTGGGAAGAATAATAGACAACTACTATAGAGGAACTACTGCCCAGTGTAGGGGATAGGGAAGCACAGCATTATGGATGAAGGACTGACCACAGGGCATGAGAGAAGAGCAGCAGGAGTGGAACGTGGCCTTTGGCAAAGAATCAAAAGATACTATAGATGGTAATGGAAGAAAGAGCACTAAAGATAAAGCACTAACCAGGGTGCAGAATGAAAAAACACCGTAGAGAGAGCAGTGCCAGTGGTGAAGAATGAAGAACTCATGGAAGGAGCAGAGCCTGTGGTGAGCAATGGGAGACCATTCCAGATGGAGCTTATGGTAATGAGTGTCAGAGCACTGAGGAATAAGATGTGTCTTTAGAAATAAATGGAAAAGCACTATAGATGGATCACTGCCTGTGGTGAAGAATGGAAAGGTGACATGGTGCAGAGCCTGTGAGGAAAAATGGAAGAATCTTAAGCTTAATGCCTTGCCTTTGATGAGCACAATGGGCAAAGCACTACCTGTGGTGATGAATGGAAGAGCACAATGGATAGGACAGAAACTCTTACAGGAAAATGATAAATCCAATTACATAAACTTAGGATCTATCTATCAGTGTATACATTCTAAATAAAGTGACCGGCTGAAAACTTACAAAGATTTGCAAGTTTTTCAGGAACTGCTTTTCAGTATTGGATGAAGTACCAGTGGTTTCCAGAATATTAAAGAATTCTCAAATCTCTAATAAACACAAATACCTCAACATAAAAATGGGCAAGCAAAAGTTCTACAAATACTTTACCAGGTAGGAAATATACATGGCCATGAAACACATAAAAAACATTCACTTTCACTAATAATCAATAAATGAAACCTCAATGGTATAGACAAAAATTGCAAATGACTTATAAAGCTAAATTATGTCTGGAATAGGGAGCCACCCTGGACTCCTTTGAATAATGTCAGTGAAAGTATATTTTGAAAATAAATTTGGCAATAGGTAATAACATTTGGTTAGTCTCATGCTATAAAATCTGGCTATTGAAATCCTAGGCATATAGCCTAGAGAAAGTCTAGTAGTTGTGCCTAAAGGCACATTTACATTAATATTCATAGCAGCACTTATTATATTACAAAAACCATCAATATTAGATCAGGAAAAACATAATTGTGGTGTAATCATAAAATGGAAAAGTGCAAGGAAATAATACTACATACTACATTTGTTAGTGTAGGTGAATCCAGTCATTATTGAGGAAAGGAAGAAAGTCATGCAAGAAAGATTACAGATAAACATTTTTCCTAAATTGCGTTGTGAGGACTCCATGGACTCTCTCCCCAGACAATCGTAACTGATGAAAATTAAACAATTATCTAGAGTCTCTGTAAATAGTCCTGCGGGCATATAGCACGTGTAGAAACATTTATTTAAGAGCATCTATTACATTTCAGAAAGAATAGCGAGTGTGTAGCAGTTGTCACAACTATTCCCAGTGTACATGCCACCTCCCAAGTTTAGCACTCTGGATTGTTGTGGCAAAGAATGTAGGGTCTTGTGTTCCCCAGCTCTCATTCAGTGACTGTGGTGTCTCCCCTGGCTGTCAGCAGTTTTTCATCTTCCTCTAGCCCTGAGAGTTCAGGGCAGCCATCTAGCCCACAGGTGTAGTTTGGAAGTTCTACCCCAGGCATGGGAGATTAAGAACACTGAGATGTCAGTCACCCTTGCTTGCGTGTATGACAGAGTTTCCACACCAGAAGAAATAAGACTAGAGGCTACCACTTCTGCTTCCACTCAGCTCCATGCTCTTAAAGCAAGGGTGTCATTCAAGGAGAAGCATGCGGCTGTTGGCATCTCCAGCTTTGGAATAGAGGTGCAGAAATTTACCTCAGGGGAGAGCCTGCCTATAAGAAAGGAGAGCTCTGAAGCTCTCCCCAAGGGAACTGACTCTATTTTTCAATTATAGGAAACTGTTAGCTCCATGACAGCAACAAAACTGTAGGCCAGTTAATATACAAGAAAGAATCAGGGAAAAATACAGCTCAGAAGAGCCTGCCTGTAGTCAGAGTAAATTTCAAAGATTTGCCTCAAAACTATCCCTGAAAAGGTGCCTTAATTTAACTGGACCTTTATGTGTGGCAGTTTATGCCTCCAGGACATTGTCAAAACAGTACAATGAGCCAACAATTAGTGGAACCTAACTGTGAGTTTGGTACCAAGGAAGGCCTACAGTTTAACAGATCCAAAAAGAGGGAGCCCAAGATAGCCCTGCTAAAACCACTGTCATTCTTGCATGATTTATCATGTGCCCAAGGCTATATACCCTCTGGGAAGTGAGATGAGAGAGAGAAAAGGATTAAAAAAATTGAAAACATAATGACTGAATATTTCTCAAATTTGAGGAAAATCCTAAATCTGCACATCCAAGAAGCACTAAACTAATTCCAAGTAGGATAAAAAGAAATCTATGCTGAGATACATAGTAAAATTAATGAAAGATAAAAATTTTCAAGAACTTTTTGAAAGCAGCAATTCTTTTACTAATCATGTACAGGGGAACTCCAATTACATTAACTGTCAGAAACCACGAAGGGCAGAATGCATGGTGATACCATATTCAAATTGCTGAAAGCAAACACCAAAGAAGTCAATCAGGATTCATATCCAGCAAAATTGTGTTTCAGAATTTAATATGAAATAAAGATGTCCTCAGATTAATAAAAAGGAGAGATTTCATAGCTAGTTGAACATACTTCTAAGAAACACTAAAAGGAGTTTTTCAGGGGAAAGGAAATTATGCCAGATTCAAACCCATCCCCCAAATTAAAAGCACTGGTAATTAAAACAAAACAAATACAGCCAATAAAAATGCATATTTCTTCTATCTTCTCTGATTTAAAAAGCAACTAGATAAAATAATATGTATGTAATTAATTACATGGTGGAGCCTAATTCCATTTATAAGTGGGATATATTTGACAATAATAGTGTGAAGCATATAGGTGGGAGAAAAGTTGCATTGGAATAAGGAATGATGCCAGATAGTGACTTGAATCCATAGGAACAAATAAACCCAGAAATGGTAAATAATAAGGCCAATATAACAAACTCTGCGAATATATACTTCTTTTTTTCTCTCAGCTTCTTTAAAAGACATAACATAAAATTAAATCATTTATAAAAATATCTAATTGGTTTTATAACATATATAAATGAAATGTATATAGCAACAATAGCACAAAGGAGAAAAGGGAATAGCATAAAACTTAATCTCACGTAAATTGAGTATATGCTGAAGTAGATTCTGATAAGATATAGATAGTATGCCCTAGAATAGCCTCTAATAAATAAATAAACATATGTTATAAAAAATAATTAAAGGAGCTAAAATACTGTACCACAAAATATTTACTTGATTCAAAAGGAACAGTAAAGGAAAGATAGAGAAAATAATATCATGAGACATACAGAAAACTAAAGGTAAAAAATGGCTGCTTAAGTCTAACTATATAAATAATCACATTACATATAAATGAATTAATATAATTAAGAAACAGCGATTGTCAGACTGAACTGAAACAAAACAAAACCAAGACCAACGGTATGTGATTATTAGACAATACATTTTAGGCTCAGAGATACAAATAGATTAAAGGTAGAGAAAGCTGAAGTAGCTTTATTAATACCAGACAAGAGTTGATTTTAAAATAAAAAATACAGGGCAGCCTGGGTGGCTCAGCGGTTTAGCACCGCCTTCAGCCAGGGCCTCTGATCCTGGAGACCCAGGATCGAGTCCCACATCGGGCTCCCCGCATGGAGCCTGGTTCTCCCTCTGCCTGTGTCTCTGCTTCTCTCTCTCTCTCTCTCTCTCTCTCTCTCTCTCTCTGTGTCTCTCATGAATAAATAAAATCTTTAAAAAATAAAAAATTAAAAAATGTGGCTAGAGATAAAAGAAATTTAGTAAAGATTTAATCTATCAGAAAGATAAGTATAAAAATATCTGACATTGGAACCCCTAGCATGTGTAAAGCAAAAACTGACAATTGAAGGGAGATACAGACAATTCAACAATAATAGTTTGAAATTTCAGTGCCTTGCTTTCACTAATGGATAGAACAAGTAGGCAAAAGACCAGTAAGAAAATAGAAGACTCTAAACAGGATTACAAATCAACTAGACCTAATAGATATCTAATACTCTAACTAACAAGATCCATATATGCTCATGGAACATTCTCCAAGATAGGATAAGCTTTAAACCAAGGCTAAATAAAGTTACAAGGATTGGGATCAGATAAATCACTATCCTTCGACAACAGTGGAGTGAAATTAAATATAATAACGGAAGGAAATTTGGCAAATTCCAAAATATGTGAAAATTGTCACATTCTTAGCATAGCCAGTGGTTAAAGATGAAATCATGAGGGAAATTAAAAAAAATCTTTGAGATGAATGGACATGAATATACAACACGTAAAAACTTGTGGAATCATGTAATTCAGTGCTTATTGGGAAATTTGCAGCCTTAATGCTTATACTTTTTTTTTTAAAAAAAGAAGAAAAATCTCAAATCAATAATCTAACTTTTCACCTTAAGGCAATGGAAAAAGAAGAGTAAAGTAAATCTGAGCAAGCAAAGGAAGAATATAATGAAGACTGAAGTGGAAGGTCATGAGATTTACAGTAGAAAAACATTAGATAGAATCAATAAAACCACAGATTGGCTATTTTGAAAAGATCAAAAAAAATTTAAACTTTAGCTAGACTGGCCCAAGAGAAAGAAAGAAGTCTCAAATAATTAAAATCAGATAGGAACAGGGAACAATTAATATCAATTTTACAGAAATAAAAATAAGGGAGCACTATGTACAATTGTAGGACAAATTGAAATGTAATAATTCCTAGAAAGCACAAATTATTGAAAACTGACTCTAGAAGTAACAGAAAATTTGAATATACCTATACCAAGCAAGAGACTGAATTAGCAATTTTTAAAAGTCCATTAAAAAAGCTCAGGCCCATGGGGCTTCAATGATGGATTCTCAGAAAACTAAAGCCAGAGTTACCATATGATCCAGCATTGTACTTTGATCATAGGTATGTGGCCATATAACAATATATGTTCACACAAAAACTTGTCCACAAATGTTCACAGAAGCATTATTCACAACAGCCCCAAGGGGAAGCAACCCTAATGTGCATCAACTGATGAATGAAGCAACAAAAATGGTATGTACTATACAATGGAATATTTGTTTATAGAAAAAATGAAATGCTGATACATACTGTAATATGATTGAGCCTTGAAAACATTATGCTAAGTGAATAATGAGAGCAACAAAAGGTCACATATTGTATGACATTCTTTAAATGAAATGTTTAGAATAGGTAGGTAGGGCCATAGACACAAAAAATATGTTAATGGTTGTCCAGGGTTGGGGAGGAGTATTGGGTAAATGGTGCATCCCTGTTAGTGGGTATGAGTTTTTTTTAATGGGGGCAGGGAGAGGCTAATGAAAATAAAATTGATTGTGGTAATGGTTGCATAACTCTGTAAATACACTAAAAATAATTGAACTTTACTTTTTTAAGTGAGTAATAGTATTGTTACAGAGTGAATGTGTCTCCCCAATTTTTATGCTGGTGATCTAACGTTCATTTTGGCCATATTTGGAGATGGGGCTTCTGAGGAAGTAACTATGGTTTAATGAGGTCATAAAGGTAGATCCCTAATTTGATAGGCTTAGTGGCCTCATAAGAAGAAACATTGGGGAGGTAACTCTCTTTCCCATCTTATATGCACAAATAGAGGGCATGTGAGTACATGGCTCTCTGGTGGTTTTCTTCAAGAGGCTCAAAATGAAACCTGTCTGATTAGCAACTTGATCTTGGACTTCCAGCCTTTAGAACTCTGAGAAAAAAATTTCTGCTGTTTAAGCCGCCTAGTCCTTGATGTTTTGTTATGGCAGTGCTAGCTGACTAAGACATGTATGGTATGTGAATTAAATATGGCTGTTATTATTATTTTTTTGAGCAAATGATTTGAACAGAAATTTTCCAAAGAAGTTATATAAATAACCAATATGCATATGAAAAAATAGTATCATAAGTATGCATTAGGTAAATGCAAATGTAAACCATGAGGCACCATTCATATCTACTAGGAATTCCGATGTCCTCATAAAAAATTATGTATGAATGTTTATAGCATTCATGGTAGCCAATAGGTGGAAAAATTTCAACTGTCCATCAACTAATAAATGGTTTAAAAAATTTGATGTATCCATGTAATGGAATATTGTTTGCTATAAAAATAATTAAAATGTTACAACATGGATAAATCTTATAAACATTATGCTAAATGAAGAAAGTCAGACCCCAAATGACATGCGGTATGGTCTCTTTGATATGAAATATCCAAAATAAGCAAGCCTGTATAGGCAGACAAGTAGATTAGTGGTTGCCAGAGCCCAGGGGAAGGCATAAATTGAAAATGATTACCGATGGGCATGGGTTTTATTTTTGGCATAATGGAAAAATTTTACTTCTAAAATTGGTAATGGTTGCACAACTCAGTGCATACACTAAAAATGCTTAAAAGGATGAATTTTCTGAAGTGAAAGTTATATTTTAATAAAAGTGTTATTAAAAAAACAAAAGACAAAATTTTCCTTTCTATAAAGCTAAAAAGGAGGCAGTGGTGTATATATATGTGATTAATATGAAAAGAGAGCAAATACAGAAAATCAGGAGAACAGCTCTTTTCAAGAAGAGAGGAGCATGTGACCAGGGAAGGACACAGAGGAGGCTCTGCTTGTTTAGCACATTTAGATGGTCGCTCAGGGTGCACTGCTGCCCTTCTAATGAGAAATAATTTAGGATATCAAAGCAATAGGATCCTGTAATTGTTGAGACAATTATGGCACATCCATCTGTTGAGTTTTTTTTCATTGTGTAAGTCTCTTTTATTGACTTTTGATAAATCGGATCTTGCAGAAGGCGTTCTATTGGCCATTCTCTTCCCTGCAACCTGTGCTCCACTTCACAATCTTACTGTGGGACACCATCAGATTTTGCTTTATGGAGTGCCTCCCTCAGCCTCCCTGGCACACGGGTTCCCAGTGGGATTTGATCAATTTAAGTGATCGGCAAGAGATCAGAGTGTGGGAGGAAGGAAGGCTTAGGATAATTAATCCTTTTGCTCTTTCTCCACGGCCTCAGAGTCTTTACAGAAATTCTATTCTGTCTACAGCTACTGTCAGGCAGCCCTTCTTTTAAGGATCCAGCTCAAAACAAAGTCCTCCTAATGCCATTTCCTGTGCTTGCACCTACAAACAATATTGTCTTACTGCTGTTGTTGTCAGTGGGTGGCTCAGTATTGCCTGTTGGTTTCCTTAGTCCTGCTAACACTGCTGTAAATAGTCTTGATTTAAGAGTCTTAAAAAAGAATCCTAGATGAATGTATGATCTGATCTCTGCTTGGTCCTTAATTGCTGCAAGGTTATTCTGAACTTCCAAACTTCCATTCCAAACTTTATTAAATTTTATAGCTATTTATACACAATAGATCAGTGCAGAAGATTGAGAAATTATCCCTGTACCCATGTAGTAAAATCACACATAAATGATTCACATCTCCCGAGTGCAGTATTATTATTCTTTTATTTCCATATTAATAACATAACTGTGTACATTTTTGCCTTTCTTTAGTTTGAAGAAGTTTTAAGCTTAAATGATAGTCATTATTTAGTAGGGATGTATGTATGTTTATATTAATATTTTGGTAAAGTTTTCATCATTGGTAATTTTTAAGAACATACTGTAACATCTCTTTATATACCTTTTCCACGCAAAAAGACAAAAGAAAGGCCGAATCTTTAAATCACACCCATTAGCTCTTCTCAAAATCTGACCTGTGCCTAACTACATTTCTTATAGTCTTTCTGCCACAATATCTGAAGCGTGACCAGGGCCTCTGATATTCTATACTTCTTGGTCACTCAAAGGGCCTCTGGGTAATGCTAATTATAATTTAAATGAACTTACCAGTCAGTCATAGATTGAAAACTTCTAGTACTTCCTCTTGGATGTTGTTATGTTTGGCGTAATAGAAACACATTTATAGTACGATAGTTCAATATACTATAAGCAGTTAAATTGATAAATCAGGAAATTATGTATAGTACTCAGATATAAGAACCATACAAACGGTCAATAACATGATATGTCATCAAAAAAAAAAAAAAAACATGATATGTCATCATAGAAAATAAAGTACAAATTATGAATATATTTATGTATTATAAAAAAATCTGGACTCATAAGAAAATGTTTACAAATCCCCATGAACTCGAGGATCACAATAAAAGGAATAGGCACAGAAGAAAAAATATGAGCACAACTGATCAGATTCATGAGTTTCATATTATTTCAGTACTGCATTATTCTGTATACAATATACAGTACTTATACTATATTATTTCAATGTGAGTATAATCAAATGAAATAATATCAACAGCATAAACTTCACATTCAATGCATATAGCCCAATCCCCCAGATACTTTATTTTTATTATTTTAAAAATATTTATTTATTTATTTGAGGTAGAAAATGCAGGTGAGTTGGGGGACAGGCAGAAAGAGAGGGAGGGAATCTCAAACAGACTCCATGCTGAGTGTGGGAGCCCAAAGGGTGGAGGAGGGCATTCAGTCTCAGGACCCTGGGATCATGATCTGAGCTGAGATCAAGAGTCCATCACTTAACTGAGTGAACCACCCATGCCAACCCCTGGATACATTAAGGGTCGATTAAACAGAATTCAGACCTAATTATAAGATGGATAGGAGAGTTGTGTTTTCTGGAGTTCAGTATGCACTATCTTGGCAACCAAACATGAAAGGTAAAGACTATTATTCTGATGTTTCTGGAAACCCATTTGTTTTTGGTAAACAATACAGTTAACTTGTGCCTGAGATGTTAGCAAAGAGATAAATAAGAAGTTAGATAATTGTGCTTTTAAATAAATAAATTGAGCCCACCTCCAACTCTTGGGCTCCACACTTAAACTCCACTTAGCTAAAGCCATAGAGATCCTGAGGACCTAAATGGAGTATGGAGCTAGCATATTAAAAAACTAAATTTTTTGTTATTATTTCTAAATCTGTATCAGAATTTGTGCTGAAGCTTAGATCAGAAGTCCTATAATTTTGTTCTGTGCAATGGAGTGGATAATTGAGGCAAATGGGTGATTAGTGCAGTCTCAAAGAATATGTTTTTACTATCTTGTAAAATGTGTCAGATTATTCTGATAGATTTGAGTTTAGTAGTTATATCTCCATTATATATGTTTCAGAAGAGAGACTTTATACTTCTTTGTAAGTCATTTGATGGTCATCAGAACTTTTTTTAAAACTCTAAAATATATTTGTTACTATCTGATAATTAAATCCAAATTTTATTTTATTTTATTTTATTTTATTTTATTTTATTTTATTTTATTATTTTTTTTAAAAACATTTTATTTATTTATGAGAGACACACACACAGAGAGAGAGAGAGAGAGAGAGAGAGGCAGAGACACAGGCAGAGGGAGAAGCAGGCTCCATGCAGGAAGCCTGATGTGGGACTCAATCCCAGGACTCCAGGATCATGCGCTGGGCTAAAGGCAGGCACTAAACCGCTGAGCCACCCAGGGATCCCTAAATCCAAATTTTAAATATTTAATTACACTCTTAAGAAAACTGGTATCAGAATGTTAACTATACATAAAAATTTTAAATGACAATACTGTAATACGATCTTCTGTTTCAGTAAGTTCTATAATTGACTTGTCTTTCAGTGTTTTTATACCACTGCTTCTGATAATACGTGAACTCATCCTAAAATACATTAATAAGAGAATTTTGGCAAGTTTTCTGACATTTCACATATTTAATGAATGGCATACTAGATACACTAGAAAAATTTAGGAGATGTTTTATCAACTGTTTATTTAAAAAGACATGGACTCTACTAAATATGTCTGTAAGTTTAGAATCTGCTGCAAAATTTCCTGGAATTAGGTGATCCAGATGATTTTTAAGTTTTATGAAGGTAGAATTTTAATCTTACCTAATGATATATTTCCATTATTCTTAACAGTGTGTGTCATAGAGGAGGTACTTGAAAATAGTTTTTGAATGAATACATAATATTTTTCACATTTGCTCTTTTTACTAAAAGCACATATAATTTGTTTCTGGTTTATGCAAATAAAACTAAAAATTCAAACTGCTATAACAATATATTTTTGTCCATATCTCAGAGAACCAGGGACAAATGTTAAATAGATATAGTATCTACCACTGGACAAATCTGCCTTTAAAATTTTTGTAAAATACACAAAATACAAAATAATTTAACAGGTTAAATCTTTGTAAATATTATATTTGGGGAAGTCATTTTAACAGAAATCACTTAAAGTTTAGTTATCTTTGACCTATATTACACAGAGAAAAATGCAAGTTCTAGTCATAGTCTTTGTATACCACGTTTCATACAATACTACATAGAATTTTTTTGGGGGGGGGGTACTGAAATCACCTTATGTAATTCAGTTCCTCTTCCCTGGGCTTATTCCAAGGCTTTGTAAATTATGCTTGAGTTTTAGTCATTTTCTTTTCTTTTCTTTTCTTTTCTTTTTTCTTTTCTTTTCTTTTCTTTTCTTTTCTTTTCTTTTCTTTTCTTTTCTTTCTTTCTTTCTTTCTTTTCGTTTCTTTCTTGTCTTTCTTTCTTTCTTTCTTTCTTTCTTCTCTTCCTTCTTTCATTCCTTCCTTCGGCTTCCTTTCCTTCCTTCCTTCCTTCCTTCCTTCCTTCCTTCCTTCCTTCCTTCCTTCCTTCCTTCCTCTCTCTCTCTTTTTTTTAAAGATTTCATTCATTTATTCACGAGAGACACATACAGAGAGAGAGAGAGAGGCAGAGACACAGGCAGAGGGAGAAGCAGGCTCCATGCAGGGAGCCTGACGTGGGACTCGATTCCGGGACTCCAGGTTCAGGCTGTGGTCTGGGGGCGGCGCTAAACCGCTGAGCCACCTGGGCTGCCCAACTTTAGCCATTTTCAATAAATTATTTTAGTACTAGATTTCAGCATACCTGAGAAGACTCCCCCTTTTTGAACTCATCTGCTTTCTACTTTATTGAACAGACTTTTTTTAAACATATTTTTTATTGGAGTTTGATTTGCCAACATATAGTGTAACACCCAGTGCTTATCCCGTCAGGTGCCCCCCTCAAAACTGCATAAATTAATGCATAGTTAGCAATTAGCTATTTCAGTTGAAACACTGAAAGCATATCTTTAAAAAATAATTATTACCTCATTTCATAGACATTGTAATGAGTCTTTGTTTTATGTTATTTCTACTTCTAGAAAATATAGTTCACTTAAAGAATGAAAGAACTAAAGAGTCTGCTTCTATCTTTGTGTGACTGGATATCAGAATCGGATTAATACTGCTTTGGGGACAATTTAAGAATGGGAAGAAACTTGACAAAAGGAAGCAGACAGCTACAAATGGTGTAATGCTTTAGCTGTAAACCAAGTTACCTGCTTCATCCTTTATTCAGTTTTATTGTGATTGATCAATAAAATACTGTGATTAGAATTCAAGAACTGGAGAAAGGAACATCTCAGTAGAAGTGGTATTTGTAAAGAAGCTCAGGGTTGAAATGCAGAATGGGTCACCAACCCTTTCAGTTTGTTACAACAGGATTAGCTAGCTCCCCTCTTAGACATCTATCACTTGCTTATTTCATGATGCCAAATGCCTATCTTACTGTTCTTCCTTCCACTCTTTCCAACCCTACCATGTTCTACCTTCATTTAAAAATGTTACTCCTGATAAATTTTTTTCTCATAATTTCTTAACACATGAATATTTCTTTGGAAAAATAAGAAAATACATGATTTTAAAAATCAGGTCACAATAAAAACAACATTAATGATTCAACTCTTCAAATTACTATTTGTCAATTATTATTAGGTCTCATTGGAATATTCATAGAATGGGTGAAAGAAGTGTTTGATGTAGCATTTTGGGAATTGCTATGTCAGAGAATGGATATTAAAATACATACTTCCAATTCTTATTTGCCAGTTACTGTCTGTGACTTGTTAGATTCTGTGATAGCATTATGCCAGGACAAAGACAAACTGCAAGTGTGGAAAATAAGTAAATGAAATTTTCATAAGCTGGATTTATATTCAATTTAAATAAATATTTTGAGATTATTTACCTTCCTAGATTTTAACACTAATTTTTTTCTTATATCAAAATATTATGTTAATTTGATATACTTTTAACTGCATGACAGCAAAAAATTTATAAGCTAACTCTATGTTCTACTGATATATGGTAGCATGTGCAAAATTTTGCTTACCCTGGAAATCCAAAGTCTCAAGGCCATTACTATTATTGGTGAGTCTGTTTTTGAGCTACTTTTAAAACTATTTTATTCTCTTGTTTCACATATTCTATAAAGTTATTCTTTATTCCATGAGATTTAGAAGATCTGCCACACAAATTAATGAAAGATTAATTTCCAAAACTTATCTGCACATATTCATCTTTTACCAGTTAATTTCATTATTTGTTGCTAGGTTACTTTATAGATTTGTATCCTTGTAGTCTGAACTGATTAGATACAAACGTAAGAGAGAGCACTTTGTTTCTAAAAAGCTATTTAAATATAAGAAAGCTTCCACTAATGCTGCCACATCTTGGGCAGAGTCCAAGAATGCTTGGATAAACTATTCCCTGTCAGAGACTTTAAATGGAAGAAGTTAGAGTTTGGGGCTTAACGCCTCATAATTCTCTGTTATCTCCAATATTCTTTGTGATTTCCTCAACATTTTTTTTTTATGGAAAATACAGCTTATAAGGTTTGTTTACTCATTTGTTTATTAATCCATGATTATTTATTAAAGAATTATCATGTATAAATACAACCGAGGCAATGAGAACTCAAAGGAATCGGGCAGAAGAGATTCCTGTATTTATTGCAAATATTGACATCATTTTAGTCCTGAAGATTCCTTTTTTTAATAATATTTTTATTTTATTTGTATTTATTTATTTAGTTTTTGTTGTTCCCAAGATCGCGAATCCGAGAAACCGCCAAGGAGCCGACACCGATGCAATCAACGAGGGTTTATTACAAGCCCCAGCCTGGGTCCAAGTCCCTGCTCCGCTGCATCGGGTATACTTGGACCCAGGCTCGGGCTTGTAATAAACCCTCGTGTGATTGCATCGGTGTCGGCTCCTTGGCGGTTTCTCGGATTAGAGATCTTGGGCACAACATTTGGGGGCTCCTCCGGGATCCAAGAAACCTCCAGGACCCCACCCGGAGGGTTTCACGCGTGGTGAGTGCACTCAACTTTTTCCAACTTTTGCGCGCATATTCTCTGAGAGCTCTAACCTGTACTGTACCTGTGGGAATTCCAATCTGTATTGGGTCGGCATTGGCTTAGGTGGACGTGCTGGCGGGCGGTGGACCGGGGGTCTTGAGGAGGCGTCCCTTGCCCCTGCCTGGAGGATGGTTCGGTCCTCATCTGTAAGGAGGACGGGGGTCCTCATCTGTAAGGAGCTCAGGGGTCCTTATCTGTAAGGAGGATGGGGGTCCTCATCTATAAGGAGCTCAGGGGTCCTCATCTGTATGGAGGATGGGGATCCTCATCTGTAAGGAGCACCGGCCGCCAGCCCTTCAGGTTTCTTACTGTTTTGTCTCCGCGGTGGCTTGGAACGTTTGTTACCGTGTTCCTGTTAACTGTTTGCACGTTTGTTTGTGTTACTATATCCTTGTTAACTGTTTGTGCATTTGTCTCTGTTGTTGGGTCCTTGTGAATCGTCTTTACTGTCTGTGTCTTGGTGTGGATTAGAGGCATAACGGGGGAGACAGAAACCACTCCCCTATCTCTTATGCTCTCTCACTTCTCGGATATTAGGGAAAGGGCTCGTGTTCTGAGCATAGACATACAGAGAAAGAGGTTCCAAATTTATTGTATATCAGAATGGCCAACTTTTGACGTAGGATGGCCCCAGGAAGGAACTTTTCACCTACCTATTATCTTACAGGTTAAGGCCGTGATCTTCAGGGACAAACCGGGCAGCCACTCTGACCAGGTGCCCAACATCCTGATCTGGCAGGACATGATCGAGAATCCTCCTCCTTGGCTAAAACCGTTTTTACCCCCCAAAGCAGGACCCACGGAGATTCTAGCCCTGCAGAAAGCCAAAAAGGAGACCGACTCTTGCACGAAGCACCCCTTCGTCCGGTCTTCCAGGATTCCTCCCCGGAGGCCCTGATTCTCCCGCCGCCCTACCGGGCACCCCCTCCCCCTTCCGCCCCTCCATTGGAGGCATCGGGGGCTGCAGAAGGGGCGCCCCCCTCCCTGACGAGGGAGTCCCTGTGCGCGGGCCAGCAGCGGGCACCACCTGGTACACGGACGGCAGCACTTTTGTCCAAGAAGGACTCAGATATGCGGGGGCAGCCGTAACCACGCAGTCGGCTCAACGGGCAGAACTGACCGCACTGGCCAAGGCGCTGACCATGGGGGAAGGTAAATGAATAAACATCTACGAGGACAGCAGGTCCGCCCTCGCCACGCTCACGTGCACGGAGCCCTTTACAGGGAGAGACGGCCTCTGACAGCAGAGGGAAGGACTGTTAAAAACCAAACGGAGGGATCCCTGGGTGGCGCAGCGGTTTGGCGCCTGCCTTTGGCCCAGGGCGCGATCCTGGAGACCCGGGATCGAATCCCACGTCGGGCTCCCGGTGCATGGAGCCTGCTTCTCCCTCTGCCTGTGTCTCTGCCTCTCTCTCTCTCTGGGTGACTACCATAAATAAATATAAATTAAAAAAAAAAAAAAAAAAAAACGGAGATTCTTGAACTCCTGAGGGCCCTCTGGCTGCCCAAGGCCCTGGCCATCATCCACTGTCCGGGGCACCAAAAGGCAGACACGCCAGTAGCCAGGGGAAACCAGCGAGCCGATTTAAAAGCAAAGGAGGCGGCCCTTCTGGTGACCCAGGTCTTAGCTACCACACTACCAGATCCGGGGCACTGACCCTGCCCGACACCCCCAACTATACTGATGCTGACTTACACGGGATCAAACGCTTGCCTATGACCCAGTGCTTGCATAGCTGGTGGAGGGCCGCAGACTCCAGCATCATCCTGTCAGAGGAACTAGGACGGCGAGTCCTATCCCAAATGCATCGGAGTCCTCACATGGGGACAAGGAAGATGGAAGACCTCATACGACATGCAAAGATCACTATTAAAGACTCTTGAGCAAAGATCGAGCAGATTGTGGCAGGCTGCCGCGCATGCCAGTTAACAAATGCCTCCGCCCATGGTCTAACCCGGGCACCTGGCTCCGGGGGGACCGCCCAGGAGCCTACTGGGAAGTGGACTTCACTGAGGTGAAACCTGGAAAATACGGGTATAGGTATTTACTAATGTTTGTAGATACTTTTTCAGGATGGACAGAGGCATTTCCCACCAAACATGAAATGGCACAGATCGTGACCAAGAAACTGCTGGAAGACATCGTACCGAGGTATGGTTTTCCCGTTAGAACTGGGTCAGACAACGGCCCAGGATTCGTCTCTAAAGTAACACGGGGAGTGGCCCTAGTACTTGGGGCAGATTGGAAATTACATTGTGCATATAGGCCCCAGAGCTCAGGACAGGTAGAGAGGATGAACAGCACGTTAAAGGAGACCTTAACTGAATTAGCCCTGGAGACTGGCGGGGAGGGGGTGACTCTCCTCCCCTTCGCCCTATATAGGGTGAGGAACTCCCCATATAAGATGGGACTGACTCCCTGCGAAATCATCTTCGGTCTTCCTCCACCTGTTATCCCCAATTTAAAACCTGAGGTGCTTGCTGAGTTTGGTCACCAACTCCTTTTCTCCCTCCAAATGTTACAACGAACCCATGAGCAGGTGTGGCCTAGGCTGAGGGCCCTCTACGAGACTGGGCCACCCCCGGACCCCCATCAACATCGGCCAGGTGACTGGGTATATGTGCGGAGGTACCAACACCAGACACTTCAACCTCACTCAAGGGACCCTACCTCGTGGTCCTGACCACTCCCACTGCTCTCAAGGTCGACGGGATTACTCCCTGGGTCCACTACACATGTCCAGCCAGCTGACCCACACACCGTTCTCACGGACTTTGTTCCAGAATGGAAAAGCCAACCAGACAAGGACAATCCCCTAAAGCTAAGACTCTGCCATTCTCACTTATTTCCCACCTCCAAGACTCCCTAGTCTGAGGTTGTCCTTCAAAATAGAAGGGGATTAGGATTAGTCTTCTTACAACAAAAGGGTGGGGGTGGGGGGTTATGCGCCGCCTTAACTGTAAATAAGAAGCGAGAACAGCAACAAGGTTGGTGAAAATCTGGTTTAATCATTCCCCTGGCTCACTCTGAGAGCAACCTGGACCCATGATTGGGTCCTGCATAGGATCCTCTGAAAAAGGGGGGGAATGTGGGACCCACGAAATTGAACAAAATCCCCTGCCCCTGGACAAGCAGAGCAGGGCTGACTCTATTTTGGGCTGCACCCGCCTTGTGCTGACCTGCTTATTACCTAGGGCACTGCCCCACCCTAATCAAAGACCAGGACACACCCTACCCGGAAATCCGGCTCAGCGGACCAGCATGACTGTGCAACTTTCTGCGTATCCCATTGGCCACTGGCCCCTATAAAGTTGCTAAGCCTCTTCGTCTCGGGGTCCAAGTCCCTGCTCTGCTGGGTCCAGGTATACTTGGACCCAGGCTGGAGCTTGTGTAATAAACCGTCGTGTGATTGCATCGGTGTCGGCTCTTTGATGGTTTCTCGGATTCACGATCTTGGGCACAACATTTTTTAGTCCTGAAGATTCCTAATTGAAGAAGGGCTTATGAAGAGCTCATCACAGTCCAGAGGGTGTATTAGTGTCTGGAAAATCTTTAGTAAACAAAACATAGTGTTCCTTCCCTTTTGAATTAGATTGTAGGAGGGAAGGGAGAGAAAACACCCAAATAAATATAAATGAAATGGGGAAAATTGGTTATGAATAAGCAGGGCAGCCCCGGTGGCTCAGCGGTTTAGTGCTGCCTTCAGCCCAGGGTGTGATCCTGGAGACCTGGGATCAAGTCCCACGTTGGGCTCCCTGCATGGAGCCTGCCTCTCCCTCTGCCTGTGTCTCTCTCTGTGTTTCTCATGAATAAATAAATAAAATCTTAAAAAAAAAAAAGAAAAGAAAAGAAGCAGGATAAAGAATAAGTGTGGGGTTCTGGAAAGCCTCTCTAGTTAACATTCAAACAGGAACTAGAATACCATATCCAGTGAAAAGACTCAAAAAGAACATTTCATCAAAGATATGTTAGAGATTTTAGCAGCAGCACACTCTTAGAATAGGTATTCTTAAACAATTCATTTAGGCAGAATGAAAGTGATTATAAATGGTAATTTTGACTTGCAAGGAAGAAAAAAAATTGTATGTGAACATATCTGAAGCCATAATAAGGATGTCCCATGGAATTAAAAAAAAAAGTCAAGAAATAAATTTTTAAAATTGCAACTAATACCCTATAAATCATGAAGAGGTTACTGATGTTAAGGCTTTTTAAGGCCCTTATATAAACTAGGAGGTTGATATATTGATGGATTTGAACATTTGATATGTTAACTATACATATTTATTGTTTCTAGTGTAGCAAAATAAAAAGTGGAGTTTATGGCTTTCTAAATGTAGTAGAAAAAAAAGAACGAGAAAAATAAAATGTTCAACCAATGAAGTCAAAAAATGAGAGAAAAAGGAAAATACAAAACTGATATAAATGAAGGCAAAAAATGAGATAGTAATCATGAGCCACGAGTTAAGATAATAAATGTAATTGGATTAAATGTTCCAATAAAATACAAAAATGTTTCCACTTTGTAGCCAAATCCATCTATATGCTTTTTATAAAATGCAATTTTTAATTTTGTTTTATTGTAAGAGAGGGAAGGGAGAGGGGGCAGAGAGAAGAGAGAATGTTAAGCAGGCTCCATGCCTAGTGCAGAGCCCAATGTGGGGCTCATTCTCACAGCCCAGAGATGGTGACATGAGCAGAAATCAAGAGTCAGATGTTTAACTGACTGAGCCACCACCCAGATGCCCCTAAAACACAATTTTGGAATCATAAAATATACAAATGATAAGAGTGAAAAGTTGAAAGGTAGGAAAATAATAACCAAAGAAAATCTGTGTAATTATATTAATGTCAAAGGTCTCTCTAATATAAAAGCCATTATTGAAGGTAAAGAGTAAATTGCATGATGAATAAAAATTCAATTTATCCAGATTTTATAAAAATTATTTATTTGGGCAGCTCCAGTGGCTCAGCGATTTAGCACCACCTTCAGCCCAAGGCGTAATCCTGGAGACCCAGGATCAAGTCCCACATCAGGCTCCCTATGTGGGAGGGAAGCTGTTTCTCCCTCTGCCTGTGTCTCTGCCTCTCTCTCTCTTTGTGTTTCTGATGAATAAATAAATAAAATCTTTTAAAAAATATTTACTTGTATACACTTCACAAAATAATTTCAAAAATATATAATATAAATATTTGTATAAAAGTATACACCTATATTTGGATATTTTACCTATCTCAATAATTGGTAGATCAAAGAAGCCAAACATCAGTAAGAATACTGGAAAATTAAAACAATGAAACTAGGTCTAATGAGCATATGAAAGACATTACACTCAGTAGTAGAGATTCAACAATTAATTTAAAACATTCATGGAGATTTATGACAAATTGGGATGCCTGGATAGCTCAGTGGTTGAGTGTCTGGTTGGCCAGGGAGTGATCGTGGAGTCATGGGATTCAGTCCCACATTGGGTTCCCTGCATGGAGCCTGCTTCTCCTCCCTCTGCCTATGTCTCTGCTTCTCTCTGTGTCTATCATGAATGAATGAATGAATGAATGAATGAATAAAAATATTTAGAAAAATTGACTTCATACTTTGTTAAAAAAAATACCTCAACCAATTTTACCAGGTAAATATCATATAGGCAGCATTGTCTGACAACAGTTCTGATAAATTAGAAATCTAGTAATGAACAATCCAGAAACTTCCATGAGTTTAGAAATTTGAAGACATTGTTCTGCGTAATGGGAAGATCAAATAGAAAAATCAAAATGGGTATCAGAAAATAGGCTTATTTAAAAAATTATCACATATCACAACTTACAGAATATAAATGAAGTATAAATCAGTTGGCTTTTATAGCCTTAAGTTTTTATATTAGAAAAAACAAGGCTGGGATCCCTGGGTGGCGCAGCGGTTTAGCGCCTGCCTTTGGCCCAGGGCGTGATCCTGGAGACCCGGGATCGAATCCCACGTCGGGCTCCCGGTGCATGGAGCCTGCTTCTCCCTCTGCCTGTGTCTCTGCCTTTCTCTCTCTCTCTGTGTGACTGTAATAAATAAATTAAAAAATTTAAAAAAAAAAAAAAAAAGAAAAAACAAGGCTGAAATTAATGTGTTACATATCCAACTTTTAAGTTAAAAAACATAAGCTATAGAATAAACCTAAAGAAAGTAGAGATAGGTTTTAATAAGGAGGCATTGCCTCTGAAGCCTGACTGTCTGCATATGAATCTCAGCTTTCCCTTTTAATAGTTCTTCGACCTTGGGCAAGTAACATAAGCTCTTCAATTTCCTCATCTATAATGTATGGATGATAGTAATAGCACCTGCCTTGCAGAGGTGTGGTAAGAATTGAGTGAGTAAATACATAAAAGATACAGGACTCCAGGACTTTGCTTAGAACTTTGTGGTCAGCCTTTATTACCACAAGAGCAGAAATTAATTAGGAAGATATAAAACCCATCTAAACAAAGTCAAAACTACTTCTTTTAAAAGAGTAATAAAATAAAAAATAAAAGAGTAATAAAATCAACATACCCCTTCCACTACTGGTTAGGAAAACAGAGAGAAGGCCAAATTGACAATGTTCATAAAGAACAAATAGAACATGAAGGAGTGACCATACACAGCTCTTTTGACAGCTTTACTATGAAGGGTATCATACAAAATGGGGCAATACCTGGAGAAGGCATGTTGGAACCAACTGGAACTTTAAAACTGTCTTTTTTTGTGTGTGTGGGCTAGGTCAAGGGAAGTTTGTATGCAGGTGGCAGAGATCCAGCTGAACAAGAATGTGCTGAATCCCCTGAGAGGTCAAGGAAAGCAGTGATTCACAGGAGAGTGGACAGAGGCCAGGGAAGATAAATTATTTATAAGTGAGACCAGGTTTATAAAAAATCATATTCCACGAGACTCTCTTTTTTAAAGAAAAGACTGCTTTTGCCAGAGAAAGAAGTGTTAATTTGGGAACTAGTGATGTTATCAGGAGCCAAATCTCTGCTTGGCGCTCTGCTGAGAAGAACACAATGATTAACAAGGTGGGCATAGCTATATCTGTTAAATGACTGATTTAGACTTTTGAGAGAAGGGAAAGGAAAAACTTGAATCAAGAATTAGAACCAGAAACACCAATGTAAGTGAAATCGTAATCCTTGAACCTGCATACCCCCGAGATCTTTCTATTTGCCCATCTGCCTGAAATACCCAGGTATCATTCCAGTAACTACCTGACTCATTCATCCCCTTCATGTAGGTGTCTTCTCAGGTGTCGCTTCCTCAGCAAAAGCCATTCCTAACCACATTATTTAAAGAGCACCCTCTTTCTCCTCTATCCTGTGACCCTATCTCATTTCTGTCCAGTAGTGCTTACAGCTTCCTAACATTGTAAATTTTCCCATTTTTATTAATCAATTGTTTCCACCTCCCTTGTAATGCAAATTGCTTGAGAGCAGGGGCTTTATTTTGTTCACTATTGTATTTTCGTGTCCTAAAAGAGTACCTTACATTCATGTGGTCCTCAAGAAATGTGAAGGAAGGAATGGATAATTACAGTTGCTTTTGCCAATAATCTTTACCTCAGTCTTCCTTCTTACTTTTCGCTCACCATCAACACTGAACCCTAATCCCGTCCATTCTACCTCTAAAATAGATTTTGATTCTTTCTAATCATCTGTATCTCCATTGCCATTACTGTACTCTACTATATTTTGTTGTCTAGAGCTTAATAATAGCCCCTATATTTTATTGTTTCTACCCTATTTCTCTGATTGTACTTACCCTCTTCAAATATATTAATTACTAGAATCGGAGTCATCTTTTTAAGACATGAATTGCATATTATTTCTTTCCTTGACCAGTGACTTCCTTCTCCTTAAAAAAATTCAGTTTTACTTAGAAAATCGAAATCTCTGCAACATTCTTCCAGAACCTATTGTCTGCTATGGACTCTTCCAACCTTTCCTATATAATAGTCAAACAATCCTACCCCTCCTCTTCCCTCATTCTAGCTGTATTGGTCTTCTGACACTGAAACTCTTTCTCATCATAGAACCCTTGGTTTTGATGTAATCTATAGCTAGAACACACCTGCCTCATACTTCCAGTGGAAGACTTATAATTCATGTCCAGTTTAAATGTCACTTATTCAGAGATCTTTTTTTCTCACTATCTCATCCTCTCTATGGCTCTCTCACAGGTCCTGTTACCTTCCATTATAGCACTCCTGTGGAACTGTAGTTATCGTGGTCTTTGTTATTTAAATAGGGTTGTTTATCTCCCTCTATAAAGTACAAACCCTGTTAGAGGGCCTTAGTGGTCACTCACTACTGTATTTATAGCTCTGGCATAATTTTAAACATGTAATTGTCAAGACGGTAAAGGATGGATTTTTCCCTGCTTGGAAGCCTACAAATGAGTCTGCCTCCATGTCCTACATGCTAGCAGAAGACATGAGTTTTCTGGGTCAGAGCAAAGGACTTTATTACACATAGTACACCAGGCAGCATGTACTTCAACTTTCCAGTCTTGACTGCCCCCTAAAATACCATGAAGGGGATTTTTGTGCATCCTACAGCCTATGTGACTTTTGTGCATACAGTGTGTTTGTGCCATAGCTGAGAAACTCAGATTTTAGGGAAACACAATCCTCTAAAGAACGTCAGACAAACCTGCTCAGCCTTTGTCCCTGAAGGAGACATTTGCTTTATTATTCTGGACAGTAAATAAATCTACTCTCTTTTCCTGTGTAAGAAACTATCTCTATATACCAGTGTTGTTTGCTTCATAGACATCCTTGGAAAGATAATCCAGAACAAAAGCTGGCAATGCCTTTGATCAGGAGATACGCAGAAATAGATGATTCATGGGTGATGGTTTCACAAAAATAATAGAGGTTCGGTGATGTTTCCCAGTTGACTTAAAGTCAGCCTGTTTGTGTAACTGTTTGGGGTAGGGGTGGCAGTAAAAGTTTAGATGAGCATTAAAGGGTGAGCAAGGGAAGCTCAGCCATATTGGGAGGATTTCATGGATGGTGTCCCTGGAAAAAGTTCCCAAGGTGATATATCATAGGACAGGAGGATGGTACCAGTGAACAATTTAGACAGGTATATCTAATGGAAATTGTTCTGTTTGTGGTCTATTTTTCAGAGTCCTTTTTTTCTTTTTCCAAATACTTTACTGCTTCTTAATGCACTTTTTTGTCCATGCTACTTTTTACCAAGCTGGCCATTTTATTATATAAATCCTAACAACATAGAAATCTCAATATCTAATTTCTTATATTTTGTTCTTTGTCAATTATTTAAATATTGCTTTATTTATTTTGCTCATTATTTCTGCTGCACTTTGCCTGTTCAGAGACTAGCCACTAATGAGATTTGGCTTTCTTTCTACTTGGGTTCTGCTTATACCTATCCGGTTGCCAAGAAACTGCATTTCTCAGAAACCCTGGAAACACAGGTTTTGTGTATCATATAGGCCTGTAAAGGAACCCAAATAGTATTCAATCTAAGCACAACCTCATAGTATCTATACTACATCTTAAGTCATTCAGCCAAAAGCTCTCCTTGTGCAGTGAAGAACGAAATTTTGTATTTAAGCCATCACACATGGTGACATATCCTTTTCTTTCAGTTGCCAAGGCACATTTCTTATGTGTCCCCTCTGTGACAGCAGCTTTGTCAGACACAGGGATTCAACCACAAATAGGATACTGTTCTTATTTAAGTAGATCTTACAACTAGAGGCAGATTTTAAAAATTAATTGCAAAAGGCTTAAATGTATCTTAGGATTATGGGCTTATACATAGGTGCACGGTGAGGACAAACGTGGTGGCAATGAGTGAGGACAGGCATGATAAAAAGAATGCCTCTTTCCATTTTATTTGAATATTGGATGATGAAAAAGAACTCACCAGGCTTAGTGAAGGTGGGGTGGGTCAGCAGGTGGAGAAGAAACATGGTCAAAGGACATGTTTAAGTCGTCAGTTGAAAACACAGATTCTGAGTTAGGCCATTAATGAGCTCTCTGACCTTGCTATCTCAATTTCCTTGCTTGGAGTATGAGGTATTGAGATAGGTGATCTCTAAAATCCAATTGCAGCTGTATCACTCTTATCAAGTCTACATGTTGTTGTTTTATGTCCTGAAATGGCCATGGTTTCCATTATTTATTATTATGACAGGGTAACTATCAATAGGACTCTGGCTTACTGAAGGAGAAGGAGAAGATTCCTTCTTTAGTGTATAGGCCATGATCAGTAGGAGTAAATCTCTGACTAAAAACACAGTATGATTTCACCACAGAGAAACATTTCATACACATTAATTTCCGTTATCTCTTTGAGATAATGCACATGGAATAACTACATCATTAAAAAGGAAGACTTGAGTTGTGGGCGAGCTGAGAGTGTTAGAGACAAACTGCTCAGTCAACATTTGTTCAGAACCTTTTTCTTACTGTGAATATACAATAAGAAAAAATGTATTTGCTTTCTGCCTATTAGTATGTATACAGAATAGTTCAGAGTAATTATTGAAATTGCTGATACCTCAAGAGCCTGTGAATTACTCAGAATGGTAAGGGGTGACAATTTCTTTAGTCAGCTTTTAACATTTTGATAATTTTTTTCTGCCAAAGTTCATTGCCTTTTTATTATTGATGTAATGTAGTAATCATTAAGGAAACTGTAATGCAAAACACATTGTGAATCTATTGGCTTCCACACATTAGCGGGGAATATTAAAAACAAGAAGATGTGCTTTATAGTTCATCTTTTATCCTATGTATTTATTTTTCTTTTTATGTCATCTTCAGAAAACTCTCATGCAAGCAAGACCCTACCCTTTATGTCTAAAGAAAAATATGAGGTTTCTGAATGTTTATTTGCGATCAGACTTAAATACCTTTAGTAAAATCTTCTTGACCTTTCATTCTTTGTAAGTTTGGATTCTTAGTTTCCTCATTCAAAAACAGATGATTAAAAGTCAACAAATGGCCTGAACATTTTGATAGGAGCATCACAATCCTGAGGCACTGGCTTCATTTATACAAATCAGTCAGCATCTCATATTAGGTGGAGATGATCCTAACCCTACAGTATTCCCATAGATATATATTATTGTCCTGTTATCAGAACCAGAAGTTAGTTGAGCATGAAAATTAATGTCAGGGATTAAGTGCCCTCCTTTATCTTCTACTCCCCAACCTAGCTGTAGGGAGAATGAATGATGTCGTGGATTTATCAAATTAAAGAACACTAGACTAGCCTTTTTTTCATCATCAAAGCAATGAAAGCCAAAATTTCAGAGATGGTTTCTAGTGGAGAGCAATCTTGTAGTACTTGTAGTTTCTCCTGCCTCCTATCTGTACACCTCTGATGATGCCAAATATAGTAAATACTACATTAGAGTTTGGGACAAAACCAATATAAAGCAAAATATGATCTTTCCCTTGCCTCATTTGCTAGGTAACAGGTGACATGAAATAAAGTGGGGGAGGTAGCAACTTGGTTGTGTGGAGGACAGGTACTCCATTTAGAAAAAGCAGAAGTGCAAATGCCTTGAGTCAGGAGTCTGAAGAACAGCAAGAGGCCAGCTCCCCTGGAGCCTAGGGAGAGCAAGAAGAGGCAGGGAGAGAGGGGAGTGATGCCAGATCACCCAGCATCAACAGGCTATCTGAGGAGCTTTGCCTGATTCATTTATCTTCATGTTCTGACCCTAAATTCAGAATATAATCTTTACATTAGTAGATTTTGTATCTACTCCTTCATTTGTCTAAATCAGGAATTCTTCCAGGCCTTCTAAAACAAAACTCAGGAGTCATTTTACTTCTTCACAGGGATGATAGCTGCTCAAATTGGCTGTGCATAATTAATCCAAGCCTAAATCTCCTTTCACGGAGATGAAAAAAAAATTCTTAACTTTACCTTACATGATCACATTCTCAAACTTTTGGTCTGATACGTTTTGCTTTATATTTTATTTCCTAGAAATTACTCTTGCTGCTTTGTTTCAAATTGTAAAAAAGTGTAAGAAGTGAGTTTTCTATATGAATAGCCTCCCAGTTGTCCCTTTTCTATACTATAAAAACAAATTGTCATTACTACTCGAAGAGATAAAATTTGGTCTGTTATCCTGAAGGTAATTTAAACTTTTTGAAAAATGATTTCTTAAATATTATTTATTATATAAGACTAATTTGTATAAGCACAAAACATTTAGTAGAGGGTACCAATGATAGTTGAGTTGGTGAATACTTTTTTTTTATGTCATATGTACGTATCACTTTTTAAAAACCTTTCTGTTTGGGTTAACAACCTTGTTAACTGCTCTTCAAAATCTGTAATTATTCTATTATTGATAGTTTAATAACTTCATTTACCCGTCTATTCTAAGTTACAGCCTCCCCATCTTTACTTGGAGTGGAAACAAAGATATTCTAACCTGGGATGTTTAATTTATCATAAAGACATTCAAAGATGTAAACTTTGATACTTATGAATTAAAAAGAAATGTGCGTTATTGGGGTACTACTATTCACACTTGCATGCTTTATTTATCTGTTGAATAAGCCTTTATTAAAAATACAGAAACTTTTTCCAATGTAATTTTTTTCTACAAAAAAGAAAGACAAATTCAAAGTAACATGCCATTTATATGACAGTCTAAAGAGAATATATTGTGGTGACTATTAGGCAGGCTTACCCTCTAGCCTTTTAAACATCTATGTTGCAAAATATTTTTCCAGAATTTGAACATTACTAACACATATTCTCATAGACACAATTTCTTTAGTTTACAGTTGCAGGATGTTACCTGACTTCGCTATTCATTAGAATATGGCTTCATAGAAAAGGTACATGATAATCAGATTTTCTAAATTACAGTTAGAAGCCCCTTTTCTTCTGTTTTCTTTGAAAAACTTATCTATGCCTTTTCTCTACCCATTGATTTTCATTCTTTCCATAAAGGCATGAAAAAAATTAGGGTTATTAGGTATCACCCCTTTTTATTTTTTTATTTTTTAAAATTTTTATAAATTTATTTTTTATTGGTGTTCAATTTGCCAACATATAGAATAACACCCAGTGTTCATCCCATCAAGTGCCCCCCTCAGTGCCCATCACCCAGTCACCCCTACCCCCCACCCACCTCCCCTTCCACCACCCCGGTATCACCCCTTTAGCTGTCTTGCTGGTTTCTTTTGCAGCAAGAGCAATTTAGGTGACTGTGTCTTACTAAAATTAGATGAACACATAAGCATGTTTATAATCCGAAGATCCCTCATGAAGGCTTTAAGTAAAAACCTTAGTATGTTCAATACTTACAGTATTCAATGGAAAAGCATCTATTGGAAATAGCACCAACCAGAATAGCTCATTAGAAAAATATATATAATCAGAAGGAACAGTACAGTTCTTCTCAGTTGTTCTAGTGAACACTATCCATTTAATGTAATTTGTGTATAAACTAAGCCTTCATAGGTGGCTGCATATTATTTAGTTGCTCGAAAACAGAATCAAGACTTGTCACTTTGAAGTTCCAACAGGTATGGTGGCTGTGGACTTTCTATCTCGTATATCTTTGTAGAGTGTTTTTCTCATATGCATGATCAAAGAGGTCACAGAAAAACTTTCACCCTCCTTTTAAGAGGTTGAATCCATAAGTCGCTGATGTCTTACCTTTTCACAATCCATTGTGAATGTACGCCCATGGTTATATATAGCTAGAAGAAAGCCCTCCTCCCCTTCTCCCTTCTCTCTCTCTACCTCCTCTTCTTTTTATTTCTTCTTCTACTCTTTTATTTTGGGAGATGGTTGAATAAAAATTTAGATGCTTTCTTATAAGGAAATAGAATTGAAAAAGAATAGTAAAAAGCAATGAAGCAATCACTTCAGTAATTTCATTCAAAACATTATATTAGGGGCACCTGGGTGGCTCAGTGGTTGAATGTCTGCCTTCGGCTCAGGTCGTTATCCTGGGGTCCTGGGATTGAGTTCCACATCAGGCTCCCTGCATGGAGCCTGCTTCTCCCTCTGCCTGTGTCTCTGCCTCTCTCTCTCTCTGTCTGTCTCTCATGAATAAATAAAATCTCTAAAACAACAACAACACCAAAAACATTGTGTTAGACATTCTGTTCTGAAAAGCTGTGTATATTGAATTTTAAGATAGGTTTCAATTCCTCAATATAAATTGAGACATGCTAATTTTCCAATATATATCCTTAAGAAAAATCATATGCACCTTATTTTCTCAAAATTTCCATCTAGTTATTGTGATGATTTTGTTTTGGCATGTTTCCTTCATTGGATTCTTCTTTAGAAGTCCTTTCTTATCCTAAGATAATAAAGATTATTATTCTTACTTCCCCGTAGTTTCTTAGTTGTTTTTTTTTTTGTTTTTTGTTTTTTTTTTGTTTTTTTTACCTGTGATACTTAGAACTTAAATACAGCTACAGTTTTCTTTAATGCATAGTATGAACTATGTAATTTACTTTATGTTTTCTACATAGGGTCAGTGGCTTCCCCAGTCTTCTACTGATTTGTGATTCAACCTCTATCATAGACCTTTCATTGTCTTTTCTTTCCTTCAATAAACAAATATTTAATAAGCACCATTACAAGTCCTGGGCATAGAGCAAAGTCTCTGCCCTAATTCTTTAATTTCCTGGTTAACCTATTCATTCTTTAGTAGGATGTTTTTTCACTTGCATTTATTTGAAGTCTTTCCAAATTTTTTCTTGTTTATTTCCAATGTTATGGTCTGGAAATATGCATGGTATGATCTCAGTCCTTTTGTATTTGCTGAGGGCTGATTTGTGACCCATTATGTGATCTATTCTAGAGAATGTTCTGTGTGCACTCAAGAAGAATGTATATTCTGTTGTAGGATGAAATATTTTGAATTTATCTGTTAAATTCACCTATTCATTGTATCATTCAAAGCCTTTGTTTCCTTGTTGATTTTCTGCTTAGATGATCTGTCCATTGCTATAAGTGGTTTGTTAAAGTTTCCTCCTATTATTGTATTATTGGTGAGTTTCTTTATGTTTGTTAAGAATTGATTTATAGATTTGGGTGCCTCAAAATTGGTAGCATAAATATTTATAATTGTTAGATTTTCTTGATGGATTGACTCCTAAATTATAATATAATGTCCTTCTTCATCTCTTTACAATATTTATCTTATTTTTTAATTTTTAACTAATTTCAAAAAAATTATTTTAGAGAGAGAGTGAGTGCTTGTGAGTGAGCAGGGAGAGAATCTTAAGCAGACACTCCATTGAGCATAAGCCTGGCACAGAATCAATCTCATGAGTCCCTGAGATGATGACCTGAGCCAAAATCAACAGTTGGATGCTTAACTGACTGAACCACCCAGGCACTCCACAATCTTCATTTTAAAATCTATTTTGTCGATATAAGTGTGGCTACTTCAGCTTTCTTTAGCATTCATTAGCATGCTGGATGGTTCTCTATCCCCTCATTTTCAATCTGCAGGTATCTTTAGGTCTAAAATGAGTCTCTTGTAGGCAGCATATGGATAGATCTTTCTTTTTTTTTTTTAATCAATTCTGATACCCTTTTTCTTTTGATTGGTGCATTTAGTCCATTTACATTCAGAGTGATTATTGAGAGAGATGAATTTAGTGCCATTGTGTTACCTGTAGAGTTCCTGTTTCTGGTAATGTTCTCTTGGCCTTTCTAGTCTTTGTTGCTTTTGGTCTTTTTTCTACACTTAAAGAGACCCCCTTAAAATTTCTTGCAGGTCTGGTTTAGTGGTCACAAGCTCCTTTGGTTTTTGTATGTCTGGAAAGCTCTTTATCTCTGCTTCTATTTTGGGTGATAGCCTTTCTGGATAAAGAATATTTGGCTGCATATTTTTTCCCATTCATTTCTGGCCTGCCAAGTCCCTGTGGACAGATCTGCTGCAAACCTGATCTGACTTTCCTTGTATGTTAAAGCTCTTTTTTCCCTTGTTGCTTTCAGGACTCTTTCCATGTCTGTATATTTGGTAAATTTGACTATGACATGCCCTATAGTGATGGCCGGCTTTTGTTGAATTTAATGGAAGTTCTCTGTGCTTCTTGGATTTTGTTGTCTGTGTCCTTTCCTAGATTAGGGAAGTGTTCAGCAATAATTTGTTTAAATAAATCTTCTGCCCCTTTATCTCTCTTTTCATCTTCTGGGACTTCTGTGATATGAATGTTACTATGTTTTACTAAGTCAGCGAATTCTCTAAGTCTACCTTTGTGATCCATCACCTTTCTTTTCTCTTCTTTTTGGCTTTATTATTTTCCATAATCTTATCTTCTACATCACTGATTTCTTCCTCTGTTTCATCCATCCTCGCTTTTATGGCCTTCATTTGTGTTTGCATCTCAGTTATAGCATTTAATATTTTGGCCTGATTAGGTTTTAGTTCTTTTATCTATAGTAAGGGATCTCTATAGTAAGTAATCTATAGTAAGGGATTCTCTAGTGTCTTCTATGCTCTTTTAAAGCCCAGCTAATATCCTTATAATTGTTTTAAACTTTAGTTCAGACATCTTTCTTATGTCTGTATCAATTAAGTTATATCTGGTAACTCATCTGGTATGAGTTATATCTTGTATTCTTTGTTTTGGTGTGACTTCCTCTGGCTCATCCTTTTGTCAGAAAAGAAAAGAGAGAAAAAAGAACATCAAAAACAAAGCAAGGAAACAAAGAAAAAAAAAAACCCCAAGCAAGAAAAACAAGAACACAAAAACAAGAAAACCAAAACAACCCCCTAGATCCTAGGTGTTTTTTGGTCTTGTTAAGAGTCTAGACCCCAAGGTTTAAAAGAAAAAAAAAAGTAACATAAAATGAAAGTAGGCTAAAAACCCCCATATAGTATGAAAAATAAAAATATTAAAGTTGAGAAATAGTAACAAATTAAAAAAGGAATTGGAAAATATAAGAAAATAAATAAAATAATAATAAAAAAAGAATAAAAGAATCAAAGTAAAAAGGAAGCTAGAGTTGAAGCTAGAGTTCCCCCTAGAGTTGAAGCTGTGTGGCACTCTGTGACCAATAAACTTGTGCAAGCTGTTTGTGCTGTTTCGAGGGACTGGGGTGGGGGCAACTCTCCTGATTCTCAGGCTGACTTATTTCAGTGGAAATGCTCCTCCATGGCTCAGGGGGGCAGGGGTTAGTGTTTGGACTCTGGCATCCACTAGGTGATGCTGTTTTACTCCTTCAAGTTTCTCGGTATTGATGGTTGGGATGAAAATGGCTGTGCCCTGCTCTCTAGCTTTGGAGCTAAAGTTCACACCCCCTACTCTTCAGTGAGCCCTTACAGAAAAGCAATCAGTCACCCTATCTTTTCCCCAGTTCCCATCTGAACCCGCATTCACCCTGCCCACTCGCAGCCTTGCATGTCACCAAGTATCATAACTCTAAATTCTAAGGATGCCCATGGTGGACCTGCACTGTTCCTCCAGAGGAGGGTCTTCCCACACTTGCTGTTCTGTCCCAGGAAAGAGGTCACAGGACTATGTGGTGGTTCGCGGTTTATAGCAGAAAGCTGGCCCCGAGCCTGCTGCTCTCTGCTGGCTTCTCTGCTCCTATGCCTGAGAACAGTGGAGCACCTTGGCGCCATCCAAACTTCCCATGACCCAAGGGATCCTCAGACCACTCTCAGTCCTGGGATTATGCCCCTTTTCACCCACTGAGGACCTTTAATCCAGGCACATCCCCTACGATGGGGATTTTAAGAGTTCAGTTTTTGAGCTCTACAACTTCTAATACTTTGTAGTAGCCTTCTTAAACAGGCTCCTTCCTCACTGCCACTTCCACAGCTATGTTCCCCTCAAGTGAACTTCTGCATCTCCTACCTTCCAAAAGGTGGTTTCTGTTCTACTTGTAGACTTCTCTCTGAAGATCCAGAAAAGAAAAAAGAGAGAAAAAAAGAACTCTGATTCTCTGATTGATTTATTGGGTGTTCAGAATAATTTGATAACTATTTAGTTGTGTTTGAGGGCAGAGACAAGTTCAGAGGCCTCCTACTCCTCCACCATCTTAACTCCTCTCCTTAGATTTCGGATTCTAGACTTTTCTTATTTTCTAATATAAACAGCTAAATCTGTAAGTATTCCTCTAGAAATGGTTCAGTTGCACGAGACACATTTTCATATATTGTGTTTTAATTTTAACTTAATACAGATATTTTCTAACTTAAATTTTTATATCCCTTTACTAATACATATTATTTATACATGTATTTTTATGTTTCTGAGTATGTGGAAAATTTTTTTATGTTTTACTGATTATGAATATAATTGTGATGAGAATACAGTATGTATAATTTAATGTTATTTAAATTTATTGAGATTTCTATTATGGCCCATCATATTTGTCTTCATTAATAAGTTCCATGCTCTTTGGAAAAGAATAAATATTTATGTTTAGTGTAATTCTACATGTGGCTGTGAGATTTTTTTGTAACATCTTGATAACATGCTTTTTCTTTATCTCATTTTTTGTTTTTTTTTCTTTTTTCCTGCCATCTTTTGTGTTAAGTATTTCTTAGTGTTCATTTTATCATCTCTATATGTTTATTTTATCCTTCTGGGTTCTCTAAGGTGGTGCTATATATTAAAACATTCAATGGATGATGGAAATGTTTTAAAACTACAGTATCCATTTCAGGATTGTAATTTAAGTTAATTAATTTAAATTAACTTTACATTCCTACATGTAGCTAGTGGCTACTGTATGATACAACTCTGGGGCTTATAGCATGCATCTTTTAACTCATCTTTTAACACTTTCTCACAAAGAATATTATACACTTTACATATCACTTGAGACTATTAAAACAGAAGTGCATTTTTTCATGTCCCATTGTTAGGGGTTCTCTAGAGAATCAAAATCAATAGGAGATACACACACACACACACACACATATATATATGCATGTGCGTATTCATATATATAAATTTATTTTATTTGCATACATGTGATATAAAATACTGTATATATTTATTGTATATTTTTAATGTTAAATAATGTTAAAATGCTTTTGTACAATAAACAGTTATACTTCTGAATTTTAAGTTGTTTTAGATATATTCCACAGTAAAAACATTGTAAAACATGTACACTTTTTCTTGATTCATTAAGTATTAATCTCAACAGTATGTATGTTTTTAAGATAAATACATATATACATATATAATAGATATACCTATGTAATGCATATATATGTACACATTAGGTTACTCTGATATTTTGAGTTCAATATTTATCCATTCTAAGTGCTGGAAAAATTTTATTCCACTATAAATCTGGTAAAATTCTTTCTCATATCTCTCTCTATATAAAGAGATTTATTTATTATGAGGAATTGGCTCATGCTATTATGGAAACTAAGAAGTCTCACAATCTGCCATCTGCAAGCTGGTGACCTAGCAAAACCAATGGTGTATTTCAGTCTGAATCTGAAGGCAGGAAAAGATGAGAGGAAATGTAATGTTCTGGCTCAAGCAAAGAGGCAGGGAAAGAAGGTGAATTCCTCCTTCCTCTTCCTTTTGTTCTCTTCAGTGGATTAGGTGATGCCTACCCACAGTGGGGAGAGCAATCTACTTTACCTAGCCCCAGTGCTTCACATGCTAATCTCATCCAGAAACCCTCACAGATATATCCAGAAATAACATTTAATCTGGGCACCCTGTGGCCAGTCAAATTGACACATAGAATTAACTATCACACTCATCTTGATTGTGATTTTAATTCATTTTATTTCCACCTATCTTAAAAAGCCCACAATACATTGGTGTCCTTTTTTTCTTTAAATATTAAATGATCTGTTATAGAAATTAATAGAAGAGAAAATATCTTTTTACATTCATCCATAAATACTGTTTCTGTTACTGAAGAATATTTTTTATTAATTTGGAATTCTTGTTTTGGATTTTGTTTTCTTTTGGCATAGTAATGCTAGTGATGTGGATTTGGTATAGGTTACAATTATAGATGATGCAGGTAGATGGACTTTTTAGTAGAGACTTGAGTTTAGTAAAAAGTTTGACAGGTGGTTGTTTACAGGAAGGAAGTTGCAGGCAGAGGGAACATTTAGAATGGATATCTAGGGGAAGATTAGGCTAGGCAGAGGAAAAATCTGGAGCAAAGGCCTTCAGGCAGGACCATGCCTGACCCATTCATGAAATAAAAGGGATGATGATTCACCTGGTATCAGAAGAGTAAAGCCGTGTTAGGAAAGGAAGTCAGGACACCACAGGTCATTCAGAACCCTGTCAGCTTTTTTTAAAAAAAACATTAGCTTTTATTCTGAGTGAAATGAAGTATGGTTGCAGACTTTAAAACAGCAGATTTAAACAGAGAACACAGATAAAGATGCATGTAAATGACTTAAGTTTCAAAAATAAATTTTTGTGAAGGTTTGAGAATAGAAGCAAGGAGACCAATAGGACAAGAGATGATAGTGACTCAGACAAAGGTGATAGCAATGGACACAGTGAAGAGTAGTTAGATTTTGGATATACACTTAAGGATTTCCTGGTAGGTTGTATGTGAGGTGTGTGAGAAGCAGAGAAGCAAGTAGAACAATGGAATATCTATCAATTGAATTGGGAAAGATTAGAAAATGAGGAGTTTTGGGGAAACCAGATGTTCAGTTTAGACATATTAAGTTTGAGATGTCTATTAACATCTTTGGAAATATAAAGTAAACAGTTGATATAAGTATTTGGAATTTGGGAAGGAAGTGTGGTCTGTTGGTATACATTTAGATGTTGGCACTGTATACATTTTATTTAAGCTCTGAGGCTGACTTCTACCTTGGATGTTAGCATAGACAGAAAAGCAAAGAATACCAAAGACTAATACCTGGGAACTCTCTAACATTAAAAAGAAAAATTGGTAGCAGCAAGGGAGTTTGCGGAGAGACCAGTAAGTAAGGAGTTCAGCCAGAAGCTGCAGCTTGGTCAAAAATAAGGACTGAGGACTGACTATTAGATTTGGCATTCTAGGGAATATATTGTTGAAATGGTAAAATTGGGTCACCTGAATGGCTTAGATGGTTAAGCGACCCAGCCTGCGACCTCTGGGTCCTGGGATGGAGCCCCGCATCATCTGGCTGCTGGCTCTGCAGGGAGTTTGCTTTTCCTTCTCCCGCTGCCCTTCCCCCAGCTCCTGTGCTCGCTCTCTTTCTTTCTCCTCTCAAATGAATAAAATCTTAAACAAAAAAAAAAAAAAAAAAGAGAGGAATAGATTTAAGAGGAAATGAGAGGAACGATGTTTGCTGTCTACCATAAGGGATGCTAACTCTGTAGGACTTTTGCTCTAAAGGGGAGGAGAATTGGATCTGAAAATGCTGAGGAATATGCTGTTAAAGTCTTTTTTTTTTAATATCAGTATTTTGAATGCTTGCAGTAACGTTCCTACTGGGAACAAAAACATGATGGTGGAGGAAAGACAAGAGTAATTTTTAGAGATATGTCTTCAAATAGTGAGGAAGGAATGTAATCTAATGCACAAGTGGTATACTTTGGGAGAGGTTTAAAAGCCCAAGGCTTAACCTCTGTCTTTACTTTGAATTCAGTATGTTGGTTGGGGTGTACCTCAGGACAAAGTCCTTTGAATGTTACAGTCTCTCCCTTTTGGACCCCATTCCCACAAGGTATTCTTTTTTCTTGGGGAATTTCTTGGTACTACTAATTTATAATAGCCACCTTTTAATCTTTTATCACTTATTGTCTATATCAGCTACCAGTAAGTGTGTAATGAAAGGATTAAGTAAGAGAATACTTAGTGCCCAGCCCATCTGACTGGACCCACCTATTCCTCTTTGCATGCCACCTAGTAAGGCTTTGGCATGAACTTAAATTATGTTTACACCATAATTCCAGTAGCTTTTTTTTTTTTTTCTTCCTGGCTTGCAGTAGAAATAGGATACCAATCATCTATTCAGAGTATACCCTAAGAAAATTCTCCACATGCCTATTCTTGACTTCCTAACCAGACTTTTTTAGAATAACTGCAACTAGGGGCACCTGCATAGCTCAGTTGGTTAAGCATCTGCCTTTGGCTCAGGTCATGATTCTGGGATCCTGGGATGGAGTTCCATGTCCGGCTCTCTGCTCAGCAGGGGAGTCTGCTTTTCCCTCTGCCCTTCCCCCTGCTCATGCTTTCTCTCTCACTCACTCTCTCTCAAATACATAAATAGAATCTTTTTTTTTTTTTTTGCATAAATAGAATCTTTTAAAAAACAGAATAACTGCAACTAAATTGCCAGAAATTTACCTATTTTTATTCTAGTTGCTTAGATTCTTCAACCTTCCTGTAATTTTTGAGGCACCTTCATGCTGAGACAATTCAGCAGTAGCCTGTGTGTTTTCTTTTATCATACACACATAAATTTTAAACACTGGGGAAGTATATTTTTTTAAAGATTTTATTTATTCATTCATGAGAGACAGAGAGAGGAGAGAGAGAGGCAGAGACACAGGTGGAGGGAGAAGCAGGCTCCATGCAGGGAGCCTGACGTGGGACTTGATCCCAGGTCTTCAGGATCACGCCCTGGGCTGAAGGCAGGCGCTAAACCACTGAGCCACCCAGGGATCCCTGGGGAAATATCTTTAAATCCTTAGTTGCCATTCCAATATTCAGAATATTTTATATTTTCCTATTTAGTATAAAAGAAATTGATTAAGCAACATTTTATCTCATTTTTATTCAAATTTATAATCATAAAGGTTTCTGGTGTGCAATAATTTCATTCCATTTGCTTTCATCAAGCTTTCACTAGCGATGTTCACATTCAAATAAACAGTAGTAAACCTTTGGGAAGGACCCAGTCACACACACAACTTTTTGGATAAAGTGAAAATTTTATGCGAAAATGCTAGGTCTTTAGTATTTCTAATTCGATTCCACTTCTTGTAAAAATTCCGTATTAAGTTGTTAGAGCTTCTAGATGATATGACTTTCAAATTATTTTCTTGGAACTTGAACTAGGCTGGATGATGAATTGAAAATTGTCTAGTATGACTATTCAAACAGGCTTAGGGTGTTTTTCATTTGGGTTTACTATGAAAGCAAACCAAAGAGCTGTGAAAGAATATGCCAGAATTAAGGGGAAGGTGATAGGAGCAGCTCCACAGTGCTTCCCTAGATCTGCACAAGGCATTCAACAGAGCAGCCACAACAGCAATCACATTTTCTGCATTTTCTTTCTTACACTAATGCTAGCCATTGCTGGAGGTGTTCCTTCACCATGGTAACTGTTACCTTGGAGACTGCCAATATCATCACTGATGGAACCTCCATCTGCCAGCACCATCCCTCCAGTTTGAGCCTTCACAGGAGCTCACTTTGTGAGGGAGGAGATTTTGAGTGGTGATCATCATAAACTCTTTTAGGGAGCATTAAGTAGAATAGAATTAGGTGATCCTAGTATCAATAATCTAGATTCAAATGTTCAAGTTATTTTCCTTTTTTTTTTTTTTTTTTTTTACTAGAAGAGTTTTGTTTTTTATTTTGCAAATACATATATTTAAGCTTCATGGAAGACCTAGTAAATATCGGTTTCCTATTGTTGGGCAGAGGATTTTTTTTTTTAATTTTGAAACAACCCATATATTATTATAGAGTATGTTAGAGGTATGAACAACTGGGTAAGGCTATTGGTTACACTTAATACCTTTCTAGAGCAACACTTCTCAAACTGTGGTGAAGCACTGGTTATCTCCATTCAGTACAGACCAAAACTTTTGTAAAATGCAGTAATATATAGAATTACTAGAAAAATGAAAAAAAGGCATGGAGAATATAAACACCATTTTAATTGTTAAATTTAACGGATATGCATTTGCTTTGACATATTGCTCTAAAATTTCTAAGCACTTTTAATTAATGTATTATCTCTGTCTAGACTGTTACTCCATAGTTCAGGGGAGAAAACTCGTCTCCTGGATTTAACTTTGGTTAGTCTTGTTCTGAAGTGTGAATTTACTCATCCATCAAATGGATAAAATATGACTGTCCCGCCCTCTTCAGAGGGCTCACAGAGATAATAGCAAGCTAGAGAGAGATGTGAGGCCTTTAAGGTAAAAATAGGTGTTCCTCTTCGCATTTCTTCAGTTATTGGCACAATGACATACATATAGAATGAGACCAACAGTGTTTTTGAAATTTAAATAAAAAATGTTCAAGGGTATACTGGTGCATTTTGTTTGTGTAAAGAATTTTCAGTGATTTTTTTCCACACTGTCAGATGTCACACTGGATTTCTGCCATCAGCATGTAACATTCAGCTAGCTAGCAGTGACAATCCAAGATACTAACCACAAAGCAGACCTGACTAGCATAAAAATACTGACCTCACAATCTACTTGCTAAGAATGAGTAGAATTATCCCTAAATTGCTTTGTTATGTCATCCATAGTTTAGTGCGCGGAAGACAGAGAAGTAAGATTTTTACAAAATGATTTTTCTAAAGGAAGAAAACTATAATTCCTTTTTACATAAGAAAAAAATAGAGCTTTACTTAGTGAAAAACTAATACAGGGAAATGATGAATTCATCTATCATTCTGAATAAAAGTTTGCTTTAAAAGCTTTACAAATCAAAGAGAACTATAGAAAGCTGAACTGTAGGTGGGGGTTTAATTTTTGATGTTCAAGGATGCTAAAATACAAATATAATTTAAAAACTGAGTTTAAGCATTTTTATTTGAAAAAATGACCTAGAGATTCAGATTCAATTCTTAGTCTAAAACTTATATAGTTTTGTTAAATCAGAATTACCAATCATGATATAAATCTCTTGATATGAAACTTAATGTATTTTTCTAAATTAAATAAAAATAAAATTTAAAAAATTATCACTGAAAGTATCTATGCAAAAATAATTTTAAAAATTCAAAATCATTTTTAAATTGATTGAACACCTGATATTTCTCATCAGGAAAAATGTGGCAAAAAATCATTATGTGCATATTAATGACACAAAGGTATTCAGGTTGAAAGTTTTACTGATTTCATTAGCATGGAATAGAGGGTAGTCATTTAAAGTAAATATTTAATAATATAAGAAATGTGATGTATATAAAGGAATAGAGAGGAAGAAAGTTTGAATAATAAGATTAAGAGCAAATTTAGAAAAAATACAATGGGGATAAATGAGAATATCATACACATAAAAAAACAAAATGTATTTAAATTTCTGCTTCTGGTCTACTTTTAGCAATCATTAATTCAAAGAAATGTATTAAAATGGGGTTTGATATAACACTAAATTAATCAACCAAAGCAAAAATAGACAAACGGGACTACATCAAACCAAAATGTTTTTGCACAAGGAAACATGAGGAAAATAAAAAAAAGTAACCTATGGAAAGGAGAAAATACTTGCAAATCACATATCAGATAAAAATTTATGTAAAAATATATAAGGAACTCTTACAAACTTATAGCAAAAGCAAAAGAAAACAAAATAAAAAACACCTTTGTTCATGTTTTAATCACAGGAATGCATTTCTTCAAAGAAAACATACAATTGGTAACCATTTGAAGAGGTGGTTGACATCAATAATCATCGGGGAAATACATGCAAATCTAAAACATAATGAGATATCACCTCACACCTATTAGGATATTATTATTGAAAACAACAGAAGATAACAAGTTTTGGCAAAGATCTGGAGAAATTGAAACTCTTATGCACTGTGAGCACCGTGAGAATGTAAATCAATGAAGCCACTATGGAAAATGGTCTGGAAGTTTCTCAAAAAAATTAAACCAGAACTATCATGTGATGCAGGAATTCCACTTTTGAATATGTATCCAATGGAATTGAAATCAGAATCTCTAAGAAATATCTGTACTCCCATGTTCATTGCAGCATTATGCCATAAACATATCACCTCCAAATGTTTCCTTCTGCCCTCTTGATTATTGGTAGTCTCATTTCATAAGAACACTTAATATAAGATCTATACATTTAGCAAAATTTTAAGTATACAATTCAATATAATTAACTATAAGCAGTATGCTATGCAGTAAATATCTAGACCTTTTCATTTGCATAAAGTAAAACTTTGTACCATTTGACTAATACCACTCTTTTCCCCTCCCTTTAGCACCTGACAACCATTTTGCTCTCTGCTTCTAAGACTTTTGATAGATATTATGTTAAGTGTCTTTATAAAATAAGACAGTAATAATAATTAAGAGGGCAGAAGGAAGCTTTTGGAAGTGATAGATATGTTTATGGCTTAGATTGTGGTGATGGTTTCATGTATATATAATTATCTCCAATTTCATTAAGTTGTATACACTAAACATGTACAACTTTGTGTATGACAAGCATACCTCAGTAAAGTAGTTAAAAAAGAGGGGGAGGATTTGACACTAGTGTTTCTGTTTCTCCTGGTATTTCCTTTAATTATATTTCATAATAAGATATGGCTAGTAAGAATAATTTTTTAAAAAAGATTTTATTTATTTATTCATGATAGACACACACACAGAGAGAGAGAGGCAGAGATACAGGCAGAGGGAGAAGCAGGCTCCATGCAGGAAGCCCGATGTGGGACTCAATCCCAGGACTCCAGGATCACGCCCTGGGCTGAAGACAGGTGCTAAACTGCTGAGCCACCCAGGAATCCCCAAGAATAATTTTTATACAAATAAAATGATGTTCATGGAAAGCCCGCTTCTGATAGGAAAGATAGAATATTGCCAATCTACCCTTTCACACTATTAAAAATTACATGTAACTTCTAGTTGGCCCATGAATAATTCGTGTGAAAAAACCTTTTACATATGGAGAGTGTAGTGTTAGTCTTTGAACTATTCAGTATTTATAGCTGAAAATGTTTTCTCTAAGCTAAAGTGATAGAGATACAGATCTTTTGTAGAAGTATGCTAACTTTTTAGTTAAGTTTAGTTAAGAAGTATGCTAACTTTAATTGAGTATGCTAAGATTTTTAGTCTGTGTCTTAATATAATCTCTTCACTAACAGTGTTTAACACTGTATAAGTTATTTAATGAATGTAAAATTTTGAAGACAAAATTTTCATAAATATCAGATATTTTAACAGGTGCAAAGTTTGCAAGCACTTCTCTTCAAATGGAGGCAATGAAATTTTGAAGGCATTAAAAATGTGTCATAAAGTTGAAATATGGGATCCCTGTGTGGCGCAGCGGTTTAGCGCCTGCCTTTGGCCCAGGGCGCGATCCTGGAGACCCAGGATCAAATCCCACGTCAGGCTCCCGGTGTATGGAGCCTGCTTCTCCCTCTGCCTGTGTCTCTGCCTCTCTCTCTCTCACTGTGTGCCTATCATAAATAAAAAAAAAAAAAAAAAAAAAAAAAATTTAAAAAAAAAAAAAAAAAAAAAAAGTTGAAATATTAGTGTCAACATTATATGGGATTTTTAAGACATTTTAATATTTGACATACTAAAAAGAAGAATCAAGGCTTAATGGAATAAGATCCTTTAGAGCCCTTTCCTTATCTGTATTAAAGAATCTGGGTTTGAGATCTCAATATAATACCTAGGAGATTCCTTAATTCAGAATTTTATGAAACCAACAAAAATATTTTTTAAAAAAAACTGAACCATTATTATGGAATTTTTATTATGCTCTCTTTACTATAGAACTTACTTAAAGTATATAATGTAAACTTTAAAAGACATGGAGTTAGTGTCTGGCACTGTTTTATGTCTACTATCTTTTCAAGAAGTACTGAAAATATGTCTAATTTAAAATTCATTTTATTTTCTGACCACAATTTTTCTTTTCCCTGTTTTGCTTAGCAGCTGTTTTTTTTTTTCATGTCTTGCACATCTGTTTGGCAAAAAGATATTTTTATCAATATCAAGGTCCACAGTCTCCATTTCTGCTCAACCATGTGTTCACAGCTTAACTATATTTTTTACCATTTGTACTAATAAAGCAAGTTTAATTTTGGTAATGATCCTGACAAACGGCAAACATTACTTGTTTATTGGTAGAGGGTGATTTTCCCTTTGTTCATGTGACTGTGTTCCTGGATTTACTCTCAATTTGGCAGTTATCTCATACACATAGTGTCAATGTCAGAATGTCAAGTGGATATACACTTCCTCTTCTTTCAATAGGCAAGCTAGCTTCCTGATTGGTGAGAAGAGCTTCATTTAACTGAAATACAAAGGTTGAGAAGCATTCCATGTAGCATCATCAAGCATTTCTAGTTACACCATTAGATATTGCTTTGGACTGTGATAGCTCATGATAATTAATTTTTTGTTATTTTATACTCAGATTTATGTTTGATATAATACAGTGAAAATAATGATGTAGAAAATTTATTTTTAAAGATTTTATTTATTTATTCATGAGAGATACAGAGAGAGAGTCAGAGACATGGAGAAGCAGGCTCCTGGTGGGGAGGAGACTGGTGTGTGACTTGATCCTGAAACCCTGGGATCAAGACCATAGCCAAAGGAAGACACTCAACAATTTAGCCACTCAGGCATCCCTGATGTAGAAAAATTTAAATGCAGTTTTATATATTGGAAAAATGTATTATAGAACACTAATATTAAGTATTTCATTGTATAGCAGTCACTTTTTTATACTTAAACTTAAAATTTAGATAAACCTTAAGAGGTATTTCAGATATGAAATATGGCTTTCAGTGAAGGAACAGTTGCTTAATATACAGTAATCGCAGAGTCAAAAAAATTGGCAAAGAATTTCATTTTGTTAGTCATTGGAGTTACATCATTCTACATTTCTACAGGTGATCCCTTTGCTAGCTATTTATGTGTTTATGTGCTGGTTTTCTGATAATAATCTATTTCCATATTCTCTTCCAAGACCTTTACACTACAATATGATTATATCTTTCATATGGAATGTAGTTCACACGTTTATGTCAACATGCTTTTCTGTAAAACTTTTCAAAATGACCGAAACCTCTTTTGTGGCCACTGTATCCCTACACTGGTATTTTTAAATGTCAGCAATTCTGGTAGAACACATTTACTTAGAAACAGGAATCCTAAGTTGAACATCTTCAATGCTGAATCAAAATGGCAGTATCATGGTGGTCTATTAGCATCTTGTCCCTGAAATGTCACAAAAATCTCAATAACAAATCATCTTGGTTTAGTTATATGGTTTTTAATTCAGAAAACAAAAACTAGCAAAGTCAATGTGACAGAGGACTTTTACAAAGTACTTTTATTTCTTTCAAAAATTTTGAGCTAGTATTCCTTATTTAAGCACTAGGAATCTAAATTTGAGCTCTTGGGCATTTTCGAAAACATGGACATTCTATGAATGCACAAGTATATCTTTTTTTTTCATAAGTTAGAATGAACTTTGAAATTTTGGGTTTCTTTTACTTTGGATGGTTTTATAGGCAAATATGGCTTCACTGGAGAAATGAATAATTAAAATGACACATGAAAGATAAATACTTATTATTTTAGTGAAGAAAGGTAGAGAGGAATATTTTATAAAGAGGTAGTAGCTCTTTCAAAGATTAGAAGGTGAAAAAAGATATAACAGGTTTAAAAAATACATTCAGTAAAGCTATGTTGTAAAAAAATAGGAAAAGGTACTTTGTAGCAAAATGAGCCTGAAAATTTAAGTAGATGCCAGAAAAACGGAGATTTTTGTGAACAAGGATATGCAGATTTGTTTTGGCTGACCTAGACCTATCATGTGCTCTGAATGAACTCTGTCACATATTAAAATGGAATCTTGGAAGAGCCAGGAGAAGTCAAATATTTGAAAAGCTAATGACAAATTTATCAAATGAGAGAAAATCATTAATTATATATCCCAGAAGCTCAAGTAACCCAAGTAGGGTAATCACAAACAAAATATATATGTTAAATAACATATATTAATATGTTATTTAATATGTTAAATTAATATATATTAATGATATATACTATATCACATCTAAAATTATATACATTATATATAGTATATAGTACATGGATTATATGTTTATATATTATATAATATAATATATTATATTTATATATTTATATATTTAAATATATACATATACATATTTATAAATATATTTTATTTGTATTTATATTATTTATATATGTGTATATATAAAATTGATGGCAGCAAAGTATAAAGAGCAAATCATGGAAGAAGCAAAAGAGAAAAATGACAGATCCTTTATTGGGAAACAACAATAAATGTCTGAATTATGACCAAAAAAAATCCAAAACGTATAAAGACTACTGAATGCCAAATTGAAAGTGCTGGGAAAGTAAAAAGCAAAAGAAACAAATGAATAAAGCTACTATCCAAGAATTCTTTATCCAGTGAAACTATCCTTCAAAAATAAAATTAAATGAACATACTTACAGATAAATAAAACTGAAATAATTCAGTTTTATGAGCCTTGTGTTATATGGAATTCTCAAGGAATATGTCCGTCTGATTTAAAATGACAGTAGATGATAACAGGGATCTATGGGAAAGGAAGAACACCACCAATTATAATTTGTCAATGCACACACACATACACACATGCACAGAACACATCTTCTTTATCCATTCATCAAGCGATGGACACCTGGGCTGTTTCCATAATTTAGCTATATGCTGCTATAAACATAGGGGTGCATGTATCACTTTAGTGTTTTTATATTCTTTGGGTACTCAGTAGTACGATTGATAGATTACAGGGTAGTTCTATTTTTAACATTTTTGAGGAAATTCCATGCTATTTTCCACAGCAGCTGTAGCAGTTAGCATTTCTACTAATAGTGTTCTGTGAAAAATTCTGTTGGTATTTTGATAGGGGTTGTGTTAAAAGTATAGATTGCTTTGCATAGTATTGACATTTTAATAATATTTGTTCTTCCACTCCATGAGTATTGAATATCTTTCCATTTCTTTGTGTCACCTTCAAGTCCTCTCAACAGCATTTTATAGTTTTCAAAGTACAGGTTAGGTTTATTCCTAGATATCTTATTATTTTTGGTGCAACTGTAAATGAGCTGTTTTCTTAATTTCTCTTTCTGCTGCTTGATTATTATTTTATTATAATGACAGATTTCTGTACATTAATTTTGTATACCGTAACCTTACTGAACTTTTTTATTGGTTCTAGCAGGTTTTTGGTGGAATCTTTTGGGTTTTCTATGTAGAGTATCATATTATCTGCAAATGTTAAAGTTTAATTTTTCCTTACCAATTTGGATGCCTTTTATTTCTTTTTGTTGTCTATTGCCATGACCAGGACTTCCAGTACTGTGTTGAATAAAAGTGATGAGAGTGGACATCCTTGCCTTGTTCCTGACCTTAGAGGAAATGCTCTCAGTATTTTCCCATTAAGGATGATATTACCCGTGGGTTTTTCATATTTGATCATTATTATGTTGAGGTATGTTTCCTCTAAATCTACTTTGTTGAGCATTTTTATTATGAATGAATATTATACTTTGTCAAATACTTTTCTGCCTCTATTAAAATGATCATGTGATTCTTTTTTTTAAGATTTTATTTATTTATTCATGAGAAACACAGAGACAGAGAGGCAGAGACACAAGCAGAGGGAGAAGCGGGCTCCATGCAGGGAGCCTGATATGGGTCTCGATCCCGGGTCTCCAGGATCACACCCTGTGCCCAAGGCAGGCACTAAATCACTGAGCCACCCAGGGATCCCCTGATCATGTGATTCTTATCCTTTCTCTTATTTATATGATGTTTTATGTTGACTGATTTGTGATTATTGAACCACCCTTGCAATTCAGAAGTAAGTTTCACTTGATCATGATGAATGATTTTTTTTTATGTATTGTTGGATTCAGTTTGCTAGTATTTTGTTTGGAATTTGAGAATTTTTACATCTGTGTTCATCAGAGATACTGTCCTATAGTTCTCTTTTTTACTTTTCATCATTTTACTGATGTCTTTATCTGATATTGGTATCAGGGTGGTGCTGGCCTCATTGAATGAATTTGGAAGTTTACTTTATTATTCTATTTTTTTGGAATAGCTATTAATTCCTCTTTAAATGATAGAATTTGCCTGTGAACCCATCTGTTCCTGGAACTTTGTTGGGATTTTTTGTTTACCGATTCAGTTTTTTTTTTTTTCTGTTTATGCTCAAAATTTCTATTTCTTCCTACTTCAGTTTTGGTAGTTTCCATGTTTCTAGGTATTTATACATTTCTTCTAGGTTGTCCAATTCATTGGCATATAGTTTTACATAATATTCTCTTATAATAGCTTGTGTTTCTGTGGTGTTGGTTGTTATTTCTCCTCTCTTTGTGATTTTATTTGAGTCCTTTCTGTTATTATTTTTTTTTGATAAATCTGGCTAGGGGTTTATCAATTTTATTGATTACTTATTGATTTTATTTATGATTTTTTTTAAAAGACCCAGGTCCTAGTTTCTTTGATGTGTTCTATTGATTTCTTTTAGTTCCTTGATGTACGTTGTTAACGGTTTTATGTAATTGCGTGCTCCTATCTTGGGTGCATAAGCTTTTACAATTGTTATATATTCTTAGATTGTTTCTTTTACTATTATATAGTGTCCTTCCTTGTCTCTTATTATAGTCTTTGTTCTAAATTCTATTTTATCCAAATAAGTATTGCTATTCTAGCTTTCTTTTGTTTTTGTTTTTGTTTTTTTAATTTATTTTTTATTGGTGTTCAATTTACTAACATACAGAATAACCCCCAGTGCCCGTCACCCATTCACTCCCACCCCCCGCCCTCCTCCCCTTCCACCACCCCTAGTTCGTTTCCCAGAGTTAGCAGTCTTTACGTTCTGTCTCCCTTTCTGATATTTCCCACACATTTCTTCCCCCTTCCCTTATATTCCCTTTCACTATTATTTATATTCCCCAAATGAATGAGAACATATATTTGCATGGTAGATATTTCTCCATCTCCTCACTTTCAATCTGCTGGTGTCTTTAGGTCTAAAGTGAGTCTTTTGTTGGCAGCATGTAGATGAGTTTTATTATTATTATTATTATTTTTACCCATTCTAACATCCTATGTCTTTTGATTGGAGTATTTGGTCCATTTATGTTCAAAGTAATTATTGATGTAAGTGTATTTCATGCCATTTTATTACTTGTTTTCTTATTGTTTCTGGAGATTTTCTCTGATCTTTTCCTGTCTTTCTCTTTCATGGTTTGCTGATTTTCTTTAGTCATGTATTTGGATTTCTTTCTCTTCATTCTTTGCATATTTACTAGTGGCTTTTGATATAAGGTTACCATTAGATTTGTGTATAACTTCTTCTGCATATAGCAGTTTATATTTGTTCATGGTTAAATTTAAACTCATTCTTCACCCCTTCCTCCCCACATTTTAGGTATATGTTGTCATGATTACATCATATTGTTTTGTAAATTCTTTGATTTTTTTTACAGAAATATTCTTTTTGTGTTTCCTACCTTAATATTGTCATTTTTGGTCCTCCTTTCAACTCACATATCCCCTTTAATATTTCTTACAGAGCTGGTTTAATGGTCATGAAATCCTTTAGTTTTTGTTTGGAAAACTGTATCTCTCCTTCTACTCTGAATGATACCTTCATGGCTAGAGTATTCTGGGCTGCAAATTCATTTTCATATTTAGTGCCTTGAATATATCATGCCATTTCTTTCTGGCCTAGAAAGCTTCTGCTTAAAAAAATCTCCTGCTAGCCTTATCAGGTTTCCCTTATATGTTACTGTGTTCTTCTGTCTTGCTGCTTTTAAAATTTTTTCTTTATCACTATATTTTGCCAATTACAATATGTCTTTGTGTGGATCTGCTTTTGTTGATTTTGCTGGGGGTTCGCTGTGTATCCTGGGTCTGCATATCTGTTTCCTTTACCAGACTAGGGAAGTTTTCAGCTATTATTTCTTCAAATAAAATTTCTGGCCACTTTTCTCTCTATTCTTTTTCTGGGACTCATATAATACAAATTATTGGATGGAGTCACTGAGTTCCCGAAATCTATTCCCATTTTGCATAATTCTTTTTTCTCTCTTTTGTTCAGCTTGATTTCTTTCCATTATTCTGTCTTCTAGGTCATTAATTCATTCCTCTACTTCTTTCAGCCTACTGCCCATTCTGTAAAGTGTGTTTCTCATTTCATTTATTGAGCCCTTTATCTCTGCTACATTATTCCTTATCTTTGTATTAAATGTCTCACTTATATCTTCTATAATTTTCTTAAGTCCAGTAAGTATCCTTATGATTATTTGCCTTAAATTCTCCATTAGCCATGTTACTTGTATCTGTTTCACCTAGATCTCTAGCCATGCCTTGTCCTATTCTTTCATTTGGGATAAATTTCTCTGTCTTCTCATTTTGTCTAAGTCTCTGTGCCTGTTTTTCTGTGTTAGGACAGTCAGCTCCATTTCCTTTTCTTGAGGGTATAGTCTTATGAAGAAGAAATCCTATTGCACCCTTCAGTGTACTGTCCCCTGTTCTTCAGGGCCTAATTCTTCTGGTAGTTTCTTCCTGGCTTCTTTATCCTTTAGGCCAATCATCTGCAGTGGCTGTTTTTCCTTCTTGTGGGCAGTGTTTGGTCCTTGGCCCAAATGTGGTACATTTTAACTATGTGTGCTGTGGTCTGCTTATGAAGTGAGACTTATCATTTGCTGCAGGATACTAGGCTTTCAAAACTTCTGAGTAGGGATACATGTTGTGAGCAGGGGTTTGGGCTGGTCTTCTGTGCCTCAGTGCTGGGACTGAGGCAAGCAAGACACCAAAGGGCAGTTCTACTGGAGCACTGGAGGAAGTGGGACCAGTCTTGATGAGCAAGTTAGGTAGCCACTATGGACACTACATTGCTTCCTGCAGGTGGCTCTGTGCTTTCACTGATGGGTGGTGGAGGGATATGGTACCTGTCATTACTTTGTTCCCAGAGTGGTTTTTCCGTGAATGCTGCCTCTCTGTGATGTGCTCCAAAATGAGCAACTAACCTCTCCACTGTGTGCCCAGACACTATTCTGATTGATGTTTCTGAGCTGTATGTTTGCAGGTTGTTTGCCTGCCTTCCCTCCACGTGCAAAGCAATGTTCTCTGGGCTCTACCCCAGCCAAGCCTGCTGACCTCTAAAACTTCAGACTTAGCCCTTTGGCTGCCAGAAGCCATGAAATTCATCTCCTCTTACTTTCCAAGCCAGTTGCTGTGGGGATTCATATACCCCATACACTCCCCCCGCCCCCCGGGTTACTGTGTCTCTCAACCTTCTCTGTGACTGCAGCCCTCTCCCCACCACAGTGGCCATGATTCATATATCTCCCAAACCACATCACTCCCCTTTCTATCTTCTTTAATGTGGTCTTTAGTTGTGTAGTTTGTTCTGCCACCTTGAGGTCAATTTCTGGGTATTTAGAATTATTTAATGGTTTTCTAGTATTTATGGGACAAGGTGAGCCTAGGGAGCTTAATAACAGTGACTTAAAGTTATTTTTCTATATTCCACTATGAGAAAGTTAGAAAAAGAAGAGCATATTAAATCCTAATGTAAGCAGACAGAAAGAAAGAAATTAAAAAGATCTGAGCAGAAAATGATGAAAAAGAAGAGGATAAAGCAATATATAAAAGCAACAAAAACCAATAAAACCAAAGATTGTATTAAAAACATCAATATTAGATAAAACTTTGGGTAAATGATCAATTTTAAGAAATATCAATTCCAGAATAAAAGCTAGGATCTCAGTATATGACCTACAGATGTTAAGATGATAATAAGGAAGTATGATAAATAATTTTATGCTAATTACCATGGCAATTTAAATGAAATGGACAAATTTTGTGAAAAACAACTGCATCAAGAAATGAAAAAATGTAAAGAATCTTACATCAGTGAAATAAATTTAAATGTTTAATTAGCTTAGTTAATAATTAAACTCATCCCAAAAAGTAAAATTTTGTTCTAATTGCTCATTGGTGATTTTTGTTTTAAAAAATCCTTAAGAAATTTTAACAGTCTCCCTTAACTTTTTTCAAATAGTAATGGAGAAAGGAATGCTTTTCAACTTACTTTAATGGGAAAGTTATTATTCTGATACACTTAGCCAAAGACATTAAAAGAATAATTAAGTCCAGTATTCCTTGTAAAGATAGAGAAACTGTAACAAAATGTTAGCCATTTGAATATGTTCATCTATACAAAAGGATAGCTGACCAATGGCGTAAAGGAACATATTTTTTTTTTGTATGGAACGTATTCTAAAAACTGATTTTGGTATTGTTGCAACATTGTATAAATTTGTCAAATCCATCAAACTATTTCCTGAGAATATGTGACTTGTTCTATATACATTATAATTAAATCAAGCTGCAGTAAAAATTTGCATCAACTACATTGCCAGTAATTTAACACCCCAAAATTTAAAGGACCTATAATTTCATTAACAATTCTGGTAAATACTTAGGACGTCTAAAGTAAAGTCATAGTTCTGCCCAATCTTGTACATGGTATAATTTTTGTAACATAACATATAAGCTTTGTCATTTGATGAAATAAATGCTTTAATTAAAATACATGATTTTAGACTAGAGATGAAAAAATATGTTATGCTGTTTATAAGAGACAAACTAAAAGTATAAAGAAATATTAAAATTATTACTTATTAAAAATAGGTATATTAAAAGAATGGTGGTTAGAGTATAATATTTTTCAGCAAATTTTCATTTTCCTCCCTACTTCATAAGAATGTTATATTTCTCACTTCAGTGATGTTGAGCTACGGATATTCCTTGCACTGACCAATTAAATGAGCATGGATAGGACTTTTACTCCATTCAAGCAGAGGCTTTAAATATGCTTTTATGGTTTCTTTTGACATTTTACATTCCCTCTCATCACCATGAGAAGTGTACATCCTAGAAAAGAGCAGCTCTTTTAGCAAGATTTCTGACATGAAAATATATGTGAAAGACCTAGCCTGGATGGAACCTAGAGCAGTGACTTCCTAGAAAAAAACACAAATGACATAAGATGAAAATCTGGTGAGTACTAAATATATCAAATGTATAATGAATATCTTCATACAGATAACCTTCCAGGATTAAATAAATTTATCAAATACGCCCAAACATTCAAAGAAATATTAACATAAAACTTTAAACAACTCTCCCAGATATATTGTATGAAAGGGAAGAACACTGCAAACTCATTTTAATGATGCCTGTAAAAGTTTTATAACCAAACTGGACAAAAAAATTCTAAGATTACAGCATATCTTTCACGAATACAGGTGTAATACAAACTAAACAATATATTACTAATCAAATCCAACAATACATAAAAGGTATAATGTATCATGATCAAGTTGGATTCATCCTTGAATTGCAGGGTTAGTTTAACATTAAAAATATAAAACAATAGAATTCACCATATAAAAAAAAAGAGACAAGTCATATGAATTTTTGGAGGCCAAAAAATGTCATCTAAAAGGTATCCATGTAAAGTTCATGGAATCTGTGAATTTCAGGTGATATGGCTAAATGTGTGATTAAGTTTAGGATCTTGAGAGGAAGAATTTATCCTGGATTATCTAGGTGGGCTCTGAATCCAATCACATGCATTCTTATAAAACACATGGAAGAGGAGATACATAATAGATACACAGAGGGGAAGATCATGTGAAGAAGGAGGCAGACTGGAGTTATAAAGCCACAAAGTAAAAAAATGTCTGAAGCCCCCAGGACCTGGAATTGGCAGGGGAGGATTCTCCTTCAGAGCCATTGTACAGCCCTGAGGACACTGCTTTTTGAGGACTTTCCAGTCTCCAGAACTGAGAGAAAGGAATCTTCTATTGTTTTAAGCCACAGAGTTTGTGGGAATTTGTTGTGACAGCCTTAGGAAAATAATAGTCTCCGTAGATACAAAACCAGCATCTGATAAAATTTAACCGCAATTTATGACCAAAATAAGTGCTCAGAGCACTCGGAAAAAAGTCAATCTCCTTTTGATGAGTAGCTACAAAAATCTTTCAGCAAGCAATGTATTTAATAATAAAATATCGAATGCTTTATTCCAAAGTCAGTATTGATTCAAATTGCTTGTTAAAACAATTTTTATTCACCTTTTTTATCCAATATTAAATTGGTTGTCCTAGCAAGTGAAATGAGATTTAAAAAACTAAGAATTAGAATAGCAGAAATAAATTATAAGCATTTGCTATTAAAATGATTGTGTATATAGCAAGTCCAAAATATTTGTCTGATGTTCTATTAAAATGGATATGTGGATCTAGCAAGGTCGATATAAAGAAACCAAATATAATAGTATTTAGCAGAAACTAAGTATGGAAGCAAACAATTGAGAAATAAAACTGATAAAATCACTTTGTAAAAGTTTTAATAGTATCCAAAAAAATCTAACAAATACATACAACCTTTGGTCCGGCATTGCACTTTTATGCACGTGTATAAGAGCAATGCATACATGCATCTACCAAATACACAATAATTCTTGTAGAAGCACTATTTCCAGTAGCTAAGAATTAGTAATAAAACAAATATCCACAACTATAGAAGAAATATATTGTGGTGAATTTATAAAATAGACTATCTGAAAGTTATAAAGAATTATCTATTGCTACCTACAATAATGTGTATTATATTGAAGAAGGGCCCCACGTAGAACCGTGTGTACTATTTGATTCCATTTGTATTATACTCAAAAGCAGGCAAAGTTAATTTGCAGTGACAAATGTCAGGAATGTGGATACTTATAGGTTGAAAAGATACTAGGAGGAGGCTTTAGGGAGCATCTGAGTTACTGATAATACACTTTTGATTTGTGTGTTTAAATGGACTTTCAGTTTGTGGAAATCCTGAGTCTTTAAGGAATCAGAGCGTAAGAGATTATTATCAAAAAGGAGCTATAGTAACTCCCCAACAGTCTATTTCACTGCCTAAATAACAAAATTTTAGGCAGTGAAATAGACTACAGGGAAAGTTTTATTTCTGTTCATTGCTGTTCCACCTTGGGCTGAGGACTGAGAAATTGGTGGTTGTTACAGGACAATTGTAACAATTGTTATAGAACAATTCTATAACATAAAGCACAGAGACAGTCTCTTTTCCCAGATAGAGTTCAGGTGGTTTATAGAATCATGAAGTATAAAGGGCTGGGTGGGTTGTGGAATAACAGTATGGAATTTCTGTGTAGCTTGGTGGGGAAGAGAAGCAGGAGCAGCATGGTTCCTTTAAGCTGAAAAATTACCGGGATAAGACACAATGTCAGGTGTTACATAAATGTACCAAATGTAATCAATTTGTTGGTTTTTCAGAATTTTGGACTTGCTTGCTATTATAAATTCCTTGAATTTCATGAGGTTTCAATGTTTGTCTTGCTAACTATTTTCATTCTAGAATCTGGCTTGGAGTCTTATATCAAATAAAGAGCTGACCCCACTAATGTCTGCTCCATATTTCGTTGGTTCACTTGAGTTTATCTGAAGTTATTGACAATCTGATGGCTGCTTATGACAAGGGCCTATGCATGTCTTTCTTCTGTGCCATAGGATTTTCTCTAGCAGAGAGGGGCCTTGCTGGGGGCTACATACAGGCACAGTCAAGTGGGAGAGAAAAGATCATATGGCAGAGGCCATCCTCACCAAAGGGTGATGGAATCAGAACAGAAATGATTTAGCTTTCTACATGGCTGAGTAGGCTGATTCTGAGGTATATTCACACCGTATCTCAGAGGGTTCATCATGAAATTGAGCCCCAATTGTCCTTATTAGAAACATGATCTTTCACGTCCATTTTATGGTTTATTTCACTTTCCCTGATTCTTCATATATATTTTGTGAGCTCTCTTGTGCAGTTAAAATACTTGGACTTACATTCTTGTGTGAGGATCTCCTGTAAGGTGGGATCCAACTAAGACAGTAAATGTGATGATGCTTACAGTAAGGAAACTGTTCTTATTTCTGTCATCCCACTTGTGATGCTAGTACTCCTTCCCACGCTAGAGGCCAGCATTGGAACCTCATTTATAAATGGGAGAGGGAGAGATAAGGAATGTGGAAAATAATATGAAGGAGTGCTTAACCAAGGCCAACTTCTATTCAGAACCAAAGAAGATATCGACAGTGAATCAAACGGGAACATAAGGGAAGGAGTGACAAAGAGAGTTGCTCTAAAGTTTGTTTATAGCAGATCATAAAGTGTTTACTGAAAGAATGCTTAACAATGATCAGTAATTTCCCTTTTCTCTACATTTTACTCTTTGTCCCTTTTTCCTGGAAGAAGAAGGAAAAAAGAGGGACAAAATGTCTGTACATTTTTTCAGTTTTCTCAATCAGGACATTCTCTTACATTTGCACACTGTTAGTTAATTGCATATTGAGGTTATTAGTTTTAACTTGGATAATTTTAATTGTGATATTGCCATGGTAACACTGGCAAAGGTGACATAGTAACTTAATATCATGGTTGTCATCCAAATGTGCACATTTAATCTGGACATAGCTATGATTATGATGACTTCTAATTGCTAATGAAAATAGTTTGAAAAAATAAAAAAAGAAAATAGTCAGTTTTTCCATAAATCTGACTGTGCAGTCTGAAAATTACTTACTTGGAATTCTTGAGAAAGTGATAGTGAGAAGATTAATTTTACTACCTCAGAAATTATGTTTTCTAAGAAGGCAGAAAATGTTAACAACCATGTAAAGTTGCTTTATACTGTTTTGACCAAGAGACTAGCTTTTAATATTTTCTTTCTTACCCTTTAACTGGAGGACTGAAGGAAGCCAAATGCTCAAGATACTTCTTTTGAAAATCATCAACATATTTTACTGAAATCTGACATTTTTACTGGTTTCAAGATGTGCTGCACTTGCAAGCTGTCATTTGTGACAGAACAACAGACTCTTCTCTGTTTTTTCTTGCATTTGAAGAAAATCAATTTAAAGCTTAAAATAATTTATCCAGTGATTTAAAATTTGAAAATAAAATCTATCAAAATTTATGCTATTTGTTTTAATTCATTGCTTGACTACCATATCTTTCTTTTCCTTAGACGTAGGAGTGAAAGGTGGTGTTGGAGGTTTATTTTACTCTTGGACCCCTGAGATTGAACCTCCGACCTCTCTTCTACATACTACCTAAAGAGTTTCAAGTCTAGGCATAATCCATGTTCCTACAGCAGTTAACACTTGAGATATTGTTATTTGGACTAAAGAAAAAATGAATTGTAGAAAATTTTATTTGTTGGTGCTCAGTGGATAGAATGGGAGGGAAGAAGAGAGGAAATTGTCTTGGAGTGTGATTCTAGAGCTCTAGCTCAAATGTGTTCTCTTTTCCTGGCTATGTTTGTGGTCACATCTCTGCTTTCTTCCATAAATCCACTCTTATTTCTCCGTGAAAGCATTAAATCCTCTTCAAAATTTGCTTCACACATTCAAATCTTAGAACTTTAACAGTCTACTTTTCAGAATGTTATGGGAGTATCTTATTAAAAAAAATCCTGGATGTTTTCTTAAATGGGCCCTAGATTCCATTAATTAAATGTCTATTCTTTATTGCTGTTAATGAATTTTCTGTTGTCCCCCCCCCATTTTCCTGACATACTTTGCTATTTCATTTTTTTCCCTTTCCTTATTATAGCATCTCTTACATATGTTTCTTACAGGAAATCTAGATGAGGTATTTCCCCTGTCCTTTGGTTGCAGAAAAATTCATAGTATACAAATATTTAAAGATATTAACAAATATATAAAGATAAGAATATGGAAAGGGAAAATATGTTTAAAGATCTTTATTTCTACTTGGAACATTCTATGTGTACCCATGGTTGGAGGATGGTAATGTTTCTATGTAATATAGGATTTACGTGGGCAGTGATTATACTCTGAATATCATTTTTTCTCAGGTTTATAAATACATTAAAATATACATAATTTATATCTTCCAGAATAGAAGAACATTTTTTTCTCAACTTCTAAAGGAGCCATTGAAAAATTTCAACTTGAAGTAGCTAACAAGTCCTTCCCCTATTGTAGCTGCTCAAATATCTTCCACTTACTTTGACAGTATTTTCAGATCCTATAAAACACAAGAACCTATTTGATTTTTCTTTTTTTTTATTTATTTTTTATTGGTGTTCAATTTACCAACATACAGAATAACCCCCAGTGCCCGTCACCCATTCACTCCCACCCCCCGCCCTCCTCCCCTTCCACCACCCCTAGTTCGTTTCCCAGAGTTAGCAGTCTTTACGTTCTGTCTCCCTTTCTGATATTTCCCACACATTTCTTCTCCCTTCCCTTATTTTCCCTTTCACTATTATTTATATTCCCCAAATGAATGAGAACATATAATGTTTGTCCTTCTCCGACTGACTTACTTCACTCAGCATAATACCCTCCAGTTCCATCCACGTTGAAGCAAATGGTGGGTATTTGTCGTTTCTAATGGCTGAGTAATATTCCATTGTATACATAAACCACATCTTTATCCACTCATCTTTCGATGGACACCGAGGCTCCTTCCACAGTTTGGCTATCGTGGCCATTGCTGCTATAAACATCGGGGTGCAGGTGTCCCAGCGTTTCATTGCATCTGTATCTTCGGGGTAAATCCCCAACAGTGCAATTGCTGGGTCGTAGGGCAGGTCTATTTTTAACTCTTTGAGGAACCTCCACAAGTTTTCCAGAGTGGCTGCACCAGTTCACATTCCCACCAACAGTGTAAGAGGGTTCCCTTTTCTCCACATCCTCTCCAACATTTGTGGTTTCCTGCCTTGTTAATTTTCCGCATTCTCACTGGTGTGAGGTGGTATCTCATGGTGGTTTTGATTTGTATTTCCCTGATGGCAAGTGATGCAGAGCATTTTCTCATATGCATGTTGGCCATGTCTATGTCTTTCTCTGTGAGATTTCTCTTCATGTCTTTTGCCCATTTCATGATTGGATTGTTTGTTTCTTTGGTGTTGAGTTTAATAAGTTCTTTATAGATCTTGGAAACTAGCCCTTTATCTGATATGTCATTTGCAAATATCTTCTCCCATTCTGTAGGTTGTCTTTGAGTTTTGTTGACTGTATCCTTTGCTGTGCAAAAGCTTCTTATCTTGATGAAGTCCCAATAGTTCATTTTTGCTTTTGTTTCTTTTGCCTTCATGGATGTATCTTGCAAGAAGTTACTGTGGCCGAGTTCAAAAAGGGTGTTGCCTGTGTTCTCCTCTAGGATTTTGATGGAATCTTGTCTCACATTTAGATCTTTCATCCATTTTGAGTTTATCTTTGTGTATGGTGCAAGAGAGTGGTCTAGTTTCATTCTTCTGCATGTGGATGTCCAATTTTCCCAGCACCATTTATTGAAGAGACTAGACTCTCTTTCTTCCAATGGATAGTCTTTCCTCCTTTATCGAATATTAGTTGACCATAAAGTTCAGGGTCCACTTCTGGATTCTCTATTCTGTTCCACTGATCTATGTGTCTGTTTTTGTGCCAGTACCACACTGTCTTGATGACCACAGCTTTGTAGTACAACCTGAAATCTGGCATTGTGATGCCCCTAGATATGGTTTTCTTTTTTAAAATACCCCTGGCTATTCGGGGCTTTTCTGATTCCACACAAATCTTAAAATAATTTGTTCTAACTCTCTGAAGAAAGTCCATGGTATTTTGATAGGGATTGCATTAAACGTGTACATTGCCCTGGGTAACATTGACATTTTCACAATATTAATTCTGCCAATCCATGAGCATGGAATATTTTTCCATCTCTTTGTGTCTTCCTCAATTTCTTTCAGAAGTGTTCTATAGTTTTGAGGGTATAGATCCTTTACATCTTTGGTTAGGTTTATTCCTAGGTATCTTATGCTTTTGGGTGCAATTGTAAATGGGTTTGACTCCTTAATTTCTCTTTCTTCAGTCTCATTGTTAGTGTATAGAAATGTCACTGATTTCTGGACATTGATTTTGTATCCTGCCACGCTACCAAATTGCTGTATGAGTTCTAGCAATCTTGGGGTGGAGGCTTTTGGGTTTTCTATGTAGAGTATCATGTCATCGGCGAAGAGGGAGAGTTTGACTACTTCTTTGCCAATTTGAATGCCTTTAATGTCTTTTTGTTGTCTGATTGCTGGGTCTAGGACTTCCAGTACTATGTTGAATAGCAGTGGTGAGAGTGGACATCCCTGTCTTGTTCCTGATCTGAGGGGAAAGGCTCCAAGTGCTTCCCCATTGGGAATGATATTTGCTGTGGGCTTTTCGTAGATGGCTTTTAAGATGTTGAGGAATGTTCCCTCTATCCCTACACTCTGAAGAGTTTTGATCAGAAATGGATGCTGTATTTTGTCAAATGCTTTCTCTGCATCTAATGAGAGGATCATATGGTTCTTGGTTTTTCTCTTGCTGATATGATGAATCACATTGATTGTTTTACGGGTGTTGAACCAGCCTTGTGTCCCGGGGATAAATCCTACTTGGTCATGGTGAATAATTTTCTTAATGTGCTGTTGGATCCTATTGGCCAGTATCTTGTTGAGAATTTTTGCATCCATGTTCATCAGGGATATTGGTCTGTAATTCTCCTTTTTGGTGGGGTCTTTGTCTGGTTTTGGAATTAAGGTGATGCTGGCCTCATAGAACGAATTTGGAAATACTCCATCTCTTTCTATCTTTCCAAACAGCTTTAGTAGAATAGGTATGGTTTCTTCTTTAAACGTTTGATAGAATTCCCCAGGGAAGCCATCTGGCCCTGGACTCTTGTGTTTTGGGAGGTTTTTGATGACTGCTTCAATTTCCTCCCTGGTTATTGGCCTGTTCAGGTTTTCTATTTCTTCCTGATCCAGTTTTGGTAGTTTGTGGCTTTCTAGGAATGCGTCCATTTTCTAGATTGCCTAACTTATTGGCGTATAGCTGTTCATAATATGTTTTTAAAATCGTTTGTATTTCCTTGGTGTTGGTAGTGATCTCTCCTTTCTCATTCTGATTTTATTAATTAATTTTATTAATTTGAGTCTTCTCTCTCTTCTTTTTAATAAGGCTGGCTAATGGTTTATCTATCTTATTAATTCTTTCAAAGAACCAACTCCTGGTTCTGTTGATTCATTATCTTATAACAATACAGTTTTACCAAGTGTCTGTATATACATGCATACTCAACATTCATTCATGTGTTCTGTGGTATGAAAGAAAAAAGAACAAAAATTGTGTTTTTAGGCTGCCTGGTAGCTGGAATCCTGAATGCCAATTCATTTTACAATTTGGATTTCTTCATATGACATTTGGGTAATGAACATGAGTCAGAAGCCAAATTTCTGTTCCAGATGATTTTTTCTTCTGGCAGTCAAGGTTAAGATGATGTAGGGTTTTGTTTCAAAAGTGTCTCAATGTCTAGTCTCCAGTTTTGTGGTGTTTTAGCTTCTGGATCCCTGAATTTATTATTGATACTTTGGTGATTATGGGGTTTATAATATTCATTTTTTAAAAGATTTTATTTATTTATTCATGAGAATACACAGAGAGGAGAGAGAGAGAGGCAGAGACATAGGCAGAGGGAGAAGCAGACTCCATGCAGGGAGCCTGACGTGGGACTCGATCCTGGGTCTTCAGGATCACACCCTGGGCTGCAGGCGGTGCTAAACCGCTGAGCCACCAGGGCTGCCCATAATATTCATTTTTATCATTTTTATTCTGAATGCATCCAGGAGGCATTCTGGATCAGGGATAGATCTCTTATTTATCACTTCATGATGAAAATAAGTCAATTGGTTCCCTTTTTGCCCTATCCCCAGGTGAAGTGATAAGAGCCAGTGGAGATTTTCCTACACAAATATCTAGATATTCCATAGGTGAAAGGTAAAACATGTTTTTTTTTTTTTTTTTCCCCACTTGTAGAAGGAAAGAGGCAGGTGTCCTGTTCTCCTGAAAGGAAATGCAAGGGACGCCTGAGCCCTAACCCCAACCCTTTCATAGGTTACTATAATCCCTCTGCTTTTTTTAATCTAGAGAGTTCTGGGGCTTCATTCCTTTTGAAATATAAATACCTAAAGACCAAGTACTTTATTCTAGGCCATAATCTAGAGACCTTGTCTGAGCTATAACCATTTGTGACTCTCAGAGAACTAAAAGGTTCTATTATCTGTTTAGATCTAAGTCATCTTCCAGAATAACAGTTATAAATCTAATTCTTAGGGTATGTGAAGAATTTCAGGATGCTAGAGTTATTTATTTATTTATTTATTTATTTATTTATTTATTTATTTATTTTTAAAAGTTTCTGTTTAAATTCCAGTTAGTTAACGTACAGGGTACCATTAGTTCGAGGTGTACAATATAGTGATTCAACACTTGCATACCATACCCAGTCATCAACAACAAGTGTCCTCCTTAATCCTTAACACTTATTTCACCCATCCCCCCCCCTCTGGCAACCATTAATTTGTTCTCTACAGTTAAGTCTGTTTCTTGGTTCACCTCTCTCTTTCTCTTTTTTGCATGTTTGCTAGTTTGTTTTGTTTCTTAAATTCCACAAATGAATAAAGTCATATAGTATTTGTTTTTTCTAACTTGTTTTGCTTAGTATAATACTCTTAAGCTCCATCCATGTCATTGCAAATGGCAGGATTTCATTCTTTAATTGTGGCTGTGTAATATTCCATGTATGTATACAAGCTCTTCCTTATTCACTCGTCAATCAGTGGACACTGATTTTTCTATAATTTGGCTATTGTATACAGTGCTGCTATAAACGTAGGGGTGCATGCATCCCTTTGAATTAGTGTTTTTGCATTCCTTTGGGTGTTGTGTTTGATAAGTTTGTTATATATTTTAGAAACTAGCCTTTTATCCTTTATGTCATTTGCAACTATCTTCTCCCATTCCATAGGTTGCCTTTCGGTTTTGCTGTTTCCTTCACTGTATAGAAGCTTTTTATCTTGATGAAGTCCCAATAGTTCATTTTTGCTTTTGTTTCCTTTGCCTCAGGAGATATATCTAGAATGAGTTGCTGTGGCTGATGTTAAAGAGGTTACTGCCTGGGTTCTCCTCTGACACTAGGGCTTTTTAAAGAAGTACTTAGAAATATCTCTACAGTGGTTGATTTTATTATTTATTTACTATTTTATTTATGTTACTTTATTATTTTTTAAAAGATTTTATTTATTTGAGAGAGAGAGAGAGAACGAGCGGGAGGAGGAACAGGCAGAGGGAGAAGCTGACTCCCCACTGAGCAAGGAGCCCAACATGGGGCTCGATCTCAAGACTCTGGGGTCATGACCTGAGCCAAAGGCAGATAATTAACTGACTGAGGCACCCAAGAGCCTCTATTTATTTTACTTTAATTCCGGTGACTTCATTTCCCTCTCTGATTGTGCCAGTGGTATTAGCTCCCTGGATGTTCACTTCTGCTGTATTCTGGAATTTGTTCTGGAGACTCCATCTAGAGGCTTTTTATTTTGTAAGCCTGTATTACAAAGATTTTATAACTACCAATTTCCTATATAAAATACTGGCAAAAATTGAGTGGTCTTTTTTTTTTTTTTAAACTAAGTTAGATATTTTGAGTGAGGATATTTGGTCTTTTGAGGACTCCATCTCTTTTTTTATTTCTTTCTGTGACTCTTACTCTCGTTGGGTGAGGCTTTTCTTTGGGAGTTGGATGCCAGGGTAAGGCTCAGAAGAGAGAGAGCAACATTCAACTCAGTTACTGCTGATACAGTTAGGGAGAGCTCTATGTTAAAAAACACCAAAAAAAAAAGGGGATCCCTGGGTGGCTCAGAGGTTTAGCACCTGCCTTTGGCCCAGGGCGTGATCCTGGAGTCCCAGGATCCAATCCCACATCAGGCTCCCTGCATGGAGCCTGCTTCTCCCTCTGCCTGTGTCTCTGCCTCTCTCTGTCTCTCATGAATAAATAAATAAAGTCTTTAAAAAAATTAATAATAAAAAAAAACCCCACACCAAAAAAAGACCTGAAGATTTGATTCCAGGCCATCTGTTTTGTCTTAGTGAGTTTGGGAAGGGGCATAAAGATATAGACAAAGCCTTTCATTCATGATAATTCATCATCATCAATTAATGATTTGGTTTTTGCTGAACATTCTGATTCAGAAATGCATGGACCAGAGCACTTCACAAAGAGAACAGGAAAATGGGACCGTCTGGTCAAATGCTTTCTCATATACTACCAAAGGCAAACTAACTGATATTGGGGTGTTTTGAATGTTTGTTGTTTATAAAATTCCAGTTGGCTTATTTAAATAACTACTTGTGACTTATTTTTCTTTTCTCTCCATTTCTATTCTCTTTTATTTTTTTTCCCTTTAAGTTAAGTGGAAGTAGATGGCTTATTTTTTTTGTTTTTCAATATATTTTTTTTGAATCTTAAGAAGTAAGGAAGAATATTTAGAAAGTACAAAATTCTGTGAACAAAATCTATTTTAAAAATCACCCAGAATGTCACAGCCAAGAGAAAAAACCACTATAAATACTTAGTATTTATTGTACTTTTTCCTTTTTCCTTTTACACATATACCTGTATACAAGAACACAAAATTATGTAGTAAAATTAACTTTGTCTACTTTTAACTTTATATTGTGGCTATTTTCCTATATCATTTTCTTCAAACATATGTTTTATTATGTCTAAATAATATTCAACTTTTTGTAATGAACATTATCAATTTCATAGTTTTCACAGGGAAGAATATTTCAGCCATTTCTTTTCTTCATGACAATAGTACAGTGAATTTTATAGTACATAAAATTCTGATATCATCTCTGAATGTTCCCTTAGGATAATTTTCTGAAGTTGATTTACCAAGTTAAAATGTACATATTTTAAAATGTTTAATTTATATTGCTGAATTTTCTTCTGAAATGTCATAATATTTCATATAAATGCTTAACAAAAATAGTAGAATATAAAAACATACATTTTATCAAATCTTCCACAATAATGAGTACTATAATTCTTTATAAATGTTGCAATTTACTATGCAAAAAATGCTATTACATAGTTTCATTCTTTCTCATTTTTTTGATTTTTGGGTAGTTAAATTTTATGCATTTAAATTTTTCTCTCAGATTTGACTGTTTAGATCATATAGCTCTTTTTATTGGTGTCTTACTCTTTTGACTTTTTAAATAGATAGTGCTCTTTATATAGTCAGGTTGTTTAAGCTGAGATTTTAATACATATGAAAATAGTTTCCCTGGATTCATTTTTAATTTTACTACATACAATCATTATTGATACATAGGCTATTTTAATTTTTATGATATACAGTCTATTAGTTTTTTATGGTTTCAAATTTACTTTAAGAATTTTAAAATCTAAAAAAATAAAAATTTTAAAATATATTATAAACATTTTATTAACTATTCAGCTAGCATTTTGAGATCCTACTTTATCCATCTGATATTTATTTTATTGTGAACAACCAGTAAGAGATTCACAATAAGCATCATGTTGTGAATATTTCATCCCTTGATCAAGGTTTTGAAATTTAAACTGAGATTTTCTTGTATTTTCCTGTTTACCCAATATTCTATTGATACTTCATAGTATTAAATTGCTGTTCAAAAATCTGTTTTCAAGAATAACAGTAGGATTGTAGCCTCTCCAAGAAGTATATAAATAGAAATACCATATACAAGGCTGTTAAAATCATCCAAGTTACAGTTTGTGAAAAGGCAACCTATGGAATGGGAGAAAATATTTACAAATCATATATCTGATAAGGGATTAATATCCAAAATACATAAAGAACTAATACAACTCAATATTAAAAACAAAAACAAGCCTAAAAAAGTCAATTGCATTTAAAAATGGGCAGAGGAATTGAATGGACATCTTTACAGGAGAACATACTAAAGGCCAACAGGTACGTGAAAAAATGCTCAGCATCCCTGATTATCAGAGAAATGCAAATAAAAGCCACAATGAGATATCACCTTGTGCCTGATAGAATGGCTATTATCAAAAACAAAACAAAACAAAACAATACAAAAAATAACAAACGGTGAGGATGTAGAGAAAATGGACTGGTTGTACACTGTTGGTGGGAATGTAAATTGGTGCACCTTCAATAAAGAACAGAATAAAAGTTTCTCAAAAAATTAAAAGCAGAACTACCATATGATCTAGAAATTTGACTTCTGGATATTTATCTCAAAGAAATAAAACCATTGTCTTGAAAAGATATCTGCACCCCCACATTTACTGCAACATTGTTTACAATGTCCAAGATATGGAAGTGTCCATCAATGGATGAGGAAAGAAAATATGGTTTATATATCATGGAATACTGTTTAGCCATAAAAATGAAGGAAATCCTGCCATCTGTGACAACAAGGATGGACCTTGAGGGCATTATCCCTGGGTGGCTCAGCGGTTTGGCGCCTGCCTTTGACCCAGGGCGCGATCCTGGAGTTCGGGGATCGAGTTCCGCATCAGGCTCCTGGCATGGAGCCTGCTTCTCCCTCCTCCTGTGTCTCCACCTCTCTCTCTCTCTCTATGTCTATCACAAATAAATAAATCTTTAAAAAATATGTTTAAAAAGTGAACTCATAAATGCAAAAACAGATGCTGGTTTCCTTTTTTAAAAAAGATTTTTAAAATTTATTTATTCATGAGAGACACACAGAGAGAAAGAGGCAGAGACACAGGCAGAGGTTGAAGCGGGATCCATGCAGGGAGCCCAATGTGGGACTTGATCCTGGGACTCCAGGTTCACACCCTAAGCTGAAGGCAGGCACTTTAACTGCTGAGCCACCCAGGTGTCCCAGATGATGGTTTCCATAGGCAGGGATTGAGGGTGGGAGAAATGAGTGAAGGTGGTAAAAGATAAGTTATAAATAAGTCCTGGGTGTATAATGTAACAGCATGGTGATTATAATTAACAATATTGTATTGTATATTTGAAAATTGCTAAATGTAGATTCTAAAAATTCTTATAGGAAAAAGGAATTTATAACTGTGTGCTAATAGATGTTAACTTATTGTGGTAATCACTTCCCGATATATAGATGTATCAAGTCACTATGCTGTGCATTTAAAAAAGTATATCACAAAGTATACCACTCCCTGCCTCTCAGTACACTCTTTCTTTGTCTTCCCAGATTCAATTCCCTCCTTTGCTATTCCAACAGCGGGTCCTGTAAATGTCAGATTTTCCAGCAGAGCAGTCCTGATTCTTATCTCAATTTATTCTCTCTTACTAAGCAGTCTATCATGCACTCTCACAGTTTCAAATACCATCTATCTGCAAAACTCTCAATGTTACATTTCTAACACAAATCTCTCTACTGAACTATAAAATTATGTGTAGTGGCTTTAAAATATGCTCACAAATTATTTAGTAGTCCTCCACTCAAAGGGGAGGTACAGCTCATCCCTTTAATGGGGTCTGGATTTGGGAACTCACTTCTAGCAAATGGAATATGGCATCAGTGATGCATGGAGGACTTCTGAGACTATGTACAAGGCATTGCAGCTTCCTCTTTGCATTCTCTAGTATCACTCATTCTACTAGAAGCCAGCTGCCGTGTCATAAAGATGCTCAAGTAGACCCAGGAAGAGGTTTATGTGGTGATGGACTATGGCTTTCTGTGAAAACAGGCAATAAGAAACTGAGGTTTCTGCCACAGGCTATCTTGGAGTCAACTCTCCAGCCTCATTCAAGCCTTCAAATGAGTGATTCTCTGGCCAATACCTTAACTGCCTCATGTGAGACCCTGGCCCAAAAGCCACTCTTAATTTCCTGACTCAGGAAACTGTATGAGAAATATATATTTGTTGTTTTAAGCTGATAAATGCTGGATTAATATGTTGTATGGCATTAGATTGCTAAAATAGATTTGCTGCTAGGTTTCAGAGTAGTTTTTTTAGGCAGCAAGAGATAAGTAACATAGTATATAACGAGCCACCTACCTGACATCTCCACTGAGATATCTCTCAGACTCATTTCAAACTTAACACACCTGAAGCTAAACTGTTGGTCCTCTCTAAAATCTATTCTGTCTCACGTCTTTCCCAACTCAGTACGTGGCACCTTCATCTACTCCCTTTAGATCCCTGATAACAATCCTTAGCATATCCCCATTTTGATACGACAGTCTATCACCAACTTCTGTTGGTTGCGATTCCCAAATAAACCTTGAATCCATCTACAACTCTTCATGTCCCAATCATGTCCTTCTCCAAACTACTGTTATGTCTCGCTTGGAGTCCACTAACCTAAAGGCAATGACCTGACGTTGTCTCCTAATTTCTGTTTGTATTCCTTTCTAATCTATTCTCTAGCCAGCTTGAAATGAACTGTGGAATAATTAAATTAATGTGGTTTACAAAGCCCCGAACCAGCTGACTCCTATGTACACCAAGCCTTATCTTGTAGTGTTCTCCTCTCCTCTCAATATGCTCTAGCCACACTGGCCTTTCCCACCCCGGGATATTTGCTAAGGCTGCTATATCTGCCCACAGTACTACTCTTCATACCATCTTTAACCTGCTTAATTCCCATAGCTATCAGGTCTACTTTTTCTCTCCAAGATTTATTTAAATTCAAGTTAGTTATCATTTAGTGTATTATTAGTATTAGTGATTCATCACTTAGATATAACACACAGTGCTCATTACAACAAGTGCCCTCTTTAATGCCCATCACCCATTTAGCCCATCCCCCCACCTACCACCCCTCCAGCAACCCTCAGTTTGCTCTCTGTAGTTAAGAGTCTCTTATGGTTTGCCTCCCTTTCTGTTTTTATCTTATTTTATTTTTCCTTACCTTCTCCTGTGTTCCTCTGTTGTTTCTTAACTTACATATATGAGTGAAATAATGTGGTGTTTGTCTTTCTCTGACTTATTTCATTTAGCATGGTACACTCTAGTTCTATCCACGTTCTTGCAAATGGCAAAATTTCATTCTTTTTGATGTATATATATTTATCACATCTTATTTATCCATTCAACAGTCAGTGGACATTTGGGCTCTTTCCATACTTTGGCTATTGTTGATATTGCTGCTATAAACATTGGAGTACATGTGCTCCTTTGAATCAGCATTTTTGTGTCCTTTGGATAAATACCCAGTAGTGCAGTTGCCGGATCATAGGGTAATTCTATTTTTAACTTTCTGAGGAACCTCTGTACTGTTTTCCAGAGTGGCTGTATCGGTTTGCATTCTCACCAAAAGTGTAAGAGGGTTCCCCTTTCTCTGCATCCATGCCAACATCTGTTGTTTCCTGGGTTGTTAATTTAGGCATTCTGACAAGTGTGAGGTGGTGTCTCATGGTGGTTTTGATTTCTGTTTCCCTGATGATGAGTGATGTTGGGCATTGTTTCAAGTGTCTGTTAGACGTTTGTATGTCTTCTTTGGAGAAATGTCTGTTCTTGTCTTTTGCCCATTTCTTAACTGGATTATTTGTTTTTTGGGTGTTGAGTTTGATAAGTTCTTTTTAGATTTCGGATAATAGCCCTTTATCCTATATGTCATTTGCAAATTTCTCCTCCCATTCGATTGGTTGCCTTTTAGTTTTGTTGGGTTTTTCCTTCACTGCACAGAAGCTTTTTATCTTGATCAAATCCCCATAGTTCATTTTTGCTTTTGTTTGCCTTGCATCCAGAGATGGGTTTAGTAAGAAGTTCCTATGGTTGAGGTCAAAGAGGTTTCTTCCTGTTTTGTCCTCTAGGATTTTGTTGGATTCCTGTCTCAAATTTAGGTCTTTCATCCATTTCAAATTTATTTTTGTGTATAGCATAAGAAAGTGGTTCAGTTTCATTCTTCTGCATGTGGCTGTCCAATTTTCCCAAAAGCACTTGTTGAAAAGACTGTCTTTTTGCCATTGAATATTCTTTCTTGCTTTGTTGAAGATTAGTTGACCATATTTGTGGGTCCCTATTTGGGTTCTCCATTCTGTTCCATTGATCTGTGTGTCTGTTTTTGTGTCAGTACCATACTGTCTTGATGATTACAGCTTTGTAGTACAGCTTGAAGTTATTTCAGGTCTAATTTTAAACATCTCTTTTTTCAGAGCAGTCTTCTAGACTCTCCCAATTTCTCAAAGCATCCTGTTTTCTCTTGTACCCAGTACTTATCTCAGTTTGATTACATATTGGCTTGTATAAGTCCATGAGGGCAACAAATGTTTACTTTGATTGTCATAGTATACTTACCTCCCAAAACAAGTTGTCAATTAAAAAAAATATTGAGGGCAGCCCCGGTGGCGCAGCGGTTTAGCGCCGCCTGCAGCCCCGGGCGTGATCCTGGAGACCCAGGATCAAGTCCCACGTCAGGCTCTCTGCCTGGAGCCTGCTTCTCCCTCTGCCTGTGTCTCTGCCTTTCTTTCTCTCCCTGCATCTCTATGAATAAATAAATAAAATCTTTAAAAAAAAATTGAGTGAAAATAAAAAAGTAAAAAAAAAAAAAAAAAAAAAGCACTTTGCAGTGACTTAGACCAGTATGATATTAATGAAGTAAGTAAGAACTGTTAAGATTCTTTATATATTTTAAAGGTAGAGGTGATAAGTTATCCTTATAGATTGTTTTCGATATGAGGGAGAAAGAGAGAAGAATTGTGGATATATCAATATCTTTGGTCTGAACAGTTGGAAGAATGGGGCTGTAATAAACTGAGATGTTGAAACCTGTGGAAGGTGTGTGTGAATGTGTGTGTAGAACATCAAACCCTTTGAATATAGAAAATTTGATCATTTACATACCCTTCCTGGTGCTGTTAAATACAGAGTTGGATATCACATTTGGGATTTGGAGAAAGCTGAAAGTATAAATTTAGGAGATGTATACATAGATGTTTTCTAAAGCCATGAAGACTTACAAGAACACCAAAGGAGTAAATTATAAAGAATGAGAAAAGAAGAGGAAAATGAATCGAGTTCTGGATAACCAAAGAGCATGAATGACATTTTAAGGGGACTTTTCTGAAAGGAGAGGAGAAAAATGTAGAAGTTATATGGAAAATTAAACTAAAGAGAAGGATTTTTTAAAAGACGGATGTAATGACAGGGTGTTTGAAAATGGAGTGCCTTCTTTACCTCCATGCCATGGAAAATTTTCTTGACTGCATTTAATTATTCATCTGAATTTCTAAATTTTCACCTCATGAATATGCTTTTTTGATAGTGGAATATTGACAGTAGAAATATCGTATTAGATTTTTTCTTTCTTTGTACTCATTTCTTCTTGTGTAGATGGCTTTGTTAATTTTCATAGTAATGTTTGGTACTGAAATTTTTGATATGTGTTGTAAAGTAAAAAATAAAAAAAAAGTTTTACTTCTATTTGGAAGATGTTTTGATGTCTATAACGTTGCATTGACAATATTATAGACTTACACACTATATATTTTTTCCAGTTTATCAGCAGTGTGGATTTTCAAATTATTTACTTAATACTGATGGTGTTATTGCTTTACTGGAGAGAAAGCATGTTGTCATAGTAGCCATGGTAACTGTTAATTTGTGAAGAATGTATGCAACTCAATTTTGATGTTCCACTGGATATTGTTGACATTTTCTTTGTGTCTTACCTTTTAAAAAATACTAAATCAGAATTTTAATGTGTATATAGAATTATAGTAAAAGTAACATAAAAAGTAGACAAATAGTTTTGTTCTATTGGAGACAGACTCAAATATCATTACTGGAATTGTCAGTAATGAAATTTTCTAAAATGATAACATTTGTATTATTTTGAATAACTCAAGATGCAGTTTTCCCATGACTTACACTGAAGTTGCACTTATGAAAATTAATTGATATAAAAATAGTTTGCATACAATATTCAGTATATTAAAATTATCCAAAAAATTACTTTGTGTTATGTGTAAAATGTATTTAGATTCTAATCTCAGATAAATAAAAACACTTTATTCAAACCGTGTTAATTTCTGAAAGGACAATTTTTTTTCTGTGTAGCACTGATATCTGGGTTGTAGAATATCTAACGCTGTTGACTACTATACACTCGATTACAGTAGTGAACCCCAGTCACTGTGTCAGCATCCTTTACAAATTTCCCAAATGCCCCTTTAATATGAACCATTACCAATCAAACTGCTGACTCATTCTCTGTGCTTTATAATCAAGTCTCTGAACATCATCTTGAGTAATCGTGTAAAGCGGCGACTCATTATATTGACAACCTACCTTAAATATGTAATGTTACCCTTTTCTTAAAGATTTAACTCTTCAAGGCTATGAACTGGACTGGATTCTGTAGGCTTTCATGCTTCTTCCCCCTAGCTATATTTGCCCCATTTCAAAATTTTATATTTTCCAAGTAAATTTCTACCACAGAGACTTGGCACATGCTTTCCACTTGTTCCTCTTTTCATGTAATCATCTCTTACTTATCTTTGCTTTTGTTTAGTTATTATTTCCTCTAAAAAGCCTTTATAAACTCAGTGATTTGGTAATCTCTCTAATTTATTATCCTCTCATAATTTCATGTTCCTTTCCTTTATAGAACTGTTCACTTTGTTATGTCTTTATATGAGGCATTGGTTTCTATTTCACAACAAGCTTGCAATGACCATCTGTCTTTATTTATTCAGGTCCTGCCATACTACCCAACACATTATCGTTTCTTAATACATATGTTTAATAAGTTATAAAATTAATGAGGAAGGAACCTTACAATTGGAAGAACTGAGTCATAAAGGAAGCCAAAAAGTTTTGTCAGTAAAAATAAGATCATTTTGGATGCAAAGAAGATGATATGTGAAGGCATGGAAATCAAGACATTTTGGCACAAGCACACAAGATGCAATATAGCTAGAATGCTGATGAAGGGATTTAAGGATTGAAAACATTTACAGAGCTCGTAATAAGAAACCAATGATGACTTTCAAGCAGGGTAACAATAAGATTGTATTAGAAGTCAGAAGGATTACTCTGCCTATAATAAATGAATTGAAACATGGCATGTCTAGATACAGAGAAATAATTTGCTTCTCAATTAGAATAGTCCAAGAGACTAAATTGGAGCTAGACTAAAGGAACTTCTACTGATCTGTTTTTGGGTGATGTAGCTCTTAGGATGGTTTTCTACAAGTTGAATTGTACTTTTGGTTCTTCTCCTTTTATGTCTTATAAGAGAAATGCTTATATTCTTTAGAAAAAGATTACATAAGTAGACCAATTTATTATTGAATTATAAACTCAATTCTGAGTTTCATATTTATATGAAAAACTTCTAATAGGATCCTAACTGACACAAAAGAAAAGCAATCAAATTATCTTTAACTGAAGCATATAAACTGGAAATGAAGGCTACACCACAGGATCTTGTTCCATGTAGCATATAAAAAAGGTATTTAAGAGGAAATTAAATTGAAGTATATTCAGGATAATGTTAATTGATATAGAAAATGTCAATTCAAGTTGCTCATAATAGTTAGAGATGAGCAAATGATTCAAAGTAATTTGGGCTATGATGGTATTGATCACTCAATTTTTTTTTCACTCCAATTCACTTTACACTGTGTCCTTGGGAATGCAGTAAAATAATAATAATAAAAAAGTAATTTAAGACATACCTAATCAAGCCTTTATTTTAGATGTTCTGGATTTCTTTTGACCTTATTAGAAGGAAATATACTTATCATAACCTTTGAAAAGTTTATAGCGGTACTACTGTCAATTCTGCAAAAATAGGTAATGGTTTTTACACACTAATCCCCACTTTATTTTTTTGTGCTTGCCCTTGATGAAAATCATAGCATATATTGCCAAAATAAATAAAAAAGAAATGCAGACCTTATATAAGTATTTATTGTATATTGAATCTAAGTTATAGCCATCAAGGTTTGCTGAATGCTAACATATTAATTTGGTTCAGTGTTTTTTATTGAAGCCCAACATACTATTGAAGATACTGACAAAAATAGACAAACCAACAGCTAGAGGGAATTTTTAGTCAAGTAAAAGAGAAAAAAATGATTAGATTGTATTACTCCAGTAAAGTTTCTGCAGCTGGACTCATGATAGTAGCATGTAAAATGAATGAGAAAAAAAGTTTGTTGTTGAAAGTTTAACACTCTTTGCTACTGAAGCACAGCAAACTAATACACCCTGGGAGAAATTGCATGGAGGAGAAGTTTGCCTGAGGTGGTGAGATTCAAAGTACTGAACTATTTTATACTGTGTTTGAAGTAAGAAACATCATATGCAAAGTTTTGAAATAAGTAAATAAAATAGCCAGATTTACATATTAAAATGATAGAGAATTTCCTATACAGAGGCCAATTCCAGACAAGCTGTTATAATAAGCTAGGCAGGAGATAATGGACCTGACGTGGGACAGTGGCTGTGAAAATAGAGAAAAATCATGGATTTAGAGAATATAGCATTTAGAAACTACATAACTTAGTATTCGAGTTGAAATGAGTGGGAGAGAGGAAGAAATCATGGATGAGACCGAGATTTCTTCAGATAAATGAAGCCATCTAATAAAAAAGGGAGAAATACAAGGCCAACAATTGGGGATAGGAGAATAGAGGTGGTGAGTTCAGTACGGGATGGGCTGGTTGTGTACCATATGTACATCCTTAGTGAAATGTTTTATGTGTGGTCAGAAACTCAAGAGGACTGTCTAGGGTAGAAATACATGGTCATAAGTTAGCAGCCCATAGATAGAAGTAACACAAGTGGATGTAGTTTGCTGGAGAGAGTGTATGGATGCTAAGAGGATTAGGGACAGGGTTCTTACAGTACCAGCTTTTAGGAAAAGGTAGAGGGACATATTCTGTGAAGAAAACAAAGAATCCCTGAACCTGAAGGGTCAAATGAAGAAATAAGAGTATTGTGGTAACTAAGTAGGTATCAAAGCACACAGTATGCTCAGTATGTGCAAATGCTGCTGAAATATCAAAAGTAAAGAAACCATAAAATGGCCATTGTTTTTTGTTGCAAAAGTAGTTTTATATAAATGATATGGAGAAAAATTAATGGGTGAAAGCATAGGAAATGAATACCAGGGAATGGTGATTTTAACAAAATTTACAATAAATTTTGCTTTACAGAGAAGCTGAATAATAGGATGACAAGACAAACATGCTTTGGAGTTAAGGGACTGCAATGTTTTGTTCTGGAAATGACTTGATTGATAGTTGTGGGAAGGAGCAAGAAGAGACTGATGCGTTAAAGATGCAAGGGACAGTTAGGGAAACTAAAGTAGTTACTGAGAAAACCAAGGGGATGGGAGACAAAGCACAGAGAAAGGGGGCTGGATTGCAGAAGGGGAGGCTGGAATAGGGAAAAACACTGCCATGGGGGGAAAGATTGGTCAATCATGGGTTGCTGAAGGGCTTATGTAAAGTAACATGTCTTCAGCAGAGAGTGAGGGGTATGACCAGGGCCTTACCGTTTCCCACATCCCTGCCAAAGTTTAGACATATTTATATATATTTTGGCTGCTGGACTCTGACCTCCCTATTCCTAGCTGATTCACTTTAGAAAACTTGACCTTGTAAATTCTATGTCCCTTTGAGATGTTTTGCCAGTTTTATTACTGTATCTCAAGAACTTTGGAGCCTTCCCTTTGAAATGTAGTCATGGAAGGGTGATATCACCCCCGTCACCCAGTCTTTGTGGGACAGCGGGAGCTTAACTTTTGCTTCATGCCCATGAGCCAACTCAGGTGGCCCAACCACACTAGCTGATGTTCCCACTAATGTCCTCTAGTGTTCTTCCACTAGTTCATCCCAGTGCTCACCCTACTGCCCTCTGTTTCAGTGGAGCTAAATGCATTCTCTCTCCTCTCCTGCAGTAGTTTTAAGTCAGTCAGTCTTCTATGCTTGTTTAATGGCAGTTTTTCTTTGACAGTTTCATGAGGAAATCAAGAATATAGATAAGGAAACCATTTGAAACTGTGCGGAAAATAAGAAAAAAAAACACCTTTTTGTTTTGTTTTGTTTCTAGAGAAACAAAGATAATCATGCACTGGTGAAATTTAGTTGCAATTACACAAATATATAATAGAGCTCTACAGTTTGATAGTATATCCAACAAACATTACAAACCGCATGACAACGTCCATTCCCAATTATGGAGTCAGGCAGCTGGATTTACTCAGGATGGGTATGTTGTCATATAAGGGAGAAGAAATGAAAATAGTAAACGGATTTGAAGGTATCAGGGAGAAATTGTTGGACTAATGGACTCTGGAAACTGTTGAAGGAGTGAGTGAAATTAGGAGAATTATGTTAATGCGGGAGAAATTAGAGAAACCAAGTGAGTATGCAATCTTTGAATCATAGGAATTGCTGCCATTGGAACAGTTGAGTAACAGTGCTGGAGAGATAGGAAGTTGGCCCCTCCCAAGTCTAAAACCTTACAATTTTGTTGTCTTATATCTATTTGTCATTTCTATAGTCCTTCCTGACCCCTGAACACCTTTGTGTTGTTAGGCTGTGCTTTGTTTTGTTTTTGATAAGTAGGAAGCATTCTGTGACTCAAGTCCTTTACCCCTAATGGGTTGACTTTGGTTTTTGAAACTTCAATTGCCATCCTAATTTTTTAACAGAAAGTGTCATTTTGTTCAAGTTTAGCCCCATCACTTGGTACTCAGTACGTTGCTGTCTTTCAGTCACAATTTTATCTTTTATCTATTTAGACTAGAAATATTCTTTCATTTTTGTCTCTTGCTGGTATTACCTAAATCTCTACCTATTTTTTCTCTTCTCTTATAATGGGGAGAGATGGGTATTTTTGATGTGCTTAATTAATTTTGTTGATGGTGGTGTTATTGTTATTCCTATTGTGTGTATTTTGTTTTCTTTCCTTGTTGTCTGTGATGGGGTAGCCAATGGAGGTGGGGAGAAATTATTTCTGAAACCCAGTAAATTGGAAGAACTCAAGCTGTCAACAAATGATATTATTATAATAGTGCAGTGAAAATCTGCCACATATTCTCATATAGAATAACTCTGGAGGGTGGGAGACAACAGAGAGTGATTCGATTATAAGCTATGTGGCTGCTTTCAGAAGTCTTGGTGAATTTTACATCAGAGATTGGCTTTGTTGTCAGAGCAGTGACAGTTTCCTACTGGTGGGAATCGCAATCCCAGATTTTCAAATGGAAGGCCCCACATAAGTCTAAGAAACAAATACTACCCCATAATCAGCACACACATGCAAATGTTATGTCTGATGGAAGAGTTAAAGCACAGAAAAGTGGAAAATGTTGAACTGTTTCTGCAGTCTCTAAACTTGCCATGTTGTTTTTTATTTGCCAATGTTGTTTGAAGAAAAAAAATAATATTTTGCTTTATTAACATGACATTTACTATTCATTATTGTATTGTGTATTGCCAGCTTTAATTGCAAATGTAAGAGCATTTAACTTGTGTGTGAAATCACTGAAATTACACAATTTGTGTTTTTTAGCTCATATATGCATATGCATTTCATTGTTTCCAGAACAGTGGAAATGCGACACAAAACTAATTCAACTGCCTTTCACTTTTTGATATGTGCATATACTGCCAAGGCTCTACCTTCAGCTTACTGAGGGATGAGGAGGGACTTAAGGGAAAGGATCTTTGCTGTTCTTCTCTGTCATCATTGTCAGTGTAAGTGGTTAGCGGATACCAGGAAATAAAATGAGTAAAAGAGTTTTCAATATGGGTTCTTGGTCATTCATGTGTCTGAGAACACTTCTGCTTTTTTCTATACTTGACACAAGTTCTGTTCAAACAGCTTGGCCTCTCAGGGTGTAAGGCTGCTAACATTCATCTTTCCTGCTTGCACAGAAAAAAACATAATTCTCTTATCTTGCACTCACCGTGAATCTCACTAAACTCCCATGCATTGTCATTTCACAGAAAAACTGTGTCCATTAGGCATCCCAAACCCTTAGGCGAACAGGATGACAAAGAATGGTGGAAGCCATGCATGTTGTGCTTGTGTCATCCACAAATTTCCACGTTCCATCATCTCTTTGGACTTCACTTACGGAATGGAAGTTTCAAGTTAAATTTTTTAGAACTCTGATAAGCAGAGAATCAAATAACAGACTCTTGTGAGCATTGGGTCATGTGCTTACCCATAAAGCCCGCTTTGCTAGAAGTGGAACATAAACGGCTGCCTAAAGAGTTTTAGACAATGCTGCTATAGCACTGGGTGTTATTCGATATGTTGGCAAATTGAACACCAATAAAAAATAAATTTATAAAAAATTAAAATAAAAATGTAAAAAAAAAAAAGAGTTTTAGACAAGATCCCCTATTCGAGGTGCTTAGTGAGCAGAAAGGCATTCCTTGGTGTGTTCTTGATTTTGCCCTAGGAAAACCTTCCCAGGATCTGTGTCTCTGCTTGGGTAGCCAGCTCCCTGAGCATAGAAGGGAGTTGGAAAGAGGAAGGGAGGTTTCAGTGGAAGGAGGAAACTGCTCCGCAAAGAGGCAGAGCATACTAGAATGAGATATATTTTGTGTCCAGTCTTGAGAGCTGGATCCCTTAGTTGTAGGTAGACAGATAGCTCTAAATAAAACAGAGGGCCTTTAGCACTCCTTTTTTTTTTTTTAAAGATTTTATTTATTTATTCATGACACACACACACACACACATATACGCACACACACACACAGAGGCAGAGACACAGGCAGAGGGAGAAGCAGGCTCCATGCAGGGAGCCCGATGTGTGACTTGATCCTGGGTCTCTAGGATCACGCCCTGGGCTGAAGGTGGCTCTAAACCACTGAGCCACCTGGGCTGCCCCTGGGTATTGGTTTTTGATCTGCTTTTTTTTTATATATATTTTTTATCAATTATAACAATTATAGTTCTGAGTATGATTTGCAATTCTTTTGTTAATTTAACAAATCTATGCTTTTTTTTTTTCCTTCTTGAAGCCATTGTGAATGAAATTGCTTTTTTCAATTTCTTTTTTGGTTTCTTTGTTACTAAGATATAAAACTATAATTGACACTGAGTTTGAGTCCTGAGACCTTACAATTGGTTTATTAGTTCAAATAATTCTTTTCTGGATTCCTGGTGACAAGTCACCTGTGAATAAAGACAGTTTTTACTTCTGTTATCTTCATCTATTTATTAACTTGTTTATTTCTGCTTTATTGTATGGGGTAAAGTCCCAAGACATTGTTGAGTAGAAGTGGAGAAAGCAGACATTCATGCCATGTTTTCAGTCTTAGGAGGAAAACATTTGATTTTTTACTATTGCATAAGTTGCATAAGCTGCGATACTTTTGTAAATGGCCTTTATCAGACTGAGGAAGTTCCCTTCTTTTCCTAGTTTGCTGACAGTTTTTGAAATTATGAAGGGATGTCAGTCTTTGTTAATTTTTCCCCTTGCATTTATTGAGACTATGATGCAGTTTGATTTCTGAACACTTTTCAATTAGTATGGTTATGATATTTATTGATTCTCAGATTGTAAAACAATAGTGTATTCCTTGGATAAATTCCACTTGGTTTTGGTATATAATCATTTTTATATGTTACCAGATTTGGCTTGTAACTATTATATTAATGTTTGTGTGCCAACGTTCATGGGAATATTGACCTTAAATTGTATTTTATGTTGTTTCCGTCTGGCTTTGCATCAGGGTAATAGTATCCAAATAAAATGATGTGGGAAGTGTTTTCTCCTTTACTTTCTGAAAGAGTTTGTGAGGGAATTTCTCTCTTTTTTTTAGACATTTGGAAGAATTCGTATGTGAAGTTCTCTGGGGATTTTCCCTGAACCTGGCCTCATTGCATTTTATGCCCCAACTCATTGGGCTCATCTAAAGAAGTCTCATTAAACTTTTAGGTCTTTTTTTGTCTAATTTTATGTGCCTTTCAAGTCTCAGCTTAAAAGGCATTCTCTCGGAATAACAGGATTTATCTTATTTTGCAATATTGCAGAATTGTTTTTGCTATTTTCTAAGGCTACTGTGAATGAATTGTGCTGTGAATGTGTGTGTATTGTGTATCACTTAATTTAATACATTATTTGATAATTTAAAGGAATTTGAAAAACTGTAGAGGTAAATTTTTGAGTCATATTACATTCAACAATTTATTTAGGAACTATCCATTTATTTCTCCAAAATCATAACTTATTGTGACTTAATACTTTCTAATAACTTTGGATTCATATTTTCTTAACCCATTTAGAATTCCCTCTTATGTTTATAGATGACACTAGTCTTGTTGGTGCTCACCAGCCAAGATTTCCAGGAAAACAGCAATAGTCACATGACAGACATTATGGGGAAATATGGAACATCTTAGTAAGAGGATGCTAGCAGGTGTTTAATGTAGGATTTGTGGTTGTGTTAGATGCTCTGGGGGAGGGTTCAGTAAATTAGATTACCTTTTAGAATTGAATGCTGTTAGGAAGTCTTGGTAATTCTATTAAGTAATGTCTAAAAAATAATTACACCAGGTGGAGTTAAGCATGAAAGGAAGATATTGCAGCACGGGTTCAGGCTTTTGTGGTTAGGGGCAGAGACTGAACTCAACTCCACTGAAGCAAAAGGCAGGAGAATTTTTAAGTGCTGGGGTGGCCTAATTGAAAAGTACTAGTGGACATGGGGCAGGTGATTGCTCAAAGTGATGAGGTCATCTATGTTTGTTAATTGGTGTTTATTGAGGAGTTCAGCTCCTACCCCACCATGAAGTGGGTAATAGGGGAGCTATCTTTGTTGGTGATTATATTTCAAAGAAGAATGCTCCCAGCCTCTTAAGAGAGACATTCCTGGCTTGTAAAACTGTCAAGAGACTGGGAGAAGATTTACATCTCAAAGGAGCAGAGACAGAATTTGCAGTGACAAGTTTTCTTAAAGTAAATCCTCAGAAAAGTGAGGTCAGGGTCCTGTTGTCAGGAAGGAAGCAACTAAAGTTTGGTCAAGCTGAGGGGAACATTAAGGCCCTCTTGGTTACTACCTTGACCATCCTTTTCTAAAGACTGGAAACAGAGTGAGGCTAAAAGTGTAATTGAAAAAGAAGTAGCAGTCACTTGTGGTGGCCTGGAAAGGGGGCTCTTTGGTCTTTCTGGTTGCTTGCACGGTGTCGTTTTTTGTGCTCCGCAGTGATTACAGAGAAACTTTGTTTCTTCTTTCTTTCCATCAGGATCGTAGGGTAATTTCATCTGATTTTGGGAGTTTGTGAAATTATTTATGTTCAGCAGAACACTATGGCCTAACAGTTAATGCAATGTCAGCTATGAGTTGACAGCTGTCAGGGCGGTTTATTGCTGTCTGTACCTTGATATTTTTGTGTTTACTTTTACTTTTGGAAGGAAGAGAGGCATGTTTTTGTAGATGGGTGAAAAGAATATATTTTTCATTTTTTTCTATATTTTGTATAGATTATCTGTCAGCAGAAGGTGTTTTTAATCTCTGCTATTAAAACCAAATAGGATGAAGGTTTGATGAATCTCCCCTTTAAAAATTATATGGTTTAGAGTGAAGTGACTGACAATTTTATTTCTATTCTTAATATTTTCTCATTTGCTGACTTGTTTAAATTGCTTTTATAATTTAATATTATCATCAATGGTGCACATTTTCCTAGAAAACAGAGTAATACAATAATTGGAAAAAACCTCATATATAGTTATAATTCTTACATCATTTCAAATGATGCGATAATCTTTGCCTCTCCTTTTTACTTATGTTAGTCACATATATTTTAAATAAGTAAACTTAACCCCAGATCAGAAATTTCTTAATATTTTATCATTCTATCATTCAGGGAATTGAGGGATACAACTCAGTGAGTGATTATTTTTTTATAACCTATTAAAATAATACTATCTTGTTAAGGAAAAAGAAGGTATATACTGCATATATTTTGGTTGGCTTGAATATATGATGTGTGTCAGGTAATGACTCCGGCAATCAATGTATTTATACAGTTAAATCCAATAAACATTTCTGTCCTAACTAGGATTTCTGAAACATTGATTATAATACTAAAGTTTACAACTTCCTTAGCAGTAATTATGATAAAAGTGAATACAAAATAAGGTCTCAACTCTCAGTTTTTAAGGAGTGTCCTCTTCTCTTCTCATGGCTTTAAAATCAGATGTAACCAGTCAACCCTCCTCAATTCCAGACCATGGATATGCTAGTTTCTCAGCATCTCTATTTGGATAACTGATAGATATCTCAAAGTGATTATGCCTATCAATATAATAGATGCCTGATTTTCATTACCCTCAGTCTTCACCTCTTGTAGATTTATCTAAGTTTATAGCAGTTCTAGTTTTCTAGTCACTTGGGCAAAAAATTGGGTCATCCTTGATACTATCTTTGGATCCCAATCTCTTACTAATTAGTCATCACTTCCAAATTGCTATATCTTCAAATTATATCTAGAATTTAATGAAAGCTTACCACTACCAGATGCTGAGGGCACCATCATCTCTTTCCCCCAACTGATGAAGTCTCCCAATGGTCCAACTGGATCCTGCCTCGTTGGCACTTTGATGATGGAGAAGCCAGCATGGGCTGCATCTCACTACATTTCTGTTTAATCTTTCCAGTGGTTGCCAGCTTCCCTTAGTATAAAAGCCAAAATCAGAAGGCCTCACATGATCTGGATCTGGATAACATTACCTTTTTGGCCTTCCCATTGTTCTTGCTACGATTATATGCCTGGATGAAGATCTTTGTCCAGCCTGTTTTCCCTTCCCAGATTTTTTCTCCAAGATACCCTCAAGTCTTGCTCCTTCACTTCATTGAATTCTTCACTAAATGTTACCTTCTCAGTGACACCTTCCTTGGAAACTTTATTTAAAGTTCAATCCCTTCCTGGACACTGGACTCTCCGTCAATTCTCTTTGCTTTATTTCTCTCCAAAATATTTATTGCCCTCTAACATTTTATAAAATTTAAGAATTTGATTTATCTTTCTTCTTCCCCTAGAATTAAATTCCACAAGGGGAGAAATTCTGAATTTGTGTGTGTGTGTGTGTGTGTGCATGGCTGGATCACCAACCCAACAACAGAATTGGGTACATAATACCTATATATAAAAAAGGGGTTATGTATGATTCTTGAAAACCTCTGTAGAATATTCTTTAGGTAGGTTATATTAATCAGGATAAAAAATTCATTAGGTATCATTCTATCCTTCTGGATAGGATAAACTGTGCACCACTGAAAAACAATCCAAGAATCTCAGTGGGATACAGCTATAGTGGTTGATTACTAGCTTATGAACACACATCCATAATGAGTCAGTATGATTCTGTCCACATCACCTTCATCCAGGATGCCAAACAGTTTTTTTTTTCTTTTTGTAGAATTTTACTCTTCTTAATGGAAGAAAGAAAAGAAATCTTGGCTAACCTAGTGCTAACTCCTAAAACTTCTGTTTGAAAGAATCACTTTTTGTTTATATTTCAATGTCAAGGTAGGTCATATGATCATATGAGGTCCTCAGGGTGGGAGAGTATAATTCTCTCACTAGAATAAGTAGAAACAATTATGAACTATGATACTGTGGCTTATAATAGTATATTTAAATCATAATAAAAAGGACCTAGTCATATTATTTAACTAATTTAGTTATTGTATTTCTTATTTTATACTTTCTAAATTTGGAGTGTGCCTTGTTATTTTCTTTCTTTTACAGTTTTTGGGTATATGAAATATAGTTTTATGCTTTCATCTTCTCTGTTGTTTTGATAATTAGAGATAAGCTATAAATCTTTTTATTTCTTTCTCTAAATGATAAAGAATATTAATTTTGGTGTACAGATTTTAACTCACTATTGCAAACTTTAATCCTTCCCTTATGAATGAAAAAATGTATACAGTTGTCTTCATCCATTTGGGTGGCTATTAAAAAACAAACAAACAATAACACCAACAACTACCATCCCAGATTGGGTGGCTTCTGGATAGAAGAAATATATTTCTCACTGTTCTGGAGCCTGAGAAGTCCAAGATCAGGGTGCTGGCAGATTCAATATTTGGTTCTTAGATGCCTGTCTTTTCACTGTGTTCTCTCATGGCAGAAATGGGGAAGGAACTCTTTCAGGACTCTTATAAGAGCACTAATCCCCTTCATGAGGGCTCTACTCTCATGACCTAACCAGGCTCCACAGGCTCGACCTTTCAATACTATCATATTGGGGTTTAGGGTTTCAAAATATGAGTTTGGGGGTAGGAGGGACACAATACATAGCACTCCATTGTGAGCCACTCCACTCCAAAATTCATGTCTTCATGTCCTTCTCTCTTGCAAAATACCCCAGTAGTCACAAAGTCTTCACTTATTCCAGAATCAACAAAAGTCTAAGTCCAAATTGTTATTTCTCTATCATCTAAATCGTATATGGGTGAAACTGAGGGTATATTTCATTTTGAGGCAAACTACTTTCCTCTAGCTGTGATCCTGTGAAATCAAACATGGTATGCATAATTGGACAGTTATGGGATAGAGACTCTCATTCCAAAAGATAGAAATAGGTCCTGAGCAAGTCTAAAACTAATTGGCTCCACCCCCATTTTCTACCCAATTTTCTACCAAAGGGCCTACCTCCTAATACCATAATTTGGGGAGTTAGTATTTCAAGATATGAATTTTAGGGGGAGAAAAATATTGGATCCATAGCAATAGTTATTAGAAAGTTTGTTGCTATTCAGACAGTTTAGCTGATTCACTTATTCCCAAGTAGATCATTGGTGCAATGGTAATAAAAAGAATATGATGGATTTGAGATACAAGAGGGAAAACATATGGGACATAAATATTGAATAGGTGTTTTAGAAACAGACAAGGAAGTTGAGTATTATGTTGAGATTCATGGCTTGGAATTTTTGTGCTCAAAGTAACTTCAATCAGAATTGAAGAAGTCCTTTTGGGATTCATTGGCTAAGGGAATCTTGTTTCACAGCTGTCTGGACAATATTTCTTTTTCACTGTTTTCTTGAATTAGATAAAGCTCAAACTTTCTGTCATCATGCATTTCTTTATATGGGAAACAGAGCCACAAGGAAGACCATTTAAATGCACAGGCTTTTGAATCTTCCAGTTCTGAGCCAAGTGGCTCAGCCCCTTGGAGTAATCCTGGATAAATTACTTAGCTTCTCTCAGCTTCAGTTTTCTCTCTCTGTAATTAGGATATCATTACAATCTATGTGTAACTTTAATGGATTACTGCATGCAAAATGCCTCACACAGTCCCTAGAACATAATAAGCCTTCCATAAATATTTTGTTTTTATTATCCAACCTAAACACTTTAAACCTTCTTATTGTTTTTCATTATTTGTTTTCGCTGAACTCTGAGATCTTGAAATTCATATGATATAGAGGACAACCAATGTGAAAATTTACGTGGGAACTGAATGCTGTGAGTACATACTGAGGGGAAAGGAAGCAACGTTTCAGCAGTATACTGAGACTAGGAAAGATTATGGAATTTTAGAATACAGACCGAATTGAAATTATTTGAGGGGGTTTATTTTCCGTTCAACAAACAATGTAAATTTGCTCAAGAAATGCATCTATTGACAAAGGCAGTGAAAAAAAAAATCTGTGAATTCATGACTTACTACCCAGGAGGTAACAGAATTTTGCTGACAAAATCATGTAAATGTCGCAAACCAGTTTAGAGTCTTAGGGCTACTGAAAGAGTTCTCTTTCCTGAGAGTGGAGTAGTTACTGGTCACATTTTTGACAAAAATGATACTATTAACCACCTGGGAGATATAGAAGGATTTGTGAATTTAGTTCTCATTGAAATAGATAACATTTTATGTGGAAAGAAATATGTATATAGCAAACAACTGGAAATTGAATATTGGGTTAAAAAGGAAAATTATAAAAAAAAAGGAAAATTATTTTCATTATAAAATTGAGAGTTATTGACTAGATATGATACTTAGGGCTACTGAAACACTGAGGTCAACTACTGAAAACTATTTTTTTTAAAGCAAATGCTCAAGGTACAAACTTAGAATGTTTTATCAATGATGGTGACTCTCTGGAGTTGTGTTGCAAAGAAAGAATGAAATTAGGAATATGTACTGTTGCCAAGAGAGAAGAGACCTTTAAAAAAGGAAAGTATGAAATGTGGAGAGATGTCAAATAGGAACTGAGCTTAAAAGATCCAGATTTATCTGGCTTTAGTATTAGATAGGTAATGATCTTTCAGAAGAATTAAATTTTAGTATATTAAACAAAAAAAAAAACATGGATTATGAAGTCCTTTAGCCAAAAAATAGAGTAATCAGAAAATAAAGGTGGCAAATATAGATTACTCTTGAAAATTTTGATAATAGCAGGAGACAGGGACCTTCATTTTCTTTTTTTTTTTTTAAGATTTTATTTATTTATTCATAAACACAGAGGGAGAGGCAGAGACACAGGCAGAGGGAGAGGGAGAAGCATGCTCCATGCAGGGAGCCTGATGTGGGACTCGATCCCAGGTCTCCAGGATCACACCCTAGGCTACAGGCGGCGCCAAACCGCTGCGCCACCAGGGCTCCCTGGGACCTTCATTTTCTGACTTATTTCACAGACTATTATTCAGTCATACTACTGAAAATAACAAACTAGATAAAAGTCTTAAATAAAAATTATCAAGCTTTGAGGAAATTCCAATTAGAAATCTATAATAATTACATGCAAAAATTTGTAAAGTTTAAAAAAGAATACATTTAAAAATACAAATGGAGATTATATACAGTGTCCACTTATTAGAAAACATTTTGAGATGTCAGCTTTCCCCATTGATAGAATAATTGAAAATTCATTCCAAATATCATCACAACAGGTTAGGAAACAAAGATTCATCATTATTTTATTAGAAAAAGTATGAAAATCACAAGGAGTTACTATTATGCATCATTAAATGTACAGTAGACAGGTAAGTATGTGAAATAAAGGAAATCTAATCCATTGTGTTGAAAATGCAACTTATTCTAGCAAGTTTGATAAACTGTTTTCATTAGCTACTTAAAAATGTCCATCCTTTAAGCAGCAAACAAACTCTAGTGTACATATGCTGGAGAAACTCTTGAGTGTATGCCCCAGGAGAAATTTAGCAGAATGTTTGTAGCAGCTGTTTTGGTAGTTACAAGGAGAGAAGAAAAAACCCAGAAATAATCCACAAGTAAATTAATGATAGACTCAGGACTGGCTTCATGGGCATGTGATCTATGCAGTCTAATAGGGCCCATACCTAAAATATCCCTATGCTTGGTCTAATGCTCTGCTGTCCATATCTTAAACTTCTTAATACTTTTTGAACTAGGAGCTTCACATTTTCAGTTTGAATTGAGCCTCAAAGATTATATCACCAGTCCTGGACAGAACTGAAAAATAAGTCATCTGTTTACACAGTGGAATATTATTGCAGTGAACATGAGTGAACTGCTGCATCATGTAGCAACTTGGTGATAGGCCACAAATTAATATATCCATGGTGACTCCACTTCAACAAATTTGAAACGCAGGAAAATACAATTACCTTTGTTTAGGGATGTACTAGTGGATAAAGAAACTGTATTTGTAAAAAGCAAGAGAAATTTATCAGATAAGTCAGTATCTTGTAAGAAATAGAGAGGGATATGTGATCTACACAGGAGTCTTCTGCAGTCTTGGGACTATATTCTTTTTATCCAAGGTTGTGGTTAAATAGGTTCTTATTGATTCTCTGCACATGATTTATGCTCTCTCCTTCATGTATGATTTAGTATCCCCCCAAGAAAACATTCAAAATGGAAGTAAAATATGGGTTGACTAGAATTAAATGACATCTGTCCATGAATTTGAACAGTGACCCTAGATCTTCTCTGTATTTGGGTGAAAGGGAAGTTGAGTGAGAGGAAATGAAAGTGCCAAATGGAAGATTGAAGAGGCTCATTGAAGTTTTACACAGATGTCCAAGTGATTCTCCAGAGCTGAGTTCTTCCATTAGTATCTTTTAAATGATGGATTAGGAAATTATTTATAGCTGCAGTTTGAGGAGAAACAATGTTAAAGGAACTTTTTAGTTTTGCTTAGTTTTTCAAAATGGAGAATTTCAGCAAACTTTAGGCAAAGAACAAGAGGCTCTAACAAAGCCAGTATGAATCACGTTTGCCAATATGCCTTGAGCTAGTCCTTGTGGACTTTATTTTTTCCTCTTGCAATGGGCCAGAGATTTCCTCTGCTACTAATGAGGCTAACATTGCTAAAGTTGTCCAACTAATGAAATGTTTGACAACATTCTAGGAGAATGAGCATGGAATAGGAGTTAAACATCACGGGCTGTTACCAGCTCTAGGACCCAGAATTAGATTCCCCACCATGCCTCAGATTCTCCCAGGGTGGAGCTATTTGCCTGCAAATCATGTCCTAGTCACCGGGCACATAATAATAATAATAATAAATGTAATCCAGAGACTCCCAATGTGTCACTATCTCAGGAGAGGAAGTTAAACAGTTTACGGCTGTATTCAGTTTCTCATGCCACAAGGGTCTTGTTTATTGTACTGGCTAAATAGGTCTGAAAACTTTGGGGCTATATAAATAAGGACTATTTTGATGCAGACTACTGCTTATCATTGGAGCTACAGGGTCCATATGACTAAGCTGCCTCCATCCATCCTAAGTTCCTGCAGTTGGTGGTAGCACCAACATCCCATTACCAGTTCTCCAGCAGCTTTTTTTCCTAGAGCACTCACTATTTGGTAACTGACCAAAGGGTAAGGCTGTTGAAGATGATCTGGTTTTAAAAGGGGACGATCCATAAATTGAATTCACTAGTGGAATTTCATTAATGGCAATATTTTCTTCTTCCAGGGAAAAGCAAGCCACTAATTAAAAACAACATATTGTAACTGCTCCTCCTAGAATACTCTACTGGTAAATTGTGCTACTCTGGTGTCGGATAAATCGTTGTTTTCCTCTAAAAGCTGCCACACAGTTTTCAGGATTATCCCTTGAAAGTTAGGTTTGCATTTATCTGACAGTGGCATTTATAATATGTGAACACCTTGAGCAAAACTTTCTGTCTGCCAGCTTAGTAATTTACCTTTTATAAACTTAGTTTCACATCAGATAGTCTAATGCATTTGGCCATTCATTATAGAATCCTGTCCAGAGGCATATTCTTTTCTGGACTGTGTCAAGCATCTCAGCAATCTTATTTTAACCTGAAAACACTACTCCAATACATTATAACATAAAATGATTTGGAGGGTGTCAAGACCACTTCTGCCGCTAAATAGCTTCCCTTCCCAACTCAGTCTAAAGCACTCATCTTTCAAAGTCTCACTATAGGACTTAAAACAGAAGTAAGTACATTTCCTGGAAGGTCACCTTATAAACAAACTTACTCTAAATAGCTGCAGATAGGTTTCTTTTTGGCACTCCAGATGTTCCATTTGGATTCTAACAAGGATGATTATACTCAACCACGTAATAATTAGTGTTTCAAACTAAATGGACATTTTTTTTTTAGCAAGGTGCTTGCCAGAAAACCAGTGTTCTGCTACTGAGACTGAACTTCCTTAAATAAGAAGGGGTGAGAGAGGATATAGTCTTATGGTAAGGATCCGTGTCCCTGAAGGATAATGTCATTAAACAGGAGCTATTAAAAAAAATGAAGAAGAATGTCTTGTTTCCATAACTTAGCAATGCAATCAACTCCTGAAATCATTGAGCAAAAGAGAGAGAGAGAGAGAGAGAGAGAGAGAGAGAAGAAAGATTGTTAGTTTAACATTTAGCTAGCTATCCCTGTCTTATGAAATTACTTCAAAGAAGATATTAAGGTGACCGTACGTATCACATTTTAGAAATTTCATTGTACAACGGGTAAAATAATGAGACATAAACATGTATCACATTGCTATGAATCACTCAAAAGCTCTATGACAACTTTTGATATTTCTTAATACTCTATTTTTCTCGAACTTGCAGTTTTAGGTTTAGTTATAGATCTGTGATAAAGATAGCTCCAGCAATTTGCCATTTTGATCTGCCGAGGCTCCTTCTATTTTACCAATGACGGAATTCCTCTTTCCTGTAAGAGGTTAATTCTGTCTGTTTGCAGGTAGCAAAATCTACTCTTCTGGCTTCAGGTTTGGTTATGAGAGTCAGTTCAGTCTAATCGGAAAACCTAATTCACAGGATCAATGTAATTGATTCAGGAGTGAGAGCATTACTCGTGTGGGACCATCAAGGGCTTGTCTGAGACTTTTCAAGGCTGTTGGGGAAGGTTTGCTTCAGATGTTGTTAATTCCCTGGAAAATAAGCCATCAGCCAAAAAAGATGATGTTTTTTGAATTTCTCTTATTGTGTATATATCCCCCCCCCCCAAAAAAAATCCTTTTCATCACCTAAACAGAACACATAATCATTGGGCAATAACTCACCCAATCTCCTCTCCTCATGCCCCCTGGTAACCTTTAATCTATTTTCTGTCTCTGTGAATTAGCCTCTATTATATATTTCTTATAAGTAGAATCACCTAACGTTTGTCCTTTTGTATCTTATACTGAACATATGTTTTCAAAGTACTTTATATATCAGAATTAGTGAACGATATTCCCTTGTATGTATATACAACATTTTGCTTTTTCCTTTAGCTGTTGATGGACATTTGAGTTAGTTTATACTTTTGGCTGCTGTGCAGTGCTGTTTCTTAGCATTTGAAGTTTCTTAAGCTTTTCAAACCCCACACTGCTTTCCACAGCTGCTGTGCCATTTTAAATTCCCACTGTTAGTGTACAATAATGTGTATATGTTTGTAATTGTTATATCTTCTTGATGAGTTCATCCTTTTATCAATGTATAATGATTTTTTTTGTCTCTTGTAGTAGATTTTGACTTAAAGTTTACTTTGTTTAATACTAATCTAGCCATTCCAGCTCTCATTTGGTTACTGTTTGCATATAATATTTTTTCCATCCTTTCATTTTCAATCTGTGTCTTTCAAGCTAAACTGAGTCTCCTGTAGACTATATATGGTTGTTTTTTGGTTTTTGAATCCATTATACAAATCTCTAAATTTTTTTTAAAAAAGGATTATTTATTTGAGAGAGAGAGAAAGAAAGAGAGTGAGGTGGGGGGGAAGGGAGATGGAGAGAGAGAGAGAGAATCTCAAGCAGACTCCCTGTGGGGCTTGATCTTATGACCCTGAGATCATGTCTTGAGCTGAAATCGAGTCAAATGCTCAACTGATTGAGTCACCCAGCTGCCCCAACTGATCTCTGCCTTTTTATTGGAGAATGTAGTTTATTTGCATTCAAAGTAAGGACTAATAAGAAAGGACTTATTACTGCTATTTTGCTATTTGTTTTCTGCATGTTCGTCATTCATAATTTTTTGTTCTTCATGTCCTTCATTACTGCCTTCTGTCATGTTTAGCTAATATTTTAAAAAGATTTATTTACTTACTTGAGAGACAGAGAGTGCAAGGGGAGAGGCAAAGGGAGAGGGAAGGAGAGAATCTAAAGTAGATTCCTCACTGACTGTGGAGCCCCATATGGGGCTCAATCCCTCCCCCACTGAGATCATGATCTGAGCCGAAATCAAGAGTCAGATGCCTAACTGAACTACCCAGGCGCCCCAGATGATTTTTTTTTAATGAGCCATTTTGTTACCCTTCTCTTTTTTTACTGCATAGTTCTTAGATATTTTCTTTGTGATCACCATGGGAATCATATTTAACATCTTAAACTTATAACAATCTGGTTCAAATTGATACCAACTTCAATAGCATACAAAACTCTGCCCCTATGCAGCTCTGATCCACCCCACCTTTATGTTGTCATTGCCACAAGTTACATCTTTACCTATTATGTGTATAATAACTTAAATATATAATCGTTCATTTGTCTTCTAAATTCTATAAGAAATAAAGTGTAGTTACAAACCAAGTCTATAGTAATACTAGGTTACATTTATGCCCGTATTTACCTTTAGTAGAGATCTTTATTTCCTCATATGGCTTTGAGCTCCTCTCTAGTGTCCTTTTATTTCAATCTGGAGGACTCCCTTTAGCATTTCCTGTAGGACATGTTTAGTGGTAACAGACTACCTCATTTTTATTTATCTGAGAATATCTTAATTTCTCCTTCATTTTGATGGACAGTTTTGACAGCTACAGAATTCTTTGTTCACAGGACTTTTAATATGTCATCCCATTGCCTTATGGTCTCCATGGTATGATAAATCAATTGTTAATTTTCTGAGGATCATCTATATAAAACACTAGCATTACCTTTATTTTTAAAAATATATTTAATGTAGGATTAAACATTTTGTGGCAGTATTAAATGAACAAGGGGTAGTGGAAGGGGAGGTGGGTGGGGGGATAGGGTGACTGGGTGATAGGCACTGAGGAGGGTACTTGATGGGATGAGCACTGGGTGTTATACTATATATTGGCAAATCGAACTTCCATAAAAATAATACATATTAAAAAAAGAAAGATTCAGAAAAGGAACTTAAAAAAGTTGAAAATATTCTGGAGCTAATAGAAATTTTTGCTTATGTATATATTTTTTATTACTTTGCTTTTACTTTCAGAACACCTAAGTTATAGGGATGTTAAGGAAGGTCTCAAATGTTCTCAATTTGGAAGGACTACACCTTCACAACTATTCCACCCTTTCGTGCCCTGTGTAGGACTGGTAGGCCAGCTAAGTCAGAAGTTCTACCCTATGCTTTTTCAAAAATGCCCTTTTGTCTTGATTTGTTTAATTATTTGTCATAAGACCTTACTGCCAAGATCTAAGAGTTGAATCAAGGAAAGTGACAAAGAATTGTTTATTTTAGTTTTATGAATATTGATACATGTCTGCAACAGATGTGGATGCTAAAAGTTATTATTTTTAAATATTTTATTTATTCACGAGAGAGAGTGAGAGGCAGAGACATAGGCAGGGAGAAGCAGGCTCCTCAGGGGAGCCCCATGTGGGACTCAATCCCAGAACCCCAGGATCATGACCTGAGCTAAAGATGGATGCTTAACCACTGAGCCACCCAGGTGCCCAAAAGTTATTATTTCTAAGCAAAATTTAATTTTGGCACTTTAAATTAGAAAAGTTTATTGAATATAGCCTTTATTAAACATATAATAATGGTATAAATACATAAAATATATAATTATATGTATACATATAACATATTATGATGATATAATAACATAATTGTAACACTATAATAATTATACTCATTATTTTATTATACATAAAGCAGAAAATGTTTCTCTATTTTCAGTTAATTTCTATTGAATTGTGCTATATATATATCAAAGAGATTACATTATATTTTCCACATCTACTCACAATTCAAATCATTTATTGAATCCAAATATTTATTTAATGCCTGTTGAGCCACTCCCTGAGGCCTGTTTGCACTCAGACCCATTCTTCTTTGTTATGCATCCCAGATTGGTTGTGCATAATTGAAAAGGCTCTGTTTTCTTGTGGGAGCTGACTCATCAGGACAATGTTTCCCAGGTTCCTGGATAAGTTTTCTTCTCTTTGAGTGGGTCAGCATGTGACATTGGAAGGAAGATGGGAAGATTCTAGAATATTCCTCCCCCATCCTTTTTTTTCCATCAAGATCTCCATGGCTCATGATGGGCCAAGTTCCAGCATCTGTCAGGTCTTCCTGTCACCTAAACTCCAACCTATAGATAGCATTGCTGAATTTTAGAGTAGCATCTGTTGAAGAAATGTAGGAGAAAGCCTGCTTGGGATCAATAACTGAGAGGATGAGATGAGAACTGAAAAGAGAGAGCATAGACAACTCTTAGGGGAAGTTTTATCTTTTTTTTAAAACTTATTTATTTATTTACTTATTTATTTGGATGGGGAGGGTCAGAAGGAGAGAGAATCTCAAGCAGACTCCCCACTGACCATGGAGTCTGACTTGGGACTCAGCCTCAGGACCTTAAGATCATGACCTGAGCCAAAATCAAGAGTTGGAGGCCTAACTGCCTGAGTCCCAATTAAGGTGAATTTTGATAAGATGGAGGGACAGAAGTTGAGTAGTAGCTGTCATGGGGTATGAAACCAAGTGAAAAAGATGGGAGAAAAAAAATAGATTTCATTTTGATAGGGATGATCCAATATAGAGTGAAAAATAAAAGAACTTCCCAGAAAGAAAGGAGAGGTGCTAGAAAAAAAATATCCATGATTATGTGAGTTTTAGAAGGGCTCTATTGCAAAAATGAGATTAGTCAGCCCAAGGGCATGAAAAATTTATCTAGACACTGAAATATCAGGTGGGAATACAGAGTATATGAGTATTTATGTGGACAGTTGAGTTGACAAAGCAAGGAATTTTTTATTGACTTTTTTCCCTCTCAGTGCAAAATTATAGTTAAATAAAATATATATATTTAAAAATCTAGTATAATTTATAGTATTATACCTTCCCATATTTTAGGATTAATATGTTTTAGGAAATCTCTAGATAGAGTCTGAATACAGCTATGCAAAATTTGTTTCAGATAATTAAGCAGATAGTAAATAGAAAGATTTGTATGTATATATATGTTATATATATATGTATTTATTCATATATATGTACCAGTATATATATCTCACAAATATCTACATTTGAAATATATATGTCACAAATGACCTGACATACTTATATCATCTAATTTCACAATATATTAATCAAGTCAGAGTATGTAATTAATATACCAGAAAATAAAACAGAAGTAATAAAAATAAAAATTAAGAATTTTGAAGAGCAACAATTATTAAAAATATCTTTATTTGCTTTTTAAAACGAATTGAAGAGCTTATATGTTTAATTAATTAAAGATGCTACTTCATTTGTATCTCATCAGAAAAAATATTACTAGTTCCAGTATTTCCTTAAAATTGGCAGGTGGGAGCAGCTAATGTTAATTATCTTCATATATTTTGAAATAACTCACAAATTTAAATGTTGAAAATATTATTTTTGTATTTTGAGTAAGCAACTTTACTTTTTTCACCATTCATAGTAAATGCATTTCTTACTTTGTCAATTGCTTTATAGTATATTGTAGTGATTTTATTTCTTGTTTTTTATCATTATTTTGTAACAATCATTAGATTCATGTGAAAATTTCAATCTAGCTAATTTGGAAAGTAGAATGAATGCTTTTAACCAAACTAATTGGTTATTCAAGGAGAATCTTTGAAAGTTTCCAGAGAAGAAATCAGATGTCATGACCATTAGCTATTAGACACTAACTCCAATGCTTAGCAGTAGTCCAAAGCAAAGCATTTTCTGATATATAATGGAGGCATTGTCTGAAATATTGATAATTGGTTTACATTAAATGTTCTTGAAAATGTCAAAATATTTATATCTATTTACATATGAAATTTTGTTTACATACCTATCACATAGTTACATGTGTTTGTGCATGAGTACAAATGTGCAGGCACACACACACATATACACACACATACCCATCCACAGAGCCCCGAGGTTTAAATGCTGTACAGATGGGCACCCTGACTTGTGTGTGAAGCCTTGATTTGTAAAATTTTTGCTTGATGCATGTTCAGAACTCTGGACAGTATAATAGCATAATTACTGCTTGGAAATAATTCTCAGTATATTAGCAGAATGAATAAATAATTGAATTTAGAGCAAGATATAGAGACAAGATATGTAGGGCTTCAGATGGCATGTACCAAACAGAAGAAAATTTTGAGAATCTGGTAATAGTGAAAGTAAGTTTAAGGTTCACATATAAGGTCAATGGATTTTGACCAATAAATACCCTGGACACCTAGTAGGGAAGGACATGATCATAGAAACATATTGTAAGTTGATTTGTTCTAAATCCTATAACTTAGAAAAACTACCCACTTGCCTTTATAATGCACCAGGAAATCAGAAAAGACAAACCCGAAGACTGAGCCTTGATGATGGATTTCTTCCTGGATTTACTCTTTTTTCTTGGACTTTTTCTACCCTGGCTAATAACTAACAAAATAAAGGCTAGAGCAATCAAGAGGCCCTTTTCCCGCCTCCATTTATGATAGAAAATAAAAGTTTATCAACATGCAATGTCTTTTCATACAATGATGAATATATGCTAGCACAAAGTTTAAAAAATAATATGCAAGCAATTATGTTTAACTTACTAGGCTTGTAATTGAATTTTAGGATAATCCTTTTGTGTATATAGCATGATATTTGGATATTATGTTATTAGTAATTACATAACAGGCTATGATGAGTAAATGTAAATAAATGACTTTTGAATTTTGTGCAAGTCATTAAAACGGAGATAGTCTATACATTATATGAGTAACTTAGTCATCTAAAAACTTTATGGCTTAACATAAAAACCTAATTTGTTGTGTATTATTTTAGCAGGAAACCACAGTTGTTAGTATAATTCCATAATATATCCTGGAAATAGTTTTCTTGCTTGTGATAATATATGAGCTTGACTGTCTATTTAATCAATTATAATTGTACTTTATTATACATATATTTTTCTTTTCCCCAGGAGATTTCGCTTGTCAAATTATAACAGATGTATGCTCTGTGACTTACCAATAAAAACTTTATGTGAATATATTACAAATATGATAGTTAAGTTTTTCTCTTAATGAGCTAGAAATAAGAATATTACCTAAATAGTGTATTTCTATGTTTTAGTTTCTTAAATTACCCACCAATATGAAAGAAAATGAATAGGAAGGAGTAATACTGAAATTGTTCTTTTCTATTTCAGACTTATAATAATTCATGCATTTATGTGCACAATCTCTGGAATTCTGGCCATTAACATGTGAATTTTTAAAAATAAATGCATTGCATTAAAGTTGTTCTCTTCCTTTTCTGAGTAATTGTAATAACGGCCGGGACCTAGAGTTTGCTATGTATGTGTTAGTTACTTACGTAGCACTGTAAACTACATTTACAGTTTAATCCTCATAACTCTTCGAGCTGCTTAGTATAGATTGTGAGCATACCAGCAGTCTTTGTCACAAGCATATGAAGCCTACTGGCAAGGAAATGAGAGAACTATCCAAAAAAAATCTGATATCCTTGATTCAACAACTTTTGAGAAAGTGAGTCATGCCAATCATCTTATGAGTGAGCTTGAAATTGTCTTTTTCCAAGGTTGAGACTTTAAATGAGACCCCAGCCCTGACCAACATTTGCATCATAGATTTGTGACAGATTCGGAAGTGAAGGGCCCACCTAAGCTGTGTCCAGGTTCTTGACCTACAGAAACTTGAGGATAAAAATATACCTTGTTTTAGGCCACTTAGTTCTGGGGTAACATTTTTATAGCAATAATAAATAATATATAAATCAAGCCTGATATTATGTGGGAGGTAAGTACACAAGGGCATGGGTAATGGACGTGGGAAATACTGGGGGTCATCTTGATGGTTGACTGCTGCAGTTTGCCCTCTGTTCCTTAATTATTAATAATCACTCCTATATGCAAAATAAACTCCTTCTCTCCCAAGGTCTCCCAAAACCTCCAAGGCCTCTATTATAGCAGCAGCTCAAAATCCAGAACCTTGTCATCCAAATTAAGACCAGGTATACATGAGACTTCTTGAATACAATTCCCCAAGTTCAACTCCATGAATATTCTCTCCTCACTTAATAAACTGTTGAGATAAGTAATCTAACACCTGCACATCCAACATGCAATAGAAGGACAGAAACAGGGTCACTAATATACAGATTTTTGTTCATAAAAGGGGAAAACAGACTGCATAGAGGAGTCACTAGTCCATCACAATTCTGAAATTCAGTTGAGTCAGTGTTGGAATATCCTTGATTAGGTCTTCAGCCCTTTGAATAATTAATTCTCCATGATTCAAGACTCTGCCTTCTTTTTGAGATCTTAGTTCCACTCTGATTCAACCTTCCTTTTTTTTCATAATAGCATGCGTTTGCAACTAACGAATATTCTTAGTGGCTTCCTGCTGATAGAATTTGGAGAGTTCAAATCTGCTTTTATTTTGTACTGTCTCTCTATTTCAGCATCTAAGCTGATGATGTTCCTGTAAATGAATATATATATATATACACACACACATATTTTTGTATATAAGTATGCTGGACTATATATATATATATATATATATATATATATATATATATATATATATTAGTATGCTGGGCTTCTGTGAATCTTGTTACAATTAACTCCATTAGACAAGGTTATTCAACTTTAATACTATTAGTGTTGGTATGGGGCTTGATATTTTTTTGTTGTGTTTGTAGGACAGTCATGTATATAACAAGGTGTTTGGCAGTGTACTGGCCTCACCCACTGGATACCACTAGGGCTTTTCCAAGTTACCTTAAGCCAACAGTTTTTTTTTAAGATTTTTAATTTATTTATTCATAACAGAGAGAGAGAGAGAGAGAGGAGAGAGAGAGAGGCAGAGACACAGGCAGAGGGAGAAGCAGGCTCCATGCAGGCAGCCTGACACGGGACTCGATCCTGGGTCTCTAGGATCACACCCTGGGCTGAAGGTGGCACTAAACCACTGAGCCACCTGGGCTGCCCTAAGCCAAACAATTTTTTGACATAGCCAAAGGTCCCTTATGGGGATGAAGGAGGGGGAGGAATTTCTCCTCCTTAAGAATCATTTGCACTAGACCAAAATTCTTTAAGATCTCTCCTTTTTACCTTGAGTTTCTTCTGAGATGATTTAGGGTCCCTGCCTTTGAACTGCTTATGAGCTTTATCACTGTTATTTGGGATCTGTGAGGCATACCCTTAATCTGTTTAGGGTACCTTTATCTGACTGAATAGTACTTTAGACCATTCTGAGATTTAATGGATTTTATTTTATTTTATTTATTTTTTAAGTGAAAATAGTAAAATGTTTACTTTTTTTAGGAAAAAAAAAGGTGCAGAAGAAGAATTCAAAATGATAGGTGATCACACTTCTGTCTGCCTCTGAACACAGCCAGTGTTGCAAGCTTAATCTGTGGTTAACATTTCTGGTCAATAAACTACCTGCTGCTCTCTCCTACATGACACTAGGAGTCATGTCACAACATGCTTGTAGCGGATAATGGCTTCTCTACTTCTTCTTAGCAGAGAAACAAGACTTGCCTTAGCACCATCCCATCTCCAAAGTACAAAATACAGGTGAAAAGCAAGGCTCTGGACCACTGAGGAGAGACAGGGAGGGAGGTGAGAGGGAAGGAGATGCTTATCTTAGAAGAGAACAGTTCTGACAGAAGTTTAATATCTGAGTTCACTGTTACCTCCTCTTATAGAAAAGTGGTTAGGGAGCATCTATAAAACCAATAGTATCTTGAAGGTAAAATTGCAGAATTTTGCTGCATAACTGGACACAAGAGAAGTGAAAAGATGCAACAGATTTTAACCAGCAGCAACAAAGAAATTTCATTAACAGGTTTTTGTTTGTTTATTTTAGCAATATTCCTTTACGAATTCATTAAGAAACACTGTAATTTAATGTTGCATACGAGGGCAGCCTGGGTGGCTCAGCGGTTTAGCGCTGCCTTCAGCCCAGGGGGTGATCCTGGAGACCTGGGATCGAGTCCCACGTCGGGCTCCCTGCATGGAGCCTGCTTCTCCCTCTGCCTGTGTCTCTGCCCCCCCCTCTCTCTCTCTGTTTCTCATGAATAAATAAATAAAACCTTAAAAAAATAATGTTGCATACAAAATGGAACGAACTTCTTTCACTATAGTGCGGTTCCTTGAAGAGAACCAACCTTTGCAAAGATTTCAGTTCAAGTGTAACCAGTTCACACAGTGGTCACTCCTGCTTTGAGGGGTAGAATCAGTGCTATGTGATATCCTCTTCTTCCAAACAATAATCATGACCCTTTTCCATTTTTTTCATCCAGGATTCTGAAGAATTCCTGTTGGCTCTCAGAGATGTGCCTATTTGCTCTGGGTTGATGAACTAAGCCTGGAATCTCTTCATTAGTTTTAAGTCTCACATTTGAACTGGCACTTTGTTCCACATTTTCTTGGTTCCTGTGGCTGCTATTTTCTGCTCCTCTTCTGCCCCATTTTTCATGTATTTGACCTCTTCCGCGAGTTTGGTCCTACACTCATCCCATTTTCTGGATCCTGTCAATTCTTCCATTATCAACAACTTACTCTAACATAAGATTTTAGAGTCACACCTTGGCATCATCACTGGATCGTATTATCCTCACATTGCTCTGAACATGATCTTTGCTTGGAAGCCATTTTTTAGCTATTTTATAGCATCACTTACTGCTAGGAGAAGTTGAGAAGTTTTTGAAAACTATCAAGTCATACCTCCTTTTTCTCCATTAGTCATTCCTTGAGTTTATGTATCTTCTTTATTTTGCTCCAATAGCAGAAAGAAACCAGGTGGCACACTCACCACTCTGGTTGGGAGTCTTAGCAGTTAGATCATCTGGTCCATTGGACAAATTTTCTACCTAACACAATTTCAGAAGACAGTGTTGATAAACCTTATTCTGTTGCATAACAAAGCTCTTCCTTCTTCCAGTTAACAGTAGTATTACCTTCTTTTACTTGCAGCCATCGCCCACACCTTATCAAAGATCAGAGTGTTTAAGTAACAGCTTCTTCAAGGCACTTCCATCTGTCACTAACACTCTGCAAAGTTCTCTTCTCAGTCCACAGCAGTGCTATAATTTTGGTTTTGTTACAGGAGGTACCTAAATATCACTTACTTATTGCTGGATGACAAAGTACTCCAAACTTAACAGATCAAAACAACAAACATTTATTAAAGTTTCTGTGTGTCCAGTGTTTTGGAAACTGCTTAGCTGGTTGATTCTGGATCAGTCTAGCACGTGGCTGCAATCAGGGCATCAGCTGTTGCTTTAGCCAACAGCCAAAGGCTTGACTGGGTCTGGAGGGTCTACTTCCCACCTCACTTCCATGGCTGTTGGCAAGAGGCTTCAGTTTCTTGCCACTTGTGCCTCTGCATATGACTGCTCACATTATGTCTTCCAACAGAGCATATGATGTGAAAGAAAATGGGTTCAAGGCAGAAGCCACAGTATTTTATAACCTATTTGTTGAAATAGCCTATCACTGCTTCTGCAGTATCCTATTCATCCTGCAGAGCAGTGCTGGGACAGTATGTAGGGAAATTACACAGGGAAATGAATTCCAGCAGGCCGGGATCATTAAGTGCATGGTGGAGGTTTCCCTTAGTAGAGGGGAAAAATGAAATAGGAAAAATATTTAACTCCTAGAGCCTAGAATTAAATAGTATTAAATAAATATTTATTGAAAAAACAGCCACCAGAAATTTTAATTTTTCTTAATACTTTTAAGTAAAATGCTGTTAAATGACATATCCTAATTTTTGCCTTTCAATGACTTAGGTTATTCTTACTACATCGCAGAATAGTAATCATAATAATTTATGAGGCATGATTTCTGTTGTAGAGAATCTGTTATTTATTTTACAAAATCAGTTATTTTGGATATCTTTGCCTTTTCCAAAAATCTTTCTGACATATATTTCATTATATCCCCAGATAGTCTTAACCATTCCTTCTTTCTGGGAACTGAATTTATTTTCTGTGGTCTAGATATTAATCATAAATTATCTGATTCATTTCCATGTATATGTATTTTATCTCTTCAAATATATTAAATTTTTTGACGATACAATGACTTTATACAAGTCGTTATTCATCTTTATATATCCAAAATAATTGAAATCAAGATATCTAAGAGACATCTATACCCCCATGTTCATTACAGCATTATTTACAATAGCTAAGATATAGAAGCAACCTAGATGCCCACTGATAGATGAATAGATAAAGAAAATGTGGTATATACAAACAATGGAATATTATCCAGCCTTAAAAAAAAAAAAGGAAATCCTGCCAAAAATGACAATGTGGATGAACTTGGAGGACATTATGCTAAGTGAAATAAACTGGTCTCTGAAGGACAAATTCTGCATGGTTATATGAGGTATCTAAAATGAAAAACTCATAGACACAGAGAGTAGAGTGGTGGTTGCCAGTGTTTGGGGAGTTACTGCTCAGTGGATATATAGTTTCAGTTACATAAAATCAATATGTTCTAGAGATCTCTTGTACAACATTTTGCCTGTAGTTAACAATGCTATATTGCACACTTAAAAATATGTCAAGAGGTTAATTCTCATATTAAATATTCGTATCTCACACACACCCACTTTGTATAGACATAGAATAGATGGGCAAGTTCTTTGTTCCTATAATCTAGAAATTCAAAATGTGTTTTTTTTTCTTGCAGTATGAAAATATTTGCCTGAATTATTTTATTTATTTATTTATTTATTTATTTATTTATTTATTTATTTATTTATTTTTTGCCTGAATTATTTTAGAAGCCAGCTCCATAAAGAGTTCACATAAAGTGAAGATATTAAAGATAATTTCATGAAGAACCCTAGGATTCTTATTCAAACACTCTTGTATAAAATCAAAGCAAATTTTAATAAATAACTTTGGAGAGTATAGCATAAAAAATTTCCTTAACATCCTCCAAGGAATCAATAACATTTAAAAAAAGAGTTGTTCAACAAAAAAATCTGACCTCCAGTTCTGATGAAATGTCACAAAAGAGTTAAGAAAAATATACTTTATGTAGCACACCTATGTGATTTTTTTAAATCAGATTTCTAGATTTCTACTGATTTACACATTTATACACTTGTAGTAAAATTGTGACTTAACACTTCTTGTCTTCTTATCAATTGCTGATCATAAAGTGTTGCCCATTTTTAGCCAGAGATAGCTATGCTAAACCCTAACTAGGATCAAATAAAAACCAGACAACCTTGAAGGTGGAAGGAACAGAATTCTTTGTAACACAGAACCATGAAAATTGGATTCGACCTAATGGACCAAGAAAACACTTACTAAAAGTGAAATGGTATTGAGATGCTGTCTCAAAGAGATGTTAGATTATTCAGAAGATCCACTGTTTTGGACTAATATCTACACTTTACCAGCTTTCCCCTTCCTTGTTTCTCAAATAAAATTTAGTTTTTCTGTGACCTGTTATTATAAATATAAAATTTGGATAAAAATGATGTTTTAATTTAAATTTGAATAATATAAAATATTGAACCTATAGTTACTTGTACAATACAAAGAAATACATATACGCTCATATATAATATATAATTATATGTTAAATGTGTATCAATTATTGAGAAAAAGAATCTCACTTTTTATTGTTTACCAAGTGAGATGAATTCTACTTCCTCATATATCTGAAAGCAGAACATATCTGTGTCTTTTCCTATCAGTGCACTGAACCTTGAAGCCATAATTCAATAGAAAAGGGGATAAAAATCAATGATGCAGGCATATTATCATGATCATATAACTGCAGAGAAATGAAGGGAAAAAAGTGAATCTTTTCTATTATTTGTAAATAACTCTATTTATTACATATTTTATTTAATCATTTTCCCCAGTAAAATATTTTAGGATTTTTTTTTACTCATAAAAGGTTTTTTAAGGTATATTTTATACTTTACACAATAGTTTCCCTATGGAGTATCATTTAAATGACTCATAAGGCATAAAATAAATGGCTCATAGAAATGATGAAATGCATTTTTGTTCTGTAAGATCAAATTGGTTTGAATAGAATCATGTTAATTAATCCAGTCTCTCTTCATATGGTAAACTCAAACCGAAATTATTAAATCAGTCTACCACACAACTCATTGTACTATATAACATAGTAATGAAATAATTAAAGGGCATCATTTGGTACTGATGATGGACAATTTACAGGGCAAAATACATATAACAATATTTTTACCCGCCCCCTTAATAGCAATGTCAGTAACCCATAAGTGGTGATTTAAGATCTCTGCAGAGGCTCATTCATGAAGAGCAGGAGTAATGTACTAGTAAGAGCTTGCTCTTTTAAAAGAATGGATTAAATGGCAATGCCAATGATTATATCATACTGATTAACTTAAGTGAATATAATGAAGCATGTAGCAAATTATTAATATCCATTTCAAAGGAAGTGGGTTACCCTAGTCTACTTTGATCTCTCTGTGTTCAAAGTGTATTCTGCTAAAAAAAAGTGTGCAGTTTTTAAGATCAAAATAATCATGCATCATGTGGAACAAAACTGAAAAATGTAGAATAAATGTTCGCTGGCTTGTTTATTAAGGTTTCCATGGTAGACAGTTTTCTTCTTCTCCAGCAGTTCTTTCCCACATTTTATCTTATTGAATCATCTTTCCTGTCAGAAGGCACATTTATATACATGAAGTGAATGGACATGGAACATCTTAGCTCTCCATCTCAGCTGTTACAATGGCTGGCACCAATCACTGCACGGCGAATTTGGTCATGGTAGTTAGTAACCACTGTGAAGATTTTTTTAAATTAAGTTTTTAATTTTAATTCCACTATAGTTAATTGTTTTATAAATAGTTTCATGTGCAAAATATAGTGATTCAACAATTCTATACACTGTACCCAGTGCTCATAATGATAACTGTACTCTTAAACCCCTTAAGCTATTTCACCCATCTCACACACATCTTCCCTCTTGAAACCCTCTGTTCTCTGTAGTTAAGAGTCTGTTTCTTGGTTTGCCTTTTTTTTCCTTTGTATGTTTGTTTTGTTTCTTAAATTGCACATATGAGTGAAATCATATGGTGTTTGTCTTTCTCTGACTGACTTATTTTGCTTAGCATTATACTCTTTAGCTCCATCCATGTTTTTGCAAGTGAAAAGATTTTATTCATACCACTGTGAAGATTTCAAAGGAACAGATTGACCAGCAGGATTAAAACCTGATTCACTTGCTATGAAGACATTGCTTTAGTATCATATTGACTCCACTAAAACTATACAGCACCTCTGAGGTTTATGTTGTGATTAAATAAAATATGGGGGTGCCTGGGTGGCTCAGTTAGATAAGCATCCCACTCTTGGTTTTGGCTCAGGTCATGGTCTCAGGATCGTAAGATTGAGCACTGCATTGGCACTCAGCATGGAGTCTGCTTGAGATTCTCTCCCTCTCCTTCTCCCTTTTCCTCTGTACTACCCCCTCATGCTCTCTCTCTCTCTCTCTAAAATATAAAATAAATAAGATCTTTTAAAAATGGCAAATATTTTGAATTATGCATGGATGTATAGGTTTAATGCTTAATAAATATTAAGGGTAAATTTTATATCATTTAAGGTATGCAAAATAGTGATAATTTTCCTGTCCTATTTTTCATTTTCTGTTGCTATATGTACTTCTGGAATGCAGATTTTCACTGCCTCAGACTTGGCCACATTTTTCATGAGCTTGCAAATTAAGTCCTGCTGTTTCTAACCCCATCAATAGAAATTGTATTGGAAAATTCTCAATTATCTTTTGTTTCTCCTTTCTTCAACTTTCATATTTACTTTTACTAAATTTAGACATCATGAAAATAAGACCAAGAAGTAAAAGCACAGTTTTTGTTCTAGATTGGGATTTTAAATCCAGAGAGTGAGTGTATCTGAGTATATAGTTTGGCCAACAGCCGTTTTAAAGAATGCTGAATGTATCAAGGGAAGGACATGCATACACCAGTTCAGTCTCCATACATTTCATCTGGTTATAAAATCTTTGTGGTGCATCACATGAGCTGCTGCAACTAGCCTCATCTCAAACAATGACAGTATCCTAGTCATTAAATATTCAATTCAAATTTTACTCTTACCTGCCAAGGAATGTGGGGAGGCTAATCTGTGTAATCAAGTGACTTGCTACTTAAAATAAGCAAAGGATACAGATGAGAATAAAAGTAAGGTTTAATATATTTTTTCCTATTTTGAGAAAATATTTTATTTTGTGGTTATGCAATAGGTCCTTTTATAAGAAGCAAAAACAAGGGCGCCTGGGTGGCTCAGTGGTTGAACATCTGCCACTGGCTCAGGTCATGATCCCAGGGTCCTGGGGCTGAGTTCTGCACCAGGTTCCCTACAGGGAGCCTGCTTCTCCCTCTGCCTATGTCTCTGCCTCTATCTCTGTGTCTCTCATGAATGAATGAATGAATGAATGAATGAATGAATAAATAAGTAAATAAATAAATAAATAAATAAATAAGCAAAAACAATTATAAAGCAATGCCTGTACGTGATAAGAATACAAAATAATACAAATAAAAGCAAAAATTGCCTTCATAAGACACTAAAACCTTCTAGAATTTATAACAGGTACAATTCTTGTGTATCTTCACAGAAATGTACAGATAAATATATATGTATGTAAGTTATTTTAAAAACACACAGTATATTATTATGTATATTAGTATATTATTATATTATGCATACCATATGCACTTCTCTTTGTCTTATTTAACAGTGTTTTGAAGATCATTCCTTCTCAGTACAAATAGATCTAGCTTGTTTGCATTATACTGTTTAAAACAGACTGTTACATGGCTGTATCTTGAAATAGATCTTTTTTGATTCTGTAGGATCCTGCTTATTCTCTTAACATTGGAATCCTCCTTGTCCTCCCTGTTCTCATCCTCCTGATGTCAGTAACAACCTCACAATTCTGTGACCTCACTGTGACAAGAAGCAAAAAGTAAGTTATTTTTATTTATTTTTATTGTAAGCTTTATCAAAGTAATATGCAGGTTATGTGAAAAGATATTAATTTTGCCCCAGGGAATGAATACAAACTATTTTGCTTACAGTGTGTTTTTGAGTATACATGCACACACACACACACACACACACACACACACACAAGAAAGGGTGAGATTGTAAGTACAACACAGTGGAATGTTTTAAAGATGCTTTCTAGAGCAAGGCTCTGATAATCCTGACTAAATGAAGGGAGGCAGGCAGCTATTACCCTCAGGGTTACAGGACTGTGCTAGTTGCCACAGAGGAACATCCCTGTAGTATATATGTTGCCTGGAGGATGTGGACAAAGGAGGGAAAACACAGGATCTTACCAAAGATATTGGTAGCTGACAGTCTGCAATGGACTTCAATGGCCATCATCAGTGCCAGGAAAACAGGAGCTTTACAGTGAGAGGAGTGTTGACACACACAAGTGGTAATTTTAGGGACATTGGATATCAGGTAGGGTTTTTAAAACTTCTAGGCAAAAATTTAAAGTTGCATTGAATCAGATTTTTATCCTGAGAAAAAGCACTTGGATGGATCATTTTTGTTGTTCAGACTGAAGAGTGGAAAAATTGCTTTCCTGGAAGGAAGAGAGAAAGAATGTTCTGTGTCTTAGACTTTAGTTTGGGAGATGAAATGAACCATTTTGAAATCTTTGCTTATTCCAGGGACATGATAGTTTCCTGTGTGTTCTTCTAGAACTTTTATAGTTTAAGCTTTCAGTATAGGTGATGATCCATTTTGAATTGATATATTTATGCATGGTGTGTAATAGCGATGGATGTAAGTCTTCTGCATTAAAAGGTAAGTTCTAACTTTCAATGAAGAGAAAAATATAAGTGGCCCATTCATTCATAAGTAGGGGCAACCATGTGTTTTAATTTGACTGGGACAGTCTTGGCTTATGCCTGCTTTTTGTGCAATATATCAATAATACCTACTTTTACTCTCTAATTTACTGCCATTTGACACTGGGTGGTCACCACTACCCAGATCTACCTTTGACAGAAAGAGATGCAGAGTTGCCAAATGCCATTTAGATTAAACAGTAGGTTGGGTTTAACAGGAATCTTCTGAAACAGAAAGAAATTCCCTCTTTTTTTCTGTTATCTTCTACATCTACTCCTTGCCACCACCTATCAATTCTCATTTTTTATGAGGCCAGATGGTACCATGAGGATTGCCATACCATTGTCAACATTAAAATAGCAAAAAGTTCTACAAAAACAATTGAATCCATAGAATGGGAATCTAGGTTGTTTTTCTGTTTTTTGTTTTGTTTTGTTTTGTTTTTGGTTTTACTTTCTTTTTAAATTTACTTTCTGTTTGTTAACACAAATAGATTTTGATTTTTCTCTCCCCTACATGTGACTATCCTCAATTAAAAAAATAATAGTTTAATCAAATAGGCTTTATGGCTGATAAGTCAAGTAATATTGTGAATTGTAGTGTTTAGTTCATCATGAATAGAAAGCTGGAATCAAAGTTTAACTGTCAATACACTCACTCCTTGGTTAAGAGCGGTCAAACTATAATCTATGGTTGTCTGTGTAAACTTGGAAAATATTCTGAATCAATTTAACTTTGTGTACAGTGGAGATAAAAATAGCCTATGCTATATAAGTAGTCTTAATGATTGTTGGGAATATTAGTGAATGTAAAATGTTTACCAGTATGTGATTTAGCTATTGTTTACTTATATTAGGTATAATTAATGATATGATGGGATTTACCTCTGCCATTTTGATTTTGTTTAAATAGGATTTATGTATTTTTTTGGTTTCTTTATTCCCCTAATTCTGCCTTCGTGTTAGACAAATATTTTCTTCTGCACTTTTATTTCTTTTATTTAGTTAACTATTTTGGAGTTATTATCTTAGTGGTTGTCCTGGGTGTTAAAATTAATATCTTAACTTAAAACCATCTAGTTTAAATACCAACTTAATTTTAATAGTATATAAAACTTTGCTCTAATATAGCTCCAATCCCTCCCCCTCTTTGTGCTATCATCATACAAATTACATCTTTATAGATTATTAGCCCATGAATGCTATTTTATAATTAGTGCTTTATGTAGTTTTCTTTTAAAACAAATAAGAGCTACAAGAATACATTTATATTGTCTTTTATGTTTAGTACCTGTGTAGTTATTTTCATTGATGGTCTGTTTTTGTGTGAGTTACTGTGTAATGTCCTTATAGTTCATTCAGCTTGAAGGACTCCTTTTGGTGTTGTAGGGTAAACGTGCAAACAATAGATTCCTTCAGGTTAGTTTATCTGCAAATATCTTTGTTCTGTCTTCATTTTTGAAAGATAGTTTTACTTTATATAAGTCTGTTGGCGGACCTTCCCCACCCCCAGTAATTTGAATATGCCAACTCTTATGGTTAACGTTATGTGTCAATTTGGAAGATGTTTTTGAGTGAAAATAACCTTTAAATTGGTGAGCCTTGAGTAAAGCAGATTGCCCTTCATCATGTGGATGGGATTCATCTAATCAGTTGAAATCCTGAGTAGAAGAAAAAGACCAATCTCCTCAAGCAAGAGAAAAATTCTCCAGCAGACTGCCTTCAAACTTCATTTGTCCCATCAGCTCTCCAGAGTCTGGACCCTGCCAGTCTACACTGCAGATTTTAGACTTCCTTGCCTCCATAATTAATCATTTCTTATAATGAATCTGGATATATATATATATATGTATATATATATATATACACACACACACACATATATATGTCACACATTCACAATTAGTTCTGTTCTCTGAATAATCCTAATACAGATTATGATACTGGGAATAATGTCTCTATTCCCAGTAGTAAAGAGAGTATATCCATGGTGTGATAGGCAATATAGATACACAAAATATCACCACTGAATATTTTAATCAAACATTTATAATAAGCAAGGATGAATGACTGTGTATATGGTATCTTCAAACATTTTTGTCACATTAGCCATTTTAATGGAATTGAGTGCGTGCTACTGATATCACCAAGGAGGGGAAACAAAAGGAAGAGCTCAGGAATTAAAATTCCCAGCTCAAGTGCTGCATAAATAACTGGAAAGCTTCTATGTCTGCACCGAAAGATTCTTCTATAGCCACAGGGCTGAGATTGCTGAAAACCAAACCCAGAATCTTATCCTGTAAGTGACTGATCTACAATGCACATTGAATTCTCAGCCTCATAGGATATCTACTGTTTAATTTGAGAGCATTGGTTGGGAAGGAATGGGATCCCAAGATGCAGAATCAGCTGAAGACATTGAGCCCCTAAATTCTGAGGAACCTTTACCAGTAGAAACAGCTCTCAACCACTTTGTGAAGAGGTTAACCCTACATTCCCTGAAAAAACTATAATGGCCTCCCCTGAGTCCTTTGCCATAGAAGACAATGCTGAATCTCCTTGGGAACCAACCCCACCTCCTTCTTTGCTTTTAGATCTATTACTAGATTCAATTCCCAGCAGATCCCCAAGAGGAGAAGTACAAAGTGTGATTGACTTATGAGGAGGATGAACTACACTCCAAAATAACTACTTGAGTTTTCTAATTTATATGGACTGAATTCTGGGGGATATGTGTGGGGATGGATATTAAGGATGTGGCATAATAATGGAAGGAACATGAAGTTAGATCAGGCCAAATTTATTGATATGGGCCCAGTAAGCAGAGATTCTAAATTTAATAGTGTAGATTAGGAAAGTATAAAGGGCTGGAATAGTTTGCTTGCTTAACAAGGGTTGAACATTGGTCCATAATAAATGAGCAAGAAATGCCATAACTGCTGTGGTTCATTATAGAAGAAATGATTCAAAGGCTTAGGGATATTAGAGCGTTAGAGAGGATTTGTCATTTAAAACCTACTCACCCAGCTGACGGGGTGCAGAAGACATACCTTTCACCATGACTGTGAGAAAAATTTATAAAGGAAGCCCCCCATCCTTGAAGAGTTCTATGATTGCTTTCATCTGAAGGGTAGATCTCACAGTGGCAACTGTGGTCCCTGAACCGGGAAACCTAAATGCAGTGGGAATAATTGGATCTTGGGGTGACAGGGGCCAAGTGATGGTACTCAGTGCATGGTTACGATAATGGACAGCAGAGTCAAATCCGCAATCAGAATAGTCTGACTCATGTAGAACTAGGGGATTGGTTAGTTGATCATGGTGTTGCTAGAAATGAAATAGAAAGCCTACTAAGTTCTTACCTGATATATACATAAGTAGAATGTTCTAGATTGAATGAATCAAACTCTAGTCTGAATCATCAAAACAGATAGTAATGGTCCCATTAATCAATTCCTAGTCTTGAGTCAGTTTATATACCCAGAACCCCTTGAAAGAAGGGGATGCTGGGTTCCCTTGAGAAAAGACCTTGAGTACATTGCCAAAAGTATACTGTTGGTCCTTCTCCCAGCCTTCCCCAAAGGAATTTAAGGCCAAGTTAACTGTGTATTGGGAGAAAGGAAATAATCTATCAAACCTTTTGAGGGTTACTAGTAACTAGCTCTGAACCGACACTAATTCCAGAAGATGCAAACATCACTGTTGTTCACACAGAAGAGAGGCTTATAGAGGTCAGATGATCAATGCAGTGTTAGTTTAGATCTATCTCATATTGGGCCCATGGGTTCCTGTTGTACCTGGTTCTGAAATGTGTAATTGGAGTGGAGATGTTCAGAATCTGGCAGAAACTACCAAGTTTGTTCACTAACCTATGGAATAAGGGTAACGTGGCAGGAAAGGCCAAGTGGAATCCACTAGAACTGCCCCTGCCTGGAAAAATAAGAAACCAAAGGTAATGCCATATTCATGGAAGGGTTGCAAAGCTTAGTGCCACCATTTGAAGGATGTAGAAGTGATGTTTCTCACCACATCTCTTTCCACTTGCCCATTTGTCCTGTGCAGAAGACAGATGGGTCTTGGAGAATAATAGTAGGTTATTGTGTGATTAATCATGTGGTGACTTCAATTGCAGCTGCTGTACCAGATGTGGTTTCATTGCTTGAGCACATTAACACTTCCCCTGATACCTGGTATGCAACCATTGTTTTGGCAAGCACTTCTTTTTTTTTTTTTTCCCTCAATCCCTACTAATAAAGACCACCAGAAGCATTTAGCTTTCAGCTTACAAGGCCAGCAATAGCCCTTTACTTTCCTACTTCAGGAGTATATCAACTCTCCAGACTATGTTATAATTTAGTTTGCAGAGATTTTGATCATCTTCCTATCCCACAAGGTATCACACTAGTCTATTACATTGATGACATTATGCTGATTGAACCTAATGAGGAAGAAGTACCAATTACTCTAGACTTACTGATAAGACATTTACGTGCCAGGAGGTTAAGAAATAAATCTGACAAAAATTCAGGAGCCTTCTACCATAGTGTAATTTCTAGGGGCGCAGTGATGTGTGGCATAATTGGCATACTCTTTTAAGATAGAAGGTAAGATGTTGAACCAAAAAAAGAGACACAACCATAAAGAGATACAATGCCTAGTGGGCCTCTTTGGAGTTTAGAAGCCACATATTCCTCATTTGAATCTCTTATTCTGGCCATTTACCAAGTGTCTGAAATAGAGGCCCAGAAGGAAAGAAGGGCCTGCAACAGGTCCTGGCTGCCATGCTCTGCCATTTGGGCCATATGATCCATCAGATCCAATGGTGCTTGAAGTATTGGTAGCAGGTAGAAATGCTCTTTGGAACATTTGGCAGTCCCCTAGAGGTGAATCCCAGTGTAGGTCTTTAGGATGTTGGAGAAAGGCCTCGCCATCATCCACACTACTCACTCTCCTTTTGAGAAACAGTTCTTGGCTTTCTGCTTGTCCTTAGTAAAGACTGAATACTTGATCATGGGCTACTGAATGCCCATGTGGCCTGAGCTGCTCGTCATGAACTGTGTGTTATCTTACCTACGAAGTCATAAAGTTGGGCATGCACAATAGAAATCTATCATCAAATGGAAGTGGTCTTTATGAGATGGGACTTGAGCAGGCCTTGAAGGCATAAATAAGGTACATGAAGAAGTGGCCCATATATGCAAGTTCTCACCCCTGCCATGCAACCTTCACTCTCCCAGCTCGCACACAAAGGCTCATGGAGAGTTCTTTATGATTGACTAAAAGATGAAGGAAACACTAGGCCTGCTTTACAAATTATTCTGCATAATATGCAGGCAGCATTAGAAAGTGGATAGCTGTAGCTCTGTAACCCTTTTCTGGAACATCCCTGAAAGACAATGGTGAGGAGAAACCATTCCAGTGGGTAGAACTTTGAGCAGTGTACCTGGTTGTTTACTTTTCTTTGAAGAAGAAATGGCCAGATGTGCCTTTACATACTGATTCTTGGGCTGTGGTCAGTGGTTTGGGGATGCTGAGGAACTAGAAGAAATACAATGGGAAAATTTGTGACAAGGAAGTCTGGGAAAGAGGAATGTGGATGGACCTCTCTAAATAGGCAAAATCATGAAGATATTTATGTCTCATGTCAGTGCCAAAGAGTGACTTCAGTAGAGGAATATTTTAATAATCAGGAGCGTAGGTCAATTTCTGTGAAGACTAGTCATCCTCTCTTTTTTGCAGCCACCCTGTCATTACTCAGTAGGCTCATAAACAAGGTGTCTAAGTTACACATGGGTTTATACTCACCGGAGTTGGTCTACTACAGCCACCGCTGAACACTCAACCTGCCAATGGTAGAGACCCAACACCTAGTCCTCAGTATGGTATAGTTTCCCAGAGCGGTCAGCTAGCGACCTGGTGATTACATTGAGCCACTTCTATCACTGCAGTGGTATATACAGTATATATACCAACATATACTCTAGGTATGGAGTTGCCTTCCCTGCATGCAGTTTTTCTGTCTAAACTGCTATTTATAGACTTCCAGAATGTCTTATCCACTGTCATATTCTACACGCCGAACATTTATAGACTTCCAGAATGTCTTATCCACTGTCATATTCTACACGCCGAACTTGTGATCAAACAACTACCGTCACAGAAAGTGAAGTGTGGAAATGGGCTTATGCTCATAGAATCCACTGGTCTTACCATGTTCCCCACAATCCTGAAGCAGCTGGCTTGTTAGAATTGTGGCATTGCCTTTTGAAGACTCAGTTACAGCACTAGCTAGGTGACAGTACTTTGTAGACTGATCAAGGTTATAGGAGGCTCTGAATAAGTGTTTAATATACAGCGGTATTTATCCAATAACCAGGAGGCATGAGTCCAGATAGAAATCAAGAGGTAGAAATAGTAGTAAGTAGTAACACTCACTATTATCCCTAGTGCTCAACTGGTGAAATTTTCCCTCCTGTTCCCACAACACTATGCTTTGTGGGCCAGAAGTCTTAGATGCAAAGGGAGGAATTGAACTGGAGGTAAATACTGCCACTCAGCCATTTTAGATTCCTCATGTCTTTGAATTAACAGACAAAGAAAGGAGTTACTGTGATTTATCCCGATTATGAAGGGGAAATTGGACAATTTTTCCACAGTGGAGGCAAGGAAAAGAGTATGTGTGGAACAGAGATGTATTTGGATTATCTTAGTATTACCATGCTGTGTGATTAAGGTCAATTCAGGTAGGACTGTTAATGGTCCAAATCCTTCAGGGGTGAACTCTTTGGTCATACTACCATGACCAGCAAAGACACTTGATAAAGTCAAGTCAGTATGGTTAGTTGGAAATGCTAGTTATGGGTACCAGCTATGGCTATGTGACCAATGACAGAGTCAAGTTCTGGAACTGTCATGAGTATTTCCTATTTTATTATGAATATGTTAAAGTATTTATTTCTTTTTCTTTTCCCTTTATCATGTAAGAAAAGATGCATGGATTTTGTGTGTAAACTTGGAGGCTGTTTTTGTATAAGTTTAACATTTAAGTCAGTGAACTTTGGGTAAAGCAAATTGCCTTCCATGATGTGGGTAAACCTCTTCAAATCAGGCAAAGGCCTGAATAGGACAAAAAAGACTGTCCTGTAGCAAGAGAAAATTTCTCTAGCAGACCGCCTTCAGACAATCCACACCATTATCTCTCCTAGGTCTATACCAGTCATCATTCAACCTGGCACTGCACTATCAGTTTTTCTGATCTTTTTTTTAAGATTTATTTAGGGGGGGGCAGTGGAAGGATGGTGAGAGAATCATAAGTAGACTCTGATCTGAGCACAGAGCCTGACGTGGGGCTCAATCCCACAACCCTGAGATCATGATCTGAGCCTAAACTAAAAGTCAGATGCTCAACTGATTGTGTTACCCCAGTGCCTTAGCTCTCCTGGTCTTTTTTTTTTTTTTTTTTTTTTTTTTAATATACTAGTTTTTTCTTTTTTTTTAATTTTTAATTTTTATTTATTTATGATAGTCACAGAGAGAGAGAGAGAGAGAGAGAGAGAGGCAGAGACATAGGCAGAGGGAGAAGCAGGCTCCATGCACCAGGAGCCCAATGTGGGATTCGATCCCGGGTCTCCAGGATCGCGCCCTGGGCCAAAGGCAGGCTCTAAACCGCTGAGCCACCCAGGGATCCCAGGTCTCCTGGTCTTGAGCCTACTGGTCCACACTGCACTTTTTTTTTTTTAATCTTTTTTTTTTTTTATTGGTGTTCACACTGCACATTTTAAACTTTGCAGCATCCATGGTCATGCGAGTCAGTTCCTTATAATAGATAAATACTTGCATCCTATTGATTCTGTCTCCCTGGAGAATCCTGACTAAGGCATCATCTCATTTCCTTTGTTGTTTCTGATGAGATATTAACTGTATCTCTTTAAATTTATCCTACTTTTTGGATGTTTAGATTGATATTTTCTAACCAGCTGGGAAAGTGTTTGACCATTGTATCTTCAATCTTTCTGAGACTTTCTTTTCTTTAAAGAGGAACCTTGTATGATGCTTATGTTGGTATGTTTGATGATGTCTCACAGGCCTCAGAGGCTCTGTTCATTTTTTTTTCATTGTGTTTCTTTCTGTTTCTGGGACTCAGGTAATCTCAGTTGGCTTGTCTTCATTTTCACTGATTCTTCTGTCAGTTCAAATCTGTGGTTGTGCTGCTCTGGTGAATTGCCTCATTTCATTTATTGCATTGTTTACCTCCAGAATGTCTATTGAATTATATTTATAATTTTTGTCTTATTGATATTCTCTATTTGATGAATAGAGAATCGCTCTCATACTTCCTTTTAATTTTTTAGGCACTAGACATTGTAATATAGACAGCAGATATATGTTATAAACTTTACAATTTCTTCCATTGAAAAGTTCTCTTTTAAAACTTTGGAATGTTCTCCCTGGTATAACTTTTGAAGCAGATATTTGGGATTTGTAGTCTGAAGTCTTCTGTAGCTAGGGAACTGTTTATTTGTTCAAAGTTTCTCTATGTAACATTTTACTACTTGTCTTATGTTTGGTTCCTTGGTCTTAAATCACTTTTTCTCTGGGCCTCTGCTTTACTTTTACAAGGTTAAAGGTAAATTGGGTGAATGTTTATAATCTGGTGGATTTATTTGAGTATATCATAACCTGATAACACTTCTCATTCTGACTACATACTGATGCTTGTGTTAAAGTCTCAGTAAGCATAGTTTCCAGGAATTTTCTTATTTGCAACTGTCAAAACCCCAGCTCAAACTGGGGTTGAGGGGGAAGAGGGAGCTTGTGTGAATGAAAAAGCCAGAATCATCAGCTTTGAGCTCAGATGGATCCACATGCCCAAGCAATGGTCAGAAATCTGTCTTTTTCATCTCTGTTAGCTTCACAATCTCAGACAGTCCCTTGCCTCACCTGTAGTAGCCCTATCATACTCTAAACTTAGCAGCTCCAAGAAAAGAAGCTTCTTAATTGGCTTGACTTGGATCATGTACCTATCCCTGAAAAATTGATGAGGCCAGGGACATGTAATGCTCTGATTGCCAGGCCTTGGTCATGGTTTCTCCCTTGGAGCAGAGGGGGTCAGGCCTACCAGAATTACATGGACTCAGAATTATGGGGGAAAGAATGTCTCCCCCACAAAACTTAAAGTATCCTCAAGGGCAGTGTTTAATGACTGCTTTTATTGCTGTGTGTGTTTCTTCTATGTTTCTTTGCATGTCTAATAATTTTTGATGAAATATCAACAATTCAAAATAATATAATATGACAACTCTGGAAATCAGAGTCCCCTGCCAGCCTCCTTAGGGTCTGTTATTGTTGTTACTGTTTGTTTGTTTTCTAGTGACCTTCCTGATCTAATTTTTGCAAAGTGTGTGTTCTTTTCTATGCATAGCCATTGGAGTGTATGCTTGATTAACCTAGTGATTGGTTAAAAATGAGATTTAAAAAAAAATTCCTTGAACCTTTATGTCTCCTAGTTTTCATTGAAGGGCTATGTGTATCTGGGGACATGCTTCCCACATTCAAGTTGCTGATTTATAGTTTCAGCTCAGCCTTCGCTTTCTTCCCGCACAGACCCTCAGTGTCAGCCAGAAAGAAAGATTAGGATTTTCTTGGGCCATTCCTGAGTAGGCACACAGCTCTGGACATGCTTTTGGAATTGAAGATTCCCAGGAACTTGTTGGAGCCTCATTCCTCAATTTTTCCTTTCAGCTTTTGGTCATTTAGGCAACTAGTAATGGTAGTTGAGGTAGTTGGCGGTATGCAAACCCATTTCTCCTGACTATTCATCAAGCATTCTGGTGATAGGCTGTTCAAATAGAGACAGACTCTAAGTCAGATAAAACAAGCCTTGAGAAAGAAGCTTTACAGCAAGCTACCAGGGAACTCACATAGTGATAATTCTTGGGAACCTAGCTTTTGTGAGAACTGGGAACCCTTTAGCCTCTTCTGGGGGCTCCTTGGCTCCAGGTTTCCACAGCTACTCCAGTTACTGGGCTCTAGGTATTTAAGTCTACGTGGAGCTGAGAAAAGGGAGATGAGATGAAGTCAAATTAAAACATTATGAAAGTCTTGCATAGACAGCTATTTTTCTTGAATATATATTCCTTATATTGTTGGGCTCTTTTAATAAATTCTAAGAGCTCTGAAATTTTTTATTTTGATAAATTTTGTTAGTGTTGTTGCTTTTATTGAGAGGTGGATTTTCAGCAGTCTTTCCTCCCATTCTCGAAGTCTTTCCCTTCCCTGATCAATCATCATGTCTTCTAAATATTTACTCCAGAAGTGCAGTCATTCATCCTGCCCTTCATTTCCTTCCATGATATCTAACCGCTTTCTTTCTATTCATATTACCACTGTTTGAAAGCCAATTCTCATGCACACCATAAATTATCTACACATTCTAATCAACCTTGTTTCCTAAAATACTACTCTCATTTTGTGTTTCCTCACTGTAAGTGTACAATTATTTCCCTTAATGTTAAACATTTTTAAAAAATAGATTAGAATTGAAGACTAACATTTTCTGACCTTACTTATCTCTCAGTGGGTTACTAGTGATCATCTCAAGACTTTGGAAATATGATTATGAAATTGACTTCTGATTTTGAAATTAGTAAAATAACACAGTTTAGGTTAATAATGTTCTATCAGTTTTATGACATAATAAAGAATATATAGGTTGAAATCACCAAGTGGGTGGGTATTTAAATATTGGGCAAACATTTTGGATTCTCTGGTTCTATTTTTTGAGCACCAGTGTGTGTAGTAATGGTGCTGTGAGGACCGAGGATCAAATAAGATTAGATATAAAACATAATTCAAATGTCAACTGGTGCTATTTGCTACATGTTCTATATTCTAAAAAAAGATTTATAAACACATTTTTGATGGAAACTCATTATTTCCCAAATCAAGTATGACTCCAAGGACATTATTATAGTTCAATGGGAGAATCTCATACTATGCCCTTAGGAAAGGGTTACTAGGATATAAGTGATATAAAATGGCTAGCAAAATATATGAATTTTTTCCCTCTTATATAGCAAAGTGATAAGCTGCATTCTCCCCTTAATGGAGAGTGAATGGGCAAACATTTATATAGCCATTTTCCAAGCAAGAATGATTATGTCTCTGTCTGCCAAATCTAAATATTTCAAGCCTAATTTTACTTTAAAGTGGTTTATCAGGATTCCTCATGGTTTAAGTGAAATAATACTGTCAAAAATCTGATAGCATTCACCTTGTATCCAGTCTGGCCATCTATCTCAGAGTAATTGAATGCCTGTTATTTAGGTGAGCATATAGCCATGTAGAATAGTCTAATTTACCTTTATTATTAATAATAATATTTCTCTGTGGATTTATGACATATTTTGTTTATTATTTTATTTCCAAAGCATCCAGATGCTTGGGAAGAAGTATATGGTTTCTGAGAAATAGAGGATTCTAGAATAGACAGTATTTCTATTACTAGAACTTCTATGGGTAACTGCATGTTCCTTAAGAACACCAGAGAACAAAAAATTTAAGTAACTCAACAGCACTTGAATAATTCAAAGATACCTTGGATGTAGTATGTCAAGCAAATTAAAGACCCTAAAGCCCATTCTCCTAAGTGTGCCATCTTTTCACATTCTTTCATTATCATCGTACAACACTACCATCTGTCAAATTGTAAATTATCTATTATGTCACATTCTCTATCACTCCCTTATCTAATCCATTGTGATTTCAGTCTGTGTTACCTCCTAAATAGCTATTATATCTCTTTACTTTGTTGTACCTTCACTGCCAACAGCCTAGTCTACATTAATATTCTTAATTTCCTGGTGTACTCTGGACCCCTGACCTGATGTCTCTGCAGGTACTAGTTTCTCAATCCAATTCATTATCCTTATTGCAGCTAGTGTTGTATGTTCACTTTGCAAATTAATATCATCATATGCCATTGAATTCCAGAGCCTTTCCATTCTTCTTCTTCCTTTTTTTAAATATTTTATTTATTTATTCATGAGAGACACAGAGAGAGGCAGAGACACAGGCAGAGGGAGAAGCAGGCTCCATACAGGGAGCCTGATGTGGGACTCGATCCCGGGACTCCAGGATGACACCCTGGGTGGAAGGCAGGCACTAAACCACTGAGCCACCCGGGGATCCCCACCTTTCCATTCTTCTTAAGGTAAGATCAAACTCCTAAGATAAGGGCTAATTGTTCTGAGTTCTTGCCTGTCATTCAAGCTTTATTTCATACTGTTATCCTTTTTATATCATGTATCCAGACTAATGGCATGTTGGAAAATTGTTAACATCAGTTTTCTGGGGGAAATGATACAATGATTTATAATATTTGATGATTCCTGTGTAAGTTCTCCCATCATGACTGATATTCGGCTAACCAGGACATCAACAAATATAGACTTGCAACAGAGAACTTCAGCAATAGATTCAATGAAGCAGAAAGAAGGGTCAATGAACAAGAAAGGACATTTGAAATAACCTGTTCAGAGGGTAAGGGAAAAAGAATGAAAAAGAATGAAGAAAGAGTACTACAGGATTTATACTATATAACTACATAATACATAGTACTAGAAGTCCTAGCCAGAGCAATCAGTAAAGAAAAAGAAAAAAAAAGTCATGCATTTTTGAAGGGAAGAAGTAAAATTGTTTCCATGTGCATACGACATGATGTTATATATAGAGAAGCCTGATGACTCCACCAAAAAACTCTTAGAGCAAGTAAATGAATTTATTAAAGTTTGAGGATATAAAATCAACATATAAAAGTCAGTTATGGGAACACCTCGGTGGCACAGAGGGTTAGGCATCTACTTTTGACCCAGGTCATGATCTCCAGGTCCTGGGATCAAGCCCCACATTGGGCTCCTGGCTCAGCAGGGAATCTGCTTCTCTGTTTCCCTCTCCCCTTGCTTATGCATGTGCTCTCTCTCTTTCTCTGTATCTCTATGTCTCAAATGAATAAATAGAATCTTGAAAAAAGTCAGTTACACTAACAACAAATTGTTGAGAAAAGAAATGAAGAAAACAATCCTGTTTACTATAGCATCAAAAACAATAAAAAACTTAGGAATAAGTTTATTCCTTATGAAGATCTATACAAGTAAATGTATGACATTGATGAGAGGAACTGAAGCAAACACATATAAATGGAAAAATACCCTGTGCTCATGGAACAGAAGGATTAATAGTGTTAAAATGTTCAAGGTATCCAACCCATCTATAGATTCAATGCAATCTTTATCAAGATTCCAATTATATTTTTAACATAAATAGACAAGCAATCCTAAGATTTATATAGAGCCACAAAAGACCCCAAATTGCTGAAGCAATCTTGAGAAAGAAGAAAAAAGTTGGAGGCATCACACATCCTGATTTCAAACTTTACCACAAAGGTACAGCAATAAAAATAGTATGATACTGGCATAAAATTGACACATAGGCCAATGGAACAGAATCAAGAGCCCAGAAATAAATCCATGCATGTATAGTCGACTAGCATTTGACAAGGAGGCCAAGAGTACTTATAGGGAGAAGATGGTTTCTTCAATAAATAATGCGGGGAAAACTAGGGATTCACATGCAACAGATTGAAACTGTACCCCTGTGTTACACTATTCACCAAAATTTACTCAAAATGAATAAAGGATTAATATGGGACATAAAACTGCTAGAAGAAAACAGGGAAAAATGTCATTTACATTGGTGTTGGCAATTACTTTTATGTATATGACACCTAAATTATGAGAACCAAAAGCAAAGGTAAACAAGTGGGACTTTGATCAAACTGCAAAGTTTTTGTACAGCAAAGGAACCCACCAACAAAATGAAAAGAATGAGAAAAATATTTGAAAACAACATACCTGATAAGGGATTAAAATATATAGAACTCAACAGAAAAAAAAATCCAAAAAAATACTAAAGACCTGAGTAGAGATATTTCAAGATGGTTATTCAAATGACCAAGAGGTGAAAGAAAGATGCTCAATATTGCTAATCATTAATGAAATGCAAATCAAATCTACAATGAGATATTACCTCACTTCTGTTAGAATGACTATTATCAAAAGAGGTAACGAGTGTTGATGAGGATGTGGAGAAAAGGGAGCCAAAAAATAAAAATAAAAAAGAGAAAAGGGAGCCTGTGTTCACTGTAGGTGGGAAAGTAAATTGATATAGCCACTGAAGAAAACTATGGAGCTTCCTCACAAAATTAAAAATAGAAGTACTATATCATCCAGCAATTCCTGTCCTGAGTATATCAAAGGAAATGAAATAGTTACCAGAGGTGGGGAGCACATGGGGGTAATGGGTAGAGGTGGTCAAAGAGTATAAACTTCCATTTATGAGTAATTTTTGGAACGTAATGTATCATTGTGACTATAGTTGGCAATACTGTACTATATATTTGAAAGTTACTAAGAGAGTGGATCTTAAAAGTTCTCACCCCCACACACACTCAAGTTTGTAAATTGTAACTGTGTAAGGTAATAGACGTGTTAATTAATTTTATTGTGGTAATCATTTTGCAATATACACTTGGCCCCCAACTTACAATGGTTCTACTTATGATTTTTTTTACTTTATGATGGCGTAAAAGCTATGTGCATTCACTAGAAACCACACTTTGAATTTTGATTTCTTCCTGGGCTAGTGATGATTCTGTCTCATGATGCTGGGCAGTTGGTCGGGAGGCCCAGGCTCCAGTCAGCCATGGGATCATGAGGGTAAATAACTGATACACTTACAATCACTTTGTACCTGTACCACCATTTTCTGTTTCACTTTCAGGACAGCATTCAATTACAGGAGATATTCCACACTAATTATTAGATAGGCTTTATGTTAGATGACTTTGCCTAATAATAGGCTAATATAAGTATTCTGATGATGTTTCAGGTAGGCTAGGCAAAGCTGTGATGTTTGGTAGGTTAGATCCAGTAGATGCATCTTGGAGTTATGATATTTTCAACTTACAATGAGTTTATTGGGATGTAACCCCATTATAAGCTGAAGAAGATCTGCATACATGTTTCAGATAATTTTGTTGCACACTTTAAACTTACACAATATTATATGTCAATTATATCCCAGTAAAACTGGAAACAAATTATGAAAGATGTAGAGTGGGAAAGAGACATGCACAATTCATGCTCCTTTGCACAGTTGGTTCCTAAAATTCAGGATCATTGCATATGCTGTTTCCCAGGCTTAGACTTGGTTCGTTCAACTTATTTCAGAGCTCTGCTAAGTTCTTTTCCTTTAGGGAAGCCTTCCCTGAAGCTCTGGCTGAGTCACAACATTCTGCTATATGACTTACAACAGTCACACCATGTAAAATCTCTCTCTGGCATTTTCTTTTATTTTTAATCATATTTTTGGAGCATTTGATTAATATATACCTCTGTCTCATCAGGCTATGCAAACTACTGTGGTAAAGATCATGTCTATTTTTTCATTTTATTTTGTTTTTTACTGCTGAATGTCCAGCACTTAGGAAGTGTCTAGAACATAGTATGGTCTCATTAAATATTTGAGGAATATGTAAATAAAATATTTACAAAGAGAAAAAACATATTGATAGTGCAAACAAATACATTTCTTTGATACCTTGCCTAGCATGGAAAAACATTCAAATTGTTATTATCATTAATGACTGTCCAAATTCTCCTAAGCCAGACAGGAATTTTTAGAGTAAGTAAGATTCTCCTTGATTACATATGTGATAAATACTATGAATTGGCTTTCTTAATATCCATTCTATCCTTTTTGTTACTGTTGTTGGACATTTAAAATTACATTTTTAAATTTCTACAATAGGGGTTCTATATAAAAATTGCTTTCCTCTCATAAGATATATGCTATGAGTTTTGGAATGCCAAGTTGAGGTTGAGGCCATCTGTGTTGATGTTATCAAGCAAGGATATGAATATATGGGTGCTGAAAGGCAGTTTCAGTGGCCAGACTACATTTTTAGATCTACTTATCAGTTCATGGTTATGTAATATAGCCATGCCAGCACAAGTCGCTGGAGATTTCTGACCTTCAGATTACAGCTCTTGTGATGTTTTCCTGAACAATATACTCCTGCAATGACCACAGACTTCAGCTCATCCAAATCTGCAAGTATTTAAAACCTTCATTGTTAAATTACTGATTTACACATATGGCGGGATTTCTCTTCCCTTCAATAAGCATTTAAATGACTCAGACTTCCCCATTTCTGCTCATATACATATATTCATAATCTCTTGTTTGCAGACAACAGCAATCAGCTGAATTTTGAGTTGATTAAAACTGGGACAGTGATGGTTTCAGTATGACCAGTATCTTGCTACATCTCACATTTATGCATATATTTCATTGCTGGATTTTTTTTTGTTTGTTTGCTTTTCTCCCTCATTACAGAACTTCATTTTCTGTTCGTAGTCTATATGTCTAAAAATAAGAAGAAGAAGAAGAAAGAAAAAGAAAAAAAGTGATATGCCCCATGTGGCATATCTCGTGTTTGAATATTAATCAGACTGAGACTGGATATTTTTAGTTCCAATTCCAAAGTCATAGTTAACAAATTGATTCCCTATTAGAGTCCAATCAAAACTGTCCAGTGGGAAAAGGTACATGGAAGAAAATAACTGTTGTCCAACATAACCATGTATATCTAGGTAAAGATCTGTTTCTAGAAAACCAAAAAGTATTATAAGCTTGGTAGCTTCTCCTGATATGGCTAGTTCACTATAACTACAGCAGAATAACATAATTTACTTTAACATATTTTCTCAATTCTAAATTGCATGTTTAACAATAGCAATACTTTTGAAATTGGGATGTCTTAAAATAATGCCAGAAAACTTAGCTGAAACAGTTTTCCAATGTGGCAGTAGCATTTTATGTTCCCACCTGCAGTGTTTTTGAGTTTCAGTTGATCCATATGCTCACCAACGTAATAGTCTTTTTCTGTCTTTTTCTTTTTAGCTATTTGGTGGGTGTATAGTGGTGTTGCCTTGTGTTATTAACATGTAGTGTTCTGATATGGCTAATGTGGAACATCTTTTGCATATACTTTTTGACCATTTGACTAACTTGTATATGAAACTATGTCCAATTATTGCTTAAAATGTCTTCAAAATATTAAACTGATGCAGAATTTGAAAGTAAAGTTATTGTTCACCCATTAGCTTGTCTACAAATACCTGATGAAGTCATTAAAGGCTGTGGAAGTTGCCAGTTTTCTCATAATTATAGAACATAGCATTTTGAACCCTAAGAGTGGTAAATCTCTCTGTGTTTTGGAGAACTATCACACTTCTGAAATCCGTCTCTCAGAAAATGTCCTCTGAGCTTGGTAGATTAAATTAATGATCATGAGACTTAAATTGTCAAATTGTACTGTCGTCAGTCACAAATGTTTTCCAATAAAATTTCCCTACCTTCTAAGAAAACTATTTTATGCCTTTAAAAAAAAAATCCATGTCTACTTTTGCCTTTTCCCACTATTTACACTTAGCTGATGAACAGTCCTCATAGTCTATAAAAAAAATCAGAAACAATAATATCATCATTGTCAATGGCAGAGAGTATGAGTGACCTAAAATCTATCAAGCATTTATAGACTTAGTTCTAGATTGCTGCATTTTTCTCCTGACAGAAGAGACAAAGGACCTTGAAAACTTAATATTTATTCCTCAGCTGTGATTAGGAGTAAGTCCCTGTGTTTCTACTTCAAGACTGCTTTTCAGTTGTCTTCCTCTTTCCTGCATGGTTAATTATTCTCTATTACAGTATTACAGAAAGTACACAGGAATGTGCTATTACCATCCATTCATTAGAAATCTTCTTAATTTTACCATAATCTGCATTTATTTTTCTTTCTCAGTCTCTCGCCCCACTTGCTAAAATCACTTCTGTCAGGCTTCTATCCCCATAAGCCCTTCACCAAGTGAATTTGCTCTTGTGATTGTGACTTCATTTGCCATTTATATGGCTACCACTGTCTCATCTTACTCAAATATTCACTATATTTCACACAGTGGACTTCCTTCTTGATATACTTTTCTTTTTTGACTTCCATAATACCTGACACTTTTTGTTTGCCTGTTTTGTGTTAAAATGTCCTTTATATGACCTCTAAATGTTTGCACCTCATGGCTTACTCCTGGGATATTTTTCCCTCCTATTTATAATATCTCCGTAAGCTTTCTCATTCAATTCAGTGAGCTTAATAGATCCCACACAAGGCTGGGTATTGTGATTTGTCTCCCTAGACCTCTCCTTCCATCTGAGCTCTGGACTTCTAGATTCAATTGCCTAAATTTTAGCTTTAATTTAGTATTTAATTACTCTTGTCTAAAACAGGATTATTGAATTCATATGCTTTCTCTGCTAAATGTTTCTCCCCAGGTCTTTCTCATTTAGTAAGTAAGGTCCTATAATCCACCTTGCTGTTCAAAAAAAAAAAAAAAAACCAACCAAACAAACAAACAAACAAAAAAACAAAAACCCTAGGAATCATTCCTCATTCCTCTCTTTGCCTTACACCGTATAACTAATTCATCCCCATATGTTTTCAGTCTTATTTCCAAAATGTCCCTTGAATTTTCTTTTACTTCTTAGTTTCTTGTGATAAACTTTGTCCATGTTATCATTTTTCCTGCCTTTGGACTACTAGAGTTTTTAAATTGATTTCTCTGTCTTCTCCATCTACAATCAATTCTCTAACATGGAAGGAGAGAGATTCTAAATCCTGTTATATCACTTACCAGCTTAAGATCCTGCAGTTGTTTCACATTGCCATTAGAATAAAATGAGGATTCTGATATGCCAAATATCTCTTCTGCTTATCCTACCAACTTCTTCTCTTATTAACCTTTATTTGCTTTGATTAAGCAATACAAGTATTCTGATAGGTCCAGTAATTCATCAAACTATTCTCCCCTTAAGCTTATGCTATTTGTTTGTCTCCCCTTAAGCATATGCTAATTTCCTACGCTCTCATAGTTACCCACTTCTCTTTCAAGTCTCTTTCAAGCTTAAGTGTTTTTCTCAGAAAGACCCTTTCTGACTCTGTTATAGAAAGTTGTATTCTCCAGGGTGCTTTTCACAATCTATAAGTATTTATTTATTTAACTATTTATTTTTCATATTCTCTAGAAAGCCATAAGTAACCTAAAAGCAGGGACTTTCTGCGTCTTGTTTGCTATTGTTTTCCCTGAACTGGGCATTATGTTATATTAGGGCAAGCATACATTTTTGAATGGTTCACTGTCTTCTGTTTTATATGTGTTCAACACACATTTAAAGAAAAACTTAGTAACTCAGCAGACTAATATTAAATTTCCTAAAATGTATAATACTTGGCTTATGAAAATCATAATTTTATATTATTTGTTAAAATGTATGAGATAATGAATATGCATAGGTTTTTTTTGATGTATTATTTTAGCATGTAGAACAGACTTTTAATTTAATTGAACTTCAAAGAACTGCAGATTGAGAGTAGCTGCAACCTGTAGATGAGAACCTCATCTACACACAATATAAACGATGAGATTTAGGGCTTTGAGACACTGTCATAATAAAATGAGACTTGGTGGATCTTGGAAGTAGGTGACTATATTTTGTACAAGAGAAGAATGTAAATACCATAATGGCTAAATGATGGTTTCTGATAAAGATTGCTGCAAATTTACTTTTTTATTTTTGAAGAGATTTAGGTTTCCTCCATAGACTATGGAAAGGCATAATGACTTGCTTTGACCAGTAAAACCAATAGAAGGTGTAAGTGATTAGGTACCAAATCCTTGATATCTAAGTATTAAGAGGCTGGAAGCTTCCACTTGCTATCTCTTGGAATACTTACTCTTAAAAGCTCAGCCACCAGTTTATGAACAAGTCTAAGTATCCATGTGGGGAGACCAACATGGAAGAAGCATGGCCACTGTAAAGAGCCCTGAATGAGCTCCCAGTCACATCTCAGTACCAGATTTGCCAGCTTCAGAGCAGATCATTCAGGTCCTTTTGAGCCTCCCCACTGGTGTCTTCAGAGATGGGATGCCCCAAGGAAAGTCTTGCCCTATTTTAGATTTTTTTTTTCCTATTTTAGATTTTTGAGCTGAATAAAGTGTTTGTTGTTGTTGTTGTTGTTTGTTTGCATGTTTGTTTTTTTTAATATTTTATTCATTTATTCATGAGAGACACACAAAGAGAGAGGCAGAGACATAGGCAGAGGGAGAAGCAGGCTCCGTACAGGGAGCCAGATATGGGATTCGATCCCGTGACCCTGGGATCAAGCCCTGAGCCAAAGGCAGATGTTGAACCACTGAACTACCTAGATAACCCAAATGTTTGTTGGTTTTAAGTCAATGTATTGAGAGGTGGTTTGCATTGTAGTAGAAAATAACCAAAATGATAGAAAACTGAATGGTTATACCGTATAAAGATTTTCAGCAAATATTTATTAGTAATGCTTGCTTTATTTTTTAGAGATTTTATTTATTCATCCTCAAGAGACACATACAGAGAGACGCAGAGACACAGGCAGAGGGAGAATCTGACTCCCTGCAGGGAGCTTGATGTGGGACTTTGATCCCAGGACCCCAGGATCAAGACCTGAGCCTAAGGCAGATGCTGAACCACTAAGTCACCCAGGTGCCCCCAGTAATGTTTTATTTTCTTAAGAATCCAATTGTATGTATTTATATATATGCCTAGGTAGTTTAGACCTTAAAATATATGCTTTGGTGAGAAACGAATAATTTATTCAATAAACAAGAATATATCCCTACTTTCTACCAGGCACTATAATAGGGAAATGGTAGGAAAAAAGATATTATCCAAAGCAGTAATATTTCATGTCTTTATTGCTATTATAAACATATAAGTACTTCTTTAGAAAGAAAGGCTCATCTGTAAATGATGAATGATAAAAGATGCTAATTTGTTCATCCCCTGATGTATCAGGATCAAGTGTTGTTAAAATTGTACAAAATATGATTCTGTTGATACTTACCTACAACCACCAAAAAGGTGATTTACATCAAAACCTGTATATACCCTGAATGACATGCATAGAATTCTTGCACTATTTCACGAAATCTCATTTTTAAGCAGTCATGTTATCAGTGCAAATAGTAAAGACCCAAAAGAATTAAAATTTACCTGCAAACTATCTCCTTTTAAAATAGTGTGTTCTCTTAAGAGCAAAATATTGCCAGTCATACAGTTTTCATCAAATATAAAAAAATAGTGAAAGGGAATAAAGGGGAAAGGAAAGAAAATGAGTGGGAAATATCAGTGAGGGAGACAGAACATGAGAGACTCCTAACTCTGGGGAATGAACAAAGGGTAGTGGAAGGGGAGGTGGGCAGGAGGTTGGGGTGACTGGGTGATGGGCACTGAGGGGGGCACTTGATGGAATGAGCCCTGGATGATATGCTATATGTTGGAAAATTGAACTCCAATAAAAAGAAAACAAATATATCCCCACAATTCTCATTTTACTATTGGAAATATAAACTTCTCAATATAGTAAAACATGGATTTCATTAATTTTCTTGATCCCTTTGGTGGCATATAATAATATTTTATTGATTTCTTTAAAAATAAGTGTAAGAAAAATGTAGCCAAATATTATGCAGTGCAATAATCTTGGTTCCTCTAAACAAGAATTCTGATTTAAAAGTTTGCAATAAACATTCTATATGAGTACCAATAAAATTCATGGAAATATTACTTAAAGGTTAATGATGGCCCTGAGGAAACCATTACATATTATTTGTGAAAGTTAGTTTACAAATATCAAGCCTGCAACTAATAACTAGATGTTGAGATTTGTGACAGTATGTGCCCTTTAACAAATAAAAGGAAAAAAACACAAACCCTCCCCTTTACCCCTGTGTGTTTGTTTGTGACATATAAACATCCAACATAAATATGAAATAGTTCTTTTTCAAAGACTTTTAGTTACATTCTTATTTGGGTGAATGGATATTTTTTAAAGTCATCTTATATTGCTAAATCTGAGTATTTTTTCAGAAGCAATTTTCATGGATTTACTATATAACCTATATTGACTGAGATTTTTTTCTATTGCTCAGGAATGCTATAAGTAGAACCTCAAGTTGTTGCAAAGAGATCATTATTTTCAGGGGAATATAGACTTTCTCAGATTTTATAAAAATAACTTCACTGACTCTTCTCCTGAATAACTGGGTATCTACCTACTTGAAGACTGTGGGTAAGCTTAGTGACTTAACCCAACCCCATGAGAAGTTCACCCTTTAACTCTTCCCAGAATCAAACTTATTGTGTGCTTCTTAAAGATACTTAGTCATAAATAACGTGATTACTTTCTTTTTGTTTAGAGAGAGCATGAGTGGGAGGGGGAGGGAGAGGGGGAGAGAGAGAGTGGGAGAGAGAGAATCTTAAGGAAGCTCCACACCCAGCATGGAATCTGACTCAGGGCTAGATCTCACAACCCTGAGATCATGACCTGAACCAATATCAAGAGTTGATCGCCGAATCAGCTGAGACACCCAGGTACCCCAACACTATTACTTTCAAAAACGAAGGCAGACTTTTCCATAACTTCCCAATGCTGAGCTATGGTGTTATTAATCATGGTATAGATAAAGTTGAAAAGATAGTCAAATATGTACCCACTATATTTCTCCCAGAGAAAGTCATCTCCTTATAATCCAGGGAAACCCAATAATGCAGGTTACACTAGCTTGCTACAGATAATGCACAATCATTGAGTACATGAAAAAAAATACCTCCCTCAACCTCCAGTTCAGTTTTATCCTTCTGAGGAAGAGGGGGGAAGGCATGGGCTAAGGGGTTGCCCAGGCTGTCACCAGAGGAGATGTTCTACTCTAAGAGCAGTCTTTGGGACAAAGATAAGGGTTGAGAGAAGGGTAGCTATTTGTCTGAGAGGCCTGCAGAAGCAGAAGGTGGATGATAATAGAAACTTTATGTGGATTTTTTTAGAATGATATAAAATAGCCTATGAAGTATGCTTAGCACAAAGCAGGCATTCCATGAATATTAGTTGTTAGTTCTTTTACCTTTTTCTGGGTAGATTCTGTTGACCATATCATTCTGACTTACTACAGATATAATTTTATTAAAAGTTCATTATTCTATGATAGTGAATTTCTTGAATTGCCTGCAGTCTGTCTTGAAAATATCAGACTTCACTGAGAGATGTATTTGAAGGAGTTTTAATGATAAATATCATATAGAATATAATACTAAAGAACGTTTTAAAATAATTTAATGTTATAAAATATTTGATAAGCTAGTGCTACATATCTTTACTAATGCACGAATTGTATCCGAATTCTTGTTTCAACGTGTTAAATTTTCGTATATGACAAAGGAGTGTTGATTATGATGATGAAAATTCTGACTTTAAAAGACTTTAGAAAAATAAAATAAAAGACTTTAGAAAAAGTTCTTTTATTAAAATTGGGCATTAGGTGAGTTAGTAGGACTGACTTTCCAAAGAGATCCAATAATACTGTGGTTAAATAAGACAGAATGTTATTTATCCATCATGTAAGAGTCCAGAAGTAAACAAGTACTCTGGGATGGATTGGTAACTTTGACCTACATAGACATTCAGGCAACCAGACCAGGAGAAGTTTCTTCTATCTTCCAACTTTTGGCTTCTGTGTTTGAGCGTAACCTAGCTGTTCCACTTATTACCACTTCCTATAGTAGCAAAGAAAAAAAAAAAAAAAGAGAAGATAATCACTTTCCACATACAAATATGAACCTAAATCTGTGTGCATTATTTCTGCTCACATTCCATTGTTCAAAACTTAGTCATATGGCTGCAGCTAGTAGAAGGGAAGCTGGAAAAATATAGATTATAGCTGGACTGTCAAGTGTCCAGCTAAAACTCAAAGGCAGGAGATTTCTATTTCCAAACGGAAGAAGGGAGACATGATTTCTAGCAGACAGTTTGCCATCTTTTCCACATAAAATGCCTTTCAAATCCCAGTATTTGGTTTGAATCAATAAAGTTGCCACATCAATCAGTATGCAAATCTTACTGTAGGACTTACTGTGTAGAGTGACTGCTTAACTGTAGGGCACCGTAAATATTTTAATGGTTTACTTAGGTTTCTGGATGAAAATCTTTCTAGGGCACTTATCAGTAGCTTTTAAGAGATATTTGGCATTGAACACTCTTGCCCAGCTTACAGATGAAAGAATTTCACTTCATCAGATGTTATAGGTATCCATATAATGTATGATAATCAGAGAACAAACAGGTTTGTTTCTGACTTAAAAATCAAATTTTCAATAATCAGGATTTATGCCATCATAGCTTTCAAAAAGAGCAAGAATTCATTATATAATCATAGTGCTTCCTATTACACTTATCAGAGCAAACATGTAACATGGAATAAATATTAATGTTAATGACAAAACTTTTCTGAGAAATACTTAAAATGAGGGAGTAGAATCATGAGACGTTTTCAGCAGATTTTCCTCTTGGCATCCACGAAAATCAATAAATTATAGAAACGTTTGTTGACAGGAGAGTCTAATGTTTAGACTGAAGCAAAGGAAACAGCTTATCTAAGATATTCCTAAGGACCACTATGTAATATTTCAAATATTTCTCAACTAGTACGTCTGTAAATAGATCACTTAAACCCAGCTAAAGGCTTCAAGGCTTTTGTTTGGTCTTCAGATACAGGGGACATGGCTCTTTAAATCTGGCTTCCACTTAACCTAAGGTGCAGGAAGGGCCCCACTCCATCTCCTGATGCTGAAATTCACTCTATTGTCAACAGGGAGCTTGTAGTCCTGCTGTGTTCTTATCATTGTCTTTCCCATTCCTGCCTAGATAGCACCTGGTGCGAGGCTTGTAACTGATCCCTGATTCCATAAATTGTTTGATAGGCTATCAAAATTTGGATTAAAAAGCTTTACTACAAGAGTATGTGAGAAAAGAGGTGGTAGCTTGTTAAGCCTGAAAGACTTTTTCATTTTTATCTATTCTGTACAAATGTGTGTGTGTATGTGTGTGTGTGTAGGAGAGGGAGAAATTGTGCCTGGAGTATAAAATATTGAGCAGTTTAGTCCTTAGAGTTCAGTTTCCATAATCAAAATTCACATACACGATTTTGTCACATGGCTCTTCTGAAGATGAAATGATGTAATTCATGTGTATAAAGGTCCTTGTAAATTGTTAAGTGTCATTTAGATTTGGAATTTATTGTGTTAATTTATAATGAATTATGAAATCAGTTAGGCTTAAATCAAATAGATTGGTAGAAGGTGGTATATGGTATATGTTAATTAAATGATACTGGGAAATTTTCACAAATTTGAAACTTTGAGTCAGGGTCTGAATTTATGGCTTAGAAAAAAATTTAGCCACTGTCTTTAATTGCATTTTTTGCCGTATGCTGATGGTACATATTTGCTCTTTTTAATTTGTGTCCCAAGCAATTTTGTGTGTTATCTTACAGACCAGATTTGGAGACTTTTTTTTTTCAAAAACGGAATTGTTTATGTTTTTGTATTTATGGTTGTTGAGTTAGAAGGGACAAACATTCCTAATGAGTTTTGTTTTATTTAAAATAAGGCTGTAATGTAGTCATTTGCATGGCAGCAGAAGATACTTACTCGTATCTATATTATACTTACATGAAATATTTCTTTTAAAGTCTATGTATGCTACTTCTACTTTTGCAGAACCTAGAAGCTAAACAAACATGGAATATGGTTGTAGGTTATTCATCTGCATGACTTTAAATTACCTTCATGGATTTATATTTCATTATAGCCTGCTTTAAATGCTGCATTGATAAGATAAATAATTCCTTTATTCATATCAGTGCCTATAAACTCCTGTTTCTTTGTTTGAATGAAAGAACACACATCAAACCATCGATTATATGGATTTACGTGGAAGCCAACCTGCATGAATTGTGTGGCTTTTTTCATTCCCCAGAGTAATTTATTTCCTTTGATAAATATAACTAATCTCAGGCAAGACTCTGATACTATTTAATGAGTCATGTGTAGTCTTGGAGAACTGGGTAAAACAAGACATTGCCTACAACAGTTGGGAAAGGTGGTCATGTGTAGATTCCAAATCAAAAAGGCCTCTTACATGGCAATTAGATTAAGAGTGAGCATTAGCCTTCTCCCACTTCTTGAAGTTTTTCTCAGGAGAGATGTGCATCTCTCTGAACTCATTTGTCAGAAGGCTGACTGTGATGCTTGTAAGGTTTCTCTCCCATTGCAAACGGCCCATCAGGCCTATTGCCTGTACATGTCACACTGATGTACTTCTCTCTGATAGCAAGTGCTTATTTCAAGATTAAGTATCTTGCATCCCATTAATATGAATGTGCTGTGTCACAAACATCTTGGCACTAATTAGAGGTTGAAGCTCAAAAACAAATTTAAATTCTCTACATCTGTGGTCATGCTACATTATTTTTTTAATGAGAGAATTTTACCAAAGTCAACAATTAGAAGAACACACATACTTCAAACATACACAGTATTTAGAATAATGAACCTAACAGCACATTAACAAAGACTTGTTTAACAAAGACTTTAAGAAATACTTTTTTTTTTTTCTTCATAGATAGAATTTGCACATTGGAAGCCTGCTCAGTTTATATCTTCTTTACTTTGAGAAGAAAAACTCACTAACATGTACTTAACAGTATTTTTTAGTGTGTAAATATGCACTTAATGTAGAAAGTTACATTTATAGGGAAATGGCAAGAGACTGGCTCTAAGAAAAGTTTTAGCTAAGCAGTTCTTTATACATCTGAGACTGTACTAGCAACTGTTCCCATGAGGGAAATTTTATTTCCCTCTGGCCACTCTCCCAGAATCAGCTGCTTCATCCTACCGCCATATTCTGCATGCAGCCACATTTTTCATTCCGAAGCATTAGGCAGCTACCAGCACAATAGGCCCATATGTGCAGCAACTTGGTGCATAGGAAAACTCTCTCCCCAGCATTGTCAGGGGTGCTTGGCTATTTCCATGCAGGATATCGTGCTTCAGACCTTAGCTTGCTGTTAATTTCTCCCTTTTTGGCCTTCTCTGATTTAGTGTTACATTTCCCTGGCATATATATGCCTGATGCTAGTACATTAGCAACATGGCATTGGGCTTGTGAAAAATTCCGCATTTATCTATCAAATTTTAAACTTCCTGTTTTGTAGCAAAGGTCACTCTCCATTTTCAGAGAAAGATAGTTGGAAAGTGATTGCTCATTATCATTCACTCTCTAAGTGTTCTACTACCCCTGAGATATTGTGGCAATAGTGTGACTATTCATTCCTTAGTTATTTTATTCAGTAGTATTTAAGAACTTACAGTATTCTGTAAACTGTAGAAGATACTTTTTATGAATGCAATGAATCAGAGTCTTTTGAAAACTTAAATTTGAATAATTTAAATAAAACGAAAATACAAAGAGTAAATATATGCCAATATGGTTGAAAGAGATTATGCATTTTACTAATTCAATTTGAATATTTTTATGGCATGTTTAATGCATCAAAAATTACATACTCTTTAGAATAGTAAATAATTGGCAGAGTCTTGCTTAATGCAAAGACTGTATACTAACTTTGTGTTTGAGGTTTTGTGGTGGTGATTGTTCTTGGAGTTTTTGTATTCTCATTATGTTAATTATTCCTCACAATTTAAAACTTTATTTGAAATATTATCTCTTTAAATGTTGAGTGCTTAGAAGAAGAGAATTCTTTAAATAACTCGACGCTGGAAAATGTAACATGGTAATGTGGCTTTCATCCTTGGCTAGTATGATGGTATGTCCAGATACCAGCTCATTCCTCCAGATACCAGCTAATTTGTTTGATGTTGCCTCTCATTTTCTTTTTCACCTATAAACCATATTTGAATGTCCTTTCATCTTTGTTTTGAAAGTTATGAACCAAAATACAGATCTTGATTTCATTCCTAAACGAGTTTCCTTTTTCCCCTGACTGAATTCTCAGTGTTATAAGGCTAGGATTCTGGAGGATTTGCTTTCTGATGGTCCTGGATTCTTTGAGACTGACATCTAAATATTTGCTTTGAATTTTATAAAAAATTGGATTAAGGATTAGTGTGTGCTTACTCATGATCCTGCATTCTTTAGTCAGCGTTACCTAAATGCAAATGCTGCCCATGTGATGTATGCACACTGCTATTTCTAAACATACACACACATAAACTCTCACACTCTGCTAGCTTTGAAATTAAAAAGCTCATAAAATATTTATTAAAAGGTTAATAAATTACAATAAAATAGAATGACATCAAATTCTGTAGAATTGTCTATAAATATTATTAATAAATAATATTTATGTTCCAGTAGGCTCTGAAATTAGTTTAAAAATGGGTCTAATTGAAAGAGATGTACCTGAAACAAATAAAATTTGGGTACCTAAAAAGTTGGGTGCATATTAAATTCAATTTTAACTGCTACTACCCAGCCTCCACCCCCACACACATACATTCTAGAGTAGGTACCAATTCTCTAAACTCATTATTTTTTTCAGTACTTATATTAAATTTGCTTAAAATAAGGTTCACATACAAAAGTAATGAGATTAAGTTAAATCAAATCTTTGTAAATATTTCTATTTATTAACCTTGGGCAAGTCAAAGAATCTCACTGAGCCTTGATATTTTTTTCCAGCTTGTGGAAAATATGTTTGGATTTGATGCCAAGGTAGCTTTTCACTAAAATATATAAATATGTAAAAAATATATATATATTATTTTAATTGTATGAAAATATTAACTCTAAGGATGCCTAGCTGGATCAGTTGGTAGAGCATGCAGCTCTTAATTTTGGAATTGTGAATTCAATACCCCTATTGGTTGCAGAGATTACTTAAAAAAATAAAGAAAATATTAACTCTAAATAATAAATTATTTTTTTCTATTTAAAGAGTAATTAAAAGTGGTAAACATCTTCATCCTTCGTCTCTGGAATTAAAAAAAAAAGACAATCTACTTGAGTGTCAGACTGTGTTTTCATATTCAATTGAATATATTGGTTTAAAACTGTAACATTTAAGATTAAAGGAATTCTGAATTAATGTAAGAAGACAAACTGTATACAAATATTATTTCAAAAGCTTATATTTGATTTTAACACCTAATATTGTGGTATTTTACGACTCCACTACTAATTTCAGTGATGTGTTGAGAAGTTTAATTATCTAATAACAAGTTATATTCACACATATATATTCCTTGCACACAGACACCACACATACAATTAAAAACACAAAATTACATAAATCAATATAAGAATCTTCCCCAATTATTTATTTTCATTTTAAAGAAAAAAAAATACAAATTTGGCAATTGAAGCATCACTCACAACTCTATTAGACCTGTAACTTATGGATTTTGAAATGAAGTTTTCATATCTAGTCATTAAATCAGGTGTCCATGGAAACTATTATGCTTTAATACCTAAATACTCTGCATTTAATCTGCATGCTCAGAATAATTTATTCATACTGCTTCCTGCATATTGGTTTTCTCTGGAAACACTGCAAAACTACATAATCTGGGATCCCTGGGTGGCGCAGCGGTTTAGCGCCTGCCTTTAGCCCAGGGCGCGATCCTGGAGACCCGGGATCGAATCCCACGTCGGGCTCCCTGCATGGAGCCTGCTTCTCCCTCTGCCTGTGTCTCTGCCTCTCTCTCTCTCTCTCTCTCTCTCTCTGTGACTATCATGAATAAATAAATAAAATCTTAAAAAAAAAAACTACATAATCTTCTTCAGATTGAGAGGCAAACTTTTAACTCTACATGTATGAAGAATTTTCTTTTATCTATGGTGTAAAACTCATTCTCCAAAACAAAGATCCTCACATTTTATTTAGTTCTTTTTCTGCCACCTAAGGTTTGCATTTAATATAAAATATTTTTGAATGTATTAATCCATTTCTTTTTCCTTACTCTTAAAGTCTTTGTACAGAAACATGTAGGCTAACTTTTTTTTGATTTATGAAAAAAACACACTAGATATCCAGGAAGTACATGTTTGTGACACGCTATAACTCTAGTTGTAATTATTACCAGGAATAAGGCTGATACCATTTTTTCATCTAAATAGTAAGTGGGTATTTATTACTACCCTTTGTTTAAAAGATAGATCCAATTGTGTGGAAAGTTTCATAATTCAATAGTAATGTCCCATTAAAAAACAATAATGCATATACATTATATGTAATTACAATTGTATATAGTTATTTAACCTATATAAATTTCTTTTGTCCTAATTAGTATCTAGCATACCTGAGTTATAAAATTTGTATAATGTTTAATTTGGAAGACAAAAGATACCTTAGTCTATGAACTAAGAGGTATTTTCGCAGTATAGAGTAAATAAAATTTGAGATTCAAGTTCGTTAATATTCACATGTCAAAACTTAAATAATTATATTTTTAAAAATTTTATTAGAATATGTTAATAATACTCTCAAATATTCTACTAGGATGGTGATTTTTTTTCTTTATAGAAAACAGTGAATTCTCAGATGTCTAATGTAAGTCAGTCAACAGTTGTCTGAGAATGCTGACTCAGAAGTGGGAGTTCTCATTCCAATCATACTCTATCATTTTCAGATCCTCTGGAACATTTTTTATAATGTCAGTGAAGGGCATATGGCCTTCTAGTTCTTTCAACAAATTCTTTAGGGAAATTTTTCAGCCAGGAGTCTTAAAAGTTTTTTGGAAGCAAAGTCTAAGTAGTCAAAAAATTTAAAAATACTCTGGCCCAGGAATCTGGGTATAATAATGCAATTGTAATAAAATAATTGTAATAAAAATTAAAGCATTAGTAAGTATGGAAGTATAGCATTGATTTTTTTTAATTGATGCTGTAACAAATTACTACAAGTTTAGTGGCTTAAGACAACACAAAATTATCACCTTACAGTCTGGAGGACAGGAGTTTGAAAGAGATATCACTGTATTAATATCAAGGTATTTTGGCAGGACTGCATTATCTTTTGGAGGCCCTAAGGCAAAATTATTTTCTCTACTTATCCAAATCCTACTAGCCTCTCACATTCCTTAGCTCCTAGACTCCTACCTCCATCTTTAGAGACAGCACTGATGCATCTCTGTTCCTTTCTCGTCCATAGCCACATCTCCCTCTCTCTCTTCTTCTTCTACCCCTTCTATTTCGAGGATCCATGTGATTACAGTGGGCCCAGGAAAAGGATAAGAAAACCAAGCCCTCCTCCAAATACATGTATACAATTCTTTGCAATCCAGTTTGAAAAAAAAGATTGGTTTTGATGGGAAATATTTCCTAGATATATAGAATATTGATGTATAGAATATTCCTAGTGGACCTGAAGTCAAAAAAAACCTTGGCTTGAATCTTTGTTCTTCTACTTAATAGCTATGTGTGCCATAAAACATGTTCCTATTCTCTTGTGTGAGAAAATGGCAGAGACTTCTTTAACATTCACCAAAGGCATGAGATCTATTTCCCCTACCCTTAAATTTGGGCTAGTCAATGACTGACTAATATAACACAGTGTGAGTGATACTGTGCTCATTCTAAGCATTGTCTATAAGAGTTGTGGAACTTCTACCTTGATCAGTTTTGGAAAGTAGCTAACAGGTGAGGTGTGACTGCCCTGAGGCTGCCATGTAATGAGAAGCCCAGAAAACCCTAAGACTCCATAACTAAACTATTAGAATAAAGGAATTTAGCAAAGTTACAAGATACAAAAATCAACATGGAAAAAGCAATTGTGTTTTTATACACTGACAACAAGGTATCTGAAAAGGAACTTAAAAAAGCAATAGTAATAAAAAAAATACAATAACAACTAAAACTAACGTCATAGAATCACAAATAAAATGCTTAGAATAGAGTTAACCAAGGAGGTGAAAGATTTGTACACTGAAAGTCATAAAACACTGATAAAAGAAATTAAAGCAGACACAGATAAATGGAAAGATATTCCACATCCATGGATTGGAAGAATTAATATTCCTAAAATGTGCTGGCTACTTAAAGTGGTCTACAGATTCAATGCAACCCCTGTCAAAATCCCAATAACACTTTTTGTAGAAAAAAAATTCTAAAATCATAGGAAACCACAGAAGACCCCAAATATCCAATGCAATCTTGACAAAGAAGAACAAAACTGTAGGCATCACACTTCCTAATTTCAAAATATATTACAAAGCCATAGTCATCAAAACAATATGGTACTGGCATGAAAAATAGATATAGACCAACAGAAAACAATTGATAGCCTGGAAAGATCACAGATATATGATCAATTGATTCTTCCAATAAATGATCTGACTCTTCTGAATAAAAGGTATTTCCACATGCAAAAGAATAAACTCTTAATTTATATCTTGGACCATTACATCATTATTTTCTTTATTCAATATTTTCTTTTTAGTAGAATCCCTGGAATCTTCCCAGAAACATTCAATATATTTGAGGGAAAAATTAAAAAAAAAGAGGAAAGAAGAGAGTAATTTTAACCACAAATTTCACTGTAGCTACTACCCAGTTTTTCTGCAGATTTTCACAACTAGCTACTCAAAATAGAGTCATTGTTCACTGAAACTTTTCTCTTTCTACAATCACTCCTCAATTCATCCACTATAATTTCCTATCATAACCCTACAGAAAGTTGCTTTCTCTGTGATCATCAGAGAGTGTCTCCTCTTCATCTCTTGCCTTGCTTTATTTTTCATCTTACTTGAACTCTCAGCAGTATGCTACAATGTTGACCTCCTCCTTCTTTCTGAAACGTGATCTTTCTTTGATTTCAATGACTCCACTGTTTCCTGGATTTCCTCTAGAAATCTGGTATTTCTATTATGTCTCATCCTTTATTCTGTCTTTTAACTTTGGGAGTATATCACCAGGAAGCCCTGGTTCTTGTAACTCCTTATACCTTCTCCCTGACTCTGTTTCTTCATTTATGTACACAGTCCCAAATACTACTTTTGTGTCAATGACTTCCAGATTCTTAGCTCCAACTTTTGACTCTTGTTTAACATTCTTAACAGTGTGCCCATCTCACCACTTGAAATTATTATATAGATTTTCCTTATTCAACAGCAAATCAAATGTGTTCCAAACTAGCTCATAATCTTTCTCTTATGAGAGAACATAGAATCTCTCCTATGTTACCTATTAAACGGCACCCCCATAAATCAGTTATTTTAAAAAGAAATATAGAGATCACCATGAAGAATCTTTTGAGCTTCCACATTCAACCTATCAAAGAATTATATCTATTTTGCTTTCAAGTACCTCTAAAACTCAACTTTTTCCTATTTTCACCATCACTACTTAGTCTAAGTGAATGTCATCTCTTGCCTAGGCCACTTAAATTCCTTCTTAGCCAGTCTTCCATTTGTCCAAAAGCCTCTTTAGTTTTAGGTCACAAAAGCAGATTTTTAAAAATTCCAGGTTGATTTTGCCAAAAACAGTTCTGACTTGATGATTTTCATTTTGTTTAGGATAAATACTGAAATGCTTAACAGAAACTCCAGTGCCCGATGATCAGGCTCCTACTTATAAATCTGAAGCCTTGTTCCCAAGCACATTCTCATCATTTAATTTAGTCCCATGGTCTTTTGCACTTTCTTAAAGCAGCCATGCTTTCTCCTGCCACTAGGTTTTGCACATGCTGTTCCCTCTGTCTGAAATCATGTCCCGCCCCCCCCCTTTTTTAAATCTACGTAGTTCTTTCTCATCTTTTCAATGTCAGCTTAATAATTTATTTCTTCACAGAAGCTTTTTTCCTGAAACCTGAAACTAGGAACAATTTAATGTTATATACTTCCACCACAGTGTATATAGTTGCTTCATAGGGGTGTTTATAGATTATGTATTTTTAATAACTTTATTGAATAACACAATTCAGGATCCTGTTTTTTTGGGCTCAACATTTTAACATTTGTGAAGCACTGCAGTGCCTGATGCAGTGCTTCACAAGCACTATTTAGAGAATAAATTATTTTGGATAATTTAACTTGGTAGTAAAACATTTATATCTAAGTTTTTATTTATAGGGCTAGTATTCATAATAAATAAGGTAAATAGATTAGCATGCTTTAAAAAGTCCAGTAATATGCAACATAGAAACTGGATGATAGGGAATGACTTCCATTGCATCTAAAGCATTCCAGCTCAACATAACTGACATCTATTATTCACTTCTCAAATAATTAAATAAAAATTTTCCAGATACAAATCAGAAGAGAAGAACACAGTAGGTACAAAATTACAATGAATTAATGGAAAAACTGAAAAATTTAAAAATAATTCTTTTGTGCTTTGTTATCATCCACTATGTTACATGGATATAATTAAATATTTTGTTAGTTATCTCTTGCTGCATAACAAACTACCCACATTTTATAGGTTGAATGGATATTCATTTTTAGTCTTACAGTTTCTTAGGTCTAAAGTCCAGATGGGCCTGACTGATTTCTCCACTTAGGATGTCAGTGAGCTGAAAAAAGTATGTCAGTAAGGTCGGGCTCATATTTGGAGGTTCTGGGGAAGAATCCAATTCCAGGAATCCACTTTATTCAGGTAAAGAATATTTTATTTTGGCAGAATCCTATTCCTAGCAATTGTGGACTATGGATTTCATTTCTTTGCTATCTCAGGGGGTTGCTCTTGGTACTTAGAGGCCGTTCTTCTGCCCTTGCATACAGTCCCCTCCATTCTTTTTTAAAAATGGCATTTTTAATATTTTGTCATTATTTAATTCAAGTATAGTTAACATACAGTGTTATATTAGTTTCAGTCATGAAATATAATGATTCAACAATTCTGTACATTATTCAGTGCTCATAAAGACAAATATACTCTTAATCCCCTTCATCTCTTTCACCCATCCTTCCATCCACCTTGTCCCAGCAACCACCACTTTGTTCTGCATATTTAAGAGATTTTTTGTTTGTTTCATTTTCCTTTGTTTGTCTACCTCTTCCATCTTCAAAGCCAGCAACAGCATATTAGATCCTTCCCTTGTTTGAATTTTTAAGTGTTGCTGCCACTTGGAGAAAACCAGTTTGTAAAGGCTCATGTGATTATATTAGGCCCATACAGATAATCTCTCACACTCTCACACAAATGCCTAATCAGTAACCTTAATTATATTGGCAATTTTTTTTCACAATAATATCTATGTTAGTGCTTGAATAGCCAGGGGCCAGGAATCTATCTATAAAAGTGACCATTTTATAATTCAGACAACCACAGATATATATATTCCTCTAGTTATATATTTAGTTCAAATCCAGTGTTTATACTTGATCAGAAGGAAATGCCTTTGGAAGGGAGACATGATATAACGTAAAGACTGCTAACTCTGGGAAACGAACTAGGGGTGGTAGAAGGGGAGGGGGCGGGGGGTGGGAGTGATTGGGTGATGGGCACTGGGGGTTATTCTGTATGTTGGTAAATTGAACACCAATTAAAAAAAAAAGGAAATGCCTTTGGTGCCTTTGAATTGATCAAAACATGAAGGTAGATATAAAGCATCCATAAATATGTAGAGCTAAAGCAGTTTTGGTGACATTCTTTATTGAATTCTCAGTGGAATTAGTAGTTTAGATGAAACAATGACTTATAGTTTGGAAGTACTTAAAATAAATGTCATTAAATGCTGTGCATCTTAGAAAATAAAGTGATTATTCATTCATAAGCAAGGATATCCAAAGCTGTGCATAGTGAGAGTTAAAAAATGAGCGTTTTCTTCATGTAATCCTTAAAGCTAAAGTTATAACCTGGAGCAAGGAAAAGGCGATTATCTGGTAAGCGATAATTTGGCAAAATTTTACTACTTCTTTTTTTTTTAATTTATTTTTTATTGGTGTTCAATTTACTAACATACAGAATAACCCCCAGTGCCCGTCACCCATTCACTCCCACCCCCCGCCCTCCTCCCCTTCTACCACCCCTAGTTCGTTTCCCAGAGTTAGCAGTCTTTACATTCTGTCTCCCTTTCTGATATTTCCCACACATTTCTTCTCCCTTCCCTTATATTCCCTTTCACTATTATTTATATTCCCCAAATGAATGAGAACATATAATGTTTGTCCTTCTCCGACTGACTTACTTCACTCAGCATAATACCCTCCAGTTCCATCCACGTTGAAGCAAATGGTGGGTATTTGTCATTTCTAATAGCTGAGTAATATTCCATTGTATACATAAACCACATCTTCTTTATCCATTCATCTTTCGTTGGACACCGAGGCTCCTTCCACAGTTTGGCTATCGTGGCCATTGCTGCTAGAAACATCGGGGTGCAGGTGTCCCGGCGTTTCATTGCATTTGTATCTTTGGGGTAAATCCCCAACAGTGCAATTGCTGGGTCGTAGGGAAGGTATATTCTTAACTGTTTGAGGAACCTCCACACAGTTTTCCAGAGTGGCTGCACCAGTTCACATTCCCACCAACAGTGTATGAGGGTTCCCTTTTCTCCGCATCCTCTCCAACATTTGTTGTTTCCTGCCTTGTTAATTTTCCCCATTCTCACTGGTGTGAGGTGGTATCTCATTGTGGTTTTGATTTGTATTTCCCTGATGGCAAGTGATGCAGAGCATTTTCTCATATGCATGTTGGCCATGTCTATGTCTTCCTCTGTGAGATTTCTGTTCATGTCTTTTGCCCATTTCATGATTGGATTGTTTGTTTCTTTGGTGTTGAGTTTAATAAGTTCTTTATAGATCTTGGAAACTAGCCCTTTATCTGATATGTCATTTGCAAATATCTTCTCCCATTCTGTAGGTTGTCTTTTGAGTTTTGTTGACTGTATCCTTTGCTGTGCAAAAGCTTCTTATCTTGATGAAATCCCAATAGTTCATTTTTGCTTTTGTTTCTTTTGCCTTCGTGGATGTATCTTGCAAGAAGTTACTATGGCCGAAGTCCTAGCCTCAGCAATCAGACAACAAAAAGACATTAAAGGCATTCAAATTGGCAAAGAAGAAGTCAAACTCTCCCTCTTCGCCGATGACATGATACTCTACATAGAAAACCCAAAAGTCTCCACCCCAAGATTGCTAGAACTCATACAGCAATTTGGTAGCGTGGCAGGATACAAAATCAATGCCCAGAAATCAATGGCATTTCTATACACTAACAATGAGACTGAAGAAAGAGAAATTAAGGAGTCAATCCCATTTACAATTGCACCCAAAAGCATAAGATACCTAGGAATAAACCTAACCAAAGAGGTTAAGGATCTATACCCTCAAAACTATAGAACATTCTGAAAGAAATTGAGGAAGACACAAAGAGATGGAAAAATATTCCATGCTCATGGATTGGCAGAATTAATATTGTGAAAATGTCAATGTTACCCAGGGCAATATACACGTTTAATGCAATCCCTATATCAAAATACCATGGACTTTCTTCAGAGAGTTAGAACAAATTATTTTAAGATTTGTGTGGAATCAGAAAAGACCCCGAATAGCCAGGGGAATTTTAAAAAAGAAAACCATATCTGGGGGCATCACAATGCCAGATTTCAGGTTGTACTACAAAGCTGTGGTCATCAAGACAGTGTGGTACTGGCACCAAAACAGACACATAGATCAGTGGAACAGAATAGAGAATCCAGAAGTGGACCCTGAACTTTACGGGCAACTAATATTCGATAAAGGAGGAAAGACTATCCATTGGAAGAAAGACAGTCTCTTCAATAAATGGTGCTGGGAAAATTGGACATCCACATGCAGAAGAATGAAACTAGACCACTCTCTTGCACCATACACAAAGATAAACTCAAAATGGATGAAAGATCTAAATGTGAGACAAGATTCCATCAAAATCCTAGAGAAGAACACAGGCAACACCCTTTTTGAACTCGGCCATAGTAACTTCTTGCAAGATACATCCACGAAGGCAAAAATTTTACTACTTCTTATTTAGTCCTGGAAAATATTTTTCTTTTTATTGAAAAATAATTGGCATATAATATCCTGTATAATATCCTGTTAGTTTTAAGAGTATGTTATAATGATTCAGTGTTCCTATGCATTACAAAATGATCCCCATGATGTCTAGGTACCATGTTACCATACAAAGCTATTGCAGCATTATCAACTGTATTCCCTATACTATATATTACATTCCCATGAATTAATTATTTCACAACTGGAATTTGGTACTTCTAAATTCCCTTCATCTGTTTTGCCCATCTCCAAACCCATCTGTTTTGCCCATCTCCAAACCCATCTGTTTTGCCCATCTCCAAACCCATTCCCACTCTGATAGCCAACAGTTTGTTTCCTGTATCTATGAGTCTGTTACTGTTTTGCTTGTTCGTTCATTTTGGTTTTGTTCCACATGTGAGTGAAATCATACAGTATTTGTCTTTCTTTGTCTGACTTATTTCAGTTACTGCATTATACCCTCTAGTTTATCCATGTTGTCTCACATGGCAAGATTTCATTCTTTTTTTTTATAGCTGAGTAATATTTCATTGTTTACATATACCATATCTTTATCCATTTATCTGTTAATGGACACTTGGGCTGCTTCCATATCTTGGCCACTGTAGATAATGCTTTAGTAAACATAGAGGTATGTATCTCTTCGGCTGCTGACAAATTTAACATATCTTTGTTGTTGAGTCCATGATATATTTCAATACAACTTGACCTTTGTTTGGTTTTCACCACAAAGGTTACATAAGAATTCATGTAAATCATGAAATAATAAATTACAGAAACTATTTCTCATATATATGTGCTTCAAGGCTGATGAAAATATCTAAGTTTTTCAAATGGCTTGTTTGACCATGTTTTGTATAGAGTATTTAAGAAAGGAATGGAATCGCTATAATTTTAAGAAAGCTACTTAACTTGGCTTTTTCAAGAAAGGAGATGCATCTATCCAGAGTGGCAGATCTAAAATGACCTTTAAAAAATGACATTTTTGGAATTAGAATTTATAGGGATGATAGCGGTGTGACATTTTATTGGCAACATGGTGCTGGAGGAAACGAACATAAGTACAAACTAGATGCACAGTTAATTAGTAGGTGGAGGTGAGGTAAAATAATGGATGCAGGCACACACAAATCCTTGACGGGATTTTTGTTGACTATGGTTAAATATTTGAACTTTGTAATGTTGGTAGAGGAACAGAATCATAAGATGATAATGTATTTATCTGAGATTGCCCTTACATATTTATATATAACTATTTAAAGACATACTACTTCCAGAAGTAAAAACAATAAAAAAGAAGAAAATATAGTTCAGTATTATGGAATTGGATGTGAAATGCATTTTCTATTTCAGTTCCAGATTTTGATCAAGCAGGAACTTGGTAGGGAAAGTGCTCTCAGGAATTAGACATGTGTTCAACCATGGATTTTGCTACTTAAAATAAACCACGAAACACTGAGAAAACTGTAACACCTTTTGATAGTGTAAACGTTTCTGTTATATCATATAAATGCTTATAACAGTGCCTTATACAGAATAGGCACTCAAGAAATGTGAAGAATATTATTATTAACTTATTCTATTTAGTGTCAGTAGAAAACTCCATATAGTCTTTCTGAGAATCATATTTTAATTATTTTTATTTTATTTAAAACGGCCTCATCGTGGGTTGTATACTTCTGGTTAGAATATATAAATTCATGAAAAAATTAAGGAAAACAAAGCAAAATGAAAAATCTGTCATTATCTCTGTAAAAGAAATAAAAACTAACTAACTAAAAAGAAGTCAAATCTTTGAAACTCAAGAAAGAACAGAAATTTCAAAGTGTCCCAAATAAAACTAAAGATATAAGAGATCTATAGCTATGATTTTACTGGCAAAGCAGGAAGAATAGAAATCTGCTATAGATGAGGAAAAGGAATATAAAAATTTTAAAAAGAAAAATAAAAATCATTTTAACAGAAAGACTGCTCAGTGTTTGGAAAACTGGGCTATAAGATACAAGAAGATCTCCAGCATTTCACCACTGCTTAAATCTCAACGACTGCTGGAGAGAGACTTGAACCCACTCTCAAAAGATTTATAACAAGTGGACACATTAGGATAAGCAAGAAGGAAAGAAGGTAACTAGAGTTATTTTTAATTCTCAGAAGCCACTCTCATTCCTTGGCTAGTGGCTCCTTCTATCTTCGAGTCAGCAACTGAAGCTAGAATCCTCTTCAACCTGTAAATCTTTGACTTCCTCTTTTGCTACCCACCAGAGAAATCACTGTTTTTTAAAGGGCTCATGTGATAAGGTCAAGCACATAGGGAATAATCTTCTCATTTTAGAGTCAAGAGGTTACAGAACTTATTTTTTTTAAAGATTTTATTTATTTATTCATGAGAGACACACAGAGAGAGGCAGAGACACAGACAGAGGGAGATGCAGGTTCCATGCAGGGAGCCTGACATGGGACTCGATCCCAGGACTCCAGGATTAGGCCCTGGGCTGAAGGCGGTGCTAAGACCTTGAGCCACCCAGACTGCCCTCAGAACTTAATTTTATCTGCAAAATTTCTTTTGCAAAATAAGTAATCCCAGGTGTAATGTGTGTGGAGATGATAGGAGCCATCTTAGAATTGTGCCTTCCACAATTGGGTACTTATTTCAGATATATGCTTTAAATAATCTTTTTTTTAAAGATTTTATTATTTATTTATTCATGAAAGACAGAGAGAGAGAGGCAGAGACATAGACAGAGGGAGAAGCGGACTCCTTGCGAGGGGCTGGATGTGGGACTGGATCCCAGGACCCCGGGATCAACCACGGAGCCACCCAGGTGTCCCTATGCTTTCATTAATCTTAAAAGTAATTTGGTACCACTGATTAAACTACAATTTTTTTAAAATTTCAATTATTTATTTGAGAGCGTGAGCATGAGCGCAGGGGGCAAGGGTGCAGAAGGAGATGGAGAAGCAGACTCCTTGCTAAGCAGGAACCTCCCAGGGAGGACCCCCAGATGATGACCTGAGCTGGAAGCAGACACTTAACTGAGCTAACCAGGTACTCCAAAACTATAGTTTTAAAACTTTAAGGAAATCAATTCTAGAAACAAACATGATGAACTTGGCCACAGAAAATTTCCTATACTCTTGCCTTTAACCCCAGGTCATCAGCCTTACCAATGTCTGGATTTATAGGACTGTGAGCTAATAAGTTGTTCTAAAACCTTACCTTTATGTTAGTTAGTTTTAGTCAGTTATTTAGTTAGTTAGTTAGTTATAGAGCAATAGAAGGCAATAAAAAAGTACCCTACTAGCTAAAAAGTGTTACACAAATATAGCAAAGTATTGCAATTTTTGTATTTTTAGGTGAGGAAGACAAATATTTTCTTTACACCCAATGGTATTTTTAAAATTAAATCATACATTTTGACATTATTGGAATTGTGTTGCTTTGATATCAGGATATATATATATATATATATATATATATATATATATATATATTTTTTTTTTTTACTGTGCTATAATTTTAGAGTAAAATTAATCCGTTATATTCTATAGTCTTACAAGGTTTGACAAACATACACTGTTATGCAACAACAATCATAATCAAGATATAGAAGAGTTCAATTGTCTCAAAAGGTTCCCTTGGGGCAGCCCGGGTGACTCGGGGGTTTAGCACCACCTTCAGTCCAGGGCCTGATCCTGGAGACCCGGGATCGAGTCCCACGTCGGGCTTCCTGAATGGATCCTGCTTCTCCCTCTGCCTGTGTCTCTGCCTCTGTGTGTGTGTGTGTGTGTGTGTGTGTGTGTGTGTGTCTCATGAATAAATAAATCTTTAAAAAAAAGGTTCTCTTGGGTTGTTTTTATTCACCACTTTCCACTATCCCCAGATTCTGGAAACTATTGATCTATTTTCTGTTCCTCTAGTTTTACTTTTCCAGAATGACACATAAGTGGAATCGTGGATTATAAAGCCTATTGAGTCTAGCTTCTTTCAATTAGCAATATACATTTGAAATTCATCCATATTGTGGTATGTATTATTAGTTCATTGGATTTATTGCTGAATAGTATTCTATTATCTGGATATATTAGTTCGTTTGTCCATTCATCAGATGAAGGACATTTGGGTTATTTCCATTTTCGGTAATTATGAATAAAGGTGCTATAAACATTTTTGTATGGGTTTTTATGTGTAATTAAGTTTTCATTTCTCATGGGCAAATACCTGCAATTGCAATTGCTGAGATGTATGGAAAGAATATGTTTATCTTTATGAGAAACTGGCAAATTGCTTTACAAAATGGCAGTGTCAGTTTGCAGTTGCACTAGGAATGTAGAAGTCTCGTCGCTATGGATCCTCATCAGTCCTTTGCCGTTCATTCAGCACCTTTGCTTATTTTAATGTTTTATTGCTGAGTATGGAGAGTCCTTTGAATATTGTAGGTCTAGGTCCGTTGTAGATAGCTTATTTTCAACTATTCTGTGACTCGTCTTTTCATTTTTAACAGTGTATTTCATAAATCATAACTTTCAAATTTTGATGAAATCATATTTTGGGGACAGCCCGGGTGGCTCAGTGGTTTAGCGCCACCTTCAGCCCAGGGCCTGATCCTGGAGTCCTGGGATCAAATCCCACATCAGGCTCCCTGCATGGAGCCTGCTTCTCCCTCTGCTTGTGTTTCTGCCTCTCTCTCTCTCTCTCTCTCTGTCTCTCTCTCTCTCTCTCTCTGTGTCTCTCTCATGAATAAAAATCTTAAAAAAAAGAAATATTTTTTCTTATATGGGTTTGTACTTTTGTTGTATTTCAGAAATCTTTACTTACCTTCTCCTATGTTTTCTTCTGTAAGTTTTACAATGTAGTGTTAAGTCTACAATCCATTTTTATTATTTTTGGACATTATATGATGCATAAGTCAAAGTTCAATTTTATATATATGTCTAACCAATTATCAAGCACTTTTTGTTGAAAGAGCTGTTATTTCTCCATTGATGCAAGTATCGGTTGACCATGTGTATGCAGGTCAGCTCCTGGACACACTAGTATTCCATTAGTCTCTGTGTCTATCTCTTGCTGACACTATCCTTTTGCGATCACTATAGCTTTATGGTAATTTTTGAGCACACATACTGAGTATTCTTTAACTTTGTTCTTTTCCAAAACTGTTTTAGCTACTCTATTTTACCTCTCCATATGTTGGATTCCACTTATGAATGCTTTTTTGCATTGTGAAGTCAGCATACTTCCATCAAATGGTGGGATATAATTTTGAATCTTGGTGGATGTTTATAACTAAAACCAATAGAATGATGCTGTTTAATTTCTAAGACTAGATTTAAAAAAGGATACATGGCTCCCAAACAGCTCTCTTTCTTTTTATCTCAGGTAGCTTTCCCTTGTAGCATAATTACCATGTTGGGAGAAAGATCAGGTTATATAGAGAGGTCATAAATAGATATTCTGCTGGACAACCTTAGCCAGGCTCCAGGTAATAGTCAACATCCTCTGACAACATGTGAATAAATGAAATTATTCCAAGGGCCAGCCTTCATGTACTACAGTAAGCCATTGACTTTATCCAGCAAATAGAAGTCATCCCCCTATGACCCCTGTGAATCATGGCCTATGGAAACTAGAGACCATGAATGCTTATTTTTTTTCATATGACTAACATGTGCTTGTTTTTTTTTTTAAGATTTTATTTATTTATTCATAAGAGAGAGGGAGAGGGAGAGAGAGAGAGAGAAGCAGGCAGAGAGACACAGGCAGGGGGAGAAGCAGGCCCCATGCAGGGAGCCTGATGTGGGACTTGATCCCGGGACTCCAGGATCATGCCCTGGGCCAAAGGCAGGCACTAAACTGCTGCTCCACCCAGGGATCCCCATGTGCTTGTTTTATAGAAATGATTACCTAATAAATATGGCGTGAATATTTATGAAGTATATCTTTCTTCTTTATATTATATGTGATGATATTTCTGGTTGATAGATTTGATGTTGAGCCACATTTTTATTTCAAGATCAGAATTTTCTCTAACCTAGGCTCTAATCTTATGTATTTGTTGTGGGATGAATATGTCCACTTTCTCATTTGACAACCTAAATAAAGTCTAAATTTTAATTCATTATGTTTGCCCCTGTCTCTGCCATTTCTTTTCAGTTCCAAAACTTTACTAGTTATAATACCCAATTAAATGTTTCCTGGAAGTAAATATGTATCAAGATTTCTCCTTCCTCTTTCATTGCTGTGGCAATAGCATGGTATCAGGCCTTCATTATCTCTTGCATAGATTTTATTATTGATCTGTCTTGAGTCTCTGGCTATGGTTTAAGTTTATCTTTCTCAATCCACTTTTCTCCCTGAAGTCAGAGGAGTCCTAAAATACACATTTTTTTCCAGCTACCCCTTTCTTTAAAGTTCTTTATTGTCTCATATCTACAAAGGATATTTCAAAGGCCTTTGCATTAAAAAGTTTTTACAGAATATTTTCCTCTCTAATATCTTTTCACTTCCAAAGTCTGGATTCTAAATTTGTGAATCCAAATATAAAGTAGGGTCCTGATGGCAAAGGTTACATATTTCCCCAAAATTATACAAATGCATTATAGTAAGTGGATCATTGGTGATTTCAGTATGCCAATTTTTTAAATTATATTTTTAAATGGCAAACTAAATCATATATAATATACTTGAGAAATTTAACATTAAAATTTTTTATAATATAAAATTACATTTTAAATTTACTTCCAAGTTGTTTGGGAATATCTGATCAACTACATGTGTTCTGATGAAACCGAAGTGCACAATTAATAGATTGTATTAGCCTGGGCTGCCATAACAAAATATCATAGATTAGATGGCTTAAGCAACAGAATTTTAGTTTCTCACAGTTCTAGAGGTAGAAGTACAAGATCAAGGTTGCAGTCAACTCAAATTTGGGTGAGGCCTCTCTTCTTGGCTTGTAGATGGCCATATTCTTCCTATGTCCTCATATGACCTTTCTCAAGCTCTCTTATGTCTGCTCTTATAGGGACACTAATTTTTATCATAATAAGGTGCCACTTGTGACCTCATTTAACCTTAATTACTTTCTTAGAGGTCCTGTCTTCAAATATAGCCACACTAAGTGTTAGGGCTCCAGCATATGAATTTTGGAATGGACACAAACATGAACTCCATAACACAGGTCTTACTAGTTTTTTTAAGTATGACTGAAAAGTTTACCTATTATAAATCTCTTTTCTTTCTTTGTGTCAGTCTGATTCCTGCTTCTAAAGACCTTGCTTTTCACTTTTTTTTTTCCCACTTTTTTTGATGATGGCAAAAACTACTGGATCAACTGTTAATGGTATGAATACATTTTTTGAATCCATGAAACACTGGAGCAACTATGTTCTTGAGATAGAGGATTTTGTGTTTCAGGCTCCTTTATATATACTATTATATACTTATACACTACTCTACAAAACTATGTATAGTTTTTCCTCCTACTTAGAATTATGTGTTTATTACCTACTGAATAGGCTTATTTATTATGTCAAACTTGTGAGATTATATACTAGTGATTTAAAAAAAATTTACTGCACTAGTAAATAGTTCTTTTCAATAATTCCAGCTCTAACTATTCGATATCTAATATCTATCTAATAGATAGATATCTATAGGTATAGATATAGACTATTTAATATCACATATGGTAATTAAGAAGAATGTTATAATTTTTTGAATTTAACTTAGTCTTGGAATTCAAGTAATATTAATAGAATATGGCATTTTTAAAAATTAAATGACTGTCATACCTACATAAAATAATCATTTTTGAAAGTAGTATTCTAGGCCTGCTTTTTAAAAATATATGTGTATGTTGTCATTAACTTTATACTAAGTCATGGTAAATTCAGTTAATGTGCTTTTACTTTTAAAAATTTTCCCTGGTAAATTCTACACTGGGAATTATTATTTAAGGGATTGGTTAAAACTTTTTTATTTTTTCATGTAAATTAATTGAAACCCTGGATTGTGTAAATTAATAGCTTCATAAATCATGTTAGTTTCTTCTGAAGCAATTAGTAGTAACTGTGTTCTCATTCACTTTTGGATAAATTGCGTCTGAAGGGAAAAATATATATATATTATCATTTCAAGTATCTACTTGAACCTATATCCGAGGTCAGTTTGTCTATTTTGTTCTTTCTGTAATTAAAACAATAGCGCTTCATGCACAATTTGCTACCATACTATACAACCATACTGAAACTAGTTGCAGATTTTGCTTGAATAATTTTTCTTCTTTGCTTGAATAATTTTTAATTATAATAAAACTAACAAAGTAAAGGCTGTTGTAAAGTTTTATATGTCAAATGTATGTCTTTGAACATATCTATATTATCTAATACTGCTATAGAAGTCTTACCAAATGTTTAGAATTCAAATAGGTTGGAACATGATTGCTATTTTAAATAACTGGCCAATTAAAATGACAATAAGTTGTGTTTTATTTTTGTTATAGTAAAATATAGGAGGTATTTTTAATGTACCTTTTTCATGGATAAATTTTAAATAATTTATCTTGTAACTATAAGCTTATAGGTACCGATTCAAAGTTGAAATTAAATTGCTTTAGTGACTGTGTCTTAAACTGGTAACAAGTTGTAGATAGTCCTTTTTCACCAAATATTCCTTTTATAAAAATCCTAATAATTCTAAATAAGGTTTCTGAAGACACTGGGATGCCTGGGTGGCTCAGTGGTTTAGGGTCTACCTTTGGCTCAGGGCATGATCCTGGGATCTGGGATGGAGTCTCACATTGGGCTCCCCACAGGGAGCCTGCTTCTCCCTCTGCTGTATTTCTGTCTCTCTCTCTGTGTCTCTCATGAATAACTAAATAAATCTTAAAAAAAAAAAAGATTTCTGAAGACACTAGCTGAGTGAATCTTAATAGCAGATGATTTGTTCAACAATAGGGAAAAAAGGTTACAATAAATAAATATTTGAATAAATTTATTTTATAAATTATTAATGATAAAGTTTTTATTCAGATGCATTGAATAGCAAATTTTTTCCTGCTGGGTTTCAATTCATCAAGTCTTCTCTTGGTATATTCTGTAAGTTTATTTCCATCATATAATATTTTGGTACTTTATACTGTACATTCATAACAAACACAAAAAATATATAAATTATATTATTATGGGATGTGATTGAACCTTTGAAAACCTTTAGGAGGAAAAGCAAAACTTTTTATTCTTGAAGTAACTCAAACTTTCAGAAAGACTAAAAACAAATTCCTATTTACAATATATTCATTCTCTTCTACAATCTCTTTTGGTGCTTTTCTTTCATGGAGAGCTAGTCTATCAAATCAATGACCTCTTCCATAGGTACATTAAAACTTTTTTTTTCTGGTAGCTCTTGCCTTGTCATTGTGCAAATATCATCATTAGTCACTAGAAGGTTCCACTTATTTTGTTTTTTATTCTCTTTCTAACAGCACTAACATTTTCTCCATCCTCTCAAAGGCAACCACTCCCATGTGATTGATATGGAGCCTTGAAGTAATGTGTATTCCCTTGTAATTTTCTTATACTATGCATTATACACTTTATATTATTTTTAATGTTTTTAGGATACAAGAAGAGAGATATTAGGTAGCTCTTGTTTCGATTTTTTTTTTTTACCAAACAAGTGGTTTTATTTATTTATTTATTTATTTATTTATTTATTTATATTTATTTATTTATTTATTTATTTATTTATTTATTTATTTATTATAGTCACAGAGAGAGAGAGAGGCAGAGACACAGGCAGAGGGAGAAGCAGGCTCCATGCACCAGGAGCCCGATGTGGGATTCGATCCCGGGTCTCCAGGATCGTGCCCCGGGCCAAAGGCAGGCGCCAAACAGCTGCGCCACCCAGGGATCCCAAAACAAGTGGTTTTAATCTGCTGGTCTTGCTGTGTGCCATAGTTCATTGTTTTAATCATTTGAGAAATGTTCCATGGCATATATAGATCACATTGCACTTCTATCTTGTGCTAGTGATAGACACCTAGTTTTTCTCCATTTTTCTATTACAAAGCAATACAACAATGAACAACTAAATGTGTATCCCATTAGAGACCTGTCAAGCATTTCACAGGATTTTATTCCCAGGAGAAGGATTGGTGTTATAGGATATAGAAATGATCAATTTGCCCAGGCACTTTAAGCTATTTTCTGCAAGACCGATCTATTTGTTCTTATTTCTTTTACCTTTGTTCCAACAATTGGCATTACAAAACTTAAAATTATTTACTAATTTCTTGAGTAAAATCTGGTAACTACATTGATTTAGTTTTAATTTCTCATATTACTAACGAATATGAGCACCTCTTTAAAATTGTATAATTACTCATTTAGGTTTTCTTTCTGTTGATTATCTGTTTATATCCCTTGCATATTTTTCCAGTTTTCTTTTGTTGTTGTTGATTTTAGGATGTCATATCACCATCTATTCTGAGTTTGGTCTCTTTTTAGTTCTCAGTATTACAGATATTTTTGCTCAATCTTTCATTTGCTAGTGCCCTTCATCAACCCAATTTTGACCTGATAAAATTAATCACATTAACTGTGAAAGAAAAAAAAGTGAATCTGGGGAGTAGATAAAGCAATTAAAAACAGTGTTTACTCAGGAACTATTGCAATTGGGACACCTCAGCATAGAACTGGGCTCAGTGTAGACCTGGGCTCATTTCTGAATACAACAAAGAAAAGTGGGGATTTATTGCCAAGGAACAAGGTAAGGAACTGGTGAATTGAAAATTATGAAAAGGAAACATCAGACGTAAGAGGAGATTCTAGCTAAACAGAGCTCACAACCGCTTGCTGAAAGCAGGTCAGGGTGACTGTGCATCATCTATATGAGGCTGAGGGGTGAGGAATTTGATCAGATATGGAAGGTGATCAGATATTGAAGGGGGAGGATTTTCACTATTCTATTAGGCCCTAAAGGTAGGGCCTAATAGAGCAGAGAGCTCAATGAAGTTTGACTGAAGTTTGGTCAAGGACAGAATCTATCAGTATCAATGTTTTCACATTTTTGAGTGCTATTTTGAACATTACTTCTCATCTTTAGGCTATAAATATACTCCCCAATATTTCCTTTCATTAGATTTTAATTTTACTCTACAGTTGTTGTTTTCTTTTTTTTAAATCCATTGGACCAGTAAGATAGAGGTCAAATTCTTCATCCTGATGGATCTTCTAAAAACAAAAAGTACAACAAAACATACCAAAAAAATGATTAAACAGTTCACTTATCCTTATAATTTGCAACATAGCTTTGATTATATATCAATATCCTTTCTATGTAAAGTTGTCTCTAGATTCTGTTCTTTTCTATTGTTTTGTTTGTTTACTCCTCTTCCAGTATTGTATTTTTAAAGTTACAATATATTTTAGTATGTCATCATGTTTGATAAATAAACTCTACTCTTTAATTTTCTTTTCAAAAATATTTAAATACATTTAGTTCTTCTATATACATTCTTTAAATATATAACAAAAGAACTGTGTACAAATCACAGTGTAGGGCACACTTAGGTTTCACAAACTGAAAATACACCCACATAACCAGCTACAAGATCAAGTGATATTATTACCTTTATCCCAGAAACCTCCTTCAAATTTCCTCCAGTTACTATGTGGTCCTCCATTTCCAAATGTAACCAGTATTCTGGCTTCTAAAATCACAGACTAATTTTGCATGTTTTTAAACCTTGTAAAATTTGACTCATGCAGTATATACGCTTCTGTGCCTGATTTTTTTCTACTCCCAGTACTGTTTTTGAGATTCATTTGGTATTGATGGACATAGTTGAAGTTTCTTCATTCACATCGCTACATAGTATTTCATTGTGAGAATATATCATAACTGATGTATTCATTTTATTGATGTGTATTTAGGTGGTTCCTTTTTTGACTATTATACATACTGCTACTGTGAGTCTTCTAATCTATGTATTTTTGCATGAATATGTGCATACATTTCTGTTGGATGTACCTACCCATGGAATTGTTCATCACAATATATACACATTTTTAGCGATATTAGGTAATCTTGAGCACATTTATATGAATTTGTAGATCCATCATTTCTTCCTCATTTTTGCTAACATCTGATATGTTCTGCCTGGATGGTGCATTTAGTATCTCACCATGATTTTCATTGTCAGTACCTTGAACATCAGTAATATTGAGGACATTTTCATATGTTTAATTACTCTTGGGATGTCCTCTTTTTTTCTAAGGTGTCTTTTGTTAAAGGATTTTGTCCAATTTGGAGGTGGCAATGGTTCTGTGTTCTGTTATTGGTTTAAATGATTTGTTGGAATTACATATTGTGCACATCTTTTCTCACTTGGTAGCTTTTCTTTTCAGTGTCTTAAAAGTATCTTCTGATGAATGTACATTGTTAATTTTGATCTAGTCAATTTTTTTATGGGAAAGGAATGGAAATATATCACTTGCAAACAGTGCATATATTAAACTTTTAATTATGACTAATAATGATGCTAAAGTGTTTGTGGATTTAATACAATGACTACATTATTTATATGATGCAGGGATTTTTGATTGCTGTTTTAATGATGAGTTTATCAATTTATATGGAGATTTAGTCAATTATTGAAGTTAGACCATTGATAAGTAAGAAAAATAAAGGTATTAGTCTATTTGTTTAAAACATGAGTTTTAAAAATAGTTTTAGGACGCTCAAAAATAAGTTTATTAGAACTTTCTTACCTTTTCATATACAACTGGGATTTCAATTTGAGCTGAATTTACATTTGATTACATATCTTGACCTGCCTTAAATGGGTTCCAGATGAGCTATATATATCTTTAGATAGCTGTATTACATGTTTCTCTACCAGAGAACAGGTAATCACCAGCAGATAATTAAGCTTAATAATATACCCAGTGGCTTCTAGGTATTGCTATTGAATGGCATTATTATTTTCTTTGTGTGTATTGTGGTATACTCTAGGGGAAATCAGATTCCTAAAATAAATCTATATAATCAATTCTTTTCTCATTGAAAAAATGTGGTTTTTTTTGCTATGTTGGTTTTATTTATTTTATTTATTTTGTTTTTTTATTTTATTTTTTAATTTTAAAAATATTCATTCATTTGAAGATCATAATAATAAACCCATTAAATAGTAATATAACCTACAAAAATAGTTATATTTTCCAAAACAAAAAAAAAGTTAGTGAGAAGAATGGCATTGTTTTACAGTTTTATGATTTCTTACATCTGACTTTATAGAAAGCAGCTGGGTTTGTAATCTGCTTCTACATTTACTCTATTGCAGTATGTTGTTTTGGTTGAGATGTGTGAAGAAGATCTGGACTCACCCAAATATGTAATTAGAGAAGGCAGTAGTATTTTAATAGCCTATTCAGATAATTGTAAAATATTTTCTTTGATACTCCACCAAAATTCAAGAAATGTGAGTTTGTTAAAAGCCAGTTGTGATGTGGGATCTAACATTATATGAAATGAAATAATGAAAGTGTAACACTTTATGTTTATACCAAACCAATTATTTGAAACATATTTGACACATTTTATTATATAATTTAAAAAATCATTTTTGGGGTGCCTAGGTGGCTCAGTGGTTGAGCATCTGCCTTTGGCTCAGGTCCTAATCCTGGAATCCTGGGATTGAATCCCGAGTCAGGCTCCCCTCACTCCTCTGCCTATGTCTCTGCCTCTCTCTGTCTCTCATGAATAAATTGAAAAAAACATTGTTAATGTTATTACTTATTTCACCAAAAAAATCTTTGAATATTGGGAAGTTTCTGGCTCACAGTTGCAGATATAAGTTTTACAGAATTCTTTTTTTTTACTGATATCATTTTTATTTAATACTTATAACCATATGTAAAGGCTTCCCTGAGCCTTAAATTCCAAAATAATTTGTAATAAGTTAAAAACAGCTTTGAAGAACTATTTTTTTTCAGATTTAGTCATTTTAGAATTTAAATTATTAATTAACATATAATGTATTATTAATTTTAGAGGTAGAGGTCAGTGATTCATCCATCTTATGTAATACCCAGTGCCCCTTACATCACATACCCTCCTTAATGCCCATCATCCAGTTACCCCATTCCACACTCCCCTCCTATCAAGCAACCCTCAGTATGTTTCCTATGATTAAGAGTCTCTAGTGGTTTGTCTCACTCTCTGCCTCTGTCTTGTTTTATTTTTTCCCTCTCTTCCCCTATGATCCTCTCTTTTGTTTCTTAAATTCTACATATGAGGAAGATCACATGATAATTATCTTTCTCTGATTGACTTATTTTGCTTAACATAATACCCTCTAGTTCCATCCACATTGTTACAAATAGCAATATTTCTTTTTTTTTATGGGAGAGAGGTATTCCTGCTATTTTAGCTGTAACCCAAACTGCCTTCAGAATCCAGTGGTATATAATGTGAATGAAAATATTGAAGATATTCAAATAGCCATGAATTCATGGTATGTTCCTTCTATTTTTTGAGCCTATCAACCAAATTCATCCCTTCCAACACTGTACATATTTATTTTGCATGCCTTGTAAACACTGGCAGAGGAGTAGGAATGTTATATTCTAGCACATAGTTAATAGGATCTCCATATATAAAAGTAGTGGTTTATAGAATTTATAAAACTAGAAAAGAAGCCAAAACTATATTTAAAATAAATCTGATAATTGCATGTTGCTAGAATGATATAAGAGCCAGAAAATGTGAATTATTGAGCCATAATTTAATCTTTTTGTCATAGTAAGTATATAAAAATAAAGCATGCTTTTATGTTTTATGAAATCACTAGGATTCCATGATAGATATATAGTTCCATAATTCAGAGTAACCTGTTACTTAGTCCATGTTTAATTTTATTGTACATATAAAGACATTATTATAATAAGAAGTGTTCTCAAAGTCAAAGAGGAAAAAGCAGTGTATCATCATTCATATATCATTAATTTTTCAGTGAAAGAGAGTATACCTTAGTAGATTAATCACAAAATCAAAAAATGAGAAAAACCATATAATATAGCCCCTTATTTTATGGATAGCAAAACTAGGACTTAGATTTTCCCCATAAAATAAACTTCTAAGTTGCCCCAGAAAAGGATTGACATAAAAGTGACTTCTGTCTCATTTCTCCTGATGGCATCGCAAGTTGAAAGTGAGGGTACAAAGTACTTCAAGAAAGAATGGATATTTTGAGGTGCTAACATTCACATTATATAGAATGAAATATTTCTAGAAGGTCTATAAGTAACTTTACAACCTTAGAGAAAATATTTGCTGATACAACCTAGCTACAGAAAATACTTTTTGAAATATCCACATTGTTATTAGTTAAAAGGGTGGCAAATATATTTTCCCAATAAAATTAACAAAAGTCCATTAACTGGCTAATATTTGCCAGTACTTGCAAATTATCAGACTGCTACTGATTTGATTGAGTTTTAATGTAATGGTTTATTTTATAAATGATCACTGACTTTATTAAAAATAATGAAAAGAATTAGAAACTCTGAGGAATTTATCATTTATTCTTGAAATTTTGACTGAAATACTTTTTAAAAGACAATTAAATAAGCAAAGATGTAATTTTAAAATAGAGACTCACATGATTAATCATAATTTCATTTTACTTTTCCAATTTGATGGCATGGTATGGTACTCTACATTAATAATAACTATTTAAATGTGGTATGAATTAAAACTAAATACTTCTTGAGTTCACATTAAGGAATGGTTGAACAATGGAAAAGTTAATCATTGCTTTTGACATAGATCTATCTTTAAATGTTATAAAATAATATGGCTATTAAAATTGAGGATATCATAACAGTCTAGCAAAAATACAAGGGGCAAATATCTTTTTCCTGAAATGTGTCTTAAAAGATGTAAATTTAAAATAACAAGCTAAAATACAATGTTTACTAGTATATATACTTGTAATTGGTTTATGAGAAAATAGGTATTTTCTTTGTTTCAATAATGGGTTGATTTGTAATGAAAGATTGATTTAGATTGAATAGGGATATTAAGAAAGTTGGGGAACACCTGTATGGCACATTTGGTTAAGCATCTGACTCTTGGTTTCTAGCTCAGGTCACAATCTCAGAGTTGTGAGATCCAGCCCCCACTCCACACTTGGTGCATGGAGTCTGCTTGAGATTTTCTCTTCCTCTCCCTCTGCCTCTCTGACTTATGCTTGCTCTTTCTTTCTCTAGAGTAAATAAATAAATATTTTTTTAAAAGTCTGAAATTCCAAGATTATGAGTTTACACTTAGTTTAATAATGAGATTGTATTTGCATTAGTAGCATGGACTATATTTTTCAGACCCAAAATACCAAAACAAAAGTTGCCATTTCAATTGTCATATTCTCTTTGCCATAGAATGAGGCAATATTTTATATGTTATGTGGTGTACTAATTTGACTACTTTGGTCATTTACATAATCCTTTACTGAAGATCAATTCACATCCCTTCCACCATTACCCCTATTGATTTTTCTATTTGTTACAGTGTCCTTGTTGTAAGCTTTGTTAGTATAGATGACTCTTGAGTAACAAGGACTTGACCCACATGAGTCTATTTTTACATGGATTTTGTTTTCAGTAAAAATAGCACAATATATATTCTCTTCCTTATGATTTTCTTAATATTATCCTAGTATTAATATATTCTTCTTATCTTATTTATTACAATAATATAGTATATAATACATTTAAAATAAAAAATATGTTAATTTTTTTTCCATAAGACTATTAGTTAAGTCTTAGGGTAGTCAAGAGTTATACGCAGATTTTCAACTGTGTGAAGTCAAAAGTCAATAGATAAATGGTCAACTGAAGTACATCCAATGGGTATTATCTCTCTCTCTCTCTCCACCCCCATCCTGTCTCTTTGTTCTCCTCTCCCTACCTCCTTCCTCTCTCTTGATCCATTAGTTTAAAGTTTTGTAGTCAATAGTAGATATAAAAGTCAATATCTGGGAGGGGATACTGATGGTAATTTTAGATCCTCCTGCTCTAAATTGTTCTCTATTAAGATGGAGTATAAAACCAGAATACAGCAACAAGAAAAACTCTACTACATTTTCTACAGTTTTCTTTTGTTTTTCTTTTGGTTGGTTGAAAAAGAGCTAGAAGTTTTATGACTTAAGTGACTTTCTGTGGAAACCTATTTTCCTCACAAGCTTATAAAAAACATTTTCTTAAGTTTGATTAAGAGCATCATGCATTAAACATACAAAATAAAAATATTAATTGGCAAAGGTCTGAGGCTAGAATGATGTCGACATGAAGTCAAGTGGAAGGGGAAAGGGAGAAAGTGATGTTTTGTTTTGTTTTGTTTTTTTTCTGACGGTAGCTAAAACTCATGGAATCCTTAGAGAATTACACTATGGCACATTACTGTCTGTTTCTTTTCCTGTTGTTCCTGGTAAAGAAATACATTCCTGCTTTGAAATTTGCTTATTAACAGGGATCTGTTCATGAAAAGTTTGGCTTATCTTTATTCTAAACTTTGTTAATGTCTCCATGTATGTTGCTTTAAAGTGTTGTGCCTACTGCTATTATTCTTCCTGTTTTAACATTTTGGTATACTTTATTGATTCATGTAGATCTAAATATATATCTGATATCATTTTCTTTGTGTATGGAAGAATAACATACCATTTCTTGTCATGTGGATCTAATAGTGTTACATTTTTTCTGCTTTTATCTTAAAGATTCCATATTTTGTTTCCATTTGACATTTTTACTGAATGTAGAATTCTGATTGTTGGAAAAAGTCAAGAGGATGTGACTGCTGGTTGACCTTTGAGTTGGACCCAGTCAATCAGAAACTCTTCACTCCCACTCATGTCCTTGGATTGCATGTTCTTGCCCACCATTCCTACACTAGGAGCTGTTTCAAGGATGTAGCCTTGAGAAAGTAAGGTGATATTGGGACCATTTGGACAAAATACATGAATGAACTCAGTTAAGGCCTCTATATAAACTTAAGATTCTCACTGGTAGGTGCAGAGGTCTACTCATCTTATGGTTTCCCAAGAAAAACCTCTTTGCAAGTTCCATTGTTAATTAATTAAACCAGCCTCTTGTTCTGTCTCTCCTTGCCCTCCATACAGAGGAGCAAATTACAAATTAAACCTGGGAACTCCCAATATTTCAAGCCAATGTAGTTTTGATTTGCTTTTCTCTTTCTACACTTTTGTCTCTTAGTTTAGATAAATTCAGAAAAGAAGTCTGAGGAAACCTTCAATAGCAGTGCTCAGTATGAAATGTTTCTTTCTCCTCTCTAAAACTTTATCACTGATTTTAGCAATATGATATTATGTGCATTGATTTGGTTTCCTTTATGTTTATTTGTCTTTGGAGTTTCTGAGTCTCTTGGATTTGTGGCTTTATATCGTTTCTGTCTGACAAATTTTGAAAATATTTGGCCTTTTCTTAAAATATTTTTCTATTCCCTCTACCAATCAACCTCTTCTTCTACAAATGGTTTGATATTATCCTCTATATCTCTGATGATCCATTCATTATTTTTCAGTTTTTTTCTCCTTTGTGTTTCATTTTGAGTAGTTAGTATTGCTGTGCCATCAAGTACACTGATTTCTTCTTTTAACTAAGTATATTTAAAAAATATCTCCAGAAATGTTATTTTTTAAATTCTATTTATTGCTCACCTCATTATATTTATGTTTTGCTTTCAACAATTAGGTATAATTTTGAAAGTAGCTGGCTTGAATTTTTGTCTATTTTCAGTATTTGTCTATTTGTGTTGATACTTTTTCTTGTTCTGTTATGGGACATATTTTACTGCTTCTTTGCAAATCTAAAATTTTGGATGAAATGTTAAAATGGTAGCTGAATTTGATTGATAACCTGATTTGTAGAGTGTTGGATATTACTTTTGGCAGAGTGTTAATTTCCTTGTTGATTTAACTAATATTTACTGAATAATTGTAATGTGCAGGATACTAGAGTTACAAATATGAAACATACATTCCCTGCCTTTAAATACCTAGGGAGAAGACAATTATGAAAACACATAATTGAATACATTGTAATTATTACTATAATGAAATTAGGCAGAGTATACTAAGAGTATCTGAGAAAAACATGCTTCTTATTGAAAGGCAGGCAAGAATATATAGGAATTAATATGTAAAATAATCCATGAAAAATTAAATATGAATTTTCCAAGAAGAAAAAAATAGGAAAAATATCATATATATATTTTTAAAAATATCATATATTTAAGGCTTATTGGAACGCTTATTTAGGGCTTATTTAAAGGCCTGGGTGGCTCAGTGGTTGAGTGTCTGCCTTCGGCTCAGGGCAAGATCCTCTGGTCTAGAATTGAGTCCTGCACTGGGCTTCTTGTGGAGAGCCTGCTTCTCCCTCTGCTTCTCCCTCTGCCTATGTCTCTGCCTCCCCCCACCCCCTATCTCTCATGAATGAATAAATAAAAGAAATCTTAAAAAAAGGCTTATTGGTAAGAAAGAGAAATTGTATGTGAAACAATTACAAGATAAAAGTGGAAAGTGGAGAAAAAATAGAGAACAATGGAATATGTTAGACAATCTAAGAAAAATGATTCTATTAAATAAGTTGGTTTTTATATTGCTAAATTATATAAAAATATTACAAACAATTAAATGAAAAAATAAAAGAGATGGAAAGAAGTGAATGAAGTTAAATTATCAAAATATTTTAAAAGTTCTTAAAGTTCTAAAACTAAAAGTTCTAATAATATATATTACACTTTAGTAAAATAAAAGTACATGTTATAATCTCTAGGGCACTCACTAAAAGAATACTGCAAGAATATGAAAACAATAAGTATTCTTGCTTTAGCAGACTAAAAGAGTATGTATATGAGTAAAGGATATTTTATTTAATGTAGTACTCTATAAATTATATATTCATACAAAATGAATTTTGATCCTTATTTCTCATGATACCTTAAATTATTGGTAGAGTGTAGATCTAAATGATCAGATAAAACCACAAATTATTTGTAATTTATTGCAAATCATGTCAATTATAAGTTGCATATTTACATATTACATATAGAATATCTTCATTATTTTGGCTAAGTAGACATTTCTTAAAAAGGATAACAAAATGCCTTACCCACAAAAATAATATATTTTATTATATTAGAGATGTCCATTCATTAGAGAAACAATCAAATGAGTGTAAATGTGAGGTATGAAGTGTGAGAAGTTATTTTCAATACTTATAATAACCAAGGAACTTTTATATGGAATGTGTAAAGTAAGGCTGTCAGTAATTCAGAAAGGAAGATGACTAAGAACATACCTCTTTTGCTTCTATACAAGATGGAATTACTGAACACTAGAGTATGAAATATGGAATAATCAGTTATAAAAGGTAATGCTAAGACTTCCAGGATTGGAGTAGACGGACCCTAAGCTCACCTTATCCCATGGATACAAATAGATAACATGCGTATCAGTGTAAATAAACAAAAAAAAATGACCTGAAGACTGGAAGAACGGACTATCTACAGCTAAATGTAGAGAAAATAACCACATTGGAGAGGTTAAGAAGGGCAGAAAGGCAGTGGAGAGCTAAACAGACCTGCAGGACTGTCCATAGAAAGGAGTGTTGTAGCAGGTGTGGAGACAGTAAAGGAGCAAATCCCCATGCCAAGTACCCGTGGCATGTGGAACCCACACAAAGATGAATCCCTGTAACATTTGGCTTTAAAAAAAAAGAGGCCCCAGAATCAGTGGGGCTTAACATCTAGAACTTTAAAAATCATCAGGCTTGGCTCTGGGAGAACCTTGAAGGCAAAAGGATACTGAGTTCTTGCCCCCTTAAAGAGACAGTGCAACAAACAACCCAATGGAGATACAACATAGAAGCAACATTTTAAAAAATTCCTGGGGCATATGGGGGGTGGGGATATTTGTTTATTAATCTCAGAGCATGTGCTGGAGGTCAGGAATCCTTTGGCAGATTTGTCCATGGAACATAAAAGATGGTGGGTGCCATTTTCCTCCTCTACACCTGCCAGCCTAGATACATGGACACCTATAGGAGCCAGCACTGTGCTAACACTCACTACTTGCTAACAGCATGTCCTGTCCCCACATTCTCCTGCTGACCTGCCCCCTCCAATATGCCCTTGGCTGGAGCCCATCCAAACCAGTGTCATAAACCTGGCAGTGTGTAAGCAACCCTGAAAGGGAATAGCAGCACTCCAAAGTGATGATTATCCAAGGGAAAGGAGAATGTAACCACATACACCAGTCTAACTATGGCCCCATCAGTGGACTGGGGCCACACATTGGGTCTCACTGCAGGCTCTGTCCACCAAATGAAAGCTTTTCAAGGGACAATACAGGGACTGTGTCTTTAATTTTGGTGCTGCTGCATCTCCGGGAAATGCCTGATCTGACTCAACTCAAGCCTAGTGTGGTCCCAGACTGGTCCACTAAAAATACAGGGACCAAACACTGCCCACAACAGGCAAAGAAAGCCATCACAGATGACTGATGGGTAGCCAAAAGTGGCTCAACCACAATAGCACAACACCCCTAAAGGTCCTACTGAATAGGGGACATTGTATTGCAGGACACTACACAACTTCTTCATAAGCCACAACTTTTAAGAGCAGAGGGCATAGCTGACTTTCCTAACACATATAAATAGACATAGTGAGTTCCACAAAATGAGGAGATAGAGGAATATGTCCTACATGAATGAACAGGACAAAATCATAGCAAGAGAGCCAAACAAAATGAAAATGAGTAATATACCTCATAGAGAATTTAAAGCAATGGATGTAAAAATATTCATTGTACTTGAGAAAAGAGTAGAAGACCCTCAACAAAGAGATAGAAAATGTAAAAAAGAACCAATCAGAGATGAAGAATTCAATAACTGAAATTTATTTTTTATTTATTTATTTGTTTATTAATTAATTAATTAATTAATTAATTTCAATAACTGAAATTTAGAAAAAAATACACTGTGGGTGCCCTTAGAGGCTCAATTGGTTAAGCATCCAAGTGTTGATTTTGGCTTAGGTCATGATCTCAGAGTTGTGAGATTGAGCCCTGGGTTGGGCTCCATGCTCAGCCTAGAGTCTGCTCAAAATTCTTCCTCCCTCTCTCTCCCCCTTTGCCTCTCTCCTCACTTGTACATATGTGCTCTCTTTCAAATAAATTAATAAGGTCTTTAAAAAATACACTAGTTGGCAAAGATAATAGACTAGAAGAAGCTGAAGAATAAACCAGGGATCCCTGGGTGGCGCAGCGGTTTAGCACCTGCCTTTGGCCCAGGGCGTGATCCTGGAGACCCGGGATCGAGTCCCACGTCAGGCTCCCGGTGCATGGAGCCTGCTTCTCCCTCTGCCTGTGTCTCTGCCTCTCTCTCTCTCTCTCTCTCTGTGACTATCATAAATAAATTAAAAAAAAAAAAAAAAGAATAAACCAGCCACCTGCAGGATAGAGTAATAAGAAGCAACCAAGGTGAACAGGAGAGAGAGAAAAAATAATAATAAATGAAAATAGACTTAGCAATTAGCAATACCATCAAGCCAAATAACATTCACATTATAGGGATCCCAGAAGGAGAACAGAGAGAAAAGGAATTAGAAAATTTATTTGAAGAAAAATCATAGCTTAAAACATCCCAAATTTGGAAAGGAAGCAGATATCTAGATCCAGAGAACAGAAAAGCCCCCAACAAAATCAAACCAAGGAGGTCTACACCAAGATACATAGATAGTACTTAAAATGGCAAAAAGTAGTATAAAGACAAAATTTTTAAAAGAGCAAGACAAAGAGGGGGGAAATTGCATAAGGGAAACCACATAAGGCTGTCAGGTGATTTTTTAGTAGAAACTTTGCAGGCCAGAAAGAAGTAGCATGATATAGTCAAAGTAGTGGAAGGGAAAAAGTCTGCAGCCAAGAATACTCTATCTGCCAAGGCTATCATTCGTAATAGAAGGAGGGATAAAGAGTTTCTCAAACAAAAGTTGAAGGAATTCATGACCACTAAAGCAACTACACAAATGTTAAAAGAGACTCTTTCAGTGGAAAGGAGAGACCATAAGCAGGAATAAGAAAAGTAAGAAGCACAAAAGCAGTAAAATTACATAAATCTATAAAAATCAGTCAAGAGATTCACAAAATAAAAGGATGTAAAGTATGACACCATTACCTAAAATATGGGGGTGAGGAAGGAATAAAGAATGGAATCGAACTTTAAAAACCATCAACTTTTTTTCTTAAAGATTTATTTGGGGGAGAGAGAGAGAGAGAGAATGCATGAGTGTGTGTGTGTGTGTGTGTGTGTGTGTGTGTGTGTGTGTGTAGGGAGCAGGGATAGAGGAGAGAGGAAGAGAATCCTTGAGTAGACCCTCAATGGAGGGTGAAATCCAACATGGGGCTCAATCTCATAACCCTAAGATCATGACCTGTGCTGAAATCAAGAGATGGATGCCCAACAAACTGAGCCAACCAAGTGCCCCTAATTTTGCCAAACTTTAAAGAAGAGTTAATGCATATTCTTTTCATACTATTCCAAAAAATAAAGAGGAATGAAAGCTTCCAAACTCATTCTATGAGGCTAGGATTGCCCTGATACCAAAAACAGATAAAGATACTACCAAAAAAGAGGACTGCAGGCCAATATCTCTGATGAACATAGATGCAAAAATCTGGAAGAAAATATTAGCATACCCAGCCTAACATACACTAAAAAAAAAATCATGGACTAATGATCAAGTGGGATTTATTCCTGGGATTCGAGTGTGGTTCAAAATTTGCAAATCAATCAACATGATATGTCACTTCAGCAATAGAAAGGATAAAAATCATATGATCATTTCAATAGATGCAGAAGAAGCATTTGACAAAGTAAAATATTCATTCTTGATTTAAAAAACCCTCAAAAAATAGGTCTAGAGGGAATATACCTCAACATAATGGGGGCCATCTATAAAAAACCCATAGCAAACATCATACTCAATGGGGAAAACCTGAGATTTCTCCAGGATAATGATGTCCCTTCTGACTACTTAATTGAACAGAGTACTGTAAGTCCTATCCACAGTGTTGAGATAAAAACAAGAAATAAAAGGCATCCAAATTTGTAAGGAAGAAGTAAAACTTTCACCATTTGCAGATGATATAATACTATATTTAGAAAACTCTAAAGACTGCATCAAAAAACTGCTAGAACTGGTAAATGAGTTCAGTAAGATCCCAGGATAGATAATCAATATACAGAAATCCTTTATATTTCTATTCACTAATAATTAAGCAGCAGAAAGAGAAATTAAGAAAACAGTCCCACCAAGAGAAATAAAATACATAGGAATAAACTTAACCAAGGAGGTGAAAGACCTATATTCTGAAAACTATAAAACACTGATGAAAGAAATTGAAGATCACACAAACAAATGGAAAGATATTCCCTACTCATTGACTGAAAGCACAAATATTATGAAAATGTCCATACCACCCAAAGCAATCTACAGATTTAATGTAACTCCTATGAAAATACCAAAAGCATTTTTCAAAGAACTGGAGCAAACAATGCTAAAATATGTATTGAACCACAAAGTACCCTAAATAGCCAAAGAAATCCTAAACAAGAAAAAACAATATTGGAGGTATCACAATTTTGAATTTCAAGTTATATTACAAAGTGGTAGTAATTAAAGCAGTATGTTCCTGGCATGAAAAACAGGCACATAGATCAATGGAATAGAACAGAAAACCCAGAAGTAAACCCACAATTATATGATCAATTGATCTTTGACAAAGGAGGAATGAATATATACTGAGAAAAGATAGTCTCTTCAACAAATGGTGTTGGGAAAACTGGACAGCTACATGCAAATAATGAAACTGGACCACTTCCTTTCACCACACACAAAAGTAAACTTAAAATAGATTAAAGAACTAAATGTGGAACCTTAAACTATAAGAATCCTTGAAGAGAGCAAAGGCAGTAATTTCTCTGACAGCAGCCATAGCAACATCTTTTCTAACTTTGTCTCCTGAGGCAAGGGAAAGAAAAGCAAAAATAAACTATTGGGACTACATCAAAATAAGAAACTTCAGCACAGTGAAAGAAACAATCAACAAAACTAAAAGACAATGTACTGAATGGGAGAATATATCCGTAATTGACATATATGATAAAGAGTTAGTATTCAAAATATATAAAGAACTTCTAAAACTCAACACCCAAAACCAAATAATCCAATTAAAAATGGGCAGAGAACATAACAGACATTTCTCCCAAGAACATATCCAGATGGCCAACAGACACATGACAAGATGCTTAACATCACTTATCACCAGGGAAATACAAATCAAAACTACAATGAGGTATCACCTCACACCTACCAGAATGGCTAAAATTAAAAAAAAATCAAGAAACAAGCGTTGGCAAGGATGTGGAAAAAAAGAAATCTTTGCGCGCTGTTGGTGGGAATGCAAACTGGTGTAGGCAGTGTGGAAAACAATATGGAGGTTTCTCAAAAAGTTGAAAATAGAATTAACATATGATGCAGTAATTTCACTTCCGGGTATTTACCCAAACAATACAAAAACACCAATTCAAAAAGATATATTTGTCCCTGTTTATTGCAGCATTATTTACATTAGCCAAATAATGAAAGCAGCCCAAGTGTTCATTGATAGATGAATGACTAAGGAAGAGGTGATATATATATTTCATATACATATATATGTATGAATGTTACTCAGCCATAAAAAGAATGAAATCTTGCCATTTGGAACAACATGGAAGGAGCTAGAGAGCGTAAGGCTAAGTGAGTGTAAGGCTAAGTGAAATAGGTCAGAGTAAGACAAATACCATATGATTTCACTCATGTGGAGTTTAAGAAATAAAACAAGAGGGATCCATAAACGCTATTTGTTTACCATCCTCAACATTAAGGATATAGTTGTAAGCCACAATATGCAAGTTGCTGATAGAGCTGTGAGTTGCTACAGTTTATTTAGCATTACATTTTTTAAAAATGTTAATTCCAGGATGGTAAACATGCAGTGTTATATTAGTTTCAGGTATATAATATAGTGTTTAAACAATTCTATACAAGACTCAGTGCTCATCATGATAAGTGTATCTTTAATTCCTTTCACCTATTTCACCCATCCCCCACCCACCTCCTCTCTTGTAACCCCATCAGTTTATTCTCTATAGTTGAGTCTGTTTTTTTGTTTTCTTTACTTTTTTTTGGTTCATTTGTTTTATTTATTAAACAATATGTAAAGTATTTGGATTTTAATTTTTTTGCCAATAAAATATATCTAGAATTTTATCTTATTGTGGTCTTGATTTGCATTTTCTGGACCTCAAACAAAAGTAAACATTTTTTATAATCTATTGATTATTTATGTTTCTTCATCTGCGAAATACCTGTTCAAGTCTCTTGCCCATTTTTTTGTTGGATTCTTTGTGTTCCTTATAGATGGAACTTGATTGCCATTTAGAAATTATACACTGCATACCTGCTGGAAAATCCAACATTAAACCTGCAAATATTTACTTCATCTTTTTAATACATGAAAGGCCTTGTTTGGAAAATTCTTTCTCGTAGCGGAATCTTTGGTCCTTTCTGCCAGCTGGCGTGGGCCCCAACCTGCACCCAGTGCTGCAGTGAGCACCCTGAAATCTGAACATTCTGAAACTGGGACTGTGCCTTGCCAACTCTGGTTTTGTACGGTTGTCCTAGCCTCTGAATCACAGTCACTTCCATGTCAGACCCGCCTATATTTTCAGAGGCTCAAGAAGCTCTCATATTTTAAGTTTCCTCAAGCTCATGCAGACTTTCTTGAGACCATCAATGTTCATTTATAGATGGTTCCTCTCATGTTTGTAAAGCCACTATAGGATTTGAAGACCCCCTGGGGAAAAGATCCTCTATCCTGTATGATATAAGCCTTAAAATTGCTGATCTGAAAGCCAAGTGTTCGACTGTAAAAACTAGATGCAAATACTGGCTGCATTTTACAATTACAGAGTCCTGGAAATCACAAATAATGCAGTCTGTACTGAAAGCCTAAATCTCCAATAGTTATTTTTCACTCTTAATTAATACTGCATGTATCTCAGTACCAACTGAGCAGGCGCTAGATCCCAATACTCCTCAAATTTTAATCCTCCACAGAGTAGGGTCTCCCTCTCCAAATTTATGCTGAGGAAGTTAGAAAAGCCTAATAATAAATCCTACATATGAAGGAAAAAAATGGAAAGGAATGAAAGAAGGGGCTATGATAATGGCTCAACCTTTTAGAGTGGGGTAGATATTCAGAGAGGGCAAGGAGAAACCACGAAATATGTGGCGTGATGATGTCTGCATGTTAAGAAAACCATGCCATCTTTAAGAATAAAATAGCAGGTGAACCAATACTCTTTTAAAAACTCATAATACTCTAATAGAAGAAAATGATTAGACCGAAGACAATTTTTTTCTGGACTGAACATTTGAGGGATCTCTAATAGATAAGGTGTTGAAAAGCTAAATCCCTAAGGGTTGAACATCATCCTTTTGGAAGAGGGTTGCCTGTCTGGAGATGGGCAGAGGAACTATCCTCCAGTGCACTTCTGGTTGACAGATTAGGGTTTTAAAATCAGGACAGTTTAAAGGACTGCAAGTGGCCATACACAGGACCTTTCTCTCATGTGTCAAATTTGTGCAGAAATTACAGTACTCTGAGGAGGCCTTAGACTATGCTTCTGCATAAATGACCTCATTAACCAGAAAATCAGATTTGGTAAAGAGGCACCAGATCCTAAATATCTATGGAAATAAGCAGAAAAGGAAAAGGAAAATAAAACGCTTTGTACTGCTAATACTAATGCGGTACCATTCCCAACCTAGATTTGTAGAACTCTACAGTTTTAAGGTTTTGTTTTTGTTTTGTTTTGTTTTGTTTTGTTTTGCTGTTGCTTTTTTGTTTGTCTGATTTTTTTTTTATTTATTTTATTGCCACTCCACCTGCATCTCCTCTACCATTTTCCCGACTGGCATATCCTTTGAAAGATAGGAGCAAAGATATACATAGAAATCACAGATAACATGTCAGAAATTGCTTTTGGAAAACATGTCAATTCCATGCAAATGAGTTTTTTTTCTTGCACTGATGAGTGAAAAATAAACATTAAAGTGATGTATGAAAATAATTTGTGATGGAAAAGGATAGGATTAACATTTTCTGAATAGCCCAGATTTACTGACTAAAAATGATTACATTTTAGGACACCAATTCATCTTTTAAAGATTGCAAGCCTACAATATATAAAGTCTTTATTACCAGGGTTTAAAAAATTCATTAAAAAAGAAGGATTTGGGGTTTAAAAATATAATTGTGTTAAAAACCAATATATTTAGGAAAATAAATGGCTTTTCGAAAGGAACACAGTTGAATCATGGAAAGGGAAGAAAATCCAAGAGTCTCCCATACACACAAATAAAAATGATAGATAAAATGTGGGAAATGTTAAGAGAAATGGAAATAAGTTCTATACACAATAATAGTTTTTAAATTGAGAAGAGATTAGAGGGCATATAAAAGATGTTAATAGAAGAAAAAAAGTTTCCTCTTTAAAGAGCCTATTCCTACCACTGAGTATTTACATCATTTCTTTTCTCAAACTTAATAAAAGGATCCATATTTAGACAAAAATACTTTGAATTTTCAAAACTTGTACATAATGTGTCTTTTAAATAAGAATATTAGAAATATAAGTTTACTTTAAAAATCAGATTGGCTTAACTCTTTTCTATACTAATGCAAATGGCAGATGCAAATGAAGCAAAGTCTGCAATGATTTGAAAGAAAAGAGTTGTGACCTAGCCATTTACATTTACTCAGGTTGTCAGTAAATGGATAAAAGATAAAGATGTCTTCAGATATTTAGCAACTTGGAAAATATATGTTCAAGGTGCTTTTATTTAACTATGATGTCTTCGTCCATTTGGACTGCTCTAATAAGGTACCATAGACTGGCTGGCTTCTAATCCAACAGAAATGTATTTCTCACAGTTTTAGAGGGAAGTCTAAGGTCATGGTGGCAGCATGATCATGTTCTGGTGAGATCCCACTTCCTGGTTCATAGCCAGCACCTCCTCTGCTATGTCCTCACATGGTAGAAGGGGCTAGGGATCCCGTTGGAACTTCTTTTATAAAAGCTCCACCCACATGAGAACGCCACCCATGAGGGTTCCACCCACCTGATTTAATAAGCCCTTCTGAAAGGCCCCATCTTCTAATACCATCATTTTTGAGAGTTAGGATTACAGCATATGAACATCCAGGTTATTGCATATTATTAACTAGTAGTTAAAACAAGTGGAACTAAATAAATAATCCACATTGGGCCACCTTGGGAGGAATCTTTCCTGAACTGAAGATTACGGATGCATTAATTCAATTTGCAAGGATTGGACATCTTCTAGAAGAAAAAAAAGTTTTTTTTTTAATCAAAAAATAGCTACACAGATGGAAATATTTTAAAGATTTTGTTGAATTACATGCCTCCGATTTCTTCACCCAGAATATATTCTTTCACTCAGCCGAAAATAGAAAGTAACCACTCTGTGACAGGCAATGTTCTAAAGTTGGTGACCCATTGGTAAATAAGGCAAATGCATTTCAAACTGTGATGAAGCTTGCATTCTAATTAGAGGTTAAACAATCATAGAAATGAATAACTAATGATAAATGTTAGGAAGAAAATAGAATCTTCTGTTGTGATAGTGTGATATATTTCATGTCAAGTAACCAAGGCAGAACCATGATAAAAATTGAGAAAGAAAGCATTAAAGTGGGTACCTTCTTCAGAATAGTCCAGAGCACATTTCTGTAACAAACAACTCTAATGCACCATTGTTCAACGTTACAAAAGGTTATTTCTCACTCATACTTTCTGTCCTCCCTGAGTCGGCAGGGGACTACGCTCCATAAAGTCACACTGAGACCTCACTGATGGATGCTAAAACATCCAGCTTTTTATTAAGAAAAGGGCTGGAGAGTCATATCTGGATTTTTACTGTTTAAATATGTGAGTGACTCACATTATTTCCCACACATTTTATTAGCTAGGACCTGTTACATGTCCCTCATTGAAAGAGTATGGGAAATATAGTGCAGCAAAAGGAAAACTTGGCATGTAAGTGCGACTGCACCCGATCCACGGAGAGAATGAGATGTCATTGAAACAAACAAACAAAAAATCTGAAAGAACCCGAGATCACCTTTCCTGGCTGCTGTGATTTAGAGTCAAAAACAAACTCTATGTGACAACACAGATAGAGCGACAAATATAATTTATCATCCAATTGAGCTTTGAGAGTGAAAAGGAATATTATCAACTATTAGCTACTATTAGCTACAGCAGCAGGTATAAAGCAGGGCTGCCCACTAAAACCTGGGAATTATGTTCACTCAAGTTAATGGTGACTCAAAACATAAGACTTTCAGTGAAATCGACAACACCAAACCAAATCTATTATTGTAGATTCAGTTGGGACTGGAGAAATGAGATTGAGACAAGGGAAAACATGAGTGTAGGGTACCCTTCTGATAGCTTATTTTGTGAAGGGGATCAGAAAAGCAGGGAGCAGATGTGGAGTTATAGTTGATTTGTGGTTTTGTTTTTGTAATGATAGAGAAACTAAAGACTGTATTTCCAGGAATTCTTTTTTGTTTTTTTAAGATTTTATTTATTTGTGTATATGTGTATGTGTGTGTGAGAGGGAGAGAGAGAGAGAGAGAGAGAGAGAGAGAGAGAGAGAGAGAGCAGGGAAAGGGGCAGAAGAAGAGGGAGAGAGAGAATCCTCAAGTTAACTTTGCGACCCTGAGATCACATCCTGAGCCAAAACTGAGTCAGATGCTCAACCAAATGAGCCACTCACGTGCTCCAAAAATGTATTTCTAAGGGGAATGATTGACTTAAAAACTTAAAAAACTGATGATAATGGAAAAGAGAAATGCAGCTCTTCAGAAGTCATGAGTAAGTTAAGAGAGGGAGATAAATGTTTATTAACTACTTCCTGCAATAGGAGATGAGGCAGAGAGCAATGGTCAAAATCAGGGTAGACCCCCATAAATTCTCTAAAATTCAGATTAGTGTACTTTCTTAAGCCTATTTCTGTTTTCTCAGTGGAGTGCAAGGCACAGTTAGCACAAAAGTTTGTATAAAAAGAAAAAAATGTGTAAAATATTGTCTAGTAGGGTGAGAAAGTCTGAGATATAGTTATATTGGGGCTTACTGATACCCCAACTCCTCCACCATGTCACTCTTGACCTCAGGAGGTCCTGTTAAAGGAAGGCCCATCTCCATGTGTCCTCTTGTATCTTCACTAATATGTTAACTTGAAAGTTTACAAAATTTCCCCAAACTTTAGAAAACACAGGCATCATTGTGTCTGCTCATGAATTAGACTTGGTTGTCATTTACCATCTCAAACAGCAAAGCCAGGACTGTACTGTAGTTCTAGGCCAGATGTCCCCATGGAGGTGAATTTTGAGGATGATATTATGTGCCATTACCATTTTCACAGTATCTCATTAGTGGTAGAAGTGAAATGCTGATGATGATCCTTGATAGTAGAGACTCTTTCTGTGATGCCTCCAAATTGAGTCCAGTCTTCTGTGTTTTGCTGAACTCTGAGAGTCTGGGCAAACATTAACTGCTGCAAAGTTTCTTTAGCCCTGAAAGATTAAAGTGTTTAATGATTTACACTTCAAGTCAAACACAAAATTCCTTTCTCCCAGGTACTTACATACTGCCAGGTCTCCCAGGTAGAATGAGTTTTAGTTTTAACTGTATACACACTCTATGCCAAATCAATATTCCTCTGAATTTTATATACCCCCCCCCCAAAAAAAAGAAAGAAAAAGAAAAGAAAGGATGGAAGGTGAAAAATGATTGCTAAGGTAATTAAAATGATTGTTATAAGGTAATTAAAATATTATCATTGATAGTTAACCTTGTTTCATGAAACATTTTAACACAAAATTGCAAAACGCATAATTTAAAGATAAAAGTAATTCCTCTAGATTGAATGAATGCCTTTAGTTATTGAAAACTTACATTTTCCTTTGTTTTGGAAACCATCCCTAATTCATACTCCTTTTAATAGTATGGCATTCTTGCTTTTAGTCATCCATTTAATATCTTATTTCACTGCTTTATATATTAATATTTTATGCTTTTTGCCTATCTCCAACACTAGAATATGAGTTACTCAAACATATGGCATTTTATATTCCCACTGCCAAACTACTATGCCACATAACAGGCACTCATAAAATATTTGATGAAAGAAGAATGCCTAAAATAAAGTGAAAATTTTACATTAAATTTTACGTTTAGTTATCTAAATGGCTCTAATGTGCTTGTTCCTTTTCCTTCAGACAAAGTGTATGACAAAGATTTGTATGTAGTTCAAATATTTTCTAATTTCAAAATGCTAGCCATATGCCACATATGTTTGCCCCTGTCACTTCTGTTATCAGAAGAAAAAAGTTTGTAATTTTTGGCTCATGTTCTTCAGACTTCATTAACAAGGCTATAACAGTTAAAACTAGCACATTTTGCATTAGTAATTACTAACACAGATGTGGTAACTTTTTGCTCAGAGTGGCATAGTCACTGCCTAGATATATTTGACAGTTTATAAGGCTAATTTCCACATTTCTCAAGGTGAGATAAAAATTTGTTTTTTTTTTTTTTTAAATCAACAGTAGACTACTACATTTATTACCTAACAGATGTCGAATTCTTACCACGGTATTTGCCCATGATAAATGATGGTTTACAGAGCCAATTTTTATCTTCAGGAATCTTGAGTTGAAAACTTGCAGCTATAGTTTTCTAACTTTATGTTTTTGTATAAATTTTTGCTTGAAGCATAATAGAAAACAACTCAGTGACTAGATTTATATATTTATTTTAGGCAATGCCCATTATAATTTTATTTGGTATAAGACATGTGCCAGTTTGACACTTTTGCACACAAAAAGTCTATGGAGTAAAATTCATATATGCTATTTGAATTTGTTATTGTATGTTTATCTAGTTATGACTTTTTCTGGGGCACCTGGATGGCTCAGTTAGTTAAGTATCTGCCTTTGGCTCAGGTCATGATCCTGGGGTCCTGGGATTAAGCCCTGCATCAGGCTCCCTGCTTGGTGAGGAGTCAAATTCCCCCTCTCCCTCTGCAATTCCTCCTGCTTGTGCTCCCTCTCTCTCAAATAGATAAAACCTTTAAAACCATTATGCTTTTTGCTAACTTTGTTACTTGTTCCTGACTTTTGTTCTGTATGCCTTATATTTTTTTCTATCTTAAGAGTGAGGCTAAGAAAACAAGAGTTCAGAGACCTATAATTTATCATAATCATGTGTTCCTTGCCCAATTTTACATGGTCCCACAAGAACAGTAGCTCGGCTCTACTAAGACATGATAGGGCACAAGAATCTGCCAAGACTGAGTCCTCTCTTCAGCTCTGCCTCCCTGCCTGGGCTTATACACAACAATTCTGAGTTGCTGACACCACCAGGGCATGGCCAAAGAGCAGAATATGAATAGCTCAGCCAGGCCGTAAGGCATTTAAGTTTATGTATTAAGGAAACTAAGGTATAGAACAAAGGAACTTTGAAGTTAATTCTGTTAGTTAAATTGGAGAAAATCTTCTTAAAGGAGTAAATGATTTCGGCACAAATGCTTTATGTTATCCATAATCCTACCTTCTCTCATACATTTTAGATTTTATATTTAATAGTCTCATTCTGATAACTGTTAGGAAAAATTACACAAAATTATACTCTTCTGCAGATATACCAGAAAGGAACTAGGAAAGTACTGCATTTTGAAAATCTTTGACAATTTTTAGCACTCTTTCAAACATCAGTATCATAAACTCCATGTAGATAATTTTCCCTTGCTTCACTTGTAAATTATGTTACTTAGATATTCAACGGTACAGTTAGTTCTCAAGGTCTTAGATTCTAAAATATTTTCCAGGTTTAACTTTTAAAATTTTTAAGATAAAAACACATTTTTTTAACACGTGTTATTAGTGGGATTGTAAGCTTCAGAAATATTCTGTAAAATAAAATGAAATAATTCTTTCTTTAAAAGATTTTATTTATTTATTCATGAGAGACACACAGAGAGAGAGAGGGGCAGAGACACAGGCAGAGGGAGAAGCAGGCTCCATGCAAGGAGCCTGACGTGGGACTTGATCCTGGGTCTCCAGGATCACACCCTGGGCTGCAGGCGGTGCTAAACCGCTGTGCCACTAGGGCTGCCCTAAAATGAAATAATTCTTGATGAGACTGTTGAGTTGGTACCTCACAGTGGCATGTTCTTCATATCGGTGTCACCATGTAATTTTAGCAATATCATCTTTAAGGAGAAAAATTCAATATTTATTTTTCATTATGCTACATTTTTCTGCATGAAGCCTTTTATAGAGCCTCTATATTTTAGTGTAGTTTATTTTCCTTGTTTGTTTCATAGAAAGTGTCAAGTGTGGATCTCAAAGCATTATGCCAAATGAAAGAAGTCAGACACCAAAGACCACACACTGTACATTTTGTATGATTTCATTTACATGAAATGGTTGGAAAAAGAAAGTATATAGTAGGTAGCAAGTAGATTTGTGACTGCCTCGTAGGCCTGGGAATGGCAGTGGAAGTGATTATGAATGGGTATGGAATTGCTTTTTGGGGTGATGGAAATAATTTAAAATTAGATTATTGTGATATATTCTGTAAATATACTTAAAATCATTGAACTATACATCTCAATAAATGTGTTTTACCATATATAAATCATATTTCAATAAGACTATTAAAAATGCCAAGTATCTCATTGAAGACATATGCACTGTAACAAGGAAACTTGAGATGCTTTGGTAATATGAAAAACTTTTTTAAGAAATCCAAATCTCTCTCCTTTTTGCAATGGCTGTCAGGTATCTTTCAAAATTATTACAAGATTATGAAAGTAAGGGAAAGACATCCATAAGGTGTAATATATTATAAATATTTTAATTAATAATCACTTGTGATATCAAAGACAGACACTATTCCCATAATTCTGGTTCCTCTCTAATAAAGCATGAAACATTCTGGTATGGGGAGTGATCCAGTCTTAGAGGGACATCCGTCCACTGGATGTTACAGGTTCTGGAAAATCATAGCACCTATTGACAATGTACCTCTCAAGAACTCCACTGTTAATAGGAATCCACAGAACTTGAAAGTGGATCTGTAAAGTCCAGTATTTGTGTAATGGCAGCATCAAGGTGCAAAGCAGTGGAGCTTCCCGTAAGGGGACAAAAAGAACTATAAGCAGATGAGGAAGTTTGGCATATAAGACAAATACTAATCATATACCTTTTGAGAAAAGTTATTTTCCCTATATATTGCACATATAGAATGAATTTATTTTATATACAAACAGGTTATTAAAATTAATATTTAAGAAATAAAAATAAGTGGTTTTCAAAAAAAGAGGCAACACATATCCTATTAGTAGATTGTGTGCCTTTCAGTGTTTCGCTTATTCAGGCTATTGTCGCTATCGCTTTACATTTTACTGAATGTGGGAACACAAAGAAGCACCCTAGTAGATTCCTATAGTTTGAAACATACTTGTCCCTGTCCCTGTTACTTAACATCAGCCCTACTTTTTCATGATATTCAGTCAATTACCCACACAGACACAGTGATTAATTTTTTTGCCCTTGAGTACATGGGCATGAGGAGTCCAAAATGACCACGTGGTATTATTGCTTAGGTTCAATGCAACCTATGTCCACAGGTGAAAACATTCCACCTCTTGAGTCTTGAGTCTTGTTTGAGTCTTGCTCAAGGTTGAGTCTTGAGTCTTGCTTCTGTAATTATGCCAAGTCTAAATTTTAAAAGTGGTGAAGCACAAAACCATAGTGAGCAGAGAGTAGTGGTGACAGAAGGTCACTGCCAATTCTGTGTCTCTTTCATGGATCCAGTTTTTTTTTTTTTTTTTTTATGATATCAGGGGGCATTTTACTACTGCTAATAGTAATACAATGACTACTAGTTTAACTTATATACTGACCCTAAATGATGATTCTCTAATCCTAGGATGTGATACCCAATGACCCCTGCAGAGGCCATTTCAAGGGGCTATCAGGCCAGAAGTTTCCAAGTGATTCCAGTCTAACATACATCCAGAGGATTTTGTGATCAAGTGCTCATTTTCACATCTAAAATGAGTCTTTTGGTCTGAGGTGAAGTTATATGAGATTTTTGTGGTCTAAGGTGAGGTTATGTGAGATCTTATATTGCTAAATCAGATGTTTGTGTATCCTTAGAAGATGATGCTGGGGCAGTCCAGGTGGCTCAGCAGTTTAGCGCCACCTTCAGACCAAGGCCTGATCCTGGAGACCTGGGATCAAGTCCCACATCAGGCTCCCTGCTTCTCCCTCTGCCTGTGTCTCTGCCTCTCTCTCTCTCTCTCATGAATAAATAAATTTTAAAAATCTAAAAAAAAAACGAAGATGGTACTGGTATAGGGTATGTGGATAGGTTAAATCGTTAATAGAGCATGAATCAATCTAGAAATTACTATCCGCTTCAGGATGGAAAAGTTCTCATTTATCAACTTGGCAGCAAGAGACTGATCTTGAGAGATGGTTCTCTATTAAGGACTCACCCTTTGTCTCTACTGCTGACAGGTTGCATATTTAGCAGCTGCAGATGGTAGAGCCACCTTAAACAGAGGGAGCTCATGCTGTTAGGTCCATGTTACAGCTTCTATCCCTGATACAATGACTATGGTATCCATCTGCCATTGTGAACATGCTTGGGATGGCTGAAGTCAGAGCCTGGGGACATCGACTGGAGACACATTGTGTTTTCCTATTTTTTGAATATTTCCTCTGCAGCATATGCTCTCTGGTAATCATTGTACTTACCTAGGTATATCCACATCCTTCAATCACAGAGTTTTTTTCTTCTTGATTGTCCTATCCTATTCTTTCAGATTCCTGAACCATCAGTCTAAGAGATTCATCCACCAAGCTTATGGCCACCGGGTATGTCCAAGTCCACTAGAATGATTTTCCCTCAGTCTGTCTTTCAGGTAACCCCAACATGAGGTGTCTATCTTTTCTTTACAGTAACATATTGAGTTTTCCATATTTTGTACCTAGATTTTTTTTCTACTTCACCAAAGGAAACTACCCATGAGGTTATCTGTGTGAGTTACCGAAGAGACATTAGTGTTACTGAGGTCAGTGAGAGTCTTGATCACATATTTATGCACCCTCAGATATGCTTATACTTGATTCTATATGTCCCAGGTCCATTATATGATGAACTGCTCTTGGATATGCTTGACCTAATGACTTGGTAGCAATCTTATTCAGATTTTATTACTATTCTCCTGGTTACTTTAATGAAGGGAGTGTGGTCATCTGATGACTCCTCTAGTCTTACCTAATAAACCTATTATAATATGCTGTATTATAAACAATTTATTTTATTTTATTTATTTATGATAGGCACACAGTGAGAGAGAGAGGCAGAGACATAGGCAGAGGGAGAAGCAGGCTCCATGCACCAGGAGCCCGATGTGGGATTCAATCCCGGGTCTCCAGGATCGCGCCCTGGGCCAAAGGCAGGCGCCAAACCACTGCGTCACCCAGGGATCCCCAATATGCTGTATTATAATGAAACATCTGAGTTTCCTGAAAGCTTTCTTTTATACTCTTCCAATGCAATTATGACATTTTTACCTCTATTACCATAGCCCACTGTTTACTACAAGCTTCAAGGAACAATTCTATAAATGTATTAGGACCCACTCCTTGTTAGGATCACTGACAGGATTTATTCCACTATTCCAGATTCCTTTTCTTACCCCTCAGGAAAAGAATAAATATATTTTTAAATAAAATAATAATACATAGAATAGATTTGATAAATACACTTGTGGCACATTTTTATAGATATTACATTAACATATATGGAAATAATAGAGGATTATATTTGCTATTAAATTTACATGAGCACTTGATATTCATTCATATTCATTCAGTATGAATTAGTAATGTATAGCAACCTACTCTGGATGCTAGGAAATATTAGTGAACAACAGAAACAAAATCTCTGCTTTCATGCTGTTTACATTGAGGTGGATGAATGGCAGATCCATAAATAATTAAAATAGATAGCATATTATATGGTGAGAAATGCAGTGGAGGAAACCAACCTGCAAAGGAGTAGGCTGATGAGTTAAATAGTATTAGCAGGAGGATTGTAGTGAAAATGAGACATTCACAGCAGTCCTTGAGTGAGCTGAAGGAATGGTCCTTGTAGATACCTGGGGTAGAAGATGTACAGGTCAATGAGAACAAGAAGTAGAATAACCCTAAGGGAGGAGTAGGATCCTCTAGTTGAAAAAAATTAATGAGGCCAGTGTGTGAATTTTGGGATGGGAGAGTGGTGGACATAAGGATCAATGAGATAAGGCAAAACCATATTCTCTAGCATGTTTCCAGTCATTGTGAAGACTTTGACTATATCCTGAGTGAAATGAAAAAATATAAGAAGATATTATACAGACGAGTTAGATTATCTGGCTTAATTTTTAAGAGTATCTCTCTGGTGTTATGTTGGAAAAGACTACAAGGGAAGAAATGAGAAACTATTGAAAGTCACCAAAGTAATCCACATATGGATCTTGGCATTAATGGTGGAGAGACTAAGAAATCAGCACTTCTGAGTAGGAGGCACCATTGATATTATGTTCTTTGCAGACTTCAACCCCTGGAGCACAAGTCAATGACACCCTTTGGGAATACTCTCAACAGCAGCTGTGTGAGGACTGGTTACACAGATTGTTATACAACTTGATTTGCTGCTTGATATTAAGTTTTTAAGATGTACTCAAGTTGATTCATATAACTTGCATTCATTTTTTTAAATGACTGAATCTTACTCCATTGGATGATGATACACACACACACACCACACACACACAACACATAACAAGGTGTGTATTATATTATATTATACTAGAATGATGGTTAAGATAGTGGCTTCTAGAGCATATTGAGTAATTTGGACCTTGGCTCTGTTTCAACTGGTTTTGTGATCTTTTGTGAACAATTTATATAACTCAACTTTGCATCAGTTTTGTTATCTTTGAAATGGGATTAGTAGTATCAGCTTTCCTCTTAGGTTTTTAATGAAGATGAAATAACCTAAAAAAAAAAAAAAAAAAAAAAAAAAAAAAAAAAAAAAAAAAAAAAAAAAAAAAAAAAAAAAGATGAAATAACCTAATACAAGGAAAAATATTTAGAAATTAGTAAAATATTTAGCTATTGCTCAATATGAAATAAATGCTATTATTATTATTGCTACTATTGTTATTTATCTATACTGTTGTAAATAGACATTTATGTTCTCAATTTTTCACTATTAATAACAACACTACCATAAACATTTTTAATGAGTGGCAATAAACATTTTATGCACTTTTGAGGAAGACATTCCTCTTGGGTATATATTTCTATGTGTTCCACGTCACAGGATAAGTTTAATTTTTTGGATGCTGTGAAATTGTCCTTCAATGTGGTTTTTATAATTTATGGTCCTACCAACAGTATGTAAGACTTAATCTTTAGCTACAACATTACTACCAACTGGAATTGTCACTCTTGTCTCACTATTGCTTTAATATGCATTTTCCTAAATGGTTATCAGGTTGAGTATCTGCATGTGCATATGTCCACTTCTAAGAAACTTCTTCTTTTTTAAAAAAAAAGATTTTATTTATTTATTTGAGAGAGAAAGAGAGCACAAGCAGGGGAAGTGGCAGGCAGAGGGAGAGGGAGAAGCAGGTCTCCTGCAGAGCAGGGAGCCCGATGTGGGACTCCATCCCAGGACCCTGGGATCATGACCTAAGCTGAAGGCAGACACTTACCTGACTGAGCCACCCAGGCACCCTAGAAACTTCTGTTTATATAATTAGATTGTTTTAAAAGTTCCTTATAGGTAAAGTCTATATATAATACAATTTATTATTTTTTAATGTATTTGTGTTGGAAATGTGTACTCAGTCTCTGTGGCTTGTCATTTAACTTATTTACATTGTCATTCTGTAGAACAGATTTTAGTTATGTGCAATGAAATGTAATAAACCTAGTTTTTTTTTTCTTTTCTCATTTTAATTTAAGGTCACCTCAAATTCATACCTGTGTATAGAGTAATGTATGTTATAACTTGATCTTGTTTATGAGGACAGGTAAGTTTATATCCCATTTATAGAACAGTCTATTTTTTCACACTAATACAGAAAGCAGTGCTATCAATTTCTCATATGTGTTTGTTTATATTTCTGAATTCCTAGACTCTTCTATTTACTTAGTCATATATTTGCTCATTAAGTTATATGCAAATTCCCAGTGTTTTAATTGGTATGGTTTGATAAAAGTACTTTGGATCTGGTAGGCCATCTCTCTCTCTCTCTCTCTCTCTCTCTCTTTTTCAGAATTGTGTTAAGTTTTCAGGTGATCTCGCCTCTAACTCTTCCTTATGTATTTCTTTATTCCTTTTTTTTAAACTAATCATTGGATTTTTAACTTTAGGGTACCAGCCATCCATACTTTATGTATGTCAGTTGGTTTTTTCATGGTGAACAATGATAACAACAAAGATGACATTGGTAACAAGTAAATTTATTTATTTAAGGATGCTAAAGAGCTTACACATTTCACGAAAAGTAGGAAGGTGATGCTGAGGAATAAATAGGTTCAAAAGCATCTCCAGAATATCAGGAGGCCTGCAGCAAGAAGCCTTTAACTGAGATAGCTTGGAAAACAAGCTATCAATACTCTGTTTCCACCAGCCTCCCCATGCCTGCTGTGGTATGCTCTTTCCTGGTTTCTATTTCCCATGTCACATGCTGAAAAGCTAGTCTCAAGGAAGAGTGTATTCTTGGATAATCTTTGTCTTCATTTTCTCCTCTGGATCTAAAACAGGAAAGGATCAAGCATCCCTGGCTTCGGTAGCATTGTCTGTAGCACAGTGGAGGACTAGAACTCACCTGGGACCCTGGAGAGCTTTTCTTGTAGCTCTTGAGCTCTGTTCTGTCTTCTGAAATTTATCCTAATCCAGGTCCTCTTCATATAGTCAGAAATACATTTTTTATTATTGAAGGCGTAATCTGGATTTCAGATCATATTTTATCATGTTCCACTTATACACACCCAATTCATAAACATTAACAAATATCTCTACTCATCAACCTCTTCCATAGCCAGTATTACCAAGTTACCACCCATTATTTTCACTCATGTGGATTTCTGGAATAGCCTCCAAATTGAGTTTTGTGCTGCCATTATGAAGCCCATTTTCCACACATCCTCCAAAATGAACTTTTAAAAGTGCAAGGCCCATCATATTACTCTTCAGTTCAAAGTATTCCTGTGACTTCCAGTTCCACTTCAAATAAAACCCTAGCTTTTCCGTGGTATGCGTGACCCAGCTTGTTTTTTCTCTTTAAGCTTATTCTCTGTATGTCTTACTGTAACTCATTAGCCATCTAGGGATTGATTTCAGCCAGGGAATTTGATGAACCTGTTTTTTCCTCAGGGCCTGTGTACTTCTTTTGCCCTCTTTAGATCACTCTGTCTTCTGATCTTTGCCCAGATCCTTCATTTAGGCGATGGATCACTCTCCTTACAGAGAGGCTTTGCCACCCTAATGTGCCCACCTTCTCATCCTAGATACTCTTCATCAAATAATTCTTCATGATTTAGTTCAGCTATCCTGTGATGTGAAACAATCAGCATTCTGTAATCTTACCTGTATCTCACCCAGTAGAATTTAAATTCTGTGAGAACAGACTCATGCTATCTCATTTTTGTCATTAGTGCTAACGTCTGGAATAGTTGCTATTTCTTGGAATGTATGGAGGAAAGTTACATTAAATAAACAAAGGAACAGGGTGCATGTGAAGCCTAATGCACATGCTTTTGCCAGGGGCACCCTTTGTATTTGTTTGGTGTGACTCTTTACAGTAGGTATGTCCATTAATAGTCTCCACCAAAACCCAGGCCAAAAATCACAGAGACGGAGGTGCAATTTTCTATTTTTCCCCTCTCTGACCCCAATTCTACTTTGTTTGAAATAGTGAGGAATTTCTGACAATTCTGAGTGTGCTCTATTTACCTTCCTTTCTCACTCAATATTCCATCTTCTCCTCAGGGCCAGGGTTGGGAGCCTTGCCAGTCTATGCCACAGTGTCATTTTTTTAAAGCTGCTGTATACATATTTTTCAAATGTTACAGCCTGAAGTTTTGTCCTGTTGCTTTGGCTGTTTCATAATTTTTTTTTTTTGCACATTTCAACAATTATTGGGAGAGAAAAGTCTAATTATTTCACTCCATCATCTGTTGAGAGCATCTCAAATTCTAAGTTTAAAAGATATCAAGGGGAGCCTGAGTGGCTCATTAGATTGAGTGGCTGGCTTTTGATCTCAGCTCAGGTCATGAGTTCAGGGTCCTGGTATCGAGCCCCCAGTGGGCTCCTCACTGATCAGGGAGTCTTCTTGAGGCTTCTCTTTCCCTGTCCCCCTCCCCTCAAAATAAATAAATAAGTTTAAAAAAATTAAGAAATAAAATATATCAAAACAGAAGACATTTCCGTTTATTTCTATGAATCTGATATGGGGAAGTGTTCTGTATAGGTAGAAATAATCTTGAGAGATCATAACCCAAAATATTAATAGTTTTTAATATTTCATAATTAAAATTATGTCATATTTTTCTGATAGTGATAAGGTCATTTTAATTTCCTTATTAAAGAATCTCGTTATTTAAGATAATATATAAATTTCATTTTTTCTAAAATAAATTAGAAGTACTTTAATTATTAGTAAAATATAACAATACTGTTTCAGTACTTAAAAAGTTACAAATCTGCCTAATTTGTTACTGCAAATGATTCATAGAAAAAATTGATACACCTTTAATATCTTAATTTAAGGACTTAAGTATGTGAGAATTCCAATAATAACTTGATACAAAATAATCTTAACAGAGTTAGATAATTTGTGACAATTTTAGAATACTGATTATTTGGGGAAAAGTTACTATCTTAAACATCTATATAATAGATTTAAAATATAAAGTAGCTTTGATTGTGCTCTTGAGATGCATTTTCTATAAATAAATTGTACATAATAGACATTATAGTAGTCAAAGTTTTGAAGAGACATAATTTAGAATAATAGAGAAACTGCAAATGCTTTCTGAATTATTTCTAGGCACTAGAATAGAAAAATGAATGAAAGACACTATAAGAGGTTGAGGGCATGTGGCATGTAATGAAGCACAGTGTCCCATTAATAATTGTACTGCAGAGAAGATAAAATTAACAATGGGTACCTATTAAAAGAAGACTATATTTGGAATGATTTGATCTAGTTATGAGTAATATTGTAATTGTGAAAAACTGTCCAACTACATCCCTCACTAAGTATACTGAAATCTGCTGTTGTAAGTTAATTTTAATTATGTAATATAAAAATATATTAAAGGAAATGAACAGAAAGCAAATTATAAGATACAAATGGCAAACGACACTTAAAAGGGGAAAGAAGAACAGTATAAATGAGTAATTTGGAAGAATGGGAAAAGAGTGTATATTACATGTCTAAGCTTGAGCTGCTATATCAAAAATGCCATAGAGTGGATGGCTTTTAAACAACAGAAATATATTTCTCATGGTTCTGGAAGCTGGACATCCCAGATCATGGTGCCACCATGGCTTGTTTCTGATGAGAGCATTCTTGTAGGTTACAAGATGCCACTTTCTCTCCATGTATCCTCATATGGCAAAAAGCAGAGAAGGTAGCAAGCTCTCTCATGACTCTTTAGAGGACACTATTCCCCTTCATGAGGACTCAACCTCTAAGATCTTATTTAATCTTAATTAACTCTCAGGGGCATCATCATGTGGGGCAGGAGGTTTCATATATGAATGTTTTTAGAGAAGACATAAACATTTAGTCTTTAATACCATATTATATATTAAGTATTAAGGGATTTTCAAGGAAGAAAAGTTTTATAAAAGGAAAATTGCAAATGATTAAAAATAAAAATTTGATGCCCTGACTTTGAAATTTCTTACTGTGTGAGGTTTGAGGAGTTAATATGTCTTACATTTATTTTTTTATTTCATTTATAAAATTAGTACAAAATAATAAAAACAGTGAAATATATTTTTAATACTGGCACATTTTAAAGTCTTATTGTGGTATAATGAGTCTTAAGCAGACTCTGTAATGAATGTGGAGCTGGATGTTGGGCTGATCTCACAACTCTGAGGTCAGGACCTGAGCCAAAATCAAGAGTCAGGTGCTTAACTGACTGAGCCACCCAGGAGCCCTCTCAACGCTTTAAATATTTCACTCCATACTCTTCCTGCTCACATGGTTTCTGAAGAGAGTTTGGATGTAATTCTTATCTTTGTAAGGCGGTTTTAATTTTTATTATTATTATTTTAAATTTTTTTACCCTCTCTGGCCTCTTTCAGGATTTTCTTAACCTTGATTTTCTATAGTTAGAAAATGATAGGCCTGGGTATAGTGTGTGTGGCTTTTTTGTTTGATTTGGTTTGGTTCCCCCCCGCCCCCCCATTATTCCTCCTTCACATTCTCCTAGTTTTTGGATCTGCAGTTTGGTAGCTGACATTAATTTGGGGGAAATTGATTATCATCATTGATTCAAATATTTCTTCTGTTCTCTCTTTTCCTTCTGGTATTCTCATTACACGTGTGTTAATACGTTTTGCTGTTTTCCCGCAGTCCTTGGATATTCTATTTTTCTCATTCTTTGTTCTCATTACTTTAAAGTTTTCAAGGCTTTTCCTGTATAGCTTAGAGATTTTCCTCAGCTGTGTCCTATCTACTAATAAGCCCATCAAAAGTATTCATTTCTGTTACAGTGTTTTTAATCTGTGGCATTTCTTTTTGGTTCTTTCTGAGGATCTCTGTATCTCTGCTGCCATTGCCTTCTGTAACTGCCTGCTGTCTACTTTATACTTTAGAGCCCTCGGCATATTCATCACAGTTGTTTTAAATTTCTAGTCTGATAAATTCCAACATCTCTGTCATCTTTGGTTCTGATGCTTTCTTTTCCCTTCAGACAGTTTTTTTTTTTTTTTTTTTTTTTTTGCCTTTTTCTGTGTGTGAATATGATGTACTAGCTAAAAGGAAATACTGTTAATAGGTCTTCAGTAATGTGGTGGTCAGGTGTAGGGGGTGAAGAGATGTTCTGTAGTTCTGTGATTAGGTCTCAGTGTTTTAGTGAGCCTATGTTTGGACTGTGAACAACTATTTCTTAGTTTTGTTTTGTCTCCCCTCTGGTGGGATAGGTCTATCCTATCCCTAGAGTGGGCTGGAGTTGTGTTTCTTCCCTCCCCCCCCAGGGCAGTTAGCTATTCTCTGATAATACCCCAGCAGGTCAGGCTTTGGTGAACTAGTTTCCCCTGAGGCCTGGCCTCGTTAAGAACAGAATGTTCTGGTGTATTTCAAAATATTTCCTTTCCCCAAATCCTTCCCTGAAGTTGGAGAGAAATTTTTTTCTCCATTTACTTTGGAAACCTGGTGAATCTCCAGAGGGCAACGCACCAATATTGTGATTTGTGACTGGATCCCCCTGGAGTTTTGAAATGTCAAACTTGTCCACATTGAGCCTTTAGCAATTAATCAACTATGGTTCGGGTTTTCTGACCCTGGCACCAGGTCCTGAGGCAGTTTCCACTCTGTGTCTCTGTTCGGTGAGTTGTGATTACATGATTCCCTTTGTCTCTCCAATCTTGGGGGCAGCGGTTTGCCTCCTGCCCTCCTCTGTCTTACAAATCCAAGAGTTGTTGATTGTTCAGTGTGTTCCACTTTTTACTTGTGGTTAGGAAGAGTGGCAACTTAGCAACTTTCAAACTCCTTACATTGCAGAACTGGAAACCTGATGTTCCAGTGTTTGATTTTGATGCTTAGGAAAGACATGATTTTTTGTTTTTAATTTTTTTAAGATTTTATTTATTCATGAGAGACACAGAGAGACAGAGACATGGGCAGAGGGAGAAGCAGGCTCCCTGAGGAGAGCGCCTGATGGGGGACTCAATCCCAGGACCCTGGGATCACACCCTGAGCCATGAAGGCAGTCAACCTCTGAACCACCCAGGCATCCCAAAAGACATGATTTTTAAAACCTCCATTAAAATTTTTTTGGTACAATGATTAGATATATTTTAATTTTCTTGTTGACCTTAAAAATTTACTTATTAATTCAAATAGTTCATCTGCATGCTATTTTGAACTCTATATGCAATTTATGCCATCTTCATATGAGGGTATTTTATTTTTTTTCTTTTTAACATTATGTATTTTATTTACTTTATTCACTCATTTTTGATTCTTTATTTTATTTTATTTTTTTTTTGCCTCCTGCATAACTCTTAATAGAAACCGTAGTGGCAAGCATTTTTGTTACATTTTGATTTCAAAGTGTGGATATAATTTCAATATCTATTCATTAAATTTGTTAGATAAAGACCTCTTAAATTCTGTTTTTAGTTTTCTAAAATTTTTTTTGGTTAAAAATATATTTGCTAAATCTACTGAAATAATTACATATTTTTGTCCTACTTTAAAGATGTGAAACTAAATAGATTTTCAAATGCTATACTAATCTTGCATTCCTGGAATATGTCCAATTTAGAGTTCTAAAATTATATTTTTACATTTGCTTAGTTGTTTCTGCAAATAAGGTTTTAAACAAGTTTCTATCAATTCAAAGGCTATATTCACTTATGATATTTTAATATTATTTTAATAATAAAATATAAAAATAAAATAATTTTAATAATAAAATATAAAAATAAAATAAAAATAAACATTTTAATAATGAAAATAAAAATAATTACATTATTTTAATAATGTTATTTTCAAATTTTGCTAATGAGGCTATTCTGGAATTTTTACAACTTTTGTATTGAATTTGTTTAATATCTCCCCTCAGGTGTTTGGAAGAACTCTTGAAAACTATGAATCTGACATTTATTAGATGTTTTTTAATTACAGATAGATTTTCTTAGAATTTTATAGATTTTGCATTGCTTTCTATGGCAGTATTAAATGATATAGTTTTCCAGGGATTTGTATAATATGCTTAAGTTGCAAATTATTGGAATGCATTTAAAATGCACTCTATGGTGACGCCTGGGTGGCTCAGTGGTTGAGCATCTGCCTTTGGCTTAGGGTGTGGTCCTGGAGTCCTAGGATAGAGTCCCACATAGGACTTCCCTCAGGGAGCCTGCTTCTCCCTCTGCCTATGTCTCTACCTCTCTCTGTGTCTTTCATGAATAAATAAATAAAATCTTAGAAAAATAAACTCTATGAATTTATTATATCTGCATGTCTTTTTATTTGTATTTATAAAGATTTCATTTATTTTTTTATTTTTTTAAATATTTTATTTATTTATTCATGAGAGACACACAGAGAGAGAGGCAGAGACACAGGCAGAGGGAGAAGCAGGCTCCATGCAGGGAGCCCGACCTGGGACTTAATCCCGGGTCTCCAGGATCACACCCTGGGCTGAAGGCAGGCACCAAACCACTGAACCACCCAGGCTGCCCTAAAGATTTCATTTAATTATTAGAGAGAGACATGAGAGGGGGCGGGGTGGGGGGACAACAGAGGGAGAGAGAGAAGCAGACTCCCCGCTGAGCAGATAGCCTGATGACTGGACAATTCTGGGCTCCATCCCAGGACCCCACCATCATGACCTGAGCTGAAGGCAGATGCTTAACAGACTGAGCCACCCAGGGGCTCCAGTAGTAATTCTTTTTAATGGTGAGTTATATTACATTGTGTAAATATACCATTTTTTAAAAATCATTCACATTTGGGTCATTTCTATTTTGAGTTATTATTAATAAAGTTACCATGAATCTTTGCATGAGCATCGGTTTTCATATCTTTTTGGTAAATATTTAAGATGTGACTTTCTGAGTTCTATAGTGAATGCATTTTTAGCTTCCTAAGACACCAAGAAGCTATTTCTTAAACTGGTTGTGATGCTTTGCCCTCAATTATCACTATAAGAGAATTCCACTAATTCTGCAGCTTCTCCAACACTTGGTTTTGTCTCTGCTTCTAATTTTAGCCCTTTTAGTGAATGTATAGTCCTGTATCATGGTCATTTCATTTGAATATGACCAGTGGTACTGAGCATATTTTTGTATGTTTATTTGCTATTTATATAACCTCACTGGTAAAATATCGTTCAAAACTTCTGATCTATTCTGGGTAGTTTGCCTTATTATTGAGTTGTAATGTTTCCTAATATATTCTGAACATGAGTGTTTTACTGAATTATGTGTTTTGTAAATATTTTTTCCTCGTTTGCCTTTTCATGTGTGTACACATGGGTGGGGGGAAGTGTTGCTTGGTTTTGTGAAGAGCATATTTTAAATTTTGAACAAATATATTTATTATCTTTATCCTTCATGCTTTGGAGACCTATTTAATAGATCATCACCTAATTCAAAGTCACAAAGGTTATCTTTTCATATTTTTCCTTGTTGTTTGATAGTCTTAACTCTTATCTTTAGGTTTTTGTTCTATTACATCTTATTATTTTGTGTGTATGAATTGTGATGTGTCTGTTTTGTTTGCAAATGGACAAACAATTGTTTCTGCACAATTTGTTGAAAACAGTATCATTTCCATAATGAGTGACCTTGCAAAGTTTGTCAAAACTTAATTGCGCATGTGTGTATGCCCAGTTCTGTGTTCTTTATTCTCTCTACAGATGTATATGTCTACCTTTATACCAAAATTACACTCTGATTTTAGTTGCTTTTTTTTAAAAGATTTTATTTATTCATTCATGAGAGACACAGAGAGAGAGAGGGAGGCAGAGACACAGGCAGAGGGAGAAGAAGGCGCCACACAGAGAGCCCGATGTGGGACTCAATCCCGGGTCTCCAGGATCCCGCCCTGGTTCGAAGGCAGGCGCTAAACCGCTGAGCCACCCAGGGATCCCTTTAGTTGCTTTTTAATGAAGTTTTAAAGTCATGTGTTATTAGGCCTGTTTTGTTTACTTTTTATTAGTAATCACACTTCTTTGATGCTTTTGGTCCAATGCATAAAAACCATTTTAAAAAAAAAAATATATATATATTTGGTCCAGTTTTCTCATTGTTTAGAGGGGAAGTAAATTCTCATAAAAGTTAATCATGACTGCCTTGAAGCAGAAGTCAACCACAAATTTTTTATATAGTATTTTAAATTTGATTTATTTCAAAATGTTTTCTAATTTCAATTATGATTTTTTCAAGAATCATTTACAGCTTAATCTCAAAATATAATGTGATTTTCCTAGAGCTTTTCATTACAGATTATAGCTTAATTCCCTTTTGGTCAGAAAACACAATCAATATGTTACATTTTAAGACATGCTGAGATTGTTTTCTGGCCCAGAATATGATCAGTTCTGTTAAATATCCTATTTGCACATGGAAGTAATGCATATTCACAGTTGCTGGATGCTGTCTTCTATAAATGGGCATTAGATCATTTTTTCACTCTGTTTTTCAAATCTTTTATATCCTATTGATTTTTCTTCTCAGTTATTGAGCGATACATGTAAAATTGTTTCTGTTGAAAAGTTGGTACTCATTTTGTCTCTTTTGAAAATCTGCTTTGTACTCAAAGTTTTTCTTTATCAACTTCAGGAGTTTAATTTTGTGTGTAGACCAAGTGTTTATTTTTCTAGTTGAAATTTTAAGTATTTAATTTCCTTGTATGTATTAACTATTTTATTTTATTTATTTATTTTTTGTATTAAGTATTTTAAATTTAGGATTTGAGAATTCCAGTATCTAGATCCCTTGGGAGTGTGTTTTTACTATCTCTTGTATCACATGGCTAATTCATACTGACTTTTCTCATGTGTGCTCCATTATTATTGTTTTTATTGAGTGGTAGTATTGTACATAAAAAGTTGTAAAAATAACCTAACGTCTGCATAGGATTATTTCCTTCAGAAAGGATAGCTATTTCCTTCTGCCAGTTGGAAGTGCATTAGCAATTCCATTGCTTCTCAATTTAGTTGTGGGAAGTGAAACGCTCACACTTTAGGCTTCAATCCCTTTGAGGAATCGTCTATATTGGTTCACCACCAGTCTATCTTTGCTTAAGGCTGTCCAACCCAAAATATGGGTGGTTTTTCTAGCCCCCTCCCCTTGTCAGGTTGTGCTTACCAGGTTTGTCTCCCTGTCCCATGAGGCTTTCAGAATCATTGCTTAGCTTCTTCATGTCTCAGTTACCTTCTCCCAAGGTCCCTCCCTGGCAAGTAAGAGAAAAAGACCTGAATATTCTCTGGGTTTTCTTCTTTTCTTGGATGTTACAGTAGTTTTTATTTCTTTGTTATCTGTCAAATGTTTGCAATCAGACTTAAGAGAAAATACTTTCTAAGATATTTTAGTCACTTCAAACTTTCTAATCCACCATTGCAATAATTCTCCCACCAATTTTTTAAGTAGTTTCTTTTTTTTTTAATTTTTATTTATTTATGATAGTCACACACAGAGAGAGAGAGAGGCAGAGACATAGGCAGAGGGAGAAGCAGGCCCCATGCACCTGGAGCCCGACGTGGGAATCGATCCCGGGTCTCCAGGATCGCGCCCTGGGCCAAAGGCAGGCGCTAAACCACTGCGCCACCCAGGGATCCCAAGTAGTTTCTTTAATTTAAAGTCCTAGATTTATATAGTCAGGTTGATGATCATATATTGTATCATACAAGAGTTCCCAAAGAAAGATGCAAAAATGAGTGGAAAATACCTAGGGAAAGAATTAAGAGAAATGTGCAAAAACAGTGCAAGAAACACATTAATATGGAATTGGTGGGAGGTAGCTATAGACATAGTGATTCATTTACAAAGAAATAGGAGAATAAGGAAGATAGTTATGTGAGGACCAGAGGTGAAATGACCAACTTAACAAATTGTCATAATTTTAAAAACCGTAAACAAAATAAATTCCAAATTGGACAAGGACAAATTATTAAGTTCCTGAGACTCACCGTTTTCAAATCTTTTCAGTTACTACACTGTATTTTCTTTATGATTTTATCTGAATGATTGCCATTTTTGTTGGCATGTCATCTCCCATGTGCATTTCCCATAAATTAATGCAACTACATTAATTCATAGTACATTAATATAATAAATGACTAAAAATAAATGGGAAAGTACCTTTTTGTTCATTATGTCTTACCACTTTTAAAGTAAAGCCTTTCCAATTAATTGGATGGTATGGAGAAATGTGGCATTTTAAATTCTCATCTATACTTTTTTCCATTTTTTGTGCTTGCCAGATGTATTTATTAACCCATTCACCAAGATTTATTGTGCACACGATAGTGCAGGAATTATTCCAGAGGCTGGAGACACACAACACTTAGAAAAGACAGATTTATTTTCTGTCCCAATAAAGATTAGAGTATAAAGGAGCAGTAACCACGTATTGAGGACTTACTTAATGCCAAATAATCTATATAAGTTATAATTTCTAAAAATTTCTCACCGAAACTTTATTTTTTTATTTTTATTTATTTTTATTTTTTTTAATTTTTATTTATTTATGATAGTCACACAGAGAGAGAGAGAGAGGCAGAGACACAGGCAGAGGGAGAAGCAGGTTCCATGCACTGGGAGCCCGACATGGGATTCAATCCCGGGTCTCCAGGATCGCGCCCTGGGCCAAAGGCAGGCGCTAAACCACTGCGCCACCCAGGGATCCCGGAAACTTTATTATTATGCTTGTTTCCACAGGAAGAAATTTAAAATTCTTGAAAAAAAATTTTAAGCCATTAATCCACATAGTAATGTCAGAGACAATTTTGGCATTCGAGTCTTTCTCACTAAAACCAGTGTAACACTGCTTCATGATTGACATTTTTTCTAACTTAACAATTCTTCCTTAGCTTATATTATTCTGTCATTTAGCCTTTATGCTGAAGATGATCTTTTCCCAGATCCTAAAATGTCCCTTACCCATTTCAAGAGAGTGAATCTTGAGGAATACATTTGAAAAAAAATTTATTATTGTAGTCCAGTTCTTAATTATATTGCAGGGTTGGAATATTTCCCTGTTTGGTATTTAGGATTTATATAGTCTGAAATGTTTTATATGAAGATCTGAGACATTTCAGAATGACACATAGTTGCCTGAAAGTTAGATGCCTTTGATTTATTTGGAACATTTATGGAGTAATTAGTATTATACTAGTTCAAAAGATGGCAAAGTCCTACAAAGAAAAGATATCCGGATGATAATGCTCTAAAAAAATCTTTGACTTGATGATGATTAATTTTGAAATTTAGTCTTGATATATATTCTGATTTGATCTATTTGCCTACTTTGAAATTTGCTGGGAGGAGGATGACTGGGGAAAAACATGTCATCAAAGAAGTTCTTACCTGTATATAAATCTTAGCAACTACTTGCAATTTTGAGTTAGGTTTCAAAAATCATGTGTTTGCTTTCATGATGCTTGTAGGGATCTTGAATTAAACTAAGAGACCAAGAGGTCTTTTCTGTATGTGACTCCAGAAAAAATAAAGGAGGATGGGTTTGTCCTGAAAATGGTAACATGAACACTGTTTAAAATAAGATGATGTTATATGATTAAAAATGTATAGTTTATAATAAAGAATAATTTTACTGGACTTGAGTTAGTTATCTTTATGAATATTATTAGCCACCTAATCAGTATTTAAAACCAATTTGTAATACCAAATATTTGGTGAGCTCCAGCTGTCTTTAAGTGTAATATATTTACTTACTACCCTTCTTTACGTCTAGCTGTTTGTATGTATAATTTATTCAAACTTAGAATTAATGTTTCTTACCATTACGAAAAATAAATTTTAAATCTGAAAACAGGAAATTGTAAAAATCAAATAAGCATGAGAAAAATATTCCTCATGCATAATTAAATCTTAAAATACCAAATCAGATTAACATTTCTAATGGAGAAATGAATGAAAAAATACATATTTTATAACAATTATTTTTCAAGCGACTTTAAACATTTTTTTTTTTTAGAGATCATCAGAAAATGTCTTCATATAATTTGTCTTTTTTCTTACTTTGACATTATTCAGGGCCTTGCCAATATTTGAAAAATAAAATGATTACCAAGATTTATCTTAACACAAAATATTCCTGTCAATATTTATATGAAATTATTTTTATTTTGCTTCAAATTTTTTAAGCTTTTCTTGGCATCTTTCATGTAGAAATTTGTAACCCCTTCCTCCCTTAAAATGATCTATGGAGGAAGAAAAAAAAGAGTATCACTTCAAGATAGACATCTAAAGACTATTAATTAATTCACTTAAAAGATTTATTTATTTATTCATGAGAAACCAAGAGAGAGAGAGAGAGAGAGGCAGAGACACAGGCAGAGGAAGAAGCAGGTTCCATGCAGGGAGCCTGATGCGAGACTTGATCCCCGGACACCAGGATCACACCCTGGGCCGAAGGCAGGCACTAAACTGCTGAGCCACCCAGGGATCCCTAGACTTATTATTTTAATTGTATAATAATTAAGCATTGGGGATCCAGCTTTATTATTTTATTTTTATTTTTATTTTTTTAATTATCATTTTTTATTGAAGTTCAATTTGCCAATCTATAGAATAACACCCAGTGCTCATCCCAAGTGCCCCCCTCAGTGCCCATCACCCAGTCACCCCAACCCCCCCACCCACCTCCCCTTCCTCTACCCCATGTTCATTTCCCAGAGTTGGATATCTCTCATGTTTTGTCACCCTCACTGATATTTTCACTCATTTTCTCTCCTTTCCCTTTATTCCCTTTCAGTAATTTTTATATTCTCCAAATGACATATAATGTTTGTCCTTTTCTGATTGATTTATTTCACTCATCTTAATACCCTCCAGGTCCCTCCATGTTGAAGCAAATGGTGGGTATTTGTCGTTTCTAATGGCTGAATAATATTCTATTGATACAGAGACCACATCTTCTTCATCCATTCATCTTTAACGGGCACCGAGGCTCCTTCCACAGTTTGGCTATTGTGGCCATTGCTGCTAGAAACATTGGGGTGCTGGTGTCCCGGCGTTTCACTGCATCTGTATCTTTGGGATAAATCCCCAGCAGTGCAATTGCTGGGTCATAGGGCAGGTCTATTGTTAATGCTTAGAGGAACCTCCACACAGTTTTCCAGAGTGGCTGCACCAGTTCACATTCCCACCAGCAGTGTAAGAGGGTTCCCTTTTCTCCGCATCCTCTCCAACATTTGTGGTTTCCTGCCTTGTTAATTTTCCCCATTCTCACTGGTGTGAGGTGGTATCTCATTGTGGTTTTGATTTGTATTTCCCTGATGGCCAGTGATGCAGAGCATTTTCTCATGTGCATGTTGGCCATGTCTATGTCTTCCTCTGTGAGATTTCTCTTCATGTCTTTTTCCCATTTCATGATTGGATTGTTTGTTTCTTTGGTGTTGAGTTTAATAAGTTCTTTATAGATCTTGGATACTAGCCCTTTATCTGATACGTCATTTGCAAATATCTTCTCCCATTCTGTAGGTTGTCTTTTAGTTTTGTTGACTGTATCCTATGCTGTGCAAAAGCTTCTTATCTTGATGAAGTCCCAATAAGTTTTGCTTTTATTTCTTTTGCCTTCATGGATGTATCTTGTAAGAAGTTGCTGTGGCCAAGTTCAAAAAGGGTGTTGCCTGTGTTGTCCTCTAGGATTTTGATGGAATCTTGTCTCACATTTAGATCTTCCTTCATCCATTTTGAGTTTATCTTTGTGTATGGTGAAGAGAGTGGTCTAGTTTCATTCTTCTGCATGTGGATGTCCAATTTTTCCAGCACCATTTATTGAAGAAACTGTCTTTTTTCCAGTGGATAGTCTTTCCTGCTTTGTCGAATATTAGTTGACCATAAAGTTGAGGGTCCACTTCTGGATTCTCTATTCTGTTCTATTGATCTATGTGTCTGTTTTTGTGCCAGTACCACTCTGTCTTGATGACCACAGCTTTGTAGTACAAACTGAAATCTGGCATTGTGATGCCCCCAGCTATGGTTTTCTTTTTTAGTATCCTCCTGGCTATTTGGGGTCTTTTCTGATTCCACACAAATCTTGAGATGATTTGTTCCAACTCTCTGAAGAAAGTCCATGGTATTTTGATAGGGATTGCATTAAACGTGTATATTGCCCTGGGTAACATTGACATTTTCACAATATTAATTCTTCCAATCCATGAGCATGGAATATTTTTCCATCTCTTTGTGTCTTCCTCCATTTCTTTCAGAAGTGTTCTGTAGTTTTTAGAGTATAGATGTATTTCCCCCTCAGGACTGCTTTTGCTGTATCCCAAAGATTTTTAATCATTGTATCTTCATTCTCATTAGTTTCCATGAATCTTTTTAATTCTTCTCTAATTTCCTGGTTGACCCTTTCATCTTTTAGCAAGATGGTCCTTAACCTCCACATGTTTGAATTCCTTCCAAACTTCTTCTTGTGATTTAGTTCTAGTTTCAAAGCATTATGGTCTGAAAATATGCAGGGTATGATCCCAATCTTTTGGTATCAGTTAAGACCTGATTTGTGACCCAGTATGTGGTCTATTCTGGAGAAAGATCCATGTGCACTTGAGAAGAATGTGTATTCAATTGCATTTGGATGTAAAGTTCTATAAATATCTGTGAAATCCATCTGGTCCAGTGTATCATTTAAAGCTCTTGTTTCTTTGGAGATATTGTGCTTAGAATATCTGTCAATTGTAGAAAGTGCTGTGTTCAAGTCACCAAGTATAAGTGTATTATTATCTAAGTATGTCTTAACTTTGGTTATTAATTGATTGGTATACTTGGCAGCTCCCAGATTTGGGGCATAAATATTGATGATTATTAAGTCCTCTTGTTGGATAGATCCTTTAAGTATGACATAGTGTCCCTCTTCATCTCTTATTACAGTCTTTGGGATAAACTTTAATTTATCTGATATAAGGATGGCTAGCCCTGCTTTCTTTTGAGGACCATTTGAATGGTGAATGGTTCTCCAACCTTTTATTTTCAGGCTGTAGGTATCCTTACATCTCAAATGAGTCTCTTGTAGACAACAAATAGATGGGTCTTGCTTTTTTATCCAGTCTGAAACCCTGCGCCTTTTGATGGGGTCATTAAGTCCATTCACGTTCAGAGTTACTATTGAAAGATATGAATTTAGTGTCATCATGATACCTATTCAGTCCCTGTTTTTGTGGATTGTTTCCTTGGACTTCCCCTTTCTTTTACAGAATCCCCCTTAATATTTCTTGCAGAGCTGGTTTGGTGGTCACATACTCTTTCAGTTTCTGCCTATCTTGGAAGCTCTTTTTCTCTTCCTCTATTCTGAATGAGAGCCTTGCTGGGTAAAGTATTCTTGGCTGCATGTTCTTCTCATTTAGGACCCTGACTATATCCTGCCAGCCCTTTCTGGCCTGCCAAGTCTCTGTGGAGAAATCTGCTGTTAATCTAATATTTCTCCCCATAAAGGTTAGGGATCCCTTGTCTCTTGCTGCTTTAAGGATCTTCTCTTTATCTTTGGAATTTGGAAGTTTCACTATTGAATGTCAAGGTGTTGAATGATTTTTATTGATTTTAGGAGGGGACCTCTCTATCTCCTGGATCTGAATGCCTGTTTCCCTTCCCAAGTTAGGGAAGTTCTCAGTTATAATTTGTTCAAATACACATTCTGGACCTCTGTCCCTTTCGGTGCCCTCGGGAACCCCAATTAAACATAGATTTTTCCTTCTGAGGCTACACTTATTTCCCTTAACCTATCCTCATTATCTTTTAATTGTTTGTCTCTTTTTTCTTCAATTTCCTTCCTTGCCATCAACTTGTCTTTGTCACTCACTCGTTCTTCTACCTCATTAACCCTCATCGTTAGGACCTCCAGTTTGGATTGCATCTCATTTAATTGATTTTTAATTTCGGCCTGATTAGATCTAAATTCTGCAGTCATGAAGTCTCTTGAATCCTTTATGCTTTTTTCCAGAGCCACCAGTAGCTTTATCATTGTGCTTCTGAATTGGCTTTCTGACATTGAATTGTAATCCAGATTCTGTAACTCTGTGGGAGAGAGGACTGTTCCTGATTCTTTCTTTTGAGGTGAGTTTTTCCTTCTAGTCATTTTGCTCAGTGCAGAGTGGCCAAAAAACAAGTTGTACTGGAAAAAGGAGAAAAAGAGAGAAAAAAGAAAAAAAAGGGGGGGAGGGAACAAACAGTAAGCAAATAATAAGTGGGGTTATCCTCTGATTCTATATACTATAATCCCTCAACTTCCCCTGGAACTTTCCAGTGCTGCTTGGTCAATAACTTGCTTTTCTCCTGTCCGTCTAGCTGGTCTTCTGGGGGAGGGGCTTGCTGTGCTGATTCTCAAGTGCGTGCCCCTGGGGGAGCTGCCCAACCCCCTGCCAGGTGCACAGCACAGTGGGAGCTGTTTATCCTGTGAGGCCCCTGCTCAGTCCCAGGTACAAGGTGACGCCAGGAGAAACAACAACAGTGGCGGCGGCCAGCTCTCCAGCCCTGGAGGCAGCTCCTGCAGTAACTATGGAGCTCTCAGTCCGCAGAGGCCGGGATGCTCCAGGGGCGGGGCCGCTGATCTGCTCAGCTCCGGCCAGAGGCTGGAGCGTCCTCGCTGTCCTGTGCCCTCCCAGCCTCCTCCTGTCCCAAGGGGAGCACCAGATCCTGGGCTGTGTCCCCTGTGCCCTGGGCTCCTGGGCCTGTGCTGCTGGAATTGCACTCCCGGCTGTGCAGCCCCCTCCCCTGGAGCCTCTACCTGAGCCACCTCCCAGCTGCTCCTGGGCCCAGCTGTGTGCACTGGAGCCCTTTAGGGAGCTCGGCCGCGGGGTGTAGGGCTCTCCCTGGGGCGCAGGTCCTGTTAGTTTCCCCGGGAGCCTAGGGGCATCCCTGCCCTCCTGGGATCCTGCCCGAGCTCACTGCCAGCCCTTCTCTATCCGGGAAGGTTGCTGAAGCTCCTGCTCCTCCGGGCGGGGCTTCCCTGTCCTGGGGACACTCGTAGCCCCCCTTAGCCGCTCCTCGCGGGCCCTCCCCCTTGGATGTCTTTTTATTTCCTTATTTTTTTTCTGTCTTCCTTCCTTGTTAAAAGCAGACTCTTCTCTCTGTAGCATTCCAGCTGTTCTCTCTTAAATCTCAGGCCGAATTCGTAGGTTTCAGGATGATTTGAAAGTTATCCAGGTAAGTTGGTGGGGACAGGTGACTTGGGGACCCTGATCTTCTACTGTCTTGCCCCTCCCTTGTCGGGGATCCAGCTTTAAATCAGGGCATAAAGTATGTAAATGCTCAGTCTGTTCACACTACATATTTCACAGGTCACAATACTGTTAATAGGTGACTAAACATCTGGCTCAGTGTTTTGCTGTGGTGGTTAAAAATTCTAACTTGCAAATCTGTGTGCTATATAATATGGTTGTTAACCACTTTTCAAGCAAGAATAGATATCTTTAAGTTCAAATCTCACAAATCCTATCTGGACTTGTAAGAGCTCATTCTGAATTATTCATCTAAGTGTATGATTAAATCAGGTGATGAAGATGCATTTGTTAAAATCATACCAAAGATTTTAAAAAAGTGTTTAAACTGATTACATTAATAGCTTCAATTTTTTACCACTTTCTGTATCCATATACCTTTATATATGACTTTATGCTTCTTTACCCTGAAGAGTACTGGTGTCTCATTCCCCATTCTTTAAACTTGGGCTGGTGCTGTGATGTACTGGATCCCATAGATGGTGGCAGAAATGGTGTTATGCCAATCCTGAGCCTATGCTCAAAAAAATTTTGCATATTTTCTCTTGTGTTCCCATGCCTCTGTTATTCCCATGTGTGATAGTTAATTTTATGTATCAGCTAATCAGGGCCACTTAGCAGCAAGCTTTTTATCAAACATGACTCAGGGTCTTTCTATGAGGGGGTTTTTGGATGACATTAACATTTAAATCAGTGGACTTTTAGTAAAGCAGATTGTTCTTCATAATGCAAACAGGCTTTATCCAATCAGCAAAAGGCCTAAATAGAACTAAAACAAGAGCCATCTCCATATAAGGGAGAATTTTTCAGCAAATTGCCTCTGAACTTCATCTGCAACATTGACTCTTCTTTCTGTAGTGAACTGCCTTTGGACTTAAATAGAACTTTCTGGGTTTCTGGGTCTTCAGCCTGTACACACACACACACACACACACACACACACACATGCACGCTCTGTAGATTCTGTTTTTCTGGAGAATGCTGATTAAGACACTGTGATAATCTAATAGAGGGAGAAGCACAAATTGAGGGGAGCTGCCATATAGGCCTCAGAAAAAGCCAGTGTAGATCACTCACTAACCATTCAATCCAGACAAGATGATCTGAGTCTCCTAACTGACCCCAGCTGACTTCAGATGCATAAGCAATAAACATTTGTTTTTTATTGTTATGTAGCAGCATTATCACAATACTTATTTCTATAGGAATTAAAGTTTCTTAGTGCCTAAGATACTTTTCAATTATTATGCACTTTTAAAACTTTTTAAAGTTTTGACCTTAAGAAGGGCATTGTTGCATTGTTTACTGAGTAACAAAATTTTATTTTGTTTGAATTTTTAATGAAAACACATTCCTGAACTTTTTCCAATTCGTTATTCATCAAAACCACTAAATCTTTGAAAATTACCATTATATTCTATAATTTACATATTATTTCTACCTATGTGAAAACAATGAAGTAAAATTGCTTACCTTTAGTTACATACATCTGAACGCTATACAAACTGACTAGAGGTGAGTTCAAACACTTTGACCACAGGTCTCAGTGAGGATGGAAAATAATTTTAAAAATTATTTTATTTTTCATCATGTTAGTGTATTCTAATCCCTGTCACCTGTTTCATCCATCTAGTAACCATCAGTTTGTTCTCTGTAGTTAGGAATCTGTTTCTTGGTTTGTCTCTCTCTCTCTTTTTTTTTTTCCTTTACTCATTTGTTTCTTAAATTCCACATGAGTGAGATCATATATTTGTCTTTCTGATTGACTTATTTCACTTTAGCATTATACTCTGTAGCTCCATCTATGTTGTTGCAAATGGCAAGATTTCATTCTTTTTGTGACTGAATAATATTCCAGTGTGTGTGTGTGTGTGTGTGTGTGTGTGTGTACACATACCACATCTTCTTTAGCCATTCATTAATTGACGGGCACATGTTTGTCTATAGTAACTAATGCTGTAATAAACATAGGGGTGCATGTATCCATTTGAATTAGTGTTTTCGTATTCTTTGAGTGAATACTCAGTAGTGTGATTATTGGTTCATAGAATAGTTATGTTTTGAAATTTTTGAGGAACCTCCATGCTGTTTTCCACAGTAGCTGCACCAGCTTTCACTCTCACCAACAGTGCATGAGGGTTCCTTTTTTTCAACATTCTTACCAACGCTTGTTGTTTCTTGTGTTTTGATTTTAGCCATCAGGTGTGAGATGATTTTTTACTGTAGTTTTGATTTGCTTTCCCCTGGTGAGAGTGATGTTGAGCATCTTTTCATGTATCTCTTAGCCATCTGTATGTCTTCTTTGGAGAATTGTTCATATCTTTTGCCCATTCTTAATTGGATTATTTGGTTTTAGGTGTTAAGTTTTAGAAGTTCTTTATATTTTTGGATACTAACCCTTTATCAGATATGTCATTTACAAATATCTTCTCCCACTCAGCAGTCTTTATATATAGTTTTATATATAGTTTTTATATATAGTCTTTATATATAATTTTTTTGATTGTTTCCTTCACTGTGCTAAAGCTTTTTATTTTTATGTAGTCCCAATAGTTTATTTTTGCTTTTTTTTCCCTTACCTTGGGAGACATATCTAAGAAAATGTTGCTGTGGCCGATGTCAGAGAAATTACTGCCTTTGCCCTCTTCAAGGATTTTTATGGTTTCAGGTCTCACGTTTAGGTCTTTAAACTATTTTGAGTTTATTTTTGTGTGTAGTGAAAGGAAGTGGTCCAGTTTTATTCTTTCGTGTGTAGCGATCCAGTTTTCCCAGCATGATTTGTTGAAAGACTATCTCTTTCCCATTGTTTATTCCATTCTTCCTTTGTTAAAGGTTAATTGACTATATATGTTTGGGCTTCTATCTGGATTTTCTGTTCAATTCCATTGATCTATGTGTCTGTTTTTCATGTTAGTAACATACTCTTTTTTTTTTTTTTTTAGTACTATACTGATTTAATTACTATCACTTTGTAATATAACTTGAAGTCCAGAATTGTGATACCTCCAGTTTTGTTTTTCTTTTTCAATAGCCTAATTGCTTTGGCTATTTAGGGTCCTTTGTGGTTTCATACATATTTTAGTATTGTTTGTTCTAGAAAAATGCTGTTGGTATTTTGATAGGAATTGCATTAAATCTATGGATTTGTTTGTATGGTTTGGACATTTTCACAATATTTGTTCTTTTAACTCATGAGCATAGAATGTCGTTCCACTTCTTTGCATTATCTTGAATTTCTTTCATCAGTATTTTATAGTTTTCAGAGTACACATCTTTCACCTCATTGGTTAAGTTTATTCCTGGATATTTTAGTGTTTTTGGTGCAATTGTAAATGCAATGTTTTTTTTTCTTTTAATTTCACTTTCCACTGCTCCATTATTGGTATACAGGAATGCATTTCTGTACTTTGATTTTGTATCTTCCCACATTACTGAATTCATTTATCAGTTTTAATGGTTGTTTGGTGGGTTCTTTAACGTTTTCTGTATATAGTATCATGTCATCTGCAAATAGTGAAAGCTTGACCTCTTCCTTGCTGATTTGGATGCCTTTTATTTCTTTTTGTTGTCTGATTGCTTTGGCTAGGACTTCTGATACTGTATTGAAGCAAAGTGGTGATATGGGGCATCCTTGTCTTGTTCTTGACCTTAGAGGAAAAGCTTTTGATTTTTCCCCATTGAGTATGATGTTAACTATGGGTTTTCTTATCTAAGACTTTTATTATGTTGAGGTATATTCCCTGCAGACATACTTTGAAGAGGGTTTTATCAAGAATGGATGTGGTACTTTTTTGAATGTCTTTTTTTCTGCATCTGTTGAAATAATCATATGGTTTTTATCCTTTATTGATGTGATGTATCATGTTAATTGTTTTGTGAATATTGAACTACACTTGCATCCCAGGAATAAATCTCACTTGATCCTGGTGAATGATTTTTTAAATGTATTGTTGGATTTGGTTTGCTAATATTTTATTGAGGGGTTTTTGCATCTATATTCATGAGAGATATTGGCATATAGTCCTCTTTTTCTATAGTGTCTTTATCTGGTTTTGGTGTCAGAGTGATACCAGCCTCAGAATGAATTTGGAAGTGCTCCTTTCTTTTCTATTTTTTGAAATAGTTTGAGAAGAATAGGTATTATCTCCTCTTTAAAAATTTAGTGGAATTTTCCTGTGAAGCCTCCTGGTCCTTCATTAAATAGATATAGGTAGATAAGAATATATAGATAGGGATATGGCAGATGCAGATATATAGAACATTCCATTCAGCCACACAAAAACACACTCTCCTCAAGCATGCAACAAATATTCTCCAGGATAGATCATATCTTAGTTTATGGAATGAGTCTTAACAAACTAAAAAAGTTCAAGATGCTATCAAATATCTTTTCTAACCACAATGGTATATGTTATATAATGATAAAGGGGTCAATTCACCAAGATACAATAATTATAAATATTTAGGCATCCAGCATTGGCACACTTATATATGCAAAGCAGATACTAAACAAACTAAAAGGAGAAATAAACAGCAGTAGAGTAGTGGACTTAATACTGGATAAACTATCAACAGATAAACTATCCAGGCAGGAAATTGATAATAAAAGAGAAGATTTCAAAAGCACTGTAGAGCAAATGAACCTAACAGATACATAGATCTAGATAAAGTTATAGAAAAAGCTCATGTAAGCAACTTGAACTTACACCCTTTAAAGGAACTAGAAAAAGAAAAACAAACAAAACCAGTAGGGAGAAGAAATAAAAATTATTAGAACAGATCAGTAGAACCAGGAGTGGTTCTTTGAAACAATCAACAAAATTGATAAACTCTATCCAGACTCATCCAAAAAAAATAAAAGAGAGAGAGAGAGAGAGAGAGAGACAGAGGGGGGACTCAAATATATAAAATCACAAATGAGAGAGGAGATGTAACAACAAACACCACAGTAATACAAACACTAGTAACAGAATATTATGAAAACTGATATGCAAGCAAATTGGACAACTTAGAAGAAATGGATAAACTCTTAGACACATACAACCTATACCACCTACCGAAACTAAAGCAGGAATAAATAGGGCCTCCAAGTCCTTTTGTTTATAAGAATTCATGAAATTTAGCCTCTCCCTCTCTCAAGGCAAATATTTCAGGGATTCATCCTCCCCATTCATCAACTCACAAGTGTGAAAGTCTGGTTTTTGTCATTTTCTGCATCACTGGCACCCTCCCCACTGTGGACAACCATGGTCTGTTTTGCTCCCAGACTGCATCTTGAGCCATTCCTACCTTCTTCAGTGTGGGCTCTTGTCTACCTGCAGTTGTGGAGTTTGTTCTGATAGTCTCCGATTCTTTCCAGGGTTATTTATGCTTATGTGAGTGTTATCTAGTTGTATCTGTGGGACAAAGTGAGCTTAGTTAGCATCCTTCTACTCTGCCATCTTCCTGGCTGACCCCTGGAAAATAATTCTTGATAAAAGGCTTCTTAATGCTATGAACAGTTTTCTTGCTTTTTATTGTGCTTTTGTAAAAATATTGTATATAGTATTAAATTTTCAGGAAAGCATTGTATTTAGGTGCTCTTAGCTTTTATAATAAAACTCAAACTCTGATTTTGTTCAATCTTATAAATACTTATTTCTTCACTAGTGGATAAAGAGGGTAAATTTGAGCTTACTTAAAAATATATATCAAGAGTATTTCTAATTAAACCTTAAAAAATCCTGAATATTGGAGAAAAACATAAAAACAAAGTTACTGAAGATAAAATAAACTTTGTCTTCAGCTAATAATACATATACACACTATCCTATATATATATATATATATATATAAAACTCAAGTTATTTATTACATGAGTCATAATATACATACGTACACACATATATATGCAAATATGTATACACATTATGTTAATTAATATATACATATTATGTAAATTGAATTTGTGGCCTACCTTAGAATTTCAGAAAATTCTTTTTTTTTTTTTTTTTTTTTTTTTTAGAATTTCAGAAAATTCTTGAAACATATCTAGGCAGTTACATATTTTTTTTCTTTTGCGTAATTGAAGCGAAATCCTAGAAATTATTTCGGTCTTTTTCTTTCTGAAGATCTCTTTACTTCCTGAAAGTACAATACCCTTACAAACACATACAGTTACAGGGAACTTACATTGAGTTAGTTAGTGGACCTACTTCTTTTCTCTGTAAGTCACTTATTTAGTCATATATTATGAGAACATTTACTAAATGTCTGCTAAGCACCAAAGAATGTTTCCCCCCCGCCCTCTGGAAATTAAAACTTGGACACAGTCCCTGTCTATAGCTGGCTCCCAGTCCTGGAGTAACTTGGCCAAATAAGCACTATACCCCAATTTTTATTTCTTTTGGAAAATCCTAAACTACAGTGGCTAATACAATAAATACAATTTCTCTGAACTATGCTGTGACAGAGTGAGGTGAAAGGATAGTGTTCATTTAGTAAATGTAAACTGCTTTGGATTTCACTTATTAGTGAGTTAATGACAGCATTCCAGGATTGTGTAGCTTTACTCTAGAGGGGTAACATCTTGAATAAAAGTTGATTGGCATCACCATCTGTTTGTGGTTGTAATAATTGATTGCCATTCTCCACCTCACAAATGACTCTTTTACTGAGTAATTAGATAAGTGGGCTAAAATAGGAATCATACCTTTTCATCTCTCATGGATTTAATGGTATTTATAATCTTTGAATTTTCACTGAAGAGTTCGTATTACCTTAGTTTATTATTGAAGCAACAGAGCATGCTTTAGATAAGGCTACAGAGAAATTTTGCATATTTTCTCTCCTTTCCCTGTGCCTCTGCTTTTCCATTGTGTGATGGTTAGTTTTATGTATCAGCTAGTCTGGTCCATGGATATCCTGTAAATAGGGTAGAGATGGGTAGTTATTGGGACTTTTGCTTAGCTTTTACTACCTTAGTGCCCCTGACTTAATGAGTCTAGGGACTACTAGTGGATCCATGGTACCACTGGAAGTACTGTTAAATGAGCTGGGCTTAAGTCTTTATTTAATCCCTAATGTCTTTAAGTCTGCTTTTGCACTCTTGGGCTTCAGGGTGTTGAATCTCTCAGGGTCAATGTAAGTTCAGTGTTGTGTTAGTAACTAATAACTCCAAAAGGAATAGTTGTTTATCTATTCCAAGTTTCTGGTCATCTGTAAAATGTAGAACACTTGAAGAAAGATTCATGGGATACAAATATGACTATAAGACAGGATCTTTCCCCAGAGAGACACACAGACTCTCCCTTAATCAGGGGACTAGAGGTCTGGGAACCATCTTAGTTCTAAAACCTGAAAAGACCATGAATTTTCATGCCCTTGAATTGAGTTATGATGCTTATTTTTTCCTCCACTGTATGTCAAGCAGCACTTTAACAGAGTGCCTGTCTATTTCATTTTTACGAACTCTGAGATTAATTAACCATCATCAGAGAAGTCTCATAAACCAGTGCTTAGTGTCTCTGTTTCAATCCCATGGCTGACTATATTAGCTATGCTTCTCTGTTCTCAGATAGTTAACAAAACTTGGCTTTTACTCCTCCAAGTTCACATTATTTTTCTTGAAATGATGGAATAAAATATCATTGCAGCATTCACATATCATCCCTGATCTACAAAAGTGAGCCAACAAAAATGTCTTCAAAAATGATGGTGTCCCCCTTAGCTGGGAGGATGTATCCATTTCTTCTGGGTTGTAAAATCAATTGGAGTATAATTGTTTACAGTAGTGTCTTATGGCCCTTTGTATTTCTGTGATGTCAGTCATAAAGTCTTTTTTATTATTTAGAATTACATTTGAGTCCTCTGTCATTTTTCTTGGTTGATTCAGCTTAAGATTTGTCAATTTTAACTTAAAAAAAAAAACACTAGTTTCATTGACATTTTCAATTACTTTTCTAGTTTCCATTCCATTTATTTCTACTCTTACCTTTTTAAAAAATCTTCTTTCTGTTAATTTTTTGCTTAGTTCTTTTTCTCTAGTTCCTCGAGATATGTTAGGTTGTTTATTTGAGATCTTACATTTTTCTTAATACAGGCATCTTTATAGCTATAACTTTCCTCTTAGAACTGCTTTTGCTCCCTCCCATATGTTTCAGTATTTTACGTTTCCATTTTTGTTTGTCTCAAGATATTTTTTTATTTCCATTTTGATTCCTTACATGATCCATTGTTTATTCAGGAGTATGTTGTTCAATTTCTACAAGATTGTGAATTTTTCAGTTTTCCTTCTGGTATTGATTTCTAGTTCATACCATCGTGGTTAGAAAAGATACTTAGTGTCATCTTAAACTTCTTTAGTTTGTTAAGACTTATTCCATGGCCTAAAATATGATTTATCCTGGAGAATGTTTCTTATATGTTTGAGGAGAATATATTGTGGTGCTGTTGGATAGAATGTTCTGTATATCTGTATCTATCCATATCCCTATCCAAATATCTATATCTACATCTAATCTGTATTTGTATCTTTATCTATATCTATGTATCTGTTAGGTCCCTTTGCTCTACAGTGTTTTTGAAATCTCCTCTTTTGTTATCAATTTTCTGCCTGGCTAAGTTATCTGTTGTTGAGAGTGGGGTATTAAGTTCCCCACTGTACTGCTGTTTATTTGTCCTTAGCCTGTTTAGTATTTGCTTTGCATATGTAGGTGTACAGTGTTGGATAACTAAGTATTTGTAATTATTATGTCTTGGTGAATTGACCTCTTTTTCATTATATGAAATTTTTTGTCTCTGGTGATCATTTTAGACTAAAAATCTATATTGTCTGAGTTAAGTATAGCCATCCCAAGACTCTTTTGGTTACCATTTTCTTGGAATATCATTTTCATCCTTTCATTTTATGTGTCCTTAAAGGTAAAGTGAGACTTTCATAGGCAGCATGTCATGGGATCTTGTATTTTTATTCAGCCAGTCTATGAATTTTGTTTGAAAAATGTAATCCATTTACATTTAAGGCAATTATTGATAAAGGCTTACTACTGCCATTTTGGTAATGTTTTTCTGACTGTTTGGGAGATCTGTTACTTTCTCCTCTTTCTGTCTTCCTTTGTGTTGTGAAGTCTAGTGGTGTGGTATGCTCAGATGCCTGTATCTTAATCCTTTGTGTATCTTGCTATAGGGTTTTCTTTGAAGTTAAATGAGGTTTACATAAAATTTCTTATAGTATAATATCCTATTTTAGCTGAGAATGAGTTTGGTTCAATAACATATAGAAACTGCATATATTTCCCCAGTCACATTTTAGGTTATTGAAGTTACAATTTACATCTATATTATATTTTGAATTTAGTAACAAATTACTGTAGTTATAGCTATTTTTTTAAGATTTAATTTTTAGAGAGGGAGTGCGAGTAGTGGGAGGGGTATAGGGGAGGGTGAGAAAGAATCCAAAGGAGACTCCTCACAGGGTACAGAGCTCTATTGAGGGCTTGATCTGACAACCCTGAGATCACACCTGAGCTGAAACCAAGGGTCAGACATACAACCAGCTGAGCCACTGAGGTGCCCCTAGTTACAGCTATTTTTAATGTATTTGTTCTTTAATTCTTAGAGTTGAAAATGACTTATGCATCATCATTACGTTAGTAATGTATGTACTTTTATCACAGAATTTTACATATCCATATGTTTATACATGGTTATTTAGTTTCATTTCAGCTTGAAAAGTTCTCTTTAGTATTTCTTGTAAGTCAGGTTAGTGGTGATGAATTCCCTAAGCTTTTTTGTTTGAGACGTGGTTTATCTCCTTTTCACTTATGAAGGACAACTTTGCCAGGTCAGTATTCTTGATTGATAGGTTTTTCCCAGTATTTTGAATATATCATTCTACTTTCTTCTGGCCTACAAGGTTTCTGTTGAGAAACCCAGTGATCTTCTAATGTGGACTCACTTGTTGTGACAAGTCTCTTTTCTCTTGCTGCCTCAAAATTTTGTCTCTGACTTTTGGAAACTTGAAAGCTAGGCAGTGCTTATCTGGATAGTGCTAGTGGCTTGAATCCACATTTGCAGGGCTGAAGGCAGGGCTTTATGATTAGGTGGGTTCTTAAGCTATACTCTGTGCTCAGATGGGACCATAGGTTATCTCCAAGTTGGGCAGGGCCACTGGCTGGGCTCAGCTATTGGGAGAGGTCACTGGCCAAGCAGCCTGATCAGCCATGGCTGACAGCCATTCCTGGCAGTTGGATAGGGCTGGAGCCTATCTGCTGTTGGGAAGGTTGCTTTTTGGATTTACTGGTCCAGTAAGGCTACAGGTTATGCCTTGTGCTTGGGTGAGGCCACTGGACTTCCTGCTTTGGTCAGTCTGCAGGCTATGTTCAGTAGTCAGACAAGGCCTGAGGCTGTGCTCAGTGGCTAGGTGGCATAGTAGATTGTTCTAACAGACTGCCTAAGTTCGCTGGAAGCCATTTACTGATTAGGATCCTTAGTGAGTTGGGGAGTTGGGGTCAGAGATTATGCTTCATAGCTGGGTAGGGCTTCTATCTTGGCTCTCTGCCCATGTAGGTTTGTAGGATGGGCTCTGAGATTGACACAAGATTGTTCATTGGTTCCCTGTCCAAGCAGTCTATAGGATTTGCTCCTTAGCTGAAATAGTCCATTGCATAAGAACCCAAATTGGGCAGAATTGTGTTTCTTTTTTTTTTTATTTTATTTTATTTTTCTTAAATTTTTTTTCAGAATTGTGTTTCTTTACCAGATAGAGCCACCAGCTTGGCTCCGCAAATGGGAAGAGCCAATGGATGGACTCTATGCTTCGGCACTGCTGCCAGCAGAAATGTGGTCTGCCAAGATCTGGATGTCAGTTGCTGTGAGCTCCACCTCCTTCTCTCTTTCTAGCTGATCTCCTATAGTCTAGCTTCTCTGATCCCCCTGGAACCCCTGTGAAGCAAGACCTACATGGGCCTCACAGGAAGTGTCTTATAATGCTGGGGAAACTGAAAGTCCACTTTGGGCTCTCTTTTTCCCCACTATAGAAACGATAAGCACAGGGAGGTACTCTCAGAGCAGTGTTATAGCATCTTTGGAAAGGGGAATGTGTTCAAGGTAAAATTGCTTCTCTTTTCCTTCTAATGCAGTTTTCCTTTTCTCAGTTTTTGTGGTCCAAGGGGTTGCTTCAGTGTCATTTCTTAGTTCTGAGATTTTCACAAAGGTATTGTCTATATGGATACTAGATAGCTGATCTGTGAGGGGGATTGAAGTTGGGAACCACCTACTCTGCCATATTGTGACATCATGCTTATCAGGAATTTAGTTGCTTAGTTTATCTAGTAGAATAGTTCTCCAAATTTTTGGTATCGGGTGATTTTATGCCCTGAAAAATTGTTGAGGACCCCAAAGAGCTTTGGTTTATATGGGTAAAATCTATATATATGTGCTGCATTCAGTATTACAATGAGAAGTTCGCTGAATATGTATTTATTGATTCACTTTAAAGTAACAATAGTAAGCCATATAAGACAATTTGTCATATATAATTTTATGAAAGTATCACTACATTTTCAAAAAAAGTGAGAAAAATATCATTATTTTATAATTTCATAATCCACTTTAATGTCTAGATTAATAAAACAAAGTTGAATTCCTAGAATGAATTGTATGTTTTTTAAGTTAAAGTATGTGAAGAGTACTTGGTATTACAAAGGCATGTAGTTAGAAATAGAAGTCACACTTTAATAGCATTTCAGGTAATTATGGCTATTCTTTAATATTACAAGGAAACTGGAAAAGTGGTAGTTTCTTAAAGGTCAGTTGTAATGCAGAATTTGAAACCTTATCAATAAATTTCATACTCTATTACATCAGCCCATTTGCACTTTGAATGGATCTTTTATGTCTGCATGACTTTGTAACATCATGCATTGATCATTTGGAAATATTGATTCATGGTGTTATGTAGACCATTCAAATTTTGACACATTTTATTATGCAGTGTCAAAGATCTCATTCATAAATACCATGACAAATCTTATTTGAAAACTCTTTAAATATTGGGGAACTGTCAAGTTCCTGGTAGCAGATACAAGCTTTCTAAAATTATAATTTTCTACTTGAAAACTAGAATTTTATCATTGGCAACAAATGCTCTCAGCTTTTTTTTTTTTTTAAAGAGAAACTATCTATTTTCAAGGATATATTAGCCAAATGCCTAATTCTTTACCACTATGACTTTTGTACCAGCCTTTTAAGTGAAAATTTAAAAGAAAAATATTATTTTGATTTTAGGTGACACACAATGTTACATTAATTTCAAGTGTACAGCATAATGCTTGAGCAACTTTCTATGTTATGCTGTGCTCACCAAAAATATAGTCACTGTCTGTCACCATACAACACTATTACAGTAACACTGACTATATTCCCTATGTTGTGCCTTTTATTTCCATAGATTCTTCATTCAATAACTGAAGCCTATATCTTTCACTCCTCTTCACCCACCCCCCTTTCCATCTGGTTACCATTAGTTTGTTCTCTGTATTTATCAGTCTGCTTTTGTTTTCTGTTTGCTTATTAATTTGTTTTGCTTTTTAGATTGCACATATTAATGAAATTGCATTTGGCTTTCTTTGTCTGACTTATTTACTTTCTAGAATCCATCTATGTTGCAAATGGCAAGATCCTGTTTTATGGCTGAGTAATACTCTTGTGTGTGTATGTGTGTGTGTGTGTTTATATACACATACAAATATATATATAAACACACACATATATATTCCCATATAAATACATTTGCATATATACACATTACATACATATATTACATATATTTGTTTGTATATATATATCAAATCTTCCTTATTGATTCATTAAGACTTTATTCTTCATAGAAGGAATATATGGTATTGTAACCCCCATGAGTCCACATTTTTGTCAACCACCTCAGCAAACTTCAGAACCACCTAAAGATGCCCAATTTAGTTCTTTAAGTCCAAAATCTTTGTCCAGTACACCTTTATAGATATTTGGGGCTGTATTTAAATATATATATATATTTTTTTTCTTTATGGTTTTAATTAAAAAAAGTAATTTCTACAATTCCCTAGATTTCTACTGATACATGGAGTAATGCTGCAACATTTGTGGCACATGAGGTTTTTTTGTCTCAGATAGAAGTTTGTACTATCTGAGGATGTGTTGAAATCTGGGTCCACTTATAGACGTGAGAAGAATTGGAATCACTGGGGCGCACCTTGAGATCAGTGTTCCTTGCAAGATAACTTGCCTAGGATCAGTCACTACATTGTTTTTAAATAAGCCCAAACTAGACCATCAGACAAGTTTATCATATAATTATATTCACAGTCATTCAACTTCATCCATAATTTCTCATTTCCATTCTTACAGTCCTACTTTATCCTGTGAATTTCCTAATTTTAAATAATAGTTCCAGCAAGAATGTGAATTAAACTTATAAGCCATTTCAAAAACCCAAATTATCAGACCCTGAATCTGATAGTTTGTGAAAACAGGCCTATAATCACAAGATATAGGTTTTATTTTAGATGGTTGAAACTATCCAGTTCTCTATGCTTTGAGCCATTAATTTGATATCTTGCACTGGCCATTTTCTTCCTTGAATCTTTCTCATAAAGGGAGGAGAGAGCCCATGCAGTTTTCTCCATCAATATGTTTTATTGCAGCAGACATTTGACATCTGGTGTTTCAAAGTGTTATCTTAATTGACTTTTTATTCCAGATGACCACAGAATAAAATTTAAGTAACTATTTTGTCATCACGTGCCATGCACAACTAGTGTCCCATTTTCCAATAGTAATCAGATAATAACTGCCTTCAGTAATAAGCCATTCAAATAGTCATATTGATTCCCTTCCTCAAGTGTCTGTAACCATTTCTAGCTCCAATGCTGTGACATTCAAAACTGAGATTGACAAAGAGCAAATATTCTCAGTGCTTTAGGAAAATATTATTAATATAAGAATATAATGGATTATATAATATTTGAGGCTCTAGAGGATGGTACTCTATAAGCTCTTCCTGTAACTGATAAATTCAAGACCAAAACACGCGCATGTGCGCACACGCACACACACACAAACTGCCATAGCTGCAATTCAACAAAAGGAAAATGGAATAGCTTCTCTTGCTCTGCTCCCCAACTTTCCTCTTGCCCAAGAAGAAAGAAACTAGATACCAGAATACTGAGAATAGTCCTTGCCACCAAAATTGCCAGGAGAAACTCATATACCTCTAGTTTTGCTTCTTGGCAGGAAACTTTATTTTATTTATTTATTTTTTAAAAGATTTTATTTATTTATTTGAGAGAGAGACAGTAAATGGGAGGGACAGAAGGAGAAGGAGTCATAATCTCAAGTCAACTCCCTGTTGAGCATGGAGTCCAATGCAGGCCTTGATCCCAGGACCCTGAGATCATGACCTGAGCTGAAACCAAGAGTCAGATGCCTGACTGTGCCAACCAGGCGTCCTGGCAGGATATTTTAAAGCAGCAAAAAGATGTCTTTTGTTCTTCTTTTAAAATATTTCATGAATATATTTAGCTAATGGGATCTAATTTACATCCAGAATGCTAACTAAAGAGTATATGTGAAATAAAGCTTATTATTTTCTGGCTTTTATATTTAAAAAAAGCACAGTAGATGTGAGGATAAACAACGAGTCTGCACCTTTTATAGTCAACCCGTTTTCTGTGTCTCTATATTGCTTATAACCTTCAGTGGTTCCCTATAGACTTTAAGTCAATTTAAAAAATATTAATTGAGCTTAATAATTTTCTAAGTACTGTGATAGTTATAAAGAAACTGGTTATAAAGTAATTTCATGAAGCTTAGAATCAACAAGTTAAGGCAAAAATTAAACAGTTTGGTCACCTGAAATGAGTGGGGAAATAAAGTGTGCTAAGGCAATGCAAGGAGAAGGGGTCTAAAATGGTGTAGATAAGGAGTGAATTATAAGCTGAAAAATGAAGGAAGAAATTGGTCCAGCTAGTCTATGTGTGTATATAGGCAGAGGGCAGAAAGGAAGGTCCCAGAGAAAAGACAGAGAAAGGTTAATGTACTTCTGTTTTGGGAGAATACAGCACATCATGGTAGTAAAATAATGTTGCATACAGTACAAAAAAATAGCTCAAGATAAAGTTGATTTACAGTTGGTTTAAAGTTGGAGGTTGATATCATATGTTATAAGATGTGATGAAGATATAACTTTTAGCTTAAGGGTAGTAGCATTCTGTTGAAAGCACTAAGGATGGAAGTGGTATAATCATACACTTGATTTTTCTCAAAATAATTGATTACACGATGAACAATATAATGGGGGAGACGGAGATGAAATAGGAGATTTTCAAAGATGGTGAATCAGGCAAGAGTGGTTATAGCCAAAAGAAGACTGATAGGGATGGGAAGGATAGAGCCCAGAATATATGGAAGAGAGGGACAAGATGAAGTTATGTGTCAGAGGAAAACAAATTACAGCATTCTTTATAATTGAGATTTTTGAAACTACCAGAAATCTGTCAATATGGAATTTAGCTAATTGTAATATACTGATATTAATACATAATTAAAAATTTCCATGGTTATGAAGTATATTCTAGATAGGTTATAAAAATCCTTATATTTGTCAATGAACAAAAAACAGCATATGCTAATTTATGTATAAAGTGAAATTATCCCAAGGTTTTGGTAAGGTGTGTGTGTGTGTGTGTGTGTAAAGAGAGAGGTGAGATTTTCCTACAGGGAGGGATACAAGAATAGATTGAAAATGTGATCAATAGAGGGGTACCAGTGGCTCAGTTGTTTAAGCATCTGATTCTTGGTTCTGAATGTAGGGCTCCATGCTCACTGGGGAGTCCACTTGAAATTCTCCTCCCTCCCTCAGCCCCTTATTCTACTGGCAAGAATTATTCACCTAATAAATTAATTTCCTCAAGTTCAAAATATCAGAGAGAGACAATATTATGTTTCCTTCTAGTATTTATTTTTCCAAGCAAATTCTTCTGTGATAGATATCATTTCTGTGGGTCTCAGTGTGCAGTTCTGCTCAGAGAAACATTCTCGGTCAATGCTAAATAACTGTCCGGAGAGAGTAGTTAGACCCCTATAGAAAGCTTCACAGTCATCAGTCTTGAGACATGAAGCAACCTGGCTTTTGGTCTCTCTCTCTTTTTTTCTCCTTTACAAAGCACTCACAAACATATAAGCAAACTCTAGTAATCAAGATTTTATTTCACACTAATTTATTTAGGTCACTTTGATTCAGGCATTTATTTAGAAGTAACCAGTATGGAAGCCCATCTAAATGGCATGATGCCATCCCATGGATGCAATCCATTGTATAGGATTCCTTCCTGTCTGGTATGACCAAGAGTATCAGTGCCATACTTACCTTGAGATTTCCAACTCTCCAATTAGAATGTGTATCTTTTTAAAACAGTATGTTATGTACACAATTAAATGGTTGCTTTTGTACTCTCAGATTTTAAGAGTCTAGACTGAGGGCTGGCTCTTAGCTTCAAAGAACTGTTTAATCTCTGTATCTTTTCTTCCACAAAAAAAAATCTTAGATTTTTTGCTATAACCGGTTACACATGACTTCATATCATAAGTCCTGCCAAGTATTTATGAATTTATGATGCATCCGATATGGTTACACTCACTTACGTGACATATTACACCTGTTTCTCACATGAGAAAATCAGGATTACAAATTGCTTATAAGACTTTCATTTCAAATCCAACATTTTAAAATCATTTATGCTACTATATTAGTTTATAATTATACGTTACTATGTTTAGTTATGTCCAGATAACTGGATGACATAGAGAGCTTTAATTAAAAATGCCTTCTTAGTCAATCAGAGAATTTTCCTCTAATTTCTCTAAGTAATTTACTTAGTTCTATAAACAGAATAGGTCGAGGACTATTGATGTGTAGGATACATATAACTAACAGGTAACCAAGTATACTTAAGATTGAAACAAAATTAGAATAAATCAGAAGAGGAACTTTTGAATCTTCCCATGCTTCACACTTGGCCATTTTCTCTTTAAAAGCACAAAAGTTGGAACTGGAGGGTATTATGCTGAGTGAAATAAGTCAATCGGAGAAGGACAAACATTATACGGTCTCAGTCATTTGGGGAATATAAAAAATAGTGAAAGGGAATAAAGGGGAAAGGAGAAAAATGAGTGGGAAATATCAAGGAGGGAGACATAACATGCGAGACTCCTAACTCTGGGAAACGAACTAGGGGTGGTGGAAGGGGAGGTGGGCGGGGGGGTGGGAGTGACTGGGTGATGGACACTGAGAGGAGCATTTGATGGGATGAGCACTGGGTGTTATTTTATATGTTGGCAAATTGAACACCAATAAAAAATAAATTTATAAAAAAATAAATAAAGCACAAAAGTGATTTTCTTGTCTTTTCTGTAATTTTTTTTTACCATCTAAACTAATTGTTTTAGATTATCATGCAATTGCCCATATCCCATGCAATTGTAAAATGTACAATTTACATAATGTGATATATTCAACATATACTGCTGAACTTGGTGCTATAAGTCAAGGAGTAATAAGAGAAAAGTATCCTGGAGAGAAAAAATTTCTGGTCTCCTTTGTTACTTGTACAGCCATAGAAATGCCAGACACTAGAACTTGTATTCTAAGGAAATTATAATATCCAGGCATAAGAAATTCTGTTGTGTCAGAATTGCCTGACTTCCATAGTATAGTGAAATAGAATAAAATTTTGGAGGATTTTGTGTTAGTTCTGGTACTTTGGATCCAGTTGAAAGATTCTGATTCTGACCACTTATACTAAAGGCTATAGTGAAATGTGTAGAATAGTCTAAGAAATTAAGCTTTAAAATAATCATAGGGATCCCTGGGTGGCGCAGCAGTTTAGCGCCTGCCTTTGGCCCAGGGTGTGATCCTGGAGACCCGGGATCGAATTCCACGTCGGGCTCCCGGTGCATGGAGCCTGCTTCTCCCTCTGCCTGTGTCTCTGCCTCTCTCTCTCTCTCTCTCTCTGTGGGTGTGTGACTATCATAAATTAAAAAAATAAATAAATAAAATAAAATAATCATAGTAAGAAATTTTGGTGCTGTTATGAAGGAGTATTGATGGGTACCAATTAGTCAAAAATTCATCAAACATTCTAAGGTCAGCTGATTTATTTTATAGTTTGCCTTAATCTGAGATTCTAAGATGTCAACAGGGATGCACACACACATTTTAGTAAGTACTTTTTACTATCAAATATTTTTAAAACTAATGGATTTGAAGAAAATTAGGCTAAGATTTAGGTTGTATTTTATAAATAATAATACATAGTATTTAAGCAGAATAAATTTAAACTTTTTTTTTGTTTTTTAGTCTGCAGAGATCACAGGCAATTTAATATACCACTGGATATTTAGAATACTAGATGTTTAAATAGCAGTATGTCAGTCCTTTCCTCAAATAGAGCAAATGCCCTGATCAAGATTGGTTTTATATCTGAAAAATCATTTATCATGGTAAGTGCATTTTTTAACACAGCATATATAATGATAAATGTCACTTTTGACCTTCTTGACTGATTTGGAGAGGTTTGATTAGAATATTTTTTTCACTATCTAATATTTTGAATGCTTACCCATTATTGGATTTGTTACCATTTCTGTGAGACATTTACCTTTTAAAGAGGTCCAGCTTTGTGTAATTGCTATCCTAGCTTACTGTACAGCCACTACAATATTGAAATCTCTACATAAATAATGGGTGGTCCCCAAACTCTTTACCATTCTCCAAAATCTAAACTACATCTGATAGAAGTAACCTCTCTGAAAGCAAAATAAACTGTAAATGATTTGTTCATATTATTATTTAATCGAAGAACCATGTTTCAGAAATAAATATAATATTATGAAGAAATAAGTTACCACTGAGAAATGCTATATTAGCTATTTATTCCTGAAAAATGAATCCCAGTCTGATCCCTGAAGTTCTTACCCAGAGTTTATGCTTTATACTCAGAACTGGTATTTATTGTGTTCTACCTATTTGATAGATGAGGGGATTGTACCACAGAGGTACAAAGTCAACTTCCAATGTCAGACATCTCTAAACTTAAAATTACTATTCTCAGTCTAGGAATTTCACTAAAATACAATATTACATAGAAAGGAGCTAGTCCCTAAATGTCTGACCTGCCAGTTTATGTAAATAAGAAGCATAGGCTTTGGACTAGCCAACCCATTGCTTTCTTCTCAACACCTGGAGCAGTGCCCCAACAAGTAGCTCCAATGTAGGCCATCAATTGGTGTGTATGGTGGTGAGACATGGGTCTGTAAGTCAAATTTGCCCACTGACCAGTCAGACAACCAGCACATTTCTTTTTTTTTTTTTTTTTTGAGATTTTATTTATTCATTAATTCATGAGAGACACAGAGAAGGAGAGTCACAGACACAGGGAGAAACAGGCTCCATGCAGAAAGCCCGACATGGGACTCGATCCTGGGTCACCAGGATCACACCGTAGGCTGAAAGCAGCACTAAACTGCTGAGCCACCCGGGCTGCCCAACCAGCACATTTCTTGAAGAATATATTCCTACTGTGTTTTATAATTATGTTGTGAGTGTTATGGTATGTGGAAAACACATGACTCTTTATGGAATACAACTAGAAAAGACAATTATGTTAGTTTATGTCTTCTATCTTATCCACAAACAGATACATTCTTAATTTTTTTTTTCCCTTTGAGTCCTAAATCATTTGACAATATCTGCAAAGGGGTATCCTGAAGTGCAACACTGTTGTCTCAACTCCCTTATTGTCCTAGTGAGAGCTATGATCCTAAAGGTGATAAAGGCATAATTGGGAAACTGTAAGAGATCATTCTCATTGCTGCCACACAAGGCTTAGCCATGATTGAGGGTTCTGTCACTTCAAGGCAGTTTCTGATGAAGCTTCTCCAGCAGTTTCCGGGCTATTCCCATCAAGAAGAGGAAGGGAAAGTGTCTGCTGGCAAAAATCTAATACTCTCATTTCCTTGCTCTGTCTCTCTTAGAACTGATGTACATTTTGCTCAAAACTGGTGGAGCCTTCACATTCAATGCCAAATTTTTGTTACAGATTAGTTTTTCCATACAATCATTTGAGCCAATCAGAAATTCTAGAGTTTTGTATGTTTAAAGTATGAGTTCAAATTTTCATATTCTATTAAAATTTAGCCCCCAGATGACAAGCTTATTTTTTTTAGAAGAAGATTTTATTTATTTATTCATGAGAGACACACAGAGAGTGGCAGAGATATAGGCAGAGGGAGAAGCAGGCTCCCTGAAGGGAGCCTGATGCAGGACTCAATCCCAGGATCCCAGGATCACACCCTGAGCCCAAGGCAGACACTCAAGCACTGAGCCACCCTAGTGCCTGACAAGCTTCTCAAAGACTTATTTTCAGTACTCTTTATCTTTGCTTAGATTGAGTTGCCAAAATGCCCTCTGAACTATGTTGCATTATGTGCTACAAACACTAGGCACTGAACTGTTTTATGGACTTTTGTCTTTAAGAAGCCTGTAGCTTCTGATATTAAGAAATTGAGATGTTTTTAATTAGTTTTCAGATATGTAAAGCAAAACACCCTCCTTAATGAAATGTATTTTACTATATTCAATAATTTGTCAGTGTTCATTCCATAATGCTGTACTGTATATCATAATGTAATGAGAATAGCTCATTTCTTTGGATGAATCTTAATATTGTGATGAATTTAAAAAATAGTTTATTAGCCTTTGCTGAGATTTTGAATAAAAATCTTATTCCTATGTTTCTCCTAATGAAGTATGCTGCTCTTAGCTGTGGGTGTACTGGAATGGAGTGTGTGAAATATTTGACATGATCAAAAGATGATGACAGTATTTTGACAAAATATGAAGTGGAGATTAACATACACTACACTGTACACAGAATAATTAAGCTGAATAAAATGTCACAAGTAAAATTTATAAAAGGTTATTTTCTGTCAAATGCAGTTGAGGATGAAGAAAAGTTGGTATTATCACTGTTCTCTGAGGCTTTTCCTTTTTTTTTTTTTTTTACACCTGCCACCTCTCCCACGGTTGAGTATTTAATTCACTCTGAATAATTGCTAACTTAGTAAGCGTACTTCTTTTCTCCTCCTTTACGTGCATTAAGTCTCTGTATTACAAAATCTTCCTGAAAAGTACGCAAATTTTGTGGATTTTTTTGTAGATTAGCAAAAATGCATTCTTGTTTTTGTATTACTTTATTCAAATTTGATATAAGCTTTCCTTAGTTTTCTAGGAAGTAGGAGTAAAAATCATCTGTTGCAGGTTTACAGTTTGCAAAATATTTTATTCTTAAACTATGAATCTTAATGTCCTGTCTTGCCAGATCACTAGCACTGAAACTGACCCTACTCTTTACCTCACCTACATGGACATGTGCTTCTATCACTGCTTTGCCTAAAAATGTTACTTTGTGTTGGTGAGGTTTTGAAAACTCAGGGACAGAACAGACAATGTTCAGTACAGTTTGCCCACTGGAAGAATAGTGGTGGACTTTTAACGACTTTTAAGAACAACATTTTTAAATGAATAGTTGCAGGATTGTGGAGTGATTTTATATATGGATTTTTTGCTCATAAAATTAGCAGCATATTTTGCATGTATGAGTTAATAAGTCCTTGAATCAGTGAAGGAATTTATTAACAACTGTATGAACAAATTTGATAACTTTGATGAAATAAAAGTTTGAATGAAGTTCAAACTTCAAAGTTGAAATAAACTTTGAATGATATTAACTACCAACACCCACATGAGAATACATAATCTGCATAGTCTATATCTGTTAAGTTGAATCAACAGTTAACAATCTTCCAAAAAAGGAGGCATCAGGCCTAGATAGTATTACTGGTAAATTTTACTAAACTTTTAAAGAAGATATAATACCCATTCTCAGAAAATTATGTGATAAAATAAAAGCAGACATCTTAACTTGTTCCGTAAGGCAAATACCAGAGTACTAAAACCAGTTCTCACAAAGTACCAAGTCAAACTCAAAAAAGTATAAAATATTGTACACTGTGGCCAAGGATGAACTCATATGTAGCTTAATATAGATACAAATGTTTACACATAGAAGTGTTTATGGACATGTGCATATACACAGTTTAGGTTATAGACATACATATCCTTTGTCAACTGAGACCAGTATACAATGACACTCCATTAGCAGTGAGCACATTTAATACCCAGGTTTTAGTTTCTAATACCCTTCTCCAATATAAAGAGCTAGGGCTCCTTGAGAAATGGAAAATCCCATGGTTTGGGGGCAGGAAATACACGAAATGAGTCTGGAGTGTCTTACATTGCCAGAAAGTAAGGAAGTGCTCAAAACAAACAAGCAAACAATAACAAGGAACAAGAACAACAAAAACACATAGATGAGGGTATGATAAAGGGACACAGGAGCTGACTGAACAGATTCCTGATGGCCCAAGCTGGAACATTTTGAAGAGCAAAAAAATAAATTACCACTGAATTATAACTTAAAGTATAAAATAAATGTTCCTGAGTCCATACTGATACAGAGTATTAATTAAATGAATGACTGGAAAAAAGAGATAAATCCTCATGCAGAAAAATTCCAAAATGTTTATGTAGACCTGCTACCTTCAAGGAAGGAGCATATTAACTCCCCACTCCTTTAGTATGGGCTGCACCTAGCATTGAAAGGAGAAGAAAGAACAACCTTGCCTTTCTGCACTACCCAGGGAGGGGTATGTATGGCCTTATTCTGCATTCCCATAGGAACTTAAAGGGACACTTTCACAATATCTGGAGCCTTTGGTCTCCTACAAATGAAGGAGGAGGATGTCTTCAAATTCCTTGCAGAAGGAACCCGCTTAGGTGACAAAATCCTTGACTTCCAAATGGAATGGTACATCTATACAAGAAATAGTGATGCTATCTATATCATAAATCTGAAGCGAACCTGGGAGAAGCTTCTGCTGGCAGCTGGTATCCTTGTTGTTATCGCAAACCCTGCTGATGTCAATGTCACATCCTCCAGGAAGACTGGCTGGCAAGCTGTACTGAAGTTTGCTGCTGCCCCTGGAGCCACTCCTACTGCTGGCTGCTTCACTCCTGGAACCTTCACTAAGCAGATCCAGGCAGTCTTCCAGAAGCCAAGGCTACTGATCCCAGGGCTGCCACCAGCCTGTCGTAGAGGTGTCTTATGTTAACCTGCCTACCATTGTTCTGTGTAACACAGACTCTCCTCTGCACTGTGTGGACATTGCCATCCCTTGCAACACCTCAGTGGATCTGATGTGGTAGATGCTGGCCTGGGAAGTTCTGCACATGCGTGACCCCATTTCCTGTGGACACCCCAGGGAGGTCATGCCTGATTTCCACTTCTACAGAGATCCTAAAGAAGTTGAAAGGGAGAGCAGGCTGCTGGTGAAATAGCTGTATAACCAAGGAGGGATTTCAGGGTCGTTGGATGGCTTCAGCTCATGAGTTACACTGCTACACAACCTGTAGCTGCAGACTGGTCTGAAGGTGTGTAGGTGCTCCTTGGGGCTATTGAGCAGTTCCCTACTGAAGACTGGAGACCCAGCCTGCCACTGAAGACTGCCACTGCTCAAGCTCAGACAACTGAATGGGTAAGAGTGACCACTGAGTGGTCTTAAACTGCTCTTCCACAAAGGCAAACAAAATGCAAGTAAGGTCCTCAGGTTGATGAAAAACAAACATTTCTGCCAAAAGAGAGAGAGAGAGAGAAGAAAAAAAGAACAACCTTATACTGGCAAAACCAGAAAAATACTATTATCTCAACCATGTAATCAAGGTCAACATGAACAGTGCTAAATTATGTAGAGAGTACATACTTTGTATATTATGTGATAAAAATGGCATTGTACCTCTTCCATCTTTCTCCAACAATCATATAACTAAGTCTAATTGTGAGAAAATAATCAGCAAATTCCAATAGAGAGGTATTCTACAAAAATACCTTACCAGAATTCTTTAAAACTTCCAAGGCCACCGGAAATAGGAAAAATCTGGAAAACTCTCTGTGAGGAGAAAGCTAAGGAGATGTAACAACTAAATGAACTACAGTATCCTGGATGGGGTCCTGGAACTAAAAAATGACATCAGGAAAAAACTGAGGAAAACTGAAAACTTTGGAGAGAAGAATGTAAGGGATAAAATCTCTCCAGTTAAAAAGAGAATTGTTTTTACAACAACTTCTGTATGTATCAACAAGAATCTCATAGTATGGGTTCAGCTAAGGGAGGAAAATGACTTAGCATCATACTGATATATTCATTCATTTAAAAATAAATATATGCCATTTTATTTTCTTCAATTTTGAAGAAAAATTTGGTTAGCAGCATGTATTGTAATCAATAGTAATTCATTAGATGAGAAGATTGTAAGCTTTTATTTTTCTTTTCCTACCACCAATTGCAAGAACATCCCCAGATTAAAAACAAAACATAAGAAAGAGCAAAATTCATTAGGAAATACATATTTAAAGATTGATACATAGAATCATTTAAAGAGGACACTCATTTCTAACTTAATGTCCAATTAATGACTCTAAAAAAGAAATAAGTGATGATTCCTTGGAATATTGGGGGTCAAAAAGCTTAATTCTACATTCTTTATCTTCAAAATGTTCATGCTAATCAGCATAAACATCACCATTTTGTTAATTATGCTTCTATTTTTGTTACAACTTACATGTTTGTTTATATCATACAAAATGCATGACTTTAATGTTCATAAATAAACATATAAATGAACTCCAGTTCATTGTGAGATACTATGCCCTAGGCAATTTATAAAAATACTAAAATTTATGTACAAGTTAATTTAGTTTTCATATATTTTTTATATCACAATGCAAAATAAAGCTGAGTAAGATTTAGTATTTACAATGAAGATGTGAATAGAAAAAGTTGGTTTCCTAGACTAATACAGTGAGTTATTTTATAGTTATGTATTTACACATTATAATAATTTATTGATTTGTGATGATGCATTTCTTTTTTGTCTTTGAATATTTTTTCTTTGATAATGTCAATTGTTTATATATGAACTAGTAGATTCCTTTGATTATTTAACAACTCTGGTAATGTACAGTCATCAGTTATATTAATGTATTTGTCAGGATGAGTTTATAGAAGTAGAGTATTACTGTATATAAGATGTTCCCTTAGTTTAAGTGGACAAATAAAAATAAATGCTTGCTACATTTATTTTTAATAATGTACAGTTATTGTCTCATACGGTTACAAAAATGCTTTTTATTTTCTCATACTGAGAACCGTTAGGATCTACTGTTTTAGTGCTTTCAAATATACTGTAGAGTACTGTTAACTATAGTCACGTGTGTTACATAAGGTAACTAAACTTAATTTGATTATCACCTAAACACAGTTAACTAAATTTGCTGTGGTAATCATTTTATAGCATATGTATGTTAGATTATTAGGCATTATATCTTAAACTAATACAGTACTGTACATCAACTATGTTTCTCTCAAACTGAAAAAAAAGTGGCCATTTTGAATAATTCAAGTATGATAATTCAAATAAAGGGTTTATGGACACATGCTTTATTTACTTTAGGGTAAATACCTAGGAGTGGAATTGCTATATTGCATTACTTAAACTTTTAAACATAAGAAACTGCCAAAACGTTTTCTAAAGTGGCTGTATGTCCTTTATTTTGGAAATTCCAGTTGCACCACATTCCTTCTAATACTTGATTTTTTCACTTTAAAGGATTTTTTAAATAATTCTGTTTTATGTTTCATGTAGCTTTTCTTATTTTCTAGTTGTTTATGTGAGCAAGGAGAGGGGACAGTAAACCTAGTTTTTATTACTCAGTTATAGACAAAGCAGAATTCTTAATTTGACTTGTTAAGTAATATACTAGTGTTATTTAATATAAAAATTAATTAAAAATAGCAATCTGAGAATGATATATTGTCATCAAAGGAGATACCAAGATTGCTGAAATTAAATGTGTATATGTGCATATGTGTAGGGTGTTTTTAAGATTTATTTATTTATTTTAGGGAGAGAGAGAGAGAGCATGAGTGGGAGGGGCATAGGGAAAAGGAATCTCTTGCAGACTCTGTGCTGAACATAGAGCTGGAGACAGGACTCAATCTCATGACCCTGAGATCATGACCTGAGCCAAAACCAAAAGTCAATGCTTACCCGACTGTGCTACCCAGGCATCTTACATGTAGATTTTAAACAATAGGATCATTATCCAAAATCAGAACTAATTATTTGAAAAAAATGAAAATAGAAACACTAAAATGTGGAGGCAAATAAACTAGGAAATCTGTTATCAGAATAAATGGAGCAGCAGCAGGAAGAAAAGGATCACATGAATAGCATTAACAAATGAAGAATGAAATTATAGGAGTTTAAGTGAGGTGGTTAGAAAGATTACATCATGAAGACCCAAATAATCTTTACACAAAAGATCCATATTTATTTGCATATTTTTCCCTAAAACAGCAGCATTTCACTCTATTGAACCTTTGGATAATTCTCTGTAGGCTGACAACTATACATTAAAGGCAATTCCTATGAAGTTTTTGGTTAAAGACCTCTCCTGCAAGAATAGTGAACATAAATCTTTATTAACTATAAAAGGTAAAACTGCTGTTTCCTCTTACCTAACATACTGTAAGAGCTATTACTAATAATATATCTTAAGCACATCTCTTATTTATCACACCTTTGAATTTTTTCACATTAGTTTAACTAACTTGCCTGAAGTCACAGATCTAGTAAGCATCCTTTCCAAAATGTAGCCTCCAAGTTGGCTGAATCTACCACTGGCATTTCAACCTCTATTCTAGTTGGGAGCAATTAAAATAATAAATATCACATCAGCATAATCTGTTTTTATCATTCAAATATGCAAACCAGGCTAATCTGTAGTTTAAGTGATACAAGTGGAAAAATATACTCATAGAAATTGTCCAGATTAAATTCCCCCAAATCTAATGTGTATGAAAATATAGTCACAGATATCTTTGAAAATTACTCTAGAAGTAAAAAATATCCCTGAAACCTAATTTTGTAGGAACAGTAATTAAATTAGTTTGAAAATTTCTTTGGTATCCTGCCTCACCCCAATTTTATACACATACATATACACCCCCACCACTTATCTATTATTAAAATAAATTTAGAATAATAAGAATTCTCATTCCTTTATTTTATAAGTATATAAATATATTCTAATATTAAGATCATATAATTAAAGAATTTTTCAAATCAGAAACTTAAAATTCCTTAATTCAACCAAAAAATGAATTTGAATATTTGTATATTATGGAAACAATAATAGATGATAGATAGATAGACATCACATCTATAAGAGTATTGAACCCAACCAAATTAAATCATATGAAATAACTGTCCTAAGTTTAACGCATCCATGTTTTGATTTCAATATTTCCTTAACTAAATTAAAAAATTTTCTAATGACTTGTAGGAAAGTATCTTGAGCCAACCAAGATAAGGTTTTTTAAATTAAACCATAAACAGAATCCAAGCCATAATATACAACCTCTTTTTATGGAATGAAATTTCAATTACCTCAAATCCCCATTTAATATAACTTCATGTCTGATTCTGTCTTAAATGCATAAAAAATGGAATATTTGCATATCTTTGAAGTGTAGCCTGATATAAAATGATATTGATTTTTTTCTATATTCATTCTTATTTTTCCATGTAGTTACTTTATGATTGGAAAGCTTTATCTTCCTATTAATTTATTTCCCTTGATAACAAAAAATAATCTGTGTCTCCTATAATTTTATTTCAGAGTTCCTCATTTTCCCGAGCCTCACTGGCCTGGGTAAATGAAAGGTATCTCTACATCTGAGGTCAAACCCTTAAATTATAACTGTATTCAACTCAACAACATCAGTCCAGTATTAAATAATCATTTAAACTCAAAATTCCTAGGAGAACTAAGTTATTAGATCTTATTTTTTAAAATATAATGTTCTCACATATTTTTTTAAATTGCCTTGCCAATTATATTGCACATTCTTAAGTGACGAGGACCCATACCAAATCTTGTACTTGTCTAAATCAAAGCTGATAGGGAACGGACTCTTCAAAGCATTTTGTTTTCTGATTGATAGAACATCAGAAGATTTTCAATAAATTTATATGCTAGAAAACTCTTGCTCAGGGGCATCTGGGTAGCTCAGTGGTTGAATGTCAGCCTTCAGCTCAGCTCAGCTCAGCTCATGATCCTAGGGTCCTGGGATGGAGTCCCACACCAGGCTCCCCCGTAGGGAGCCTGCTTTTCCCTCTGCCTATGTCTCCTTTCTCTCGCCCATGAATAAATAAACAAAATCTTAAAAGAAAAAGAAAACTCTTGCTCAGGTCTTAAGAAATGTTTCTTAAGATACATCACATTTTGACATAATAAGATCCAGGCCAAATCATGGCAAATTTCATCAATGCTGTTTATAATCTAATGGGAATTCAAGTTGGTGAATTGTGCTGTTTCTGAATGTCTTACATTATTTATACATAGAAACAGTTCTATTTTTTAACTTCCCTGTAGTAACTGAGCACAAAACAAAAGGTGTTTTTTATAAATTTTATCGAGCGCAAAGTCAGTTGCAGGAGCAAGTAAATGCACTTGAGACCTCAAAGACTCTACTGATTTTTACTGTGATACACGACAAATACATTGTGAAATCACTTCCAAAAAATGAAATGATGTGAATCTGTGATGTCTATCATCTATCTATCTATCTATCTATCTATCATCTATCTATCATCATCTATCATCTATCTATCATCTATCTATCTACCTACCTATATCCATCCATCCGTTTGTTTATCTATGTGTGTATCTATCATGGTTATCAAGAAATTAATATACATATGTATATTTATCCCTGTAGAAAATCTAAGGTTGGAGAATTTGTTAGCTTTCAATTTTTCTTAAAACCATTTAAAGTAAAATTCCTAAATCTATTCAGCATACATACTTTTTGGAATAAATTCATTTTCCAGATCCATCTTCTATATTAATTACATATTATATAGCCCTTCCTTGCCAGATTGTGCACAGAATTGTGGTTAAAATAAAAGAAAATGACCTAATAAGGAATTAAAATGTGCTACAAAAGGCACAGTGTTCCCTCTTTTTCCTAGAGGTTTTATTTATCTTTTTAAACTGTGTTTTTATTCTTCCAAACACATACAGTGAGACTTTTATATTTGACCTTAGACTTAGAAGTTTATCTGTTGACATTCCTTGGAAATGACTTTACAATAAAAACAATAATGTATACCCAAGGGCATCTGGGAAAGGAATTAGATTTTTAGAAAAAAGAATGGATTCTCTATTAATTTCTCATATAGAATAATGTGACATCTACTGTCAGGAGTGTTGTACTCCAATGGCCATGAGATAGGGAGTCAGATTTGATGGACTTCTACCTTCAGTGATTTCATTCCTCCTATAGAGACAGGACGCCAAAGGGCAGCATTGGATATTTGTTCATTTACTGTGAGAGTTTTTGTATAGCACCTCACGGGGTTTTATTTCATCTCTTTGCCTCTGTGGTACTTATTTAAGACGCTGTGAAGGCTGTGATGGGCTGTGTATTACAGTACTACCAGTTCACTGATGACATTTTGATTTATGTGACTTTTCTGTTGAGCTGGAAAGAATCATTTTTGTTTTCTTTTTCCCTTACAGGGAACTATTTTAGATAAAGGAAAGTGTAATTTTTTAAGTATTTTTTTTTTTTTTTACAAAATGTGGCTAAATATATACTAGGTTTTAACCCTTCTGAAACATGAGTTATTATTAATGGGCTGTATTTGCTACACTGCTGATTACTGGTAGTTTGGCCAGACTTCTATATGAATTGTCTCTCCTTCAGTATTTCAAAATTACATTCTTACTATTATATTTCATTGTGCCTGATGGGCCTTTAAAATCACAGAAGTTTCATTGCTAATGCTAGATTTCAAAAATCTCCAACTGTTATCCTAATTACAAAATTCCAGGTAATGTTCCGTGTATTAGGTCTTATGCCATATTAGCAATGGACAACAAGGAAACACTCTCTATTTTCTCTCATTATGTATAAAAAAACTTTATTTTAGGCATGAAGAATATACTAAGAAGTTTTCCTAAGAATGATCCTTTGATATTGTCAAAATATAAAAATGGAATTGAGGGACACCTGGGTAGTTCAGTTGGTTAAGCATCCAACTCTTGGTTTCTCCTCAGTTCATGATCTCAGGATTATCAGGCCTCCATCAAGTGGGGAATCTGCTTGAGATTCTCTCCCTTTCCTTTTGCCCCTCACCCTGCTGACATCACACACTCTTTCTCTAAAATAGTTTTAAATAGATCTTTAAAAAATGCATTCTAAATTATTAAAATGTGCTTATTATAATCAGGATAGTTTCACTAATGTATGATTTTTATTACCTACTATCTGAAATAAGTTAACCAGATGTAATAACTATTTATGGATTACCTGCCATATATTAGATTCTTTCAGCATTTGACTTTCATTTACACTTGACAGCAATACTTAGTGTGAGTTTTTTTTTTTTTTTTTTTTTTTAAATAGGTGAAAGAAAGAGGTACAGGAGAGTTAAGTCAAGCACAGAACATAAGAATCATTTGTGTTTGTATGGGTGGTGGAGCTGGTTTTTAATATCAAGTATTCAAACTTGAAGTCCGGCATTCTTTCCAGTAAACCATAGCTGTGTTTACTAGTAGTAAACTCATTGAGTTAACTAGAACTTCTCATTATCAGTACTTGAGGAAATTAGTTTCCAATTTGGGGGCATACAGTGATAATAGGACACGTATATCTGATTGTAGTTGAAGGCATGGTATTTTCACATATATCTATATTTTGTGTTTAATATTTATTTCTTCTCTGTAATGTATTCTGTGACACTTAGAAGAATTGTGGCACACACTTACATTGGCATCTTATGGTGTCAAAATGCAATCGAGAGTAGGGACTGAGCTGACATGTTGACAGTTGAAGCTGCAAGAGATAATTTCTTTGATAAATTCATTCTTCTCTGACTTGTGATTCAAACACTGTGTTTATCTTCAGAGCACTGCATTTAAATTCTAATAGCTAATGATTTATCTCTCAATATCATTCATTATTCAGTTATAATTTTTTTTATTTGGCATGAATTTAACTACCATTTATAAATTAATATTTATAAGTGGGAAGATGTGTACATGATTCTGTACACCTTTGCATTGTTTTTTAATATAGCTTTATTGAGAACTAGTTCACAGATCATGAAATTTACTCTCTTAAATTATACAGTTCAGTTGTTTTTAGTGTCTTGTGGATTGTATGACCGTCACCAGTATTTTTAAAACATTTCACTGTTCCCAAAGGAAATCTCATACCCATTAAGCAGTCACACTCTATTCCCATAGCCTCTAGTCCCTAGCAACCAATAATCTACTTTTGTCTTGCGTTTATTTTCCTAATCTGGACATTTTGCATAAATAGAATTATCTAATGTGTGATTTTAAAATAAATAAATAAATAAATAAATAAATAAATAAATAAATAAATAAGGAAAGGGGAGAGGGAGAGGTCGAGAGAAAATCTTATGCAGGTCCTCCATGCCCATTGTGGAGCCCTATGCAGGGCTGGAACTCACAATCCTGAGATCATGGCCTGAGCTAAAATTAAGAGTTAGGGTATGCTTAGCTGACTGAGTCACTCAGGTGCCTGTGTGTGATCTCTTTTTAGCTGCCTTCTTTACTTAGAATAATTCTTTCTCTTTTTCTTTTCTTTCTTTCTCTTCTTTCTTTCTCTTTTCTTTTCTTTTCTCTTCTTTTTAACATTTTATTTATTTATTTGACAGAGAGAGATAGCGCACAAGCAAGGAGTGGGGCAGAGGAAAAGGGAGAAGCAGACTCCCTGCTGAACAGGTAGCCAGATGCAGGACTCTATCCCAGGACCCTGGGATCATGACCTGAGCTACAGGCAGATGCTTAACCATCTGAGCCACCCCAGTGCCCCTAAAATAATACTTTCAAAGTTCATCCAGGTTGTACCATGAATCAGTACTTTACTCTTTTTATTTTTCATAGCTAAATAATACTATATTCTATAGAAATATCACATATTTTTTTTTCCATTCCACAAGGGATATTTGGGTTGTTTCCACTTTTTACTGTTATGGATAATGCCACTATTAATATTTACATATAATGTTTGTGTAGACATATGTTTACAATTAAGTTGAGATGTACTCAAGAATTAAATAGCTGAGTCTTATGTTTAAGCTTTTTAGGAACTGTCAAATTGCTTTCCAAAGTGGTGGAAACATTTGAAACAATCCCGCCACCAGAGCATGAAATTTACCACTTCTCTGTGTTCTTACCAACATTTGTTACTGTTTTAGTCATCCTAGTAACTGAATATCTCATTGTGGTTTTGATTTGTGTTTCTCTAATAATTAATGATGTTGAGCATCTTTGCATTTGTTAAGTGGCCATTTGTACATCCTTGGAGAAATGTCCATTCAAATTCTTTAACATTTTCTTTCTATTGTTGAATTGTAAGTATTTATGTGTTCTGAATATAAGTCCCATGTCAGACATGATTTGCAAACATTTTCTATTCTCCAGGTGGTTTTTCTTTTTATTTCCTTGATGGTATCCTTTGATGCATGAAACTCTTTAACTTTAAGAAATCCAATGATTTATGTCTTTTTTTGCTTGTGTTTTTCTTATTGTATCTAAGAAACTATTGCTAACTCAAGTCTATGAAACTTTGTTCCTATGCTTTCTCCTGTTTCATATGTTTACCTCTTATATTTAATTCTGATTCACTTTAATTTTTACATATGACATGAGATAGGGATGCAAATTCCTTTTTTTTCCTTTCTTTCTTTCTTTCTTTCTTTCTTTCTTTCTTTCTTTCTTTCTTTCTTTCTTTCTTCTTTCTTTCTTTCTTTCTTTCTTTCTTCTTTCTTTCTTTCTTTCTTTCTTTCTTTCTTTCTTTCTTTCTTTCTTTCTTTCTTTCTCTTTCTTTCTTTCTTTCTTTCTTTCTTTCTTTCTTTCTTTCTTTCTTCTTTCTTTTTCTTTTAAATATATAAATAGTTATTCTAGTACCATTTGTGGAAAAGAATATATGTCCTCACTGAATTGTCTTGGCATGTTTTCAAATGTCAATTGACCATAAATGTAAGGGTTTATTTGTATTCTCAGTTTTAATCCATTGATCAGTGTGTCTATCCTTAGGCTATTATGCCATTACCACATTTCTCGATTATTGTTCCTTTGCAGTAACCTTTAAAATCAGGGAAAATGAGTTTTCCATTTGATCTTCTTTATCCAGGTTGTTTTGACAAATCTGGATTCCTCAAATTTCCATAGTATTTTTATGAATATTAGTTTTTGAAAAAAGAAAAAGAAAAAGCAACTGGAATACTGATAAGGATGAATTTGGAAGTTCTTACTATTTTAACAACATTTCTGGGATGACAAGGGATGTTTTTCCATTTATTTTGTTCTCATTTAATATCTCTCAACAATGGTTTATAGTTTTAAGTGTACATCTTTGCGTTTTTGCTAACTGTAACCATAAGTATTATATTCTTTTTGATACCATTTTAATTAGAACTCTTTTCTTACTCTTATTGGGGATGTTTATTTGCGCCTCTCTATGTAAGCACGATAATAGTTTCAAGATTTCTGTTATGTCAGAATCTCTGTAAGTATTGGGAATTTGCCTTAAGTATTAAAATCAAATCATTTTGACTTATATCTTCCAGAGAACAATTACTGGGATGTTGCACTATAACAATGATAATAAAATCTGAAGTCCTGCTCTGGGTCAAGTAATGTGAAAATTTAGGCAAAAGATAATTTTATGATATACTACCATTTACATAAATGAAAATAATATCAATAAGTGGAATCAATTCTTTCAGGGAGTTGCAGGCTGTTAGGGTAAAGAGAATACATGAAAAATTAAATTTAGACCACATTTAATTGAGTGATGTTTTCATATTGTTGCAAAATACAGATGTACACATATTACATTTTACTTTTAAGTAGGCCTTTCTTTCTTCTCTTATCTCATTTCTTATCATATCAAATAATATTCTTCAATTTGTTCTAAATAAAATAACACTTGAAGAAAATCCCACAGAATTATTTCCTGAGTTGATACGTAAGTAAATTTGTGGTATCATCAATGAAACTGAGATTCAAATAACCAAAACTACTTTTATCTCTGAAAATTGTCACTACTTAAATTTATTTATGTATATTTAGGTTCTTTATTAATGTTTTTTTCAAAAACTTTCATATTTACATAGCTTGGATCAATATTAGTATTCATATATCACAACATACTTCTTTTCATAGCAATTCTTTAAGATAGGTTTCATAATCCCCTTTCAAGAATCCCCTTGTTAAAAAAACAGGATTGGAAGATTGAAAGGGAAGTGGACAGAACTCTGGTTCTCAGATCCCAATTCCCCTAATCTCTTTACAACAGCTCTCCTTCCATTTCCCTCTCTTCCCCAAACAGGAATTTTAATTCTATCTTCTCAAAAGAAGCACCACTAAAGAGAAAATGCAAATGGTTTAGACTATCTGAATAATATTTTCTATAAAAGTAATATGTTAAAATTTCAAAACGCTCAAGAATATTTATGAAGCTAAAACTTTATGAATTTAATCATAGCATTTTGACAAAGTCTTAGAGATTGTATACTTCAAGCCAATCATTACACACTTCAGGAAATTGAAACCTGAAGAGGTTAAACCACTTTTTGGTGGTCAACAGCTAAGAAACTGTGCAATCAGGAATATAAACCAGGCAAAATAGAAACCTTTTTTGAACTGGAGCAGGTTGAACAGCCAAACTGCTTGGATTTGAAAAGAGGGTCGGTCATATACTATTGTGTAGTATTAGGCAATTTTCTAAAATGTCTTTGCTTCAATTTCATCATCTGTAAAATAGAAATGGCAGTAATAGCACCTTCCTCTCAGGGTTGTTTTGAGGATATGTAAGTTAATATATAGAGACTACTTCTTACCACATATTAATCACTCAATTGACATTTTTAAAATCCCCACCCACATATTTCATCTTTCATACAGAAATAAATTTTTTTTCCAAAAATAACTCACATCCAAAATAAGTATTTATTTGTCCAAATTTCTGAAAGTACTTATATTACCACCTTTCCTAATGTCATTAATGTTGCAAATTCTAATCTTGTCATTTGAATATTCCTAGGTATTCCAGTTGTTACATTTGTAGATTCTTATAGGCAGCTTGAGGAATGTCTCTCTCCCTAAATATTAATCAAAAGACTTGCATGTTTCTTTCAGAACTATTAACAACAGGAATAAGAATTGCAGCCAAATGAAATTGCATAGACCATGCATTTCCATTGAAGACTTAGTTATTTTTTATAATAATTGGAGAATATTAGTAAATTATGTTATACAAATTCAGTGGTGGAGAAACTGTGGTCTGTAGGTTATATAGCTCGTTGCCTACTTTTAGGCAATGGTAAATAAAGAATTATTGCAAAACAGTCACACACACTTATTTAAGTATTGTCAATGACTGATTTTGTCTTACAGTGGTAGAGTTCAGTAGTTATAAGAGAGACAATGTGGGTCATACATCCTAAAATATTTACCTTCTGGTTCTTTCCAGGAGAAAAAAATGCTAATCCCTAATTTAATCCCACAAAACAAGTCAAACTCATGCAAGCATACCAGTTTACTCCTGGATTATCCCATATACTACCATGCAAGTGCTATATCATTTTTGATGCGTAAACTGATATGCCACAAAATACTTCTAGAAAATTATTTTAGAGTACTTGTCACAATCTGACTGGTATATAACCAAACTGATAAAAAAGAAAGTTCATATGAATAAACACTATTGTGCTGTAATGTAATATACACCAGAGGAGGTATAAACTCATGTATGTGAATATATGCATTATGTATACCATAATATATCACAATATAACAACATAAGTATGATATATGTTGTGCTGAATTAATAATTTAACGAGCAAAAACTTTACAGTTTAGTACCTTAACACAGAAGAATATTATATTCACTTTAAGTTTAAATATCCAAAAACTAGAAACATTTTCATAAAATTTGAAGCATGGGGAGGAAAGAGTTTGTTGGGCATTGTGAAGATTACAAATTAAGTAGAAATTTATTTTGAGACATAAATTGAAGTTTATGTCGGATATAATTTTGTATATGTAAATGAAGTATATGTTTGGTATAATTTTTGAGGATGTGACTGCAGATTCAATTAGAAATTTGATTCTAGATAGTACTTAATGGCCTCATGTGTCAGACTATGGCATCTAGAATTTTCCTGCAGGGAATTGTTGGCTACAAAAGATATTTATAAGGGGAGCTGTGTATTATTCAAAAGTTAATTTAAAGTAAGTAGGACATAGATTTATAGGTTTTTTTTTTTCAGTTTGAAGTAAGAAAGAACAGACTTTAAGTAATATCAGATCCTTACTCTATTTATTAGACATTGCTAAGTTTTGAAATATGTTTTATAGCAGAACAAATGTATCTTCTAGGACACCATCATGATTTTTCTGTCAATGACTTCCCTAGGAAATTCAGGTTTTACTATCTGGTGTAAAAGTAACTTTCCCCAATAATACTCTCTTATGTTTTGAAAAATTATGAATAAAGAAATGCTAGTAATTCTTAGAGTAAAAAGTGATGTGCCTTGGTTTAGTTCTTAATCTTATGAAAGTCCCAGGGAAGAGTGAGTATTTAGAAAATAGAAAAGCTAGCTGTTTGCCACTTGCTAAAGATTTTTTACAAGTGATTATGTAAAACTTAATGAAATCAGTGTTTGTAGAGGTGGAGAGTCTTGTTCTTATTTATGTTAGTTTTGCCTGAAGAGGTACTAATTCTTTCTGCCTTGACCTACTCTGCTTTTTGGTCAATGGGAAACAATATACCTAATAAAGTAAAATTATCCCTTGAATCTTTTACATGCAATATATTCCTTTCTTTTATTTATTCAATTAACTTGCAAATAATGCAAATGAAGTCATTCCATAGATAACTCTCATTCTCATTCTCATTGCTTCCCACAACCTTCAGCCTGTTCTGTGCTAAATAAGAACAGAGGCAATGGCATCAAATATAATGCCAAATACAAAAGCATAAATACAAAAAGTCATAGACACAATAATAAACACATCTTTCTTCCATTGTTCATGTGCTGGTTTTGTGATTATTCATAAATGCACAGCCACAAACAAAAAATGATCTCAGTTGATCATGTGTTGGCTTAATAATTAAACTGTATAATGTTGGTTTGATAAAGTAATTCATCAAGTTATCAATAAATCTATTATTTCCTCTTAGAAAAAGAATCAATAAATATTTAATAAGAATATTTTCAAAAACATACTCCAGGTCATTTTAATAGTAAAATATTCCCTGATTAATGGTTAATTGACTATTTAACTACTCCTTCTTAAGTTTAGTATTGCTTAAGCAATAACAACAACCATATGATGTTAGGTCATTAGTTAATATATAAAGAAAACCACTTAAATTATCATGCTGTCAGTTTGGTATATTATTATTATTTGTCAAGGTAAGGCAAATATTATTTAAAATATAAGTGGAGGTTGGGGATCCCTGGGTGGCTTAGTGGTTTAGTGCCTGCCTTCGGCCCAGGGAGTGATCCTGGAGTCCCAGGACTGAGTCCCACATCAGGCTCCCTGCATGGAGCCTGCTTCTCCCTCTGCCTGTGTCTCTGCCTCTCTCTCTCTCTCTCATGAATAAACAAAATCTTTAACATTTTTTTTTGAAATATAAGTGAAGGTAAAAAAAAAATGAGGGTTTTTTTTTACTAATTTCTGTATATATTATTTCTTAAGAGGTTTCTTCTTAGAATATATACATATATTTCACTCCTTGGAAGTTTCAGAAACCTGTCATGAAAGAAATTGTAAGATGTTCAGAATTTTAACTGATGTAATGCAGATAATTTCAAGATGTCAATAATTCCAATTTAGAAAACAAATCTAGTAATTTTGACTCCATATGGATGATTACTGTGATAGCCAAGAGGGCATGAATACAATGTGTCAGCATTTCTATAGCGTTGCTTGGAGAAAGACTTAGCATATGGGAGCACATTTCACATCCTTTATGGAGAGGTGTACTTTTGAGGGGTAGATTAACTTCATCAGATATCAGCACGTCCTCTATGGATTTCAACATTTTTCTAATTAAAAAAAAATATGACTACTGACTTGATTTGACAAGAATCTTGACAAATGATGCTAGCATTTAAACAACTGTAATAAAAAGACATCATTGTAAATCAAGGAATTGAATTTTGTTTTATGAAACAGAAAATATTATTTCTCTTAATCACAGTTATGTTACTGAACTCCAACTTCATATATTTAATGCTCTATTGACAGCATCAATTGGATACCTAATATAAATCTCAAACTTAATTTGTGCAAAAGTGAATTTTTTTCTTTCCCTGAAACCTGATTTACCCATAATTTTTCCCATCAGAATGGGTGACAATTCTGTACTTCAGGTTATTTAGGTAAAAAAATTTTACTTTTTTCTTTCTCTTATATCCCATATTAAATCAGTAGGAATTCATATTATTCAAACTTTAGATTTTATATAAAAATTCAGCCATATGTCCATAAATCTATTGTAATCACCATGGTTCAGGCTATCTTCATCACTCACATGAAACATTGCAGTAGTCTTCAATTAAGAATAGCTGCTACCACACTTAATCCCTGATGTTTGTTTATCAAGCCAGTGGCCAGAAAGTAATTTTAAAACCAAGATCATATTATTTCACCCTCCAGTTCAAAATCATAGTAGGCTAACAAATCAAAAAGATTATATACCATGATAAAATGGTATTTTTCATGGGAGTGCAAAGTCGGTTTAATATTGGAAAACCATGAATCTAAGCTACCATATTCAGAATCTAAAGAGGAAAGACCAAGTGATCATATTAATAGATGCAGGCATCAAAAAAAAAAATTGGCAACATTCAGCAACCATCTTAGCAAAAACTTCTCAGCAAACTAGTAGTAGAAAGCAACTTCTTCACCAAATAAAGGGGCATCTATGAAAATGAGAAACAAGGGTGGTTGGGTGGCTTAGTGGGTTAAACCTCTGACTCTTGATTTTGGCTCAGGTCATGATCTCAGGATTGTGTGATATCTGGCTCTGTACTGGGTGTGAAGTCAGCTTGAGACTTTCTCTCTGTCCTTCTGCCCTCCTCCTGCTCGTGCTCTCTTTCTCTCTACAGTAAATAAATAGATAAATCCTTAAAAAAAAAAAAAGGTGTCATGAGGCAGCTGGGTTGCGCAGTTGGTTGGATGACTGACTCTTGGTTTCAACTTAGATTGTGATCTCAGGGTCCTGGGATGGAGCCCACCTTGGCCTCTGTGCACTCTCTCTCTCTCTCTCAGTCTCTCTCTAATATAAATAAATAAATCTTTAAAAAAGCTGTCACGGGACATCTGGGTGGCTCAGACGTTGAGCATCTGCCTTTGCCTCAGGGCCTGATCCTGGGATCCAAGATCGAGTACCACATTGGGCTCCCTGTGAGGAGCCAGCTTCTCCCTCTGCCTGTGTCTCTGCCTCTCTCTGTCTCTCATGAATAAATAAATAAATCTTAAAAAAATAAAATATAAATTTAAAAAGTTGTCATAAAAAAGCACTAATTGATGAAAAATTTCATCATAGAAAATTCCTACATAGATGGGCTTAATATATTTTTAAGTTGGAGGATGTTTAAATATATTATCTTCAAATTGATTTATAGATATGATAGACTCTCATCCAAAATTCCAGCACTGTCTTTGTAGAAATCTACTGGTAATTTTTAAATTTAGGTGGAAAGAAAAATAATTAGATTTTTCAAAATAATTTTGAAAAAGATCAAAATTAGATTACTGATATTACCTGATTTTAAACCTACTATAGTTCCAGTGATTAAGGTAGTATGTTTGAGCAAAATGATAGTTGTACAAAACAATTAAAATAGTGTCAAGAGTTGGAAAAATTCGATATCCACATGCTAGAGATGTTTTTTCTCTCTTGCTCCTCCAGCTTCCTTACTCAAGACCACAAAGATTTTTTTTCTTTTTTTTGTCACATTTACTTCTAAAGGTATAGAGTGTGACACTTTTAAGTCTTTGGCCCAATTTGATTTAATTTTTTATTTAATTGATAGTATGACGTCTGGGGGGTTTTCTTAAAATAATGAGATGCATTTAATTTATTTATTTTTAATTCTGATAAGACAACATTGAATTGTTGGTATGAAAACTGAATATGTCAGAATATGTCAGAAATTCAAGAGTAATTTGGTGATTTCAGGCATCTAGAAAGATTGCACAATGGCTGAAAAAAAATCCTCTTTTTTATGATTGAGAACACCTTTAATTATACCATGGTAGGAACAATCAACTAACTATTAAGTAGAACAAACAAATGAACAAACAAAAGCAAAAAAGGGATAAAAGAATCTGTTACTATATTTGATTATAATAGAAAAATCTTTAACGCAACCAGTGTGTGGTAGCACCATAGTCTCAGCTCAGTTCTCTTCAGATGATCTAGTAACAGTGTTTTTTCAAGTTGTGATTCTGTTTTTCTTTGGTATTGATTAGAAGCATAATATTTCCTCTGACTCTAGACATTCATGTAAGCTCATCTTCTCAAAGCCAAATTCCTTATTCAATTTAAATAAAGGGATACATTATTTTTGTCCATAGGAATCCTTGGTTAAATTTTCATAAAAATAAATTTTTATATAAAGATATACATTTGTCCATGTATTTGTGTACATAATATTTGTTTCCCATTATTTATTTAATTAAATATGCTGCTTTAAATAAAGACAAATATGCCTTAAATAAAGGAGCATATTTTCATATTTTTTCAAGATTATTAGCTGAATACATTTAGATTTTCAACTACATAAAAATGGAACATAAAATGAAGATGGATTTTTATTTATGGAGGTCAGGTATCAAATGGAACAATAGGTGTATATAGTCAAGGTAGTTAAATATTTAAATTTTTCTTTTTTCAAAACTTTTGTACTTTTTAAAAAAAGATTTTATTTATTTATTTGAGAAAAAGAGATAGAAACAGAGATAGCAAGAGAGAGCAGGAGCAGGGAGGCAGATGCTTAACTGACTAAGCCACCCATGCCCCCAAACTTTTGTACCTCTTCAGGATATCTTCCTTTTAGATTTCCTAACCACAGTTCAACTCCATTAAAATATATACAGTATTGATTATGGGCTAGTATATATCATATCCATAAAATAATCCTGCCAGTTATAGTTTTTCTTTTCTTATCTTTATTTTTTTAGTTTATTATTATAATTTATCAATCCATTTTTGCATGGAAAAATTTCAGAATGAAAAAGTGTATAATGTAAAAATAATTTTCACTTTAATTCCTGTTCCTTTATATTTTTATATAATTAAATAATTTAGAGACTTTTTCCTTGTCTTCTATTGACAAGTTCTTTGAGGGAAATATGATAATCTCGAAATCATATTTCATATGGTCTTATGTATTTAAAGATTGATAATTAGCAAATCTGCCTTAATCCTGTCCCAAGCAAAAAAAAATGAATGCTATGTGATTTATTATTTTTAAAGTGGTAGGTTAATACTAGTCTCCAATAAAATAATGAAGATTACTTGGAAAAAAGGCTAGTTCAAGGCTGGGTTAGGAAATACAGAAAGTGAGCTTGGAGCATCTTGTTCTACCAGAAAATAATATGCTAATAAGCTAACCAACCAACCCAGAAACCAACCAAGAAAAAAAGTTTTGTTTTGTTTTGTTTTGTTTTTTTAAACTGTTGATGAAGTAGATCAAAGGGACCCAGGAGCAACTGCAAGGGCTTCCAATGACTGAAGCTGGGACTGTTTGACCAAGTAAATCATGTAATTGGATTATAACCCAAAGTTTAAAATTTCATATATCCATACTAATACACACAAATGATTGACATATTTATAAATAGAGGAAATAAATCTCTTATGCAGAATTCCAAATAATTTAATAATTTTATTAGTAATGAGTGTCTCCCCCTACTATACTGTAAACCCTCTGATGGTAAATATGTCTCTTTTTTCACCATTTTATCATCGGTGATTTACTAAATCCATGATATACAAAGGTTTATTTATAATTATATGTGGGCTAAATGAATCAGTTCAATAATTTTAAACAGAAACAAAATTTTAATTAAAATATATAACTAATTTTCTGTTTTATAAATAATATGTTTTTATGGCCATTTGAAAAATTCTACCTACATGATTAGTATTTTATATGCTTCCTTTTCAAATGTTCTCTACTTTAAGTCTCTTTTTTCTCATTTGACAATTCATGTTCCTTTCATTTTTGGAAGTAGAGTTTCAGTGGGATCAGGTGATGACTTAGTACAGGTGCTGGGACACTGGCATCACCTTTTTCATTCTCTTTCAACAGAAGAATCAATCTGAGCACTTTAGAATGATCAGTAACACAATGAATATATAGTGCTACATCTTTCTTATAATAATCTTTATGAACATCTAAAGATTTTCTTGGGGTGGATGTTTCCTGGAAAAATTGTAGATAATAGTGAAGATGTTATTAGCTTTGAAAGCTTGATAATAAATGTAAAGTATCTAGACACATGGTAGGCAGAAAACAGACCTGGCCCTTTTATCTGTGTCTAACTATATTGAAGATGCAGTCCCATGAAGAAGAATTCCAATTTTCCTTTAAAACTGTGGATTAGCAAATTTAGAAGCTTGGTCTTGAACTTAGATCTTTTGATGCACTGATATTTGATTCCTATAGAATACCAGATCTACTTTGAATACAGACATCAATGTATAACACATTGGAAATGTTATGTTTAAACATTGCTAATGTTACTAGTTGATGGTGTTTCCAGGACAAATTGAAAGAAATAGGTATTAAAAGACTGTTGTTTAGGAAACTTACTGGTAATAGGATTTGAACCAGCAGACTGGGAGAAGGAAATTGCTTCTATTGCTATACTTCTAAACTATACTTCTAAACTATAATGAAAATTATAGTAGCAACAAAATAGCACTACTCAGAATTCAAAAGGCATGGGCAGAAAAGGCAGAGTTGAACTATATAATCTCAAGATCAGATACTTCCAAGATGTTATTTAATTTCCTTTTTCATGTTAAAATGAGCTGTTATCTGCTGAAGAAATTTTTTTTTCAATATGTAGTTTAGTAATCCTTTAGTAGAATGCTCTTATCTTTAAAATCCTATTTAAAAATTTTAAAACAAAAATAGAGTAACTATTGACTAATGAATGCATGACACTGACTTAATAAAAATACTATAGTCAATAAGTGGAAAATATTTGAAGTATTCATTATTCACCAAATGCTACATGTTTGCCCAAATATTTTTCTAGAATTGAAACTTGTGCCTGGTAATATAGTTTCAGTCACGTAGTCAAAAACAAAATTTATTTAAAAGAAAGCTATAAAGTACCTGCTATAGTATTACATTTTTTATTAGTGTAAAACTTGGAAAATAGTTAATGAAATCAATATATTGGTTATTCTCAGAATAAATGTTTTATAATATAGACCAGAAATATTTTTATTTGCTTGTATTTAAGGGAAAAAAAACTTTCATGGAAGAAAGTGATCAAAACAGACAAAGAAAGGGGAAAAAAAAAACAAAGATAATATGGGGAGAAAAAGAAACTATCTATTATCTGTTCAGTAGCTTATTGAAAAATTACCTATTTCATTCTAGACAGTAGTGATTTTAGAATTGACCCCATTTCTTGGGTTCAAGAGTAGTTTATGATTCTGGTTACAAGATTGATATTCCACTTGCTATAAAACATGATTGACTCAGATATAAGTGAGTGACTCAACTTGGATCAATCAGAATCAATGTGAGTGCTTTGGCTGAAAAACTTCAGTGGGAAATATTAGAGATTTTTCAAAAATTTTCCTGTTTTTTTTTTCCATTTTTCTCGCAACAGGAAACACTTTCTAGTATTGGAAATACTTTATAGTAGATGTTGGTGATTTGTTAGTCTGAAAATCCTGCCTTCACCAGTGTATATTGACAAATACCTAGTAATTAAACCATTGCAGAGAAAGTAGAGTCTAGAGTTGAAAAGACAGATTTAATAGCAGTACCATTGGTTTTCATACTGAATAGAGCCTACTTGAAAACAAATGTACACAAACTTTCTAAATTATGCTTTTTGTCACTTGATCCTAATAATATCAAGAGATACCCATGTAGATATCAAGAGATACCCATGTAGATATCAGAAATAGGTACAGCAGTGATGGATAATAATATTTGGAATAACCTGAGTTAAGAGAGGTTGAGGAGTAATGAGAATTCCTGGATGCCCTGCATGGAAGCCAACAATCCTTAAGAGGTAGTGAAGTAGTTGCTTGAACTTGCAACTCAGATCATTTACCTTTCTAGCCAATAAATTTAGGAAAACTTAGTTGGAGGGGGTCAAGGGAATTGGTTTATTGGAGAGTTGTGACTATGTCCTGTAATTTTCAATAAAATCTTATAGGAAAGGAATATGTGTAATCATAACGAGGAGCAGAGAGAGAAGGAAATGTGACCTTGCTAACGGAAGCCATTTAGGTCACATCCAACATTCCAAGATGGCTGAAATTTGCAGTATTATAGCAACTGAATTTACTACCTACTTTTCATTTAGTGAGATGTTAGGCAAGTATAAGGAAGTGCGTCATAAACAAAGATAGCAATATGTGAAAATCCTGAACTAATGTTAAACGGCATTCTATCTGAAAACAGTGGCAATTTCCCCTTGAAATCATTTATCTATCCCTTTTTCTTCAACACTGTGGTCTATATAGCTAGAGAAATAAATATTCCCATTAAAAACAGCAAAGAGCTAGATAAAATTTTATATGTTAACAAATCCAGATAAGCAGATAAAAAAAGTAACAAAACAAAAACAGGTTAAGAAAAGGAAAAAAAAAAAAAAAGACTGAGTCAAGGAGCACTTGGTGGCTCAGTCAGTTAAGCAATTGACTTGATTTCGGCTCAGGTCTTGATCCTAGAATCCTGAGATCCAGCTTTATGCCTGGCTCTACATTGAGAATGGAGCCTGTTTAAGATTATCTCTCTCCCTCTGCTCCCCCCCACCACTAGCTCATGTCTGCACACTCTCTTAAAAAAAAAAAAAAAAAAGTCAAAAAAGGCTTTGAATATAGTTTGATACAGCTGATATGTTGCATAATAAAAGCAATGAAATTTGGAATACCCTAAGTAAGAATAGATAATTTTCTGAGTTTTCACACAATAGCCCATTAGTTTTGCTTGATAGAGACAGAGACCAAGATACATCAATAAATAGGTAAGGAAATGGGTAGAACACTGAGTCATAGTTCTAAGAGAAAGAAGTATAGAGCCTGAACTTCACATTAAAAGATCAAGATTGCACATTATTTCTGATTTGGGTCCTGGCCACCATGTTCAGATACTGCAAAACCTCCGTGCTATTTCATTTAAAGCCCTTATTGCACCAGTAAAATGCATGACTGAAGATAAGGGGTGGTTTTTACTTCTATGTCTTTATACATAGTACTTATCAGGATATAGATTAAGGAATTCTAGATGAATATAAAACATCCATATGCATTAATATATGTATATACATAAATATATGATTATGTATTACTAAAGGATAGACTGAGACATTTAACACAATTCTTGTTGAAAAGTCCATTTATAAACTTTTACATCTATTTAATTTCCTTGTTCTTAGCAATTATGTTTAGATTACTCATGAAAGGGATGCCAAGGGGACTCAGTGGTTGAGCGTCTGCCTTTGGCTCAGGGCATGTTTCTGGTCCAGGGATCAAGTCCCTCATCAGGCTCCCTGTGAGGAGCCTGTTTCTCCCCTCTCTCTCTATTTCTCTGCCTCTCTCTGTGTGTCTGTTCTGAATGAATGAGTGAATGAATGAATAAATAAAATCTTTAAAAAAAGATTACTCATGAAATTTCATGAGACATCAAGCAGCTAAGCATTATCTTAAATTATCTGTCTGATAAATTCTGTAATAGAAATAACATAAGCTTATTTGACTTTTAGTGAACCTAGGAAGAATGAAAGTACTATATATTTAATACCAGTAACTCTAAGAATTGACTGTTTTAATTAAACCAGCAAATTCAACCTAGCTTTTATTTACTAAGATTATCCTAGATTATGTGAACTTGAAAAGCATTTGTATTAGTTTCTGTATTTCTCAGAGTATCCCTGATTTATATAAACACTTGTTTCCCTTTAAGCCAATTAAATAAACTCCTTTACAAACTGATTTTGGCAATGTCATCCAGGGGTAGAAAAAATTTCACACATTTGTAGTATACATACATACATAGGTATACATAAATATAGAAACAGAGATTTTACAGCTGTTGTTTTAAGATTTTAGCCATAAGACAGTTATGAGAATGCAAAACTCACTAGTTTATAAAAGAACATTTGCATCCAAACTGTGTTTCTGGCAGATGGGATTAGTTAAGGTACCTGCTCAGATGTCAGATGCTAAAACTTTCTACTAATATTTGTGGAAGAGACTTTTAACATTTTTCATAGGCATAGTTTTCAAAATAGAATTTCCTTTCTTTTCCCTTCTGGTAATAACTACCTTGGTTCCTAGAGAAGACCACATAGAATACTTATATCTCAACAGCCACACACACACAAAAATAAAGTTTCACCAAGAAGGACTTTTGTTCTCTCTGTCCAGATCCTTTCCATTATCTACAAGCCTTTGAAATGAATAGGAGAGGTTTGGAAATTGTAAAAAAAGAATATGTGGGCTTTGAATTCTTTCTAGAGTCACATTTCTGTTCTTGTAAAAGCTTTATTTGTAAGACAAGCACAGTTTCTAATTCCTCATAGAATTGAATTGCAACCTGATGATATCAAGGGATTAACCCGTCCATCCAACTATATTATCTTCAATTTGACTCTTTATATCAGGGAAAAGATCTTCCACTAAAATGGAAATCAGTGGACTCCTATGTTCTAGATTTAGAGCTATGCATCCTTGGAATGTTCTAGTAAATCCTTCCACAAAGGCTTCAGAATGTTTTTCTTTCCCTGTGGGTACAAAGTTTCATTTTAGCTTACTAGAGAAGGCCTAAAAACAAATTTGTATCTCAGCTTCTAATTTGGCCAACTTTCAGCCATAGACCTACCTAAAGAAAATCCTTTCAAATATCATGTCATGTCTCAGCTGTGGCAAAAAAGTAAATATTACTGACAGTATTGAACAACCCTATGGATGCCAGAGACATCCTCAAAGAAGGTGGAAAAGATACTACCCTCCCAAAATGCAGCATCATTCCCAAAGATAACCAAAAGAAAGAACACTTTAGATAATTTCTCTATGAGCTGGCAACGTTTTGTAGGACCTTGGTCACAAATTCAGTGAGTTGCAGTGCAACTCACTTATTTTTGTCCAGCCATATCTAGCCACAAGTGGGGTACAGTTCATGTTTCTGTCTGGCCATATTTTGGGGGCCCCCAACTTGATGATGGTCAAACCTAGTTCTCAGGACACAAAACAAGAGGAACAATAATGGCAAAGCCGTCCCTGGGATGGAAAGGATTGATAACCAGAGGGCATTGAAAGCAGATTCACCAGTCACAATTCAAGGATTGAATTCTTACAAATGTTTTGTGTGGTTTTTGTTTTGTTTTGTTTTTTGGCTGCCCTTTTGAATTTGGGAAGGAAGGGAAAAGATGAAATTTTACATTCTTCTCCTGACTAAGGCACCACAGCTAGAGATCTGGGATTTCTCACTTTGGTAAAAAAAAAAAAAAAAAAAAAAAAAAAAAAAAACAAAAACAAAAACAAAAAACCCCTTTGCTGATTTCTGCCAATTTTTGCAAGATCTTGTCTGCAGGCTCTGGGGTGTCCCAGAAGGTCTCATCCTGATCAGCAGGAACTGTAGTAGAGGAACAATATTTTCCCTCTATGCTTTATAATGAGTGCTTGGCTTGAGACCCCTTTTTCTCTAGGATACCTTGTAAATGTTTTAGCTTCTATAAAATGGTTAAAAGTTCTCCACTGGGGCCACTGTAATTCGAGATTATCTTTGGTAAGACTAACCTTCTAGTTTAGCCTTAAAACACAATTTTACTCACCTGAAGCCTTATACTGGACTTGGTCCAACTTAAGACAATGACAGTCCAACTCCAGGTGTACTCTGGTTTCCAAGTCAGACCCAACCCAACTCCAGTTGGTTTCTGGATCCAGTCCAGGAAAAGAAATGCTCAAAGCAAGTCTGAAAGCTCTTACTACTGCAGAGCTAAGATCTGAGAGGGACTTACCCATGGCCCCCAGAGGCAGTGAGAGAGCAGTGAACTCAAGGGGCTCTATGGGTATACCTGTCTGTTTGCTCATTACTCTTGGGGGTTGTTGGGGTCTCACTTGGTTCCTTCTTTTGACACCAGAACCATTAAAAGATAAACTGAGTATATATTGAGAATTTTAAGAATTTGAGTAAAAATCTATTTGAATCCGGTGGCATCTAATCTAGCAGGTGGAAAGGAGCTCAGAGACGTTATACAAAATGAAAGTCTTTTATAGACAGAGAGAGCAGGGACAAGGAAGTTATACTATGCAAATAATAATAATAATAATAATAATAATAATAATGTCGGTTATTGTGAGATCACTTTCCTTTAGGGAGCAATAGGGATCTATCAGATAGATTAATAACTAGTGTGATCAGGTGATTGAGGATTGGTTTGAAATTCCATTTCTGAGAAAGCCAAAACTGTAACTAATTATAGTTTGGTGACTGGCTTTGCATAAGTGACTCCATTTGGGGCCTTTTGTCTTGTGTTTTAACAGTATGTATGCATAATGTGAGAGAGTTAGAGAATGGTAAACCAAATGGGAGAAAAGTTTACAATTATATCAAAATTAGTTTTTCCAAAATGAGTTATATTGATTTATAATGGCTTTAATTTTTTCAGATTTTTATTTAAATTCCAGTTAGTTAACATACAGTGTAATATTAGTTTCAGGTGTAGAATTTAATGATTCATTACTTACAAACAACACCCAGTGCTTAACATAAGTGTCCTCCTTAATATTCATCACCCATCTAATCCATCCCCCGACCTGTCCTCCAGAACCCTCAGTTTGTTCTCCATAGTTAAGAGTCTGTTTCCTGGATTGCCTCTTTTTTTTTTCCCCTATGTTCATCTGGCTTGTTTCTTAAATTCCACAGATTAGTAAAATCATATGTATTTGTCTCTCCGACTGCCTTGTAATAATACTCTCTAGCTCCATCCACGTGGTGCATGCAAATGGTTAATTCTTAGTTTGAGTGATGGTATAATTGCAAGTAGGGATATTTCAAAAGGCACATAATACTGTAGAAGTCATTGATATCTAGGCAAAAACTGATTAGAATCATGAAAAATGTAAAGTTAGAATACAGAAGAACACTGGATTAATTCTACCCTTCATGTGGTTGTATAGAGGTTATTTTTTTTTAAGATTTTATTTATTTATTCATGAGAGAGAGACACACACACAGAGAGAGAGAGAAAGAGAGAGAGAGGCAGAGACACAGGCAGAGGGAGAAGCAGGCTCCATGCAGGGAGCCTGATGTGGGACTCAATCCCGGGACTCCAGGATCATGCCCTGGGCCAAAGGCAGGTGCTAAACTGCTGAGCCACCCAGGGATCCCCTGTATAGAGGTTATATAGCACTTCAGAAAGATTGCATTTCAGTAAGTGTTGGGGGTTAATTTTGAGTTCTCAGAGTTAATTACATACATTTTAGGAAGACATTATAGTATGATGAAAAGTGTGATGACACTATATAAATGTTCAGAATAATATGTAACACGAATACCAGTTACAAGATTAAGCTGAGTTAAAAGTATTTGATTCTCTAGTAATCTCTTTATTTGTGCTCAGAACCAGGAGCCATTATTTCTAATATGTGTGGTTCTTGGGGTCCCAGTGTTATTTAACAGAACATAATGATCCTTTTTCCAGCTGAGTCTTACAAAACGCTGATGATGACATAACTTTCTGGTGTTAGAAAATATCCAGATTTGGGAAAATAAATAAAAAATCCTTTAAATTCTATTTTTGTTACTTTTCTCTCATTGCTCCCATTTTTACTACTTACAGTTCCTTAAAATTTCACATGACATTCTTACTATATCTTACCCAGAGTTCTTGACTCATTCAGTTTTTAATAATCCACAAGAAAGTGCAAAGCTACTTGTATTTTACATACCAGCAAAATGTTTTCTTTTTTCTTTTTTTTTTTTTTAGCAAAATGTTTTCTTATTGGGGTAATGAATATTATATCAGAGGAATGTGGTTAGCTAGCAAAGACAGGAATGGCATTGACCCAAATTTGTGACCAATGAGAGCTTTGATCTTTAGAACATCATCAAAGAGAACTGAGGAGCAGATGATTTTTCTCTTGATTATAGGTCTCTTCAAATACTGACTACCTCTAATATCCCTTTCACCTGTAAAATGTTCAAAATATGTGAGCATTAAACTGATTCTTCACTGGCTAAAAAAGTTTACAGTTTAAACTTAAAAAAAGTTAGGCTGTGTTACAAGGAATGCAATGAAGACTGTTTATTTTCAACTACTTGATATTGTTGCCTACAAAAGACTTTCAAAAAGGCCTGCTCCAATGTTTGTCATAAAGCAAAACAAAACAAAATGAGACAAACTAAACAATAACTAAAAACTCTAATGATGCTTTCTAGCTTGTTACCCTTAGAACTGAGCTAGTAGATAGAAATCCTGTAGATTCAAATGTACTTTTCCTTTTATCCTTTTTAACTTCTCATTTGTTGGGGAATTATTTTCCATATCAAGGAAAGTGTTAGAAATGACAAACCCATTATGACTGTTAATGATCCACATAATGTTAGAATATATGGGAATATATATGCATATATATATATATATTAGAATGAAATATATGTCATTAAACACAAAGGTAAAAGGGCAGTCTTCAAGAAACTGAATCCTAGACTATTTTAATTTTCCGTTATTTCCCTACCTTGTTATATAATTTATTGAAACAAATACGACTGGACTTTGCGTATAAATAGAAAAAAAAGTATTATCACCCTACCCACAAACTGACTAGCTTCGATCCCCATTCACATTGAGCCCTGTTTCAAAACTGCCCTGGTTATTTTAAAACCCTCTGAGGATATTTTGCGACCTGCTTCACAACTAGTCTACTCTTTGCTCTTTTGCCTTTTCCTAATACAGGGAGTGATTTTCTTACTTTGTGTACACTGGCTTTCTTCTCTGAGACTTGTTCAGTTGGTGACTATATTCCACTACCATGTTGTTGCAGAGATTTTTCCATTTCAGATCAGTTTTAATATTAGAAAAGGTTGGGGTGTTTTTATTGCTAAATACATTTCTGATTTCAGATTTTATTGCTATATTATTTTAGTACAAAAATTAGTTGCTAAATGTGAAGCTTGATCCCAAGACTCTGGGATCATGACCTGAGCTGAAGGTAGACACTTTAACCCACTGAGTCACTCAAGCACACCCCAAAATAATTCTATACATGAACCCCTTGAAATATTCAGTTCAAGAGCTTTCTGCAGAGTAGAGGATGAAGGTATTGTAGGAGTAAAAGTGATTAAGACAACCATTAGTTATTGAACAAAATATCAAGGTGCCTATAATATATCACATACTGTGCCAGGAACTGTGGCTCAAGAAAGATAAAGAGGACTCTAGTCCTCTCTCCTTATTATTTACTAGGAAGTTATCAAATCAATAATAATGACATAATATTCACAAAGGTCCTCTGCAACAAGAATAATAGGCTCACAGAAGGAAATGGGTTTTTCCTGGATACATAAGGAATGCTTTACGAAGGTATAACAGAGATCTTGCAACAAATTTTACCATAATTCAGTATCTTATGAGACATGAAGAAACTGAGAAATATCTTGTTTTAGTGAATTGCTAATGTTTGTGCAGCTTATTAATGATAATTCAGAACTATGATTTAGATTAATCGTAATATCAAAACCCTCAAAAGTCCCTAAGGAGAGGGCAGTATGAAAGATGATGAAAATATACAGCCTTATGTGAAATATATTCCTTATGTGAGTGGACACACTGGAATGTGCTAGAGAACAAGTAGAATCCAGCCAGGAGTCTAGATTTTTAAGTAAAATTTTGGCTCAGATTTTTGTTTGTTTGTTAATTTGGTTAAGTTATTTGAGCCAAACAAATCTTTCCATAGGCTAAATACATTGTCACCATTTTGGGAACTCACAGAGATTTTGAAATTATGCAATGATTCTGTCCCTTGCTCCTCCTTGAGACTACACCAAGGGAGAGGACTAATAAATATACGTTGATAGAACTGATAAAATAATAATAAATCCTTATTATTTTGGCATTTAAAAGATTTAAAAGAAGTAAATCTTACATAGTTACTTTGATAACCTTATCCACTGTCTTTTTTCTTTAAAGCAACTATATGCTTAGGCAATTCTTAGATAAATTTGTCCCATATACAGTGCATTTCTATGGTTACAGGATAAAAGAATCCAGCCAAGCCCAATATAACAGGGGATTTGATGATCCTTAGTGTAAATGTGTTACTTTTTCTAATTAGTAAAATGATACCATTTTCATAAGTGTTACTTGACAGTCCTCAGACTCATATACAATTATTACTCTTCTATATTTTTAATGAGGAATAGAATATAATAGCCTCTTAGAATCCCCACACTCAACAAATCAAAGACCATCTAAGGCCTTCAGTGGAGTTGAGCCTCTTAAGGTTAATCAAATGTCTTTAAATCTTTCTCCATAACAAAGAGATGATTGATTTAACCTCAGTTTGAGAAATGACTAAGTTCACAAATCTAGTACTCAGCACCAATATATGGATTGGTTGTTAAATGAGTTCTCTCTTTCTCTCTTTCTTGTTCCCCTTTCTTGTAAAGAGGAAGATGAAGTTTAAAAAAAAATCCCATTTGGCTGGTAAAGAATTTCCTATTTCAAAGGTAATTTGTTCTTTCAGAACTATCAGCAATATGGCTTTTTTCATATCCACCTTTACCTTGGACTCAGCAGTCTTGTTTTATAAGCTGTTCACACAAATTCTACCTGTGAGGACAAAGTGTTTTTAGATTTCTGGCGGGAAGTAGTTTATTTTCTTAGGTATCGAGTATCATTCTGAATCCTTTCTTCAACACCATTGACAATGACTGTACTGATTTTTTTGTTCTTCTTCATTTAAGTTTTTTACATTCTTATAATAATATCTTTTTTTTAATTTGTATTTATTTATGATAGTCACAGAGAGAGAGAGAGAGAGAGAGAGAGAGAGAGAGAGGCAGAGACACAGGCAGAGGGAGAAGCAGGCTCCATGCACTGGGAGCCCGACGTGGGATTCGATCCCGGGTCTCCAGGATCGCGCCCTGGGCCAAAGGCAGGCGCCAAACTGCTGCGCCACCCAGGGATCCCAATAATATCTTAAATTTTTTCAAAATAGTGGAATTATTTTTATGCTGTAGTTTATAGGTGGCCTCAACTTCTGAAAAATTTTGATTGGTTCTCTCTGTTTTTTTTTTTTTGTAAATAATGTAAATATCACAGATATTAAATTCTGAGTCTTTCTACAGAATTTTAGAATTCACTTTGCATTTTTTAAAAAATATGCCCTCTTATTATAGTGAACATTCAAGCTAGAGCTTTTTCTAAGCCATCTAGAGAGCCATAGACAAATAATCTTTATTGCCCAATGTTTTCTTCTCTGTTTGGATATTTTCCTCTTTCTTGACAGTCAATAATGAATTATGGAGTTTGAAATTTTAAAATATTTTATTCCTTAGTAAATTTTTCCTCACCCCATGTTTCTGCATGTTGCTATTTTATCAATTTAGAGTACTATTCTTGAATATTATGTCACTTCTGTTGGGTGCTATTCAGCATTTATCATTTCTTCTGTTAGCCTGTAGGTAGTATTCCTTGGAGGCATGTAAAATAACAAAAGCCCTTGGCTTATATCAACATTTGACAACAAATTCTTTATTTTGCAAAGCACTTTTGCCCAGAGACAGATAAAATGGATTTATTGAATATTTTGAGTCTATGGCAATCGAAAATAAAATGTAAATTCATTGTAAAGCATCAGGCAAAACAGAACTGCATTTCCAGTCTGTTTCTAATGCAACAAAGAGTATATCAAATATAATGGAATTGACATTTCTCTATGTGGAAATACAGTGTTTAAAGGTTTTTTATAAAATTCAAAATTGAGATTATAAATATAAAACTAGATCCAAGCCATGTAATACTAATGGTGGATTTTAAAATAATCCAGAATCAGATTTCTCATATAAAAATGACATGAATCTGAATTCATAAATATATAACGTTCACCTAAATTATGCCCGTGGCCACTCCATGTTGTTTTAAAATTCAGCAGTTTAGTTTTAAATCATCCCATAATTTAAAAGGAGTCAAGTTTTAATTGAAACTTTTTTTCTCTTAGTATTTATTAGTTGTATTCCTTCAGTTTTTTACAACCACCAAGTAGTATCAGCCAATTCTGCACATGTGGATAAATTAATCTTATGCTGGTTTGATGAACATCAACATTTTAATAATTAAATCTTTAGTTTTAGCTTCCTAACTGACTCATCAGAATTATAAACTCAGAGTGTGTGTATTGTTCTAAAACGGGACATCTAGGTTGAGATTTCCAGTAAGTTGTATAATCAAAGTTTACTGGGTATTTCTATACAGATATTCAAGTGTAACTTTAAGTTTGTTATGCCCCAAACAGGGCTTTTTTTTCTTATACATCGACAAGGCTCAAGTCGTTTCTAATTCTATTCTTGGAAAAGATATAATTATCTACTCATATATTCAAGCCCCAAGCTTTTAACTAGTCAAAAGACCACCTCTTTATTCATTCTTACTTCTTATCTGTTCCTTCTCATTCAGTCAATAATCACTAGGGTTCATCACCTGGCTTCATTAACTATTAATAAATATCCTGCCACTTGAAATGCACAAATCTTAATATTATGATCTTGATTAATGGATAAATCTGTTTTTTTTTTTATCTCCCATGTGAAGTTATCAAGTTAGAAAATTCCAATATGTAATTTCCTTCACCCGTCAGAGGCTATGGTGACATGTACATATATAAAGATGTATACATCTGTTTCTCCATCATCTTTGCCTGCTCTAGAAATGCAGGTAAATGGAATCATGTATTTTTATGCCTGGTTTTTAAATTTTAATTTTTTTGTGCATCCAGCATAATATCTGTAAAATTGGCCATGTTTTTTTCATGTAGCCGTATTTTTTTTTAATTTCTGAGTGTATATCATTGTGTGAATACACCAGAGTTTACATATTTGTTCTCCTGTAGATAGACTTTTTGGTTGTTTTCAGTTTTGGCTATGAATAAAGTGAGTATTTTCATTTCTCTTGGCTAAATACCTTCTTACACCTAGTGTCCTTAATAATGTATAAGAGTACATTTCAGTTTCTAAGGTGCTGAAAAAATATGTTTCAAAGGAATTGTAGATTTTACATTCTCAAAAGGGTTATATGAGAGTTCTGATTGTTATACCTAATTACTAGCATTTGGTGCTATGGTGTTTTTATTTTTTATCACTTTAAAGGATGTATAGCAGTATGACATCATTGCTTGGATTTTCATTTCCCTAATTACTAATGATGTTAGCTCTTTTATATATCTTTCTGTACTTGTCATTCATATGTATTTTTCACTTTTCATCTATTTATTATTATTTTTTTGTCTTTTTGATATCAGACATTTGTTAGATGAGTGTTTTCCAAATATGTTCTTCCTATCTCTGACATACCTCTTAATTTTCTTAAAAGTACATTTTGATGAGTACCAATTTCCAATCTCTCTTTCTCTTAATCTTCTATAGGCACTGCTAAATGTAATGACTTTTTGGAGAAAATAATTATTTTTCTACCTCATATTTCTACTTATTTATTTCATTGTAGTAACTTTGGATGCTATTTGTTCCTCCTTTTCAGAGTTTTAAGGTAGAAGCTTAGATAATTTATATCAAGCCTTTATTTAAGGATAAAGTTTTTAATACTTTAGTTTCATCCCACATATTTAAAAATGTGTTTTCTTTATAATTTACACTAAAACATTTTTTAGTTTCTCTTTTGATTCTCTTTTTTAAGATTTTATTTATTATTCATGAGAGACACAGAGAGAGAGAGAGAGGCAGAAACACAGGCAGAGGGAGAAGCAGGCTTCATGCAGGGATCCCGACATGGGACCTGACCCGGGACTCCAGGATCACACCCCAGGCTGAAGGCAGCGCTAAACTGCTGAGCCACTGGGGCTGCCCCTGATTCTTCTTTAATGTAAAGGTTATTATATGTAAATATAATACATATGTATATATAATATAAATTTATATACTTCTATACCCTTTGAGTCAAAAACAAAAAGATTTAAGAAAAAAAACTAAAGAACTAAAAAATGAAAAATGACCCATGACTTGAATAGACACTTAAAATAGTTATATGAATGACAAATAAAAGAAAAAAAAAGATATATAAAAGTGTTTAAAAGCATTAGTCATTAGGGAAATGAAAATCCAAATAATAATGTTATACTACTATACAATTTTAGAATTACACAAAAATTAAAAACACATAACACCAAAGGTTACTGAATACGTAGAACAATTAGAACTCTCATACATTACTAGCAAGAATGTAAATATATATATTTTCCCAATATTTAGCATTTTTTAGAGTTTTGTTTTTAACTTCAAGTAAGCCCAGTGTGGTCAAGAGACATACCTTATTTTATTTGAAATTTTAAATGTACTGAGATATTAGGACCATGATATGATCCTATTGGTGCATGTGCATAGATAGAGTCTATTCTGTTGTTGCAATTAGTGTTCTATAGAGAGAGGTCAATTAAGGTAAGCTGGTTGATTGTTCAAGTTTTCTATATTCTTTTTATTTTTTAAATTTATTTATTCATGAGAGACACAGGATGAGAGGCAGAGATATAGGCAGAGGAAAGAAACAGGATCCCTAATGGGAAGCCTGGTGTGGGACTCAATCCCAGGATCTCGGGATCACAACCTGGGCCAAAGGCAGAGGCTCAAACACTGAGCAACCCAGGTGTCCAAGTTTTCCAAATTCTTACTGTTTTCAATATGTTCTAACATAAAAGGTTTTGAAATCTCTAGCTATAATTGTGGATTTTTCAGTTTCTTCTTGGAGCTTAATTTACTTGATGTATTTTGAAGTTGTGTTATTAGTTGTATAAATATTTAGAATTGTTATGTTCTCTTGCTGAATTGATCCTTTTATCATTATGAAATGATCTTTATCTCTGGAAATATTCTTTGCTCTGAAATATACTTTGTTATTAATAGTTATTTCACCTTTCTTTTAATTGGTATTATTATAATGTATCATTTTCTATCCTTTTACTTTTAGATATTTGAGTATTTTTATTTAAAGTGCATATTTTAGTAGACAGGATATTTGTGATTCTTATTTTTTCACCTAATTTTAAATATCTGCTTTTTAATTGGAGTATTTTATCTATTTAAACTCAATGTGATTTTTTATATGGCTGGGGTTTTTGTTCTTTTTCCTTCTTTTCTGCCTTCTTTTGAGCTGAGATTTTTAAATTTCTAATTATGTTGATAAAATTAATTTATTAAATAGGTTAATTTATTAAAATTAGTAATTAGTTTATCTGTTTTTTCCTTCATGGTGACTTATTTTCAATAGCTCTTTGAAAAAAAAATAGCTCTTTGTTGTCTTCTTTTGGGAGTTGCTTAAGGGATTCTTGTATGTAGTTTTAATGCATTACAGTTTCTATCTTCAGGTAACATTATACTATTTTACATAGCATACAAAAATTTTTCAGTGGCATACTTCATTTTCCCAACTCTGTGTCTTTATATTTCTTGTGTATTTTAATTTTAATTTTACATGTCATAAAAGTCATATGAGATTTTTGTTATTCTCACCTGAAAAATCATTTATCTTTTAGAATTTTTTAAATTATAAGATTTTTATTTACTATTTCCAATTATCTTCTTTCCTTTACGTAGATCCAGATTTCCATCTAGGATCATTTTTCTTCTGCTTCAAGGAATTCCTCTAAATGTTCTTTTTAGTAGATATATGTTGCAGGTGACTTTTTTCAGCTTTTGCATACATGATAATATCTCTGCGTTTGTAATATATGTTTTCTGGGTATAAATTCTAGCTTGAAGGGTGTTTTGTTTTTTGTATGTTTGTTTGTTTATTTTGTCTTTCTAGTACTTAAACCACATTGTTTCAGGTTCCTCTTATTTTTGTTGGCACTAAGGAGAAATCTGCTGTAATTTTTATTTTCCTCTGTACAAAATATCTTTAATTTCCTGACTATTTTTATGGTTTTTCTCTTTATAATGAGTTTTGAGCAATTTGATTATGATGTCTTTGGTATTGTTTACTTATTATTGATTTTGCTTGGGGTTTATTGGGCATTGTGAATTAATGGGTTTAAATTACCATGAAATTTTTAGTATTTTTGGCCATTATTTCTTGAATTCTTGAATTCTTTTTCCTCTCTGTTCGCCAGTTGGTATGCTAATTATATGAATATATTTGGCTACTTAATCTTGATCCACAACCCATTGCTCCTCTGTTCCTTTTTTTTCTCCATCCCTCCCCGCTTTTCTTTGTTTCATGTATATAGCTTCTTCCTATGCATCAAGATTACTGATCTTTTATCTGCCATGTCTTATTTGCTATTAGTCCAATCTAGTGTGTATTTCATTTTAGGAGACTATATTTTTACTTTTAGAATTCAAATTTGGGGATCCCTGGGTGGCGCAGCGGTTTAGCGCCTGCCTTTGGCCCAGGGCACGATCCTGGAGACCCAGGATCGAATCCCACATCGGGCTCCTGGTGCGTGGAGCCTGCTTCTCCCTCTGCCTGTGTCTCTGCGCCTCTCTCTCTCTCTCTGTGTGTGTGTGACTATCATAAATAAATAAATAAATAAATAAATAAATAAATAAATAAAGAATTCAAATTTGTATTTACCCATCTATGCTTTATACATCTCTAATGAACAAGACTATTATTTCCTCTATTTGGATGTATGAATCTATTATAAATACTATTTTAATGTACTTGTTTACTAGTTTAGGTCTCTTTACATTGATTTTTTTCCCTATGATGTGTTATCCTTTCCTGTTTATTTCAATATCTTATAATATTTTATTGGAAATCAAGCTTTGTGTGTTCTGTAGACTGAATGTATTTGTTATTTTTTTCAATATTCTAGTAGTTTGTCTTGGATAAGTTGTTAGTGAGAAACAATTTGTTCTCAGGGATGCTTCAAACTTAAAAGTTTTGCCACTCAGTACTTGAGCAGTCTGTAGTTCAGGGCTGTTCTTTCCCCTAACTACTGAAATGATTTCCTTCTGTTGATTCTACATGATTCTCCATGTTATATAATGTTTTTTTTCCAACTTACTGGTGAGAATATGAAATTTACTCACCCTGGGTGAGCAGCAGCAAAGATTTTTTTTTTCTTTTGTTTCATTCTGGTGTTTTGTTTTTATTTCTGTACCCTCCCCCATCCCTGCCACTCTGGTTAATTTCTCACATGTATGCAACGGTAGGTATTCAGCTGAACATTTTAAGGAAATTACTTGCAATTATCCTGATCTCTCTTTTGGTGCAGTCTTCTTTACTTGGTGTAGTCTCCTCCTCTCCAATTTTCTTATCCATACGTTTTAGCTACTGTGGTCTCCGAGAGAATTCAGCTCTGCTGTTTCAACTGAGGGGGACTTCTGAGATTTCTTTGGGCTTCCTGGTCTGTGATAAGGTCTGAAGACTCTTTACAGGCAGTAATACTTCAACAATTGTAGACCTTATCTCATTTGTTTTCCTTCCTTAGAAGACACTTTTTTTTCTGTTTTCTAATACTTAAAAGATGTGTTTGTTTGTTTGTTTTAATTCCATGTGTTTTGTTTTTGTTGTTTATAGCAGGCAAATCTGGTCGCCATTCTACTATCATGGAGTGTAATAGAACTCGAATTTTAAATTTTAAAGGATTATTTTGCCAGATGCAGATTTTTTGCTTTGATGTATGTTTGTATCTCTCTGGATTTAAAAATATAATTTCAGGGATCCCTGGGTGGCGCAGCGGTTTAGCGCCTGCCTTTGGCCCAGGGCGCGATCCTGGAGACTCGGGATCGAATCCCACGCCGGGCTCCCGGTGCATGGAGCCTGCTTCTCCCTCTGCCTGTGTCTCTGCCTCTCTCTCTCTCTGTGACTATCATAAATAAATAAAAATTAAAAAAAAATTAAAAATATAATTTCATTATCTTCTTGTTTTCATTTTTTCTAATGAGTAGTCAGATGTCAAATATATTTTAGTTTTCCAGAATGTAATATGCTAATTTTCTCTGGATACTTTCAAGACTTTATCTCCATCCTTAGATTTTGGCAGCATTATTTTGATTTGCGTAGGTGGATTTCATCTGTATTTATCTCTCTTTGGGAGATTCATCTCATTGAATTTTGCTGAATATCTAAGTTTAAAGTGTTTAGAATTGGGGATATTTTCAGCTACAGATTATGAAAATATTTTATTCTGTGCATTTATTCTCTCCTTCCTTCCTGGAACTCCAGTTACATGTATGTTCGAGGACTTCATATTTTCCAACATGTCACTGAGAGTCTTTATTTTTTCTTGAATCTTTTTCTCTTTCTGACTGTTCATTGAATTATTGTAATATTTTTTCCAGTCTAAGGACTCCATCATCAAATGGCACATCAAGTGACTTTTATTTTTGTAGTTCTTTTCTGCTAATTGCAGCATCTTGGTTCTTGGGTTCATTCTCTTATGACTTTTTTCTCCTAATTATGATTACATTGTTCTGTTTCTTCACAGGATTAGTAAATTTGTAATTGTATATTGAATATTATGGATATTATATTCTAGAAGTTCTGAAATCTATGTTTTTCTGAAGAATATTTATTTTTCTTCTAGCAGATAGGTACCTGCTCTGAAATCAAATGCCAGACTATGCCTCCCTTGGATCACTAGCAGTTAAAACATCCACTTAATGATTTTAACTTTCTGCTTTTGTTCTTTTTACAGTCCCTTTTATACTTCTCTGTAGGTGCATAGTTTAGCAATCAAATCAGCTTACTGTTTGGTGTAATTTATATGCATATCTGCAGGTTTCCCATAACTGTGACTCTCTTCTATTACTCCTCTAACTTTGACTCACTCTGCTGTTCTGACAAGTGTCTGACTCCTCAAGGCAATAAGACTGCAGCTTGTCACCGACTCAAGCAAAGTTTGTAGGTTGAGAAATGACCTAAATCAAAAAGTGGCAAACTGACAAATCTCACTCATTGTAGTTCTGTTCTTTCAAGACTAAACTTTTGCTGTAGATTGAATAGTTTTGCTGCTCACTACCCCTACCCCATTCACCCCCAAATTCATATGTTCATATCTCATTCCTAATGTGCTGGTATTTGGAGGTAGGCTTTGGGGAGTTGATGAGATTACAGGCCTTATGAAATAGACCTTTCACCATGTGAGGACAGACAGAAAAGACAGCCATCTGAACCAGGCAGTGAGTTCTCACCAGACACTAAATCAGCCAACACCTTGATCTTGGACTTCCCAGTCTCCAGAACTGTATGATACACATTTCTGTTGTTTACAAGCTGCTTATTCTGTGGTACTTTTATTAGAGCAGCCCAAATTGATACCTTTTAAGACTATCTCTTTTCCAGTCCCTGCCGTATTTTTGTCGCCTTATAGTGCCTAAAGATATTTGTTTTTATGTGTGTATTTATTTGTCATCTGTCTCAAGTCCCATAGTTATCTGTGAGAAAGTTAATCTAACCAAATCAATTTACCATTACTAGAAACCAAAACCCCAAACTGAAATAAACCTCTGTTTCAGCTTTGTTCTTCTCTTGCATAGCCGATATACAGCCCTCCCCTCAATTAAAATGCAAATTACTACTTCACTTTTTACAATATTTTAATCAGGCCTCACATATGCTTTAGTCTTATCACAAGATTATTCATGATTTGTTTACCGTTAATTCTATCCTCTCAAATTACACCATTCTTCCCACTTACACTCTATTCTAATTGCCCTGAAGTACTCACAGCTTCTTATTCATGTAATGGCATTCCACACTTCCATACATTTGCAGATGCTTTGTCCCATTTTATTATATGTGCTGCCAAAGAGAGCACACTTGGTTCCATTTTAAAAGCCCTTTCCTGGGTGGCCCCCAGGTGGTTCAGTGGTTTTTCAGCCCACAGCCTGATCCTGGAGACCTGGGATCAAGTCCCACATCAGGCTCCCTGCATGGAGCCAGCCTGCTTTTCCCTCTGCCTGTGTCTCTGCCTCTCTCTCTCTGTGTCTCTCATGAATAAATAAATAAAAGTCTTTAAAAAAAAGCCCTTTCCTTATTAACCAACTACATTACACCTACACATTTTTAAAAACTGAGCTTAGACCTCACCTTCTCTTAGAAACTCCCAAGTCATCCCTCCTACTGCCTTTTCTTGAAGGTGTTCTCGTAATCTCAATCATGGCATATTCAGCACATTTAAAACTATGTTGTATTTGTTGACCTACCTGTCCTACACTTTCACATTTAAGTATTTTTAGGGCATTATCTATGGTATCTAATAAATAGGTGTTGAGATAATAGATAAATGAGAAAGTATAGATAAGTGTCTTTGTACTCGTATATCTGGTTTTCAAACACATTGCTGAAAAATTTTAATTTGTCTCTAAGAAACTTTATTAAGTAGTGTATTAGCCAAAGGAATACTTTGTTCACTAACTTTAGTCCACAGGGAGGTTGAAATGCTCAGGGCAGTGGATAACCCTGTGTCATGCTGTCCTTTAACCTATGCTACAGTCCTTAGTCCAAGGAATTGCATTCTGAATTGTAAGTTAACCCTATCATTTTCAGAAATATCACACAATATTTACTTTACATTTGCTAAGAAAGAAATATAAGAACAGAAGCAAAGCAAACAAACAAAAATACGGTTAAGGCCACATTTGCTATGATTTAAAGTAAACTCTTCATGATTCATGCAGACGCAGAAAAAAATCCAAATAGTGTGTTGGGAGTGTTATAATATTCTCATTGCATGATAGACAAATTATTCTCACTGTTAATATAATTTAATTTTTAATTTATTCCTATTAGCTTTCTCTTCTGCTTATATTTTATATACAGCTATAGTTATACACACTCCAGCACACACACACACGATATATTCCTTATTGTTATACATGGAGGAGCTCTCTCTCTTTCTGGTAGGTTTGGAAATACATGAAGATGAGGATAATAAACCTTATGTTAACTCAGGCTTGGGAAGAAAACAGCTATTATTTTTTTTAATGTTTATTCATTTACAAATGGAGAATTGCTGTTCTGGCATTCAGGAGCATATGCTGCTCTCATTCTGAATTGCACCCTCTTTTCTAGAATATAAACAGTTTCAAGTGGTTCTTTAATTGAAGAGTGATGCAATTATTTCATACGAAGCTATTGCAGAAAAGTTGAGAAATTAACTTATTGACAAAAATTAACTTTATAACAAATCAGTTAAATTACTAACAATATGCTAGTTAATTTAGGTTTGTTAAATTATCAGTTTTCATTGAAAAAATAATGAAATAATACAGTAGACCAATATGGAAGAGCAAAATAATCATCTTTATAGAAGAAAATATCTCATTGCCAGAAATTTTTAGTTTCTGTTTTTATAAACAGGAGAAAAAATATTTTATGGCATAATTTTTACTTTCTGACAAGTGAGGGAATTGAACCAGATAATTTTTATAGCTTTAAAAATCTGTGACTGATATGAAGTCTCTGGGGCAGGATGAAAATAGGTTCTGGGGAAGAAGTAAAAAACAACAACAACAACAACAACAAAAAACAACTTATACATGGTTATGGGTTCTGAAGCTTAATTGCACCAACCAACCAAAATTGCATTCTTTAAAATTTAATTACTTTTGTTTGGTTTTCTGGAATTTGACATGAGCAGCTTTGACACTGAGTTATGAAAGATGCAGTGGTATAAATATATGGCTGTAATCAGGCAAGATTAGAGACCGGAGATGGTCTGAATATATATAGGGGGTGCTATTGATTGCTTTATGAATATTGTTTATATTTGATCTTCAGTATTTTTATGGGTGACTTGGACTTTGCGAATTCAATAAAAATCCTTTATGTTTTATTGTGCAATTCTACAAAATTTATTTAACTCATCATTAATTATGCCAAGTGCAGAAAACAAAAAAAGAAGCTGACAATTTCTGAATGACTGTCTTGCAGTTAAGATACACAGTATAAGGATCCCTGGGTGGCGCAGCGGTTTGGCGCCTGCCTTTGGCCCAGGGCGCGATCCTGGAGACTCGGGATCGAATCCCACGTCGGGCTCCCGGTGCATGGAGCCTGCTTCTCCCTCTGCCTGTGTCTCTGTCTCTCTCTCTCTCTCTGTGTGACTATCATAAAAAAAAAAAAAAAAGGTACACAGTATATTCTTTAAGCAAAAGTTAAAAGTTAAGTGTGTTAAAAAGTTTTTAAGAAATGTATTATTTAATTTTTCTCATGAAAATTATTTTTGATGATTTTTAAAACTGGATTACACTATTAGTATGTATTTCTATGATCCATTAGCATGATGTTCATATGGAACTTCATACATTCCAATTTATATATGTACATAAACTGCATTAAAATTACTCAGCAAATGTAATTATAAAATTAAATATTACCACCTTTTATTTTATTTTTTTTAAAGATTGTATTTATTCATGAGAGAGAGAGAGAGACAAGCAGAGAGAGAAGCAGGCTCCAAGCAGGAAGCCTGACGTGGGACTCGATCCCAGAACCCCAGGATCACGCCCTGGGTGGAAAGCAGGCACTAAACCGCGGAGCCCCCAGGTGTCCCTATTACCACCTTTTAAATGTAATTTGAAAATTTGATTTTGTCATTCTTAATATTATTCTAGTCACTCTTAAATTAAATATTGTAATTTTTTTACTATCCTTTTTATGAATACCACATAGATTTACATGCAGTACATGAAAACACAGAATACCTATATTAAAACTTCATGTAAGAATATTAGGAAAAAATGGTCTCAACAGCGCTGTAGGGGACAATAGTAAAAAAGAAAATAAAGTAAGAAATTACTGCTGTAGGGAAAACAAAATACACTCATAATTTCTATTAGTTTTTTTCACATTAAATCCTTAAGAAGGAATGAATCTGAAATATAATCATCCACCAAAGTTTTACTTGATGGAGTATCTTAAACAAATAAAGAGGGGCACCTTGATGGCTAAGTTGGTTAAGCGTCCAACTCTTGATTTTGGCACAGGTCACGATCTCAGAATCCTGGAATTGAGCCCTGGCTCAGTCTCTGCGTTCAGTGGAAAGTCTGCTGGGGATTCTCTCTTTTTCCTGATGCCCCTTCCCCTACTTGCTTGCTGTCTTTCTCTTTAAAATGAGTAAATAAAATATTTTTAAAAATAATAAAAATGAAGTTGCATTTGGATTACATACTGAATAGTGAACACACACACAAATTTTGACAAAATAGTTTACATTATAATGATTTCTCTGATAGATTTGCAAGGCTTCCTCCGCCACCCCCCCCCCCCCCCCCCCGCCCCGAGATACTGTTTTAGTCTGTTTGAACTGCTATAACAAGATACCATAGTCTGGGTTAAACAATAAACGTTTATTTCTCATGTTTCTAGAGGCTGAAAAGACAAAAATCAAAGTGCTAGCAGATTCGTTGTCTGCTGAAGCCCACTTTCCAGTTCACAGATGGCCATCTTCTCAGATGTTGGCACATAGTGATCTTCTTTAAAAGGGTATTAATCTGGGATCTTCTTTAAAAGGGTATTAATCTGGGATCTTCTTTAAAAAGGTATTAATCTGATTCATGAGCACTTTACCCTCATGACCTGATCACCTCCCAAAGGCCTCATCTTCTAATACAGTTACACTAGATATGAGGATCTCAGCACATCGATTTGAGGGTTGGGAGGCACAAACATTCAACCTTTAGCAGATACTATGCTTATAATTTGAAACATTACCTGTAGATTGAATGTGATACCTAAGTTATTATATGGGTAGGTCAGAAAGAAATTGTATTTCCTAATTAAATGAGTCTTAACATACCACTATTCCTGGAGATCATGGCTTTCCTAGATAATAAGTGACATTAAAATAGTCCATCATTAGTCATAATTGTTAATATTAATGTAACCTCTAAGAAGAATTCAAGACCAACTTGCCATGGCTGCCTCTTCCCATCTCAATCCTGTCTTCCATATCCCTAAGAAAAAGGAGTAGCCCCTCCCCACACCTTTTTTTAGCTTAAAAAAAAAATTGGTACACTCAATGTACAGGCTTTAAATTACAACCCTGAGATCAAGAGCTGCATGCTCTATCTACTGAAACTTCCAGGCTCCCCTTCTCCCCACCCCACCTTTTCTTTTCTTTCAAGTAATCACTGTGAAAAGGAGTCCCTTTAAAAATCAAGGGAACCTACCTGCACAGTCCTCAGAAGTAAAGGAGAAAACTGCTTTATTTTCAATGTAGAAGAACCACCTCTCCTCTTTCTCTCTCTCTCTGCTAATGATTTTTTCCCTCTTCCTTTTCCTTAATTCCTTTGTGTTCTAAGATGACATTTTAAAAATTCTTTTCTGAAAATAACTTCCTTCCATAACTGGGGAAATACCATAGCCAAAGAACTCTCTCCAGTTAAGAAGTGCAGAAACCCTCATCTTTCCCACACATTTCTTCTCCCTTCCCTTATATTCCCCAAGGGAGACAGAACGTAAAGACTGCTAACTCTGGGAAACGAACTAGGGGTGGTGGAAGGGGAGAAGGGCGGGGGGGTGGGAGTGAATGGGTGACGGGCACTGGGGGTTATTCTGTATGTTAGTAAATTGAACACCAATAAAAAATAAATTAAAAAAAAAAAAAAGAAACCCTCATCTTCTTACCTTCTTCTTTCTGTAAGTGTCCCCTCGGTTTGTTTGGAAATTCAAATGAAAACTAGAGTGAAGTCAGGGTAAATATCAGAAATGACTAATTTTGAAAGCTGATTTGAAGTTTTAGGCCTTAAGGTAGAAGAGCAAAGGAATATTCAAGGCATGTTCCAGCAGAGTTCACTAGGGAGTAGACTACAGAGGAGCTGGCAGCGAGCTTCATCCCTGGGAGTGAAGTATTGCATATGTCTGAGTGCCTTTGTGCCCTTCCTCACCAGCAGAGCGACGGGGTAGCTATAGCCACAGGGTACAGCTGGCTGGCAATCCAGACATTGAAGAAACTGGCCAAATCTTCCCCTCATGGGATCTGTCTGACATCTGCTGTAGCTTGGCAGACAGGTGAGGATCTGTGAAGCCGACCCCCCCAGGAACTGAAAACTTCAAAAGCAGCTGCATCTCTTCAACAGCCAGCTCCTAACATAGGGGCAAGTTCCCGAATTGCTAGATAATATGTATTGTTACATCTTTTTAGGATCTTCTGTTATTCTAGAGCCCGGGAAAACTCATCAGAGACTCTCAAATTATAAATGAGGAATGGCATTATAGTAATTTCATATATACACAAAGAGTGAGTCCTGTATAAAGCCATATCAGGATCGATTTAGACTTAAATAGCAAGAACATATGCATGACTAACGGATCATGCATGATGTTGAGCAAGGGGGATATAATATTAGCAGAGGAATAAAGCTAAGTTGTGTCTTTTCAATATAAGCAAAGTTTGATGGTGAGTTGGACTCGATTTTATTTGGTGGTTCTAGATTCTTCTTTTTCCTTCTAATTTAGCCATGGCTCAAAGCTTTGCATTATAAAGAAAAAAAGTTATTTCAATTGGAACATTCACGTTAAGCATGTGAGTTCACATGCTAACTATATGTCAAGAGATTAAGGTAATGCGTGACCAGTAAAGAAAACAAGGGGATTTTGGGGCAAGGAAGATGCCCAGTGCTATAGATTTCTAAATTTTGAAGGAATTTACATCTTTTTCTAGTACTTTCTAGAGGGACTAGAAGTTTAGCAGATCCTTGTTTCACATAACTGGACCATTCATTAGTGAATTAACTTAAATTTGAGATATTTCCTTATTAGGTACATTTCAATATTTTATTCATTTATTTATTTTTATTTTTCAAGGTACATTTTAAGTTTCGAATTGATTCTTATTTTTTAGTATAACAGATATATTACATCTTATTGGGATATCTTTTATTTTTTTATTTTTGGGGAGGATATCTTTTAGATGGTGCTGTATCACTTGTAATTTTAGAATATCGAAGGGCCAGTGATATTATTGTTCTTACTTAGTATTTAGGCCTTAAGCTAGAGAGGTAAACACAATTCTCATGGCTTATAGACTGAGCTAAGTCATACACCAGGGCAGAAATTTAACCGAGAGTATGTAAACCAGTCTTCACAAAATAATAAATTTTACCCTTTTCAAGTAATATAAAGTGTACCATTTCCTCTTTGGGATGTAATTGTGTGAGAAAAAAAAAAAAAAGAAGAGAGTCTTGCTTTTTGTGCCTTTGGATGTTATCATGGGAGCAAAGGATACTTATTTTTGCCTAAGCCATCTTACAAAAGTGAATGGAGATGTTAGAACACATTGAGGTTGGAAGGGTTGAAATGTGGAGAGCACCAGATACTTGATCATTGAATCAATGAATCAAACTCCAAAGTCTCCAGATCTCATTACCTGAGTAAATAAATGAATTCATTATTTACTCTACTGTTAATTTGGTTTGCATTACTTACAATAAAAATCATCTTGATGTACCTAGAAAAATGTATTTCAGGATAAAAATGCTCTATCACATTAAATAATTTTGAGAAGTCATTTAGGTAGCCAATCAAAACATAAAAACTGTTTTTAGGAAGATAATCACATTAGGGAAGTGGCTTGAGCTCTCTGTACATGTGAATGCTAGGTTGGCCTGATAAGCCTGGAATCAAGATGCTGCCATCCATATATTGTTGCTGTTATGACTTGATCCTGGTTATGCTAGAGAAGGGAGTCACTCCATCCTTTCCTAACCTTGCAACTTAAAAGCTCCACAATGCAAACATTGTGATCCTTCTACAGTTGCTGTCACTCACTGTTAGATGTCTATTAATTGCCATAATAGGAAAGGATGGCCAACAGGTGCTCACACACCTACTGCTCCTATCTCAAGAATGTAATATTCCTGATGGTCTAGAATGTGTGTTTTCTGGCCCTTAAGCTTATTTACACTGCATTTCCTTCCTGTCTCCCTCTCTCCCTCCATTCCTCCTTTCCTTTTCTTCCCTTATTCTCTGATTTATTTACAAAAGACTTTCTTTTTTTTATTTATTTTATTTTATTTTTAAGTCTTTTATTTACAAAAGACTTTCTGTAATTGATAATGATATACAATAGAAAGTGATAGCATAAGAAAAATAAGGATAATATGGAGAAAATAATAAATAATAAAATTGTAAAAGGAAGACAGGGTTAATTCACATACACAAATATGTATAAAGCATATCCTTAATGGTACTTTCATAAATAATTTTGAGAACACTGCAGATAAAATAATTATCTGGATACTAGTTTAATTGACCCGTTGATAAATTTCAATATATGCCAAATACTACCAAAAAGAATCTGCTAGAAAATATCTTTTGTTTTTATTTTGAAAAGATTGATTTTTTAAAAAAAGATTGTATGTGTTAGAACACATTGAGTTTGGAAGGGTTGAAATGGGTCAGTTTTCTATTAGAGTCACTTGATATTTGTGATAAAATGGACTGTTTTTGTTCTTTAGGACACCCATTTTCCATCTTTATTTTATGGTGAGGTAGTGAGTTAGAAAGATATCCAATTTATTTAGAAATTGTTCAATTTACACACACTAGCAATTCTGCATCGTGTGTTTTATGCATTTATGATTAAATTAAATACATATGGCATATGATTGAAGACTTCAGTTGCTAAATAATACAGTCAAGTCAAGGAAGCTTCAATGGCATACAGATAAATGAAAAGAAACATGTAATTAAGTTTAAATGAAAACATTCTAATTTTATGAAATTGTGCTTTTCTATTTTTTAAAGAATTTATTTATTTATTTATTTATTTATTTATTTATTTATTTATGACACACAGAGAGAGGCAGAGACATAGGCAGAGGGAAAAGCAGGCTCCTCACAGGGAGCCTGATGTGGGACTTGATCCCTGGACCCTGGGATCATGACCTGAATTGAAGGCAGATACTCAACCACTGAGCCACCCAGATGCCCCTGCGCTTTTCTTTCTAACGCTACTCAAACACAGTCTCCTCGCTGAGGTCCATTCAATGTCCTGAGTACCGATAACCATTTTACCTATTTAATCTCAATGCACTGTATGTAAGAAGGAAAAAAAGTCTTATTCATCTGTTCATCCATCGTATTGTGCTTAGATTTTTCTATGCATGTTTGCTCGATGGATTAGTGTAATGAATACCTAGCAAATGGACAGATACATGTTATCAGGAATTTTTAAGAACTTTATAATCTGAGAGTCACTAAGCTTCCTGCACAACCACTAATATTAGGAGGAGGATAATAATTCTAATGTGACATATTACAAAGTTGTCTGCAAGAGTCAAAAGATACCATTACTTCAGTTGAAATACAGTTGCACATTATTTTAATACATAATTTTTCGCAGCTTCCAGTAAATGGTGACTCATAGGCAGGTCACGTTTATGCAAAGAATTAAGGGACAGAGTGCCTACACTTTCGTTTGCCAGAAATCTGGCAGAAGAGAGGGAGGAGTTTAAACTCTACTCTTATTAATTAAATAGAGGTAAAGTAGTATTTTTTTTTTCTTGAGGACTTTTATGGAAAGTCAGAAATCTCTAGCCCCAGAAGAAGATCCATGCTAAGATCTATTGAGATTGACCTATACATAGGTGTTTTCCTTTCACTTAGCTCCAATGATCCTTACTGTTATTTGTGCTTATGGATTGTGCTTCTGGTTACCTATAGTTAGAACTACTTTGTCTAAGAATGCAACCTGGCTGATTTAAAGCATAACTTAAAACCTCGTTATAATTTTAATTCCTCATTAAAAAGTGAATTTAAAATTAAATGTACTTGATCATGCTATAATTTATATTCTTCATATAGAAAACTCAATTTTTATAATTCACACTATCTATTTAGATGGATTGTAAACATTAAAACAAATATATTAAATAATATTTTCTAGGGGGGTCTGGGTGGCTCAGTCCATTGAGCATCCCACTTTTAGTTTGGCTCAGGTCATGATCTCAGGGTCTTGAGATCCAGCCCCTCTTTGGGCTCTGTGCTCAGTGTGGAGTCTGCTTGTCCTTTTTCTTCCCCCTGTTTACACATGCTGTCTGTCTCAAATAAATAAATAAATAAATAAATAAATAAATAAATAAATATTTAAACAATATTTCTTTAATTATAGCAAAAATTATTTATATTAACTATTACTCCAAGTGCAATTTAATGTGAATTAGAGGTGTGATTACAGCTGAGAGCGGTCATCTCAAACCTTAGAAAATTTATGTTTACCTTTTGCCTATGGTAACCATCTGAATTTGAGGCATAGAAACAAATGAAGTATAGAACTGGTATCGGTCAGGCCTTAGCAATTAAAACAATGATGACAAACTTCAGAAGCTGACTGGTTAATATTTATGGTTTCTGGCTTAGAATGGTTTATTCTATATCAAATATTCCTTCAGTATCACTTCAGGCCATGGAAATATTACATGTTCCATTTATACTGCTCTATTAAATATTCAGAAATGTAAAAGAAAACATGTGAAAATATTTTATAATTACTAATCAGCTTTATAGTCTTAACTGATCAATCCTTCCATGGTTCTTTAGTGATTAGCATATTTCTTCTCAAAAAATAAAACCTATTAATGAACTTTTTAAATTATTAATGACAAGCACTAAATGATGTTATGAAGTCATTAGACAACTACCATGGGTGACTTGAATGAGAATCTCAGTTCAAACAGAAGAAAATAACTAGTTTATAAATGTTTAGTGGGGATGAACAGGGGTTAATGATGAAGGGAAGAATTTAGGGGAAAGTTGTCATCATCCTACATAGAAAAGGTAAAAAATTATAAATATCCTGACATATAAATTTCTTAATCCTAATACAATGAATGCTGACTTTGCCTTTTGCAATAGATGTTACTGTGACTCAGAGCTTTTTTTTTTTACAGGATATTATAATTTGTCTTCTTGATAATGATCAGAAAAGTTGTTACTAGTATCAGCATAAATATGTTTTGGTAACTTGTCTAGCTTATAACAATTGTGTATCAGAGAGAACTCCATGTCTTGTTGGTGAATTCAGTTCAATTAAATTAGGAATACAATGGGAGTTTTAAAATAATGTCTCAGAAGAAAATAATTACTGCTCCATTTCTTTTTAAAGTCAAAGTTTTAAACAGAGTTGAAAATTTGTAGTTCTGTTATTTAGGAAAAAGATAACCTTGGGATACATAGTAGGAAAGAGGACTTGTAGCCTATTTTTTAAGTTAAAATATTACTTAAATGTTACATTATTTGTGTATCACAAATAACTGCAGTGTATCACATAATGGATTTAATGCAAATGAAGTGGAACTTCAGATACTCATCTTCTAAACAAAATAATTACATTTTAAAATGACTTTAGAACTTTTATATACTATGTAAGATGTGGCAAATATCTGTAATCATTTTTAAAGTGTCAGAGAAATTTTCGACATATTTCCAGTTCTCCTTTAGTAAGCTGAGAAAAAAAGCCCATGCACTGTCAATCAAATTAATGGCCCTAGAGATTGGACAATAAGAGTAGAAATGCCTATTAAAGTCAAATCTGGAAAAAAGTTTTGTCAAGTACCAGACTCTTAAGGGAACCAAAGCAGCTTCAGTACTTAGGGCCACAAATAGGCCAGAAAGTAGAGAATTAAATAGATCTAAGAAAATTGCTTAAGGTAGAGGACACAAAATTTCAATGGTAGAGGAGTTTCTTTTTTACTGAGTGTTGATGAAATTGGATAGTGTGGGCAAATAGAACTGAAGACACAAGCTCAGAGACTTATTCATTCTTGTGAATAAGTTCTTGATATGTAAAATCTTATCATTTTCATAATTCAGTCATGAGGAAAGGAGGAATCTTGGAATGGCCAGAGTTACTGGCAAAACTAACTGGAATGCAAACCTCAGTAATGCAAGATGTTTGAACAGTGTCAGAATTCAGGCAATCATTGATATTTGAGGGTCCAAGCAGATAACAAGTTAGGACACCGAAGGAATCTTGCCAGCAGGAGATACATAAAGTAAGATAGATTGTTGCCTTTTATTTCTTAACTAATATAGTCATAATGGTGGTGTAATAAGGTGCTATAAAAATGAGAGCCTGAGCCCAGTGTCTGGTGACAGCGACTGTTAAGGGTTTGCTGTGGACAGATTGTCTGAAATTTAGGTTAGAGATTCAGTCTTATTATGGACACAAGTACAGTATTTGGATGAATAACAATGACCAAATTTCAGTCCTGAAATCAGATTGTTATAGTGGGGAGGATGAAGGAGTTAAGTAGAAACTGTTTGTAGGCAAGTGTAGAAAATAGAAGAGGCCTTATAGCTTATCCTTAGCATTTTAGATATATGAAAGATTGATGCTAGCCCCCCTTAGCTTGAACTGTTGCTGCTGATACATTTTCCTTCTTGATTTAGGAAGATTCAAGAACAATTCCTTCATTGATTGCATTGATTCTTCATTTCTTCTTGGTCGTTCTTGATGTTCTCTGTTATAACTGTCTCTTTGCTAATCAGATGATCTTATCATTATTATTTTATATAATTATCTTTACTAACTTTTTTATTTTTTTAAAGAATCACTGCCCTTATATACCTTGATATGGTCAAAATCTCATGCAATACCTGGGAAATTATGGGTGCTAAGTAAATGAATAATTATAAATACAAATGTAGAGATATAGTTAAAGGGAAGCTATAGGCAGTAGGTACTGAAATTCCTGAGATGGACAGTCTTTTCCAGATTATGCCAAGAGAGGAAATGAGATTTCATTTGCTACCTTCAGTTAGAGACAATTTCATTGAACTGGAGAACAAATTATGCATACACTAACTGCTCATATGTTCTGATTTCATGAAAACCAACATTTCAACAGCAGACCCCAGGACACTACATTGCTAATTGCCTGTGAGTTCTTTATGCGCCATATCTTTTTAAAAACTAGTTTTGCTTTAAAGTCAATGTAGAAAATGATCACTTTGGGGTTAATGTGCTTAGAGTTTAGACAGCAATCTGGTAGAGTGAGAACCTACTGGCTTTGGTGTTAGAGAACTTTGGAGGGAAGGACATTCTGTTTCATCCATTAACCATTCATTATTTAATGCTAAGCATCATGTATATAATAGTAAAAAAGTACTTATAGTCCTTGATTTCAAGAAGTATGACATTTTATGAGAAATGCAAATAATCAGTAAATGATACAATTAGAGTAATCAACTCTATATTGTCATGAAATCAATGAATAGACTTCTGTGAGTGAAGGAAAAATGAAAAAAGAGCCAGCCATGACCTAAATTGATAGTTTACATCTTCAGGAAGGGAAAAATATGCAAAGCCTGAGTGACCTGATCAGACTGGTTAAGGAAAACTGCTGTGTGAGGGTGTTGAAGAGGTAGGGGGGCAACAGACAGACACAGTATGGAGAGAGGAGAATTAAGGTGCCTAGACCTGCATCTAGATATGGAAAGAAAACCTATTACTAAATATGTAAAGGTGAAAATATTTTACTTTACATCATTTTAAATCTCTGGAAATAAATTTGCTAATTAAGTGAGAGAGTATAGATAAAATTAGAAGGCTTAATGCAAGAGCCTAGGAATTCCAATATTTAGAATTTGAATCAAATGGAGGATATAGGACATAGCTTGGAGAAAAATCAAGGCATAGTGGTATCAAAGAAGAGAAGACAGCATTTTAAGAATGATACCATTTTTAACATTTCATAATAACAATAAAAGTTCAAGAATGAGGGCAAATGAGAAAGACCCAGGATTTTACAGGACATTTTTGGTTTGATTCATAAGAGTAGAATCAAGTGGTAAGAGGGGGAATTGTATTAGAATAACTTGGAGAAATAATAGCATCAGAGAAAATTAAATATAAAGACAATGTTTTCTAACTTTTTATATATTAAGAGAAGAAGAAGGTTTTGGTTGTTGGGAGAGAATTTGAGGTAAAAATGGACTTCTTAAATGTAGGAGAAATTAGGCCCTGGGTATAGGTTGATGGAAAGCAAAGAATGGAGATGTAAATGTTGACAATTGAGGAGAGATGTACAAATGAACTAAACCCCTCAGAAAGGGAGACCATTCAAAAAGGATCTAGAAGAGCCTTTGATAGGAAGAGAGGTACTTCCTCTACTGTAAAAGAAAATCAAAGAGAAGGAGGGTGCAGAAACATGGAAATTGATGTAAGAAGGTATTCTAATTTGATGGTTTCTACTTTTTCAACAAAGTATGATGTAAATGGTCTAGTAAAAGTTCATGAGAAAGATGTGAGATAAATTTTTTTGAGATAAATTTAATGTAATATGAGTTTCAATTTATTTATCAGACATTGAGTAGTAATATTAATTGCCACTCAAAATTCTGGGACTATGAAATGGGACATCATATAAATTGATACAAAGTAATCTATTAGTCACATACACACATATTTCCCAGTCCTCCCCAACCTTCAGATATCATGACCAGGTTTCCATTGAGTTATCCTGAAATCCATAGAACATTTATTTCATTTTCACATCTAGACTTTATTAATGGGGAAATTCTGAAACAGGCTAAATTATTTACCCTTATAATTTACAGTAAACTTCAGATAAGCTAGAAAACCATTGAACATTTTGGCTATCATTTAATCTCTTTATTTCTCTGTTGGATAATGCCAATCACTAAAGTTAACTGAGTAAAATTTATAGTAGATAATGGAAAATAAGGCAGTCTATTTAGATATATTTGGTATCACCAGATTTCATGTAGATTATGCATTTTATAGTGGAACAAAGAAAAGTTCTATATGTTTTTTTTTTCTGAAAGTCTTTAAGTAGTGAAAAAGAAGGCCACACATAGAATAGAAGCCTCCTCATCTCCAATGCAACATGTTTCATCAAAAAACATTGCCTTCTAAGTTTTCAGTTATGTTTTGAGGATTAAATGAGATGTAAATTTTCAAGAAGTTTTCCTTTAGAAACTATTGACATGAAATTAATCTAACATATTACCATAAAACTACTGGTATTATTGCCTGGGTTATTCTGTTGATTTTACCTACTTACTAAACAATTATTTCAGCACATCCTCACCACTTATTAACGATAGAGGAAAATTAGAAAAGAAAGTTGTTTCATTATATTTTATATTACTTTGATGTTTAAAATTAAACTACTGCTATACTGAAAGTTGTTTTAAAGTACATTTTATACCCTGAATGATGCATCTCCTTTAATTATGACAGTTTAGGTATAATTTTCTGGATCTTCTCGAACATATGCAAAAAATAGTCATTTTCTCCTCACATTAAATGAGAGGAAAAGACATCACCTGTTCTTCCAATCAGAGCTCAATTTCTAGATTGTCACAATGAATTTTCAAAAATATTTCAGTCATAAAGATGATCAAAAGTTTGTAAACCAAAGATCAAATTGATTCAGATGTCAGACTGCATAAAAGCTGCTAAAAGTGAGAGTACTAAGATGATATAGGATTGTATTTTTAGAACTGTTGGAATAAGATCCCTGACAGTAGAATCATTAATATTGAACTTTTTAAGTTAAGAAACAACTTTAAATAGTATGCTATAAACTGTATGAGAAACTGGAAGAACAGGTGATTATGCTTGCAGTCATGAATGTTGCACTTCCTTTGCTTAGCATTTGAAATTTTCTGCTAGTATTTTTATGCAAAGAACAGTGTTTGACCTCACAATCAATTGAAAAAGAAAAAAAAATCCATTAACATCAATAGCATCAATAGACAGTACATTTTAATTTTACAGATTCTTTTATTTCTTTACTTACAGTATTCTAATTTTTCCAGATATGTAAGTACATCATTTAGGAATTTGATGTGTGTGTGTGTGTGTGTGTGTGTGTAATCATATGCCTTCACCCATATAGAAATCTGGTGTCTATGAAACATCAGTTCTTGATTTAATTTTACCTATATTCCATTTTTACAGGCTGTTATAATAATTCTATTCAAGTGACACCTACATTTTTTGTGACAAAAAATCATGAACAATAATTTCAACTGGCAAAATGGCATGGAACTTGAGGTATTATATTGACCTTCCTTGAAATAAGATTCTGCATATCTGCAATTCTGTAACCTCAAATCTTCTTAATGAAATCCCAGTTCTATTTCCAATGCAGCATGTTACCTTATTATATAAAATATGAAGCAAATATCTGGAAGAACATAACATACTATCATTGGATTTGTAACATCACCTTTTTTTTTTCTGGGATAGCCATATGCTGCTGAGAGAACATGAGCTTTGGGAGTGTGGAGAAATATATTTGATTAAGGTTTTTCCACTAACAAGCTGTGTGACCCTAACCATGTGAGATACTCAGTGATTCTTAAATGATAAGATGAAAATATTTACAAACTTGAATCTAGAATCCACAAGAGGATTATGATGGTATACATTGTGTTTAATCAAGTATCTATTCCATGACTTAGCATTCTTATATTTTAAAATAAAAACTTAGTTTTACCTTTCTTATATTGAACTGCAAACACAGGAGAGTTAACATAATGAGAACATATAAAATAAAGGATTGATCCATTTTCTTTGGAACTTTAATATATTAGAATCTGTATAATTTTGCCTCACTCAAAACATTTCCTTGGTTTTTGTTTTTTACCTTCTTGGTGGTTGGTATAAGTAATTGCTTTATATGCCCTGCATCTGGCATTCACTCAAACAGAAAATGATCCTTGGAAAAGCACAAAGATTATGACCAAGCAGTCTGGTCCAAATGAGCTGGGAAAGTGCCCAAAATGTTCTTTATTCCCGGGACTGGGTTTTTCTGCCAGTGAATGTCACAGATTAATGTTACAACTGAATAGCCCTGTAGTTTCTGTGGAGCCGTTGAGAAATGTAGGTTCCCCAAGACCTGTGAATCCTTACAACCAGCGTGGTGGATTTTCTAATGGTTAGGAGTTCAGTAAGTTCAAAAACTAAAAAACACTGAGCTGAGGACAATAGCTCTTGTTAAACTCTATGTTACAGAATTTAGAACCTTACAGTGCTTTAAAGTATATTCTGACGTTCTAGACAAGAAAGTAATAGAATTAAAGGCCTGATGGCATGGCTGAAAATTGTGAAGCTAACTTGATCAGATTTTTTGGTCAGTGGGCAGGTATTCCTGTTACCTAATTGTCTAGTCATACCTTTCGCTATGGATGAAAATTCATACCTTTTGCTAATTTCTGGGTATTTATTTTCTCAAGAAAGCTTGTGAGGGTTTATTTAGTACAGGTAGACCCCAAATGAAGGATAACTTACTGAAAAAAATTATTTATATTTGTAGAGGATTGGAGTTCTGAATAAATAATTTTTTGGAACAATAATATATTTAATGTCATCCCAGCATTCCTTGGTGAAATTGTGAAGTATTGTCTCTGATTCATAACTGATATATAGTGCTGCTAATATATATCACTACTAATACTTATAAGCCTAGACGTTATTTTTAAACAATATATCTACAAAAGGACATAATGGGACCATTAGACATATGTTTTGCTGTTTTGCCTTGTCAGAGTCTTTCACAATCATCAAAATTATAAATGAGACATCTTACTATTTTTATTTACTATTGACAGTTCTATAATAAAGAAGACCTCAAACCTAATTTTGGGGAAAAAATTGTTAAGTAACTCAGTTTAAAAGCCATTCCCTTAGTCTTCTGAACAAATGAACAAAGGACTCTGTCTAAGGTCATTTCTAGTAAGTTCTTAACTCAGGGAGGATAATATCATAGAATATTTATCTGATATTTTATGGTATGCTGTTGGTTTTACATGATGTGAAGCCAACTCAAACTGTTTTAAAAGAGACTGTATGAATTCATTAATTTGGGAGACCTGAAAGGTTTTAAGTATCTCTTTGAGGCTTGAAACAGAATGCAAAAAGATTCACCAGAAAGTCTTTCTCAAATCTGTTCCTTCTCTCTTTTTGTCTCTCCCTCTCTTTCTCTCTCTCTCTCTCTCTCTCTCTCTCTCTCTCTCTCTCTCCCTCAGTTATGTAATATTGACCTCATTCTTGACTCTAGGAGGGGCTCTTTGGAAGTTAAGGATTAAATAGTTCTTAGCTTCATAACCTTATACTTCTTAGGGAATTGGAGAGAGCTAATATATTTCATCATGTTCCTAGTAAATAATAGTAAATAAAATGGCATGCCTTCTGTTTGCAAAAAAACTTAAGTTCTTTGTACAACTCAGTAAATCATTATGGCCAGGATGGCCACTCTGGAGCTGGGAGGAGGGAAATCAATTCTGTCTGCACCTTACAGTTTGCAAATTTTGTACTATTAAGAAGGGGAACAAGAAACTGTGTGATGAAAAGCAATCCAGAGACAACCTTGAAACTTCTTTATTTCAATTCAAGATAAACATGCAAAGTGTGCATTTCTAGTTTTTTAGGCAAATATACAATAAGACAATTCAAAATGTTTCACATTTTACTTAGCTTAGCATTTAGTGAAGCAGATAATATGGTACAATTTTGAGCAAAAATGATACAAGCTTATAGTATCAAATTTCATAGTAACACATATGACAATAATAATGTTCAGTCATTATTTGATCAGGATTGACTGAAATGAAAAATGCTCTATCAACTAATTTTGCAGACCTATACACAGGTATCATTGTTCTTTGAAATGTAGAGCTATCTGCAAAATTATTCTTAATATTTGCTTTTCTGGATGTATTTGCTGAAAAATGATTCTCTAAGAAGAGAACTTCTCTAAACAATAGCTATTTTTCAGAAACCTTTAGCAGTGGCAAAGATTTTGAACTTGTATTTTAAAGGTATGCTTGAAAACCTTTGGACAGAGAACCAAATGATTGTACATAATGATATGAATTTCCATACTCTGGATCTATTAGAAATGCCACTTTTTATGTTTTTATTAGTCTGACAAGTGAGAGGATTTGAGGTTTAAGCAGTTGAACTATAAGGATATCTTAAAACTTTAGAGAAAGAAACAGTAAAAATGTGCAGTAACTTAAATATGGAATTAGCAGTTCAGTATTTATTTAAAAAATTGTGCTAACAGTATAATGAAAGACATAATAGTCACAAAAAATTGTGCCAACATATAATAAAAGTCAAAAATATAATTACAAAGCACATATATACCTCATTAACCTACTAATCTTAGTCTTGATATTCACACATATGAGAATCCTCTCAATAGGACTGAAAAATAATTATTATTGCCTTATTTTACAGTTTAGGAAACTGAGAAATGACAAAAAATTAAAGTAACTTACTTAAAAATGTGCCGTGGTCTGAATGTTTGCATACTTCCCGAATTCATATGTGCAATCCTAACCCCCAAAGTGATGATAATAGAGAGGTCGGGCCTTTGGAAATGCTTACGTCACTTGGGTAGAGCCCTTATGAGTGGCTTAATGTCCTTATAAAAGAGGCTTAAGAACGCTTCCTTATCTCTTTCACAAATGTAAGGACACTGAGAAATTGGCAGGCTACAACTCAGAAGAGGGCCTTCACCAGAACCAAACCATGTTGACACCTTGATATTAGACTTTCAGCCTCTAGAGCTGTGAGAAATAAATTTCTGTTGTTGATAAGTTACCCAATTTATGGTATTTGTTATAACATTCTGAACAGATTAAGCTAAAAAATGAGGTTTATAATATGACAGCCCCCAAAGAAGCAGCCTAGCATAATATTGAGGACACAGATTTTTGAGGGGAATTCCCAGGGTTCAAATTCTGGTTCTGGTACTTACTTACTAGGTGTGTGACTTTAGGATATGGTTTCTCAGTTTCCCTCCCATCTGCAAATAAAGATAATAATCATAGATAAGTTACAGAGTTTTTCTGAAGATTAGACAGGTACCTAGAGAAAATCCTTACCCATTTAAAGAGCAACATGAGTATTTCTTTTTATTAGGAACCCAAACTGTTCTCATGTTACCACACTGTGCGCAAAGTTATAGTTTTGATAGGGTTGGTGTAAACCATTGGTATAATTTAATAACCTCTTTAAATCCACTTGCTTATCAAACTAGATTTTGTTGTAATTTCATTTAATTATACAATAATGTGTCAGGTGAACAAAAAGGAGAAAGATGAATGTAGACTATCTTTTTAGAGCATTATTTTTACTTTTAAAAGATGCACTATTTGTAATATAAAATGCACACATTTGAAATGATATAATACAAAGCAACCGATAAAGTTCTAGTGTTTAGTAAGCTGCTTTGGATTCTGACTTACTTTTCTGGGAAATGGATTAATTTTCCTATTATCTTATGGAAAGTCGGATTAAAATTTTGGATAAACACTAATCTATGTCATTTTTGAGACAGAGCAAGATTTACTTTATACTAATTTGTCCTTTGATTTATTTGTTGAGCTTTGATTTGATCTATCATCAGAATTCTGAGTGGTACTAAAATGTCTCTCAAGACACTGAAATTTGTAGCGAAAACTCTGAATGATAATGCAATTTGTAACCATAGAACCTATTATTGTGACACTTTCCTTTGAAGAGTTTATGCTTATCTGTGGTAACATATCATATAGATAACTTGCCTCTTACAAGGAGTTTCTTAGCCGTATACTCCCTATAGTTGGACTCAAAGACAAAATATATATGTAAGAATTAATGGAACTTTTAGTAGGAAGAAAAATTAAAATGATACGTTTAAAGCTATAGAATTTTTGTTCTAAATTTAGAATATAATCTATCTTTTATAAATGTGGAACAAGTAAATAATACATCTTTAAAATTAAAAAAAATAACATGTGTTTTCTGTTTTGGAAAACAGAAACTTGCACATTTTTTCCTATTCTCACAAATATGTAGTGTTTGTTAAATCAGAAAACAAAAAATTAATGTTCACTTTTAGAAACTATATTTCCCTTCAATTTATTTGAAAATGACTTAATTTTTACTATTTACCAATTTTTTTAATTTACCAATTTTTATCAAACACCCCCAAAATAAAATTTAATTTCTAATTTTCTCTTTCTTAAGTCTATATTAATAATTTTGAAGAAGTAGGTAAATAGTAAATGATAGATAAATGTTCTATACTAAAAGACACTCTATAGTCTGTCAGGACCATATGTATAGATTTTTTCCTTTTTTTAATTTTTAAAAATCTTTTATTTTTTTAAGATTTTATTTATTTATTCATGAGAGACAGGCAGAGGCATAGGCAGAGGGAGAAGCAGGCTCCATGCAGGGAGCCCAATGTGGGACTTGATCCTGGGTCTCCAGGATCACACCCTGGGCTGAAGGCAGTGCTAAACCGCTGGGCTACCCAGGGTTCCCCTAGATTTTTTCATAGATAAGAGAGTCACATTTAAGGTTCATCTTACAGATGAATATTAAGATGCAAATAAGTAAAATAAATGATATTAGATGGAATGTGAGGTAGATTCTTTAAACTTTATATTCAGTCATAACAGAATCCATTGTTCCTAGAGTGCCATCTTCTATCCTAAATCCTATGCAGAGCCTGCACTAGGTGCAGAGCCCATGACTAGAGTCAGCTTACCTGACTGAGCCACCCAGGTGCCCCATGATTTTTTATATGGTAAACCTAAAAACATAATTAAAAAATGTTAGAACTAAGAAATGAAGTCAGTAAAGTTACAGAATACAAAAATAATTTGCATTTCTATATGTTAACAACAAGACATCTGAAAAATAAATAGAAAATAATCCCCTTGATAATCAAAATCATCAAAATAACATAAAAAATAACATGAAATCTATGAAGGCCAACGTGCTGAGAGCAAAAAGTTGATGGAAGGATAATTTCTTGGATATGAAATCAGAGACCAAGTACAAAAGATCTAATGTAGTAGGTTTTAACCTTTCTTGTCAATTAGAATCACCTAGGGAGGGATGAATAGATAGGTGGATAGATAGATATAGATAGATAAATGATAGATGATAGATAGATAGATAGATAGATAGATAGATAGATAGATAGATCACTATCTATTTTGATCTGTCTATCCACCCATCCACCCATCTTTCAAAGCCAACTTCTTATTCTACATATTTTTATATAATTGATTTCATCGATGGCACTTGGACATTTTATATTTTGAAATAGTGATTGCTAGCAGTGAAATTGAAGAGAAACATTTAGAATTTATAGCAAAAATAATTTCTGGCAAATTGAAATGTTTTTTGTTTGTTTAAAAAGTCTCCTTCATTTCTCAAGAATAACTTAAGTTTTGGCCTGAATAACTTAAAGGATCAAGTTGCTATTTGTTGAAATGGGAAACATAAAAGCAGATTTGTGGTGAGGATTTGAATGACTTTTTTATATCCAAAAAGTGTACTGTATTTTCTACTGAAACATAATTTTCCTCTCTACAATCACTCTCATTTCTACAAAAGATAATCACAATAAGAATAATTTGTTGACAAAATAAGCCAAGTTTCATTAAACTTGGGATGATTATTTGCATGAGTGCAGCAAGAACAGGGATTGACCATATAGGTTCTTTTTATGTCTGCTTTGCTGGAACTTTTCATAAGAAATTTCACAGTAGGCATTAAAAAAACTCTTGAGGCTAGGAAGCCAAGCCAAGGACTCCCCATCAGAATTTGCCTATAATACCTATAGATTTGGGTAGATCCTTCACTTTTCAACATCGCTAAGATAGTCTCAGTTTCCTGTACCTGCCAGGAAGTGACTTTCTTTATTTGCTAGGCAAGGCTGATGAGGACACTATAAAGAAGGCACCAGGAGGTATTTCTAGGGGGCTTTCTTGTTTCCATAAAGTCAAGCTTAGTTCCTTAAAACTGTCTGGTCATATTTGATTCTGTGCACATCACTCACAAATTTGATATTCCAGTCAAAACCTTGGTATTATAACCAGTGCTTCCAATTGTGTTCTATTACAAAGAGAACGTATCTTTATTGAATTTAATGCAAATAATATATCACCATAGAAATAAGAATATTCAGTGCGAGTTTCCAAATTCTGAAGAGATCAGGTAGGGAGAAAATGTAATTATTTAAATTCTGGTTACAATGGTGTAAGTTACCAAATTGCTGTAAGTTAGAGATAAAAGAAAAAGTTTCCTTATGTCTGGAAATACAAAGCATTACAAAACTTGCAATGCTTTAAACAATAAGAATGTCCTCATGAATTCATTCAGTCCCACATAATTAATTCTTGTTGATCTATTGTTAGCAGTTTTATAAATCAGTCAACGTCTCTGATAGAGTTCTATAGATTTTTACTTTAGTGCCGTCATCTGAAAGTTATCAGAAACCTGAACTTGTCAGAGACGTTTCTGTGCATCTCTTAAGAGGAAACACTTTTGTAGGAGCACCAGAGTAAAACAGAAACTGCCACCATCTGCCAGTCTTGCAGGATCTCATTTGCAGGTTCTTAAACAAGCAGTCTCTCAACAGGTCCCATCACAGGTTGCCAAACTTTTGCAGCCCACCAGCACAGAGTCTTCACATTCCAATTTTCTTTTTCTTACTTGTTGGTTTTGTCAAAGTTCCATGGTTTCCTAATATGCCAGCAGCATGTTTGTTTTTCATTGCTTGTGGCTTATAAAGCCACAGATGTGGTTGGGTAGCCTTGAATAACTATCTTAGGAATCACTGCAATCTCATTCTGAGTAACATTTTTCTTAAACTCAGCAAATGTTAAATAAGAACATAATAAATGTCATAATGATATAGAGATGAGGGTAAGGAAGATGAAATGTATTTTTTTGCTTTAAATATTTACTTGTATTCTATATTTGTGGCCCATAGTATACTTATTAAAATAGACCTATCATCTCTTTTTTGGTCCATCCTTGAAAGATATATTTTTAGAACTTATATTTGAAACATTTATTGTCTCTTTTTCTCTTTGAAGTCACTACTCATTAATCCTCCTCCAATGCAAACTGATTTAATCCAAATCTATATAAAGGGTAGGGGGTAAAGGAGAAAGGCCATCAGAGAGAAAAGAACTACACAAAAATCAGTGTATACTTTGGGAAGATAACACAAAATCTCTGAAAAGATAGAAACGTTAGAAATTAGACAATGATGGTAATCTGTTGCTTACAAATGTATGAGGAGAAATATACAGACAAATCATAGAAAATACTGGATTCACTGAATATAAATAGGTGAATTTTATGATTCATTGAACCCTGTTGAATTTTATTGGACTCTTCTAAGCCTTATTACATGAGCTTGTAAAGTTCTTCTTTCCCCATTGATTTATTTCTAAATAAATAAAAGTTGCTATTTTTCATAGGATGTCATAATTCTTCATCATTAGAGAGTGGCAACAGCAAAATGTCAGAATACGAGTTTACTACCATCTTCCCCTCCAAAAAACACCAATTTTGACAACCACCCATTGACAAAAGGGCCTTTTTGGAAGTCAAGAAGTCCAGCAGAGAAGTTCCAATACGTAGTTAGAGAAAAAAATAATCTGAGGCTGGACACATTTAAGAAGATAGGAACAGGGATCCCTGGGTGGCGCAGCGGTTTGGCGCCTGCCTTTGGCCCAGGGCGTGATCCTGGAGATCCGGGATCGAGTCCCACGTCGGGCTCCCGGTGCGTGGAGTCTGCTCCTCCCTCTGCCTGTGTCTCTGCCTCTCTATCTCTCTCACTGTGTGCCTATCATGAATAAATAAAAAAAAATTATAAAAAAAAAGAGGATAGGAAAAGTTTCACTTTATCCTCATCACCCTTCCTGGATGGCACAGCTTAGTGCCAAGAGACACTCATCCTACCATTTCTCCCATGTGCAAAAAAGGAGAGTGTATATGTGAGCTTCCTACTTCCTCAGCTGTGCTGGATGCTACCCACAAAGCCTACTTCTGTCTGAATACTGAGGTGCTGCAAGATTAGGGGATGGGAGAGGGCTGGAAGAACAGAAGCTAGGGCTCTTGGAGGGCATTTAAGACATGCAAATTCTAAAAGGTTCTCAGACTCCAGAGTAAGAATAGACTTATGGGGTGCCTGGGTTGGCACAATTGGTTAAGTATCTGACTCTTGGTTTCATTTCTGGCCCTGAGATCCGCATCAAGCTCCACGCTCAGCACAGAATCTGCTTGGGAATCTCTCTCTCTCTCTCTCTCTCTCTCTCTCTCTCTCTCTCCCTTTGCTCCTCCTACCCCTCTAAAATAAATAAATCTTAAAAAAAATAATAATAATTCCCACATACCACTGGGGATACCTCACTGGCAGATCCCTCACGTAGTCCTTGGACACCCCCAGTGTTCTGCACATTTCAGCCACATATATCTCCAACTCTCTGTGCATGATCACAGGGCAGTGAGGGCAAGCCTTTGCAGATAGCTAGGGAATGTGTGCAGAGAGCTGCCCCACACTGAAGGAATAGTCAAAGCAATCTTAAGAAAGAAACAATGCTGGATGTTTCACACTTGCTTATTTCAAACTGTATTCCAAGGCTATATTATTAAAATGGCCAACAAGTAAATGAAAAGGTGGTCAACATTCCTAGTTATCAGGAAAATGCAAGTCAAAACCACAAGGGAGTATTGCTTCACACTTGCTATGATGTCTACTATCAAAAACAAAACAACAACAACAACAACAAAAAACAAGAGATAACCAAGGCTGGGGAGGATGTGAGGTTAAAAGAACCCTGTACACTGTTGATAGGAATGTATATTAGGGTGGGTAATAGAATGGAAATTCCTCCAGTAATTAAAAATAGTGCTACCATATGATCTAGATATCCCATGTCTACGTATGTATCCAAAGGAATGGAAATTACTATCTAGAGATATCTGCATTCCTGTGTTCTTTGCAGTGGCTATTGACAGATGAATGGGAAGATTATACATTTAAAGGATATGCAATTGGGTAGCCCAGGCGGCTCAGCGGTTTAGTGCTGCCTTCAGCCCAGGGCGTGATCTTGGAGACCCAGGATCGAGTCCCATGTCAGGCTCCCTGCATGGAGCCTGCTTTTCCCTCTGCCTGTATCTCTGCCTCTCTCCCTCTCCTCTCTGTCTGTGTTTCTCATGAATAAATAAATAAAATATTAAAAAAATAAAATATATACAATTTATCAATTATACTTCAATAAAGCTGAAATAATACATCATTAATTTTGTCATATTTGATCATGAGAAATAATGTCATAGATTCTGTATTTGTTTAAAATTTATGAAATAAGGAGCAGTGCCATGCAATAAAATGAAATTTTTAATTGAAACATAAAACAGCAACAAAAAAGCAATTGCCACTTACTAAATAAAAATCTATTTCAGTGATAATGGTACAAAGAGTGTTACTAATTTCACTTATGAGAAGAGAAAAATCTACTTTGTCTTAAGAATATGACATTCAGCAACCTAACAAATGAGGGACTTTTGGAATGGCAAAACTCATGAAACATATACAAACAAACACTACTTACTATTCAGTCTTTTCATAGTCCTTTTTGATTATTTTCTTGTTAAGTCTGTAAAACTAGCTGATTAGAAATAATTTCCAGGTATCAGTACTAAAGGAAAAAGACAAGGACAGACCAATTTAGAAATAAAGTAGATTCTATTTCCCATATGCTCCATTTCTAAGATGTGACAACTTGTGTAAAAGGGAATTCTTCATTTTTACTGAAAATTGTTTCCTTTCATACAAGTGATTTTAAGGATTACTTATCTTATGTTACATATGAAATATTTGACTAATTATGCCAACTACTTATTTCTTTGTATGTTTTACAAAAATCTGGCTCTTTTCCCATTGTTATCGACATGATTCTAATTCAATTATTACCATTTCTTTCTAATACAACTTCAGTAATATCTAACTGATCTCTCTTTTCTTCTTCCTTTTTTTTCTTGCCTTCCTCACTTCTTCCTTCATTATGAAAACCTCAATAAAGTAAAATGCAGATAAAGGTTAATCCTCTATGTAAGATCATCTTAAAAAAGAGTAAATTCATGAGTCTGATCCCAAATTATGGGCAGGCTAAATCTTGGCTGATACCTTCTTATGGCATGAGAAGGTAAAACATAAAGCTCTATGTCAAAGTAGGGTGAAATGTAACCAGAATACAGTAATTTATGAGATAGCCACTCCTAGTTTCTCCCAGAAATCCATGATATTTCTCCCATCCAGGTGTATGAAAGGATTGTAACTTCACAAGCTGATGTCAAGATCCCCTCTGAGAGCTCATCAATATGAATTGCCTGTAATCACTGATTTCTGATTATTTAGTTCTCTGTTAAACGGAATAAAAATAGTGTATTTTTCTATTAAAAATAGAATAGCATTACCCCAGAAATTTCCAGGTCAAAATGTAATACTCTCTGGTGTTTTAACAAGGACATGATGAGATTTAGCCTAACTATCAAAGTGAATACAGTGAAAACTTCTAGAAACTAAGGGGGAATAGCCATGGTCTAGGAGTAATCTAGGCAGCCTCAAGCTTAAAATCAGAAACTGTGATTCATCTCCTAGAGAATAAAACAAAATGTTAATTTTGACTTTGAAGATTGTTATTCTTTTTTTTTTTTTTTTTTTTTTTTTTTAACATTTACTGTTTTCTGAAGTTGGTTTACACTAGTAGTAGTTCTGGAGCATGGACAATATCCAGGGAATGGAATTCAAAACCTATCACAAGTGCCTATTTTGGCTATCTTGATCTGCTCCAAACGATCAGTTTGGCAGTCAATGAGAGAAATTACAGTGCTGCCATGCTACATTTTGGAAGAAATGTTATCTGAATTTACTATGCATTTAGAAATCCCATCCCAAAGTGATTTTCACCATTTATTTCTCCTGACATATTTGTTTTTTTCTGAGGAGAGGGAGTCACATTATATAGGCATAAACTTAAAATATACTGGTCTGTTAGTAAGAAATGGATGTATTTATGGAGAGAGTATTAAAGTTGTAAAGTTAAAAAAGAAATTTAACTTATTTGAAGTCAGTCTTCCTCTTTAATTATGACCTTATTATAGTGCCCTTATTAATTTGTATTTATCCTTTTTTTAGGCTTTTTTAAGGACATGGCTGCCAGAAAAGTGGTATCCATCTCTAATTATCTTGTGGAGGAAATAACAAGAAATGGGTTTTGGGAGGAAAAAAAACATATATAAAGATCTTTTTAGGTCTTCTAAATTGCTGAAAAGTTAAACAAGAGAGCAGACAATGTTGTTTCATTTGATCCAAAAATACTGTGACAACTTTTCACTCCTTGTGACCCAATTTAGCAACTTCAGTGTTACCAACAGCTTTACATCATTGCTTAAAACCTGCACAATATAAATAAATGGTTACAAGAAAAACAAAAAATAACCTTATATAGCATAACTTTTGCCTGACTCATTCATTTCATAGAATACTATTAAAAATGTTCTTCTTATAAAAATAATTGAGTGAATAATGTTTCTACATAAAAGTACTATTATGATTAATGCATTTATAGAAGTATCTGGAAATTGGACAAGTGGAAGGAATAAATTCATGCTGTGCCATTATATCCTACTGTATTCAAAGATGCTAAAGGAATGGATATAGATGTTATCTAATCATATTCAAGAGAAATAGTTCATTAAAATTTGTTATTTATTCATAGGTAAAGAGTATTTTTAGAGTAAGTTTAAGTTTATAGCAAAATTGAAAAAGACATAATTCCCATATACCACTTGTCCCTGGACATGCTTAGCTTGCCCATTATCAATATCCTCCATTAGAGTGGTATACTTATAGAATTGATGAACCCACATTGAGATACCATAATCACTCAAACTTCATAATTTAGGGACATCTTGGTGGCTCAGTGGTTAAGTGTCTGCCTTCAGCTCAGGGTGTGATCCTGGATTCCTGGGATCAAATCCTTCATTGGGCTCCCTGCATGGAGCCTGCATCTCCTCCCTCTCCCTATGTCTCTGCCTCTCTCTCTCTCTCTGTGTCTCTTGTGGGTAAATAAATAAAATCTTTAAAACATAAACTTCACAATTTACATTGTAGTCATTCTTGGTGGTGTACATTTTATGGGTTTGGATAAATGTATAATGTCATGTATTCATCGTTATAGTATCATACAGTGTAGTTTCACATCCTAAAAGTTCTGTGCTCTCTTTTCAATTTTACCTCACAATCCCCAACTCTTGCTAAGTACTGATCTTTTTAGCATCTCTATAGTTTTGCTTTTTCCAGAATATCAGATAGTTCGAATTTTACAATAAATAACCTTTTCAGATGGCTTCTTTCATTTAGTAATATGCATTTAAGATTCCTCTATGTCTTTTTATTCATTTTATTAATCCATCTACCCACTGAAGGGCATTTTCATTTGCTTTCAAGTTTGACACTTATGAATAAACTACCTATTAACATCCACTTGCAAGTTTTTGTGTAGACATAAGGTATTAACACCTTTAAGTAAATATCAAGGAATGTGATTGCTGGATTATATGGTAAGAATATTTTTTGTACATATGGAAGACTGCCAAGCCATCTTCAAAAGTATCGGTAGCATTTTGCATTTCCAGCGGCAGTAAATGAGAGTTCTCGTTGCTCTGCAGCCACAGCAGCACTCAGTATTGAGCCACCCAGGTGCCCCCAAAGGAAATATTCTTGAACGAAATTAAAAGTGCTATTCTGGTAAACACACAAATAATAAGAAAGCGAAACAGCCTTATTGCTGATATGGAGAAACTTTTAGTAGTCTGGGTAGAAGATCAAACCAGGCACAACATTTCCCTAATGCCAAAACCTAATCAGGAGCAAGGCCCTAACTCTAGTTCTACAAAGGCTGAGGAAGTGAGAAGCTGCAGAAGAGTTGGAAGCTGATAAAGTTGATTTATGAGGTTTAAGGAAACAAGCCATCTCCATAGCATAAAAGTACAAGGTAGGGCAGCAAGTGTTGATGTAGACGCTGCAGCAAATTATCCAAAAGATCTAGCTAATGAAAGTGGCTACACTAAACGACTGATTTTCAGTGTAGATGAAACAGCCTGTTACTAGAAGATGCCATCTAGGACTTTCATAGCTAGAGAGGGGAACTGAGTGCCTGGGGTCAAAGTTTCAAGGACAGGCTGATTCTCTTGTTAGGAGCTAATGCAGTGGGTGACTTGAAGTTGAAGCTAATGCCCACTTAGCATTCCAAAATTCCCAGGGCCCTTAAGAATTAGATAAAATCCACTCTGCCTGTGCCATACAAATGGAAGAACAAACCCTGGATGTTGTAAACACAACATGGTTTACTGAAAAATTTAAGCCCACTGTTGAGAACTACTCAGAAAAAAAAAAAAAGATGCACTTGAAAATAATAATTCTCATCAACAATGCACCTGTTCACTCAAGAGCTTTGATGGAGATGTACGAAATGAACGTTGTTTTCATGCCTACTAACAGAGCATCCATTCTGCAGCTTATGGATAAAGGACTAATTTTATTTTTAAAGTCTCATTATTTAAGAAATACATTTTGTAAAGCTATCGTGGCATGGGGATTACTCCGATAGATTTGGGCAAAGTAAATGGAAAACCTTCTGGAAAGGGCCTAACATCTAGATGTCATTAAGAACATTCATGATTTATAGGAAGAGGTCAACATGTCAATATGAACTGGAGTTTAAAGGAAGTTGATTTCAACCCTCATGGATGATGTTGGGAGATTCAAGATATTAATGAAAGAAGTACCTGAAGATGTGGTGGAAATAGCAAGAGAACTAGAGCTGGAAGTGGAGCCTGAAGATGGGATTCAATGGCTACAATGTCATGATAAAACTTGAGCAGATGTGAAGTTTCTTCTATGGAAGAGGAAAGAAGGTGGCTTCTTCAAATAGAAACTATTCCTAATGAAGATGTTATGAAGATTGGTGAAATGACAACACAGGATTTAGAATAATACATAAACTTAGTTGATAAAACAGTGACAGGGCTTAAGAGGACTAACTTCAATTTGAAAGAAGTTCTATTTTGGGTAAAATGCTATCAAACAGCATCACATGCTACAGAGAAATCATTTATGAATGGAAATGTCAATTGATACAGCAGAATTAATTTTTGTCTTAATTTAAGAAATTGCCACAGCAACCCCAACCTCCAGAGCCACCACCCAGGTCAGTCAGCATCTATCAATGTCAAGGCAAGACCCCACCAGCAAAAAGATTACAACTCACTGAAAGTTCAGGTTACGGTTAGCATTTTTTACCAATAGATTATTTTTAATTGAGGTATGTACATTGTGTTTTTTTGACATAATGCTATTGCACACTTAATAGTCTACAGGATAATGTTAAACATAACTTGTATTTGCATTGAGAAACCAAAGAATTCATTTGACTTGCTTTATTGTGATACTCACTTTACTGCAATGGTCTGGAACTGAACCTGCAATAACTTGGGGGTATGCCTGTTTTTTGTATGCTTTTTTTGCCATTTGTATATTTTCCTTCTGAAGTTTATGTTAAGATCTTTGGCCAATTTTTAAATAATTTTTTTAATTGACGTTGAGCTTTAAGAGTTCTTTGTATATTTTGGATAAAAGTCCTTTATCAGATTTGCCTCTACTAAATGTTTATGTCCAGGCTGTGCTTTGTCTTCTTATTCTTTTGACATTGCCTTTTAGACAGCAGAAATACTTAATTTTAATCAATCCCAACTTACTAATTGTTTCTTTCATAGATCATGCCTCTGGTGTTCTATCAAAAGTCATTATCATACTCAAGATTATCTAGGTTTTCTCCTATGTTATCTTTAAGAGTTTAGAGTGTTGCATTTTATGTTTTAATCTGAAATATTGATCCATTTTGAGTTAATTTTTGTGAAGGGTGTCAGTCTCTGTCTAGACTAGCATTTTTTGCATATGGATGTCTTATTGTTCCAGCACCATTTTTTGAAGAGACTATCTTTGCACCAATGTTACAGTTTTTGCTCCTTTACCAAGATCAGTTTATGTGGGTCTCTTTTTCAGCCCTCCATTCTGCTCCATTGATCTGTTTTTCCATTCTTTCACCAATACCACACTGTCTTGATTACTATAGCTTATATAGTATTTCTTGAAGTTGGGTGACATCATTCCTCTTTGTTCTTCTCTCACTCTCTTTCAAATAAATAATTAAATAAATAAATAAATAAATAAATAAATAAATAAATAAATAAATATTTTTTTAAAAATCTGATTTAAGGGACATCTGGGTGGCTCAGTGGTTGAGCATCTGCCTTTGCCTCAGGGTATGATCCTAGGTCCGGGAATCGAGTCCTGCATTGGTCTTCCTGCATGGAGCCTGCTTCTCCCTCTGCCTGTGTCTCTGCCTCTCTCTCTCTTTCTCTCTCTGTCTCTCATGAATAAATAAATAAAATCTTTTTTAAAAAATCTGATTTAAATATAAAGTATGAACTTCAGGAGAGCATTCTGAACTCTAGACAGAGATTAGGTGTACTAAGCACACAGAAATTGAAGCCTTGAAAAAAGTAGAATTCTCCGGGAGAATACGTAGAATGAAGAGATAAAAGCTAGCACTTTATGATAAAGAATTCCTCAAAGAACACGCCAGTAAGAAGACTAAGAAAGAGTGGTCAGGTTTAAGAAAAAAGTAGGGAGTTTGCTAGTAACAAAGAGATCAGAGTTGGGGAATTATCAACAGTGTCAAATGTGCAAAGATGTGCAATTATTTAGATAATTAGTTTTTAATATATCTACAAATATGTTACTAGTGATCTTCATGAGAATAATGTCATTGTAGAGACATTGGAGATGAAAGTCTTTTTGCAATACAGTGAAATATGGTTGGATAAAGTAGACCCAGTGACTATAGATAAACTAATCGCAGTGTTTGTACACAAAATGGGTGATAGGGATAGGACAGTAACAAAGGAGATGTATCTTCAAGGAACAAAGCTGTTTTTACTAGCTATATAATATTGAGCAATTCTCTTGAAGTTTTTGAGGTTTAAAATTCTTCCTTATTAGCCAAAAACCATAATAAAACCTACACAAGGTTATGAAATATATGTGAATGTGATATTTAATTTTATAAGACACTTTTCAAATGTCACTTCAATGCTACATTAAATAATAGAAAATGATAGAAGTATATTTTATCACATAGGATGTTTTTTAGATATAAGAGTAAATTTGAAAATAACTATATATTTGAATAAAGTATGAGGAGCTATATGATTGTGAATTCCACTCAGCTTGTGATTTTTAAATTTTTCTCTTACTATTTACATCTGGGATTTATACTTTTTATTATTTTAAAAAGTAGATTAGTGCCAAATGGCTACATAATTGTAAATTAAGATGGGGCACCTGGATGGCTCAGTCATTTGAGCGTCTGATTATTGGTTTTGGTTCAGGTCATGTATCTCAGGGTCATGGGAGAGAGCTCCACATTGGGCACTGTGCTCAGTGTGGACTGTGCTTGAGATGCTCTCCTTCCTCCTCTCCTTCCATCTCTCCCCCTGTTCTTTCTCCACCCCCCCAAATAAATAAATAAATAAATAAATAAATAAATCTTTAAAAAATGTAAATTAAGGGCAGTGAAGTTTGAATTATATTAAGTAGCCAAGAGAGGAAAATAATGAAGTAAGTTGATAATATTATAAAGAGCTCTCTAGAGAATGCTTAATATTGCAATTTTATAGCAGAAGCATCATGACCTAAGGGAACACAGACAATGCTACTTTAGATATCAATAATCAACTTTGTAGTGTATTTCTTATGTCTTAAGAGAATAAACTTCGTAATAAATCTATGTAATTGTTCATCAAATAGCTGAGAATAATGGGATAATCTGCATAATTTCTTGATAAGAAAAAAGTCACCAATATGAATTTTGTTTGGCTTTTACCTTAATCACATTTTTTATTTACATTGACTTTCCTGACAATTATTTTTACACCAATGCAGAAGAAGTTTTATAATCTCTTTTGTGAAATCTATATGAGCATATGTATATTGAATATTATGAATATATAGAGTATATACAGTATATGTATATATACACACAAATCCAGAGTCTCTATGAAAGTTGTATTCTTATCCAGTAGCCCAGTGACTGATGCTTCTGCTTCCTCTTCCTATTGTATGATTCTCTGTAATGTTGATGAATTTGTGGTGACTGAAGCAACCAAGTATAACTGAAAACCCAAAGGTAATAGATTTTGTAATATGCCTCAGAAAAATTCAGGAACTTTAATTTAAAAATCTGATTTCTCCTTTTTGTACATTAGCATTTTATCTTGGTAGTATATGCTGGTAGTCATTTTAAATTAATGGGATCTAGTGAAAATGTGCTTCTTTTCTAAAAACCCATTAGAGACCTCCTGATGAATTGATAAATGTTGACATGGTGGTAAAACCACTAACTTTATCTCTCTGTAATGATATTATCTGCTTCAGTTTTACTGATAAATTTGTTGTATATCTATTTTAAAATCACCAGAGGAAATTGCTCATCAAAGGGGACATGTAAGAATTTAGAACAGGTCCTTATATAGACACAATCTCCTACATTAGGAATGCCAGTTGTTTTTGGTGATTGTGTTTTGCATGGTTACTTTGGAAATGCCCTTAGGGATCAGTAAGAGCTATATATCATCGATCTCAGTTACAGGTAGAAAGTCTGACAGCAGTGGCACCAGCCTGTGAAGAGGAATAAAAGCTGAGTATAAGATCATGTTCTTTTCATAGCTGGTGCTTGCAGTGTCAATAAACATCGTGGTGTTAAATTTAAGACTTAAAATAGTTATGGCATATCACATGTACATTGCAGTATTTAGTTCCTTTTATATGATTCTTTTCTCCGTGGCATATGATTTCTCCCCATATTTCCAAAATGGCTTAACACACCAAAATAAATATAAATCTGCATTTGTCTTTTTCCTATTGCACATTAAATGCTTATAATTTTATACTTCTTTTGGAAAGGATAGTTGAATGAACAAGACACCAAAATGGGTGTATAAAAAGCAAGGTATGATATTGCAATAGGAGCTTCTGATAATAGTCAAAATAATCTATTTTGGTTAGAAATAGAATCTTCCCATTAAGTAGTTTTTCTCACTACTTTGCTGGTACATCTAAAATCCATCCCAATATTTATGATATATTAATATCACTGATTATATGTTTTTTTTTAAGTTGAAGGTATTGTTACGAGCTAAAGTTTGCCTCTTTAGGAATTTATACATTGAAGTCCCAGTCCTATGTACCTCAGAATATCACTATATTTGGAGATGGATCTTCAAAGAAGTGATTAAAATAAAATGAGGTCATTCTAATTTAATATGACCAGTGTCCTAGTAAGAAAAAAGCATTTGAACAAAAAATACCCACAGAGTAAAGACAAACAGAGAAGACCACTATCTATAAGCTGTGTCAGATCCTTCCCTCATAGATCTTAGGAAAAACAACCCTACTGACACTTTGATCTTGGACTTCTAGCCTCCAAAACTGCAAGAAAAAAAAAATTCTATTGCTTTAGCTACTCAAATAGTGCTACTTTGTTACAGCAGCCCTAGTAAGCTAATACAAGTATCAACTGCAATGATAGATACTGAATAGACCTTTGCAAAATATGTAATAAAAGAATATTGGGAATATAAGTCAAAACACTGGTCTGAATATGTGAATTCAATTCCCCCTTCTGGAAAAATTAATTAAAATAATTAAAAATGCAAAATATAAAAATATCCTATACCCATTCTAGAAAATAGAAAAGGTCACCATAGATATTCTAGCAATATTAAGAAAATTCTCTGATGCATAATTCAAGAGAGATCAATCTACTGGAAAGGCCAACCAACCCACAATTCTTGACTAATGGAAATGTCTGGATGGATGAGAACTGAAATGAACACTCAGGAGAATGAGACTAAAATCTAAGTAGAAATCACTGGGGTTCAGTGTAAATGCAAATCATGAATCAGTGATGCAGCTAGGATATGGAGATACATTTCTTTTAAATTGCACTTTATTTTAGCAGATTTAATGAAGATAATTTACATATCCTAATATTCGGCTCTTTTTATTTAAATTCTACAAATTTTAGTAAATTTCAAGAGTCAAACAGTCATCATACAATCAAAATTTAGAACATTTAAATTTAGTTTTTTCTCTCCTATCCATGTTTCTTGGTTTGTTTTGTGGAGGGGAGCTAGTGTGGTTGTCAATCACATGTCGTTAACTTTATATATGACACACATGCCACAGTTCACTCATAATACCCCATTCTCCTGGATGGAGTCATTGTCCAACAATGGGCCATTACCAAAATAAGGACTTATTTGAATCCCTTAGAGGGGACTGGTATGTCTATTCTCCACCAAATCTTAGATATCCAAGAAAAAGCTTTGTTAAGAATAAAGTTAATGTAGAGGAAAACTAAGCAGACTGCCTGAAAAGATACAGAATTGCTTGCCTGAAGCAAGTCAATTTCTTAAAATTCTAAGAAATCATATGTGGTTTAGGAAAGAAAAGACATTTTTTTTTCTCTAAAGAGAATATGGGAACCAGTTGCCCTAGGTAAGATAAGATAACCTAATGATTGTATTGTTTTATTTTATTGTGGTCTTTATAATATAGCCCATAAAATAGTAATATTTCTGTTTGATAGATGGACTTAATTATATAGCTCATTTAGTTAAAATTATTCGTTTCTTAAGACTCGTGTACAAGAAACAAGAAAATGCTAACCTGGTTGGCACTTCTACCTTTGGTTTTTATTCTGAGATCCAGGTGTCACTTAACATGATTTCTGTTCTCGGGTCTATGGTATGCAGTAAACATTACTGATTTCTGAATAGCATAAAATCCTCCTTATGAAGAATGAAGAAGTATACTCTGATAAAGGAGAAAAATGGAGATGAAGTGAGGCTTTATTTATGCAATGTAGAAGGTTAAAAACAGACTATCAGGGGCATCTGGGTTGAGTGGGCATCCAACTCTTGGTTTTGGCTCAGGTCGTAGCCTTGGGGGGCATGGGATAGAGCCCTACATCGGGCTTCATGCAGAGCGGGGAGTCTGCTTGAGAGATTCTCTATCTCCCTCTTCCTTCCCCTCTACCTTCCTATTACTTGTGTGCTCTCCCTCTCTAAAGAAAGAAAGAAGAAAGAAAGAAATAAAGAAAGAAAGAAAGAAAGAAAGAAAGAAAGAAAGAAAGAAAGAAAGAAAGAAAGAAAGAAAAGAAGGAAGGAAGGAAGGAAGGAAGGAAGGAAGGAAGGAAGGAAGGAAGGAAGGAAGGAAGGTCTTTAAAAAAATACCAGACATTTTTTGGCTGTTGGCTGTGAGAACGCTCTCTCTATATATAGCTTTTTTACATTCAGTGCATGCTGTAATATGTCCCTTACTTTAAGTCCTCCCAAAATTTCAAAAACATTCAAAATTACTGTGCGTAATATATTGACCTGTGTGAAGTATTGAAATTTTATAGAATGCTTTTTAAGTCAAGGTTTATATGAGTTGACACAGTCAGGTCATAACATCAAGGGCAATAACTGACATGATGATGTTACAGAAAAATCATAAAGAAGAAAGTGCATTAACAAAAATTATTAACTGAACATGATGCTTTTAATTTAAACACATTAAAAATGAAGTTACAAGAGAAATTAAAATAGAGATAGTGTATAGGACAGGCATATAGCTAATGTATTTGCTCTATAAATATTTTATATTCCCCATTGGTAAATATATATGGTAAGATATGTTGAGATATTATTCTCTGTGATTTTTCTCTTCTGTACTTTTTCATATTTTATTTTTCAATAAGATTCAAAGTCATTCAGATTACCCAAGTATAACTAAGATAACTTATAGCTGAAGTTCAAAGAGGAAAACCTGTCTCTTTGGTATTTGACAAATACTATTCTAGTATTTGGCTTCCAAAGCAAACTTTTGCTGCCCCTAAGGGTAAAGATACTTTTAAAGTTTTAAACAAGTGCTGGGTGAGTCAGGTTAGCAATTGGGAGTCAGGCTAGCAATTGGGATGGGAGAAGTCAGGCTAGCAATTGGGATGGGAGAAGATTCTTGAAAACAGTAAACTCTTGAAAGAGGTAGTAGGTAGAACTAATACAATGACAATGGATTGGAAGGAAAACATAAGAATGATCCAGACTACTTCTTTTTTGAGAAAAACTAAATGAGTGGAAGAAAGAGAATAATGTTTTGTGAGCATATACCATTAGATCAGAATAAAGAATAGCTTATGAACAAAATAAAACTATATACCACACATGGATATAAGAATTAAGTGAGATATTATTTATGCATGGAGTAATGCCTATTTCTTGGTAAGTGCTTAAATATGTATTAGTAGACATAATTTTATATATTAATTTATATATTTCTGTTCATTAAATAAAACACATTTTAGAATATTGAAAAGCATATGGGGAAAGCTGCTGCTGGTGATCTTTTTGAACTACTACTAGAGACTTTCATGCTTTGTATTACATACTCTTGTGATGATTATTAACAAACTATGAGTTTTTAATCAGAAAGAAATGTAAATAAAACGCCCACACAATAAAAACACATTTAGTAGGAAACTGAGCAACCAATCTGAGCAGAAAATTCAAAAACAAAGGCCAAACCCAGAGGTTACACACCTACATGTAGGAAAAGTCCGTTGAAGTAGCACAAGAGAACTGAGAACAGTGGCTGGCCTGTGGCAGGTATTCAGTAGTGAACTGTAAATGAAAAATGAATGAAACACAAACCCAAAACTTAGTACAGTTTTGTCTATAAAACTGTCAATAATTCCAATGGCATTATGTGTTCATTTTCATTTGGAAGCTAAATTGCAATATATATTATGCATTTTAATATATTCATATACTTCTTCCAGTAATTTCATTTCTGCTAATCTATTTGGAAGATATATTATTAAAGAAAAATTATACCATTTCACAAACTTTCATTTATTTTTACCATGATTTCTACAATAAAACTGGGCAAACTAAACTATTAAAAGGAATTAAATAGGAGTTTATAAAAATTGCAGTATAAACAAAAAGTCATCAGTAACATCCCAATTGCATTTTTTATTACATTCAACTGCTTCAATGCAATAAGATGAATTAAAAGAAAAAGCTGGCATTATTTTGTTTATCAATTTTTCATAAGCACAGTTATTACCAAAACAGACTGAAGCAGGAACCAGTCATTGCTCTCAGGTCCACATAAGTGGCAGTCCCAGACTGGGTTGGCCTGACCACAGGAAAATGAAAGTCCTGGCGATGCACTGATATTTCAAAATAACTCTGTTATTGGCCTTTGGTACTTAAGCAGACAATCTCAGTGTTGCATGGTCTGGGGATGATGTTTAGTAAAACTGAATCAAAGATAAAACTGTCAAGCAGAGAAGAAGATGTTGGTTTTCAGTAATACATTCTAAAATATTTTTGGAAAAATTAGAGAATTGGAATATTGAGCATTTTTTTCTTCTGTTTCCCTGTTTCTCATAGGTTGCTTTGTTATTTTGATTTTTGTAAAACAGTTATCTGAGGATAAAAAATATAAAGTTCATAAACAGAACTTAGTTTTTAAAAATGCAATTTTTCTGTTGCATAAAAACGGCAAAGCTGATCACAGAGCAAAAAATATTTTTAAAATAAAATTATAGCAGGGGGATATCTGGTTGGCTGATGAAACATGAATTTAAATTTACTTATGAAAGTATATCATTAAGTACATTCAAATATATATATTTATAGGATAATATATTTATATATATTTTATATATACCATTACATATTATTCATGATATATATATACTGAAAGATGCTAATAATCAAATTACTAATAAATAATAACCGTCCAAGCATAAATGCAGCTACTAGTCAAAGTAATTTCCTTCCTTTTTTCTGAGTCTCAAAGTGTATTTTTGAATTTGAAGTTTCATGATTTTTTGGCAATATGCAAAGTAATACATCCATGATTTTTAAAAGATCAGAAAAAAGTCAGCAATTAAAAAAGGTGTTCTGGATGTTTAATCATTGCAAACAATGAAAATTTCCTTTGAAAATTTTGTTTCTTTTGGTTTTGTTATTGCTAGAAAGTTATAATTCCTTATCAGAGTCAAAATCACCTGATATATTATCTTCAGTAGGTTTCTTAACTCTCTGTGGTTTGGGCCCCAAATTTCAAAATTTCATGTTAAATGTACATTGCATTTCTCTTGTTCATCAGGAGAAGAAACTGTATATATGGTAATAGTTGCATAGCACCTAACGCTTAGGTGATTGTCAGAAATAAATGCTATAAAGAACTATTCCTGTGCTTATGTTATCTGAAAGCCTCAGCAAATGCTAGTACTCAGTGTGGCCTATGGGATTAACTGAGCTAACATATGTAAAGCACCATGTATAATGCACAGTACAGGATGAATGAAGGAGTAGTTTTATTATCATTATTATTAAGAAAGATTTAAAAATCAGAACTATATTAATGTGATGCTACATTGTGTTTTAATCTCCATTTAGTGAAAGGGCAGAACAAGTGTAAATAACATTTTCAGACTCATCTTAATGTTTGGGATACTTTTTTATTCTTTACAAGTAATGTAATTATGACCTACCTAATCTCATACACATAATGCCAGAAAAGAGTTTAGGCCCTCCAGCTAGTGTCATTGGTGGCCAAGATTAGTCTTGACATTGTCACAGTCACACCTATTTAAATACGTAAACATAGAAAGTCTCCATATTGAGCAAAACATGGAATTTTAGAACTGGAATAAATAAGAGTTTCCTGCTCTTAGCCCAAGTTTTGCAGTCTGAGGGAATTTAAAGAACTTGCCAAAGTCAAACAGAATTTTTCTAAGATAAGAAGGAGTTTGGTATTTTAGTCAATAATGAAAAAACTTGTAAATTTTAGCCCAAAACTTCTAGAAATATGGTTAATGTTAGAAAAATTTTAGAGATGAGATGGAGCAACTGGAAGAAAGGTCTTTGTTAAAAATATCTGACTTGTGATAGAGAATTCAATGGGAAGATTAAAAAAAAAAAAGGTAGCACTGCAGGTATCTGGTGAACACTTTATGGTCTATTTAATTTAAATACTTAGTTCAATTTGGTATTTGCATAATTGACTTTTACTAAACTATGCTATATTTAATCTCTCTGTAGGCTTTACTAAACATATATTTTTCATTCTATAGAAGTCACTGAATTTACAATTTTCCAAAATATCTAAAACTTAATGAGCTGTAATTATTATGTCACTTACTGAGATGCTTAAAAATGTATTTAAACTTGTGCAGAGGACTAACTTTATTATTTTTCCACTTTCAGTCATATGAGAATTTTAAAAGAGCTAACATTTATTTATTGCTAACTCTGTGCCAGAGAGTAGATTAAGCATATTTGGGCCTTGTATTATTTAGTCACCTACAATCTTATAAGTTTGGTATTAGGTGTTTGTTTATCTGTAAAGTGTTAAGAAAGCAATGCCCCCAGAATCATAGAGCTACCACTGGATGTAGAATTGAGTCTAAGTATTTTTCTGACACCTAACAACTTCATTATACTCCTATTCGTTATAGTATTCATAAATTTATGTGCAATGTCTATATTTTCTGTAATATTGAATATAAATTCAGGACTTAAAATTCTAGTGTACTTACATGATTATATTTTTCTATTCAAAATTTGGAATTATATAAACTGACCAGGGATAAAGACATATGAGCTCAAAAGGACCTAATTTATAAATGTTCAGGTACACATCACAGCCACCATATTGGTTTTGTCCTTTAAGTGGACTAGAATTCAACTATAATGTTGTGGCATAATCAATTTGGTCACGCACAAAGAACTAAATAGTGCACAAGTAGTCCATTGTTTCTAGTATTCTTCTCTTTCACTTTACAGAAGACCAATATGAGTCTAATAACAGAAAATAAAGTCAGAATGGAAATATTTCTTTCTTTTTCTACCTTTCTTTCTTCAACAAAGCATATATATGATATTGGAGCTTTTAGTAACATCATCACTTCTTTCCTTGAGGCATTGTCTTATTTCCCATCTGCACATTTTCATATACAGAATATAGGGAGATCCAATAACAAAATTTAACAAATCACTTTTCTATCATATATGATTATTTGTGTATCATAAATTCTTTATTGTTTAGGGTACAGAAAATAAACATTCTATATGTTCACTTCTTATCTCAAAATAATGTATCTAAAGTTTATATTGCTAAGCTCACATGAAACACCAACATGAGAAAAAAATGTTCCCCAAACAAATGGTTACACATTGAGGTTCTTTTTGATTTCTTAACTAGGAAAGATCTTTTCAAGATATTCCTGAAATTAATCAAGCCAGTCAACATTTGGAGAAAGTGCCAGGTGGGTAAAACTTTTTCTCTGTATTTGTATTGCCCTATTTGGAGACCCGTTTGCAAAAGTTTCTACACCACTAAGAGATAAGCTATAATGTTTCTTTGTTGATATACGTCCAAGTTAATAAATGGTTCTACCCTGCAAGAGTGCAAAGGAGAGAATTTTTGAGTAAGAGTCATTTGAAGATCAGTTTGCCCTACCCTATTGCCTTAGGAAAGTTATGCATTTTGAGCTATCTTTTTGAAGTATTAACTTGCACCTAGTCTCCCTTCTGTTCATAAATTATGTCAATTGGCAGAATTCAACCAAAAGAACTTGCAATTCCCCTGAATCCTAGAGGTTATGGTGAGAAAAAATAAAGCTGTTTAAACTCATTTTCAACTTTACAGGTATAAAGCATTTTCAGATATTACTATCTATTATTGGCTTCTTTCAACACAACTTTTATCCAAAAGCAGGCAATACCCAAAGGTCTACTAAATCACTTCCCGTTAAGTTTAGCAAATGTTTGACATTTTTAAAGATATGCTTTGCTAAACTTGAAGACACGTTTTAATAGCACATTCTAGACCTATGGAGACTATGAGGTATGTGGGATGCTAATGTAAATCGTACTCGGCAGCCTCTTTTTTTTTTTTAGAAATAGAAGTATATGTTTGGGTAAAATATGTGTGCAACAAAGCATATTATTTTTAAAACGCTCCCATGTAAACTAGATATTTGATCAATGTTATGTCGCATGCTTATTACTAGGCAAATTAGCAAAATGTACCCTGTTAATCTGAAAAAAAACAAAAACAAAAAAACTTGATCTTAAATAAGGTAGCCAGTTGTCTCAGAGTGAGAGTAACTTGGCAAAATTCTAGCAAACCATAAATATCTCTTTGCCTTCTAAATTTTCTTTTTTTTTCTTTTTTTCTTTTTTGCCTTCTAAATTTTTGATTGTCTAGGGAGTGAATCTTTATGTTGAATAGTTATAAAGTTTCCAATTAGTGTCCGATAGCAGCTCTATCTTATAAGCAAGCAGTGTGCCATAGAATTCACATCCATGAGTCTTGCTAGGAGTGGAAGTCATTAAGAATGCAGAGACCAGAGACCAAGTAAGACCAAGTAGGTGGAGATGGAATCAGAGGACTTCAAGTTTCATTCACAGATACCATGGTCTAAAGGAAACAGTGGCAAGAAATTTAAAATGGTTAATGCTTTGGCTCATGGCTCAGTGTTTTGAATTTTTTTAATAGGTGTTTTGTTTTATCTTGTTTTTCACTGTGTCTGAGGCAAATGACTTTGTTTCTTGAAAATATTTTGTGTTTTTGTTTGTTTGTTTAAATAATGCAGGTCATTGCCTAACATAATATATAGCAAAGTCTTGGATTTGGTGCTTTGGAAAAACAAAACATCGGTTCCTCCATGACCCCTGAATTGGCAAGCCATGGAAATAATCTAAATCAACATGATCATGAGACATGATGGATTCAAGGAAACAGTAGTCCAGGGATTTAAGAAATGTGGACAATACTCTTTCTGCCTAGTTAAAGTAATCCATGTCCTATATTGATTTTTGTGTGAATTTGTAATTAAGTAAAGTTAGAGTGAGGGGACAGAAGCCCAGCAGCCATAGAAGACATCATGGCCTGCTTGGGCAGGGGAGCAGTTCACAGTCCTGCCCAACTGCGGAGCCTAGTGTTTAGTCTCACCTATTGGGACATGTGACCACATATGCCCAACAGCATCAGGGCATATTCTATGACCCACTCAGGCAAGGAGCCAAGGAAACAGCCTTGCCCAACAGTTGAATATAACCTCTGGCCCCACATAAAACACGAGCCTGAAGAGTGACCCTGAGCAACTGATGGAGCCCATCCAATAAACCCACCCAGAGGCAGTCCTGAGCCTACAGCCCTGTCTAGTTGCTGAAGAGCCTGTGATGTCTCCAGCCAGGGACCCAATCCAATCGTGGAGCATAGCCTATGGCCTCACCTGATCCGGAAGACTGGGCAGCCAGTTAGTCCAAATGTGAAGCACAGTCTCCAGCCACACACAGTGGGGGGTAAAGCAGGGGACCATGTCTAATCATAGAGCCCTGCCAACAACCATGCCCAACAGCATAGCTCAGCTATGGCTGATTCACTTGCAAAGCCCAAATTCACAATTTCAGGACATAGCCTGAGACCACACTTGTTTTCAGAGCAAGGTCTAAGACTCTGCCCTGCTGTAAAGCCTGATCTATGCCCCTACCTGAACACAAAGTCTAGCTAGCAGCACAATCTAGTTGGGAATCACACCCTGAGACTCCACCTAATTGGAAGCAATTGCAGACCACGCCCCACAGGCCTGCCCAGTAGTAGATTCCAACCATTGGTACCATGCTGTAGGGAAATACAGCCTGTGACTCTTTATGACCAGAAGTTATTTCATGGGACACCTCGGTGACTCAGTGGTTGAGTGTCACCTTTGGCCCAGGGTCCTGGGATCAAGTCCCACATCAGACTCTCTGCAAGAAGCCGGCTACTCCCTCTGCCTGTGTCTCTGCTTCTCTCTCTGTGTCTCTCATGAATAAATAAATACAATCTTTATTTTTAAAAACTGTTATTTCAAAGCCCAGGTACTGGCTCCACTTGACTAGAGAACACAGCCAGAAGCCTCTCCCAGCTGTGGAGCCCAGCCTGTGGCACCTCCCAACTTTAGAGCACAAGTATCAGCCTTCCCAACGAGAGATACCATACCAATAGCAAATCTCACCTGCCCACAGACACTACTGGCTGACCTGTCCAGTACCCCAAGATGAGCTGACCAGTGAAAGTCTTTTCCTGCCAAAGTGAACTTATATAAAGTCTGGAAGAGAAGACTACATAACTCGATGCACAGATAGCAACACAAGTATACATGGATTACGGACAATTGGGTTAAAACATGACACCACCAAAGGAAACTTACAAAACTCTAACACTGGAGTCAAAAGAATTAGAGATCCATGAACTGTCAGCCAGAGAATTCAGATTAATCCTCTTAAAGCAGTTCAGTGAATTACAAAATCACATGGACAACTAAACGAACTTAGGAAGAAAACACATATGAGCAAAACAACAAGCTCAACACAAACAGGGAAAAAAAAGCTGGAGATACTACATTTTCTGATTTCAAACTATACTACAAAGCTAGAGTGATCAAAACAGTACTAACATATAAACTGACACAAAGATTAACGAAACTGAACTGAGAATTGAGAAACAAACCCACACATAGATGGGCAGCTAATATCTGACAAGGGAGCCATGAATATTAAATGAGGGAGAGGTAATCTTTTTCATAAATGGCTTTGCAAAACTGCATCATCATATGTGAAAGAATAAAACGACACCTATCTTTAACCACTCACAAAAATTATCTCAAAGCAAATCGAAGTTTAAAGGTAAGACTTGAAACCATAAAACTAAATCAAACATAAGGGAAAATCTCCTTGATGTTGTCACAACAATGATCTTTTTAGATATGACGTCTAAAGCACAAACAACAGAAGCAAAAATAAACAACTAGAACCATATCAAAGAGAATCAATGAAATGAAAAACAACCCATATAATGGTAGAAAATATTTGCAAATCATCTATCTGATAAGGGATTATCATCTAAAATATAGAAGGAACTCATACAACTTAATAGCACTAAACAAATGTTCCAATTTTTAAAATGGTCAGAGGACCTGGATGGACATTTTTCCAAAGACATATACAGGTTGCCAACAGGTACATGACAATGTTCTCAACATCTCTAATCCTCAGGGAGATATAAACTAGAACCACAATGAGATATCACCTCACACCTTTCTACAGTGGCTATTATCAAAAAGCTAATAAATAACAAGTGGTGGTAAGAATGTGGAGAAAAGGAAACCCTTGTGCACTGTTGGTGGGAATGTAAACTTGTGCAGTCACTGTGGAGAACAATGTGGAGGTTCTTCAAAAAATTAAAAATAGAACTATGATATGTTCCAGCAATCCTACTTCTAGGTATATATCCAAAATGAAATCACTCTTTTTAAAGAGATATCTGCACTCCTGTGATGCAGCGTTATTTAGAATAGCTAAGCTATGAAAATAACCTAAGTATCCATCATGGATGGATGGATAAAGAAAATATGGAATGTGCATGTGTGTGTGTGTGTATACACATACATACATATACACCCTTCTAAATGCAAACACACAGTGGGATATAATTCAGCCATAAAAAAAGGAGACCCTGACACTTGTGGCAACATGGATGAAACTAGAGAGCATTAGGCTAAGTGAAGTATGTCATAAAGACAAGTATTTTATTCGATGCTCCTTACATGTGGAATCTTAAAACCTGAACTCATTGAAACAGGGATTTATTGGTGGTTGTCAGGGATACGGAGGTGAGGGAAATGGGTGAAGGTAGTCAAGGAATACAAACTTTCTATTCTATTTTAGATTATTTCTGGGGATCCAATGTACAACATTGTGAGTGTAGTTAAAATATTGTATTCTTAAAAATTGCAGAGTGTAAATCTGAAAAGCTCTCACCACCAAAAAAAAAAAAAAAAAAAAAACATTACCTATGTGAGGTGATGGATGAGTTAACTAACCTCATTGTGGTAATCGTCTTACAAAATATACTTGTATTAAATCATCACATTGTACACCTTAAATATTACGTGTCAAGTATATCTCAATAATCCTGGAAAACAATGAAAAAGATCAGTACAGATGTGACAGAGGAGTTAAATTTATTTGGCAAAAATTAAAGTGACTGCAATTAATGAAGAGTTAAAATATACTTAGAACAATAGAAAAATAGTTTCTGCAAAGAAAAAGAGGATATAAAGAAAATATAAAGGGAAATTTTAGAACTGAAAATTGCAATTATTGATATAAAAACAAATCAATGAGTTCAAGAGCTGCACAGAGGAAATAATCTGTGAATGGTAATATAGAACAATAAAAATTACCCAATCTAAACAATAGGGAAAATAAGCTGAAAAAAAAATATAACATAGCTTCAGGAACCTGTGAAAATGTAACAAAAGATCTAACACTCATGCAACTAGACTCTTAGAGAGGAAAAAGACTTTTCCAACAATGCCCAAGCTATGTAAACATTTTTTACATTTGTCTCCAAGATATACTCTTATTTACTCACCTCCTTGATAATATGATACTATCTCTGTTTCCCAGAGATCACTCTAAATTCCATGTTCCCTTTCTTCCTTTCTTCCTTTCTTTCTTTCTTTCTTTCTTTTCTTTCTTTCTTTCTTTCTTTCTTTCTTTCTTTCTTTCTTTCTTTCTTTCTTTCTTTCTTTCTTTCTTTCTTTCTTTCTTTCTTTCTTTCTTTCTTCTTTCCTTTCTTCCTTCCTTCCTTCCTTCCTTCCTTCCTTCCTTCCTTCCTTCCTTCCTTCCTTCCTTCCTTCCTTCCTCCTTCCTTCCCTCCCTTCCTTCCTTCTTTTCTACCGCCCTTCCTCCTTCCCTTCCTCTTCTCCTCTCTTTCCCCCTCCATCCTCTCCCAACCCTCCTTTTTCCTCTCCTCACCTTACCTCTCCTGGCTTCTGTTCTCTTTTCCCTACAAGTCCCACATCCCTTTACTACTCTTTCTCTTTAGTAACCACTCTAAAGACCTTCCCCAAGAAGTCTTTTATTTGGGGATGCAAGGAGGGACAAAATAAGCAATCATGAAAATTAGTTTAAGAAACTGTACCTAGGGGCACCTGGATGACTCAGTTAAGTGTCCAACTCTTTTTTTTTTTTTAGATTTTATTTATTTATTCATGAGATACACACAGAGAGAGAGAGGCAGAGATATAGGCAGAGGGAGAAGCAGGCTCCATGCAGGGAGCCTGATGTGGGACTTGATCCTGGGACTCCAGGATCATGCCCCGGGCCAAAGGCAGGCACTAAACTGCTGAGCCACCCAGGGAACCCAAGCATCCAACTCTTGATTTTGGCTCAGGTCATGATCTCAGGGCAGTGAGATTGAGCCCCTCATCAAGCTCTGTACTGGGTGTAGAGCTTGCTTAAGATTCTCTCTCTTCTCCTCTCCCTCTGTCCCTCCCTCTCTCCCTTGCACTCTCTCTTAGAAAGAGAAAGAAGAAGAAAGAAAGAAAGAAAGAAAGAAAGAAAGAAAGAAAGAAAGAAAGAAAGAAAGAAAAAAGAAAGAAAGAAAGAAAGAAAGAAAGAAAGAAAGAAAGAAAGAAAGAAAGAAAGAAAGAAAGAAAGAAAGAAAACTGTATTCAAAAGACTTTCAAAACTGTATCAATTACCATCTGGCTTGGCTGAACCAAACATAAAGGCCAAATGATAGCAGTTTATTCTTTGTTCACATAAAAGGAGTCTGGATGTAGGCAGAACAGGGTCAGTGTGGCAGCTCTGAGTTATCAAAACGCCAGGCTTCTCCTTTTGTTTTACTCTCTATCATAGGTTTCTAGCTTTAGGATTACTTGATCCTTTATTCCTCTGATCCCATAGGGGTGTTAGTGATCCAGTCATCTTGTCTGAATCCCAGGCAACTGGAGGAAAGGGTTAAAGGTAAAGGAAAGATGTGCTAGAGGACTGTTTTCATTTTCAGAAGTCTCCTAAAAGCCCCACCCCAAAATTTTCCTTCCCGACTAGCTAGAAGTCACCTTACTATACTTACTACTATACTTAGCAGTCAAGATTAGGATGCAAAGATGTAGTCTTTTAGCTGGGAGTGCAAGAGGGAGATGGAAAGAAGAATACATTCCGATAGGCCATAGCCAGTCTTTGCCGTAGGCAGTTTGAAAAGTGTTTTAGAACACAAAACACATTAAGGAGGGCACACAATGAATTGATCACTGGGCGTTATACTATATGTTGGCAAATTAAATTTAAATAATTTTTTTTAAAAAAAGAACACAAAACACTGAATAAAAATTGAATTGTGTCCCAAGAGCATATTTAAGTACATATTATTATGTTTATTTAAAGGGATTAGATTTGAGGCATCAATATTAAATCATGCCTAATATAGATATAGATGGTTCATATAGAAATACTTAACAATATGTGAATATAAATGGTTAATATGCATACATATATCTTTTTTTTCATCTGAGAGGGGTTAAAAGCAATGATACTCTAGTAGAAATGACCATACCGAGTGCTTTGTGATTTCCAGTTATATTTCTACCTTTGACTCTGATGGTCAACAATTATCTGACCTTGTGAATATAGATTACACAAGATTATTGGATAATTTTAATATTAAATATTAATTGCCATGCAATAAAAGTGTTACAGTGAAGTGACTGTGGTATCAAAACAAAGTTGGCTTCAATGATTTTAGTGGAAGCATAATAAAGTTATCATAGGGCAATGAACCGTCTGTCAGATATAACTCACAAGTCATTAGTTGGTCTGGGTGCCCTCTTTTTAGGACAGAGTTGACAACACTGATAAATTATAATTTATTTGCCTCCCACACTTCTTTTTTTCCCTCAGATTTTGACTGTTCTCCTCAGAAAACAATATTACTTCAGAAGGTAAGCATAAAAAATAGTAATTATATTTTATATAGATAAATCATAATCATTTTATTTTATGATTTTATCCTGGAAAATATTTAGAAGTAAATTTTCATCATAAATCCACAGAAACCTATTTTATTTATTTATTTTATTCCAGTATAACATACAGTGTTAACTTAGTGTCAGATGTACAATATAGTGATTTCAACAATTCTATACATTGCTCTGTGCTCCTCAGGTAAATCTATTCTTATTCCCCTTCACCTTGTTCACTCATCTCCCCTACCCATTTCCCCTCTGGTAACCCTCTCTTCTCAGATTATAACTAAGAGCCTGTTTTTTTATTTGTCTCTTTTTTTCCCTGTTTCATTTCTTAAATTCCTTTTATGAGTAAAATCATATGGTATTTGTCTTTCTCTGACTGACACAGATGCTTAATTTAATGTAATCATTTGCGACAAATGGAGAAAGCCACGTGCAACAGAAAAGATAGGGCTGATTTGAGCTTAGATATAATGTTACCCTTTAAAATTGTTATAAATTGGGGATCCCTGGGTGGTGCAGCGGTTTAGCGCCTGCCTTTGGCCCAGGGCGCGATCCTGGAGACCCGGGATCGAATCCCATGTTGGGCTCCTGGTGCATGGAGCCTGCTTCTCGCTCTGCCTATGTGTCTCTGCCTCTCTCTCTCTCTCTCTCTCTGTGACTATCATAAATAAATAAAAATTAAAAAATAAAATAAAATTGTTATAAAATATTATGCAATTAGTAATTACATGCTATCTAAAATATAGAATATTAATTGGATGAATGTTATGTAACTGATAAAAGATTTGTGTACCTGTTTACATCATGTTTATCATAATCACCAACAATATACCAGAAGAAACAATTTTAACAATTAACTTTAGGTAGTTGAAATTTTGTGGCTTGTGTTACTTCGATTTTCTATATAACTTGTCAATACTTTCAATTTAATTATTTAATGAAAAATTTCAGTAACTATAGGGCTTTATTTTATATTAGGTTTTATATTTGTCATTAAAAAAAAACTAAATTCTAACAACTCATATATATGTTATATGTTTCTTAACCTAAAGACAAATTTAATTCTTGTATATGGATTTCCACTGTATGTTAACTAAATTAGGTGAACTTATTCTATGAAAAATGAGTTTATAAATTAAAAGAAAGAATTGGCAATTTATTTTGATTAGAATTTTGCTCTTTAGATTCTTATAATATTTAAAGTCATCAAAATATGTGAATTCATACAAACAAGTCAACCAAATAAAATATTTTAACATTTACTTCTTTGGTAGGATTTGATGGTATAGGAATCAGACCTTATTTTTTTTTTAAACTTGCATTACAAATGATGAAAAGTATAATGGTATGTTCTAACACTACTGCGGTGGTTAAAGAGAAAAGAAAAGGTAGTTAATGATACAGTTTCAACATTTTTTGTTCTAAAAGCTCTATTCAAACCCCTGTGGGGAACAACAAAGCATGGTGTATACACTGGCATTTGAGAATATTTTCTGTATCCGTATAGCTGGTGTTTGCAGAAAATGGCATTGTTCAAAAAAATTATCTTCAGTATAAAATATTGTAAATAGTAATTTTATGCTGTTGCCAAAGCGTCAAAAACTGTTGATACAATTAGTTATCACATTCAATTACTTCAGTCCATTATTTATGAAAGCAACCTACTGTATACACACATACTATTTCATAAATAATCTTAGTGACAATTACTTAACCAAACAACCCCACAGTTACACAATAAGGTAATTTGCTAATATATATATATATATATATATATATATATATATATATAGAGAGAGAGAGAGAGAGAGAAGTAAAGAGAAAAGAGTAGAAAACAATGATGAGATCATTATTCAAAATAATGGAGTGACAGAAGCTTTGGCAGAAAATAGTATTACCAATGCAATTATGGTTTTCAACATTTTAATGGTGTATAGATTTTTAAATTTAGTTAGAATCTATTAATAGCCCCATTAGATTAGTTAAAATTTATGAAATATTGAGGATATGAAAATGTATTTCTTGCATTAGTGTATATTTTCTATCATAATTGCCATAAATGCTAATTCTATACTCAGGATGATTTTAAAAATTCCTAGAAAAAACAAGACTAGAACTAGAGTGAAGAAGGTACAACGCTAATTACCAACTGAGAAAATAATAACTCTAAAAATGAAGTAATGATAGCGACCTAAAGAAGAGAAATTAAGAAAAGAGAAGGAAGTCCACACAGATTTGGTAGATTTCCAATAGGCTACCTGTTATGCATCTCCACTCAAGGGTAGTCAATGTATCCATTCCTCAAATCCAGCCTTGTCATTAATAGAATGAAATAGAAGTGCCAGTGCTTGAGTTATAAGCCCAGAGTGAAAGTGGCCTTACAGCTTCTATTCTTGTTCTCCTGGAACACAGCAACCATGTGATCAAGCAAGGAAGCCTGTGAAATGCAAAGAAATTATGAAGGGCTGATGTAGTCTCTCCCTGTTGAGTCCATCACAAACCTGCCAATCAGCTGACTGCCAAAGCATGAGGGGGCCCAGCTGAGCAAACAGGTGAACGAACTATTCACTTGGGTCCAACACAAACTGCCATACTACAACATTGGGATTAAGTAAATGCTGTTTCTTTAAAGCCACTACATTTTGAGATTTTTTTTATTTTTGTTGTGCAGCAAATACTGACAAAAAAATAGGTGTCATAATTAGGATGCTACCATAAGAAAAACCTAAAATATGTGGAATTGGCTTTGGGGCTGAGCTATTATTGGCAGATGCTAGAAAAGCAGCACAAAAACTATTAGAAAAATAGTGAACAATCATTTAGTGGAGCCTAAAACTGTGGTGAGAAAATTGCTATAGCAGGTAGAAAAAAACCTGTTGACCCTGATATTTTTAATTGATGTTGGCAAATAATAAACAATTTGTGTTCACTGCATTTGAACACAAATGGTCTAGGTCTATAAAATGGTGCAGCAAGAAGCTCCAGATTCTTGCTTTTCCACAGTAACACTGAAAAATAACATTGAAAAACAGACAGAAACTGTCAGAACCAACTTTGTCAGAATCACAGAAACAGTCACAGGCTTACAGCAATGAAGTGGACACCGAATCAATAAAAAGCAATCTGAAAATGGTAGGGAAGTTTTTTGGTATTTTTGTTTATCCTTTCCCCCCTCTGTCCCTGGCTCCCAGTGGTCTTGAAGATCACACTCCACATTCCCAGTGTGGAACCCTGGAACCTGGTTTTAGAGGGATTAAGGACAGATATTATTTGCAAATTTTTGTGTTCTTCTATTCTAAACTTTCTGGGGGCTACCCAAAGGATTGATACAAGGTGCTCATCTCTGATATGCCTAACTCAGAACTAGTTCTTCACAGAGAAGAATTGGGGTGCTGCCTGAAAATATGATAGGTAAACAAAATCTTAGAGCTCTCTGAAGCAAAAGAATACATTTAAGATATACATACAGAAGTTTACCTAAAGCCTGAGAGAAAAATCTATCTGGGGAAGTAGTTTCTTTGGGAAATTAGGATATTTAAAGATGCCTCTTATACTACAGAATTTAAAATGCCATGTGCATGCCCAGGAAAGGACACATGCTAAGAAAGACCTGAGAAGGTTATTTGTGACCTGGGAAGACCCTACAAGGAATGCTAAATGTAGTGCTCCTGAGAAACAATGGCATTAGGGTGAGGAATTAAATTTTCATTAGCATGAAAGGCTAAATTTATAGAAAAAAATTCTAGTAAAGTGTATTTTAAAATTCTGAATTATAAAAATGTAAGAGCATATCTTACATCTAGTAATGTGTATCTTTCAAATGAAAAAATGTGGAATATGTCTGGGGCCCCAAAACAAGGAGAAAGAGAAAATCTGAAAATGTATGAGAGAGCTAAGGAACTCCTACTTCTCAAGATGGGTCTTACTAGATCTTTGTACCCTAACATATGGCCTATAAATACCCGATATAAAAGATAAGAGTTAAAGGCTGTGAATAAAGCAAATAGTGGGAGATTAGATGAAAGACACCACAAAGGAAGACCCCTCAAAATGTAGAGGGAGCCTTAGAACAATCTCAAATGATTACTGGGGGCCTGGGAATTTCATGGAGGCTGGACTGATTGGGACCTCCTGGCTGAACAAATTTACCACATTCAGCTATGAAAAATCAGACCGGAAACAATGAAAAGTGAAAAACTTATCACTGATGGAAGACAGTGATGTGATGATACTTGGAGTCTCAAACCCGTACATCTTTGAAGTAAACAAAAAATAATGAATATCTCATAGTGTCCCTATACAAAGTTCTGTGGAACATGAGTTCCAAAACAAAATTTATAAAACACAAAAGGGAATCAGCTTTTATGAGCAAAATTCAGCAGAAAAAAAAAAGACTGAAGAGGAGTTTCACAAAGGCTTCATGTATTGGAATTACCAGCTGTAACAAAAAAGCATAATTAAAGGAACAAATTAAAAGAACAAAAGAAATTAAGGGACCAAAATTAAAGGAACAAAAGGAGCACAATTAAAAGAACAAAAGGAGCAAAAAAATATATCAAACACTAACAGGTATATTATTTGAATATATTTAATAAATAAAACCGAAAATCTCAAGTCAAAAACTAAATAATGCTCCAAATAGGAAAAGATAAAGAGTAAAAACTGTATACAAAATAAATATACTAAACACACATGAAGAGAGATTAAGCAAACTAAAATTCAAAGTTAAGTAAAAATAAGCAGATTAAAAAGAGATGGGAAACATGAAAACTGCTGAAATATCCAAAAATGAAGTTCTAGTTGCAGAACCAGAATGAAAGAATGAGGAAGAGGATAATGGGTAGGCAAGGGGAAATGTAGAAGTGACATACATAAAAATACTGCAAGATTGATGAACAACACAAATCATCTTAATTAGAAAATACAATACAGGAAAGAGATACGAGTTGGGGGAGAAATGCATCTGAAACCTTGGACAAAGTTGCAGATAAACAAAGAGAAAGAGGAGGACACCAGAGCATCAAAGAAAACAATGTAGATGACCGCACATGGGATAATAATTAGACTGGCAAAGGACTTCTCAAAAGAAAATAGAACCCAGAAGACTTTGAAATAATATGTTCAAAATGGTGGGGAAAAAGTCAATATAAAACTGTATACGCAGTGAAACTATTTTTTGTTTTTGAAGAATAACACTGATTAATGATGTTTTCAAATAAGCACATATTGAGAGTAAACTTGCAATGACAGAAAAATATTCATTTCAGGAAGAATGGAAAAAATGCAGAAAGGAAGGTCAGAGAAGCTGAAGAAACATTAACTGCCTAAAACAAAAAATAAGTGCTTGCAATTTATTGCATAAAATAATTAATAGAAAATAAGAACACATGAGTTGAAAGAGAATGACTGGTGTTAGAGTTTGAGAAGTAAACTCGTACTTCGTTAAATACGTACATTGTTATTTCCATTGTAAAATGAAAGAATAGAAATGAGATTCATCGGTCAAGACCCCCTTTTATCGACTGTACAGTGGCATTCTATAAGGCTAATCTCCCCACTGAGAAACATACAGCTGTTGGATAGAATCATGAAACAACAAACAGAATTTTAGAGTCATTGCAGCCTAAAAAGCCACACAGGATTTGAGTGACCAGATTCTAAAGAAAAAGCAGCACACTGAGGTAATGCCAGTATTTACCTTAACCTTCTCACTTGGAGATGGTGCCAAGTTTTGGCACACGAATAAACCTGAACTTCTTACTGGTACTGGTGCTTCTCTTGTCAGACATTGTTTATGGCTTTTGAGCATGATGTCACTCTGGACCTTTCTTCGACCATAATTATCTATGGAGCTTTAGTATTTTAATTATTATATACATTCCAATATGTTCCCTTTTGTGTGACCTTTAATCCCATAAATGCCTACTACCACAGAATTTCCAGCACTTTGCCCTTCCTTAGTGCGGGGACTCATGTTTTCTCTATGTTTCATGGAACCATCATAGAAGCAAGTGTGGATTATCCTCTCATTTACCTCACTTTCAAGTGAAAAAGGAATGCTTGTTTTTGTCAGGGAGTGATAGCCTTATTTGGCAGATTCAGAATTCAAGAATTTGGGGATGTGAACTTAGATATCTCCATCCATATGTCAGAGTCCTGTTCTTTCCGAACCAAAGCTCTGACTTTGGTGCAGTATATCTGTTTTGATTAGGATTTAAACTTTTTGGAGCTCAGCTTTCGATGAATAACTATTTGCTCTGACCCTCAGTTTTCTCTGCCTTACTCCTGAAGACAGGCTCCTTGTGTGCTGTCAGTGAGACAATTTGGCTTTCACAGCAGGCACTCAATTGCCAGTTAATCTCTCTCAGATTTGCATTATCTTTCCCTAGTGTGTGAATCTAGTTTAGCAGTAGCCTTCTACATCCATTGTCTGTGTTTATTTTTTCCCTTACTGTATGACAATATTACTGCAAGGTTAGAATGTAGTTTAAAATGGCAACTATGCATTCTATTACAGTTTGTGTGAGTCAGGAACTCAGGTATGGCAGCTGAATCTTCCACTTAAAATATTCTGAGGTTGCAGTCAAATATAGGCTGGGCTGCAGTCTCATCTGAAGGTTTGATTAGGGTAGGAGCTATTTTCCTGTTTGCATGGTTGTTAGCAGCTTTCATGTCCTTATAGATGTAGTACTGAGAGCTTCGTTTCAGATATTTGTACTGTCTCATGGCTAGAAGGTGCCCTCAGGTCCTAGAGATCATCAGCAGGCTCTGCCATATGAAGTGCTTCAGTATACCACTTCCTTCTTCATGGCAAAAAGAGAGAGAGAGAGAGAGAGAGAGAGAGAGAGAAAGCACCAGCCAGATGGGAGCTATAATCTTATGTAACATAGTCATTTTGTTATGTACATGTTGTCATGTATATATTATCACCTTTGCCATGTTCTATACTGATTAGAAGCAAGTGACAGGTCCTACTTACACTCAGGGGGAGGAGATAACACAAAAGCATGAATAATAGGATGCAAAAATAAATGATGGCACTCTACGAGTCTGTCCACCACAGGAGGGAAACTCTCTAATTCATAATTTCCAAATACCTTATACATTGTACCAACTTGTACATTGCCTTCCACCAGTATACCAAAATGTTCCAATTTATCATATTTAAAGTTTTATTGCTACCTTCTCTTAGTGTTTGTCCATGTCATCAACACCAGTGATGGGGTCTTGTTGCTAGTCAAAGATTGGGTGATTCCATTCCAAAGCACCATCTTATTGCCTGTGTTCTTGGACAACTCCTGGCACCACCTGGTAGCTTTTCTGGGAAACTGATACAGAAATTAAAGTAAAGGATGTTTTTTAATGTGAGACCTCAGGACTAACACACACGGAAGAAAGGAGAAAGAAACCAGATTGGGCAGAGGAAGAGGTAAAGTTGGGCTGCAGTCCATGCAGGCTTTGCTCACTGCACATCACAGCTGAAGCTAAAATAGCCCATCAGAGATTTTCCATCTTCCACTAGAAAGACTACTGTCGCAGACTAACCTTATCCAATTATTGCATGCAAGTGTACCCGGGACGGTATGAGTTATGGCAACACAACTTCTTGAAGCTGACTTATTCCCTATAAAGTCTGAAAGCTGAAGCTGTTTTCTAAAAGCACTGCCAGCAGCAGGAGAAACAGTTTCTTACTTGAGGGAAATCTTGAGTGGTTGGTTCATTTTTTAGTCTAAAACCACTTCCCACTTCCCCTTTAGAACAAAGAAACTCATTCTACCATCTACTGGATGTACTGACTTCTGACAGCTCTACAGCTGAGTCTCTTCCCCAGGGAATTTCTCTAGTCTGAAGGAACTGGCCTTGCCCAAGTGTATGCCTGGGAGCAGCCTTGCCAAATATCCCATTAATGTTGGGTGAGGGCAGGAAAGGATGGTCCAATGTCTCAACTGAGGCAACTCTGAAGATCCTTCTAGTTCCAGATTTTTCTGTGGGATTGTGTGAGGCCTCTGATGCCTCACAGAGTCCAACTGGTCTCTCTGTCCATTCTCTCATAGATATTATTCCCAAGAGAACATTACCAGACAGACAAACAACCCTACATACATATCTCAGTGTCTGTTCCAGGGAACCTGACCTAAAACACTTGGCTTCTGATAACTTCCCAATTTTCTGTGATTTTTCAGAGATTATAAGCAGTGGTTTTGATACTACCAGTGATTTTAATACTCAGAACTTTTTCATTTTTCACAGCATCAACATTTTCTGGCATTCCTTCCTTCTGACTGGCAGTCTGATCCCTCTTTTTCTCTCCTCATGATTCTTCCTTACTTGACTAATTGCCAATTTTGACATATCCCTGGATTCCATCCTCAACTCTCTTTTTTTCTTCGATCCCTCTCTCTCTCTCTTTATGTATACTTTTCAGTTCCTGTGCATCCTAACATCCTCTCTGCATCCACACCCCTATATCCAACTGTTTATTGACAATCCTACTTAGATGTCTAATAGACATATTAAACTCAGCATACTCAAAACATAACATATGGCCTCCTCAACACTGTTGTGCTTCAATAAAACTGTTTAATTGACAATATTCTCCATCTCAGTAAATGGTATCACTATGTCTCCAGTCTCTCACACCCAAATCAATGATGTTATCATGACTCTTCTTCTTTCCTTCATTCTCTACATAAAATATATCAGGAAGTATTGTAAGCCCTATCTGTGAAATGTGACCTAATTGTATCGATTCTTACAATAATCATCATCATCTTTATTCTGGAAGTCTGGCTAAAGATTCTAATTGTGCTTCATCTATTCATTCATTCCACTGAGAATCTCTTTGATATAACTGAGATAATTTGATATTTTTTAAATGATAAATGGTATCTTTCACTCTCATGCCGACCTTTCAATTCTCCATCACCTTTGAATAAAATTCACATTTCTTATCACAGTTTACATGGTCTAAATTATCTATACAATTTGCCTCACCAACCTCATCTCCCTTCCTTCCAGGCTAACTGTGTTTCAGCATCTCTGGCCTTTTTCATATTCCATAAAAATGCAAGTTCATATTCAACTTGGAGCCTGTGCAAAGACTGATAACAGAATCTCGGTGTCCATCCTTCCCTTCCTCCTTTCTGTAACATAACCACCTGAATTGTGGCTGTAACGGGCTTGGCAGCTGCAGACTATATTCTCCATCTCTTTATTGAATTGTGACCAAATTCAGGCCAATGTAATGTGAACAGAGGTAATATATATCACTTTCATGTCATCCTCATAAAGATTGCTGTCCTGTGCTCTTATTCTTTATACTTGCCATGAAACGGTGAAGGCTGGAGCAATCTTGGGAGCTGGAGGATGACAGAACCACCCAGGAAGGCCTGAACCACAAATCTAGAAGTTTTTTTTTTACAAGAATAACAAACTTCTATCTTCTTTAAGTCACTGTAGGAGGAGTTTGTTTGCCTAGAATGCTGTTTCCCTGAAGTCGCACAACTCTACACTTTTTATCACTTATATCTGTGATGGAATATCCTCTTAAGTGAGGCCTCTGTTCCTCCACTGTTCTCAGAAGCTCTTTGTCCATTTACACTAATTGAAATGACCTGGTTGTTCTGTTTGATTTTTGTTTTGCAAAGGCAAAGAGAGAAAGAAATATCATCTGCCTTATTTACCCCTGTTAACCTAGCAGCCACAGATCCAGAGTGCATGCTCGTTAATTTTTTTTAATGTGGTTAGACAGTTAACTGTCTTTTACTGATTTTCCTAACAAAGTATTAATTCCTAATAAGGTATGTAGTAATTCAAGCAGTGAGTTATGTTATTCTTTGCTTAATAGCCAAGCACTGATACAGGATTTCTGGATAATTATCTGAAGTAGGATTATACTTTGTTCGTCACATATATTCCTAGAAATCTTTAAATATAGGAGAGTTAATAAAGTATTTGGAAAACAGTCAAAAATACATTTTGTGTAATTTATTATTTTTAAAAAATGGCCAACATATTTTTATAGTGTATGTTGCAATTATTTACTTGTATACATTTTAAAATGTACTCAATCTTCTGCATAGAGATGGAAAAATATTGCTGGGAATAATTTCGCTGTGAGGAAATGTCCTAACTTCAATGCAGGGCCTATTTTTTTTCTGGATCTTTATAAGGAAGTTCTTTATTCTGTCAGAGGAAGCAGAATAAAATGTTCTCCTATTTACCATCATACACAAAAAATAATCTGCCTACCAGAGAACATTGATAATGGCAAGTGGAATATAGCCAGAAAACCAAACATGAATGCCAGTGTTCAGATAGAGAAATGAATGAAAAGCTACAGCACTCCAGGGTCATTTCTATTCTCTAATAAATTGTTCAGTACATATTTTTCCCAAGGATAATGGCAAAAAAGAAATCCTCCTTTAGAAATCGATGTTACCGGAATGATGCCTTGAGCAAGGACATGAGCAATGACAAATTCTCCGACCATAGATTTGTAAAAATAATTCTGGAAAATGAATCATTATTCGTTTACATATCCTATGTTAAAAGGAAACCATCAGAAACTAAATGGAGACTATATACAAGAAAAGAACAGAAACTAAGACTTATCAATGGTTTCTTAGTGGAGACATGTCTGACTTGAACTGTACAATTTCTATATATTTGTAAAGAAATTATAAATATATGGGTCTTCAAAATGCTATATATATATATAAAGGTTTTATTTATATTCAAATATATTCAAGTAGAATTTTATAGGATTATTGCATATAATTTTATACACATACACACATACACACAATAAGGGATTTGATAGATTTGGTGGCTGATCAAGGGAAAAAATATAACCAGCAGGTGGCCATAGTGTACTCAATTATTGGGAGATGATAGGACAGGTTTGTATGCAGGAGAAGCCCCTCACTGCAGGAATCTGTCCAGAGGTTGCTGGGGATCCAAGAGGGAGCTTAAGTGTGTAGGTGATATAGCTCAGCAGCACAGCAGGGAGTTTCTGGGTCAGAGAACTCTCAAGGACATCAGTGGCTTGAGGGAGGCCTGTATGGCCCCAGAAACTGGAAATAGCTAGCAGATGGAGGTTGATGTTTCGTGGTTTTTGCAAAGCAGGTAGGCTTTACATGGCTAAAATCTCCTTGTTTGGGCTATTGGTAACATATGTGGATCTATAAACATTTCAATTTGGCACCAGTGAGCTTTTGAGCAAACGATTCTCAGTCTTCATATAGAAACTAATATGCTCAGACTATCTTTTTGTCTCAATTATATAATACATAGTTCTTTCTGCCTTTATATTTTTATATCTATCATATATATATATATCCAAGTCCTATTGCAGAAGGTGGTTTCAGATATTCTAAACAAATTTTTGTCTTAACAAATTTAATCATGATCCCTTAGGATCATGATTTTTAAAACAATGCTCTAATTATTTTTATATTGAGATGACTTGGCCTAGATAAGCATTGAGTTCTTATTTATCCACTATTATAGAAATGTAATCGCCTAAAATTTTTATGATAGTTCATTTGCCAAAAGTATCATTTGTGAAATCCCTGAATCCTTTAAATTTATAATTCTAGTTCTAGTAATGCTTTCTTATAGAAATAAGGGTAAGTGTTGAAAAATATTTCTGTTCAAAGCATCCAAACTTAATACTCTTTAAAATAACAGAAATTGTAAACAAACAAAATTTGGAACAAAGATATGGTAAGGTAAATTATAGAATAACACGGTGTACAACTTATTCTCATTAAAATATTGAGAAAATCCTTTCTTTATAAGTTCCATGGATTCACAGACAATCTCTGTTTTGTTCTTGTTACACAAGTCCTAGAAATTGTGTTACATAGTAGGCCTCCAGTAAATAATCATTGAATGATGGATGACCTCCCCTATATAAATTTCATAGAAAATAACCAATAAAATATTATAAAATGTCAAAAGAGATTATGATTTATAGTATTACATGTTATTTTTTGTGTGACCAGCTGTTACACAATTTTAAAAATTGACAATTGTGGTAATTAATCAAATCTCATGAAAATTACATTAAAACTAATCTAGAGTTACTTAACCAAGGGTTGGCTCAATTTTTCTGTAAAGGGTAAGATAGTAACTATTTTAAACTGTTGAAACATGTGATATCTGTTACAACTGCTCAGCTCTGGTTTGGTAACATCAAAGTAGCTATATATTATATGTAAATGAGCGAATATGGTAGTACTTCTGAGACCAAGAAGTTTTGTTTTGTTTTTGCATTTTTTCCTGCTTTATTAAGATAATTGACATATGTATTATAGAAGTTTAAGGTGTACAATGTGATGATGTAATACACTCACATATTATGAAATGATAACCACAATAAGTTAACATATCTATCACCTCACATAATTAATTTTTTTGTGTGTTGAGAAAACATTCAAAATATACTCTCTTAGCAACGTTCAAGTGTACAATACAGTTTTGGTAGTTAAGGTCACCATGTTGAGTATTAGATCCCCAGAACTGATTCATCTTATAACTGTATCCTTTGGTCAGCATCTCCCAATTTCACCCCTAATCATGCTCCACCAGCCCCTGTAACTCACACTCAACTCTGTTTCTATGAGTTTAGCTGTTTTTGGATTTCACATGTAAATGAGATCATGTACTATTTGTCTTTCTCTGTCTGATTTCACTTAGCATAATACCTTCAAGGTCTAAGTTATCACAAATGGCAGAATTCCTTCTGTTTTTTATGGCTGAAGAATATTTTATTTTATATATATGTATATACCACATCTCTTTATCCATTCATCCACTGACAGCCAATTAGGTTGTTTCCATGTCTTGGCTATTGTTATTAATGCTGCAATAAACACTGGAGTGAGGATATCTTTTTATATCCTATTTTCATTTCCTTTGCATACATACAGAGAAGATTGCTGGATCAAATAGTAGTTCTATTTTTAAGTCACCCAGGAATCCTTGTACTGTCTTTCATAGTGACTTACTGTACCAATTTAAATTCTCACTAACAGTACAGAATGGTTCCCTTTTTTTCTATATTCTTGCCAATATTTATTATCTCATCTTTTTGATAATAGCCAATTTTAACAGGTGTAAGGCAATTTCTCACAGTGATTTTTATTTCATTTCCCTGATGATTAGTGAGTATCTTTCATGTATCTATTGGCAACTTGTATATGTTCTTTAGAAAAATGCCTGTTTGGGTCCTCTGCCCATTTTTTACTTGGATTATTTGTATATTGCTATTGAATTGGGTAAATTCCTTGTATATTTGGGATCATAATCCCTTATCAGATATTTGATTTGCAAATATTTTCTCCTATTATGTAAGTTAACTCCTCATTTTCTTGACTGTCTTTTGCTGTGCAGAGGCTTTATAGTTGGATATAGACTCATTTATTTTTCCTTTTGTTGCTTGAACTTTTGTTGTTATACTCCTCCAAAAAATGATGCCAAGACCAATATTAAGGAGTTTTTTTTTTCCTGTATTTTCTTCCAGTAGGTTTGTAGTTTCAGATCTTATATTTAAGTCTTTAATACGATTTGAGTTAATTTTTGTAAATGATGTAATATAGGGGTCCAATTTCATTATTTTACATATGAATATCTAGTTTTCTCATTGACTATTCCTGGCTCCCTTGCCAAATATTAATTGTATATGAATGAGTTTATTTCTGGGCTCTCAATTCTCTTCCATTGCTCTATGTATCTGCCTCTGTCGATATTCTACTGTTTTGATCACTGTAGGTTTGAGGTATACATTGAAATCAGGAAGTGTTATACCTCCAGTTTTGTTCTTCTCAAGATCATTTTAGCTATTTGGGGGTCTTTTGTAGTTCCATAGCAATTTTAGGACTATTTTTCTATTTCTACGAAAAATGTCATTGGAAGTTTGATAGAGATTACAGTGAATTTATAGATGGCTTTGGGTAGTATGAACATTTTAGTAGTATTAATTGTTGTGATCCATGAATAAGGGATATCTTTCCATTTATTTGTGTTTTCTTCAATTTAATTCAGTAATGTCTTACAGTTTTCAGTATAATGATCTTTTACCTCCCTGGTTAAATTTACTCATAAGTATTTTGTTGTTTTTGATGCTGTCATAAATGGGATTTTTATTTATTTTTTCAGACATTTCACTCTTAGTATATGCAAATGCTACTGATTTCTGTATGTTACTTTTGTGTCCTGCAACTTTACTAAATTCATTCATTAAGTTTTAATAGGTGTGTGTGTGTGTGTGTGTGTGTGTGTGTGAAGTCTTTAGAGTTTTCTATATATAAGATCAGTCTTCTGCAAACAGACAATTTTACTTCTTCCTTTTCTATTTGGAATCCATTTATGTATGTATGTATGTACGTATGTATGTATGTATGTATTTTCTTATTCCCTTCAGACTTTCAGAACTATGTTGAATAGAGTGGTGAGACAGCGTCATTGTCTTGTTCTTGATTTAGAGGATAAGCTTTTAAGATTTTTACCATTGGAATATGACATTTATTGTGGATTTGTCATACATGCCTTTTATTACATTGAGGCATATTATTTCTACATACAATTTGTTGAGAGCTTTTATCATGAAAAGGTGTTGAATTTTGTCAAATGCTTTTTCTATATGTACTGAGATGATCGTGTGATTTTTGTTCTTCATTCTGTTCATGTGATGTATATTTCTTGATTTGTTTATACTGAACCATCCTTGCATCCCAGGGATAAATCCCACTTGATCATGGTAAATAATCTTTTTAATATGCTATTGATTATAGTTGCTAGTATTTTGTGGAGGATTTTCACATTTCCACTCATCAAAGATACTTACCTATAGATTTCTGTTTTGGGATGATGTTGTTGTTGTTTAGTGTCCTTATCTGGCTTTTGTATAAACGTAATGCTATTTTCAAGTGTTCCTTATTTTAGAATAGTTTGGGAAGGATTGGCATTAATTTTTCCTTAAATTTTTTGTAAAATTCACCAGTGAAACTATCTGGTGCTGGTCTTCTATTTATTAGGAGGTTTTTTTTGTTTTTTTTTTTTATTAGGAGGTTTTTGATTACTGATTCAATCTCCTTTGTCATTATTGGTCTCTTCAAGTTTTCTGTTACTTCATGATTCAGACTCAGTAGGTTGTATATTTCAAGGAATTTATCCATTACTTCTAAGTTTTTCAGTTTTTTGGCATATAATTGTTTAGAGTAGCCTCTTATAGTCTTTTGTGTTTCTGTAGTCTCAGATGTAATGTCTCCTCTTTCATTTATAATTTAGTTTTAAAATTATTTCTGTTATTTTCTTGGTTAGTCTAGCTAAAAAGTTTGTTGCTTTTTATCTTTAAAAAATTTGAATCTTAGTTTTATTGACTTTTTTCTATTATCTTTCTAGTCTCCTCATTTTTCCTGCCTTAATTTTTATTATTTTCTTCCTTTTTCTCACTTTGGGCTTAGTTTCATCTTCTTTTTCTAATTCCTTGTGTATTTATTTGAGTTTTTATTTTTTCTTAAAGTGAGCAGCTATTGCTATTATCTTTCCTCTTTGAACTGCCTTTGCTCTATCCCATAAGTTTTAGTGTGTTGTGTTTTCATTTTTGTTTGTTTTGTGATACTTTCCAATTTTCCTTTTGATTTCCTTTTTGACCCTCTAACTGTTCAGGAGTATGTTGTTTCATATCCAAATTTGTGAATTTTTTTTTAATTTTCCTCCTGTTACTCATTTCTAATTTCATGCTATTGTGGTGGGAAAATATACCTTATCATTTCAGTTTTCTTAAATCTGTTAAGGTGTGCTTTGTGGTTCAACATGCGATCTATACTGGGGAATGTTCTGTGTTGACTTGAAGAGAATGTATATTATGCTGCTGTCGGTTGGAGTCTGCTGAATATATGTTGTTAAGTCCACTTGAACTAACATATAATTCAAGGCCAGTGTTTTTCTATCTGAATGATCCAACCAATGTTTCAAGTGGGATATTGAAGTCCTCTACTATTATTGTATTGCTTTATACACCCGTCTTTAGTTGATGATATTTGCTTTAAATAAATAGTTGCTACAATACTGGGTGCATGTATAGTTATAATTATCACATATTGTCTTGATGAAATGACTGCTTTGTCACTATACAGTGAGCTACTCTGTTTCTTGTGACTGATTTTGACTGAAAAATCAATATTATCTGATGTAAGTATGGTCACTCTTGCTCTTTCTTGGTTACTATTTACATGGAATATCATTTTACATTCCTTAACTTTCATTTTATGTGTGTCCTTAAAGCTAAAATGCCTTGTGGGCAGCATGTCATATTATTCTCCTCCAAGACTTCCATTTGATCTTTTTATGGTTTCTATTTCTTTTTGAAACTTCTTATGTTATTCATGTATTATTTTTCTCATGTTATTCATGTATTTCATTTAGTTATCTATTTGTGTTTCCTTGCATTTTATTGAGTTCCCTTAACATGATTTTTTGAATTCTTTGTCAGATAAATCATAGATCTTTATTTCATTGGGGACAGTTGCTAGAGCTTTTTAGTGTTCTTTAGTGGTGTCATATTTGTCTGCTTCTTTGTAATCTTCATAGCTTTGCATTTGTGTCTATGCATTTGAAGGAGCAAACACTTCTTCCAGTTTTTATAGTCTTGTATTAAAGAAAGTAAGACCTTCTGTCAGTTCCCTGGGCTGTTGCAATAATCTCTGGAATCACAGAAATACTGGGTTGAAGCTACTCCAAAGCTGTTATTAGGTGACAGTGGGGTTTGTGATTGGTGGACTTGTTACCAGGATTGTGGGCAAGGGTGGATCCTGTCTGGTTTCTGGATAGATAAGACTCCCTCCGTACATTGAGTCAGGTGGTGATGGGACAAGAGTCCTCTTGGGGTTTATAGTTGGGTCTTCAGATAGTAGGCTTATTACCAGGTGTGCAGATGGTTGTAGCTCCCACCAGGCTCCTGGGAAGGCTCTGCCAAATCTCTGGATGAGTACCTGGGTAGGCAAGACTGGACCTTGACTAAAGAAGTCTAGAGATGAGCCCATAGCTATTTTAATTTAGTTTAGCCAAGATTTAGGTCTTCAGACTTGGCTCTGGAAGCATGGAGATTTCCAGACACAAGTGTGTCACCCACCAGATCTCTGAGTGGACTGGACTGCTCCCTGACTACTACTAGAGGGCTTGGAGTGGAGCATTGGGCCTTTTCAGGAGTTTTAGGGGCACAGACAGGAGTTTCTCCTTCCATGCCCCTGTGCCAGCAGGAATGTTCATAAGGTGTGACTGCTGGGGGTGGGAGATGGAACTGGTTCAAGGCCTACTTCTGGGTGCATAGCCAAGGCCAAGATCTGTGTGCCTATTACTCAATACATAAGTAAGAGTAATTCCTCCTGGATCCCTTGGCATATGATACTTGGTGCAGGACCAAGGCCAAACAGGGTTGTAGCTAAGTCCACAGGAATATGGAGCCATGCCTTTGTAGCTGGGACCATGGTTGGTGGTTAGCTGCCAAGAATGAAACTGCCTTCTCACAGTGGCTCCCCATGGTCTTGGACTGCATCAGAGTTTCACAATCACCTACCTGCACCCCAAAGCTCCCACAAAGGCATTTTTGTCTTTAGACAGATGTTAAATTATTATTGTTCAGGGAAGACTTGAGTGGGAAATGTCTTATCCAGCCATCTTGCTGACATCCCATAAAATATTGTGATACAACTTACTTCATACATATAATTTAGCAGCATCCATTTCTGATATATCAGTTTATTTTGCTTTTAGTGTGATTAAATTTCTAACACTAAAAATTAAAACAAACAACCAAAAATAAACAATCTTGATATTGAGAAGAATTTCTAATATAATACTTGCGAGTCTTCATTGGATCTGGTCATCTCTGCTCAATTTGAGACAGATTGATGATATATTAGCTTTAGTATCCTGTGGGGTTGGTCAAAACTACGGTGGAAACTCCATCAGAACTTGATTTCTCTCTCCTAACTCTGTTTCCTTCCCCTCTTTTCTAGAGGTGTGGGTACCAAGGGCACTACTTAATAAGTCTAGTGCACAATAAAGTCTATCTCAGCAGCTGGGAAGCCAAGCAGCAACATTCATCAACTATTTGCCACATAGATTAAAACTCTCCAACAGAAGAGATTATTTTTGTTTCATTTAGCAGTGTATAATCAGCCCCAGCACAGTGGGTAGTACCTGATAGACTCTTGGAAATATTACCTGCATAGATTAAATATGAGTTGTAGAATATATACTAACATAAAACATGTTCATAATTTAAATATTAAGTAAAAAGTATATTGTAAGATTAATAATGTTAATTAATTTATATAAAATATGTATACATATGCAACATTTATCAAGAGAAAACTGTTAGCATGTTTCTGACTGTGGATAAATAGTTTAATCTTCTTGATCATTGATATTAAGAAAACTCTTCAATTACAACTTCTATAATTGAGTAATTATAACCTCTATGATTGATTCATTAAATAATTACAGCTGAGTGCCTTTCTATGTTGTAATTTGAGACATTAGGTATAGAGAAGTGATCAAAACTGAGGATAATTGAGGCAGGAAACAACTGAAGGGTCGATCTATCACTCACATGTCACATGTTTAGATCTGGAATGGCTGATTGGGTCCAGTGTTGGTCCACATCAATCTCTTGGCTTCCCCATGTAGCCAGCTTGGGCTTTCTTACTGAATGGAGGCCTCAGGATATAAAGACATTTTATATGGTCACTGTTTTCCTCAGAGTGCACATTCCAAACGATTTATATAGTAGATGCCAGGTTTTTTATGATCTAGTATCAAGAGTCTTCCAGTATCACATTTGCTGAATTTTATTCATCAGAATATGCACAGACAAAGGGAGGGCAGGTATGAACTATACTTTTCAGTGAGGAATGGATTCAACATACAGACAGAAAGAATTAATGGCTCTCATCTTGGATACAAGCTAATACATAATATTTCAAAATATCTCTGTTCTAGGTATGGATCCAGTTTTGCTTTCTGACCCATTCCTAAAACTTTTTTATTTTGATAGATGAATTATCTGTTACACATATTGCTAAGTCAGATGTGTTTGGACTATAATAATAATAATAATAATAATAATAATAATAATATTTTAGGATGCGTTTTCCCTTTTTGTTTCCTTTAAAATATTTGATATATATATTAGTACTGATTTTTGGAAGTTTTGAAGCTTAATATTCATTTTCTTTCTATCATTAATAAAGTTTATAATCTGTTTTACTTGTAGTGTTTGCCTTTTTAATTTATATTATGCTAAGATGTCTAAATATTAATTTAAATAAATTTATTCTTAATACAACAACTTTAATAACTGCCTAATGGCTCTGTACTGAGAAGCAGAAGAATAAGTACACTTTAAAAGATATTCCCTATCACCACTTTGCTTAACAGGTTAATTACTTTGATGCTTTGTAAATTACTCGATTCTGGTTAATTACTTTGATACTTTGATATTTTTATTTATTTTAGTTATAATGTTTCTTTTTGTTTCTTTCCTTTTTCTTTTCTTTTTTTCAGTTTTATACCTTAATTTGACAATCAGTAATCAGTTCTCATCCACATTAACTGTCAGTAGATTTTTCAATGGGGTCACAGGTACATGAGTAACCAATGTATAGAGCTTGTTTGCTGAATCTTCATCCTTGTTATGTTTTCTGGACAACCGCACATGGATACAGTTTGGAAGATTCCTTATTCCTTTGACCCAGACAGCTTTATTGAGCCTGTTGTCCATGCACACATCCAGAGTTCCCATCTCCTTCATGGAAAATTTCCAATATCTTTGAGTGTCTCAGGTGTGTGCTTCTTGGAACCCACTCCATGGATGTACTTGTGAATGTTGACAGTATACTCTCTGGTCACTACCTCACTGATGATTGAATGGCTCTACTTGCCACCCTTTGAGGGAGCCAATATGCTAAGCCCTGGTTAGAAATGAAAGCAGATATAATATTTCTATTTAAATAATACATTTTGATCTTTATAACTTTTGTCTTCAACTTATCCTAATTCTAAATATTTATAATATTTAAACTTTGCAATTAAAGTCCAATGTTTAGACTATTTCTATTTTAAATGGATTCAAACTGTTGTGCTTTTAACAGAAGTTCTACTTTCAACTCTTTTTTTTATTTTTTTATTTTATTTTTTTTACTTTCAACTCTTGATAGACAAAGAAATTCTGTTTCTTGATTTCAAGCAGTTTAACAGATATCTATTATTTGAACATTAAGAGAGCTGACATATCTATACCACATTTTCTTTCTCCAAGAACACTATAGTTATGTAGATATTACTCTACTCTCATCTAGCATTGAACATTCTTCCCAAAATATGTTATTATTCTTTACTGGTTTGCTCATTTAATTCATAATTTATCTTATCATTTTGACTCTTATTTTTCACCCTTTTTTGTTTTTAATATGCATCCTTTTCTCTATATGCAAACTTTAGATGGAGTTGCATAAGGACATTAAAATTTAGCTTCTCCCAAAACCCTCCAGAGACAGAATTGATCTCTACCTTCTTGCCTAAGTTACTGAGAGAGCACAAAAGCCTTCACAAGAGATGGAAGTCTTACAAGATGAATCTTGCCCTCCTCAAAATCTGCAGCTAGTTCTGCTGGTCACCTTTGATAAGTTACTATGGGCAAGTCTCAACATAACCTGGCAGAGATTGATTTCTTTTATGGGAGGCATTGCTTATTAAAAAAACAAAAAGCAAAAAAACACAGGTCCCAGCAGTTTTTGGAACTTCTTCATCTTGTAAATAATGAAAGTCAGAATTCTCTTAGCAAATAAATGTGGAAAGGGTAGGGAGGCTCAGGAAACTGTGCATATTAGATAGAATGAATTTTCCATGTCAGGCAAAAGCCAGAATACTGAATTGACATCATTAAAATAATAAGAAATACAGTACTGAGTCTGTCCTCTATGAGCCAGGGCTGATAGGAAAATATAATTAGGGAAGCTTTCATTTTTTTTCTTTTTTTTCCTTATTCAGTGCTTTATTCTGTTTTATGTTTTGTTTTCCTTGTGTAGAAAGTTCTTTATTCTAGAAATACATTTTTGCTCATAAAGTACAAATGAATTAACGATGATCTATTCTGTAAGAATCAGTGTTTAGCTAGTAGGAAGTCCTTTTAACAATTACATAGCTAACATTTTTATTTTTAAAGAACAAATACCTATTTTGCTGAATTTTAATTCCAGTATAGTTAACATATGGTGGTATATTAATTCCAGTATAGTTAATATATGGCATTATATTAATTTCAGGTGTATACTATAGCAATTCAGCATTCCATACATCACTAGGTACTCATCATGACAAGTACACTCCTTAATCCTCATCTATTTTGCCCATCTCCCAACCCCTCTGATAACCATAAGTTTGTTCTCAATGGTTAAGAGACTGTTTTACTTGGCTTGTGTCTCCCTTTCTCTTTCTCTTTTTTTTCCTTGTTTGTACTGTTTCTTAAATCCCATGTTTGAGTGAAATAAAAAAAATATGCTATAGCCAATGTCAAAGACCTTATTGCCTATATTCTCTTCTATGATTTTTATGCTTTTAGGTCTCACATTTAGGTCTTTAATCCATTTTGAGTTTATTTTTATGTATGGTGTAAGAAAGTAATCCAGTTTTGGAACACCTGGGTGGCTCAGTGGTTGAGCATCTGCCTTTGGCTCAGGGCTTAATCCCCCAAGTCCCAGAATCGAGTACCACATCCGGCTTCCTACCTGGAACCTGCTTCTCCCTCTGCCTATGTCTCTGCCTCTCTTTCTCTCTCTATCATGAATAAATAAATAAAATCTTTTAAAAGAGAAAGTGTCCCAGTTTCATTTTTTTCATGTGGCTGACAAGTTTTCTCAACCCTATTTTTTGAAGAGAAATTCTTTTTCCCATTGGATATTCTTTCCTGATTTGTCAAAGATAAATTAACCATACAATTATGGATTCATTTCTGGATTTTCTATTCTGCAGCATTGATCTATGTGTCTTTGTGTGTGTGTGTGTGTGTGTGTGTGTGTGTGCCAGTACCATACTGGTTTGATTCCTATAGCTTGGTAATATAACTTGAATTCTAGAATTATGACACCTCCAGCTTTACTTTTATTTTTCAAAATTGCTTTGGCAATATGGGGTCTTTTGTGGTTCTATATAAATTTTAGTATTTTGTTTAAGTTCTGTGAAAACTGCCATTGATATTTTGATAGGAATTACATTAAATCTGTATGTCACTTTGGGTAGTACAGCTCTTTTAACAATAAATGTTCTTACAACCATGAACATGGAATGTCTTTCCACTTCTTGGTGTCACCTTCAGTCATCAGTGTTTTAGAGTATAGGTCTTTCACTGCTTTGGTTAGGTTTATTCCTAGGTATATTATTTTTCTTGCAATTTTAAATGGGATTGTTTTCTTAGTTTCTGCTGCTTCATTATTAGTGTATAGAAATGCAACAGATTTTTGCACGTTGATTTTGTATCCTGTGACTTTACTGAATTCCTTCAGGTAGTTTTTTGGCGGAGTCTAGGGTTTTCTGTATAGAATGTCATGTCATCTGCAAATAGTGAATGTTTTATTTCTTCCTTACCAATTTGGATACATTTTATTTCTTTTTTAAAAAAATATTTTTGATTTATTTATTCATAAGAAACACAGAGAGCGAGGCAGAGACACAGACAGAAAGAGAAGCAGGCTCCCTGTGAGGAGCCCGATCAGGGACTTGATCCCAGGACCCTGGAATCCCAACCTGAGCCAAAGGCTAATGCTCAACCACTGAACCACTCAGGTACACCACATTTTATTTCCTTTTGCTGTCTAATTGCTTGCTGTGGCCGGGACTTCCAGCACTATGTTGAACAAAAGTGGTGAGAGGCAACATCCTTGCCTTGTTCCTGACATCTGGGATAAAGCTCTGCCTTTTTCCCCATTGAGTATAATGTTCACTGTGGATTTTTCTTATTATAGCCTTTATTAGGTTGAGGTATATGTCTTCTAAACCTACTTTGTTGAGGGTTTTTATCATGAATGGATGTTCTATTTTGTCAAATGTTTTATCTGTGTCATCGAGATGATTATATGGTTTTTATTTTTTCTCTAATTGACATGATATATGACGCTGATTGATTTATAAATATTGAACCAGCCCTGTATATGGGGCTTAAATCCCACTTGATTATGATGAATGATTTTTAAATATATTGTTGGATTCTGTTTTCTGGTATTTTGTTGAGGATTTTTGCATCTAATTTCATCAAAGATATTGGCCTCTAGAGCTCCTTTTTAGTGATGCCCTTACCTGGTTTTGTTATCAAGGTAATGCTGTTCTCATTGAATAAATTGGAAGTTTTTGTTCCTTTCCTTTATTTGGAATACTTTGAAAATAATAGGTATTAACTTTATTTTGAAGATTTGGTAGAATTTGTCTGTGAAGCCATCTGGTCCTGGACTTTTGTTTATTGGGAGTTTATTGATTACTGATTCATTCTCCTTGCTGTTAATCAGTCTATTCCTATTTTCTATTTCTTCCTGCTTCAGTTTTGGTAATTTATATGTTTGTAAGAATTTATCTATTTCTTCTAGGTTGTCTAATTTATTGGCATATAGTTTTTCATAATATTCTCTTATAATAGTTTATATTTCTGTGATATTATTGTTTTTTTCTACCCTTTCATTTGAGATTTTGTTTATTTGAGACCTTCCTCGTTGTTTTTTGATGACTCTGGCTAGAGATTTATGAATTTTGTGGATCTTTTTTAAAAAGCAGCTCCATGATTCATTCATCTGTTCCACTGTTTTGTTTTGAGTCTTTTTGCTTGTCTTGTCTACAGCCATACCACACTGAACGCGCCCGATCTCATCTTTTTGCTTGTCTTGTGGTGTTTAAGTTTTTATAATATTTATTTCTGCTCTAATTTTTTACTATTTCCTTCCTCCTACTGGTTTTGGGTTTTGTTTGTTTTTATTTTTCTACCACTTAAGGTATAAGTTTAGGTTGCTTATTTGAGCTTTTTCTAGCTTCTTGAGGTAGGCTTATATTGCTATAAATTTCCCTTTTATAACTGTGTTCTCTGTATCCCAAAGATCCTGGATCCTTGTGTCTTCATTTTCATTTGTCTCCATGTGTATTTTTTTATTCACTCTCTTATTTCTTTGTTGACCCATTCATTGTTTAGTATCATGTCATTTAACCTCCATTTATTTGTGTTCTTTCCAGATTTTTTCTTGTGGTTAATTTCTCATTTCATAGCCTTGTGGTCAGAAAAGACGCAGGATATTACTTCAGTCTTTTTGAATTTAAGACTTGTTTTATGGCCTAATATGTGATCTATTGAAGACTGTTCCATGTGCACTTGAAAAGAATGTGAATTCTGGTGTTTTAGAATGGAATGTTCTGAATACATCTGTCAAGTACATCTGGTCCAGCTTGTCATTCGAAGTCATTGTTTCCTTGTTTATTTTTTGTTTAGATGATCTGTACATTGATATAAGGGGGGGGTGGGATTAAACTACCCTACTATCATTGTGTTTTTAGCAATTAATTCCTTTATGTTTGTTACTGTTTTATATATTTGAGTGCTCCCATGTTGGGTGAATACATATTTACAATTGTTATATCTTCTGTTGTATTGTCCCCTTTATTATGATATAATGCCCTTTTTTGTCTCTTGTTACAGTCTCTTTTTTAAGTCTAGTTTGTCCTATGAGTACCTTTATGATAAGTACTTTAAATTCCCTATCAGGTATGTTACTTATATCTGCTTCACTTAAGATATATGGCCTTGTCCTGTTCTTTCATTTGGGGCAAATTCCATTGTCTTCACATTATGTCTAAGTGTCTGTGCCTGCCTCTGTGTGTTAGGAAAGTCAGCTACATCTCCTGTGTTTGAGGGTGATGGCCTTATGAAGAAGAGGTCCTGTTGTGCCCAGCAGTGTAGGGTCCCCTGTCTCCTGGGGCCTGGTGCTTCCAGGAGTGTCTCCAGTGTGCACTGTGGGCTCTGTATTACTTTGTCCTGGTTGCTTCATCTTGCAGGCCCACCATCTGCAGAGGCTCTCTTTGTCTGCTGTGAGCAATTTCAACTAGGTGTACTGTGGTCTGCTTGTGAAATGTGACCTGTTGGCATTGCTGCCAGAACCAAGGCCCTGCAAAACTCCCAGGTCAGGTGTGATGGCGTGGGAGGGGACCCACTGCTCTGAGATTGAGGCAAGCATGACCGTTCCACCAGAACAGGATGGGGTGGGGAGAGGTAGGGAGGGTGGGCTTGGTATAAGCAAGTGAGGCAGGGAGTGTTGGCCCTGTGGTTCCAGCAAGGCCCTCTGTGCTTATGCTGAGGGCCAAGGGAGGGAAGTAGTACCTGCCAGTTCCTTGTCACCAGAGGATTCTCTCCCTAAATGCTGCCTCTCTTGGACACACTTCCAAGATGAGCACATAAACTCCCCACTGTGTGCTCCAGGTGCTCCTCAGATGGCTGCTTCCACACTGTATGTCCACAGGATGTTTGCCTGCCTTCTGTCCACAAGCAGCACAATGCCCTGCAGGCTTTATCTCAGCCAAGCCTCCTGACCTTTAGAGCTCCAGGCTTTAAGCCCCTCTGGGTGCAAGAACTTACAAAATTTGGCCCCTCTGCTTTCCATTGCCAAGTGCCATGGCCATTCGTTTTCCCTGGTCCTCCCCTGTGTGCTAGTGTCTCTTGCCCTTCTCAGTGACCATACCTCCCTCCCTACTATAGTGGCCATGATCCCCTTCTCTCCTGAACTGCATTTCCTCACTCCCTACCTTCTTCCATGGCCTCTTCTCTACCTCTAGTTGTGGAGTTTATTCTGCTAGTCTTAAGGTCAGTTTCTGGAGTATTTAAGGTGATTTGATAGTTTCCTAAATGTCTGTGGGATGAGACAAGCCTAGGGTCCTCCTTTTCTGTCACCATTTCCCCTTGCCAATTAGTGAAGATATTAGTAGTGTCCCACAGTCTGGATATTTTCTGGACTCATCTTAAGGTATCAAAATGACTGCACTTTACACTTTCCATCCTAAAGAAATAGGTGTGCCATTTCTTTTGGATTTATGAGGCAGCATTGCCTCATATATCAATACTGCTCTGATCAGACAGTTATGATAGATTCATAATCATAGGAAATATCAGTGCCACAATATTACATATTATCCAATAGCTGTCAGTCACATGGAATACTGAAATGACCTCTTTAATGCAGCACCTTGGTGATAAAACTCTATGTGTGTAGGGCAGTATCTTCTAGAATTTAGTGTCTATGTTGCACAAATGGCCATTAAATGATGCTGTGTTCTCAGTCTGGTACTCAGTATCAGAACTAGGGAGGAGAAAATTGGACCCTGTCACCCACATATACAGGGATTCATTAGGGAGTTTGTTTCTCCTGTTTCTGGAAGTTAACCCACATCATAATTAGAAGCCCCATTTGGAGAGGGCACACAATAGGGGTACCACTAAATTAAAAGCTATTTAGTACTACTAGTGTTATTAGACCAGCAAACAAAGTAAGGGATTACTGTATGTCTAGGTTAATAGACCTTGCTTCTAAGAAGCACTAGATACTGCTACATAATGGGGTTAGGCAGGAAAATATCTGAAACTTGAGGGATTCTGGGGCATCTTTATCTTTGGGTGTTTCCATTCTTAGAAATAAAAGCAAAAAGGCAATTGCAAAAACTGTGTTCTGAAAGGGAGAAGGAGTCAGACTCCATGTTAATGAGGATTTGTGTCACTTCTCTGGGCAGGCATTACAGAAAAATGAAAGTGCTATATGAGGGTGAACAGAATCTAAAATGATCCTTAATCCTTCCATTTTAAGGAATTTTAAAAAGATTTTAAGAAGCTTTTGTCCACAGGTGTCACCGAGAGAGTGGATTCAGTGCAGATTATGAGCAGAAGTGGATTTCAGACTCTAGCTAACTCTGTTCATACACTGCCTCATATCCCTTCACTCCACCTGCTCTTGAAGATATTTCTAGCATGTTAGTTTTCCCCTTCTATTTCCTAGAAGCTTCCTCAGCCAAATTAAGCTACAGAATGGAAAATTGCATGAGTTAATCCTTATGAGGTATCTCTCACCCAATGAATAAAGGATTTGTTTAAAAGAAGGTTTTTTTTTTAATTCCCCAGCTTCCTTGATTTTTTTTTAAAGACAGTTCTGAAGAAGGTTCCATATGGTGTTGTGGAAGGTTTGAGAGAAAGATTAAATCCCTGTAGTCCCAGGAGTAATATGTCCATTAACATAATTTTTATTGGCTTTTCCCCTTCTGTGTCTCACTTTTTTCACCCTTTCAATTTGTATTTCCTGATATCATGTCTCAAATAAACTACCTGCCCCCATGACTTTGTCTCAGGGACTGATGGGATCCTAAGATAGGATTGCATACACACACACAAATACACACACACATACACACCACAAAATCCTGGATTGCTTAAAAAAATTGTGCATCATCATATTTAACACAGTGCTTTTATCTCTTTGTTCATATGAAAGTCAACTTTTATTCTCCATGCCATCAAACATTTTAAGTTAGAAAAATAATAAATGAAAGCTTGGACCGAAATAAGCTAATTCAACTCTTTATCCATCTAATACGTGTATGTAGCAATAGCAGATTTTGCTGTCTCAAGGTTAAAACTGAAAACAAAAGATACTTCCAGGAGAAAGCGTAGTGTTTCTTGTAAAGACTTTAACCTTGCCAAATTACTTAACAAAAAGAAAAGATACAATTAAACAATGGGAAAGCATGCTAATTTTCATTCCTGACTAGTTTAGGCTCATTATCAGAATAAAATGAATATTAAATAGGTTGCCTTAGGCCTTAAACTTTCAAAAAACAAGTTAGATTGTGAACTGTATTATTGTTATATATATATATATTTCAGATTAAATTGTCTTGCTCTACAATCTGAAGCTTCCCTTCACTATTTCACACGTAATTTCTGCAAGAATACTATTAGTTATTCAAAGCATTATACATTTTACCATGACTCAAAGTATCATGTATATCTTAAATTACCTTATAAGCTCCTCTAAATTTAAATAAACCCTAGAAAATCCTACTTCACTGCATAACTAAATAAAGGCTTTAATGGAACTGAATTTGATCTGGAAGAGAAATAGGGGAGATTATGCTTCTATTTTTATTCTTATTTAATATCTATAGGGATTAAATTTTTAAGTAAAAATTACATTTAACTTTAATACCCATTAAATATATATTAGTACGTGAATTCCAAATTACATTGCCATTTTGTTTTAAAATTATTTTCTATAAAAATTTTGTCATTACAATTTATAGATCCTTGCACAGATATAAAATTTTTATCATGCACCTTTTTGAGTCTTATTTTTCTGAATTGCACAATGAATACACTATTGTACCAGCCCATATATGAGGGCTACATGGACTAAAATTGTAAAAACCCTTAGAACAGTATCTGGAAATGTATATGCATTTTATTATGAGTTAAATACATTTTTCAAACTTTAAATAACACTTATATGAATCAAAGAAATAAGTAGTAACCCAGTAATACACTTTTCAAGAAGGGTAAAATTCTTGGCATTGCAATGACCAAAGCCATCCAGATTTAATTGTCAAGGCTAAATAAAATTTTTGATAATAAATTCTAATCTGTGTGGGATATAAGTGATTCCTTATTTCCCACAAAATTCACTTTGTTGGGAATATCTAAGGTGCCGCCAGAATAACAGCATGTTGTAGCTCCCCAACCACACCACCACCACAGTCATGGGTGGGATCCTGAACTGTTGGATATGGAAAATGTAGGACAGGTATAAAAATAACACCTCTGTTACTAAAAAGGCCCTATTAATGATAGAGTTTTACATCAATTGGTTGGGTGTTTTTATTAATATCGAAGTTCTTGAAGTAGTCAACTATATCCAGTGTTAATTAACTGAGCTGATACCAAGTTCAGATGGTGGTTCTTAGTTGTCGGGTGTGGTGGCACTCATCTGTTCCTGCTTAAGTGGTAGAGAATCTGCATTATTTCTTATCACACAGCAAGCATGAATATCAGCATATTTATCTGAGTAGTCCTGGGGTAACACTCTGTCATATACAGTTATATGGTGTGCCCAAATGTATTGTGACACACACAGTGGCTTTATGTAAGAGCTGCAAAGTCCCGAGCTTTTATATACAAGCAGAAAGAAATTGTGCTTTTGGATTCGATGATGTTACCTTATCTCTCCAGGTAACTCACTGTATAAACAACTCTAAGAAATGGCCCAGAGGAAAGAGTGGTCAGAGCCTTGATTGGAACATTCAGGAAAATGCAGAGTACCACTGGCGACCCAAAGACCCTGCCTCCCAACCCAGCAATACCTATCTAAGTACCCTATGTGATGCTTGTATATTACAATGTGTTTGAACTCTAGGTAATGGAGAAACAATTCCCAGCTCTCTAGGACCGCTAGGAATCATTTGGCCTATTGATTTCCCTTGGCTCTTTCCTTGAACTTGGCCAATTCCCCCAAAAGTACATGGATTAATACACAGAAAAACTTCAGGTTGCTCTCCAAAATTTTGAAATCCTCTCTTTGTGTTATAGCCTCCTATCTGGTGTTCTGTCTTAGATGTGTACCTACCTAGGCCTCCCTGAATTCTTCCTTCTACCTCTTTAATCTTGCAATTCGGTGTGCTCTTATTTATAACAGGATGCCCTGTAAACTGTCTTCATGCAGTAAACTGGGATAATTGTAGGTTCCCTTTGCTTCCTCTCAGGAATCATGATTTTGCCACTTGATAACTAATATCTGACAACTACTGTTTTATATGCATTAACATATATTAGCTCTTTTAGATTTTTCTTTTATCTTCCTTTTATTCTTTTTTCCCTCCTTCCCTTTCTTTCTTTCTTTCTTCCTTTCTTCCTTCCTTCCTTCCTTCCTTTCTTTCTTTCTTTCTTTCTTTCTTTCTTTCTTTCTTTCTTTCTTTCTTTCTTTTTCTTTTTCTTTCTTTCTCTTTTCTTTTTCTTTTCTTTTTCTTTTTTTCCTTTCCTTTCCTTTCCTTCCTTCCTTCCTTCCTTCCTTCCTTCCTTCCTTCCTTCCTTCCTTCCTTCCTTTTCCTTCCTTCCTTTCTTCCTAACAGAAGGATGTTAAAACCTGTTCCTGTTAATCCAGAAGTGGAAATTGTTTTCTTGTTTAGATCAACTATAAAATTTATTAATGAGAAGTGCTGCTATGTTACATCTATATTTTATTCTTGATAAATCAGAAATAAATAAATGCTATTTCCATCATTTCTAATGTTTGAATCTGATACTTTAGGAGGAGTGTTTCAAATTATGCATTACTACAAGTTGTCTAATATGTCTGTACCCTAGCTATTATGACTTAATAATAAAAATTATCCTTTCATAGGAGTACCTATGTGGTTCATTCTGTTAAGCATCTACTCTAGATTTTGGCTCAGGTTACAATCTTTGGGTCCTGGAACTGAGCCCTCGCATCTGGCACCATGCTCAGGAGGGAGTCTGTTTGAGGATTCTCTCTCTCTCCTTCTCACCTTGCCCTTCCTTCAGTGTCCTCTCTCTCTGACATAAATAAATAAATCTTTTTTAAAAAGATTATACTTTCATGATACAGTGTAGTCTCAGAAAACCAGAAAACTGACTTCAGTTGTGTCTCTGTGTCTGTGTATGTGTGAATCAAGTGGTATATTTATATACACTTAGAAATTATATCCTTTAGCATGTTATTGAAACTTATTAGCTAATTAATATCTTATTTGGAGACTTTAAATACACGTTGAATGTGAGAATAAGCTGTATTTTTCATAAGTGATTTTCTTGAACAACTGAAATCTATGTTTGAGCTATAGTTTAAGCAAGTTTTTTTTTTTAAGATTTTATTTATTTATTCACTAGAGACAGAGAGAGAGAGAGAGGCAGAGACATAGGCAAAGGGAGAAGCAGGCTCCAGGCAGGGAGCCCACTGAGAGACTTGATCCCGGGATGCTGGGATCACGCCCTGAGCCAAAGGCAGATGCTCAACCGCTGAACCACCCAGGCGTCCCAGCAAGGTTTTTTTTTGTTTTTTTGTTTTTTTTTCCAATGGCATATTAAAAAGAAAACTCCACCACAGAATGTTGCCCATCAATGCAAAAATGTCTTAATAATAGATACTAATAGAACACACTGCATACATATAAAATGAAAAAAGATATGCTAAAAGACATTTGATAAAACTGAAAGCGTATTTCTGATAAATTTAGTCTACTGCAAACAGAAGAATGGATCATTAACAAGATACCTTAAATTATCAGCTCATATTCTATTCAACAATGAAACTATTAGGCTCTTTAATTAAAATCTGGAATATGACAGACATACCTTCTAGTGCCATTATTAAAGAAATGAGGTATAGTTTAGTAAAATATATCAAAATTATTACTATTGTAGATTGTTTGAATATCTTCTTAGACAATTGCCAAAAATAAACAAAATACTATAAAATACTATATAAAGTGTATACTATATAAAGTGTGATGTGCTTGACAAAAATGTGCCCCAAAGTATCCACACATAGCAACTATTACTTAAAAATATACTTGAGGGGATCCCTGGGTGGCTCAGCGGTTTAGGGCCTGCCTTCGGCCCAGGGCATGATCCTGGAGTCCCGGGATCGAGTCCCACGTCGGGCTCCCAGCATGGAGCCTGTTTCTCTCTCCTCCTGTGTCTCTGCCTCTCTCTCTCTCTCTCTGTCTATCATAAATAAATAAAATAAATAAATCTTTAAAAAAAAAAAATATATATATATATACTTGAAATATTCAAAAGTTAAGTTATGAGATTTGTTGTATTAATAGCAGATGTAATTTTTGACATTGTATAATAAAGTTGGCAGTATTTGAAAGTGCTTCATTATCTTCATTATTAAGTGAACCAATATAAATTTATTCAAAGTGCAAGATAGATCAGTGGACTTTAGTGAAACAGTACAAAAAGTTTATTGATTTGTGTTTAGACCTGTGTAAGAACTATCCTTTAAGAAACTACTACTTGTGGAGTTGGTGGGGTAGTGTCAGAGAAGAATATAACTACCTAAAAAAATATTTACTTTCTTCCCTCTTTTCCACATGTATATCTGAGTTAGGCTAGAACTTTTACATATTTCAAACAAAGCAACATATCACAATAGATAAAATATAAAAACAAATATGCAATATAGGAGGTTTTCATTGATTCAGATGTTAAGGGCAATGCTATTGTTCTCACTAATTTATTTTTGTTTTTTAAATATACTTATTATCCAAATAATATATTATTTGTATTCATTTGTACTTATTATTTGAAATAAAATATTTTTGTTTTTTTTTTAGTTTTAATTTTTATAGTTACTAATAATAGATATAACCCACATAAACAGTATATCTTTGGGTCCTCAATAATTTCTTTCCTTCTTTCTTTCTTTCATTTTATTTCATTTCTTTCTTTCATTTCATTTCTTTCTTTCATTTATTCATGAGAGACACAGAGAAAGGGCAGAGACATAGACAGAGGGAGAAACAGGCTCCCTGTGGGAAGCCTGATGCAGGACTCGATCCCAGAGCTCCTGGATCATGACCTGAGCCAAAGGCAGACACTCAACCAATGGGCCACCCAGGTATCCCTCTTCAATAATTTCTAGGATTATTAAGCGGCCATGAGACCACAGTGTTTGAAAGGTGCTGTCATAAAATAACAGTAATATACATTTAGTAGGGTTACTGGTAAAATGTACTTAGGACAGAATCAGATAGTGCTTTTTCATACTACTAGTTTTTTTTTCCTTTGTAATTATAATATTCACAGTAATCCCTTATATGAGAATAATTGCTTGATATTGATACATTTACAGATTCTTGAGTTCCATCAAAATGCATTAAGTAAATGTTCCAGGATTATCATTCATTATAAAGAGCAAGCCCTAAACATTTTATTTCCAATTTTATTTGGAGCCAAGATAAGCTGTGTGTTAGCTACAACACCTGTGCTTTTTGTGTATTTAAATTACAAATTTTCTACTATATAATATCTATTAGTGTTAACCATTCCTTGCATTGGTCTGTCTTCCCTCCGAGATTCAATTAGGAAAATATAAGCGAAATCAAGTGTTTTAGAAGAACCATACACTGACTGTTAGTGGGCAGACTTGACAGTTGGGGATTGTAAATTCTATTTTCCCTTCCAAGGACAAGTGAGTATGACCGGGGCTTGGCACCATTTGCTTTAATATCCTTCTCTATAAAATGGGAATGATGCTAATGGTTCCCTGTGGTGCTCTGAAAGTGGAAGGTTACTAAAGTACTACTGTGAAATACTCAGATTTGAAGTGTCACCCCGGCACAATGTATTAAGAATTTGTAGAATTGTGAAGGTATAAGCCAATTTAAAGGAAGAATATCATCACAAATGTGGACTCTTTTTATGGAATGAACTTTAAATAAATATTGAGTCCCATTCAGTCCTAGAACTAAAGAAGTCTAGTACTTACTGTCAGGTCATTGGTTATTGAATATAAACACTATTTAAATAACAATATATGCAGCTGAATATTAGCAACATTGAAACCTAAACAAAAGGATGCTGAAACTATTATTTGGTCCTTCTAGGAAACAGTGGAGGTTAGAATAATGTATTACTTAACATGATTTTGTGGTATTTTTCTCAACAAAATTCTCTTCAACCCTTCACACACATTCATAGGCGGTTGGACCCAATCGGAGACATCCCATCTTTCCCAGGGCATAGTTCTAGTCACAGTAGGTTTTGAGTCTTCTCTCATGCCTTAAGACACAAATGGCCTGGTCTGTGTATTTATGCTAGTGAATCACATTGGTAGGTGACTTAGTCTTAGCCCTACTTAGGTGAGAAGTGATTCTATGAGAAAAAAGAAAACCAAGTGTCTGTTTTGAGAAGAGGCTTAACAGAAATAGACAGATAACTTGGTATGACATTGAAAGGAAGTACAATAGCAGATGGATTTCCAGCCAGGACATTAAAATTCAGGAAAACTTGAAATAGAGGAATTTCAGTAGGCAGGGTGGCAGGAAGGAGCAGGAAATAGTGGGAAGACTAACAGGCAATTAGTAGAAGGGGTGTTTCTCTGCAGTGTTTAATTAGGGTCTTCAACCCCTATTGTAAACATCAGAGATAGAGTCAAATCAACCGTAATGCTTTTGATCATTTCTTTATCTTACTGATATCTTTCTGTAATCTAAGCCCCACTCCTGGTATTTTATAAACATTAGCCTATTTAAAACTCCTAACCAAATATGTGGACAAGAAAATGAAGCACTGCTATTTGCCCAGAGTAAGTGTGAGAATTATTTACTAATATGTCTCAATTTAAATCTTTATGAGTTTGACACCAATGTTGATGTTTTTTTTTCCACTACAATAAAGGGTTTCCAGAATCATCAGCATCAAATTAAATATGGAAAATTATATATTTTTAAAATTCTGACTTGAAAACACCTCAAACAAGACTTAGCAAATAGAGCTGCTTCTACTAAAAAGTTTAGTTTCCAGAAAAGCAGCAGTGTGTCAAATGACATTCTTGGAAGGGAGACATTAATTATAGATCTGTTTTCCAACAGATATGAACCATTGAGGTGGACAGATATCCACATTCTACACCCTGGGACATATGAATTCATAACCTCACATGACAAAAGGGACTTTGCAGATAGAATTACATTAGTATCTTCATGCAGGAACATTATCCTGGATTATCTGGGTAGCCCAATGTAATTGTAAGGTTGTTTTTCTTTTTCTTGTAGTGTTTCAAGTTTTTATTTAAATTTTAGTTAGTTAACATATAGTGTAATATTAGTTTCAGAAGTAGAATTTAGTGATTCATCACGTACACATAATACCTAGTGCTCATCACAAGTGCCCTCCTTAATAGCCATCACCTATTTAGCCCACCCTCCCACTTACCTCCCCTCCAGCAACCCAGTTTGTTTTCTATAAAAGAGAGAGTGAGAGCAAGAGCGAGGGAGATGTAAACCATAAAAGAGACTCTAAATTGCAAATAACTTTGTAAACAGAAGAAGAGATGGAAGAGTCTGAGTCATAGAAGGAAATGTAACAGAGGAAGCAGAAGCTGGAGTGATGGGATTACTGGCTTTGAAGATGGAAGAAGGTCATGAGCCAAGAAATGTAGGCAGTCTCTAGAAGCTGGAAAACATAAATAAACAGTTTTCCTGTAGAAGCTCCAGAAGGAATGCATCCCTGCAGAGACCTTGACTTTTGGCCCATAGGACCCATTTCAGACCACTGATTTCCAGAATTATAAGTAATAAATTTGTTTTGTATTAAGCTTCTAAGTTTTCGATAATTGGTTATAGCCACAAGAAGAATCCAATAAATCATGCTAATACCAAAGTAAGCATCTTGCTTGGAAATTATCCCAAGTAATTTTTGGCTTAGAAGCCTTGGACTCTGGGTAGCAGGTGTAGACATCTGGCCCCCTGGTGAAACTAATACTGTTCAATTAGTTTCCATTGCTATGGTCTCTGAAAATATTGAATACTGGATTTTGTAAACATAGTTTTACCTGAGCTCATTATTTTAAGAACTAAGGATTGAATTGTTTTTCTAAATTGAACAGGTACTGAGTCACTGCTATGAAGATCTAGTATGTTCTTTTAAGGTTTTAGTCTCTTTATAAGTGAGGCTTCTGAGGAATTTGCAATTAAATTAATACCACTCCCAGGACCCCAAAGGGACCATACCTATTCAGTAGGAGAGAAAGCCCAGTCAGAGTGCAACTAATGTGAGTCCTAGTTCTATTCAGGAATCAAGAAACCACTGGCAGTCTCTAAGCAAGATAAGAAATTGCATAATATTTTGGATTTTATGTAATTTAGGATTTCAGATACTTGGCTTTTGATACTCAAGGTTTAAAGCAAATGGTATTGAACATCAATTCCTTTGATCTTTCCATTTTAATTTTCAAAGACATTTATTATTTTAATTTATTTTTCTCCTTCAGAACTTTATAACAAGGGGAGACTTAGATTTAAATTTGGTCCATCTCTATGCTATTTGCATGTTATTGTTGGAGTATATTTAGGTTTCATCTTAATTTGGCCTTTTATTTTTAGTTTTATGTAAAGCTTTCCCTAAAACTGCTAGAAAAACAGCTTGAGAGTATAGTTACAGAGAGAATTCTGGACAATGCCTGTAATCCTCCCTGTGCAGTTGGCTAACTTGGGAAAGATGACTACTGCCTCAAATTGTGCACCATATCAGAAGACAAACTCTAGTGGATTTGCATTTCTGTATCTGTAGAGGTCTTCCTTCTTCACATGATAATTTAATAATTTCTTTTGTGAGTTCACACAATGTAGACTAATTTGACAATTCACAGGCTTACGTATGTTATTATGATGATATACACTCTCTAAAACAGTTTTCTTCTTTTAAGTGTATTTGGTGAAACTTTCATTTCTTTTCAAAATATGTGTAGGTAGCCCACTATGTACCATGTATTCTCATATGTTGGACAGTGAGGGAAAGAAGATAGGGAAGGGAATACTCCTAAGAAGATAGGGAAGGGGATATTTCAGGTTTAAGGACAACTTGGCCTTGGCATGGATTTAAACAGAACAGCGTTCTAATCCATGGTTTGTGCTGGAAACAAATCCATTCTAATGTGCTGGAAACAAAGTGTGGAGCATCTACCAGAATTCCCAGGAAGACCTTTGGGAAACAGGCTCCAGAATGGCTGAAGAAAACCATTGACTTACTGATTGATAGATAGATTGGCAAAAATAACTGGGTATTCTAAGCTGAGCTATTTTTTCTTTCTTTTGGGAGAAAACCCATGCAGGGTTTTCTCCTTTGTCCCTCTATGTAGTCTTATTGAGGTACCTCTCCACATCAGGAAGTTCTAGTTCTGCATAGTAGCCTACAGTTTTAAACAACTTTTCCCAACCTAGTCTCTATTTGTATAAATGTAATATATCAGCCTCCATTTTAATTCCTTGTTTTATCTATCAACTTATTCAGACACAGACAGGGAAGAATCCCATTTACTGGGCTTTCTTCAGAAACTCCAACATGTTTTATGGCAAAAACTATAAGTTAAAATACAAATAGTGTACAGTATCTCAACTGGACCATGAAGGATTGGAAAAATGAGGGGGAACACCCAGACATGTGCATGCACACATGAATGCACACATGTACACACACATACATGCGTACTCCTATTCGATGTGAATGGGTTTGTGCTGTGCTTTTTATTTAGGTATATCACTCCTTTGAGCCACTAAGCTTCAAAGAAAGTATATGCTTACTGAAGAGAATGCTAAGGATAGAACTTGCTCAGGAATATGATGGCAATCTCATCAGAGGGAACCAATTACAAAGGCCAGAAGCAAGACAAAATAAGTGGTAAAGTGCATTAAGGAACAAAAACAAACAAATAAACCAACCCTGGTGGGAAGCCACTGGAAAATGGGCTTACATTTTGAATCAGAGTAATTTCCTGGAAACATCATTCTCCCTGTTTAAGTACCGATGCCATAAGGTTCAGTGACAAAATCTTTAGCAATATAACAGGTTTTCTTACATCGGTTTCTTGATCCATGCTGGCACATTTGCACAATATGATGCCCTGGTGTTAATGGAGAGTGCAGGGGGCAAAATCCATGTTAAGTGTTTTGCAGAGGGGAAACCGCCCACCTGTTAATGCAGAAAAGTTTATGAAAAAACACTCCAAGTATGATAGAGGCAGAAACTCAAGGAGAAAGTACAGCAGGCAACATGAATTGTCAGTTGCCTCATTTCTGTCTCCTGTGAATCTTTCTCACTGCTGTGAATACAGAATGTTCCTAAAATGAGTCCAACTTGGAGCAAAGTTGCATAAGCTCAGAGATGCATGAGGTCAGGTCTATGTCAGACTGAAGATAAAAAAGAAGAAAAAAATATATATATTGGGAATTCAGGGTAAGGTTGTCTTCATTTCCCTACTGTACAGTACTCTGAAAATTCTCATGGCCCTCTCATGGGCTCTGAGCTCTGCGTACTTCTCACTTAACTAAAGTCAATCTTTACTGTTGTATTATTGACCTAATTTAGCACCATGCTGATGTGCTGCAGATTCTGAAAAGTGTAATGACACACATTTAAAGCCTCCGAATGGGATCCTGTTCCTGGCATCACATAAGAATAGCTGAAGGCGGTGACAGCATAGTCTCACAGTAACAAGGACAGACTGAAACTAGACTTCCCAGGATTAATGCCCACCTTGATCATACCAGGCTGGGCTACAGTGGGAAAATTTGTACCTTCCTTGCCTTCACTCCCAGATTGAAATAAAATGAATTATTTTCATCTTATAGGGTGGCAATGAAGATGATGGCATTTAATATTTACAATCACCCTTTGTCACAAGTGAGAGATTTATATGTTCATTAAATTAATTTCAAAAATTAATACTCTAGAGGGAGGCCGATGTTCCATTACAGGACTTCCTACGATCTGAAAACATGGTTTAGTCATCTTGTATGTATCGTCATAGTAGTTTGTATTTCTCTTTTTCATAAAATTTTTAATCTTATAAATTTTTATGTATCATTTACTCCTCAAGAGGGTATCAACTCCAGGATAGCAGAGACTTGTTACTTGTTACTTAATGGTTAACATACTGCATGACATGGTTAAATGATTTAAAAACTGTTAAATGATGGAGATTCCTGGGTGGCTCAGAGGTTTAGTGCCTGCCTTCAGCCCAGGGCCTGATCCTGCAGGCCCAGGATCAAGTCCCACATCAGGCTCCCTGCGTGGAGACTGCTTCTCCTCCTGCCTGTGTCTCTGCCTCTCTTTCTCTCTCTGTGTCTCTCATGAATAAATAAATAAAATGTTTTTAGAAAATGTTAAATGAATGGTGGGAAAAAAGAGCTGGAAATCTGGGTGGCTCACTGATTGGGTGCCTCTGGTTCAGGCCGTGATCCTGGGGTCCTGGGGTCCTGGGATCAAGTCCCACATTGAGCTCCCCACAGGGAACCTGCTTCTCCCTCTGCCTATATCTCTGCTTCTCTCTTTCTCTGTGTCTCTCATGAATAAATAAGTAAAATCTTAAAAAAAAGAGCCATAGTTCAAATTATGTTTGATATATACAAGTGACTGTAATAATACTTAGTAGACACTCATTTTTTGTTAAGTTGAATTGAATTATCTCTAGGCTATTCCGGCAAAAGATCAATAGGCTACTAAATGCTTTCATGTGGATCACACAATGTCTGTTGCAGTCATGAGTGTAATGCTGCAAAAAAACAGCCTGAGAGTATACAAATAGAGCACGTTCTGGACAATTCTCATTCCTATCCTGTGCTGCCTCAAAACTTCTAAAGGTAACTAACAGATTATCCAGTTTGAACTCCCAACATAGGAGAAGGCTGTTGATGAATTTGTAGGGTCATGACAATTCTATATTTCTAGAGGTCCCCACTCTTTAGATTAAAATGAAAAAAAAATTGTTCTGTTATTTTTTGACATTATAGACAAATAGTCTACATGCCAATATACATTTTATGTCAGAATATATTTCCAAAAAGTTGTAGTTTATTTATTTTTTTAATTTTTTTTTATTTTATTTTTTTTTATGAGAGACATACAGGGAGAGGCAGCGACTTAGACAGAGGGAGAAGCAGACTCCCTGCAGGAAGCCTGATGCAGGGCTCATTTCAGGACCCCAGGATCATGACCTGAGCCAAAGGCAGATGCTCAACCATTGAGGCACCCAGGTGCCCTAAAAGTTGTAATTTATTTTTAAATGAACATACAGTAAATGACTATTTTTAGTGTATAGTTCTATAAATTTAACTCACATAATATATTCATTTAACTACCATGATAATCAGTATGGAGAATGTTTCAACATCTAAAATACTCTCTTAAAAAATTAAAAATAAGATAAAATAAAATAAAATACTCTCTTATGCTGTCCACTTGCAGTCACACCTTCTTTTATAACCCCTGATGCCACTGATACGTTACTAGAGTTTTGTCTGGTTTTTTTATTCCACATAAATGGAATCATAGAATATGTAACCATCAGAGTCTACAATTCATACAAGTTGTGCCTGAATCAATAACTCATTCTTTTTATTGCTAAGAATAATTTCTTTGAAGGAATTTGTCACTGTTTATTTATCCTCGCACTGAAGAAAATTTAGGCATTTCCATTGTTGAGTAATTATGAGCTAAAAATGGTAGAGAAGCTTTTTAATACCACATGTTCTTCTAGTTGAAGAAATATAGTGACAGCGAGGGCAAAAATGTTTCAATGCCCATTATTCTTAAAGTCTATTGAGAAGTTAATTATATTCAAAGGTTTTCAAAAATCATATGGTCACATATGTGGGTTAAAGTTTTCTCTAGATGCTAAGATTTTATTTGAATATATTTGAAAGAATGAAGAATTGAGACTACTGAGTCATTCACACTTTCTTAATCTGCATTATGATTATATGTTAGTAAAACAGACAATGCGGGGGCTGGGTGGCACATTCAGTTAAGCAACCGACTCTGGATTTGGCTCAGGTCATGATCTCAAGATCATGAGGCTGAGCCCTGCATCCAGCTCTGCGCTCAGCACAGAGTCTGCTTAAGACTCTCTCTCCCTCTCCCCCGCAACTGCCCCCTAAAATAAATACATAAATACTAAAAAAAAAAAAAAACCCAAAAAACAAAAAACATACAACTAAGTTTATACTTAGAATTATGTATAGAGATTTTTCATCGTTTTGTTCTGTGTTAAGATTATTGAGCCTAATCCCTCATAATTTCAGAAGAAGGGCCAGGGAACATGTATTTTCCTTACCCCCGTCCTAAGTGATTCAGATGAACACTCCAGGTTAAGACTGACAGCTCTAAATTTTTGAAATTGAAACCTGAACGACACTGGACAATATCTCACTCAAAGAAGATGGAATAAAACTAGTAGATTAGTTTCCATATATCATGTCATCTTAATCTGATTCTTAGTTAACTTTGAAATATTTCTTTTCTATTCAAATATTCAAAATCAGACTATTTTCTAGATGCCAGGGTTTTTATTACCAACCCCCCCAAAAGTTATTGGTAATGAATATTCTAATATAAAAAAGTATATTAACGTTATACTGGACGAGACTGTCCTGTTTAGACATATGTGACAGCTATGGCCCAATGTGGAGCCCACTGTAAAATTGGAGGTAATGTGCTGAGACATTTTGTGAAGGGAAGGTGGTAGATCGATGCCAGGCCTCCTTTAACACTTGCTGTCTTACAAGGATCAAGCACACTTCCAATGTTCAGTCATCTACCATACATTTCCTTTTCCCTGTACTTCTGATACTCATACCAAATTGACTGAGATACTAAATTTAGCACATTATGCCACATTTTTCAGTACTTCACTATCAAATATGTCCTTTCTGTGCAATTCCCCTCACTGATTTAAATCAAAGTATACACACATGTCTTCTATTGCAGTTAAAATCTCTCTGGAGGGATGCCTGGGTGGCTCAGGGGTTGAGCCTCTGCCTTCAGCTTAGGGTGTGATCCCAGATCGAGTCCCACATGAGGTTCCCTGTGAGGATCCTGCTTCTCCCTCTGCCTATGTCTCTGCCTTCTCTCTGTGTCTCTCATTAATAAATAAAATCTTAAAAAAAATCTCTCTGAAAGGGGCACCTCAGTGGGTCAGTGGTTGAGCATCTCCCTTTGGCACAGGTTCTGATCTGGGGATCCTGGGATCAAGTCCCATATCAGGCTCCCCTCCAGGAGCCTGCTTCTCCCTCTGCCTGTGTCTCTGCCTCTCTCTCTGTGCCTCTTATGAATAAATTAATAAAATATTTAAAATAAAAAAAAAATCTCTGGAAAAATTCACCTGTTTTCTTTCTTTTTCATGGTGATATGAGTTGTGCTATTTAATTTCTATGTTTCACAAGAAATAAGTATATACTTAGACTAGTGTATCTGACTCATTGGTAGAAGAGCCAGAAAGGAATGACAAAGGTTACCTGCGGTATTAGAATCAATAAAAAAAAAAAAAGAAATAAGGTAATAGGAATGAGTTTTATCATTATTTAAAGTACCGCTTCTTCCCTAAATAACAATATTTGTTCCTCAAATAGGACTACAGATGACTGATTGGTAGATATGGAATTCATAGTTCTAAATTGGTACTATTTCCATTGAGCAATTTTGGTGTAAAAGAAACAGTGGTTGTGACAGATGATAAAAACAACAGGAAAAAGCAAAAACACAACAGTTGTATTGCTCTTGTTTAACAGAAATGCTCAATTTATGAACACATGCCTACTGGTCTGAAGTGGTTAATTCAGCTAATGGAAAAAGTATCTTATTTCCTTTCCTTCTTTTTTAAATCTATGGATTTATTTAAGAGTATTATCATTGGCTTTCTTTCTTTCTTTCTTTCTTTCTTTCTTTCTTTCTTTCTTTCTTTCTTTATTATTTTTTTTATTGGTGTTCAATTTCCTAACATACAGAATAACACCCAGTGCCCGTCACCCATTCACTCCCACCCCCCGCCCTCCTCCCCTTCTACCACCCCTAGTTCGTTTCCCAGAGTTTACTCTGGTTTCTCTTCAGATCGTATAAATCTATCATTGGCTTTCTTAGGATAAATTCACTTTACAAACTGGCTTAATATCTGTTCCCTTTGTTCATGACTACGAGGTTAAGTAGGGATAGAGGTAGACATATTATTCACATATGTTTAAGACCCCGATATTTGAAGTTTAAGAAGATTGAGCTCATATGTTCTGTGGCTTATTGGAGAAGTAGTTATATTATTCTTTTTTTGTGGAATGCTTGACATTCCACGTGAACATGGTAAGTTCATAAATGTTCATCCTGTTAGAAGGGGAATATGTCAAGTTTATACTGTCAAGGTTAAGGGAAGTGAATCCTTTTACTTAATTTAGGTCATAAGCTTCTTAAACAAGTTTTTAATTTGAGTTTCTTACAAAAGATTATCTGAGCTACTGGGAATTCTTTCTAAAAGACTTACTTATGGACTCAATTAGTGAAGGGTTCCATCATCTTTGTGGCTTATAGTTCAATGAGGCTTTTTTTTAATGCTGGCTTTGTTTTCATAAATGCCCAACCAGGTTAAAATAACATTTAAAAGCACATTTGTTAATGATGTTCACTAGTGCCATTTACATTTAGTGCTAGACAATTATGACACGATTTACTTATTTCTTTCGAATATTAGCATTTCATAATGCTTGAATACTGTCCCACGCAAAGCTTCAAATTTAGTTTAAGAATTTTTATAATGCAAGTGCAGTTACACATTTAAAATCCCACTATCATAAACATAACTATTAATTCCACTTTCAACATCAAAAAGAGATCGAGCTTTAACATGCTCTTTTAAACAATTTCATTCTAGTATGAAAAGAAAGACAGAGATGGCTTCTATATAAATTTTCTATTATTTTGTCAAGGGGCTTTTTTTCCTTCTTCTTTCCTCTAAGTATGTAGAAATTAGCTTCATTGCAGCTGGTGTAACAATCGAGCTTCCCTTTGAGAGCTTTAGAATGACTAGAAAGATCATTTCTCTTTACCATGTCTGGGGCAACCTGGATGACCAATTAAACAGACAACCAAACAAATAGGCCTTGGTTAGTTTGGCATTTTTATGACATAAAAAAGAAAAATAAGTTTTTGTCTTAGGCATATATAAACATACATAGCTGCATTTTTCTCTTCTGAGCAAAAAAATGTTACAGTAGATGTTATATAATGTCGGAATAAATATTCACAAGACAGGAGGTTCCAAACTAAGAACGTAATAAACCCGGAGCATGAAAACAGACCAAGCATATAGCAAAAAGTTACTTACCCATTTAATCACATTGCACATTTGTGGCTTTTCTGTTCCAAGAAAGCAAATAACTAACTACCTTTTGAGTTTTTAAAGTTTGTGGAGGAGTGAGGAGAATGGTTACTAAACATAAAGTGGGGGTATTTTGGATGGTTTTGATTGTTTTTGTTTCTGAGTGGGTAAAGATTATAATAGCCTAGTATTTTGGCTTACAGTTGTGTAAATTTCATTTATATGTTTTTTCCCTAAGTACTGATCATTCTCTGTATTTACTATTGTTATTATCTCTTACCCCATTTTACAAATAAGGAAACAAAACTAAGTACATGCTTAGGATCACAGGAGCATTGAGTAATGGAGCCAGGGATTAAAATAAGGCATTCTGGCTTTAGAACATGTTCTCTTTCAAAACACTATGTATGTAAGCATCCTTCGGAAGACTTTGAAGTGTACACTAATTAAAATATTAAAGGCCCAATGCAGAGTGAAGTAGTGGGCTTTGAAATCTTGCACTAGGATAATCTCTTATAATGAGGTTGGTATTGGTACAGATATATCCCTGTACCTCTGAGTGTTCATCTGTAGCTCTATTTTTATGAAGGGTCTTGAATGCATTCTGTCTCAGTGAAATAGAATCAATATTGCAAATTTGAAACTTTGGAAATTAACCATTTCAGGATTGGGAAAGACCACTGCATGAATGGTTGCTGGATTAAATGCTATTGATTGCAAGTGTTCAATAAAATTCCATCTCCTATGAGATGCTTTTATTTGTAACATATCTGAGAGAAAATTAACTATTGCAAAGAAGTAATAGAATATTATAAAAGGGGTTCTCATAATTCCTCAAGTTCTGTTTTATTTGATATCAAGTTATAAGTGTTATATCTACCATGCTTCTCTTAGTTAAGCACTGAGTGTTTATTATATAGAAAGAAGTTGAATTATCTATACTGGTTATTTGAAGTTCTTGGAAAATCAAGCATTGTATACTCATTACAAGGTATGCATACATCAAAATATAGTTATTTTTAACTATAAGAGGGAATTTTGAGACTTAAGTCAGGTCTCTGGAGGAACAACTCATAACTTTGGTCCTACTTTACACTGGCATCAGCCCTTCCTTTTAACCCATACCTCATGTTTTCTAAAAGTAGTGTTAGCTCAGCGGAAATCCACACTTGGGTATACCACCAATAAACCCATTTGATGGCTTTGTGGACATTTATCTGTCTTTGGTCTGCTGATTTTAATAGCCAGACATCCATTCTTAGCAGAAGAAAGTAGCTATCCAGAGAGAGTCCAGGAATATAAAATATTCCAGCTACAAAAAAATATTCAGGGTAACCATTATGGCAGGAATATGAAACTTTCTGGCTAACTTTAAGAAAAGGAAATTAAAGTGTTCTACAGACCCTCAAAGAAGTAAGAAATGCTGATTTGTGATGTTCTCAAAGAGGAATTCCTTCCTCTCTGTGATTCCCTTGTATGAAAGAATAATTGGTGGATTCCAAATTGAGGATTTTCTTTGAAGTGCGTTTCTATGGATTCCGGCCAAATATATCAGCACATTTAGAAAATCATAATTGCAGAAATGCCTTTCAGAGTATCTCAAATATGTCTTGGGGCTAGATCTAAAGTAAAACTCTTAAGGCTTCAGAAATTCCCCATTTTTTAACCCAGAAGCCAAAAATCATCTCTTGCGTCAAATGTACTAGAGACCTTCTAGACTACTTAAGAGGAGAATAAAGGACCCCTACAGATGTCTATATCCCAGCCTTTAAAAGAAATCCTACTTCCAAAGCCTGTTTTCTAAAAGTGATATGGTCATTGAAAATAAACCTTGACAGAATATGATAGATATATCCCTGTACCTCTGAGTGTTCATCTGTAGCTCTATTTTTATGAAGGGTCTTGAATGCATTCTGTCTCAGTGAAATAGAATCAATATTGCAAATTTGAAACTTTGGAAATTAACCATTTCAGGATTGGGAAAGACCACTGCATTAATGGTTGCTGGATTAAATGCTATTGATTGCAAGTGTTCAATAAAATTCCATACATTGTAAAGGATTCCTAGGAAAAGTTAATGTCTACATGTTGAGACTATCTCTTTATTCTTACTCTTTTCCCCCAAGTTTTTATTCATACCATTAACACCTAAAATACAATTTATTCCTAGATATGCTAAATAACCAAGTATATCCATTTAATCCTGCATGGATTTTTATTGCTTCTATTTCTATATCTATAAATCTATGTGTGGACAAAATACAACTGGTTATAATTATATTCTGCATATTTCCTGTTTCTTTTAACCTAGTCAAAATATTCATATTTTTACAATTTTTACACTAATTTTCTTAAATTTTTGAGTTAACAAAGTTTGTAAATGAACTTCTGATCTTTCTCACACAGTTTGGCATTTTTATTTTCGATCTTACCCTAAATCTCTGTTAAAATCTTTAATTTCTTCTGTTTCTTGAGTACACAAATAGGTATCATGCCTATTCTGCTTATACCAAACAGTCCCCTTTCCTGTTTCCAAGTGGTTCCTCAAATACTTAACATGGATTCTTTCAACAAATATTACTTCTATTAAAAATAAACGTAGAACAAATATATCTTGAGATTTGTGTTCACTACCGGAAGAAAGACCTACTGGAAGACCATAATTTAGGCTGTCCATCATCAGCCTTGGGTAGCATTCACACAGGGGAACCATCTCCTGAGCTCCTGGGTATTATCATTCTTTATCAGGGTATCAGGGTATCATAATTTATCAGGGGCAAATTAAGGTATGCCCTCATTTGTCACATGGCTTAGAGTCAAGGTCCTCTGTTTTGTTTTATTATTATTTTTAAAGATTTATTTATTTATTTATTTATTTATTTATTTATTTATTTAAGAGAGACAGAGAGAGAGAGAGAGAGAGAGGCAGAGACATAGGCAAAGGGATAGCAGGCTCCATGCAGGGAGTCCAACGGGGGACTCGATCCCAGGACTCCAGGATCATGCCCTGGGCGGAAGGCAGGCGCTAAACCGCTGAGCCACCCAGGGATCCCCAAGGTCCTCTGTTTTAAAACAATATCTCTTCTAAATTTAGCAATAGGGAAATGAACCCTATTGCATAGATATAATTATAGCATAGATGTAATTATTAAAATATCCAAAATGAAAGAAGAAAGAAGCATAAAGGAATTGCTACTTTTAGTAAAGACATTATCAGCCATAGGAAAAAAGTCCTAAATAAGAAAATAATACTAGCTGAGATCCAGAAATCAGGCAATTGTTAAAACTACTAGACTAGACTAATAACTTCAAAGCATTCTATTTACCATGTATCATCTTAATTCTTTTCTTACTAAGATATTTTATTGCTGATTATTCTAGATGATTTTCAGTATGAGCATATGGTTCATGTCATAATTAAAGTCAACAAACATTAAGATCTGTTTAAAAATAATTATATTCCACCAAACTTATATGGCATTTGGTTATTTTTTAACTATAGGATTCTAATTGGAATCTAGTTAAATGTATTTGTTAAGGAAAGGGATGTATTTTGTTTTCACTAAGTTTCTTTTAATTCTTATGAGATTTTAAGCTTTGTCTTCTGCTTTTAAGTCCTAATAAAACAGTTTCAATAGAAAAAAAACTTCATTTTTCTCTCTCTGTCTCTCTATATTACATATACACATACTTACAGTTACTATATATACACACAGCACACACACATATGCATGTATATGAATTTGAATAAAAATAAGTTTTAACATTACTAGTTTTAGAAATGTCTATATTTTTTACTTGATTTCATTTTTATTCTGTGAGAAAAACATTTTCTAGGGGATATCATTGTACATGCTTTATTAAGGTTGACTTTTTCTTTATGATTTGCATTAGCAATGATAAAGAAATAGGGCATTGAAAAGGGGAAAACTATAAGCAAAATTGTTATTTTAAACTCTTTCACATATCTAAGTTACCTAGAAAGTCTTTCCTTATGGGATATTTCTGTTGTGTGTAAGTAGAGAGTTATTTCTTGAGTCATTTACTATATTATATTAAATAAATGATAATAAACATATAGCAGGTGTATAATACACTAGATTAAACTTGAATATAGATTATTATATTTTTTTCTCAGCATAATCCTGTAACTGCTGCTTTACTCATTTCCTGTTACTCTTTTTTGGTTATTTGTAAACTTCTATCGTGTTAGCCTTCTAGGATGCTAATAATTTTATTGTCAAAATGAGTGATCCTGACAATTTAAACTTTGAGTTTTCAGTAAATTATAGGATGTAAAGAGAATAGAAACAAGTTATCACATTTTGTCTTAAACTGTAGATGACTTTGACAACAATCTTTCAATGTAAGTATTCAGGAAACTTGATAAAATATGCCATCAATTTTGATGCAAATTATTCTCAGACTTCTTGGTGATGTGTTAAGTATATGGCAGATGATTAATCATGCTAAATAAAGTAGATGCATTGATGTTGAAAAACAATTTTTAAGTTTTACTTTTCTGGGCTATAGGTTTACATTTTTATCTAGTTCTGGATCTTGAGGATTATGAACAACAGGTCAAGGCATGTAGTGTTATGTCAGTGTTATGTGCTAATAATCAAAATAGTATAAACACCTAAACCTGGTTAGACAGCTCAAGATCTCTCCACCACATTATTTAGTGATCCCAAAAATATCCTTAAGTTCTCTCAGACTCATGAATTAAGGTAGAGGTCAAATTTAATTTTATGAATTTCTTTCTTTGTCTACTATTTTATGATAGTGATAAATATGTCTCTAAAATATTGGGATATGGGGCAGCCCTGGTGGCACAGTGGTTTGGTGCCACCTGCAGCCTGGGGTGTGATCCTGGGGACCTGGGATCGAGTCCCACATCAGGCTCCCTGCCTGCATGGAGCCTGCCTCTTTCTCTGTCTCTATGAATAAATAAATAAAATCTTTAAAAATAAAATAAATAAAATAAAATAAAATAAAATAAAATATTGGGATATGGTAATTTTCTGAAATACAATAGGAAGGGTACTCTTGCAGATGCCTGAGAAACATATCTAAGCATGTAGCCAAAATGTCTTTCTGTATACTTGAGATTTCTTTCCATTCCATTATTTAAGTTGAAAAATACATGTAAATACCATATTCTAGTAATAGTGCATCCTTGTTTTATAGTAATATAAGATAATTTTTAAAGTTTTAAAGAACTAAAAATTCAAAATGTTGCACAGAAATCTTAGAGTATAACTTATGATCCCAGAAGATATGCAGGAAATAATCGGTCATTTTAAATATCACCTGGCACATCATCAGTTATCAAATTAAATAGTGAGACTCCATTAATTGTTAAGTATCTAAAAATGGTTAGTTTTTTTTTAGAATAATTTTATAATATTTTTATAATTTATAATATTGCCAAAAACTAAGTGCGTCACTGTTCTATTCTATGTTACTGAAGACAACAGTAAGACAATCATATTTCTGGAAGATTTAAGAATTTAAAGAGGAGAGATGATCCCCTCTTTCATATGATTTATAAATAATACTGAAAGAGAACAAAAAACTACTAAATGATTAAAGAATAATGAAGATAATATAGAAGACAATGGAAGGTATATAATTTCTTACTGATTGGGTATGTATTCGTCTATAGACTTTTGTTTTAATGAAAGTTTGCAGTTATTGGGGATAAATAAGTGTTAGAATTGCTGGATATAATGGTAATTACAGGCCTACCATTTTCATGTACCTCACTTTATTGGACTTTGCAGATACTACATTTTTTTTTATAAATTTAAGGTTTGGGGCAACCCTGCATCAAGCAAGTATATTGGTACCATTTTTCCAACAACTTTGGGCTCCTCAAACTGTACTATATCAGACAGCAAACTTAGATGTTGTATTATTCTGACTGTCCCATCAACCACACACTCCCTCATCTCTTTTCCTCTCCTCAAACCTCCCTATTCCCTGAGACACAATAGTGAAATTAGGGTGGCTCAGTCAGTTAAGCCTGAAATTAGGGTGGCTTAGTCAGTTGAGCCTTAACTGACTGGGTGACTCAATCAGTTAAGCATCTGAATCTTGGTTACAACCCAGGTCAGATCGCAGGGTCATGGCTTAGGCTCATGCTCAGCATGGAGACTACCTGAGATTCTCTCCCTTTCCCTCTCCCTCTGGTCTCTCTCTCTCTTTCTCAAATAGATAAATAAATGAAATCTTTAAAAAAAATACTGAAATTAGGCCAATCATTAACACTACAATGGCCTCTAATGGTCAAGCGAAAGGAAGAGTCAAATCAAAAGCTAGAAATGATTAAGTTTAGTCAAGAAGCCATGCCAAAAGTGAGAAAGGCCAAGAGCTAAGTTTCTTGCAACAGTCAGCCAAAGTTGCAAAGGCAATGAAACAGTTCTTAAAGGGAAATAAAAGTGCTACTGCAGTGCACAAACAAATGATGAGCATGAGACAGCTCTACTGCTGATATGGAAAAAGTTTTAGGGATCTGGGTAGAAGATCAATGCAGCCACAACATTTCCTAAAACCAAAGCCTAATCCAGAACAGGGTCTTAGGTGAAGGCTGAGAGAAGTGAGGCAGCTGCAGGAGAGTTTGAAGCTAACAGAGGTTAGTTCATGAGATTTACAGAAAGAAGCCATCTCCATAACATAAAAATGCAAGGTGAAGCAGCAAGTGCTGATGCAGAAACTGCAGCAACGTACCCAGAAGGTCTAGCCAAGATCATTAGTGAAGGTGGCTGCACTAACCAATAGATGATCAATATGAACAAAGTGGCCTTTTATTGGAAGAAGATGCCATCTAGTGATTCCATAACTAGAGAGGAGAAGTCAATGCCTGGCTTCAAAGCTTCAAAGGAGAGCAGCTGATGCAGCTGGTGAATTTAAACCAGTGCTCATTTATCATTCCCCAAATTCTAGTGCCCTTAAGAATTATGCTAAACCTACTATGCATGTGCTCGATAAACAGAACAACAAAGTCTTCATGACAACACATCTGTTTACAATGTAGGCTACTGAGTATTTTAAGTCCACTTTTGAAAACTATTACTCAGAAAAAAAATTCCTTTGAAAATATTACTGTCACTGCTCATTGACAATGTAGCTGATCACCCAAGAGATCCGATGAAGATGTACAGTGAGATAAATGTTTCCTTGCTTGCTAACACAATGCCCATGCTATAGCCCATGTGGATAAAAAACTAATTTTGACTTAAATCCTTATTTAAGAAATACATTTCATAAGGCTACAGTTTCCAAAGATAGTGATTCCTGTGATAGATCTGATCTGGGCAAAGTAAATGGAAAACCTTCTGGAAGGGAATTCACCATTCTAGATGCCTTGAGGACATTCATGATTCATGAGAACACGTCAAATATCAATGTGAACAGGAGTTTGGAAGAGATTACAATCCATCCATACGGGTGACGTTAAGGATTTCAAAACTTCAATGGAGGAAGTAATGCAGATATGGTGGAAAGAGCAAAAGAACTAGAATTAGAAGCGGGGGAGGGAAAGGGGGCTGAAGATGTAACTGAATTGCTACAATTTCACGATAAAACTTCAGTGGATGAGGAGTTGTTTCTTAGAGATGAGCAAAGAAAGTGGTTTCTTGAGATGAAATCTACTCCTGGTAAAGATGCTATGAAGATCATTGAAATAATAATAAAAGATTTACAGTATTACATAAACTTCGTTGATAAAGCAGTAGCAGGTTTGAGAGGACTGACTTCATTTTTTTTATTTGATTTAAATTCAGTTTGCCAACATATAGTATGACACCCAGTGCTCAGCACATCATGTGCTTTCCTTAATGCCCATCATCCAGTTACCCCATCCCCTCACTGACCTCTCATCTGCAACCCTTTGTTTGTTTCCCAGAGTTAGGAGTTTCTCATGATTTGTCCTCCTCTCTAATTTTTCCCCACTCAGTTTCTCTCCTTTCCTTTATGGTCCCCTGCACTACTTCTTATGTTCCACATATGAGTGAAACCATATGATAATTGTTTTTCTCCAATTGACTTATTTTCACTCAGCATAATACCTTCCAGTTCCATCTACATTGAAGCAAATGGTAGGTATTCATCCTCTATGATGGCTGAGTAATATTCCATTGTATATGTATGTCACATATTCTTTATCCTTTCATCTATTAAAGGACATCGTGGCTCCTTTCACAGTAGGGCTATTGTGGTCATTGCTGCTATGAACATTGTGGTGCAGGTGTCTTGTTGTTTCACTACATCTATATCTGGGGTAAATGCCCATAATGCAATTGCCGGGTCATAGGATAGCTCTATTTTTAACTTCTTGAGGAACGTCCACATGTTTTCCAAAGTGGCTGCACCAGCTTGCATTTCCACCAACAGTGTAAGAGGGTTCCCCTGTCTCCACATCCTTGCCAACATTTCTTGTTTCCTACTCCAATTTTAAAGAATCTACAGTGGGTAAAATGATATTAAACAGTAACACATGTGACAAGAGAAATTATTTGTGGAAGGAAGAGTCAATCGAAGTGTAAACTTCATTTTTGTCTTATTTTAAGAAAGTGCCACAGCCACCCCAACTTTCATTAACCACCACCCTGATCAGTCACCAGTCATCAACATCAAGGCAAGACCCTCCATCAGCCAAAAGATTATGACTTGCTGAAAGCTTGGATGATGATTAACATTTTACCAATTCGTATTTTTTTAGATTAAAGTATGTGCATTGCTTTTTAAACATAATGCTTTGGCACACTTACTAGATTGTAGTATAGTATAAACATAATTTTTATATGCACTGGGGAACCAAAAGAGTTTATTTGACTACCTAATTGCAATATTTGCTTTATTGCAGTGTCTGGAACCAAACTCCCAACGTCTCTGAGGTATGCCTGCATATGTTTGACTTACTAGAAATTATAAACATGTTTCCCATAGTACCATTTTCAACTCCCAGTGCCCTCCAAAATATTATCAGAGTTAGAAATATATCTACTGTGTATCCATGTCAGAACTTGATATTTTCAGTTTCGTTTTTTTAGTGTTTTTTTTCCCATTCAGTTGTTAAATGGTGGTTTTTATTTGCATTTATCTAACGATTAGTAATATCGAGCATCTCTAGATGTGTTTATTTTGCCATCCTTTCACACCCTTTTGGTGAAATATCTGTTCATATTTTCTGTACATTCAGTTTTTATTTACATATTCATCCTGTATCCTGAAATATTACTAAACTTACCTGTGAGTTCTAGAAGCACTTCATTTCTTCTTTTTCTATTACACCAGCAAGGACACCAAGTGTGATGTTCAACAGTAGTGGTAGTACAGGACTTTCTGCCTTTTTCCTGATCTTAAGGGGGAATTTTTTGAATTGTTATGTATAATATTAGCTGTGGCTTTTGTGTGCGTGTGTGTAAATAGCCTTTATAAGATGGGAAAGGTCCCTTATATAACTAGATTGCTGAAAGTTTTTATCAGAAGTCAATGATGAATCTTACCAAAAGCAGAGATTAGTTCCTATTTCCTAGGGTAAATATCAAGTCTCTGAGTCGTTCTCCCCAGACATGTGCCATCTCTGGATGAGTCACTCTGTGAGGGATAATTTCCCACATCCAACTGATGAGCTCCATCTCATAGTATTTAGCCATGCATGCATTGATTGGAGAGAGTGATTCAAAAAGAAATGCAAGGCAATACTTAAATATATATGTATCTTCAGCTCAGATACTATTTTTGAGTATTTAAAAGACATATTAAATTTTAAAGCTTAGTCAATAATTGAATGCATTATTTCACCCTTACTCAACACCTTTTGTTCTGTATTCAACATCTCAGTCAAGGTCACCCCTATCCACTCATCTTTACAGATTTAGAAGTCTTGCTGTCAGCCTTATCCCCTAATAAAATTTGTAACTAGGTTTTATCTGTCTCCTATTTGGGAACCATGAAACAGGGTACCAATGAGTTTTATGGATGCTGTATCTAGGTCCATCCTTGTCTCTTTCTTTTTTCAACTTCATATAATCCTTATCAATGCATCTTTCCTCCAAATTTCTTAACTGTCTAATACATCCACCAAGTATTTCTCTATGAGAACTATTTGAAGTCTATGACAGTACTTAAAACAATTAATACTTCCCCCTTGACTAACATATAGTGTCCAAGATCTTCTGTATTATACTACTTCATAAAAATGTTTCTTTGGTTTTCCATTTGAGCCTCCTCTCATTGCTCATCACTACTCTGGCCACATTCCAGTTAAACAGAACCTTGCATGTTTTTAGATGTGCTGCATGCTCTGTTGTCTCAATGCTTTTAAAAAATTCTGTTTCAAAAAAAAAAAATTCTGTATCATCCTTTTGGATTCCTATGCTCCTACTCCATTTTCAAGATCTAGTCTAATTGCCCTCTTCTCTTCTAAGAGTGTAATGGATTTCCTCAGGGAAAATTTATTCATCTTCTATTGTATCAGGAGAATTTTGTACCCACATTTATTGAAATATTTCATGAGTTATTTTCTATATTGATATTATATCAGTACTATTTATTGAGATATATAGATCTCCTTTCATTATTATATTTTTATGATATGTATTCTAAGCTCCTAGCAACTGCTCCATACATAGCAATTTATTAGTTATCTAAACCAATTATTACTGGTATGATATATCAAATACAACTTGATTCTATTATCTTCTCTTATACAGGGCTTAAGCCTAGTTATATATGTTAATATTTTCATCTTCTAATAATATCATCTGTTTCTAACTGCTAATCTATAGCCATTTTATTTTTCATTAGAGCTTAGAATTCTATAATTACAGCTTAATAAAAGGTACTAATGCATTTATGAATGATCTTCCTTAAAAATAATTCCATCATCTCTTAATTTTAACTTATAGGTTATATTATTATTTTTATAAGCATTGACATGGAAATAACATATATTTAAAGTGTTCTTTATAATCATTTATGGATAAATCAGCTATTTTTCCATTATTACACATCTTTTCTAACATAGCATATGTGGAACTATGTAATTTTTAACATATTTGATTTCCAAAAACTGACTTAGAAAGAATATTTTACATCAAAGATTATTCCTTTCCCACAAAAGTGAGTTAAATAGCATTTACTCTTTCAATATTCTTAAATGCTAATAAGCATAAATGTCATGAACTGTGATAGACACTGATACTTGCTTTCATAATGAAAGGGAATATGTACAATAAAGAAATAATTATGATAAGAAGAGATAATGATGATTATAACCTTGAATAATGTTTATTTTATTTCAGGCGCTATTAACTCATTTAATACAATAAGCTGTGAGTGATCTGTTTGAGCTAGAGTAGGAATTCATTATGTAAGAGTTCACCAAATATGGCAGATCAATTTTATTTTATTCATTCTTTTATTCCTAGTACCTGGAAAAAGTTTTTGACAATAGTTATCTCGATAAATAAATATTTTGGAAGTTTAAATTTAATTGTACTATATAAGCAGTTAGTAATGATAACTAAATGACTTGTATCTTATTAGAAATCAGTACAATTTGTGCTTAAAATAATGAAATTCAGCATCATGTACTTTTATAATTGCTAACATAAATATTTTATTCAACAAAATTTTAAAGTACAAATATAGATTTGAGAAAGAAATTCTGTGACATTTCATGTACCTAGGATGTATTTGTAGCTTTTAAAATAATTATCTAAAGTTATGTAACTGTAAGTTCAGTTAATATGTAGTTAAATGACAGATGTAAAAATTTTAATAATAAGCTTCTTTATCTGTAAAGTTGCTCTAATTTTGCCTATATTTGTGAGTGCTCTGTGGATGTATCTTTATTTTTTCTTTTTTATTTTTTTGGATGTATCTTTAAACATGAAAGTGTTACCTTCTGTTCTTTAAGTTTGGAGACTACTTTCTGGATTCAATTATGAGTTTGGATAATTGTGTTTAGATGCTTTAACACCTAATTGATTATGCTACGTTTGTTTGATCATGGTTGAAATGTAATTTTAATGCTTGGTTGGTGATTCTTTTTTGGAATGTTTTAAATGGATTAGCTGCTTAGGAGTGAATTACTTTTTTACACAAGTTGTCAGGAATCTTCCAGGCAGGGAAGCACATGTTTTGATTATCATCATTATTATTATTTTAACAAAGAGGGAAGATAGACGACAGAAACCCAGGAGGTAATTAGAAAGCAAGACTTGAACTGAATTCAAAACATGAACTCTGATTTGCTACTGTAATTTTTGCGAAGATGTTTTGGCTACTGCATCAATAAAACCAATACTCAAATTTCTTTTATAACATGAAGTTTTCTTGTTAAGATAACTTTATCTAAAACTTTAGTGTCATTCATTAACAAAGTGAAAGGCTGTGAGAGGCAGTCCTTGAAAAATTTTGGTTGAAAAAAATCAAATAGTATTTTCAGTGTTCTTAATGTAGTATTAGTTTAGCTATCTTGATGTAAATATTGCCCTCAAAAGGGAATGAAAAGATACAAGACTTCTTAGACTCTCTTTTTGAAGATTATCTTGAGAACATGTTTTGAGACGCACTAGGCTAATTAAATCAATCTGGGAGTATATTCAGGAACAGGAAAGCATAATACTTATGTTTACAGCAGCCTCACTAACATTGCTTTCAAGGGGACATTTGAAATTCACTTGAAATAAAATGTTTGTGTTCTAATCCAAAATCTCAGCTTCTAATTTTTTTCAGCTTCTTTTCCATTTTGTTTCATTCTACTTCTTCCAGCCACTGCTCTGACTATAGTTATACAACATATGTGCTCCACTTCACAGCTGATGTGAATTTTCTTCTATAATTTATTTGATTTTTTTTTCTTTTCCTTAGCTTCCATGTACTATAAAGAAAAGGGTTTTTGGTTTGGTACCAATATTTGAGTGTGGAAAATGATAATTAGAATAAAAACAATGATTTAAATAACATGGAATTTTTCTTCCTCATGAAAAAAAACGAATAGGTGACAGGGCCATTTCTGATGTTAATGGTTTTGGGTAATCCCTCTTATTCCTCCTTCCTTCTTATTCTTTCTCTGTGAATGATCTGGAGTCATAGTCCATGATGGGGGCTTTTACCATCACATCCATATTTCAGCCACCAGGAGGGAGACAACAAAGAAGGAAAAAGATAAACATTACACAAAACTCTTCTACTTACATCCTAGTCATAAATCCCTTTAACTATAGAAGCTGATATAGTGAAAGTGAGGCTTAAAAGTGTGTATTATTGCTGACTGATTTTCCAATTGAAATATGATATAGTTTAGAAATTCCATCCAAATTTATCACATTCTTGATGTCTAGTGAGAAAACTAACTACTATTAAATATGTAGTTAGACGGAATAGGAAAATGAAGGGGCGCTTGGGTTTCTTAGTCGGTTAAGCACCAACTCTTGGTTTCAGATCAGGTCATGATCTCGGGTCAGGAGATTATTGAGCCCTCCATGGGGCTCTATGCTCAGCAGGACATCTGCTTGGGATTCTCTTCCTCTGCCCCTCTCCCAGCTTGCATGCTCTCTCTTTAAAATAAAAATAAACATTTAAAAAGAAAAAGGGAAAGGAAAATGCTAAAGTTAATTGTCTAAAGAGAAGCCAATTCATAAAAATTACCTCACTTGTCAAAGTTAGCGATAATGCTTACATATCCGTGTTAATGAGTAAATTTAGTTTTTATCTAACTTGGCATCTGTCTCTCAGTTTCCCTTCCTTTCTCCCCACCCCCATCCTCTTAATTTGGGAATATTTCAGGCTTTAGTTCTTGGACCTCTTCTCTTCTACTTACATTCAGTTCCTTAGAGATTCTTCCACTCTCATATTTGTAAATATCACCAATATGCAAAGGAAATAAAAAAATCTCTCCCTGATCTCCCGAGTTACATATTCAACTGCTTTTTCCACATCTACACTTGAAGGTCTGGTAAATAGCTAACTCTACCTTAACATGTCTATTACTGAACTCCCAACACTACTCCCTCACCAAAAAAAAAACGGCTCGCCTAATATTTTCCCATCTCAGTTGATGACAACTCCATTCTTTCATTGTACAGGAAAAAATATTGGAGTCATCTTCAATAACTATCTTTATCTCTTGTTCTATATCCAATCTGTTATTAATTATTCAAATTGGGCCTGTCTGTAACAGACTCTAACCCCTTCTTACCACCTTGACTATCTGTGAAGATCAGGTCAATATTATGTCTTCTCTGCATTGTAGCAATGATTTCCTCAATGGTTTCTTCCTTCCACACTCACCCTTCTATGTTTATATTCACCATAGTAGATGCTGAAGAAATGTAAGCCTGATCAAGTCATTTCTTCACTATAAATACTGTAGTGGCTCCCTCTTTCATTCATAATAAAAGTCTAAGTCCGTACAATGGCATGCAATGCCTTCCTATCCTTCCAGTAAGTCTCCTATACAGTGTTTCACTCCCTCTACCCTACCTACATTAGCCACTCTCGCCAGAGAGATTTTGCAATCTGTGGGTCCTCAGCCTAAAGTGCTATATATCCAGATTCCACACATCTAAATTTTTTACCACCTCCAAATGTCATATTCTCAATTAGGCTTACTCTCACCAGTTTAACTTCCTTACTTTATTCTACTTAATTTTTTCCCCCATTTTCATGTTCCTAACAGACTGTCTAAACTCACTTATTTTAATTGTTGTTTATTGCTTAATATTTGTCTTCCTGCAATAGAAGGCAAACCCTATAAAGACAGGAGGGTTTTTTTTGTACATGTATATTTATTTAATAATTAAATGACTATGCAAGAATGAAATCAAAATGGATTCAGGTAAGCTACTCCAAATAATAATCTGTAAATAGCTGTTTAAGGAATTTCAGTGAAAGTTATATTGAAATCTTGGTGACTTAGGATCAAATCAGGGATTCAGACCCATTCAATTATTATAAATTATAAAAATAAACTCAAATGAATTCTATTTTTCCACCTAACTTTCAGAGTGTTAACATAATTATGATGGCCAGTGTGGAGATAAGAAATGGAAGTGTAAAAGTGTGAAAAGTGTTCAAAGGTATCTTGTTTTCTACTGGGAAGGACAATTTGCTGATCCAGTGGCAAGTATGTATTTGCTCAACAGGTTAACATAGTCTACTGAAATCACCCTTGATATAATGCAGCAAAATTCTCATTCACTGATTGGATTTTTGCAAAACAGTGTTCTCATGACAATTTTGCTTTCCTCACATATTTAACTAGTGGTAGAAAATAAAGACATTGTCAAAAGCACTATACTTGGCAGTTACGATTTAATTTTAAATTACTAAAAGGTAATCTCGTATTTTTTTTTCAGATGAGCTAGATCCTTCATTACCTCTGAAGATGCTAAGAATTTGAGCTACAAAACCAGGAAAGCTAGTATACAGGAGTAGGGTAAGGACCAAACATGTGACTATCCAAATAGGTGTTTATACTTTTATGACAAGACTAAGGGTAATATGATAACATGACTGACTTTAATGCAGGAGGATAAACATGATTTTTTTTTTTCCATTTTGAAAGATATCTACCATTGCCCTGTGGAAAATGGATGACAGAGCAACAGAGCAAGAACAGTGGAGGGAGACAGTTGATAAGACCACTGCATTAGCCTAAGAAAGAAGGAAATGTATTATGGTTATGGCAGTTGGGACAGAGACAAGTAGACAACATAAAAAAAAATGTAGATGAGAGGATTGACGCAACTTAGGAAGACTGTCTAATGCAGCAAAGTAATATATCCTGCATTCTCTGTTTTCTAAATTCCATCTTCTTGGGCAAATTAATTATGCGAGAAGCTTTAGTGTCTTCACAATAATAATGGTAATTACCTCAAAGCGTTGTTGAGATAATTAAATGAGATTGTGAATATAAAGCTATTAACACAATGCCTGACACATAGAACTCAATAAGTAATTAATACCATTGCTATTTATTGCTGGTATTAACATTAGTTAATGATTTTATATGCAGTGTGAAAATTAGAGAGGGATCCCAATGACTCTTAAGATTATGACTCGAACCAAACTGTGTGGATATGGGAAAAACTGAAGGAGAAGCAGGTTTAAAAGGCTGAGTTGAAATCTAAGATAGGAAGTTTAAGTAAAAAAATCCATTTCTTTCTGAAAACACATTTTCATTGTACATTATATAAGAGAGTTTTTGTGCTGACTTTCAGAGATGCTTAATAGAGGCTTTCTACTGGTGAATAACAATAGCAGTTAATTCTGTGGCTCCACCTTCTTAATCCTCATGTACCGGATAGAAGATCCCTCACTTTCCTGATCCTGAGGCTAGCATGAGCACTGCGCCCCAGCAGAATTCCGAGAGAGGAACTGGAGGAGAAATTCACTTGCCTCTAAATCACACCCGCCTCTCCAGCTGAAGGGAGGATTGTATAGGATTATAGAGGCTGGTGTACCAAGGACAAAAGAACCTAGTATTTTTGTGTTTCAATTTTTTTTTAAATGTAAGATGAAAACTTTGAAATCATAGTAGAAATTCAAATTATATTTAGCCAAAGCTTACAAGTTTTTCCAAAATAATAATTATTTTATGTTTACAGACATCTTAAGGTTACTCAAACAGATAGCATACTGATAATAAAAATCAGGGATAAAAGAGGGAGATTGTCCAGAAACAAAAATCACTGAGAGTGTAAGAAAAGAATTTCTGATCTTTTTCTCTCCTCAAACATACAAGTAATAGCATTTTTTAATGAAGTTTCTTCCAGTTTGTCAGGCAAAAATTCTTGGTGTTATCCCTGATTCCTTATTTTCTCTCTCACCACATATCTAATCTATTAGCAAATATCGCTGGCTATCTTCAAGCTTTTATGAGAATATAACTGCTTTTATCATCTTCACTGCTACCACCCTAGTCCTAGACAGCTCCATCTCCAGCCTGGATTAGTACCATAGATTTTGGTCTTGGATCTTTGTCTCTAAATTTGACCCCTGACCTCTATGCTTCACATATTCTTTATATATCCAAATGATCATTTTAAAATGTAAATCTTATCGTATTACTCCTCTGTTCAAACTCTTGCAATGGTTTCTCACTTCCCACAGAGTAAAAGCCACAGATTTCACAATGCCCCACAAACCCTACACATCCTACCTTTCCCACCTCATTCTGCTCCATCCTGCTTGCTCTTCTGATGTCGGTGTCTACTATACTCACCTCAGTCCATCCACACTGGGCCCCATTATTCTCTTTAGCCCACTTCTGGCAAACCCCCTTCTCCTGTGCAGTCACTGCTTCTTCTTTCTGAAGCACTTTTCCACCAGGTATCTGCCTGCTCTGTCACTTCTTCCAGTAGTTTATGAAGCACTATCTTCTACATGAAACCTACCCTGAGTACTCTAGGTTAAGTGTTGGCTCCTTTTCAAAGGAAAACCTCTTCCCCTTACCCTGAAGTACCTTCTTATCTATAGAATATAGCCCATCTAACATGCTATAATGTGTAATTTTTATAATTATTTCTATTATTTTTTGCTTGGTGTCTGTATCCCTCTCACCTTGGGCAAACTATACGATAGCACTGAACTTTGTATTGATATCAAATATTGATATCACATACTAGTAGCCGTTCAAAAATATTACTGAGTGAATGAATGAATGGTGTCAGCTACATGAAAATCACACAGACATTTCTGTGGTATTAGCTTCTTCTATCTGGTATGCAGGCCAATCAAAGGTAACCTTTTAATTGTATTATATTGGTTAGAGCACTAATCAGAGCTTCTGAGTTTAACCGAGGTAAAAAGTGCCCTAAAGTCTAGGTGATTCATTGGAGTTTTCATATGTTAGATGAGTCCCACCACTCTTTGATCCAGTTAAGCTATTTATTATTAGAGAAGTAAATAGGTGCAAAGTTATGAGATCTTGCATGTGCGAAAATGCTGTTCAACAGTATAGTCCATGTATATATTGTTATATACTGTGTAATGCACAATGATGTTGAGATTTTTAATGCTGTCTCTCGTACAAAGCAAAATAAAGAATAAGTGAGAAGAGCAAAGGAGATCTTTTAACAGCTTGCTATAGCAAGGGGATCCACCAGGTCCCTTCGATTTTGGCAGGAACTCAAAGGCAGGCAGGGAAATGGGAAGTCTTTATAGTGGAACAAAGGGAAGACTTCAGGTATGTTTTGATTAGAGGCCGTTGGCATGGGGGAGCTGGAGGCAGGCTAACTAGAAGCAAGGTATGCAGTGGTTTTGATGAGGGGGTTGTATATTTGGCTTTCTCTGGTTGAGTCTAAGTTAGAAGGGGGGACAAAAATCAAGAAAGCTGTCAGTTATTAATCGAGTCCTGGACAGTTTAGGCTGATTGTTCCAGAAGTTATTGCTTAGCTTACTAGATTATTACAAGGATAGCAATTGGGCTTCCTTCAATTTCAACTTACAGCAGGCTGGCTTCCTGGACTGGTTATTGCAAATAACGAGGCTGGTCTCCTAGGCAAGTTATTGCAGGTTGTGGGGCAGAGTTCTATTTTTATATATATTCTGGCCATTGCCTATTTGTATATTCAGTCTCTCAGCATGTTCACGATTCAAGATAACATTAAGTACTTACTATGAATTTATGTTGTTCTCACAAAAACTATATATTTTATACTCTTATAATCTATATGCTATTGGTGAGATGCTTAAAATTTGGCAGTTCGGAGATTTGTCTATGGTGATATAGTTAAGTGGTAATAATCAGATTAAAATTTAGGTATATATGACTCAGGAACTTTAAGAATTTTTTAACTCAAAGTTATATACTTCCTACCAAGATACAGATTTTAGCTTATATTTTAAGGCTTGATATGAGGAATTATCACAAGTATTATATAAATATGGGAAAATAATTATTGTGCAGGGAAAATAAAGACCTAAGAATCATTAATTAAGAAAAACTTGGGGCACCTGGTTGGTTCAGATGGTTAAGCATCTGCCTTCAGCTCAGGTAGTGATCTCAGGATCCTGGGATCCAGCCGCACACAGGGGGGAAATCCCTGCCTAGTGGGGAGTCTTTTCCCCTCCCCTAGCCCATACTGTCTCTCTCTCTCTCTTTCTCTCTCTCTCTCAAATAAATAAACAGATCTGAAAGAAAAAGAAAGGAAGAAAGGAAGAAGAAAGAAAGAAAGAAAGAAAGAAGAAAGAAAGAAAGAAAGAAAGAGAAAAAAGAGAGAGAGAAAGAAAGAAGAAAGGAAGAAAGAAAGAAAGGAAGAAAGAAAGAAAGAAAAGAAAAGAAAGAAAGAAAGAAAGAAAGAAAGAAAGAAAGAAAGAAAGAAAGAAAGAAAGAAAGAAAGAAGAAAGAAAGAAGAAAGAAAGAAGAAAGAAGAAAGAAAAAGAAAAATCCAAACTGAGGAGCCCGGGTAGCTCAGTCTTACTTAAGTGTCTGACTCTTGATTTCAGCTCAAGTCTTGATCTCAGGGTCTTGAATTAAAAAACAAACAGACAACTCAAACTAGAATGATGCTTACGTAAATAGCTTACGCATACACAGGTTTATATATATGCTTACATATAGATAGATACATGATAGACAAGTAGCAATATTAATTTTTATACACTATGTGCAAAATAGATAAAAATTAAATTTAAAGAAGCATGGCATTTATTATAATCTTTCATCATGTTTAAACAAAAAAATCCTTAATATCACATTTCAAAAAATGTAAGAAATTTTAGTCTTTTATGCATTATCTCTACTTTCTCAGTACATGATATTTTGAAATAAAATCTTTCTCCAAGGACTATATATCCCAATCACACTGTCATAAATATTCATGATGACCACATTCCATGTACTGATTTCATGTAAACAAATTTTATTTAACCTTTCAGCAAGTCTGCTTTCTTGCAGGAATTAAATACCCACAAGATCAAGTATGTTAATAACTAGCTAGGTCAGAAACCAAACAAACTGGGGCATAAAATATCATGTGAGTAAAAGGGAAAACTCAAAGATAAATTTTCCATATTAAAAACTCAGTGTAAGTTAAGTCCTGAATAAACTACTAGATTATTTTTTTTCCACAAAATTAACTTTTACAGTGTGAAGTGAGTAGGCTTTTTCCAAATTAATGTACAATTAATTGAACTAATCAATAATCTTATATTTTCATACACTGTATCATTTTAAAACCACAAATTAAACTGGAAAGGTCATTAGGAATTCTAAGCATTGCAAAAGAGGAAAAGAAGTCATTGGTTTATCTCTACAAATACATAGCTAGTCAAAGACCAGACTTAAGCCACAGATCTCTTAACTTCCATTTATTTTTGCTTTACTATCACACTGTCATTACTCTACCATAAATGCTTCCATCCTTTGTCCAGATCATATTTATAGATTCCAATATAATTTTAAGAGGTGTTGTCCAGTGGAGCATAGAACATGATTTATTCACGGCCATGACAGGGCAATTCCTCCATAATCACTTGTATTCAATGGCCCTGGAAATTAATAGAGTCAATATTATTTGTAGACAATCTACTATAGAAAACCTTGTGAATTATATTAATGGCTTTATTATAACCATAAACATCTTTATGTCTCTCAATAATTAGCATTTAGGAGGCCCAAACACTGCTCAGATGCAGACGGGAAAAATCAACATTAGTTTAAATATGCTTATTGTGCTTGTATATAGTGTTATTAATGGTGGGCATCAACAAATCAGGATAATTAATGATTTATTCAAACTCTCTTTAAAATCCAAGTCTAGTACTATATTTTCATATATTCCTGCATAATTTTGTATTATTTAGAGATAATATTCTCTGCAATTGAAGCAGTGGGAAAACTGATGGATGAAAACTTTACCCAAATGTCTTATCTGTTTTCATTATCACTAAATAAATGCAATCTGCTCTGGATAATCTCTGAACCAGTTAATGTTACAAAGTGAGTATCTGTAACATAAATATGATTGTACCACAGAAGTAAATTTGGAAATAATTTCTTTATGAATCTTTTTAAGGATTATAAATATGTTGATCTTATAAATACTTTTAAAGTGTGTCTTTAAAGGACTATACTCAAAATATCTTAAAATTATTCATATTTTTATATTAATGAATATTAATAAATTTTAAAAAAGATTTATTTATTTATTTATTCATGGCAGACACACAGAGAGAGAGACAGAGAGAGAGAGAGAGAGAGAGAGAGGCAGAGACAGGCAGAGGGAGAAGCAGGCTCCATGCTGGGAGCCGGTGGTGGGACTCGATTCCTGGTCTCCAGGATCATGCCCTGGGCTGAAGGGGGAGCTAAACTGCTGAGCCACCCAGGCTGCCCTGAATATTAATGATCATAAGTAGGAAGAGCCACCTTAAGGTGATTTAAAAACACCAATAAATGTATTGGTGTTTAAATGTATTTTTTTTTGGTTTAAATGTATCTAAATGTATATGTATAAAACAGCTTATATGTAATAACTTCATTTAATAATGTAAAAATGCATTATAGGCATTTATATATAATTATTTGTCATTTATATATGCTGTATTTTATATTATTTATACACATATTTGGAGAAATATTTAGTTGAAACCATTATATTTTTTCATTTCCCTTATTTGATATTTAGAAATATTCTAAAGTAACATTTCTAAATGAATTAATCTATATTTTAATATTCTCATACTTAATTTTTTTTTCCAAAAAGAACAGTTGTATTCAGAAAAAGCCATCCAATATAAAGTACACTAAGACCATTCAGACAGCTAACTCTGGCCAAAAAAAAAAAAAAAAAAAAAAAAACAAAAAAATGCACAGTAGGATAAGTCTATAAAATTGTATAGTCAGAATTCAAATAGACTTAAATTCTCTAATATAAATCAATCAACTTAAAATGATACTTACTTAACCTTATAAAAACTAGTCACCTTCTCCGATTGACTTATTTCACTCAGCATAATACCCTCCAGGTCCATCCACGTCGAAACAAATGGTGGGTATTTGTCGTTTCTAATGGCTGAAGAATATTCCATTGTATACATAGACCACAGCTTCTTTATCCATTCATCTTTCCAAACATTATATGGTCTCATTCATTTGGGGAATATAAAAAATAGTGAAAGGTAATAAAGGGGAAAGGAGAGAAAATGAGTGAAAATATCAGTGAGGATGACAGAACATGAGAGACTCCTAACTCTGGGAAATGAACAAGGCGTAGTGGGAAGGGAGGTGGGCAGGGAGTTGGGGTGACTGGGTGATGGGCACTGAGGGGAGCACTTGACTGGATAAGCACTGGGTGATATGCTATATGCTCGCAAATTGAGCTCCAATAAAAAAAAGACTTAAAGTATGTGAAACATAAAAAATATATATATGGGTGATAACACTGTTCAGAGACACAGACCACATACACTTCTTCCTTGATTACATCTTTTGTATTCTAAGGGCACAAGTTCATTTAGTGAAAAATGAAATATAAATCACTTAGGGTGATGCACTGTAGGTGGATGTATGGAAACACCGCTTTAGTGCACTGTGTTCAGTGTACTTTTTGCACAACTTGTTCAACTATGAATCGCTAGTGAGGAATAGTACATTTGTTAAACATTGTTGGAGTATCAGTAAACTTATGGCCGCCTGAACAATTTAATTTGGAAAACTGAAGAATAATCATATATATTAAATCCTATGAAAAAAATCAACTTGAAAAAGATTTATTATACTGCAAAGCACCTTTTATAATAAACAGGTTTTCCTAATTGAGCCCATTTTATTCTGATCGTTAAACTTATCTGTTTCAGTTGAACTACAAAAAAATGAAAACAAACAAAACAACAACAAAAACTAGTCACCAATTGGTGATGCCACAATCTATTTGGTTATTTTTATCTATTTTTTTTTATTTTTTGTTATTTATTTTTAGATACTGCACAATTTTCTTTTTTTTTTTTTAAGGATTTTATGTATTTGTTCATGAAACACACAGAGATAGAGGCAGAGATATTGGCAGAGGGAGAAGCAGGCTCCCTGTGGGGAGCCCGATGTGAGGCTCAAACCCAGGACCCCAGGATCACGACCTGAACCAAAGGCAGCGGCTCAACCACTGAGTCACCCAGCCGCCCCTAGATACTGCACATTTTTCAACCCTAATTCAAATAGATCAAACTAAACACTTAATTTCATTCATACACGTATTTATTTTATCACCTTGAGGTCTCTTTTCCACATTCCAAAATGGAATAATTTCCCCACTGCATTGCTCACCATTTCACTCTTGTTTTCAGGGTGTTTGTATGTATGGATTCATATGTTACGTTTAATTCAATTAAAATTCTTTCATAAATACCAAGTTTTACTCCATTAAGCATCTCCTCAAATTAGGAAATGGTATTATTTCACAGCATGACTTGTAATGCAATCTAGTCAAACCTTTCCTTGTACTATTTTCGGTGTACTTGTCCTACCTAAAACGTCTTCGTAGCTTGCTTTCTTCATCCATTCCATGTTTTATGCATTATTTCTATGGTCTGTCACCAACATCTTTTCCCCATTTTCTTTTTTTTTTTCTTTTCCCCATTTTCAACATGCTCTGAATGCTCCCTTGCTTATTATCCTCTTAGAAACCCAGAGAGTCCATAATCTAATGTGTTTGGTTTTTTTTTTTTTTTGGTTTCAATTATACCCACAATGAAATTATAATCATTTGAGGTGAGGTATTAACTAATTCATTCTCTTCTTTTCTCTCTACCTCACTTTTTCTCCCCCCATGTTTTTTTTCTATTTTTGAGAGAACTACATATAATATTTTCTTTTTGTTTTTTTTCAAGCATTTAAGCATACTAAACACTAGTGAATTCAATAGAAATATTAATGGTTTTCTTGCTACTTCATTCTTAGAGTTTGCAGTTGATCTCATTCTCAGGAATGAAGAAATTTGAAGAGCTTGTTTTGTGTCAGTTAATGCATTTATATATTAGTATATAACCTTCATGCCTATCTAAGTTGTACATGAATGTGGTATTTTATTATGATTTTAGAGATAAGGTAGAAATTTATTAACATAGAAAGTGGTTCTGTGCAGTATTATTATGAAACAAAAGAAAAACATTGAAAAGGAAGAAAAATAGTACTAGGAAGAAATGAAACCTCCTACTCTCCTTGTCCCATCTGGCAACAATTATGGGCTGTGATTATGGGATGAAGGAAGAGGAGACAGGTTGTATCACTGGGCACTCCTTTACTTCCTATTTATAACACAATTAATCTGGAAAATAAATACAGAAATAACATAGATTACTATTTTCCCCACCTCATCATCCTAATTCAAGCCACATATTACCTTAATATACTTTCTACATTCTAAAGATCTGTCTTGTTTTTCTAAAGTTCTTTTGAGGTTTAACTTATGTCACTATAAAGGTGAGACCCAGGATAAAACACAATATCACAGTACATTTTAAGTACCATGGCATAGAAGAATAATCACCTCATATTTTCTACTTATTATTCATTCATTTCCAAGACATTGTTGCAAAGATATTGAAGACTAAAATACTTATAGGTCACCGGACAATTGCCATTTCAAGACACTCAATAGGACAGTATATTTATGCATTTGAGCAAATGGGCTTTGCTAAGTTATTACCCCAAAAATAGCTGAAAGGAGACAATCTATATTTTAAAGTGTTATGATTAATTCCTTTTGACATGGATTACAATGTGGCAAGATCCACTCTGGTCACTAAATTTGGAGATAGGTTATTTCCTGTTTATTATAAAAAAATCACTAATTAGTGTAAACATTAAAATCAATGATTAACATTTGGTTATTGAAGATAATAAAGGTAATTGTAAGAATAGTGACATTAATAGGTAATAGAGAAATAATATCCTCCCAATTTTTGTACCTGCCTGTCAAATTTATTTCAGAAACAAAATTAATTAAATTTTATCTCAATTTTCTTTCTAACCTTGATTCCTTACCTGAGAGATGATATGTATTAATTGGCTTATTAAGAATCTTTCATAAGCTGCTGCCAAGTGATGTTTAACCATGTTACACTAGGAAATATTAGAACCCCCAAGATCCAGGGCAACAGAAAAATCAGTACATAGCTGGGTCTTCAGTCAAAAAGTTACTCTCTCTGCCAAAAAGGACAAAAATAAAATAGCTTTATCACTCTAAGGAAAAGATGGGTCACCTAGTTCTGATGAAGATGGAAATATATTCATATGAACCTTTCTAAAATATCCAATAATCCCCTTTATAATGAAAATACATAAAGATTACTTTTTGATTTCCAGGTAGTTGTGTAGAGAATTTGCCAGTTTAAGGGCCCTGCCACTTTACCTCTTGGAATTTCTTCTGTGTACCCTAGAGAAATAACTCCAACCTTGACTGCTACCACAGACTAATCAGTGATTTTTGTATATTTAATCTTGATGAAATATTAAGATTTAAATATATAGATATATATTGATTAGGCAATCAAGATATAATTAATTCTGAAAAATGATGGGCAGCCCAGGTGGCTCAGCGGTTTAGCGCCACCTTCAGCCCAGGGCGTGATCCCGGAGACCCAGGATCGAGTCCTACATCAGGCTCCCTGCATGGAGCCTGCTTCTCCCTCTGCCTTCCGTCTCTCTCTCTCTCGCTCTCTCTTTCTCTCTCTCTCTGTGTCTCTATGAATAAATAAATAAAATCTTAAAAAAATTCTGAAAAATGAAAAGAACACTTTTTATGTATCAGGAAATATTACAGAGAGACAAAGGTACAAATGAGTTCATAAGTCCAGCATTTCGGTTAACTACATGCACATTGGGAATTCAGAGTTTGCCTGTTGTATTTTAACACTGTTTATATTTAACTCTAACCTTGAGAGCTTATAATAAGTCTTTGCAGAAGGGTGTTGTCTTTAAATTTGTAATTCATTATGAATTTGATTCTTAAAGTATTGTGTAATCTAATATCTGGAGAAAGAGCCTATAATGAATAGTACAGGAGCACCACTGTTATTTTACAGAAGAGATCACTGATTATCCTTGTTCTCTGAACAAGCTATCATGTAATACTTTCAACAATATTTCCTATAGGCTTTCACAGCTTTTTTCTTTTTCTTTTTTTTTTTTTCCTGAACATCAAGATACTGATCACTGGCTATTGGCTTGAAGTTCTTTGAGTGCTTTCTTCATAGGCAGTAGCATAATCCAAACAGGTAATAGTGGAGCATCTTGTGATAATTTTCTGTTTGCTACTTGTTATTTAAAAACAAAATATCAAAATGCGTATCCACATGGCATATTCTGTTTTCTGATTTTTGGTTTTGTTTTATCAGTATTTTTCATTAATTTATTGTATTCTCAGCACTTCTGTGAATGCCTGGAATATAGTAAACACTCAATAAATAGTGGCTGAATTAATAGTCATTGAACTCTGAAAATCTAGAGAGATTCATAAAAAGCCTGATTCATTAAGTATAATCCAAGTGTATTGATTTAGAGTATATATTTTAGTCATTAATACCCCCTCTAAAAAAATTCTTCACTTTTCCTAAGCAAGAACAAAGCAAGTAGCAATAGAAATTCACCTTGAAACTAATGTTATTGGTTTAAAATGTTAATGATTAGTATTGTGGGTTTTTAGTTTAAACAGAAAGAATTGATTTTTTTTTAAATGGGCTTTCTGTGGGTAAAAACCAGGGAGAAACATTAGTAGGGGAATGATGATGATGTGGGCATAAAAGGCATAAAACCTAGAGTTAAGTGAAAGTTTTTTTTTAATTATTTATTTATTCATGAGAGACACAGAGAGGCAGAGACCTAGGCAGAGGGAGAAGCAGGCTCCATGTGAGGAGCCATCCCATCCCCGGGATCACAACCTAGGCCAAAGGCAGAGGCTCAAGCACTGAGCCACTAGGGCCCCTAAGTAGAAGTTTGATTGTCATTATTAAAAATATTTTCTAGCACAAGAATTAAGCATTTGTTCATTCATTCATCATTTTGTAAATGTCTAATTGCAGTGATAAGAAAGTCATTTCATTTGTTTTGTTTTTTGTTTTGTTTTGTTTTGTTTTTTCCTAAGGAGCATCATTCTATTAAGGATCATGCTTCTTTCAAGACTTCATTTCTAAATATTTAAAGTTCAAACAATTCTCATGGCATTAGGGAATTTGTCTAGTTATTTAAAGATGCAAATGCATTTTGAGGAGAGCTGCACATCTCCAATTCATATTTCTATTTAAGAAAGGTAACCATTGTAAAATATTTATCAGAAAGATAATCATAGAAAATTAAATTAATTAGAAAGATTACTTTGAACCCTATCTCTTCATTATCTTTTAATATTTAAGTGCTATTAATGAGTATATATTTCTAAGATGAAATCTCAGTATTTTCTCCATCTCCCTACCTTGATAAAAGTGCAAACTCTTCTCACTGTAGCATTCCAGCTGTTCTCTCTTTAAATCTCAGAACGAATTCGTAGGTTTTTCAGGATGATTTGAAAGTTATCTAGGTAAATTGGTGGGGACAGGTGACTTGGGGACCCTACTCTTCCGCCATCTTGCCCCTCCTCCCAAAATCTCAGTATTTTGATCTATATGGCATCTAGCAATGCATTTTCCTTTTAACTCTGAAAAATTAAATACACATAAAATTACCTTTATGTACATTTTTCAGGAGGAAATTGAAAGTTTTAATAAAAGCATTACATAAGTTTAAATAAACTATTTATCAATGCTAATAAATTTTTCTTTCTAAAACTAAAACACAAGATGCAGTGGCTAATAGGGAAAAACATCTGTAATTGAATGATGCCAGTAGTAATGAAGAGGATGGATATGAACAGCTTTGGATTTTCATGTTTCCACTTCCCTGTCTATATTGCAGATTTAAAATTACAGGGTAGAAAGCAAATTTAGATGAAAATTTGACTTCTTCCCCTTTTGTGTAGATCTTTATTTTTCTAGAAGGATTCTAAACTAGTGTTCTGAATAGCAAATAATTACTCCAGTCTGCTCACCCCCACCTCCACCCTGACACACACACACACACACACACACACACACACCCCTAATGAATTGAGTAGATTAAACTCTATATGTCATGTATTGAATTTTATATTTCATTCTATGCTCTCCAATTGGTCAGCACAATAGAAAAAGATTTTTGGTTATGGCTTATACTTTGGTACTAGTTTACTTTCTGGATACCAAAGAGGATCCTTTTCTCTTACCAATGACCTGTTTTTCACAAATGAGATTTAAGATATTATCAGGAATTGCAAGGATGATTTATACCTAACAAGTATAAATTTATTTGACCCCAATGTAATTTAATAGACATAAAGAAAAATAATTTTAATGCTTGTAACCATAATGAAAGGCTCAAGAAACAAAATTAAGTCCATAGCTTTAAGGGGGAAAATATAAACAAATGCTACAAGACAATGTCTTCTAACAATGCTTTAAAAAATAGGTAACTTGGGGCACCTGGGTGGCTCAGTTGGTTAAGTGCCTTTGGCTCAGGTCATGATTTGGGGGTCCTGGGGTGGAGCCCCACATTGGGCTCTCTGCTCAGAGGGGAGTCTGCTTCTCTTTCTCTCTTTCTCTCTCTGTACATCTTATTCTCTCTCAAATAAAAAAAAATTAAAAATCTTAAAAAAAAAATAAGTAACTTATTGCCTGTGGAAATCACCACTTGACTCCTTCTCCAAGCAATAATGTCTAGTGAACAGCAACAATGCCACATGTCTGAGTACCAGCGTAAGAGCAAAATTCAACTTTTCATCATCAAAAAATGATGTATTACCAAAATGTGGTTTTAGGGCAATATGCTCACAGTTTGGGAGAAATACATCTTACCAATTATTAAACCAAACATAAATGAGTTTTGTAATTTTGGGGAAAATATCACTGAATATTTACTTTCTTTAAATAACATGTCTGTCATGATAATGTTTTAATAAAAGAAGTAAAATGAGATTCCTGCTACTAAAATATTCTGTACTGATTTTGCCCCTCCATATAAAGCATTTCTTTTTATGTACAAGTTTTTTACAAAGCATTCTCACTATAAAGAATTCCTACATTCTTTTCTAATCAATTATAAAATAATAAATGCTAAGGATCTCATTCTATTTAAGGGATCATTTGCCAATGAATCTCCCCTAAGAAGTGAGGGTGCTTTATATTGGCCAAGGTAGAGCTTAGGCATATTTAAACAATATTATCTTAACATCAAAGACATTATGATTTGGTTTTGAGTAATAGATAAGGAAAAAAAATCAGAAGACTTTGGAGAAATAAAAACATAAACATTCTATCCTATTAGGTTAAAAAACTTAAACCCTAAGTTTTAAGAGTGCAATTAATTCAATAATCATTTATGTACAACAGTAATTTCATTTTTTATATTCATCTGTTTATCATATTTTAATTTATTTCATCACATTTAATGTTGAAATGTCTCTGCTATCCAGAGGCCTACTGCTCATAGAAGAAGTTATATGCATGAATTTCTGTGAAAAATAAACTTACTAATTGGTCTCCTCTATTTATTTAGATTTAGGACTGGAGGCACAAGCTGATTATCCTAATATTTTTTTAATGAAACACGTTTGCTAAGCAGTTTAGTAAATTGCTTATATATTAAGTAAATAAAGTAAGTTACTTAAAATGATCATTATTAATTAAAACATCCAATTGCCTTGCAACTTTTATTGTGATTACTAATCACCTATAATGTTTATTAATGACATGGCTCTAACAATCTTTACAATGCAATAGTTTATTTCTTATAATTTAATATTTTCCCTAAAATATTAAATTATAAGCAGTATTTCCTTTTGAAAGTTCCAAATTCAGTTCTGACTGGTGTTTCATCATAAAATTTCTCATATCATTTTGAGTTACATAATCTTTATTTTGTAGTAATATACATTTTTAACTATCTTGTAGACTCACCCCTGAAAAATAAGTGATACATATATTCTCTATGAAATCACAGATACAAGACAGTAAAAACTCAACTGTATCTTATTTCCTATGTTAAAAAAGCTCTTTTTGTTATTAAGCCACAGTATATGAATACAGCCCCAACTTGGAAGGCATATCGCTTGGATACTCTCATTTTACCTACACAGTAAATCCAGTATTTTATTCTAAATCATTCTTTTTCTTGCATTCCCATCAAAGATACTTTCCTAGCTTTATCTTTCTCTTTAGTGTCCTGCTTCTTGAAAGAGTAGTATCCAAATGCTGTCTCAGTTTTTACCTTAACTTTACTCCCAAGCCCATGTTATTCTGGCTTCTTATTTTATTGTTATTGTAATGAAATGTCCAAATACTAATTAACTAATGAACTCCCAACCATAGCTGGAATGTTCTTCCATATTTAACACTGTTCATCATACATATTTTCACATTATACCTTATTTATATTTTACTGGATATCATTCAAATCACACATTGTACAGTATATAGTAAATCCACAATAAGTAATTTTTATTATTTTTTAAGATTTTATTTATTTATTCATGAGGCACAGAGAGAGAGAGAGAAGCAGAGACACAGGCAGAGGGAGAAGCAGGCTCCATGCAGGGAGCACCCGGAACTCGATCCCGGGTCTCCAGGATCAGGCCCTGGGCCAAAGGTGGTGCTAAACCGTTGAGCCACCTGGGCTACCCAATAAGTAATTTTTAAATTTACTTGTTGGTACTGAAATTTTTGGACAAGTTACACATGTAGCTCGTTAATAGCAGTGGCTTAATAGGATTGCTGTCCTCCTGTTTTCTAATGTATGGAAAATTTAGCGTGGAAAACTTAACCACCTAAAAATAGGGCTAGGGTAATCTTTGTATGGTCAAAACATAATCCAATAAATGTAATATTGAAATATTTTTTCCAAAATACATTTTGGTACTTAAATCACATACTTTTTTTATATTAACAATTAAGTTCATTCTATTATGAAAAGTTTTAGGAAAGTTTTAGGAAATTACTAGTTTTTTCCTTTTTTTTTTTTAGTCTGAAAAAAACTTTTTTGAAAAGGTATTCAAAAACCATTTATAATAATGGATATGGTAAATAAAGATACAGAATTCATTTTAATGGTATTATTATTAGTGTTGCCAATAAAACTTTATCTGCAGTTTTCCCAAGATATTTAAGGAAGAATAAACTTATCAAATATGAATATGTACTTTTTCTATCACTTAATATGAACTAATAAAATGCATTTAATATCTGTGATTAAAATGCATGAGTTCCCTCATGATTAAATCATTCTTGGTAATAGCTAGGTTCAAATTTTAATTATTTTAACTACTTGCTTAAAACATGGAGTTTCTATTTTATGCTCTGATTCTACTCCAGATTTCATGGGGGGAGGGGGGGGGGAGGAAGTATGAAAATTCAAGCTGTGAGATGGTCAGAAGGGGCTTTGGCGCCATCTTGCGGTTAATTATATTTTGGTCCTGGTTTGTTTTCTTTCCCAGTTGCTGGCCAGGCCCCACAATGAAAGCAACAACATATATTTTGAATTCTTAAATTCCATGGCAACCCAGCACATTTGTAAATATCTTTTAATAAGCACGCAGGCTAGGCATCTTCTACTTAATCATTCGATGTTCCTTCTGGCTTTCATGCATTTTCTAAAGCAATTTCTGTCTCCTGAAATGCTGCACTCTTTTATTCCCTCATCCCATATATCTGACTCTTATCTACTCTCCACTACCAAGGTGAAAATGACACTTCCTTCACAGAGCCTTCATAAACTCTTCTGTGTCTCAGTGGTTCATTTCTTTAAATAGGTATTATACCTAAAGTCAGTGAGAAAAACACAACTTGGGACCTCACTGTTTCAGTGGCAGCATGGTATTATCTGCTCAAATGATTTAGAAATATTTTTTTAAACAGTTTTTATTGTATTATGAAAAGATTAAAAATATATAGAATGAAGGAGAGTGTTTCTATGGGGCCCCATGTAGCCACTACTCAGGTACACAATTACTAATTCACGGCCTTTCTTTTTATCTGTAACCTTATAGCTCAAAGTGTATTCTAGGGACCAGTAGCATTGCCTTTGCCTAAGAGCTCACTAGGCGTGTGGATTCTCCTTGTGCCACCACAGAAGTACTGAATCCAAGTCTGCATCTTAACAAGAATCCTAAATGAATCCTAAATGTTCTTATGCATTAAAACTTGAGCAGCATTGTTCTTCAGTATGGCCCGCTTCTGTACCACTATCACACTGGATTATTTTGAAGCAAGTTCCAAGGATAATCATAATATCCTTGAAAATATTTCAGTATATGGCTCACAAAGATTAGGAATGTTTTTAAAAAACATAATCACTACCCCATTATTATACCATTAATAGACTAAATCATTATCAATAGTTTTTAATATTAAATCTTCCTATTTAAGTCTGAATGTTTTCATTTAGGATTTGTTTATTAAGATTAGGACCCAAGGCGCGCCTGGGTGGGTCAGTGGTTAAGTATCCGTGTTCTGCTCAGGTCATGATCCCGGGTCCTGGAATAGAGCCCTATGTAGAGCTCCCTGCTAGGCAGGAGTCTGCTTCTCCTTCGGCTCCTCCTCCTGGTCTGGTTCTCTCTCTCTCTCTCTCTCTCAAATAAATAAATAAAGTCTTTAAAAATAAATAAATAACTTAGGATCCAAACACAGCCACATACTGCATTTGGTTGAATTGTGCCTTAAATCTGGAAAGTTGTAGGTTTCCCCCTCACAACCGTTTTCCTTTTACTTAATAATTTATTTGTTAAATAAAATGATTAATTTTGAAGAGTTTTTCATATGCAGTATCGTGCTGATTTTATGTCTAGGGTAAGAATGCATATAATAAGTCTATTTCAGTTACATACAGCCACAATAACATGGTATAACTAATTGCTCCAAAATTCTTGGCTTCACACAGCTGGACTTAATTACGTGTCTATGGTCAGTTATAGAGTAGCTAAGATGACTTACTGTTTTAATTTGTTTGGGCTGCTGTAACAAAAATACTATAAACTAGATGGCTAACAAACAACAGAAATTTATATCTCACAGTTCTGGAGGCTGGGAACTCCAAAGTCAAGGTGCTGGCAGATTCAGTGTCTGGGGAAGGCTCGCTTGCAGGCTTATAGTTGATCATCTTCTCACTATGACCTCACATGGCAGAAGGGGCAGGGAAGCTCTCTAGGGTCTCATTGATAAGAGTACAAATAACCATTCATGAGGGCTGTACCCTCACGATCTAATCATCTCCCAAAGTCCCCACCTTCCAGGACTATCGTAGTGGAGGTTAAGATTTTAATACATGAATTTTGCAGGGACATAACAATTCATTATTTTGCACTTACTGATACTGGACAAACTCTCTCATATGTTTGGGTTTAGCTTGAACAAGTAGGATGCCTTGGTTTTGTTTCTTCTGGTCTCTCATCCTTCAGAAAGTTATCCTAGCCTGATTCTCATAGCACGTGTAGGAGTCAGAGAGAGCAGAAGCAAGCAAGTTTCCCTTGGATGTAGGCCCAGGGTGGGGAAATGAATCCACCTTTTAATGTGAAGCATTGCAGAAACATATCCCAAAGATTGTGGAAGAAGGAGGAGTGGAGAACCAGTCTCATTTTTTTTTTTTATTCAATTGATCACATATTTTTTTAGAATATTTTACTGCAAATTTGAAAAATAATGTCAATGCCATACCATTTCTATGGGAAGTTTCACTCACTTAAATATTAATTATTATATATTATTCCACCCTGCCAGCACCTTTACTTTGGAGGTTATTATAGGTAAAATAATATTTTTTCATATTCTAGATTTTATTCTGAGTATCTTCTAGATGTTTAACAAGTGTTTTCCCCTTCCAGTAAAGTTAATTGTGTTTTTTGTTTATTTTCCATAGCATTATTGGTCATTCTCTCATATATTGATCAAAGCTCCATGTTAGGGGCACCTGAGTGGCTCAGTTGCTTAAGCCTCCAACTCTTGGTTTCAGCTCAGGTCATGATCTCAGGGTCCTGGGATCAAGGCCTACATCAGGCTCTACACTCTACCTGGAGTCTGCTTGAGATTCTCTCTCTCTCTCCCTCTGCCCCTCCCCCTGCTCATACTACCTCTCCCTAAAACAAATTAATATAGTTTGGAAAACTTAGGTGATACACACACACACACACACACACACTCACACATACACATTCAAGTATATAAAGGCAAAGAAAAGAAAAGCAGAAATTTGATGTCCTTATACCCTGGTGGCCATCACCATCACCATTAGTCCTTCTGCTACTCAGTAACTGAATGTCGGGATCTTCAGCTCTGGGCTGGTTTCTCATCCCTGTCTATCAGCTCGGATAAATACATACCTACTACTTTTCTTAAGGCCTCAGTAAATAGTACTCAGATTCCACAGGTATCCCAGGCAGGGTTCCATTTGGGCCAGTTTTTGCAGATGTTAGCCTGATACAACAGATCTCCATTCCAGAACACCCAACTTAACCTACCTTTGAGATACTGATTGAGGAAAATAATAGAACATATATTGTTTTTGTAGGATTCGTTAACAAGCCATTAATAAACAACACCTTATATAGAGTAAGAATTCCTAAATACAACCATTATTTATTTGAATTATTAGTAGTCAAGTTATATTAAATAATGTTTTTAAAATGTTTTATTGACGGATTGATTGATTGAATGATTGATTTGAGAGTGTGTGTGTGTGCACAAGTGGAGGGAGGGGCAGAGGGAGAGGAAGTGAGAGAATTTTGAGCAGACTCCACACTCAGTGAGGAGCCTGATGCAAGGCTTGATGAGACCATGAGATTGTGACCTGAGCTGAAACCAAAAGTTGGATTCTTAATGGACTAAGCCACCCAGACAACCATTAATAATGTGTTTTTATGTAATTTTCATACTGTGCTAATTAATTTAAATTTACCTAATACCACCATATGAAAATAACTTTTTATTTTAAAATATAAAGTTTTCTTTCTCTGGCTTTCCAAAAGAGATTTTTGTGGAGTTTTGTTTCTTTTTTTCTTTTTCTTTCTTCTTTTTTTTCCTGTTTTGGGGGGTGGGCTTTTGTTTTTCATTTCTCTTTTAAAAAAATTAAGTATAGTTGACACACAATGTTACATTATTTTCAGGTGTATGACATAGTGATTCAACTTCTTTATGTTATGCTGTGTTCACCACAAGTGTAGCTCCTATCTGCCACCACACAACACTATTACAATATCACTGACTATATTCCTTATGCTGTGCTTATTCCTGTGACATACTCATTGCATAACTGGAAGCCTTTTTCTCCTACCGGCCTTCACCCACCCGCTATCCCCTTCCCTCTGGTAGTCATCAGCTTGTTTTCTGTGTTTATAGGTCTGATTTTGCTTTTTGTTTGTTTATCATTTGTTTTGTTTTTCAGATTCTACATATGAGTGAAATCATGTGGTATTTGTCGTTCTCAGTCTGACTTATTTCACTCAGTGTAATACCTTCTAGGTCCATCCGCTTGTCACAAATGGCAAAATCTCATCCTCAAAAAGAGATGTTTTGATTTGATTTCTTCATACACAATGAGCTGTTATCTTAATTATAATGCCTGGAAATTTTTTATTGCTTTTTCTTATTTAAAAGACACATTTCTTTTACAAGCAGTATTCCTGAGGAGACTAAGAAATAGATTTTAAAGTACAATTGATTGTGATTTTCTCACTTTAAATACAATACATAGTACTGGACCAGAGACCTTAATGCCAAAACTAGAGACCCTAATACCATTTTAGGTGATACCCTTAATATGTCTGTGTTACCTAGGATAATACTATATCCTATAACAAATAAACCCACAAATGCCAGTAGTTTAATTCAGAGAGGTTTATTTTCTTTTTTACGTGGAATCCAAAGATGGATATTTCTGGAACCTGTGAATTCCCCAAATTCCATGAACTCACTGCTTCAAAAGAGTATTCAGATTCTCAGGCCGACAGAGGCTGCTCCATATGCATGTCACCTCCAGGCTTCACTGACATCAACCATTATTGAACAGACAAGAGAAGAAACAGTTTGAAAACTCAGTGGGAGGTTATCATGGTCCAGGTCTGAACATATTGTTATTACTTCTACCCACATTCCATTGGCCAGAGCTGAAAGTCTCAGCCACACATAACTGAGAAGGGTTGATAAAAGTACTGTAACCATGTGCTTGGAACTAAGAGAAAAGGGATTTCATGAAAAAGTAGCTTGTGACTACCAGTGTTCTTGATACACATTGAACTGAATATGAGGTACATCAGGTGACACATAAAAATGTCATTTTTTGTGTTGGGGAAAAATAGACTGTTAATTTGAAGGTCAGTTCTCTGACTTTAGCTCTACTATAACTTAGCTTAATCTCACTAGATCTGTATTTTCTCATCTGTAAAATATTGGACCAATAAATTGATTTAACCATTGTGTGAGTCTCATATTTGTTTGAAAACCCAAGACATTCTCCCTCTCTCCTTTTTCTTTCTTATTTTTCTTTTTCTTTGAGAGAGAGAATGCAAGCAAGGTGTAGGAGGAGAGGAAGGAGAGGGATAAGCAGACTCTGTGCTGAGCGTGGAGCCCAAGGAGGGGCTTGATCTCATGACCCTGAGATCATGACCTGAGGTGAAATCAAGAGATCCTTGGCTGACTGAGTCACTGAGGTGCCCCTCCAAGACACTCTCTTAAAAATGTAAATACAGGGACAGCTGGGTGGCTCAGCAGCTGAGCATCAGCCTTTGGCTCAGGGCATGATACCAGGGTCCTAGGACTGAGTTTCCATCAGATTCCCTATAGGGAGCCTGCTTCTCCCTCTGCCTATGTCTCTGCCTCTCTTTCTATGTCTCTCATGAATAATTTTTTAAAATTATGTACATAGTACACATATACCATATTACACCTAATCCCATATAGGTTGCAGAAATCCTATAATGCAGGCCTAATATTTGTAAATATAATATAAAGAAGTTATTTTAGGAAGTAACTTCCACATCTTACATAAGAAATGCTTTATGTTTGCTTGCTAATAATACACTAGTGAGAAAGTGTCTGCAAACATCGATGTATATATATTAATGTTTTTATTAGTGGGTGGAAGAAAGTTTGAGGAAAATGGAAAGCATTGCTGGCTGGCCAACCTTGTGTGACTTTAATAATAACTCACTGCAATGACAGTATTAGTTCATACCTATGTGAGGTACATATTTCTAATTTTGTGTCTTAATTATTTTTCAAAATGGGATAGACTTTGGGAAAAGATAGATTGATCAGATCTTTAAAAATCTGATAGGTTTTGGAAATTGGGAATGTTGCCTTCATAGAAACAACACTTTTCATTTTTTTGAGTTGAATAGGGAACAGAGAAAATATATCTTTACTCTTACTTTCTTTCTCTGAGTTGCTCATATATCACAGACCATAACATGGCATGAGAAAATTGATTCCACTGGGTATAAGTATTAAGGATCAAAACAATTCCATTAATTTTATCCATTACTCTTCTTCTGTCCTAACATTTGGACTAACTGGACAATGTCAGCTATTTTTGTGGTGATAAATAATAGGGCTATTATAGAACTAAGGTGTTTTTGGATCATTCACACTTGAATTACAGGATGAAAAATGTAAGTTAAACTTAAAGGCTTTTAAAATATCAGTTTCCACCAAAATTTATAGTTAACCTATAATTTCTACTTGTATTTATGCCAATTTCATGAAAATTCTCCATTTTCTTAATTGACAACAAGATGTTTATGTAACTGCATACTACATAATACCTACGTTGTTAGTATGCACAGAATTTCTGATTCTCCATCTCCTTAGTGAGGCTAACTATTTTTTGTGAGTTATGGAAAACTGAGATCTTAATGATCTTAATGGACATGATGAGTTGCCACAGAGACGTAACTAGGTAGAAATTCTGCTCACCCCCCCTCCCCAATTTATTCTTTCTCAGAAAATTTTATTTTCTTTTAATTCTGGAACATGTTTTTTTATGTGTGAACAAATCAAATGGAAAGAGAGAGTGCACTCCTAATTTAAAAAATACTTTGGGGGTCCCTGGGTAGCTCAGTCAGTTAAGTGTCTGTCTTTGGTTCAGATCATGATCCCAGGGTCCTGGGATGGAGACTCACAGCTTCAAGCTCTTTGCTCAGCAGGAAATCTGCTTCTCACTTGTAAGTAAGTAAATAAATAAATAAAATCTTAAAAGAATACTTTGGAAACTAATGGTAGACAATAGCTTTCAAGGATAACATCTAAGGGGCAGCCCGGGTGGCTCAGTGGTTTAGCGCCACCTTCCGCCCAGGACGTGATCCTGGAGACCTGGGATCGTGTCCTATGTTGGGCTCCCTGTGTGGAGCCTACTTCTGTCTCTGCGCCTCTCTGTATCTCTCATGAATAAATAAATAACATATTTTTTTTTTACAAAAAGAAAGATAACATCTAAGAAATGGATGAGGGGGCAAGGGATTGTACATGGGAATAATTCTGGAGATGAGTCTTTAGCAGTTGTATTTCCAAAATTGATGAGCAATAGAACATCCTACAAAGCTTGGAGGCCTGAAAAGGCAGAATGGATGAATGCTGATCAATACAATCAAATCCAACATGTTAGAGGGCCTCAACTTACTCCTAACAGCAGGGTGAAAAGAGATGAGAACATTCTGAAGTGACTTGTTCCAGTAGTGAAACTGACTAAGCATATCCTGGATTTACAAAGATTATGTCTTTCTTCCTCAGATGGAATGGGCTCTGACTAAAGAGTAACTTCAACTTGGAAAAATGAAATTATTTTTTTAAACATAATGCAGGGCTTAAAAATATATTCAGTTGATTTGTTTTGTACTATATGCTTCCAAAAACAGTTTCATTTTCTGTCTCGATGTTCCTCATTAAACAGATACATTATATCCATAATAGATAAGAGGAAACTGAAGGTTTTGGGGCTATGGGAGTAGCATAATACAGCCACTATGTGGAAGAGAGGGAAGTCGATTTCAGGATTCCTGGTAAACTCTCTGATTCTATCAAACAGTGCTCCATGCCCTTATTAGTTAGGACATGTGGAGGTGGGTAAAACCAAACAAGCTTTTCTATGCAAAGATCACATTAATGATGTTATACTATGTAGTTTGGAAAGCACTGCTCTGGATAGTTCTCTGATAATCATCTTGTATCTTGAGGTAATGCTGATGATGGAAACCGAGACTTAAATTGGATAGATCAGAAATAGATTGTTTCCTCATGTCCTCAAACAGCCACCATGCATGCCTTGGACTACTTCTCTCCAGAAAATTATATGATGTTAACATCACTATTATTTTGAGTTTTCATATTAGATTATATTGAACTGAAATTCATTTTACTTTGCACACCTTATAAAAATTAAACTGTAGGGCATAATAAGAAACATTAAGTAATAAATAAATAATAGATAATATACTATGAAAAATAAGATCATACATAAAATTTTTCTGTGAATGACAGAAGTAGAGACTGGGCTCCAGGACATTGTGAGACTTTACATTATTTAGATAATTTTAGCATACCTTAAAAAAATAAAAGAATAGATCATAGAGAAGGAGGAGAAGGTCAAAGAGGAGAAAGAGGAAGAGGAGGAGTCAGAAATAGAGTAAGAAAATTGAGTAACCGGGGAGCAAGGTTGGCCGTTCACCTTCTGCACTGTGCAAGGAACATAGAGTTGTGACATAAAACTCTGCTGTCTTGGTGCTTATGGCAGACATCTTTCAATGATGGAAATCTGCAAATGAAGCAATCAGAGCCTGATGCTCTGTAATATTTGAAGCATGTAAAATCACTCTCCTTATTGTGATTTGCATGCTCACAGGAAAACCTTCCGACCATGATTTGGTTTGCCAAATTGATTTTTTGGCCACCCAAGCAAGTATTAGTTTGTGTGACAGGTATATTGCTCACTGAGGATTAGTATATTAATTTATCTGCTGATATATATTTTATTTTTTTTTGTGAGTTTAGTTAGTGTGAGTCAGCCTGATTAAATACGGGGAACTCTGGAACCCAGATAGAAATGTATTTTTTCTAACCTGTTTGTTTCTACATTTTGCGTCTTTCTCACAGGATAGAAAAAGCTAAAAGAGTAATGCTTATAAAAGAACCTGATACAGGAACTGGCCTATAAAAGGCCCCCGCAAACGTTCTCCCAGCTTTTTCCAGCACTCACTACATGAGTGATCATTGATGAAGTGCCCAACTTCTGATTTCCTATTTCCTCATAAGTATCAAAGAAATTAGCTTAACATTGTTGAGTCTTGTGAAAAGAAAACCTATGCGATGGTTGCATATTACAAAATGTTTCACCAATCTTAGCTTTCTCCCATATGGATATATAGTGCATTCATTCCAGACTTTTTTTTGTAAGAGCAGCAAAAAATAAAATGGGGGGAAGGGGGGTTGAGTTTCTGGACTGACTGTTTATCAGGTTGTTTCATCTACTACCAGTATTACAGAGTGTTTAAAACCGTATTATAGGAACACCTGGGTAGCTCAACGGTTGAGCATCTGCCTTTGACTCAGGTGTGATCCAGAATCTGAGGATCGATGGAGCCTGCTTCTCCCTCTGCCTATGTCTCTGCGTCTCTGTGTTTCTCAGGAATAAATATATAAAATCTTAAATAAAAAACATATTATAAATATTCTCAAATAGTGCTATAGATTATAGCATATGTCAGGATACAACAAGGCCAACTATAAAAAAGTCAACTCAGAAATGGTTTGTTCAAAATTAGGCTAGTTTCTATGGAACCATCAGTAAGGACAGATTCTAGTACAGTAACCTTTGTCTATTATTTGAGGACAATTTTATTATTTGTTTATTTTAAAAAATATTTTATTCATTTATTCATGAGAGAGAGAGAGAGAGAGAGAGAGAGGCAAAGGGAGAAGTAGGCCCCATGCAGGGAGCCTGATGTGGGACTCGATCCCGGGTGTCCAGGATCATGCCCTGGGCTGAAGGCAGTGCTAAACCACTCAGCCACAAAAAGCCACTGAGGACAATTTTAGATTTTTTTTTTTTTGCCTCCTTTTGTCTAGTTTTCATACTCTGCCCTTAGGCAGTTAAATTTTAATAATATCTGCTCTCCTTAAACATCACTTCATCCTTTCATAGGCGTTGATGAGAATCACTATTCTTAGAATCTTAAGTTCCTCTGTCATGTTAGTCTTGATAAATCATGTATATTTTCACCACTATAAGTCTGAGATCTAGGATGCACATAATCAAGAAGAATGCTATTCTCATAATTATAGCTTCTAACCTCTGATTCAGTGAGTTGACATAATCATATTCATCAAAGATGACTTACACATATATTGGGAATGTAGGACAATTTACTTTGTCATTTTGTGGAAAGATGCATCTTAGAAGTAGAATTCAGAAGGTCTGTTAATATATTGTAACCACAGTGTAAGGCCTACTACACTTACCTCCACTTACACATCTATGGATAGCATGTTGAATATCATTGAGTATGACATCTGATATTACTTTGATACTATTTTATTTCCAAAACCAATTTATAGTTATCAAACTTCCCATATTTCAGGGTAGACTTCACTTCTGTTTCTGCTATAATCTGTTTAAAAATCCAGATATATCATCTAGTCTAGATTGTTACAGAATCATTTCATCTGTCCCTGACCCAGTACATTTTTAAAAAATATTTTTTTCTAATATCTCTGAAATGTCAGTATGATGGTAAAGGATACTTTTCATCTCTGAAAAACTATTTTTTCTTAACTATTTTGATAATTATGATCAATTAGACATTTCATAAATACATAAATACATCTCTGGGTTTTATTCAGAGGAAAAAAACTCTTTTTTCTAAGTAATGTATAAGAAATAAAAACTTTTACTGATTAGTAGTATAGACATACTCAAGTGTAAACCCCATGAGAGCCTCAAGTTTATCTGATCAGTATTATTATCTGATCAGTATTATTTTCTCAGGACTCTCACAATGAACGAGAAGGTGGATGGATGCATGCATCTGTCACACACACACACAAACACACACACACACAAAAGCTCTGTGCATTCTGAAGATAGGAATTTTGGAAAAAGAAATGAGAAAATTTCATTTTACACTTTCTCTAATCCTCATCAAGCACATTGCCTATGTTTGTTTTTTAAATAATTGACTTACAGTGATAGTAGTAGTAATAAAACCTATTGATTTTAGAGCAATTATGGTAAGACAGTCATTTTAAGTACTTTCGTATAGGAATTCATTTAGTATCCACATTATTAATATCCAATTTTTCAATTGAGGAGAATCAGGTATAGAAAGATAAATTATTGTACCTAAATTCAAAGAAGCAAATGATTATCAAACCATTATATAGAATCTGTGCTCTTAAGCCTAAGACTATCCTGTCTGTCAAAATTTGAGTGGGGCAGTATTTATAAATCCAATTCCTGGACACCAATCCAACATTAAAACAGATTATGCATATTTAACATTTTTTCTTATTATCTGAGAACTTTAGTAAACACTGATTTAGAATAACTCCTTAATGTAAAGGAAGTATAATGTCTTTTTCCACATTTTTTTGAGGCAGATTTAAAAAATTTTCTATTGATGCTATAAATCCACATATTTGTACTTTAGCAAGCTGGCAAGCTTGCTAGATACTGTGAATTTGGATGTATACTATAGCACTACTTTGACAATAAGTGAGACTAAAATGTATATGTTTTAAGGATCTGTATTTCATTCAATAAAATTATTTTAAGTTTAATATTAAATGCAAATGAATGAAATGTAAAAGTATAGTTTTACCCATATATTTTAGATTTTAATTCCTCCAGAGAAGTATCTAAAATACATAGCATACCCACATTCAATGTACTACAAATATTATTTTGTATTTACATTTTTTTTTTTTTTTGTATTTACATCTTGAAGTCAAGGCAGTGTTTTGAAAAATGTGATACTCAACACACCATCAATTAGTCTACAGGTCATTTTTTGGTCCCAGGGAAAGAAGGGATGAAACAATTATTCTCCTATACATTTCACAAATTTGAAATGTAAGGTTAAGGTAATTGCTAGGAGCTTCTAAGCCACCTACAAAGGTAATAACGCATAATACATTCGGGGACAAAATGAGGTTCTGGAAAATAACCTTGCCAAATTACATGCTTGACTATTCAAAGCAGTGACATATAATGTGCAAGAGCAAATAACACCAAGAGTTTGGGCTATCTGATAATTTAGCTTACAATGGGTAAACACACTAGTATGGAGAGAATATGCCATCTTTTGTAAATGTGTTTTGACACAGGAAGGAAAAATGCTTAATGACTTTTTGATCTGTTCAGCATTGAGAATATATGTTACAGGAACAGGAATATTTTCTTTAATTCTTAATACTGGACACCTGGGTGGCTCAGCAGTGGAGCATCTGCCTTGGGCCCAGGGCGTGATCCTGGAGTCCTGGGATCAAGTCCTACATTAGGCTCCCTGCATGGAGCCTGCTTCTCTCTCTGCCTATGTCTCTGCCTCTCTCTCTCTCTCTCTCTCTCTCTCTCTCTGTGTCTGTCATGAATAAAAAATTCCTAATACTTCTTGGTCAGTATTGACAAAACTACTATGTGAGCAGCAGAAACCTTAATATAGACATAAAAGATTTTGCATCTGAATATCAATCCCAAAACCGCACTAATCAAAAAATAATTATCAGTCAAAAATATTCTTTTTATTTGGAGTCAGTGTTAAAAAGAATAGTGAAAGTCACTTGTTAAAATATCATGACCACTTACGTTTTCTTGGATACCTGTTTGAATAAATGGATGTAGGATCAAAACATATATATATATATATATATATATATATATATATATATATATTTTTTTTTTTTTTTTCAAATCTGGAAGGCTCTCATGGTTAATGAAACACATGTTCTTAAGAATGTCTGAATTAGGGGGCAGCCCCATTGGCTCAGCGGTTTAGCGCCGCCTTCAGCCTGGGTGTGATCCTGGAGACCCGGGATCAAGTTCCCCGTCGGGCTCCCTGCATGGAGCCTGCTTCTCCCTCTGCCTGTGTCTCTCCCTCTCTCTCTCTCTCTCTCTCTCTCTCTCTCTCTCTCTCTCTCTCTTTCCCTCTGTGCTTCTTATGAATAAATAAATAAATAAAAGAAAAATAAAAGAATGTCTGAATTAGAGGACAAAACTACAGATATTTTCTCATGGTATTCAATACAAGGTTAAGAGAAACTAATATTTCAGTGGGCCTCTTACAGCCAGTGTTACCACCATGGGTTTTGTAGCTTGAGGCAACTAAGAGTCACAGCCAAAATGTGATAACTTTTAATATAAAATAAGACCTTTAAGATTTTAGGATTTTTTAATAGGATTAAAAAGCCAATGTGTCAGTCTCTGAATTTAACTTCTCCCCATCAACTGATAATTTTTGTCACACGTCTGTGAAAGAAATGATAATGAGGACATACTGAAAGTGTACATCGAAGCATGGGATTAAAAAAATTGGAAGACTTTTCAAAGTGTGAAGATAATAAAAATATACACTTTAAATCAATATTCCAGTATCTCCAAAGTCTCCTTATACCTAATGACATGCTTTTTAAATTAGTATCTGAAATTAGAGCTGAAAGTAGTCTTTAGTGACTATTTTCTTCATAACTCATGGATACAAATTGACCCCCAAAACTAAGAAAGTCTAGCGGAGCTGCAAATGACATGCTACTTACCATTCTTGACAACATATAATTTTGAGGTAAGATTTCTAGCATGGTAACAGATGAATAAAGGTGTGATTATAGATCCTACGCTTTAAGCAAGCTCTTACTGGGTATACATATCTTCGAGAATATTTTACACATCATTTTTGCACTGTTCAAAAATAATTATGAATAATTTTAATATATGTTCTTGTATATTTACTGTTAATATTGCAAATAACTAAAATTGATGATCTTCATGCACACTAACTTTTGACTATTATTGAAATGTTAAAATTGTAAGACACAATGGGAGTATCTAATCAAAAAAATTATTTGAAATGCAAATATGATAGGGCACTTTAGTAACTCACTGAGAAATAAAGATGTTTCACAATAAATTAAATTATTTTATATTTTTTCCTTCAAGATATTGATTCAGCTTTGAAGCATGCATCCTGTTATCCTGTAGAAATATGGCTGTAAAGACAAATCCTCGTGCTGGAACAGGGACTCTAAGTAGGGGCTATAAAATAAGTGGTAAATTTCACTTAGCACATTTGGATCTAGAAATAGTCTTAATATTCTACTATACAGAAGACATTTCACTCATAATCACTAAAATAATGGTTTCTGTCATGGTATATGAGACACAATTCATAAGATGTGAAAGCAGTACTCAGCACTAACTGTAAACCTATTATGAAAGTCTTGTCCTGGAGCCTACAGCTTATGAAGTCATGCTCTTGTCTCCTTCCAGTCTTATGCTACCCCATATGATGAGGCACTTAAAGGCCAGAGTAAACCATAATTCAGATCCTTCCTCTGTCCCAGCAGCCCCAAGCAAGTAGAGTGAACTGGAACATTGAATTTCCCAACCAAATAATCTTGAGCCTAATTCAAGGGGAGGACCTTCTGTCCTCCTGAAGGTCTGCTAATGTTGAGTCATTAACTCAAAGGCAACTCTGGTGGGGATAGGGGTGGATCTTGGATATGTGTATGAGTTCCTTTGTAGTGCAGAACAGACTGGAAAAGAGAAGAGAAGAGGGATGACAAAGCACATGGATCCAGAGAAATGAGAGCCAGAAGCATAGGCCTACTATTCCCACATCATTCAATCCCAGCACAGAAATCCAAGGATTCTGAGAATTTGCATATTCAAAATTGACCTACCAGCTTATTCATGCTGTATTTCTACATTAGGGAGGACAGACTTTTTTTAAATGATTTTTTAGCTTGATTAATAATTTTCAAATGCTTAGAAATATACAATGTGAGCCTTTGTTTATTATCAGGTATACTTCTTGTCCATAAAAATGAAGACCTCAGAGTATTCAGACTTCATGCATGGGAGCTGATTTGCCTCAGAGTGCAAAATTGGAAGATGTCAAACCTTCATAAGGCTTAGCCTGGAAACTGACACAGCATAACTTCTGCTATATCCTATTGAGTCAGGCAGGTCACAGGCCAGTGCTGATGAGAAGGGATTACACTAATCCCTGAGTCATGGTTCACTGGACATCACTAAAACCTCTCAGAACATACTTAGAAAGATTAACTGGCATATTAAATATTAGATCAGAAATTAATACAGTCAAAACTTAAGGCGTAATGATAGTTAGGAACCTGCTACAACTTTTCAATTGTGAGGTAAAAAGTATGAATGAGGAGGAAGATTTCACTGCACTAAAAAAAAAAAAAAAAAAAAAAAAAGATTTCACTGCACTTCTGTTAGAAACCATCAGGTAGTGGAACAAAGTTGAGTTTGCTGACTTTTTGCGACAGGAAGTGTCCTTAGTGAGAAGTCATACAGCATTTCAGTAAGAGATTATTAGGTAAGACTAGGATTTGACCTTGTGTAATGTGATTTGGGGGGAGCTTACCTATGGATTCAATGTTGTTGGGAGCCAGGGTAATTTTGGGATTTGTATCTAAGGATTTGTATCTAAGTTAGTTTCCTGGGGCTGCTGTAGCAAAGTTTGACAAGCTGGAAGGTTTAAAACAACATAAATGTATTTTTTCACCATTCTGGAGACTAGAAGTTGAAAATTAAGGTGTGCACAAGACCATCAACCTCTGAGACTCTAGCTAGAATCCTTCACTGCCCCTTAGCTTCTGATGGTGGCTTTTAGTCTTTGTTTTGTAGCTGTGTCACTAGTCTCTTCTTCTGCCCTCACATAGAATTAACCAGCATTTCCTCTTTCAAGGAGGACCCAACCTTACTCTAATATGACTTCATCGCTATTGAACAAATGATACCCATGATGACCCTATCTGCAGTTAAGATCACTTTCTGAGGTACTAGAGAAGGATCTCAACATATTTTTTGGTCCATAATTCAACCTGTAACTGTATTCTAATCATTGTTATCTAAATGGTGAAATAATAAAGCAAGGTGAAAGTAGCAATTTAGGAAAGAAGCAGAAGTCATTCATATTAGCCAAGATCGGGGGAGGTGGGTGGGGGCGTTTGGTCATTTTTGTGGTTTGCACAATGAGTATGTTTTGTTTCTCAGTGTATAGATATGATAATGGAGTGGTCTTGTTTTTGTTTAGTTCCATCACAGCTACAGACTGGCCTTGTTCCATAAAATTACTATACTCACCATGAGAACCCTGTGGCCTGGCTGGAGCGGATGGGCTGGCTTCTAGCAACATGAAGGCCAGTTGGTAGTGCCAGGTCAGCTCCCAGCTGGCGGGGACTACTTTGCTCTTTGTTGCAGTTCTGGGACTAAAAAAAATAAAATAAAGTAGAGAGTCATCAACACTTCTAAGCTATTTGAAAGCAGAAAGTAAGAAAAAGGAAAAGAACCAATTACTCATATACTAAATAGAGATGTAAAGGATTAGGACTGGAGTTTAGGCAAAGAAGGTTTTTTACTATTAGAGTTGGTGGGCCACTGGAATATTTATATGGGAATGTGATTAAGGAGTTAGAAATGTGATATGGAGCTCTGGACTGTTTTAAGAAGAGATGGATTCACTGTAAGAGATTATATGGGAAGACAAGATGGAACTTTGGATACCTATAATTAGGTTTTGGGAGAAATAATGTAAGGCAACTAAGAGCATAGTTAGAGCTATTCCATACGGCTATAGGACTTCAACAAATGGGAATATATTCCATAGGATAGGTAGACAAACCCTTATAGTAAAAGTAGAATAGTACTTAGAGATACATTGAAAGAAAACAAGGTGCTTTATTAAAAAGTTCATTCTCTAATAGAAATTTTAAAAGAACACCAAAATTCCTGCCTTTTGGTAAAGTTTCCAGACTTGGCTTTATGAAGCCAGGTCCCTTCTGATCCTGAGTCCACGATTCTATTAGAGGTGATGTAAACTGGTGGTGAGGTAGAGGAGATAAGTTGGACACTGATGGAGAGGTGGTTTACTGAAGCAAAATACTAAATCTTTGACCAGATGTTCTTAATTAGTACATGCAAGAATTTTTCTAGGGGTGCCTGGCTGCTTCAGCCACAAGACCCTACAATTCTTTTTTTTTTAAACTTTTATTTATTTATTCATAGGAGACACAGAAAGATAGAGGCAGAGACACAGGCAGAGGGAGAAACAGGCTCCATGCAGGGAATCCAACATGGGACTTGATCCCGGGTGTCCAGGATCATGCCCTGGGCTAAAGGCAGATGCTCAACCACTGAGCCACCAGGTGTCCTGAGCCTACGACTCTTAATCTCTGGGTCATGAGTTCAAGCCCCATGCTGGGTACAGAGATTACTTAAAAAAAAAAAAACTTAAAAATTAAAAAAAAATTAAAGCAAAGAAGGGCACTCAATAAAGAGTGATAATGTAAGAAATGAGGAAGAGAGTTGAACAATATCTCTGAGTCGGGAAAAAGGAATCAAAATTGCAGCGTTTTAAGTTACAATTGGCATAACAATTGGCATCCCTTTAAGAAAAGAGTTTAGAAACAGTATGTGGAAGCTTTTCTTTTCACAGATGATTTTTGTCTTGTTTGTAACAAAGCCAGAGTGTATAGGAACTTGGTAAGTGAAGATGCTTTCACACGGTAGGCCAAGTGTCCTCAGTATAGCATGAGAGGAGGACCTCTGCTGACATAAAAGGATCTGGAAGTGTTGAGGTGTTTGAAGCTTGGGGAATAAAACCATGGAAACACTGAAAATATGGGGGAGGGTAGGAGATAAAGAACATCAAAATAATACCGGTTCCTAAGACTATCCAGGCAGGATAGTGCCTTTCTCTAAGTTTCAATGTGTAGAAGCTGACAAGGTGAATTTCGAAGTGATGTAGATTTTTAATTGGCATAGATGAAGTTCAAAAATAAATAAGTACAAGTGGAAAATTACTGGAAAGTGTTGCTCATATCATCCTTACAAAGGAGGAGCCAGGTGGAGCCTGAAAGCAAGTGAGCATGTTAAAGTGCTGTGAGAGAGCGGCGGTTCAGTGGTATGAGGTTATTGGCAATATTTCAGGAAATTGTAATCTGCTTGGTAGCAGTAGTCTAAAATAACCATTTTTTTAAATTAAGAGGGTTAACTTAATGTTTATTGAAAATAGTGCTTATACTTAATAACATACTGAAAAAGCTCAGATAATTAATTGCCTTACATAGAAAAGAATAATTTACACTTGAGACGATATTTCAAGTACTTAGTATAACTTATTAAAATGGTTTTAATCAGGAATAATGCCAATTCAATTAGGAGAATAAAATAGTCTTTGCGGTAACAGGCCAAAAATCAAGTTTAGTAATGAATAAAGAATATCAGCAATAATGCCTCTATTTGCTAAAACAAAATGGAACCAAATCATTAATCTTCATTTATATTCTAGTTTAATAAAATGGCAACTATATATATGGTAAATAATTGAATAAAATAATTGAATACAAATGTTTGGTTTTATTCTCTGGAGGATTATGCATGGAAGTGGAGAAAATATGTAGAGATTGTGCAAAACCCCAAAGCATATGTCAGAAGAAAATTACTTTAATTTTTTGAAGAACAGATATGGTACAGTAGATGCATGGTCAATTAAATTTGATGGAATTGTATTGGTCAGCTTCGTGTGGTAGGAACACAGGGCATTTGGGATTAATCCTATACAGATTCTGTTTCTTTTACTAACTAGCTGTGTAACCTTGGGTGTCTATTGGCCTTTCTGCGATTCAGTGCCTCTTCCTCTTTGTAAAATGGTAACGATATTTATCTCTTAAAATTGTTGAAAAGATTAAATTGTTTCATGCAATCGGTATGTAAAAATTTCCAAGTATGGCATCCTTCACATAGTGGATAATAAAAAATGTTATCCTTCGTTTCTCACATTTGTCCACTCTACTTAATTTTTCCCCCTTTCAGAGAGCAAGTGTTATGTAGGAGACAGAGTCTGTAGAGCTCCATTGCTCCATGGTGGCATGATCCACATTGCTCTCCTTGTAAGTACAGCTCCTTGGGGACAGTGAAATGAGAATGTTGGCACATTTAGTCAAGGAGGAAGAAGAGAGGAAAAATGAGATTAAAATGAATCTTTGCAGATAATTATTTTTAAATGGAAGATTTATTATTATTTTTAAATGGAAACTAATGAAATTTATCATGATATCAAATAATCCTTTGGGTTTGGAGGGTTTGTCTTTGTTGTCTTTTGGTTGACATACAAAGAATACTCAACATACATTAAAGTCAGCACCAGGTGTGTTTGCTTGGTCTCTAACATCAAAGCTACTACCAGAAAAAAACTGGCTGGTTATGTGTTTTTAAATCTATGGTCCCTTTAGGGGGTGCTTTTCTCAGAACAGTGAGATGACTGCTTGAGTGGGTTTATTCTAAAGCCAGCATTCTTAACTCCTCCTGAAGGTAACTAATTGTCAAACTCTTCAAAACTTGAAGGAGGCCCATAGATTCAGACGGTATGCAATCATGTCAGAAGTCCTCTAAACTAGCTCTAACATGTGTTTCAGAGAGATAATCACTTGATGATCCTGGTAGCAGACTGGCGAAAATACAAGGGCAAGAGAAAAAATTCCACCAGCACAGACATTTCTCTCATTCCTCAGTCCATAATGTGGTACACGTTTGGAATCAGGATATCAGAAATTGAAGAATATATTTAACATATGTTTTTTTAAAAAAATCAAGTGTTACCAATGCAATTGCTGTCTTCATTGCTGTTCACATAGATGTTGTTTTTTAAAATTTTATATTATTTTTAAGATTTTATTTATTTATTCATGAGAGACCCCGAGAGGCAGAGACATAGGCAGAGGGAGAAGCAGGCTCTGTGTGGGGATCCCAGTGCAGAACTCAATCCCAGACCCCACGATCATGACCTGAGCTGAAGGCAGATGCTCAACCACTGAGCCACCCAGGTGCCCCAGATGTTGTTTATTTTTAACAAAATGTAACATAATTTCCTAGAATTCTGGCATTTATCTTAGATAGATGTACTTTCAAGAAATGTGTTTTCAATGTTTTTTATTAGTATTATGAATAATATAATATTAATTTTTTAATAGTTTTGGTTAACTAGGAACAGCTTTTTCTAGCTATCTAGCTAACAACCACAAAACAAAAATGAACAGAGAATTTATTTGGTTTCAAGTAGTCATAACTACTGCTATGTTCAAAAGCATCAATTTGAAATTATTTCATAAATAATTTTTGGTTGAAATGAGTGAAGAGATATCTTAAGCAACTTTACATAACAAAAATTATGGGTTTCAAGTCTATAATATTTGCTTATCTTGTTAAACTGTCCTCTTTTGAATTGATATAAACTGTCAATTTCCCTTGATAAGTTCAAATGTGCAGAAAGTACTTTCCCAGGCCAGATTGCCTTTAGACCATCTCCTTCTGTGAACTGGGAACTGTGAATTGATCTCTGGCTTATTCCTGAGCCCACTCCACATTCCTGTTTCTGATCACCATTTTTCTTCAAGCCTGTTTATTACAAAGTTCCTAATTACCAAAAAAGAGAGAGGGTGGGCTCTCAAGAGTTATCCTCCCACCAGCAGATGAGGCTTTCTGTTCTCTCTTATTCTAAAACTTCCAACAGAATAAGAAAATAAAGCTTCATTTTAGGAGAATTTGGAAATTTGGAGAATCAGATAGATGCGGAAACCTTAGGGGTATTTTTACATCAATTGGATGTTACCATTAATAGCCCTCATCCAGATAATTGAGAACTGTGGAATTTGTTCAATAGGCACCAATGGTGTGCTTGGAATAATACATAATTTTTAAGGCTTTTTAATCACAAATATTATATTGATTAAGTTTTGTGCATATTGCATCAAAACTAGTTATTTAGTATATAGCTAAATTATAGTTTTTGTTTTCACATGTTGTAATGTCTTTGTATCACTACTATTATTTATGGGGCAAGGATAAGATTGATGTTTTAAAGTTAGAAACTTTACTATAAATTAAATTATCTCTACCTGATATCCACTTTCTTCCTTTTCCCAACTATCAAGTGTAAGAGTAACTTGTATACTTCTATAGTTATACCAATCCTGTTTTACTTTGTCTTCCCCACTTGCATGTAAGATTCTTGAGTAAGGGAAATGTCCTTTTGTATCTTTATATCTTTAGTAACTAGAACAGTCACAAAATTTTGACTGGTACATAATTTTATTGGTGTGTTTACTAAGTAGATAATTCATGAAAGAATGGAATTATTTAGGAGGTTTTCTATTAAATCAAATATAAAAAAACTGATGATTCTTTCAATCATTTAGTTACTATTTTAAGGTCCCTGATACACCTTATTTTGTGAGTGTTCTTGAATGAAAATACAGTGCTGGAGCAGCCTGGGTGGCTCAGCGGTTTAGAGCCACATTTGGCCAAGGGTGTGATCCTGGAGGCCCGGGATTGAGTCCCACGTGTCGGTCTCCCTGTATGGAGCCAGCTTCTCCCTCTGCCTGTGTCTCTACCTCTCTCTCTCTGTTTCTCATGAATAAATAAATAAAGTCTTTAAAAATAATACTGTGCTAGTAAACATACTTTATTTTTCATTTTATTTGCATTTTATATTTACCTTTTACCAATTTCTGAAGTTCAAACTACTTGATTTTTTTTTTAAAGTTAGCCATCTGCTGTTCAAGCTCATTTAACATTGCAAAGTGTCAGAATTCAATCAGAGATCTGCAAATTAAGCAATGGTAACCAATTACTTGAATTAAGTGAGAAGTGAGAATGCATCATTTACTCTTAGACCTCCATTAGATCTTGGCCTTCTGTTTCTAATAGAGTGGGAAGGTTGTATAAAAATGCTGAAGATGGAGGAGGAAGAGTCAAATACTGCAGTTATTCATAGAAACAACTTACTAATTGAGAATAAAAAACACTGACCCTTCTGTCTCTGTCTCTTCTATGTGCCTCTTTCTCTCTCATCTCTCTCCTCTCAACTCTAGACTACCTGTTACCTTCCTCCAGAAGTAGACTTTAAGATCCCGTTGGATATAGTAAATTGTTATATTTGCACTGGTAAGAAAATTAGCATCAAGAAGAATTTAATCATCTTCAATTCATATGCACATGACTTCATTTCACATATCATTTTGTATACTTTGGGTCTCTAAATATTGTAAATCATATGTATCACCTAAGATATTGGCAAAGGATGTTGTCTCCCACCTGGACTTGTGAGTTAGATTCTGATTGCTTATGTAAAAACTTACCATGAATTTAGTGGCTTGAAGAACACAAAAATTTTATCTTGTATTTCTGGAGGTCAGAAGTCTAAAATCAAGGGAACAGCATTGCCGTATTCCTTCTGGAAGCTTCAGGGGAAAATCTTTCTTAGCTCTTTACAGAATTTGTATGGATTGACTGAATTGGCTTGTGGCCCTTCTTTCATATGCAAAAACCTCTGGACTCTGATACTCTTGTTTCTCTTTCGCAAGGATGCTTGTAATTACATTTCAATTATCAGGACAATCTAGGATAATCTCTCCATCTCAGGATCCTTGACTGGATTACATCTGCAGGATCTTATATACCATGTAGGGTAACATGTTCATAGGTTCTGGGGCTTAGGGCATGAATATCTTTAGGAGGCCATTATTCAGACTACCACATTATGGTCTTAAATGTTACATAAAAGATATAGTAGAAAATGAACTCTTCTGTTAGGATATCCATATAATAGGATTACTCAAGAATAGAAATGACCATATATTATATGGTTATATGACACTTGACAATATGGTCTCCATTTTAATACCCCTGCAAACTAATTGCATATCTTATGCTTAAATAATTCCACCAATAAGTTTGTAATGAGCTAAAACATGTCTGCTGGGAAGTTATGTTCATCATGCCTTAGTATACAAAGACTTGGAATTTAATACTAATTTACTAAATCTATAGTGTTAGAAAATTTTATAAGCCTCTATAAGCCCTCTACCTTACTTTCTCATTTTTAAAGTGTAGATAATTATACATAACATAATTTAAAAGAAGAAAATTATAAAAATTCAAAAGTTAAATTATTTGTTATTAATATTAAAATAATTCTCATGCTCAACTTCATTTCCATTTCCCTTATGAGAGCAGGGTAATCACCTCCTATAGGAACTGGCAAGAAAAGTAAGATGGGACAATTTTTATTCCTTCAGTTTCACTAAAAACATGATATCGATTTTTGCAGTTAAATTTAGAATTTCCTAAATAAAAACTAACTTTCTACAGAGTTAAAATTGATATGAAAAGTTAATACTCTACTAACCAAATATTTTATCTAAGGAGATTACAGAAAAAAAGAAATAGAAGAAAAAGCTGATGGAATGAACTAATAAAAATTAAGGCAAAATCAATGATACTGAAAATAGGAAAAAATTGAAAAAAAAGCCCCACAAAGTCAATATATGGTTCTTTGAAAAGATCAACACATTTTGTAGCATCTAGCCAGGCTAACCAAGAAAAAAAGAGAAAATATCATGAATGAAATAGAGGATCATCAATTTTTTTTTTTTTAAGATTTATTTATTTATTTATTCATGAGAGAGAGAGAGAGAGACAGAGAGACAGAGAGACACAGGCAGAGGGAGAAGCCGGCTCCATGCAGAAAGCCCGACGTAGGACTCAATCCCGGGTCTCCAGGATTACACCCTGGGCTGAAGGCGGCGCTAAACCGCTGAGCCACCCGGGCTGCCCCAAGGATCATCAATGTTATAACAGAACATTAAAAGGATAATAAAGGAGTATTACAACCAATATTATGCCCACAACTTTGATTATTTAGATAAAATGGACCAATTTTTAGAAGAGGCAAACTAGCAAAAATTATAGAAGGAGAGATAGATACTATTAATGTACCTGTATCAATTAAAGGATATAAGTCACTAATTAATAACTATCTGAAAGAGAACTTATAGGGCCCAAAATGATTTTACTCTTGAATTCTACCAAGTATTTAAGGAATAAGTGATACCAATTTAACAATAACTTCCAGAAAACAGAAACAGAGGGAAAATTCCGAGAAGCCAGGATTACCCTAATACCAAAATCAGATAAACCCAGTACAACAAAGGTAAATGACAGATCAATATCTTTAATTAACAGGTTTAAAAATCCTCAACAAAATATCAGTAAATAAAATCCTTAATATATATAAATTTTATTTTTTCAAGATTTTTTTTTGTTTGTTTTTGTTTTTGTTCATGAAAGACACACACACACACACACACACAGAGGCAGAGACACAGGCAGAGGGAGAAGCAGGCTCCATGCAGGGAGCCCGACGTGGGACTCGATCCCAGGTCTCCAGGATCACAACCTGGGCAGAAGGTGCCGCTAAACCGCTGAGCCGGCCAGGCGGCCCTATATAAATTTTATACACAGTGATCACTGTGATTTATTCCAGGTATATAAGGATGGTTCAGTATTTGAGAATCAATCAGTGTAGTCTCCCACATCAACAGACTAAAGAAAAGTCGTATGATAACATCAATGGATGGAAATAGAAGCGTTTTATAAGATTCAACAATAATCCAGATAAAAGCTCTTAGCAAGCTAAGAAACAGGAGCATAACTTCATTTTGATAAAAAAAATTATAAAATACACAGCTAACATATTTTGAGAAATTGGATACCTTACCAAGATAGGGAAAATGGGAAGCATTTCCTCTTACCTCACTCCTACTCAAAACATCATACTAGCAAGCCCTGGCTCATGCAATAGGAAAAAAAGAAAATAAAATGTGTTCAGATTATGGAGAAATAAAACTCTCCATGCAGAAAACTCCTAAAAACCAACAAAATCTCCTCACACTGAAAAGTTACTACAAAAAGATTGTAAAATGCAAGGCAAGTTACAAAGGGCCGTGGCTGTCATATATAGCAGCAATGAACTTTCAGAACTTGAAATTAAACATTATTTGCAATTGCTCTCAGAAAAATTCTGCACTTAGCTATTAGGACTAACAAAATATTTATAGGGTTTCTCCAGAGAACTACAAAATACTAATGAAAAAAAAAATCAAAGCAGATCTGAATTAATGGAAAGCTAGTCCATTCTCATGGATTGGAAAGGTCAACATTGTTAAAGTATCAATTCTTCCCAACTTAATTTCAACCTTGTTTTTTTTTTTTTTTATTTTTATTTATTTATTTATTTTTTCCAGAGGGACTGGTTCTTTATTTCAAAAAGACACTTGTCGATTTTCACTATCAAAACAGTTTGCACTATTGTTTTCTTTCTCCCAATCGGCACCCAAAGAGAGGCCACCAAAGGAAGAGTGCATTTTATGCCAATAAGCTGCAGGATGCACACCTAACAGACCTCACAGAAGCCTCACCTAAAAGGAGAGTTGGGGAGGGAAAGAAACTTTTAAAAGATCAGCACACTGTCAGCCCACAGACTGTAGAGAGTTCTCAGCCAGACAGGGGTGGTCAATGTGCCCCAAACCTAAAGAAGCAAAGCTTCAAAATAATATAAAATTTAAAAACAGTTCTGTACATAAGCTATTCAAGATTTCTCCAGCACTAACTGATACAAAGCACAATGAAAAAAAAAAAATGAAAAAAAAAAAAAAAAGCACAATGAAATGGCACTTTTAGAGGCAGCAGCTTTGGACCCAGAAAAGGGTGATGAGATGAGTTTGCTTCATGTCAAATCCTTGAGTTATTCTTGCAAAAGAGTCTATCACTTTGGCAACATACAAGGAAGTCTTTATTTCCCGCAGATTGATACTTTTCTTGCCTCAATCAGCTTTTGTTTCTTTGCATAAACTTCCATGTATTAACCAAGAATTACCATTTCTAGGGGCGCGTGGGTGGCTCAGTTGAGCGTCTGACTCTTGGTTTCTGCTCAGATAGTGATCTCAGGATCATTGGATCAAATCCCAGGACGGTGTCATACTGAGCACAGAGTCTGCTTAAGATTGTCTCTCCTGGGATCCCTGGGTGGCACAGCGGTTTGGCGCCTGCCTTTGGCCCAGGGCGCGATCCTGGAGACCCGGTATCGAATCCCACGTCGGGCTCCCGGTGCATGGAGCCTGCTTCTCCCTCTGCCTATGTCTCTGCCTCTCTCTCTCTCTCTGTGACTATCATAAATATATTAAAAAAAAAAAAAATCCTCTCTCCTTCTGCCCCTCCCCACTGTGTTCTCTCTCTTTCTGAAAAAAAGAGATCATTTCTAAATTCCACATAAAAGTGAAATCATGTAGTGTCTGTCTTTTTCTGTCTGTATTTCACTTAGGGTAACACCCTCTATGTCTATGCAAGTTGTCACAATGGTAAGATTTCCTTCTTTTTTGGTGTAATGTATAGGATTGTTGAATCACTAAGTTGACAGTTGAAACTAATACAACATCATATGTCAACTACACTTCAATTTAAAAAGAAAACAAAAGGAGTTACCATTTCTACATAAAATTCTTGAGCCTGGAGCTCATCCTACCCTCAAACATATACAGAATTATGAGTAATTATAGCAGATTAGGGAATCCTTCAGAAGAGTAGGTGATGGTGGTAGGGAAGGGATCGGCTAAACCTCTATAGCTCAAGACAGACATAGATTCTTTCAGTTAAGTGTCCTGTGAAGTCATTTCACCATCATGTTCTTCAGACTTTTCACTAGTTATCTTATTTCTTAGATTAGAAAAGAAAAGCAGGGCTGTCCGGGTGGCTCAGCGGTTTAGCGCTGCCTTCGGCCCAGGGCCTGATGCTGGAGACCCAGGATCGAGTCCCACGTTGGGCTCCCTGCATGGAGCCTGCTTCTCCCTCTGCCTGTGTCTCTACCTCTCTCTCTCTCTCTCTCATGAATAAATAAGTAAAATATTTAAAAATTTATATATAAGAAAAATAAAAGGATATAAGCACATTCCACAAAGAAAATGATTCTTGGGGTGGTTATGACTTAATAAATCTTTAAAATACAAACAATAGTTCAATAGCCTTATAATTAGCAATTTGAATTCCTTCCTTCCTCTGGAATCAACAGGAACCATTATTGTGCACAATACTGATTGGTCTCTTCCTGACCATCTTCAGAGATGACATGAATAAAAATAAAGCCGATTTACTACCCAGTAGCTGCTACCTGATTAACAAGAAAGTCTCTAAAACTTTTATTTTAGTTAGAATAATAAGTTGTCTCTGTGAGCCTTCCTTATCCATCTTCTTCTGTAGTAAAACAAAAAATGATAGCCTGGACTACTAGCTCTATTATTACTGTTTTCATTATTATTACCAGGGCAAAGTTTAATCAATTATTTATAGCAAAATGTCATAGTAATTCTCAAAAGACAGCTACAATGACCTCTGAGTTTGCATTTTTGAAGGTTTGATTGTTGCAGTTTGTTTAGATTTTTTTTTAATTTTTAACACCCAGATAAATTATGACAGAGGAGGATGAAAAATTCCATATTTCTTTTATAGATGCAGTATTTCTACTAATAAAGTATTTTTTTGCATTAGATTTACTGGAAGCATATTGCATTATTCATTTGTATTGACTGTGAGCTACCACTTGTAAATTATCTTTCTGGATGCACTTGTTTACATAAGTTCCTCTCAGTTTAAAATAAACAGTTGATATTTTGCACCAAACTGCAGGACAGATATTTATCCATATTAAATTTATTTAAAATCAGTTCATCATCCTACCTAGTAGTCTTTGGGTTTTTGTCATGTAGGTGACAATTATTCTTCTCTGTGTTTAACAGTCCAAAAATCAGATGAAAATGTCTTTATGCATTAGATTAAAATATTAAGCAAAATAAGACTGAAGAAAAGATGCTGTACCACAAAATTAGGTAATATTTACCTATATTATAATCTTAGGCTCCACATCTTTATATCTACAAACATTATCATAAACTTCCTGACAGAATTTTGTTAAAATCTGGATACTTACTCTATCAAATTTCTATCAACTACTAGAGTAGTATTTAAAAATAAAATACATGAGGGATGCTTGGGTGGCTCACTGGTTTGGCGCCTGCCTTCGACCCAGGGCATGATCCCAGAGTCCTGGGAGCGAGTCCCACATCAGGCTCCCTGCATGGAGCCCACTTTCTCCCTCTGCCTGTGGCTCTGCCTCTCTCTCTCTCTCTCTGTGTGTCTCTCATGAATAAATAAATAAAAGCTTTAAAAAAATAAATAAATAAATAAATAAATAAATAAATAAATAAATAAATAATAAATAAAATCTACTATGCCTCTCCATATGTAGAAGATACTTTGTCATGCTTTATTTTTGTTTATTCATTAAAATCAATTCAAAAATTTTCCTAACACAAATACCACAAATTGTAGTTAATTGTAGTATTAATGTGAAGGAGAAAAATTTTCTCATACATATATTTATGTCTCAATAGTCCTTATATTACCTAACTATAAAGGATCTCACCTCTAGCAGGCAGAATTTGGCTCCATGGTCTTCACTGCCTGTTATCATGTTTATAAATATGTTCTGCTATATGCAAAATGAAGTTTGCAGATAAAATTAAATTCATTGACCAGTTGACTAAGATTAGGGCATTATCTTGGATTATATGAAGGAAAGCCTAATATAATTGTATGTACTCTTAAAGTGTAGAATTTTCTCTGGCTGGATACAAGAAAGTATGACAGAAGGGGAGGTCAGACATTGAAAGCATGAAGATTTGATACCGTTTTGATAGTTTAAACATGGAGGAGCCCAGGAACCTCAGTCCCACAACCACAAGGAACTGAATCCTGCAAACCATCTGTATAAGTGTGGAAATGGAATTTTCCTTTAATCATCTAGGTAAGAGTCCTGCAGGGCCAATACCTTTATTTCAGTTTTGTGAAACCTATTCTGTTGGGCCTCTGACCTACAAAATCTGTGAGATAATGCATTTGATAATTTAAACATTATGTAATTTTGCTAATTTGTTTCAGCAGTAGAAAATTAATGCATCCCCTGATTATCAAATAAAGGTTTTGTTTCTGAATTATATACCTTATTTTGCAGTTTTTTAACTCTTCCAAAATAATAAATGAACCTATAAATATTTCTGAAAGTGGAATATTTCACCATAAAATGGTTTAAACAAAAAATTTAAGTATATATATTTTAATATTAGCCAGAGAACTACATTTTGACACTGCTTTAATATTATTTATTTTCCAAATAACCAACTTTAAACCTTTGATCTGATGTATTAGACTCCTCTCTAATGGTATTTTGGACACCTCTTTGACACTTGAATTTACTGCCATGTTCAGAATTTTACATTTATTTAATCAAATATATAGCTCCTCTATTTTTGAAAGCATTAAAAGTAGTAAAAGAAGTGGGAAATAGGTAGGCTACTAAAAAGGTTATTTATTAGTCATAACCAGCAATCCTTAGTTGTGTTAGTGTATTCTGCTCCTTTTATTATTTATATCATTTTGAAAATCTTTCGAATTCTATTAAGACTATGATATGTTTATTTTATAGAATAAAATAACTTTACCTGTATCTTTTCTTGAACACTACTTGAGAATTTGATGCTATTTTTAAAATTTCTTCTCACCTAACTATAACAAAAACAAAGTTAATAAACTATCGGGATGTCTGGGTGGCTCAGCAGTTGAGCGTCTGCTTTTGGCTCAGGGAGTGATCCTGGAGTCCTGGGATCGAGTCCTGCATCGGGTTCCCTGCATGGAGCCTGCTTCTCTCTCTGCCAATGTCTCTGCCTCTCTCTCTCTCTCTGTGTCTCTCATGAATAAATAAAATTTTAAAAAATAATAATAATTAGTAAATATTGATATATAAGCATTAATTTATTCATGTAATCAAGCAGTGATTGTTGTCATTTTTAAATACTAGCTTAGTCTGTTATTTTAAAAGTCTGGTTAAGTTTTGTTTTATTATTTAGAAATAAACCTCTGATTTAACATATAATAGAGTATTGATATTGGTAATGAATTTGTAAATAAGTTCAATTACATAGGAATTTTTATAAGTAAAAATTATATTTAAAAAATTATTTGTGTTACAAAAAATATATACCTTAAATCCACAGCAATGTGATTTTAACTATTTCTTCGCTTACTATCCATACTTATTTAGAATAGAATAGACAGCAACATTTTTCTCTCACCCTTAATAAGCAAAAATTCTACTTTTATGCAATGATTTAGAAGGAGTTTACATTTTCCAACGTACATGTTCAATGTTACTATTGTTTTTTGAGGAAACAAAGAGAAGGAGCAAGCACATTTTTAAAAAGATTTTATTTTAAAATGATCTCTACACCCAATGTGGGGCTCAAACTTCCTACCCTGTAATCCAGTCACATGCTCTAGGGACTGAGCCGGCCAGGCACCCCTGGGAGCAAACACAGTTTTGATTAGTTGCATAAATCTTCTCAATGAACCTAAAGGTAATTCTCTCCAATGTGTGCCATTCTTTATTCTCGTTTAAAAAAAAAAAAAAAAAAAAGACTGCTCTGAAGTTCAGAAGATTTAGGTCACACATTTGAATCATATCATTGGGATGATTAGGAGCCAGCCAGTCTTTAGAAACTAAAGTGTATCTGATTACAAAGATTGTGTTATTTGTACCACAGCAAAATGCTTCCAAATTCTCTAGATTGCCACCAAATTTTCTAATTTGTTTCTTTCCAGACCAACATCTGTTTACTATTATTGAATGTAGAATTTTAGGATTTTATAGCATAAATTCTTACTTAGTTTTGGAGCCCTTGCAGAATGGTTACCATATAATCAATGATAAATTACTGTTTAAGATGTTTGAGAATGTGTATATAATAAGATTTCTTCTCTTTCTTGAAACCCTATAATTTGAGTGTAGAGGGAAGTTTCAGCTTTGGGGATCACACATAACTAGGAACTCTCTAAGATCTTTCCACTCTGAAACAGTCTATATACTTTCTGACTTATAAGGGGAAAGAAAAGGACTCCTTATGAACTACCACTCGTATAGAAAGATATCAACAGTAGAAGAGCTGATTTGAATTGTGGGCAACAAGGAGAAACAAGTATCCTGGAGACAAAAGCACTAAAACAGCATATAAATCCTAGGGATAAGACATATTGTTTTACTTGAATTTATCCTAGAAATAAGAGGAGGATTAAATAGTAGAAAAGAATCTTTAAATGGCAGTTACTTCATTAATTTAAAAGAGAAAAACTGTAAGATAGCCTTCGTCAATGAGATATTATTTCATAAAATTAAATTACCATTCATGATTTTTAAAAAATACTTTTGTTAAGAGTAGAATATAGTGGTTCAGAGACAGGCCAACATTCCACTAATCAAATATACTAAAATATATATATATATATACTAAAAATAGTAAATCTATAATAATTTTAAATAAATAACAAATAAATTTTAAAAAATAATAAGTAATAAAAAGTAAACTATTATCTTTAAAGCTGTGGAACCAACCTGGACCAGAGTGCATACAATTCTGGAAAGAGGAGAAACTTTAATAGATTATGTGAGAATTTGAAGGCCTCAATGGTGGTATCTAACCAACCCTGGTTCAGGCTGAAGTCTGGGAATTTAGTCCAGACACAGGCAAAGGGTTACTGCTTGGATGGAGAACTTTTGTCAAACCATGGAGTGGAATGACAAAACCAGGTATCTGAGGGGTTTCCACTTGGCTAGTTTTCCCCTCAATATAGATGCTAAATTTTATATCTATGCCAGACAAGGGACTTGAGAACTAAACCAAAGACCTTAGAAAATCAGGGTTTTTCTCTTGAATAGACAAGTGTTTATTCAAGAGAGAGTCTCAAAGATTATATATAAGAAAAAAGCTTTTGAGACAGTGACACTGAACATCCTTTTTTGCTCTTTTTCAAGAAGTTTGCCTATTTTGGTGGATTTGGAGTTTGGCTGGGAACTAGGCCCAGAGGAGAGAAAACTGGGTAAGATTTTAGGTACTGTTAGGGTTTGAAATCTAAGAAATAGTGAAATGGATTATAAGGGAAAGGAGGGGAACTGAGTGGGAAAAATTAGAGAAGGAGACAAACCTTGAGAAACTCCTAACTCTGGGAAACAAACAAAGGGTTGTGGAAGGGGAGGTGGGTGGGGGGGATGGGGGTAACTGGGTGAAGGGCACTGAGGAGGGCACTTCATGGGATGAGTACTAGGTGTGATATTATATGTTGGCAAATTGAATTGAAATTAAAAAAAAAGAGAAAACTATGAAACATCAAACTAGGGACTTGAAGATTCTCAAAAGCACAGATTGAAAACATTTGCCATATTTTAAAGCTATGTCAGTCTAAGCCAAAACTTCTAAAAAGCAATGTAATATTTTCACTCTCTTGTGACACTTCTGTGACATGCCAGGATCACAAGGAACAAAAATATAGAGGACTACATATTAGATACAAGGACAGAGTAAAGAGGTAGTCTCACTTTTACTGAAACTGCAACCCAGGTTGACCTCAGCTTTGGGATTGTCTCTAGCATATCTGCTTAGCAAAGAGTAAACCTTCACTGGTTGAAGATATTAGCTGGACTCTCTAGATTTTTGTGAAAATGTGAAGCTGCTTATTCAAAACCACTTGTTATAAAAATAGACATGGCTATGTAAGAGAAAGAATACACGATAAAGGCAATAAATAACTATGTTGTTTAACAGCAGATTGAGCACAGGCATTAGCATCAGTGAAATGGATAATGGGTCATTAAAAATATCTAAGCTGAATCAGATTCCTTAAATGAGGGGAAAGGCAAGAAATATGATGATCAACCCTCTATGTCTGTTATAATCTGAACAATAAAACAAGAAAAAACAAAATTTCTAAAAAAGGAAGTAAAACTATCATCTTTAGATTACTGGTGATAGAAAACACCAAAGACTCCACGAAGAATTTAATAGGACAGTTTTAAAAGTCAACATAAAAATAATGTACTATTTACCAGTGAAGACATAAAAACAAGCTTTAAAACTTCCCCTACTTATTTGAGCAATATACTTAGGAATAAGTAAAAAAAAAAGTGAAGTCTAATTATTAGGAATTTATACAACTTTTCTGTAAAGAGTTAAAGAAGACAGAAATCATCAAAAGATATTGTATATCCATGAATTGGAAGAATTAATTTTGTAAGAATAATAGTTTTCCACACTTATTCTGTGGATATAATCCAATTCCAATCAGATTGTCCAAAGAATTTTCATGGACCCTACAAAGCCAATGGTACACATTTTTAATGATAAGAGCCAATCCTTTCCATCTGTTCTTTAAGTTTAATCACTCTGAGATTCATAAAAAGCTAGATTTTTTTTATTGTAAAAAGTAACATGTGAAATATTAATATTCTGCACTTCCAATTATGTTTTGGGGGGACATAGAGTATATTGATAACAAGTATGAGGTTTTGAAGCTTTTGATTATATGTTTGAAATTGAAGTTTAACCTGGTACTGAATATAATATCTTTTAAATCTGATTGCATTCATAATGGATGATCAAAATTGGGAAAGGATACATTTTTGTTGGTAGTTTGATTAAATTCTGCAAAATCACTGATTTTATGTTTCTATATACTTTTATTTGTTTTCTTTGTACTTTTAGAGCCACTTCATGAATTCAATTGAGATTTTTCTCTTCTAGTAACAATATGTTACTTTCAACAGCACCGTGTTAGCTTGATAAAATCATGTGCATCTAGATTTCAAGTGTATTAGCATTTCATGTGTTGGGTGCTTATATTTAAAGCCAGATCACTTTAATTGTTAACCAATTACAATTCATCTCTCAAATATTGTCTGTATTCAGTAGTAAAGACAGAAAATAAATGAGGTCAAACTGAAAAACTTAGGAAATCTAATTGAGATCTTTTCCTTGAGCCAATTCCAAATTAATGTTCTCTCAACCTTTCATAATTAAAATGTAATATTGTGTGGAGCAGTGCAATTAAACAGCAAAGCAGATGGTGGCAGAGGGGATAAAAATTAATCCTTAGCCACTTGTTGAGTCATAGGCTGTAGCTTCAATTTTAAAGAAGCATTATTGTAAAGTACCTAATTCACTAATGGAAATTCTCCAAGTTCCCAAAGTCAATCAAGAATTGAAAGTTTATGTTATCTTACCTATAAAATTTAGTGCAGTCTATCATGATGAGCACTGAGTAATGTGTAGAATTTTTGAATCATAATGTACGCCTGAAACTAACAGAACACTGTATGTTAATTATACTTGAATTTAAAAATATAGAAATTTAGTGCAATCTAGGAAATATCATAATGAATGTTCATACATTTTTTTAAAGATTTTGTTTATTTATTTGGCAGAGAGAGCACAAGGAGAAGGAGCGACAGGCAGAGGGAGGGAGAGAAGCTGACTCCTCGCAGAATAGGGAGCCTAATGTGATGTGGCCTGGATCCTAGGACTTGGGGATCACGAACTGAGCTGAATGGAGACGCTTAACTGACTGAGCCACCCAGGCACCCCTGAGTGTTCATAAATTATATCTCCTATAGCCATGTGGCTACCATCATAGACTAGCCAAGGAACACTTTTTTTTTTTTAGTTCTTTTAAGTGAATACCCATTCAATTACACAGAATTTCTCGATCTTGACACTTTTATCATTTCTTTCTTAGATTTTGATTTGTCAATCATATTATAATACTACATTGTTGTGAGGGCTAGCCTGCACATTGTAAAAGCTGCTTAGTGGCATCCTCGGTTTCTATCCACTAGATGCTATAAGCAACCCCCAGCTCAAAATGCAACAAACATGTCTCTAGATGCTGCCAAATGTTCCCTGAAGGACAAACTTACCTCCAATAGGAAGCCACTCACCAATACCATAAAGTTGAAGTTTTTTTAGGATAATGTCAATGCCTATGATAACTTCATCTCTTTTATTATCATTTCTTTCTTAGATTTTTGCTCTATGAACACTAATCCTTCTCTGTGTTTCTGCATACACTCTGTGATTTCTAGCCTCTATGTGATTGCTTCTGTTTTCCTGCCTTCTAATCCTTTTGTGGCCACTTCATCTAACAATGTGACAAGCGTCTTTTAGAACTTGATTAAAAAATATCCTCTCAAAGTTTTTCCTAATGCACAAAAGACGGACTAAATGCTTTGCTTTGGGCCTTCTTTCCTGCCTTGGTCTGTCTCTGACTTTGTACTCACTGCATTGCAGGCATGTCTGAGCAGAGAAGCATAATTCAGACCCTTTAACCCAAGCATCTAGCTCCACACAAACTTTGGATGTTATTCAAATAAAGAACTGTAGGAGTAAACTGGAAAGATGCTTTGCCAGCAATATTAACTTTAATGTTAAACTATGATCTACCTATTTATCTATCATCTACTTTCTATCTCCCTGTCTGTGTCTATCCATCCATGCATCCATTGACTCATCCATCCAACCATCTATCTACCTATCCATCTATCTATATTTTTCTGAATGTAATTGCCCCAGTTACAGAGCTTGGTGGTAATGCTATACACCCATATATTGATGCACTCATGCACACATTCATGCATTCACGCATACCATCCCATCCATCAAGTCATGGGGCAGGGCTCTGGGCTCCTGTGAGTATATGCACTCCCCCACCAGTATCCCATTGCCCTAAGGAATGCAATATTAAATAACAAATTAAAAATACCATGATAGGTAAGGAAAGGGCCTCAGAAAAAGGAAAAGAGTTTTTTCCTGTTTTTCTTTTTTAACAAGGTTCACTACATTTTACTTTGAACTGAACCCCACAAATTACGTAGGTGGACCTCTTCCAGATGTATGACAGTTTCATTTCTCTTCAATTAGAAAAATCAGAATATAATCACCGCTTAGGTTGTAACTATTTTTAATTAATTTTTGGTACCATTAACATGCTTATGTAAGTGTTTGAACTTTAAACCCAGTCTTTGAAGATTATATATGAACAGATATCAGCATCATAGTTCATGATCTTTTGTGACCCAATATTGAGTTTTAAATTTTAATAGTTAGCATCTAAATGGAATGAACTACATTTGCATGCATCAACATAAATGTTTCAATAAGAAAACTCCTGGTTTAAGATGTAACTTTTAGATTTTTATAACTCAGTCTAAGTTATATACTCCCTGTTTTACTTGCCGGTACTGCCAAATTTCAATTTGTGAAAACACTAATTTTTATTAACAAGTCTCAAAATGTGACATGAAATTAGGATATGTAGTCTTATAACTGCTGAGTAGCTAGTAAGATCACATGAAATTAGTATCACTACATACAAATGTTAGGCTTAGAAATAAATGAAAATGTCAAAAAGTACTTTTTCTTAACTTTTTTGATAACATGAATATTTTAAAAAGTACTTTTTCTTAACTTTTTTGATAACATGATTATTTTACATTTTATTAGTTCTCATTAAGACTTTTCCTATTAAAATCTTACATTAGTTTTGTATTTGGGAAGCCTATTATGTAAACAAAATCAGATAGATGATAGAGACTAAAACTTCTTTTCTCACTTCAACTATATTAATGTTACAGCATGTAGTATTTGTCCTATGACTGGCTTATTTCTTTAGCATAGTATCTTCCAGATTCATCTATGTTTTCACATGTGGCAGGATTTCCTTCCTTTTAAAGGCTGAATAATATTCTATTATACATTTATGCCATACGTTCTTTATTCATCTATCAGTGGACATCTGGGTTGTTTCCATATCTTACTTATTGCAGGGAGCAATGGGTATGAAGTTTCACTTATGCAAAATGAATAAGTTCTAGAGATCTCCTTACAACATTGTGCCAATAGTTAACAACAACATATTATACACTTAAAAATTTAAGAGGGTAAGGATACTTAGGTGACTCAGTTGAGTAAACATCTGTCTTCAGGTCAGATCATGATTCCAGAGTCCTGAGATCAAGCCCTGCATCAGGCTCCCTGCTCAGCAGAGTGTCTGCTTCTCCCTCTGCATTTACTCCCCCTCAAATAAATAAATAAAATCCTTTAAAAAGTAAAAAATAAAAATTGAAGAGTGTAGGTCTGATATTAAGCGTTCTTACCATAATAAAAATCAATCAATAAGAATAGCAATAGTTTGAATGTTATTTTTCTCAGTAACTGCGAATCTCTGATAAATGCATTGCTCTGAAATCTGCTTTGTTGGACTCTAATGTCTGACACTCCAATTGCCCCTCCCCCTCTTTGTTAGTTTTCTATAATTTTCTTCATACCTTTAGTTTTAATCTAGTTGTGTATTAATACATAAAATCTGTTTATTGTGGCAACATAGTTGGCTTGTCTATTATATTTACAACATGAATATTTTGTATATGTTTTAAGTATTTCAATTTCTAAAAATAAATTTGTGTTATTTGGGGGTTTCTGTGAGTTACTTCATTTCTTCCTAATAAATATCTTCTTTTCACACTTCTGTTAGTCCTATCTCAATAGGATGCATTAAAAAAAATAGGATGCATTTGTTTGGATCGTTCAATGCAATTTCCACTTTTTCAAGGCTAACCTTTACATTAGTTGAATTCTTTGTAGACATAAGTTTAGATATAAGCATAGATATAAGGCAAACTTGGAATGCTGGAATTCCTCTTCAGTGACAGGAAAATCATGACTTCCTTGTTCTTGTTTGTAGCTAAAATGATGGACAACACTTACCCATTAGCGGGATTGGAAAGAACTCTATTTCTTATCAGCATCTTTTAAAAGTAAGCACAAGAGATAAACTTTCTTGCTAGTCGAACAGAGCTTCAGCTCTCAAATTCTGACTCTCAATACTTCTAGGGACAATCAGGGTAATTTACCTTTGCATATGAAAGCAAATTTTCAAAGAAATTAACAAATTTACCCCAGGACATAGTAAATGAATCATAATATGGCAATAAACTTATTCTAAGAATGTGGGACTGTTCAGATTAATTTATCCATCAATACATCATTTATGGTTCTAAGGACCAAATGCTTATTATTATATCCATAGGAGACAAAAAAAAAAGTTTGTGCTGAGTTAGACAATTCTAACTATAATTACACAAAACCCTACATAGGATAGGACACACTGCGAAATGTGTTAGATGCAGAAGACAGGATGAAGCTAAAAAAATATCTATATATTAAGGTCAACTGTACAAAGATTTTTCTAGGAAGGTACTTGACATCCTCAGGTGAAATAGCCCAGAAACCCTGAGGACAGGACCTCATAGATCTCTTGGAAATTTGAATTTAAGACCAGAGAAGAGAAAAGTCCTGATCCCTGACAACTTGTTGCTGGGCAACCTTATCTTACTGGGTCGCTTAGTAACAATCCTGCTGGTTCTTCTTCAAAGGATATTTTCATATTAAATAAATACGTTTTGCCAAAATCTTCTAAAATTATATTTTAGCACCAAAGATCATAAATATTTAACATTTGTGCCTTTCAAAATATGATCTAAATAAGACTCTAGGAAAATCACAAGGGCTATATTCATCTGTAATTTTTGTTTTAATTTTACTGCCTAATATGGCCTAAAAGTCTTTTTAACATTATAAAAATTCCATGATTTGTATTCTGTGTATCTCCCGAGAAGATATAAACTGTTTATTCTCCATTTTAAGGTAAGTCTTACTCTTCAAATTAACAGAGAACAACAACTCTATTTATCGGGAAAAACTCTTAATTGCAGGACATTTTTAAAAGTAAAAAAAAAAGGGGGGGCAATCACTGGTGACATTTTAAAATATGTTTATAATTTTATAGAAAAGGCATCTCTCTTTTTTATTTCTTCTGAAAGCATTCAAATTCTTATTTTTTAAAAAAATATCTTACTGAATCTCTTCTTTTGGAATGTGGCATAATTATAATATCAGTTTCTAGAATCAGACAAAATTGGTGGGGCGGGGAAAACAGCCTTATTTCAAATCTAGATAATCTGTCATAGACAATTTTTCAGGTTAGTATTTCTCATTTTGCAAATCTTGCAGGAAAAGGATGAGAGTCCAGATTAAGAAAAAATTCATATGCTCCAAATTTATTCATAACATTCAGGTCAATTTTCCCATTTCCTATCCATCAAGCTGCAATGTAGGGAATGCTATGAAAAACAAGTATTACAAAAAAGACCATTTCTTCAATACATTGATGGTTTTTACTTAATTTCTCAGATTAATTGAATTTAGCTAGTAGGTTTATTTTTAGGAAACATATGAGTGTCTTTATTTTTTATTTTTTATTTTTTTAAGATTTTATTTATTTATTCATGACAGACAGAGAGAGAGAGAGAGAGAGAGGGAGAGAGAGAGAAAGAGGCAGAGACACAGGCAAAGGAAGAAGCAGGCTCCATGCAGGGAGCCTGATGTGGGACTCGATCCTGGTCTCCAGGATCACGCCCTGGGCTGAAGGCGGCCCTAACTGCTGGGCCACCCTATATGAAGTCTTTTGAGAGGAATTTATACGATTATAGTTGCATGTAAATTTTTGAATTATTTATATCAGCTTTAGATATCAGTTGTACCCATTTCCTGGTAGATTAAAACACCCTAGATTTCATATAGTAGAACAGGTAAGGAAATGTCGGTGTATAACAACCCCTGTCCATTCACTCTCCCATATGGAAGCATTTTTTTAACTGAAAATGAAAATAAAGGGGTGAATATCTGTGAAAGCCCAAATTTAAATGGTCCTGAAGCTTTATAGTTTGTATTCATAAAAACAGCATCATATAATAGGTAAACTTTTGTGTCTGGCTCCTTTCACTTCACTTAACGTCATCAAGATTTATATTATAGGGTTATTACCATTTCATTCTTCTTGTTTGGCTGGATAATATTCCATTGTCTGACTACACTATGTTCTGTTTATCCATTCAGCAGTTGATGAAAATTTTGGTTGTTCCTAGGTTTCTAGTATCAAGAAAATGCTGCTATGAATATTTGCATACAACTTTTGGGTGGATATGTTTTATTCCTCTGGGATATAAATGTAATAGTGGAATCGCTTCACCATGTGGTAATTCCATGCAAAACATTTGAGGAATTTTAGTCTTTTTTTTTCTCTCTCTTTGCCTTTCCATTTGGGAATTTTCTACTGACATATCTTTAAGTGCACGGATTCTTTTTTTTTGGGGGGGGGGTGCTGCTGGTGAGCCCATTAAAGGCATTCTTTATTTCTGTTATTGTGTTTGATTTATAGCATTTCTTTCTGATTCTCTCTGAGTTCCCAGATCTGCTTATATAACATGTTTTCTTCAATGCTGTCTATCTGCTTTTTCCATTAGCTCCCTTAGCATAGTAATCATAGTGAATTTAAATCCCTATCTGGTCATCTCAAACTCCCTGCCATATTTGACTTTAGTTCTATTGCTTACTTTGTCTCTTACAACTGTTTAGCTTTTTAGTATATCTTTTAGTTTTCTGTTGAGAGCCTGACATGATATGGAGTGTGAAAGGAGTTCAGGTAAATGGGCCTTTAATGTGAAGTTTTCTGTTTTATCTGGTTAGGGGTTATGCTGTATGTGTTGTTTGCTATGGCTCCAAGTGTCAGAGGTGAACATTTCTTTCAGTTTCCTGGATTTTGTCTCCCTTCTTGGCTTTGAACTCCTCTAGAGAACTCCTTAGGTAGAATGTGAGCCTTGCCGCTCTTTTAGCTCTAATAACTTGATACCATATAGCAGCCCTATGGAAGTGGCGGTAAGGTGTGTGTGGGGGGGATCCATCCCATATTCCACTGATCAGGTCCCAGTCTTTTCCTAATGCTCCTTGGGCTATGACCTTCACAGAACCTAGGCCCCTAGACTATGACCTTCACAAAAGCTTCTCTGTCCCTGCCATACCCCTACCCTTGGGTGACACCAGAGGTCAAGAGGGAGCTGGAGTTGGGTTTGTCCTTCTCTCAGGTTGGTTTGGCTCTACTAGAAGAGTTTCTCTGAGGCAGATTTAGTTAAAGAGAACAGAATGGTTTGGAAATATTTCCAAATGAAAACTTTTCTCCTTCTCTTACCCGTTTCCCTTCCAGGATGGAGGGATTTTTTTTTTTTTTCCCTGATTGTCACTATGTGAGCCTGGTGGGGTTCCTAGAGGTAAAATTCAATAAAGTATGAGGGCCGCCTAAACCTGAGCCTTATGTAGAATTTTTATCTTACAGACTTGTCCACACTGAGCCTGCAGCAATTTATCAGAGTGTAAATCTTCCTACCTTGATACTAACTGCAGCACTTTCTGCTCCAAGCCTCCTCTTTCAGTAAGCTATGATTTTTGGTATTCACTTGTCTCTTCAGTATTCAGAGTGGTGGTTTGTCATGTGACTTTAATTCCTGGGTGGAATTAAGAAAAGTTGATTTTTAGTTTGTACAGCTTTTGGCTTGTTGAGAGACAGGTAATGATTTCCACACTGTTTATATATTAGAACAGAAACAGGAAGCCGATGGCTCATCTTAGCACTTTCTGACAGTCCTTTATTTTGATGAAGCCAATTTATTGTTTTGTCTTTCATTGTTTTTGCTTTTGCTGTCATATCCCAGAAACCATTGCCTACTCCAAGATCATGAAAATTTAAACCTGTGTTTTTCTCTAAGAATTTCATAGTTTTAGTTTTTACATTTATGTCTTCGTATATTTTAATGTATATGATGTCAGATAGGGTTCCAAATTCATTCCTTTTTGTATATATCCAGTTGTCCCTCCACAATTGTTGAAGACTTATTTCTCCCTTTGAATTGTCTTAAAATCAACTGGTGATAAATTTTTGGATTTACTTCTGAATTCTCTATTCTATTCCATTGATGTATATACATCAATCCTAGACTGTTGTGAATCTGTCTTGCTTGTTGTAGCTTTGTTTAAGTTTTGAAGTCAGAAAGTGTTGGTCTTTATATATATATAAATATATTGGACTATATATGTGGCTATCCACATCCCTTGCCTTTTCATATAAACTTTATAGACTCATAAAATTCTGCAGAAGAGCCAGTGTGGATCTTGATAAAGATTGTGTTGAATCTGTAGAACAATTTAGGAAGTATTGTCATCTGAATGATACTGTCTTCAAATTTATAAGCATGAGATATGTTTCCATTCATGTAGGTTCCTAATTTTTTTCTAAGCTGATTTAAGGTTTTGAGTATACATGTCTTGCACTTCTTTTGTTAAAACCATTCTAAGTATTTTATTCTTTTTGATGTTATTGTAAATACAATTGTTCTATTAATTTTATTATTTGTTTATTGCTAGAATATAGAAATACACTGATTTTTGCATATCAATCTTGTACCTGCAAATTTGCTGAACTCATTTACTAACATTTCTAATATGTTGTTGTTTTTTGTATAATGTTACCTAGAAATGGTGAGCATTGTGCTTGATCTTAAGAGAGAGGCCTTCATTCTTTCACAGTTCAATATGATACTGGCTGTGGATTTTTTGGTAGAAGTTGTTTTTTTAGGTTGAAGTGCCTTCTATTCCTACTTTGTTGAACAATTTGCGATAAAAGAATAGTGTTTTTTGTTAATGCGGTTTCGTGTGTGTCTGTGAGCTGAGATGACCATGTATATATTTTCCCCCTTATTCTATAGCATATTACAAAGATTTGCTTACTTCTATTGAATTTTGCTTGCATACCTGGAGTAAAGCACACTTTGGGAGGGTGCAACATTATTTTTGTATTTTCCTGAATTTGGTTTGAAAATATCTTGTTGACAATTCCTGCAACTACAGTCATGTGGGATATTGATCTGTTAACTTTTTTCTTGTGATGTCTTTGGTTTTATGGAATGAACTGGAAACTGTTACCACCCCTTTGAATTTTGGAGGAACTACAGAAGGATTCACCTTAATTTGTCTTTAAATGTTTGAAGAAATAACCAGCGGAGCCATCTGGCCCTGGACTTTTCTTTATTGGAAGAGTTTTGATTACCTATTCATCATATTTACTTGTAATAAGTACACACATATTTTCTATTTTCCTGAATTCAGTTTTTGTAGTTTGTGCATTCCTAGGAACTTGGCAATTTTATCTAGGTAATCTAATACATTGCCATAGAATTGTTTATAGTATTCCCTTATAGGACTGTTTTTATTTCTGCAAGGTTGATATTCACTGTCTCCTCTTTTTTTGAAAAAACTGATATTTGTCATTGATCTCTCTCATTTGCTTGGTCTTTCTAGCAAAGTTTGTCAAGTTTGTTTATCTATTCAGAGAATCAGCGTTTTAAAAATATTCTTTACTGTTTTTCTGTTTTACTATTTATTCCTTTCTGCTCTGATCATTATTATCTCCTTTCTTCTCCTTGCTTTAGGTTTAGTTAAATGTTTTTTTTTTTTTTTAAGTTTTAAGGTGGAACTTATCTTCATCCTATAGGATTTGGTACATTGTGGTATATTGGCTTTATATGTTTATTCATTACAAAGTGTATTCTAATTTCCCTTGTGACTTCTATGGTGGTTAGATTTTAAGTTATTTAGGAATATGTTTAATTTTCAAATATTTTTAGATTTCTCAAAGTTCCTTCCATTACTAATTTGTCTTTTTATGCCTTTGTGTTCAGATGAGTTTATATTATTTATTTCTGTTTCAATGTATTGAGAATTGTTTTATGGCCTAGCATATGGTCTATGCTGGTACCTCTGAACTTAAGCAGAATGCATTTTCTACTGTTGTTAGAATCATCTGTAGGTTTCTCTTGGTTCTACCTGATGTATAGTAATTTTTAGATGTTTTATTTTCTCATTGATCTTTTTTCTAATTGTTCTAACTAATATGATAAGTATTTACAGTCTTGAACTATTATTACTGAATTGTTTTTTTCCTTCCTTCAATTATGTCAGTTTTTGTTTCATTTATTTCTGGACTTTGTTGTTAGGTGTATGTATCTTTATAATTGTGATTTATTTGTGATGTATTGTCCCTTTTGCCTCTATAAGGCAATCTCTTATTTTTCTGGTAGCAATTTTGTCTTAATGTATATTTTGTCTGATGTTAATGGACCCCTCCAATTTTCTCTCCATTATTATTTGAATGGTATGTCTTTTTCCATTCTTTTATTTTCAACTCTCTATTTATATAAGTAAGATATATAGGTAGAGGTTATGAAATATGAGAAATCTCTTATGAAAAAATTATGCCATTCTTTTACCAATTAATATTTTGTGGCTTGCCATAGACTTTAGAAAAAAAAAAAAATGTCATCCCAAAAGACCTTCAAATAATGCAAGTATGTCCTTGCATCTCTTCGATATTTTTCTTATCTTTGGAATATTTCATCCAGTATGCATCCTGATTATAATCTGAAGATTTTTCTATCACTTTTGTTCATTATTAATCTTATTGAATATTTTTGAAATAAATTTATATTTAAACTATCATTGGATCAAAATCATGACAGTTATCAGAAATATAAATTAAATTTGTTATTTTATACTAGGAATTGGCAGAAGAGAAAAATATTTTGAAATTCGAAAGGAGAATAAAAATATCAAAAGAATAAAATATCTAAAATAGTTAAAATAATATTATAACAAAATATTGGCATTGTGGTTTCTACCAATAAACTGTTGAAGAACAGAGATCGTATAGCAATTATAACTTGAAAGGATAAATACATTTGAGACAGTCAATTAGAAGTGAGCATGGTGGAACACATTATTATAGCAGAACACAAGATTAGTTTGGAAATTAAGAAATTAACTAGGAAATAGCCACAAAAAATTATAAAGTTTATTATTATTATGATTAAAAGTAAAAAAAAAACTTTGCTATGATATTTGGTAAAGTGATAAATAAGTAGATACTGAAAAAAGAAATTGACATTAAAATTCATTATAATTAATTTAGAATAAAATATTAAATCAAAATATAGAAAATGAATTAGTATTTAATCATACCATTTTAAAATATAAATTTTATAATACTGGATACTGTAATTAGGCAAAAATTCTGTATATCTTTTAAGACTATAAAAACCGTAGGATTTTCTTTCAAAAGTATAAATTTGTGGTCCTCATGGTAATATATATTTTCCCATGTGCCAGAAGCAGTAACCAATACTAAACATTATTTATAAAGCATTTAAACATTTCTGTTAAAAATTTAAAGTTAGTACATGTGCTAAATCAACAGTATTGGCCATTTGCTAAAATGATCCTTTGGTGTATTGATTTCTAACAAATTGGTTTCAGGCAAATGGCCTTTTAACCAACATGGATAGATCAGAACAGAAATGAATGTGGAAAGCATCTCAAGTCAATTTTTGTGGGGACACAGGGTGACTATTTCTTGAAGGGATTGAGAGCAATTCCATGCTGGAATAGAACTAAGTTTTCTTTCACCTTCTCTGGATATATGAGGTCCATTTGCATAGCTATCTGTACATGTATTGTACTGTGTTTATTTAAGCAAAAGAGTAAGGAAAAAAAAGATAATTGGAGAAGAAAGTGGAAGGAAAGAGGAAAGTTAAGCAGAAAAGGTGAATAATAATAGAAAAAAGCATGAGTTCTAAACAAAAATAAATAAAATAGGAGATTTACGTTTGCTATTTAGTCTCCCTTTATGAAGATCTGCTATCTTTTTATCAACACACAACAACTTTGGTAGTGCTTAGCAAAAGAATAGTGCTATCATTCTGTTAGTTCCCTGTACTCCCAGGAGAAGGATAACTAGTTTATAAGTGGGGTCAGAAACCTTACATGCTAAGTTTTTTATTTTTAAGCTAATAGAAGCATGCACACAAACACACAATGATAGAATAAACATTACAATGTATTCTATATAAACATCAGTATCAGTAAAAGGAAAAGAGATTAAAAATATAAAATCAAATAAACTAGCTGCAAGAACTTTACAATTTTTTATTTGAATGGAACTACTAACATATTTTCTCTTAAAACTAGTTATTTTGAATACTATATTTTGAATGCTGTGTCAAAATAGACTGAAAGTGAGCAAAAGCAGGGACAAAGGTAGGAAAGATATTCCAATCATCCAGGTAAGAGATATGGGTTTGCTGTGCCTAACCTATGGAAGCAATGTTTCCAGAAAAAAATAACAAAAAATAGGGATCCCTGGGTGGCGCAGCGGTTTGGCGCCTGCCTTTGGCCCAGGGCGCGATCCTGGAGACCCGGGATCGAATCCCACATCGGGCTCCCGGTGCATGGAGCCTGCTTCTCCCTCTGCCTGTGTCTCTGCCTCTCTCTCTCTCTCTGTAACTATCATAAATAAATAAAAAAAAAATTTAAAAAAATAACAAAAAAAAAAAAAATAAATAAAATGAAACACAAACCTGTAAGGTATGGAGTGAAGTATGATAGAGAAGGGAGGAAAAATTCAGCAAAAATATGGTAGCTGGTAAACTCTAATATTGTCCAATAAAAGGGAAGCTTCTGCAGCATAAAAGCATAAACCACATATTAGAATTCTTGTATGCCTCCATCTGCAAATACTGAATTTGGTCACTTGAGAGCTGGAAGAGATTTAACTTACTCCGTAATATGGTTTCCCTTAGTCACCTGAAAACAACTTTCACAAAAGCAGAGGATTGAGTGCCACCCCTGTAAAGGAAATCTGTGAGGGGTATCAAAACACCACAGAGAGGTTGAGAATTGTTTAGATTTTAAGTTATATGTTGAAGATAGATAAACAGGATTTGTGAGAGATTAAATATTAGAACAAGACAAGGTAATCAGCAATTACTAAAAAAATCAATCCAGACAATTAGAAGAATGGAATGTCTATTTACTGAAATGTGAAAGTTTCCAGAAATAGCATATTTGAAGAAAGAAGGAATTGGGAGTTCAGGGTTTTATATTATAAGTTTAATATACCTATGAGATACCCAAGTGGTAAGTGAATATCCAAGTCTGGAATTCAGGACCTTTGTGGAGATGTACATTTAGAGTGGTCTTCATTTAGATAATGTTTAAAGCTAAAATATTAGGGGCACCTGGGTGGCTCAGTGGTTGAGCATCTGCCTTCACTTCAGGTCCTGATATGGGGTCCTGGGATTGAGTCCCACATAGGGCTCCCTGCAGGAAGTCTGCTTCTCCCTCTGCCTCTGCCTCTGCCTTTCTCTCTCTCTCTCTCTCTCTGTGTGTCTTTCATGAATAAATAAATAAATAATCTTAAAAAAATAAAGCTATCAGATTATATGAGGTAACAAAGGAGTGAGTGTAGAAAATGGGCTAGGTCTATGCCCTGAACTTTTAATTATTAAAAAAGTAGGACACTGAGGATGAAGCCACAAAGGACACAATGATGGACACGATGACTGTAAACTAGTATTGAGGAGTTTTGATATAAAGGGAAAAGTGAAATGGGAAACACCGGCAAAAGGAAGTAGGTCAAGAGAGCTTTATCTTGAAGACAGAATGAATATTAGGATACTTGTCTAGTGGTAGGCCGAAAAATCCATTAGAAATGAGGGGAAACACAGTGATTCAGAAGAGAGAGCAGAGAGCAGTATCATTAAGTAGGTGAGAGGGGATGGGATCTGCTCTACAAGTGGAAGTACTGATCTTTGCTGAATAGCATGAGAATCCATCTAAAGTACCAAAAAAAAAAAAAAAAAAAAGCAGAGTATAGAAACAAAGAAATAGATAAGTTGTTCAGGTGGGAGAAGCTTGTGGCAGGATGTTTTTCTATTTTCTGAAAAATCTTTGAATTTTGTTGAGACCATTATTAAATCATTCATTCCATACCACAAAAGGATTTATATATTTGAGAGGTATCTGCTTAGTGAAAAGCTATTCATGAGGAGCAATCATAGGAATCAATTTGTACTAGGGACCACAGACAACTCCAGCAAAAATTCTCTACTGGCAGTAACAGGTATGTCAGGAGGAGGAGAGGGAGAGTTGAAACTCATTTTTATTGGAGAGCATTGCTATGCTATGCTATGCTGTTCTATTCAATTTATACTCTTTCAAATTTGTATAGTATATATTCATAAAATATCTTCTTATCTCCATCTTATTGCAAGAGATTGAGTCCCTGTGAAGCAATTTTCTCAAAAGCTATTAGCTAGTTTCTAACACAAATTAGCCTGATACTAGCATGCTATTAACATGTTGTTGTTTAACATGTTCCTCTGAGTCTTGAATTTGATTTGAGTTAATGGTTACAATCAGAGATTTGAACAAACTCAAACTTCATTTTTTGGAAGAATATTTTATACATTGTTCATGTACTTTCTAAAGCATCACATCAAGAGGCATGTCCTATATGATTGTTTCTTCCTTTATACTCTTGACTCCCTTGGTTTCTGATGCATTAAGATACCCTGAATTTGTTCTTCCACATTTTCTGTACCTAGGTTTGGCCATTAATAGAAAAATCCTACTTCTTTTCAATGGGGAATGTATGTACCTAGTGGACCCAAATTTGATGCTAGAAGTTTTCATTGCTTTTTGGTTGTTGTGGTAGATAATTTCTAAACATCAAGGCTGTGTTTCCTTCTATTCTGTATGTGCTTTTGTGTTATGTCCAAATGTAAACCTGAAGAGGCCTTCCAGCATCCATTGTTTGCCCTCTGGGAGGCCAGAGTCTGGGCTATCTGCCTGATGAGAAACATCCTGGAGGATAAGACTCCAAATGATGACACACACCATGTGGAGAACAGCCAAGGATCCAGTCATCAAATGACCTTGAAAAGAAAGCCAATGGAATGGAAAACATAGATGAGCCATCTCTGATGACCCTTTCCTGAATTTCTGGTTCTCACAATTGTGAGCTATTTATTGTTCAATGTTTAAAGCCACTAATATTTATTTAATACACCAACAGACAACTGAAAGAGTTGTCAGATGACTAACATTGGACATTTTTAAAATTATTTATTTATTAGAGAGAGACTGTGCACACACATAAGGGGGTGGTGGTGGGGTGGATTGAAGAGGGAGAGGGAGAAACAGATTCCTTAATGAGTGGGGAGCAGGAGTTGGGCTTGAACCCAGAATTCTGGGATCATGACCTGACTCGAAGGCAGATGCTTATCCCACTGAACCACCCACCTGCCTCCTTCTTAACTCTCTTACTTCAGTTGATATTCTCTTCTCCCTGACTCATTCCAGTGCAGTGACTCTGGCCTCTTTGAGGTACCTTGAAACATTAATTATATTCTCAAACTTAGAGTCTTTGTGCTTGCTGTTCCCTCTGCAGGTAAGTACTTCTGTAAGATATTTGCATGGCTTGCTCCCACACTTTGTCCTGATATTTAGTCATTTGTCAATATTCCACTGTAATCTCCCATTACCACCTTGATTAAAATTGCAAACCCAACTTTACAGCATAACATTACATATATTTTTTCCTCAGCTTTTTTCCCCAGAGCTCATATTACTTTCTAACTATAAAGTTAGAAAACAAAATATAATTTTCAAAATATAGTTTTAAATAAATTTAATTTTAAAATATACAATTTTATATATTTGCCTATATGCACAATATATATTTATAAACATATAAAGATATTCAAATATATTTTAATAAATATAAATATAATTTAAAGTACATTTTATTTTTTATTGTTGCTTTAAAGAGTTTTTTATTTATTCATGAAGGACACACAGAAAGAGGCAGAGACATAAGCAGAGGAAGAAACAGGCTCCGTGCAGGGAACCTGACGCGGGACACGATCCCATGATCCCGGGATCACGACCTGAGCCAAAGGCAAACGCTCAACCACTGAGCCACTCAGGTGCCCCTAAAAAACATTTTAAAAATGCTTTTTAAATAATTTTCTTACAGTTACTATCCATTCACTAGAATGAAATATTCATGAAGACTGTAAATTTGTGTGTTTTGTTCACTGGTCTATCATCATTGACTGATAGGTTCTCAACAAATACTTGTTAATGCAAGAGGTTATCTTATCGAACTGAGCATCAAAATCTGGTAATTGTGGCTACAGCTCTTTATGACCCAGTGATATGTGGTACATGTGTTTAGCATCCACCTTTCACGTCAAAATTTAGATTTAGGTATTTAAGAAGAAATATCAAACTGCTTATATTTTTCTATAATAAAATAAGTGAAACTATACTTTCTTGCTACTCACAATTATTCAAGATATAAAGGAAAACTAAACTTTGATAATATCATCAAAGAGCTGTAGCTGACACAAAACCTGCATGTATTATACAACAATAAAGGGGAAAGAAATTAAATATGCCACTTTCAACATCTATTTTTAACTTCTTCAGCGCTGTGATATTTACAAACCTTATTTTTTAAAATATAATTATCTAAAATAAGTCAAAGGTGTCATTTTGTAGCTATAAAACAGATGGAGGATGATGTTGAAACCTAGAAGCATAATTTCATGAAATGCTAATTGATCCCAGAGGTTGATTATTGCTTTAGTATTTCAAGAACGTTTCACTTAGATTTTCATAAATTTTCTCTTTCCCTCTCTTCTCTCTTCTTCTCTATCTACCTTTCGATAGATAGATGATAGATAGATAGGTAGATAGATGATATAAAACCTATAAGCATCTGAAGACCTGTAAGGTATTTTGGTGTATGCAAAATCACATATAAATATCCTAAAGAGGGATCCCTGAGTGGCGCAGCGGTTTGGCGCCTGCCTTTGGCCCAGGGCGCGATCCCGGAGACCTGGGATCGAATCCCACATCAGGCTCCTGGTGCATGGAGCCTGCTTCTCCCTCTGCCTATGTCTCTGTCTCTCTCTCTCTCTCTGTGACTATCATAAATAAATAAAAAATTTAAAAAAATAAAAATAAAAAAATAAATAAATATCCTAAAGAGACATTGAAAATTGTTGTTGAGTTACTGTTAGACATTTCCTTCATATATAAATAAGGTATTTGCTATAATCACAGAGGGGCTGCTATTTACACATAATAATCAGGTTATTTGGTGTTGACTAGTTGTTTCCATGTCAACTGCATTCACTAACAGGAATTAGTCACCGAATAGTTGAGAGAGCCATCTGTGTACTCCAAGGACTAGCCTGTTTATGCAAATGGAATCGTGTTTTGTAAAAGGTTAAAATGACAGAAATATATGAATTATGTAATGTATCAATGAGATTGCACAAAGTACATTTTCCTAATTGTTCATATTAAATTCTCTTGGTTATTATTGAATAATGCCATTTTACTTTAGGTGAGAAATACCATAATATATTAAACAGACTTTAAAAAAAATGAAGAAGGAAAACAACAAATTAGCTTAATAGTTTAAGCAATTTTGCCAGATTACCTTACCATGAAATTCACTGGACATTTTGAGGTACCCAACCATTATGTACATTCTGATTCTTCAACTGGCTATATGCAATATTTTGCAAGTCTGAGAATTTTTAAATATTGGCAGGAAAGCAAAAACAGTATATTTCAGTGGCAAAACGTTAAATCCATCCTGAATCTCTTTCCTTTTTACCAAGGCCACTTCTGTAAGCATGAATTTTTCTGTTCCAGGAAGATCAGTTTTTAAGTAAATATCCTTTATGACTATTTAGGAAATTCTTTAAATCTAATTTATTGAATCAAATTGGTTGCTCATCTGGGTTAAATCTCCTTTTTCAGGATAATAAATTCCTTACCCAGGCATCCAGTTTACTATCAAACAACTTTTGTTTGATCACCAAGATTTAATTTAATTTCCTCACTAAACATTTTACCACAGAATTTGCCTAATCCCAACCAGATAGCCATATTGGAAAATCCAATTTAAATCTTCTGAGTGTAGCTCCTCTTCCAGCCTATGAATATCAACCCATGACCTCTCTTTCTGAGGTATTATTAAGTCTCTGTCAAGATAGTGTTCTCTCCATCTGAGTTAGGGCTCATAAACAGATCTGTTTGATCAGTGGAGGTCATTTGGGGAATGTTTGCTGTCAGGAAGCCCAGAAACCTCAAGTATATCCAATCGAAAGCCCCTCTTTGCTGAGGCTCAGAACCTTAGCTTAAAAGCAGCATGTTCCTCTGAGACCCTTCAGCCTCCCTCTTAGGGATCCATATAACTGCAACAATGAGATAAACCACATAATGGTTTGTGCTATAATTTCTTTGTTCTGCTCCCAAATTTTGATTTCTAAGAATTAAGAAAGAAACCTTTTTAGTGTTTCTTCAATTAACTGATCTTAGTTAGAAACATATTCTTTTTTTTTTTAAGATTTATTATTTATTTATACATGAGAGACACAGAGAGAGAGAGGCAGAGACATAGGAAGAGGGACTCGATCTCGGGACTCTGGAATCATGCCCTGAGCCGAAGGCAGATACTTAACCACTGAGCCACCCAGGTGTCACAAAACATATTCTTAATGTTATTTTTAACAACACTATTCTTTGTCTCTCTCCTATCCCTATCCCTTTTGTTAGAGTGTCTTTAAGCAAATATTCACAGGGAAGAGAACACACATCATATAAGATCAAAAGGTCTGAGAGATTAGATACTTTAAAGCATAAACTTTGCCTTGAGTCTTCCATCAAAACCTTATAAAATTTTTCTTGAACCTATCTTATAATATCTGTTAAAAATATGGCATTAGGAAAATCTCTGCTCCAAAATTTTCCTTTTCTAAGAAAAACAGATTTATTGATACCACTACAGAAAATGATCCCTCACTAGTTTGAGGCCCCCAAATCACAAAATGCACAAGTGTTATATGTTACCAACTATGGCCAAACTCTTGTGGCTTAGATCAGGTTGAATTCAGTCTAAGAGTACTCACTCTTGGACTGATTGATATGATCCTATCTTAACCCATGCTTCTTCCCATCTTATCTACCAACTGGCCTTCTCAATGGGTCATTTAGAGATCAGTGCAAATGCATTATAGTTCATGTTAGGCACTCGTCTTTTTCAGAGTAAAGAAATATTGTCAAAGCTTGTTAGTAGTTAGACAAGATATGTAGACATTTAGAGATTATTTAGAATGGGTAGTATATAATCTGAGGCTCTATAATATTTACTAATTCTTTAATATGTAAATTGGACCCTCAGATTAAAAAGACAAACAAGCAAATAAAAAAACAGAAACAAACAAACAAAAAAACCCCATGAACAGAAAAGTTCAAAATGGGGGCACCTGGGTAGCTCAGTGGTTGAGCGTCTGCCTTTGGTTCAGGCACGATCCCTGGGATTTGGGATTGAGTCCTGCATCGGGCTCCCCAGAGGGAGCCTGCTTCTTCCTTTGTCTATATCTCTGCCTCTCATGAATAAATAAATAAAATCTTAAAAAAAAAAAGTCAAAAATGGGAAAACCATGATAATAACTTTAGAGTCCATGAATTTCAGACACAAGGTCTTTGGAGGCTATCCCCAATTCTTTCCTGTGTAAACATATGGGACTCTCCTGCAGTTTTTAAAGTAATGAAAGGATGAATCCGCTGGGAAGTTCAAGGATAAATTTACTCTTTAATGTCTTTGTAAGCTTTGAAATATATCCTTGAGAAAATGTGACCCTAACTACCTATCTCCTGACTTTTTAAAAATAGACTAAATCTAGAAATACAAGATTTAGCTGGCAAACAGAAACTAATAAGAAATTATCCCATTGTCAAGTCTCCAAATCTTTGCTGAACATTTTGAAAGAGACTTAAAACAAAAGTAGAATAATACCCAGCATAAACTAATGACCCAGATAAAACAAATTCTCCCACTAAAGTTAGTAAATAACATCAGAGGAGGAATCCATTTGATAAAGGTACCTATAGGTATCATATGCAAAAAATATTTTGGAAAAATAATTGTTTTGCAATAGCTTAAGAAGATGAAGAAAAAATATAGCAATCAATGAATGTGCTGTAAGAGAATCAAGTACTCAATTATTCATTTTACTCTTAAACTCAGAAAGAGAAATCTATTGAAATACTTAAAGATAGCTGTGCTACTTAATTTTATATATCAATTTGACTGGCCCACAAGGTGCACCGATACTTGAGTATGTCTCTGAGGGTGATTCTAGATGAGATTAACATTTGAGTCAGTAGAATTTATAAAGCAGACTTCCCACTCCAATGGCAGTGAGCCTCATCCAATCCATCAAAGACCTAAATAGAATAAAAGCTGAGTAAGAAAGAATTGTCTTTCTGCCTGTCTTTGAGATGGGACACCAATCTTCCGTGTTTGGACTTGATTCAGACTAGAATTTACACCATTTGCTCTCCTGGTTTTCAGGCCTCTGGACTTGAACGGGAGCTCCACCATTAGCTGTCCTCAGTCTCTTGCTTGCCAACTGCATATTTTAGGATTTCTCAGCCTCCATAATTACATAAGTCAATTCTATTTCTCTGGCAAACCCCAACTAATACAGATTTTTGGCAGTGAGACTGGGGTTCTAGAAAAACAGAATTTTAAGGATGAGTTTTCTGAACTGCTTCTGGAGTTTCTGGAATTGGCTCTCTAATTTGCTTATATTTAAAGATGCTAGTGACTATTTCCAGTAGTAAAGAGTACATGATACATGATCTGGCATTAGAGATATGCAAAATATCTCCCGGTTGGATTCTCCTAATCGAGCACTTATAAGAAATAAGAAGCTTGGTGACTATGTATATGATATTTTCAAACATTTTTGGAAAACTAATGATTATGAAGCTAGCTGGTTGCTCCTAATGTCTGTCAACAAAGTAGTAAAAGAAAAGGATGCGCTCAGGGATTCAAATTCCCAGCTCAATCACCCCAGAAATGGCCTTATAGCTTCTATGTGTGCACTGAAGGAAATTTTTATCTTCTGTAGCCACAGGCAGAGTTTGCTGAAAATCACAGGCAGAGCCTCATTCTGTGATTGGCTAAATTACAATGCAAGTAGAACTCCCAATCTTGCAGGTGTCCATTAAAGTGAGGGCACTTACTGGGAAAGAATAAGATATTTTAAGTTGGAATGGGGATGACTGATATGCCTGATGAAACTGGAAACATCGACCTTATAAATTCTGATAAATCTTCTTTGCTAACGAAAGGTACCTCACCAATCCTAGCAATAATAGCCTCCCCATCCCAGTTTGCATTGCTAGAGGAGATGATAATAGGCTCCCCTGAGGCAGTTGCCATTCAAGACAGTGCTGATTCTCCTCAGACTCACCCCCATCATTCCACTCTGCTTCTAGATCTAACTAGATTTAAGTCCCAGCAGGGTCCTAAAGGTAAAGTACAGGATGTGACCCATAAGGAAGTGAGCAGTCCAAAAGGACTTCTTATGTTTTTGTTTGTTTTTGTTTTTTTTTAATGCATATACACAGAAGCCCAGAAACATATGTGGGGATGGATATTGAGGGTATGATATAATGATGGAAGGAACATAAAGTTGGATCAGGCTAAATTTTGATATGGACTCACTAAACAGAGATTTTGCATTTAAGGCTGCAGCTTGGAAAGCTAGGATGGGCTCTAATTGTTTTTTGGTTGGTTGGCTGAAACATGAACTAAATAGTGGCCTACAGTGAGTAAATTAGAAATGTTAGACCTACTAAGGGAAAGATTCAAAGCCTCAAGGAGATTGAAATGTTAGAGCAGATTTATCCCGTGAGACATATGTGTCCACACTTATGCTGGGAGGGTCCAGAAGACATACTTTTACTCAACTATGAGAAAGATATTTGGGAGGTGAGTTCCAGAATCCTTGAAGAGCTCTGTCATTGATCCTACCAATAGGCCAGACCTAACAGTGGTGACTGGTGACTGCTGTCAATGAATTGGTAATTGGATCCCAGTGGGAGGACCAAGGGGCTGCCAATTGGCTGTGGTTACTATAATGGACAGCAGAGTTAAAGCAACAATCAGAATAGTCTGACTGACCCGACCCTATGATGTTGGCTAGTTAATCATAGTGTTCCTAGAAGTGACACAGATAGGAAGTCTAATAAATTCTTACTTGGTGTGTGTAAGTTAAAAAGTTTGAGATTAAAAAAAAACAAAGATCTATCCTGAATCATAAAAATGGAGAGTCGTGTCTTCAAAATCAGTTCCCAGACTTGAGCTGGTGTAAGGGTCCCAGAATGTTTTTTTTTGTTTGTTTGTTTTTATTTATTTATAAATGTATTTTTTATTGGTGTTCAATTTACCAACATATAGAATAACACCCAGTGCTCATCCAGAACGTTTTGAATGAAGGGGAAGTTGTATCCCTTTGAGAAAGGACCTTTGTACACTGTCAAAAATTGACACTGTTAGTCTTTCTCACAGCCTTCCCCAAAGGGCCCTACAACCTTTTACCAAGGTAATTGTGCACTGGGGAAAAGGAAATAACGAGTTCTTCTGGGGACTACTGGACAATGGTTTTTAAATGACATTAATTCCAAGAGACCCAAAATACTACTGTGGTTTACCAGTCAGAAATGACTTACAGACATCATGTAATCAATGAAATTTTAGGTTAGGTCTGTCTCATAATGTGTAGAGTGGTTCCCAAACACACCTTATGGCCGTTTTGCTGAAATGTGTGTTTGGAGAACATATTCTCAGAAGCTGACACAATACCCACATTGGTTCCCTGACCTGTGAAGTAAGGGCTATTATGGTGGGAAAGACTGAATGGAAGCCATAAGTGGACCTTTTTAAGTGTGTAATTAATTCCAACTTTTACCTTCTAACTGGTAGAGAATGTTTGACTCATATAAAGTTTATAGACAGCTGTACTATTCATTTTTAATCTCATGATTTGTTTCTCTTTTTTTGTCTTTGTCTCTTCTTTTTCTCCTTCTCTTTCTTCTTTTCCTTCTTTACTTTCTCCTTCTCCTCCCCAGCAATATTAGTTTATATGTCTGTGTTACATTTGATGCATATCTGTAAGCCACATTAGATCATTTCTAGAAGATGACCAGATTTAAGTAAATACATGAATAAATAAATGGCCGTATAAGCTATGATTTATATTTGAATCCAGTTGAATTCCTTTTTGTCTATTATAGTAAAATGTTACTTCAAAATTATATCATATTGAAAAAAATATCAAAAAGTAAAAAAAAAAATTAAGAGTAAATTTATTTGGAGACCATAAAAAAATAAATAAATAAAAGGACAAATCTGTTGATAGTTAAAGCCACCGGCCGACTGAACTGTATATCTAAATGCAAGTAAATAACCACAACATATTTTGATTATTACAGAACGAGAAAACATTTCCATTTAAAGAAGAAGACTATTTGCTTGAACATAAGAATGGTATGCATACTCCCCATACTCCTGTTTTAGGCTGAAATATTCTATTGTTGTTTGCCTTTTGAGGATACACTTAAATTTTAATGAATGTATCTGAAAGAAGGTTTGAGTACAGTTCTATTTAGTAGGAAAAAATTATCCCCCTATGTGTATAATACTGAAACCAAGAATTGACACATAACCTGCTGCTTGGTGATAGAACCATCATTCTGGGGCAAGAGCTCTAAAGTTATCATATAAACTTTCATTCTGTACTGAATACCTCAGAGAGCTGAGCGGAGACAACCATAAAACTAAAGATAAACCATTTTATTCAAAGATCTGCAAACCCGAATTCTGAATTAGATATGTAAGAAAAAAAACATCTAGCACTAGAAAGGCATCCATCAGAATAAACTGCATTATTAGTTCATGTTTTTAAGAATTAATATCATAAAATAATTTAAAATACTCTAAGTGGGATTTTTTGAAGTATTCTCAAAAGAAAATGATGAGGTGATATCCATAATTAACAAGAACTAAAGGGCAAAATCATACAGAAATGAAAGAAAACTGAAAGAAAATTAGAAATCTTAGGAAGAGCATAGTCATTAAATTGATAATATAGTTAAAGATGCAAACCATTAGGTCAATCTTTTTTTTTAAGATTTTATTTATTTATTTGACAGAGAGAGAGAGAAAGAGAGAACAAGCAGGGGGAAGAGCAGAGGAAGAGGGAGAAGCTTACTCCCCACTGAGCAGGGAGCCTGATGCAGGGCTGGGTCTTAGGGTCCTGGGATCATGACCTGAGCTGAAGGCAGATGCTTAACTGATTGAGCCACCCAGGTGCCCCTAGATCAATCTTTATTAAAAACAATTCTGATCTATATCAGAAATAACCAATCTGGAAATTAAATAAAAAGCAAAAATTCTATTATCCATAATGACAGAAGTCATAAACTACATGGAAATAAATTATACAAATATTGTGCAAACTTTTTAGGAATAAAATGATAAAAATAATATTAAAATAGATAAAAGGCATTAATAAATTGAGACATAAAATCACAGTGAAATGGCAAACTCAGCTTTATAAAGATGTTAATTCTCAATGAATTAATTGGCAAATTCAGTGAAACTCCAGTCAAAAATCAAATAATTTGGTTGGTTGCTTTGTTAGTTATAGTTGTCCAGGTGATACTAAAATCCATAATAAAAATTGTAAGGGGCTTCTGTTGCCATCCAAGATGGACCAACAGGGACCTAATTTATCTTTCTGTTTGAAACAAAGACAAAATAGCCAAAATATTTTAAATAACATATTTAAAGACACCAGACAGCCAACAAGGGGCAGTGACTGTGAGAGGTAAGAAGCAAACAAGATTACCCCTATCATTGCCTACCCTCAATTTCTTGATAGTGTTTCCAGGCCATGGTACAAGGGAAAAAAGGCAGATGACCCCAACAGACTTTTTGATTTGAGGACAGTGAGCTGGAGGTTGATAAAGGCAGAGGTGACAATGGTGGTTCATAGATCAGAGTAACGAAGTGGAGGTAGACATCTAGAACACCTCACAGGGTACCTCCCAAATATTCAGCTAAATATTGATAAGCACACATGTGAGAATAAGGCCAGGAAAAGATCTAAAGAATGAGTGGTGACAATGCCAGTGTCCTGGACTCAGGGCCTCCTCCTATCATCCATTGTGGAAAACCTCATGATTCAAGGTGCTAGGTTGAGCACACAGAGGGCGTTGTGTGAGTAGTGAGAAGTAATGATCCCTAGTGGAGCACTGCTCTGCTTTTACCTAACAAATTTGGTAAACATTAGGTCAATTATCCTTCTAGGAAGCTTCCTCAAAAAACGAAGTGTACTTCATTTTGGAGACATATTTATTGCTGAGGGTTACATGATTTATCATGAGTGGTTTCTCAAGATTCAAGATCTCTTACAAATGAGGGTGCATGTGTTCATGTTTTTAGTAGGTAGGTGTTTTAATTACTGACTTCAACACAATAAATAAAATTTAATGAGCTAATTACCCCAGAAAGAATTTTTTTTTTTTTAGATTGTTGAGACCACCCCCCTTCGAACCAACCAACATACACATACGGGATATACATCAATTACTGGGTACAGGTAATAGTACATCCAACATCCAAAGGGATTTGCCAGCCAAAGAGTAGGTCGTAAGTTTCACAGTTGAGTTTGAATAATTAAGTTGAATATTTGTTTTTCAAGGACTTCTAAGGGCCATTGGACCAATCTGTCCTAATATCCAGACCATCAGTCAGGTGACACACATCCATTCCATGGCATAACAAAGTGATAGTTTTAGGAAAGAAGGTGGAGAAGAGATCTAGAGTAATTGTTAGGTGTTTTGTGTGGGAGGTACAGGAGTTGAGAACATTTGTTGTTTGCTAATAGGTCAGAACAACTCAACAGGAAATGTCAGACCTAAGAGTGAGTTAAATTTAAGGTCCTTGCAGTGGCTTTTAAGATTTGTACCATGGTGTTTTCCTTCATGAGGGAGGATTCAGAAATGGTTCTAAGAGAGAGAGATGACATTAATGTCCCTCTATCCTACTTGTCCTATATTCTAAGGTGACCCCTCTCTAGGAGTCAAGTTGTTGTCTTCCTTCCACCATTACAAAATCAGTGTGTACCATTCCAGTATGTGTAAATTTACCTTTTGCTCAATTATCATCTCCCTTCATGAAGATCTTTTGTCTTGAAGGTTAGATAGAAAAGGAACAAGGTGATTTTCATAATCTTGTTTTTTAGAGATTTTATATATTTATTCATGAGAGACACCCAGAGAGAGGCAGAGACACAGGCAGAGGGAAAAGCAGGCTCTCTGCAGGGAGCCCAATGTGGGACTCCATCCTGGAACTCCAGGATCATACCCTAAGCTCAAGGCAGACCCTCAACCACTGAGCCAGCCACCCAGGCATCCCTATAATTTTATAGATATCCATTGTCTTCCACTTTGACCTACTGGTAGAAAGGGAACTCAGCAAGGAGTGTACTCAACAAATGCTAATTATCTTTATTGTATAAGACTGCAATCGTAAATGAAAAATGTAGGTGTCTAGAACAAAATGAGTATTGAATCCCTGAGGCCTTCTTTTGACTTGCTGATACCTGGAAATTTCATCAACCAGATCAGCCTGGATTGCCACAGGGGAAGAATAAAGCATAGTACCCAGGAAAAGTCAGGATGGAATTACAAATTTTTGAAAAATGGCTATATATCCCCTGTACTTTTTGTCTTCATCATTATCTAGACTGAGAGGAAATGATCCCTTTCTAGAAATAGCACATTCAGTGACAGAACTGCCTTATTAAGGTCAAAGAAGTGAGGAAGATAGAGTCAGAAATCTTTGAGTGTATTTTTCGAGGAGTCTATTCTACTGCTCAGCAATACCAGATATCAGTGGATGGTGGGGAATGTGGAGCATCCATTAAATAACTTGACATGAGTCCAGTATTCAGAGGCTTCTGGGATAATGGCTGCACCATTGTTGGATGGGAAATAATCTGAAAAACTGAAAAGATGGCAAATAATAGTCTCAGGGGCCAATGTGATATAGACAAGTCAGTTGATTGACTGAAACGGCATCATCATAACCTGAAAATATATCATCAACTATACAGCACCACTGACAGCCCCTGAGAGGAGGCTCAAAATCAAATGTAGTCAACATGCCAAAAGCAGGTGGAGACAACACTTCTGTCAACCTGAGACAACTGGGTCAACTTTGACAATCTGGCAAGCAGTTGTATCCTCTGCATTAGAAACAGAATTGTTTGCTTAGAGCCTGGTTTGTGTTGGTGATGGATTTCCATGCCTGGTATGATGATGAATTCAGACAGAAATGGTAGGAATCTGAGTGTTGCTTGATTAGTAGATCGACTTCAGTCTGTCTCATCAGAGATTGTTTTCTTACAATGGTCATCTACATGCATAACTCAGCTCATTCAGTGACTGAAATCAGTTTCAGTTTTAAACCTATCAGCCAATAGTTTTCCAAATGTCAGACAAATAAGCAGTCAATTAGCAATGGCCCAAGAGTTGGTAAAAAATATAAGAAATTTCATTTGACAAAGACTTGGGAAGAGCTATGAAAATGCCCTTGATATCTGTTCAATGAGGGAAGAAACAATATTCATGTTTGGTCCTGCTTAGCTGGTGCTGATGTTCACCAGTGGTAGCAGCCTACTATACACTATCAGGTTTTGACTTATCTAAATCATCATTGAAACAGGCCTGGAATTTAGGGCAAGATCTGTAAATTGAGAGTCTAGGTAATTCAATAGCTTTGCTTCAAGTAGCATAGTTAGGGCTAAATTTTCCCTAAAGTGGTAGCTGCCAATTTTTCAGGTAAAGATGAAATAATGCTGGGACCCAATTATCTGCATTCTTTAATATTGCATATCTATTTCTCAGGTAAGCCTCATTGGATCCTTTTTAACTTGCTGACCATTAGATTTGTGATGACTTACTCTTAAATGGCAATATGATGAATAACAAGGTCTCAAAAAAAAAAAAAAAACAAAAAACAAGGTCTCATGAGTCAGGAGTTAAGTTTCAATCGGAGTAAAGTAGCAAGCTAATAACTTATTTATAAAAATTGGAATAATTATTAACCATATCTGGAAAGTGAGTCCACAACTCAAAAGACGCATCCAAGTAGAGGCTTTTTCTCTTTGCTAGAAGCTCTAATCAGCAGAATCATCATTTACCAAGACATGTGGCTTTAAGAGAACACTAGGCTTGCAGTGCCCTAAATATAGAACATGTTCAGTTTACTGGATGGATTCTAAAGAGTTAGATCTATTGGTTTGGGTAACACTCAAAAAAGTCTGATGTGGGATGCCTGGGTGGCTCAGTGGTTGAGCGCCCGCCTTGTGCTTGGGGCATGACCCCAGATTCCCAGGTTCGACTCCCACATCGGGTTCCCTGCGTGGAGCCTGCTTCTCCCTCTGCCTGGGTCTCTGCCTCTCTCTATCTCTCTCTCTCGCCCTCTCTCTCTCCGTGTCTCTCATGAATAAATAAATAAATAAAAATCTTTAAAAAAAGTCTTATGTGTGGTGGCCTATATATATAAAACCTCAGTTTAAGGTAGAAGGGAGCCAAGGAGAGATTTCGTTCCTCAACTGTCAAATAATCCTTATGAATCTACTCACATAGTTCTGAGAAACATTACTTACCAATAAGGCCCCTAATTTTCATCAGAATTCATCATTGACACCTTCTGGAGGAAGGTCCATGGACTAAATCATGGTCACTGGGTTCTAGTCTGATTAGTCATACAACAGTATATCATCTACATAGTAAAGCTTTGGACATTAGAAATTAGAACCATTCATGCTAAACCCTCATCCACCCCAAACTGGCAAATGACAAGGTAGTTTAGATGCTCCTGGGGGAGTATTATGAACACATATTGGATACTTTATGTTATACTGTGAACTTTTCTTGAACCTGGTATGTCCAAGACTGCTTACCAAGTACTATCATTTTGTGTAATGGATTTGGATATAGTTGCAAAGTCTGTAGCAGCCAGGGCTATAGAGGCAACAAATGAGTTCACTTAAGCAAAGATCCATTCTAAGCTCCCTTTACCACTGAACATACAGGGCTAATGTATTGAGATACTGCATCTCACACTCCTGCTGCCTTTAAGACTTTGATCAAAGTCATGACTTTTAGTTTCTCCTCTTGTATTCTATACTGAATGCTGGACCACCCAGGAAGTTGTAGAGAGGCAAGTTGGCATTTCTAGAGAGGTGGTGTGGTTGTTCCTGATGAGAAGAACATCTTTTGGCACTCTAAAACAGGAGGCACGTGCGTACAGCACATTAATTCCTGCTAAGCGTTATAGGTAGGAGCAACAATAATACAACTAATTGACTCAAAGGACCCTGTCAACAGAGTCATGTTAGCTCTCCTTTTCCACTGTGAACTCTGCCCAGGCAGAATAAGTGGAATAAGGGCCCCTTTTCCTTCCAGAGTTGTGGGTAAAATAACAGCTTTAGTTTCTATATTCAACAGAGCTGTAATTGAGTCCCTTGCTTCAGAATTCCCCAGCATACTCAGACAGGTACATGGGGACATTGATTTTCTTTGATGACAAGGTGTCCTTAGCCCCACCTTATTTATCTTTTACTATAAAGTCTCTGACTTGTGAATAGAGGGGGAGAGATTGAAGGAATAAAGAGGGAAAGAGGTGTTCCATGCCATTAAACAAGGCTTGGCACTTACTTTTCGTTTGAACTTTATGGCGACAGGTGTGATTCAACCAAATAAACTGTCCTGTGTTTTGGTCTGATGCTGTATATTAGGTAGCATGGATCTCATTGCTACCATCATCTATTACAACCTTGGGAATCCCTGATTCAACCCCAGAAGGTATACAACAAGCTGTATTTCTCAGACTTCTCATTTTACAAACATCCTTGAAAAGATAGTCTGGTACAAAGACAGACTGTAAGACTTGTAGTGATGCAGGGGACCCACAGTGGGTTATCTCCTGACAGTTGTAATTGACGTGAGTTTGTTGATGCTGTTTTTCCTGTGGTTTTCAGAAATGAATAGAGAACTTAACCCACCATATTTTACTCTTTCTTATATTAAGCAATTCGGAGACAAACGTACATGCTTATCGATCGGAATGAATTTTTGAGAAAGATTACTTACCTGTGTTGGCACTAAACAATACTAGGGTTAGGCAAAACTTATCTCTTTGTTCTGGAGAATGCTTATTTCTGAAAGATAAGAATGAACCAACTAAAATAACTTACTTATCAAGATTCACAGTTCAATTATCAAATATACACATCAGTACACTTGCCTTCCTTTGCCCACCAACCAAAGCTCTACATTATAAACTAATGCCAACTGAACTATATCTCCACCTTGCAATACCATCCTTAAAATTACACAGACCAGACTCTAGTGCTCAATGCTCTCCACTGCATAGATGATTATAATGCAATCTGTTACTAGGACCCTGGCACTTTTTACCTGGCAAATCTGACAACAGTTTCTTTGCTATCCAGCTTTTTCCATTCCTTATTTTTACAAATGACATATTCTATTTTAGAACTCCAAAATGACAATACTTAAAACTGTGTCATTTTTAAACAAATGTCTTTAAAAATGTATATTGTGTATAGTTTTATTCACAGTAGGTAAAAAATTTATTTACACTTTGTATTTATATTATCACAAAGATAAATGATTTTCTTAGACCAATTTAAAACATTTTATAGCTTTTCATATATTATTCCACTGAAATAACAAATATTTAAACTTATAGTTCATTTTTTTATTCTTCAAAATTCTGCCACCAAATCAAATAATGTGCAATCAAAAGATTATATATTTTTATGCTGTTAGAGTAAATTGACAGTATGGAGGAATAAAATGAAAATAAATTGCAATAGTAAAAAAAAATACCTCTTTGTGGAATAAAATATGGGTAACATAAAACAAGAAAAATAAGCATAACCAAAGCAATCTATGCATTAAATTATCTCATTTCTTGATTTCTGAAATGTAATATTTTCAGTGGCTCTTTGATTTAGCCTGGGGATTCTGAGATGCACTTTTTATGGGATATATTTCAGCTGCTTAATTGGTACTAATATTATCCCAGTATTGTTTTTATTTTGTCTTCAAGTCATCATTTCAGAGAGAAAGTAAAAATTTCACCACGTGGTGGTGCTGGTGGATAATATAAAAAGTGAATTATTCCCGGAGCACATCTTGAGAGAGCTGGTTATGGTGAGTTAAATAAAATTAAGGGAAGGACAGCTTCATTCACCTCTGTCATCCCCTATTTTTCATTTCTCCTTTTGACACAAAGAGTGTAAATTAGGCAGAATGGTTACTACCGGTGGCTTGGGTCCTTGCTAACTAGCAAGAGGAACAGAGATCTTTAACACAAATTTCATGGCTTTGGAGATTGACGATTAATGAGGCTATTATTTTCATTTTTAAATTGTCCCTGCTGCAGTATGAAAGATTGCTTCAATTACACACACTATTTTCATCCTTCCAAAAGGACAAATTTTTGTGTGACTGCCCATGTTTTCACCTAGCATGATGACCACTGGATTCTATTATCCTGTTCTGGATACAAATGCAAGTATTTTAACATGCCATCGAATGTTTTTATACCAAAATGAATAGTAAATACATGTACAAACTTGAGTAACTGCTCAATTATAGTTGATGTCAGGATATTTTCAGATGGGGAGTGGGTAAGCAAATGGCTCAATGTCATTTACTATTTATAATAATTGTTAGCGCTTGCTTCCAGAAATAAATTGCTTTATCAAAAACAAGCTCTCTTAAAATGGTAACAGTTTTTCATATTTATTTGGCACTGTTTTTTACTAAGCTCAGCTTTGGTTTTCACATTTTAAAAAATGCATATATTATACAATTTTTATGAAGTGTTCAACCATGTATTACTTCAAACACTTAAACACAAGAGAAGTATGTCTCATATATATATATATATATATGAGTATATATGTATATGTGTATATTTTATTATCTATTAACCAGGGGCAAGTTCATGAATTTCTTATGCCCAAAGTTAACCTAGACTGCAGTCTCTGCAGGGGGTGTGAGATGGAAGACTTATATGGAAAGGATTTTCAAATGACAAAGTAGTTTTCAGTTTTCACCTCACTTCAAAGAAAAGAACCCAGCAGACACATATTCTTTGTCACATTGGTAGGCAGATACATTATTAACATCTTTGGCATGGAAGAAAAGGCAGCCTGAAGGCCTTAAATTCTCATTCTATATAGATAAAAGAATAAGCAGTCAACTCTGCTACTGAACAACAACTGTTTTAAATATAAGGCAAAGAATGAACCCAAAGCTTATTTGTAACTCTGCGTGCCCATTTAACCTCTGGGTCAGATACTACTTGATTTGAGTTTCCATTACTGCTTTTGATTCTTTCAAATGCAGTTGGTAACAATAAGGGTGGTTAGTGAAAAAGTTACCCCCTACAAAACGCTTGCAAAGGTTAATAATATAACAGTCCATAATTCTAAAAAATCTACTAATACAGATGGAATCAATCATTCACCTTCTCTAATACACACACATAATGAAAGTGCAGTGTATGTTCATTAGCAAGATTTACACAGATTGATTAAAGGAAATGCTAGACCGCCTACTAGAGAAATCTGAACTTAAAAAAAAAAAAAAACTAATTCCAGTATAGTTAACATACAGTATTATATTAGTTTCAGGCGTACAAAAGGGAAAATCTAAACTTTTGTCATAATCTTGTTAATACTATGAAATTTTTTAGCCATATCAGTGATTAGCTTTGTTCTCCCAATAATAATCTCTTATATTATTATTCTGTTATTCTTTGTAAAAAACAGCAAAAATAATTCTCTTTATTTGATCAAGTACTTTTAACTTGCTTTCACATCACACTTTCTTTTCCGGTGCATATTTTGCCTCCCTTCTTTCTTCCTCTTGATTACTGGAAGCACGATAAACAAGTAAAACAAGCAAAAAATATAACAGATTAAACCCAGCAAATTAAAATTACTTAGAAAAACATGGACAAATTTTTACTCCGATCACACTGTACTGTATCATTTTGTGTTAGAATAGAAAAACAGAATTGATTTTAAGTCAAATGAAATCTAATGCAGTCATAGTTCTAACATTACAAGTTGATAAATTGTTGATCTTTCACTTCAACTCTGGCATGCAATTTTCTCATTTATAAAATGGTAAGATATGGCTATTGAGAAATTGAAATGTGGCTACTCTGAACAGAGATGTATGTTTTTGAAATTTAAAACTGACTTCAAAGGCAAGATAAAAACAAGAATGTAAAATACTTTGTTAACAATTATGGGTTGGGTTCATGTTAAAATGATGATAATTTAGACATATGAAGTTAGATAAGACATTATCAAAATCATTTTAATTTGTTTCCTTTCGATATTTTGTCTATAAGAAATTTAAAATTACATGCTCAGCTCACAATTTTGGCGTGCCTTACCATTCTATAGGACAGTGCTGTGATAAGAACCAAAGTTTTTTCTTTTTTTAAGATTTTATTTATGTATTCATGACTGACACAGAGAGAGGCAGAGACACAAACAGAGGGAGAAGCAGGCTCCACGCAGGGAGCCCGACATGGGACTCGAACCCAGGTCTCCAGGATCATGCCCTGGGCTGAAGGCAGGCGCTAAATCCCTGAGCCACCCGGGCTGCCCCAAGAACCAAAGTTTTAAAAATATTTTTGCTGGATCCCTGGGTGGTGCAGCAGTTTGGCGCCTGCCTTTGGCCCAGGGCGCGATCCTGGAGACCCGGGATCGAATCCCACATCGGGCTCCCGGTACATGGAGCCTGCTTCTCCCTCTGCCTATGTCTCTGCCTCTCTCTCTCTCTCTCTCTCTCTCTCTGTGTGTGTGTGTGTGTGTGTGACTATCATAAATAAAATAAAAATTAAAAAAAATCAAAAATATTTTTGCTCATGACAGAAAACTTGTCAGATCTCAACGAATCTTCATCAGTTACTTTGAACAAGATATATTTGCTATTTCGAAATATTCCTTCCATATGTAACTTGTCATTTGAGTGGTTGTTATTTCTTTTTTTTCTAACGAAGTGTTTCTTTCAAATAGATTTCAAACTTATATTGCTATTTATGTACTCTAAGAATCCAACAGCTGGTACTTTGTTAGTAAAACTGTTTTTACCTGTAAAGTTGATTCTCTTATGCTAAGGACACATTTGAAGAGAAATACTGGTAACTGGGAGAAAGGAAGGGAACCTACTTAAAGCAGCCATCTCAGTTGTGCTGTAGGTGTTCCTCAGATAAATGCCTCCTATCAGTTGTCACTACTAGATTTGGATGCTAATAGAATTCCCAATGTTAAAAAAATAGCATGCAAAATATTACAGCAAATTTTCTGGATTAGGTTGATAAGTTTCTATTAGCCTTTCATTAAGAATTCATAATAGTGTGAGTTAACCCATCTGTCCTTTATCAAGAACATATAAAAGAGATGTGTTGCAGTTATTTATGGATTGCTGCTTTATTAAAGCAAGTGATTACTTTAAAGGGATCCCTAACTCATGTCAGAAGAAAAGTCCTATTGTCACTATTCTTTAGCTAGAAATGTCTAGCTGCGTGTTTGTAAAACATATCTCCTTTTTAAGCCTTAGATTAAAGTAAGATCCTTTTAGAGCTAATTATATATATTTCACAGGTTAAAAAGCATTTTATTCTCAAAGAAACACTTTCTTTGTTAGGTTGTGTCATGTTCAAAATCTTTATTTGTTCAAAGCACAGCCAAAGTTATTTTCTCTCTTACAAAAGTATAGCTTCATTGTTAACATATGCATTCATTCAGAAAATGCTGTCTACTTCCTACTTACTGCAAGGCATTGGGTTATTTATAGCACCAGAAAATAAGATAAAACCCATAAGATTGGAAACTATTTTCTTAATGGTAATTCTTTTAGATGATGAGTTTGAGTGCAATAGACTCCAATTACACTTCTGGTTTTGTTGAATAAATGAAAACTACTGAAGACTGTTGATATTAAAAAAGTCATTAAGAAATTTTGTAGTTTTCAAATTGAACTCTACTGTTGAGACATACTTGTTTATTTGTATATTTGATGGTAACAATGGAGGATGACAACCAGAACAAATTGAATTATTTTATCATGATACACGATTGAAAATGCAGGATATTGTAAATAGACTTCTATCATGCTTTTCAAAAATATAAGTGAAAGTAATAATAATAAATATTTGATAAAGCAGTGCTAAAGCATTCCAGGCAATCTTAATTTCTAACAATGATTACTGGAAGTAGGTTTTTTCCCTATTTAGGTTTGTTATATATATGTCTGTGTGTGTGTGTGTGTGTGTGTGTGTGTGTGTGAAAATAAGAGTCAGATGCTTAACTGATTGAGCCACACAGGGGGCCCCCACATTTAAAATATTAATGGCAGAGTCCAGATAGAATATTTCCTGATAATATTGAATAATTATTATAAAATTTAGACTCACTTTTTCTCCTTTCCTGCAATTTTTCAATGCAATATAATTGTTTACAGAGTAAACAATGGAATACTGACATTTCCATTTAAATATTGCAATTTTAGAGAAAATATATGTGTAATGTGTTTGTTATGAGAAGGTCTCAATGACATCTTTAGCATTATCTCATTAAGACCATTTTATTATTAATGATATAACTATGTAGGTAGTAGTTTTTCATATTTTCTTTTATTAGTATAAAACTGGAGCAGAGAAGATAAATCACTTTCCTATAGGAATAATGCTTTTAATTGGTGGTTTGAACATTCAATTTATGGAAAGCTAATCCATAATTGAACTGTTATATTAGAGTATTCCTTTATATGTTTTATCTTTTTAGTAAATCTCTTTAAGACTTTACCTTAGAGAGAGAGACAGAGAGAGCGGAGAGAGAGAGAGAGAGAAGAAGGGAGCATGAGTGGGGGGGGGGGGGCAGAGGGAGAAGCGGACTGTCTACTTAGCAGGGAGCCAGATGCTGGGATCAGTCCAAGAACCCCCGGATCATGACCGGAGCCGAAGGCACATGCTTGACCAACTGAGCCACCCAGGCACCCCTCTTTTTAAATCACTTAATTAATAAAACCTTACTTTGTTTATGTGAAATATTCTGATAGTGATGATTTTTATCTTGTTGTGAAGCAGTAAATGAAGATAGTCATTACTTTCACAGACATAATTTGCTTTTGTTTCTCAACTTCAAATTTTAAGCAATAAAAATATAGTTATTTTCAAAAATTGGACTAGTTTTCTTTCATTGCTTAAAAGAAAATATAATAGAAATCAATGGATGGTAGTGAACTTAAAATGACAAATCACATTACTTGAAAAATATTTTTTTCCACATATAAAAATTCCCTACATTTGAATTATCCTAAAACAACTGAATACTTTGGAGCTAGGATGAAATTGGATCTGCAACCGGTGCAGTCACTTATAATATATTGGACCTTGAAAAATTCCCTTTATTTTTAATGTTTGGTAGGCTTTCTAAAGCAATCAAATAATATAATTTGTTGCTTTTATTTTTGCTTAAAAAAGAAGAATATTGTGGACTTGGAGCAAAATGAATCTATACATATTCATATTGCTGCTTAGTTGCTATTGATATTGTATAGGAATATCCAGTATAAAGGTACACAACTAACAATCCTCTGGAAAATATAAAAGTAGCAAATGTTGGTCAAAATGATCTAAAAGTATTATATGATGGAAGCATGAGGGGTTTAAGAATTTGCACAGACCAAGATTCTGTGGCAACATTACTGCTATGGAGAAGGACGAAATGACATAGGAACAAAGATCTTTCCAATATTGCAGCATATGAGCCAATACAAACGGGTTAATGTTAAAGATGACACTACCAGTAAATGCTATAAAAAACAGAGTTCCTATAGATCAAATAGTACTTTCACTTCGCACTTGCAAAGTATTCTTTTTAGTTGAACTGCAGTATTGTTTTCCATCATTATGATCTTAATGGAAATGTTCTGATAAATTCTTTTAGTTTTAAATCAAATCCTAATGTGCCCTAAAATGATCTGACCCCTAACTCTCTTTCCAACATTTCCAACTATATTCTTTTTCTCAGTTCCTCAAAAAAGCCAGATACCGTTTTGCTTCAGGGTATTTATAGATGTTATGTAACTAGAGAATGAATGTCCATCCCCAAATAAACACAATTTTGTCTCTTTATTCACCTTCTGTTCAAACTTTACCAAAACCCAAAGACTTTTTCTGGTTATATTATTTATAATAGCCCTTTCTCTATATATCTTATTATGTTGATGCTTTTACACAGTATATATGACTACTTGCCAATAAGTTCGTACATTTGCATTAGTGAGTGTAATTAACTCTATAGCCTCTATAACAAACGATCAACAAAAACATACTGGTTTAGTTCAGTACAAATTGATTTCTCATTCACATTACACTTTGGACCCTTGTCAATGAGATTCTGCTCCGAGCTTGGACACTTTGGGTCATGAATTTTTCCTTCATGAGCCTTTGCCATTTTCTAAGATCATCAGTATTATGTCAGTGAATTAATGGCAAGAGAGTGAAGAAAAATTACAGGGCTTGTCATGGGTAGGTTTAAGAGTGGCATACACAATGTTTCCCATTAGCCAGCACCCAGTAATATGTCCCCATTATCACTGAAAGGGAAGTTGGAAAACAAAAAAATCACTGCATGCTGTGTGCGCAGGATAAGGAGATGGGGTTGGGAATCCTCAAGGAAGAGTCTATCATGATATTTATTGGTCTGTATGTTTCTATTCTGTCTCCGGAGCTACATTTTATGCCCCTAGAAGGCAGCCTCATTATTTGATTTGGTTCCTGTTCTATCCTCATTGCCTAGAACAGAGCTTGGCATGTGGTAGCTGCTCAGTAAATATTTTTAAAATGAAAAAAATAAATGCAGTATTTTATCTTTTGCTTCACATTGGCCTAAAGTCTGATAACATACATTAGAGGCAAGAGAATCTCCTAGGACTAATATTCCTGAGCTAACTGGAACTGATCAGAAATGTAGTCGAGCTAGTAGCTCTGACTTACTCTTAAGGTGGGCAGTTCAGGTTTTTTGGTTCATTTTGGTCATACACTGGCATCATTGCATGCATAGACTAAGTTCCTCTGACTATTAAACAGAATTTGGAAATACATAATTTTGTTAGGAAATTTTATTACAAAGTGCAATTTAAAATCTGATTAGAATTTTGATTTGTTTATGTTCTTATTTTTGTAATGGGAAAGTGTTGGGACTGAATATTATATTTAATTCATCAGGGCACTTCTTTGTTTTTGTAACATTTGCATGGAACTTAACAAAACACTTGAAACTTTATCAGTCTCTGGCACAATATAAGAAGGCTGTTGTTCTAAATGCTTCTATTTTACAGAAAAGCACATGCGTCTCAGAATCTGTTACTTTCACAATTTCACCAACTCATGAGCAGCTAGGTTTTAATCTGATGCTCATTCCACTGCATTTATGAACAAAGCTCTCATAACCTCCAAAGCAATTTGCTTAGGAAGATAATCATAATCATTAATTTTCAAATGCATTTTTTGATCTATCGACCACGGTTTCCTAATTTAGTGGTTCCAAGAAAGTATGACTTCAAAGCTCACATGGACCTTTTTTGTCAAACAGTGCTGAAACCTTCATCATGAGTTTTCTAATAGAGGAAAATGCCAGAATGGGGGGAGGAAGAAGATATTGTACCTTACAGAGGAAGGTCTAGCTCCGAAATGTGGTTACCAAAAGTTGGACCAGCTTACCTAAATAGTTCTGGGACCACTCACAGTATAAGAGCAGTAGTCTCAGCACTTTTTTTACACCATACACAAAAATAAACTCAAAATGGGTTAAAGACTTCATGTGACACCTGAAACCGTAAAACTCCTAAAATAAAACATAATGATCTCTTGGACATTGGCTTGAGCAACACTTATCTAGATATATTCCCATAATATATTCCCATATATATTCATATATATATATACATATATATATATATATATATATATTCCCATAAGCAAGGGAAACAAAAGCAAAAATAAACTATTGGGATTACATCAAAATAAAAATTTCTGCACAGCAAAGGAAACCACCAATGAAGCGAAAGACAACTTAGTGCGAGAAGATATTAACACATGGTATGTCCAATAAATAAGGGGCTAATATTCAAAATATAAAAGGAATTTCTACAGCTCAACACCAAAATCCCCAAACAATCTGATTAAATAATGGGCAGAGAGTCTGAATAGACATTTTTCTAAATAATACATACAGATGGCCAACAGACATATGAAAATGATGCTCAACATCAGTAATCATCAGGGAAATGAAAATCAAAACCACAGTGAGATATCACCTTATATCTTTCAAAAGGGATAAAATAAAAAAGACAAGAAACAAGTGTTGGTGAGGATGTGGAGAAAAAGGATCTTCATGCACTATTGCTGGGAATGTAATCATTGCAGTCATTATGAAAACAGTGTAGAAGTTCCTCAAAAAATTAAAATCACATATGATCTAGAAATTCCACTTCTGAGTATTTATGGAAATAAAATGAAAACAATTCAAAAAGATGTAGGCTATCTGCAAAAAACTCTATAGTTTTTGCAGCATTATCTACAATAGTCAAGATATGGAAGCAACTCACATGTCCATCAATGGATGAATGAATAAGGAGGATGATATATATGATATATATATATATATATATATATATATATATATATATATATATATTGCTCCATATCATGGGTATTGTAAATAATGTTGCAATAAGCACCCATTATCATGGATATATATTCCAATTAATTATCCAATATTATCCATTATACTATATATCCATTGAATATAATGTGTATATACATGTATATACATATATATATTCTAATACATATATATGTGTGTATATGTGTATATATGTGTGTATGTATGTGTGTGTATGTATATATAATGGGATATATGTAATGGGATACTACTCATCCATAAAAAAAAAAAGAATGAGATCTTGCCATTTGCAACAACATGGATAGGCCTAGGGGGCATCATGCAAAGTGAAATAAATCAGAGAATGCCACATGATTTCAATTTGTTGTGGGATCTTAAAAAAATGGTAAATAAGCAAAAAGCAGAAACAGACCCATAAATACAGAGAACTAGTAGTTGCCAGAGAGGAGGGAGTTGGGAAGTTGGTCAAAATGACTGAAGGGTGGAGGGAGATGCAGGCTTCCAGTTTTGGAATGAGTAAGTCACGAGGATAAAAAGTACACCATAGGGAACAGAGTCAGTGGTACTATAATAGTGTTGTGTGGTGACAGATGGTGGCTACTCTTGTGAGCATGGCACAAAGTATAGATTTGTTTAATCTCTATATTATATGTTGGAAACTAATGTAACACTGGGTGTCAACCATACATCATTAAAAAAATTAAATTAAAAAAATTAAAAACACACCAGAATAGTAATTTCAGAAAGCATCTTTTTCAAACAGTGGTTGTAGGAATGCTGACAACACGGACTTCATCTTTGGCCCTTTATCTTATTCTCCCCTCTGGCACACAGATAGCACCACTTTAGATAACTAGTAGAGATGACTGGTGCACAGAAGTCTCCACTTTAGTTAACTGCCCTGTGACCTCACCACCATGCCCCTCACTCTCTAAAACTCAAGGTTGCAGTTTGGGCTTGGTAGAGAATAGCTGCGTGGTGATCTGAGTCCTCCGTCCTCCCGTCCCCGTCAGTAAGTTACCCTGACTATAAAACTCTGTAAGTGATAGGGAGTGGCTTGCTGTGTAGTTTGGTATTAAAATGCCCTCTCGGGGTGGAGGATACTTTATTGATCCTCCTTCACCTTCTATCCGTGGTTTTGCGAGAATTTAAGTGAGGTTAAATCAGAGCTCATGTTAGAGGGAGGCATTTGAGTACAAAGTTCTCTTTCCATGATAGTTGTAGAAAATCACAAAGTGACTCACAGTGGGTTGTGACAACAATGGGAAATTAGGTTTATATGCCAGCAGTAGTCTAATGAGGTAGGGAACAAAAGAAGGAACTTAGGATACTAAGCATATTGTAAGATGGGACGTTCTCAGTTCAGTGCTAACACACCAGATTGCAGGTTAGGGGCTGCAGAATATTGTCAAGCCTCACCATTAAAGAGACAAACATGTAGAATTGCTTCGTGCTCTTGGCCCTGAAAACCTGGACAAAATTGAGCCCAGAAGCTAACGGTTTTCAGACAGCTGTTTCAGGGCAGGTCAGGATGAGGCAGGCAGATCTGGGGCATCAGCAATAGCAATGTAAACATTCTAGGGGGTGGTGCATGTGGAACACAGGATGACGTTGAGAATTCTATAGCATCTTCTTTTAGAGTTTGCATGCACTGTGTTTTTAACTCCTCCATCTGTTCAGGAGAGAGAGAAGTAGCAACATGATCTATAGGAAACCGAGTTGTATAAATACATCATGGTTTTCTTGTGGAGAGGATGTTTGTGTAACAGGTATAAAGTATTAACCAATAAGTCTTTTAATTAAGAACTTTTCATTTCTGTTTTATAAACTTAGAGTTTAATTAGTAAAATACTGCTCTTTAAATTTCACAGTGTGCTGCCTTTATTTGGTAATAACGAAAAGTTGTTTTGTTTGCTTCTCTTTACAATAGTTAACATACCGTGTACTATTAGTTTCAGGTGTACAGTACATCAAATCAGCATTTTTATACAACACCTGGTGCACATCACAAGTGCGACCTCATCACCCATTTCCCCCATCTCCCACCCCACCCCTCTCCTCTCTGGTAACCATCAGTTTGTTCTCTAGAGTTAAGAGTATATTGCTTGGTTTGCCTCTCTTTGTTTCCTTTGTTCATTTGTTTTATTTCTTAAATTCCACATAGGAGTGAAATCCTAAGATATTTGTCTTTCTTTGACTTATTTCGCTTAGTGTTATACTCTGTAGCTCCTTCCATGTCATTGCAAATGGCAAGATTTCAGTCTTTTCTTATGGCTGAGTAACATTTCATTGTGTGTGTGTACACCACATCTTTATTCAACAGTAGATGGAGGATATCCATATCCATATCTTGGGCAAAAGTTCTGATATGAAGTATAGTCAAAGCCGGCCATCTTACAATTAGAGACAGAATATGTCAATAAATGGCCATCTTACAATTAGAGACAGAACAAAATTTAGGTCCATGCTTATTTCCTTTTTCTAATGCAAGTATAGCTTTTAATGTTTTGTTTTGTTTTATTTTGTTTAATGATGGAGCAGTCTGATCACTATCTTGACTCTTATTTGGGAAATGCCTGGGTGACATTGGTTATCAACCTGAAAATTTTCTTTTCTTTCTTTTTTTTTTTTTTTTGAAAATTTTCAAGTATGATTTGACATTCTAACAACACTAATTCAAGCTAATTACTTTTTTCTTATATTGGAAATTTAATGGTTTAAATGAGTTTGATTTGTAAAAGCTCTGGATAGTGATTTCTTTTATGTGTTTTAATATTAAATCTCCTAGTGTATTTTTCTTAAAATCTTATGACCTTGCTAATTGTGTTTTTTAAAGAACATTTTAATGTATTCTAATATATTAACCTTACTTCAATGATTTATAATACTACTGCTGCCTTATAACAAGTTTATGTATATGATTGGTCTAACTTTAAAATTTTTTCCTATTGTATTGATGACCCCTATTCTTCACCAATAGTACTCTCTTCATTTTTGTAGATTGATAGAGTATCTCTGCTAGAATAAATCCTACAACCTCTGTAGATCAATTTAGGGGAGGTTTGAATGTATTACTTCATTGAGTCTTTTAATTTATGAACAATCAGGCTTTCTGTCTTTCTGTTATTTCTGTAACTACTTCCTAAGAAATGTTGTGGGTCTTTTTTTCTAGCTATATTCCTAGCTATGTTTTGATTTTGTAGTCAGCTAAGAATAGGATTTTTGTTTCCAAAGAATGATAATAATCTTTGTATGATAATCTTTAGCTACCCAACTTGCATAATTATCCTATTAATTTAAATGGTTTGTATATATGGGTTTTTGGATTTTCCCTGTAGTCAATTAGTCAATTAAAAGCAAAGAAGTTTTCATTTCTTCTTATGAATCATGACCTATTGTTTCTGGTTTTATTGCATTGACCAGGGACTCTAATACAAGGCTAAATAGACATGGTGGAAAGGGCTATATTCTCCTTATTTCAATTTGGTATTCCTCAATGACAGGTTCATTGTTTACTTTTAATATGTCATTCATTAAGTTAGGAACATTTTATTGCTAGTTTCCTACATTTTCTATAGGTAATGAATGAACGTTGACATTTGCTAATTATTTTTAAGCATCTACTTGTGGGGATCATAGCTTTTCAACTTCTAAGTACACCATATTTAATTGGTTTTCAAACTGGAATACACACAATCCTTAAAAATGTTCAAAAACTTCCCAAAGACTACATAGACTTAAATGATTTTAAGAGAATTAGTTTCATTATCCTCAATTTCATTCGTGTTCTTTCTCAATAGAAACATCTGAAAATGTGCATTTTGCCCTTTTATAGATGCCCTTTGAATGTAATCAGTCCTAATTTTAACCCATTTAGGATTTTTCTATGATGAATTCCCACTAGTTATAAAGTATGTTAGAACATAACATGGAGGGAAAAATTAAATGTGTTTCTTCAAAGACTACTTTAGCCAAGGTACAACAAAGCTGAGGAAGAGCATTGTGTCATTCTCTGTCCTATGCATGTTTTGCTTAAGGGTGCCTAGTGTGACATAAAGATGGGCTGTTTTGACCTGTACTGAGCTAGTCAGGATTCAGAAATGTTCTAATGAAGGGGCAGTGATGATAAGTTTCATCTAATAACTTCACCTCTTCAACTCTACAATTACTGTACAAGAAAGCCTCCCTGCTAAGAAAAATTTAACAAGAAAAATAAAAGCATCCTTAAATAGCAATGAGTGCTATTTATGTGATCTTTATTTCTTTTATGTTAGAAACTCATAGCAACCCTTTCTAGTTTATCTGTCTTCTATAGGTTGCATTATTGTTTTCCTCCATCTCTGAAAATCGAGTGCCTTTGTCCTGTGATGTTGCTTTGATTTCCATTAGAGTTAGCTGAGTATTTATACTGACCCCTTCATGTGGGGTTTGGCCTTCTTTGACCAATGGAATATAATATGGAGAAGAGAAATTAGCAGTGTAAGTGTTGCTGGCTAAAGCCTTCATGATCATGGAAAGCTTCCACCAACCTTTTTATATGTTCTCTCTCCACCATGAGGAAAACACATTGCAAGCAGTGTTTTCTTCAGCCTGGGTCCCAGAAGGAGAACAGGTGCAGCAGAACTAAATTGCCTCCAAACCTCCCCTACTTTCAAATGACCAGGAAGGCAGACCTGAAAACTTAATTTTGTTTATGTGAAAAGTGTGAGGGCCTGGTTATACCTAAGAAAATATCCCCCCTGCCTCATAAGAAGGGGATATCTCTCAGTAAAACAAAACACTAAAATAGGTGGTGCATTCACAAGTATATTCATGTGATGTGTAGTAATTGTGGAGAACACTCCCTTTTTGATCATTGTGAATAATGAACACTGTTGTGGGTAAAACCAGGAATTACTTTTTTGAAGTTGTTCTTCTCTTTGCTCTGTGAATCAAAACGAGGCATACAGCTCTAGATTTTCCCATGAGCACAGATAAGAACACTTGAAAAGAATACAACTGGGACCCAGATGCATGCTTTTTATGTATGTGTTTTGCATTCCACTCTTCTTTAAAGGATAGACTTCTCTTTAGTGTTATTATAAATTGTATCTAAATTTAAAGCACTGCCAAAGGATGAAAAACTAGTGTAGTGTATTCCTAAATGAAGCAGATCTATTCACTGACAAGGCAAACTGTCAAACTGTTAGGAAGAACAAGACTTAAAAAAAAAAAAAGACGTGAAAGCTAATATTTTTCTGCTAAAGGGACTTGAATGAAATGGAACACTGAGGATTGTATTTAGGCACTGGTATTTTTGTACTAAGAGGACGCACAGGAGAAACTTGAAACTATTAGGAATGCTTCACCACATAAAGTTGCTGTGCCTACAGATGCAGCAGTGGGCAGCTTAGATTTTAAAGGCAAACAGATGTTGTGGATGTCCTTGTGTGCATCATAGGGGAGCCCAGATAACCAAATCCGTGTCTCCCCCTTTCCTAGATAAGGTCAATGGAGACTATTTTAGGAAGGCTGATGCATGTGTTGTAAATTCTAGTTCCGGAATTATAAATATCTAAGTTAACAACCTGGATTCATTTGGAGGCCTAAATTTAGGGCATTCTAATGTTGCTGCAAAGTGTTGATTAAAAATGTTATAAAAGGAACTCTAAAAACTATATGAGCAAACACAAAAGTAGTGCCATTCTGTATGCATTAAATGTCAGTCAACATAGTTTCAAAAATTACAGTCCAAGTTATGTATTTCTGAGGGTTACAGATATCTATTGAACAGATTCTGTTGTTAGGTGGATTATCATAGGATCAACCTATTCTACAAAGAATGAAAGAAACTGAGATTGTTAAGGTCCAACAACTGTTAACTCAATTTTGGAACTGAATATTCAGAATCATGCTGGCCATTGCACTGGTTAAAAATAAAAACAATAAAAATGTAGGGTAATTAATAGCATTATGGGAAGAAAAAAATCCTAGGAATAACGGAATTATAGGCCACAGCTCCTATTTCTCCAGAGATCTTTTTGGAAAGTTAAAAAAAAGGGGGGGGGGCGGTTAATCAAAAATGAAACTAACATAACACCTGGTAATTTATGCTTGTACCCAAATCTCAGTGCAGGAAATGGTAGCAAATCAGAAAACCTGGCTTAGGCTCAAACCTTCCCTAGTCTTTTCTTCTCCACAACTCACACCCACAATGAATAGAAAAGTTAGAAGAAAGGGTCCTGGATTTCAGGAGAGAAGAAGGAGGTGTTTGGCTCACCCTTAAAAGAACATGAATCTGTTTTCCACTCTGATGCCTGTGTACCAACGAGATATCAAGAATTAAATGATTTTATAGGAACCCAGATAATGAAAATGGCATTTTCGTTGTCCTAAAATCTGACCAATCAGATTAAACTGCCCATCCTTGAGATAGGATAGGGAAAGGATAAAGAAGGGAGTAAGTGTAAATGTGTATTTGTCAAATTCATATTTAATAATAATTTTGATAAATAACCATCTTAAAAGGAGCAGTGTGCTATTTTTCTAGGCTATAGAAATTCAACAGGAAAACAATATTTCTAGGCTTCTCTGAGACTTTAAAAGGGAAAAAATAGCTTAGGGATGCTAAGAAATTGTTGAGAAAATGCATGGCATCTTACTCATGAATGAATCAAAAATGGAAAAGGGAAATATGTAAAAAGATTGGATGTAGCTAAAGACTGATAAATCAGATTAGAAGGCTAGTGAGGAAGAGAAGGATGATTTTAAACAGGAATACTTAGCAAAATAAAAATGTACATGACTAAAACAAAATGTATAGAAAGGTTAAGCCAAACACAACTCTAGTCTTACAAAAATTTTAAGGGAAGAATCAATGATTTCAACTATATTCAAAATACCTATTTTTGAGGGGAATAATCTTTATAAAAACTGGAAAACAAATATCTAAACTACATAGATGTTTTCTCTCAACGAAGACTTATCCAAATGAAAATAAGTTTTTAATTTCTGGCAAATATTATTTAAAGGCAGAATCTAAAAACAACAGCAAACCAATACCAACCAATGGCAAACTTTCTTCAAAGAACGATAGCCATCAAAATGGAAACACTCATGACATGTTAGAAAAGAGTTGGTAGAGAATATTCTTCTGATACAGTGTTGTTGATATGAGAATTTGAGATCAAGTGCGTGGTGTAAGTCACTTGTAAAATTCTAGAATCATTTAGAAGATATAATTTGGTTGAATGTTTTAAAAGGATCAATAACTAATACACTTTACCAAGAAAGATTATACCACGCAAACCTCACTTCTTCTGGGAATGCATCTCATCCATTCTATATTATTAAACCTATGACAACATAGATATATATCAGTTAAGATTGCAACAAAAGAAGGTTTCTCATGAGACACTCCAGAACAAAATCTGTACTCTAAAGGTGAAGTGAAAAGTTTTAGTTGACTTCTGTTCTTGGCTTTCTCTGTTCACTATCATCAGAAATAATAAAAATAACTAATAAAAGTTGAAGTTGAAGCAGCATTCATAAAATCTTCAGGTACTGGATATGGTATGGTTTAACTATAACCCAAATGCTTCAGTTGAAAGAAGAAGGCTTAAAAATGTGATTCAGGAAGTTGCTGGTATCGGTATCTGCTTTTACCTTATTGAAATAAAGAAATTGAAATTGTGGCATGTATCTCACTAAGGAAAGAGCAATGAGAATGGAAAGCCAGGAGCAGGTGGATGTGAGAGATACTATTGGGGGTATGATGATCAAAATCACTTTCTTGACTGTTATACGAGAAAAACTAAGAATTCAAGATGATTCTTGAGTTTCAAGCCTTGATAAGTAGAAGTGTTTTCAAACTAGAGTTGAGTGGAAATCCTGAAGGAAGATTTAGTTTGTGTGTATTGATTATTATACTGTTTTTTTTAAAGATATTTTATTTATTCACGAGAGACAGAGAGAGAGAGAGAGAGAGGCAGAGACACAAGCAGAGGGAGAAGCAGGCTCCATGCAGGGAGCCCGATGTGGGACTTGATCCCGGGACTCCAGGATCATGCCCTGGGCCAAAGGCAGGCTCCAAACCGCTGAGCCACCCAGGGATCACCTGATTATTATACTGTCAAATGCACTGAATTTACTTAGCTATGGAAGCAACTGAATACATTCCTCATTAATAAGTTATTTATATAACTTTCCTAGAGAACACAGTACATACAAAAAAACCTCATATATATATCAAAGTGGGGAAATACAGAAGTTAAGAGAGTTTAGGTACTCCCAAAGGATTAGAAGTCAGCAAGGGCAGGACTGAAACTCCTGCCTAGTTGACTCCAAATTATAAGCATAAAATATCTGCTTATTCAGTCATTGCTGCTTTTTAAAAAATATATATATATATTTATTCATGAGAGAGAGGCAGAGACACAGGCAGAGGGAGAAGCAGGCTCCATGCAGGGAGGCTGACTTGGGACTCGATCCCAGGTCTCCAGAATAACGTCCCGGGCTGAAGGTGGCACCAAACCACTGAGCCACCTTTTCTAAATCCTAGGGTTTTGTCCTATCCCTCAGAGTTAATTCGGGTTTCCTCAGAAGCAATATACCTTTTGAGCTCAGAGGTTTCAGTCACATGTGGGTTTGAAACCAGACTCCCTATTAAACAGGTGTATGACCTTGAATGACCACTTTCACCTCCCTGAGGATGAACAGAGCTGTTAATGAGCTCACAAAACATATCACCAAGTAGTCCTCACAAAGTACAATTAGAGATAGCAAGCAGGCCAATTAGTAATCAGAAACAGGAAATGATTCAGATAGGTATCAGGGATGCTCACTACTGAATTAGATCACTCAACAATCAGTCTGGGTTAAGAAAGGAGAAAGAATCATGAAAGATCTCTTGAATATATATGTACTGATTCTGACTTCTTCTGTATCTGAAGTCCATGACCCCTGTTTTTTTTTTTTTGTTTTGTTTTTTAAGATTTTATTTATTCATGAGGAGGGCAGGGAGAGAAAGAGAGAGGCAGAGACACAGGCAGAGGGAGAAGCAGGCTCCATGCAGGGACCCCAATGTGGGACTCAATCCCAGGTCTCCAGGATCACGCCTTGGGCTGAAGGCAGGTGCTCAACCACTGAGCCATCCAGATGTCCCCATGACACCTGTTTTTAAGGGATGTTCATCTGAGAAGCAGTAAACAGTTGGAAAAACCAGAGCACTGAACTAAGAACAAACAATTTACTGTATCTTAAAATATGCTCATTGTCAGTATTTGGTGTTGATTATAAAAATAGAAATACATTAGAAGTAAGGGGATCTGCCTCCTAGCATGTTCTATCAGGAATATGCGGGTGACCAAAAAACAACAACAACAAAAAAAAAGGAATATGCAGGTGACTCCTATGGACAGTCCTTGAATATCTCTGAACCCACTTCTCTGCTCTGTGGAATGACAGTTTGGGATGAAAAATTTTCAAAGACCCCTTTGACATTAACATTTCTATGATTCTATTACTTGAGTTCTAACAAAAATAAGAGAGATAGAAAAGAAAGCTTCAAACAAAAACATAATATTAAAGATAAGCCTGGCTTGAAAGGGAATAGTCCCACATTAAGGGAGAGATTTTAAATTAATGCATCCTTTAATCAAACATGATTAGAGGTAAAGGGTGTTTTTATTTATACAATACAAATAAGTATATAAAACACAGGCAGAAAGAAACCAAAAGCAGATAAATATTTAGATATATTAATTGGATAAGTACAAGACTATTTGTCTAAACAATCTATAAATTTGTGGTAGTAGTGAAAGGAATGAAAACAGGTTATTCACCCCTACCAAAGAGAACTAAAGGAGGATTGCTGTGCTAGAATTTAAATGAAGGGATCTGAATATTATATGTAATATAATGGTACACATATTTACAATTTATCACACTTAATTGAAAAGAGAAAAAGATTTTTGATTATTAATAGAAAGTAAAAAGTTAATCAGAGATGTAAAATTTTAGATCAGTCTTTAGTGAAATTTTGAGACATTTCATTGTATCAAAAATAGTTGCTTCATTTTTATCCTATAATCCTAAGAATTAAAAAAATTTCAAGTGCACTGCATTTCAATCCATTTTTTTTTCATCATTTCATGAATCACATAATGCCCACACATGATAGAGCCTTATATTCTAAGGTTGTAAGATGTTGACAATGAACTACCTCGCCACCTGATCCCAGTGCCATTATTCAATGCTTTTTTGTTATACATGGGATTTTTCTATCACTTTTATTTAAGTCAACCTGAAAGGGCTGTTAAAAGTGCTGTGATTGTTGTTCTTGTATCCTACCAGCATGGACGGCTATGAGACATGGTTTGAAATTGGATTTCATTAATAGCTCAGCAGCCTATTAGTATCCCCTCTGTATGAAGGCATGTCAGATTCATAGAGAACAAGCAGGGACCTGTCTTAGTTTGATCTCACAGGCATCATCCCTTCTAAAATAAGGTAACATGCTCAATCAAACCACAGGCCTTGATGCATGTTCGTTCCTGAAGACCCAAACCCCAGGCATATGGGTTTGTCTCATTTTTAGATACACATAATAAAACGGTCATTCTGAAAGTTCATTCATGTGTGCCTGGTACAACTGCTGACACAGTAAGCTTGCATTCTTTTAGAACGCAGGGCACAGTGGGGGGTTGCAACAGGCTCTAGTTGCTAGTCAGCTCTCACAATGGATCACAGTCGAAGTCCTTTCACTCCAGGCTTCAAAATTGAAACGCGAACCCTCTGAGAAATCTTTCATGTATCCCTTTTAAGCTGCGCTGCAAAAATAATGAGCAATTAGTTCTTGTAATGATGCACTGCTGTTTGGATGAACGACTTGTAGATATTTCAAGTAGCCCATTGGGATCCTGGAGAAAAGAAAAGAAGTCTACTTAGGATGAGCCTTCCTATTTAGTCTTCAAAGTCCTAGGTTGCTCACCACCAAACTGAGCTTCTGAATAAAATGGTTGCTTTTAGCCTCCATGAAATGCTGGCCCCCTGTGAGAATCATGTATTTCAAGTTACATTTTCTAGTGCCAAATTTTCATGCTATGTAACTCTTTAGGTAGCCTCCAAGAAAAGTTAAACCTTTTTAATATATAAAGTCATATTATTTTCTACAGACTAAGTTCTATTTAATAGGTCTGTTTGTAGCTTTTACCATACCTAGACTTTCATTAAAAAAAAAAAAAAAAAAAAAAGAGCGAGAGATACTCCATCCTTGAGCTCTTTCTTCGAAAGCCAGTCAAGGGCTTTGGGATTTGATATTTTGTTTTGTTTTCCTGCGTGTGTGTGTGTGTGTGTGTGTGTGTACATAGATGGATCTGGACCATATTCGATTTAAATTTATCTGAAACCCTTTAATCCCAATTTATATAGTTTAGTAATCCGTGATTGATTAATTTCTATTTGACTTTTTTCCCTTTTATAAAAGATGTGAACATTTTCAGAAAGCTCTAAAATTCTATTATTAGCATTTAACTAGTTTTGGAAAATCTTAGAAAATTCTTTTAGGCATGAACACCTGTATAGAGAATCCAGATCCTCATGGTGAGTGGTATTGTTCCATTTCTAATTTTGTATAAATGGTGCTTCCAAACAGTCTTATGATGAAAAGGCAAGAATTAAATATGCTTTCTCTACTGTCATTTAATCATGTTACTTCTTTTAGGTCACCTTATTTTATAAAAATATATAAAAATTAATACATTGAGGCAAATACTGGCAGTGTAATTTATTAACACCTTGAGTCCAATTATTAGTTCATCACATCCCTGAGAGAAATATAGAAAATAAAATGAGACACTGTTAGGAAACTTTTAAAGGAAAAAGAAAAACATACATGTATAGTTAGAACATGGTGCATAAGAACCATCTCTAAATGATCTCCCTTAATAGATTATCAGTAACCAGGAAACAGAGGTTACCATGAGACAGCAAATACCCCTTTCCCAGAAACTATGTGTTCTGCATCTTTACCTAGCACAAGATACATCATTCAATCCCTACCACTTAGCAAGTACTCAGTCTCTGCTGAATTAGTAATGTGTGGCATTTGTTTTATGGCATAATCTTCTGACAAAGTATACTGGGTGAAAGTGGGGTACAGAAAGTAGGAATAGGTGCCATAACCAAAGGATGTTTTCCATCCTAATCTTTCATGGGTATGTTCGTCTGTATGACCTCCTTTGTGTGACTATGAGAAAAATGCCTCTCTTCAATATTACCTGCCATATTCTCTCTAGAACCTTATTCCGTTTGAATGGCAAATCATCTTAGTTTTTGCTTCCTTGCACATTGCTGATGACAGCAGAATGTTCAACGTGGGGAATCCTGTTTGAAGCCATCGACCTCCCTGGACAGTGGGAAGGCACAGAGAAGCTAACGACTACAGTATTCCAGAGTAAGAGTTGGAGAGAAGTTCCCTCCATACCAGGCTCCATGTTTTCTGTAAATCTGTTTTATCCTCTCCAGGGAAAGATTCAATATGAATGACATAATTTGTATTTCTGCAAAGCAGGAATATCTCTCTAGTGGAGGATTAAGGACTGAGAAAATTAGAAACACTCCAGGAGCTGAAGAGGGTGGGAAGCTAATAGATGACGGGTAATGGAGAGATCAGAACAAAGGGCCTGGGGAGGATTATGAGTCTAAAGACCACTTCATCAAAAATTTGAAGTGAGGAAAACCTATCAAATAGGAAAGCAATGGAACCGTTTATTCAGCTCACAAAAGAGACTTTTTAGAGGATTCTTAAAGAGACTTTCTAAGCAAAACTTGTAGTGTAGGCACAGCAAAAACTTCACACATGAGGAATCAAACAGAATAGTAAATCCACCATTTTTCTGCATGGAGGGCTTTAATGTTAGAAAATTTCCTGACAAAGAGGATACAAGGCCCACAGGCTCCTTGTTCTGCCCCCAGTAATGATCTCATGCATTCCAGAACTACAGGCACTTAGAAAGAAGCACAAAATGCTAACACCTGGAAAATAAGTCTGGCTTCTCTGTTTGCAGAAGCATATATCTTTCTTATTTTAGATATATTTTCCTGTCTCAAAATATTCGTTTTTAAAGCTAAGCTCCCTGGACAGAGTTTCAATATCATTTTCTCCAACTGCTCATACAGTAAGTAAATGCTTTTTTGTTTGTGTCTGTTTTCACCAAAGCAGCTGCTTGAACTCCCCCATGATCTGTAAACATAAGCTTCCTGGAGGAGAGGTTTGGTAGTACCAGGTAGGAGTTGAATGAATGTGGTTTCCCCATGGCTGTCACAGGCAGGCAGCTTCTTTGTCTTGTTCTGATGCTTCAGTCTTTCTGACACCCGGTGCTCCAATACCTCTCTCCTTCCCAAATGGAGTTCCAATTCAAATGGCAAATTACCATCCTAGAGCTGTCCAAGTATTATGGAACAAGTCCAAACTGATAAAGCCTGTTTGCTGACTCACAAAATCCTCTCCTTTTTTACATTTCTAAACTGTCAAATGATTAAGAAAGAAGCAAAATGAGAATGCTTTTCCATCCTACCTTTTCTTGTAGCACACACCTGGATTATATTTGGGGAGGTTGAAGGGGAGGCGGGAATAGAAGTATGAAAGTCTTGCATCATACTCTTTACCTGGATATTACTCTGTACCTCCCAATAAAGTATCAATAAAGTATACTGGGTAAAGGTGGCGCATAGAAATTAGAATGGGGTGCTATAATCCAAGGATCTTCCCCCTCCTATTCATTCATAAGTAAATTCTTTTTTTTTTATTAAAGATCTTATTTATTCATGAGAGACACAGAGAGAGGCAGAGACACAAGCGGAGGGAGAAGCAGGCTCCATACAGGGAGCCTGATGTGGGACTTGATCCCAGAACTCCAGGATCACGCCCTGGGCCGAAGGCAGGCACTAAACCACTGAGCCACCCAGGGATCCCCTCATAGGTAAATTCTTGTGTATGATTTCCTTTCTGTGACTACAAAGACTTCTTAATATCTGCAAAATTCTCTCTCTAATATCTGCAAGAATTTTGCTCCCTGAGCATTGCCGATGACAACAGAATGTTTAGTGCAGAGAGTCCTGTTTGGTGTCATATACTGTGCAGGATGTGTTTTTTTTCTTGGGGGGGGGGGCACTTCTCCCAAGACTGCATTCCTATTGTGCCTGATAGGAAAAGCCAATTCCAAATATGGGTAACTGCCTGCATCCTAAGTGACAAGCTTTTTTCTTCATATGTAAAGAAGAAAGTCGGGAACCCTGGGTGGCGCAGCAGTTTGGCATCTGCCTTTGGCCCAGGGCGCGATCCTGGAGACCTGGGATCGAATCCCACGTCGGGCTCCCGATGCATGGAGCCTGCTTCTCCCTCTGCCTGTGTCTCTGCGCCTCTCTCTCTCTCTCTCTCTGTGACTATCATAAATAAATAAAAAGTTAATTTTTTTAAAAAAAGAAAATAAATGACTTAATAAGGTGATTTCTTGAGAATTATGAAGACTCAACTAAAAAACACAATTTACTTTTAAAAGAGAGTTAAAGCCTTGCTTTAAAATAATTGAGAAAGAAATCTAATTTCATTAAAATTATCATGAGTCTCTTCATTCAATTACAGTCAATCATAAAATGAAAGCCAATTGAATCTCTAAAGGACTATCAGGAAACAAATATTTCTCCAAATACCATTGGAGTTAGAGTCTACATGCTTAATTGTTGGAACTTTAAAAGAAAACGTAAAGCCTAAATCCATCAAGATTTTCTATTTGCCTCCTCAGTAATCTCTAAGAGCAGTTGATGAGAGAGAAAACAAAGTAGGCTAATTCAAAGGACAATACTCATTTTTTGTCTTTCAAAGCCTGGTTTTCAACAATTTCATATTAAATACTGCTTCATTTCAAGAGTGAATTTCTAAAATGTTAGGCTTGACACTGAGAACACCATTGGAGCAGAGGACAAAGCCTGTACAGAATAGAATTTTCTTTTTCCTGATATTTTTCTGCCACTCTGAGGTCAGACTGACCTTTTATCCCTCTGATTTTTACCCTTAAACTTTTCTATCTCATTAGTGAGTTTTTTTCTAATTTTAATGATTAAGCCTTTTTCATAAAACTAAAAGTGTTTACCAAAAAGGGATCTTGAATTCCAAATGAGAATGTCTTAGACCTAAGGAGAAAGAGGTCAAATTCTGTAATCAGATCAGATCATCCTATCTATTGCAGTGTTCTTTGATTTTTTTTTTTTTCTTCTCATACTGTTGTCCAGTCTCTTAACAGAAGGATTTTGGTCTATTAAAATTCTCCAGAGTTCATTGTCACAAATCTGATTTAAAGAGACAGGTTGGTATTTCAACTTTTTAAGTGCTACTATTTAATAAAGTATTTACTTTTATATTTCATTACTTTTTAAACTCAATAGTTTTTTTTTCTTTCTCATGTATTCATTAGGTTCTTATTTGCTAAATCATATTCTTTTCATATCTAGATTTAGGGAAATTTTAATATATAAAAAGGAAATTCCCAGCTCATGTATATTCCTTTCTGATTAGATTCCTTTCCCTTCTTTGATCATGAACAGCATTCCTTTGCCTGCCCTTATGTGCCTCTATTCCTGACAGGGATGTGTGTTGGTTTGAAATCTTGGGACTTACTGGGGTAAGATCCAAAATTGGTTTCTGTACATAGAGGACAAGGAGAGATTGAAAAAAGTGGCAGACCACTCCAGATTGGTGGGTAGAGGATTTATTAAGCAGGGAATTTACATACTAGACTTGTCTTGGGCAGCTGCAAGACAAATAGATCTCCACAACTGCCAACCAGAATATTAAGAGTTTATTTAGAGCCCTTAACAGGGTTCAGTTTTGTACTCAGTCCAGATTGTCTCTACCACACAGTACCGTCTCAAAGCTGCATCTTTGTAGTGTCTTCTAGTGTGGGAACATGGGTGGAGAATGTATATTCCAAGGATAGGAGGAAGGGTAAGGAACCTCTGGTTGCCTGGGTTCTGCTTGCAGGTCAAGTGGCAGTCATGACCCCTTGATGATCACCACCAACCAAGTGTTACAGAACAGAATCTTTGGGACTCAACTTCTAGATTGCCCAGTTCCAAGTTGTCCGTGTGGCAGTGAGCAAGGGCTCAGCATCTCTCCTTCTGTTTTCTTATCACTAATTTATGGTTAATAATAATAATGTTTAATAGTAATGTTAAAAATGGACTAAGATGTTTCAATTAAAACATGTAGTGTAGGGGCACCTGGATGGCTCAGTGGTTGAGCGTCTGCCTGTGGCTCAGGTCATCCTCCCGGGGTCCTGGGATTGAGTCCCACATCAGGCTCCCTACAGGGAGCCTGCTTATCCCTCTTCCTGTGTCTCTGCCCTTCTCTCTCTCTGTCGTTCATGAATAAGTAAATAAATCTTAAAAAAAAAAAGATTCATAGTGCAACATGTAACACCTATGATATGCAATCGGCTTTAATCTAATATGAAGAAATGGTGGTGTTAGTCTTGAAGGGCCTAGAATGCAGTGTGCACTCTCTAACTATGTAATAAATTGGAGCTAACGCATCACATCTAAACTAGAGCAAGCTAGAGAATGAGCAAGCCACACAGTGCCTAGAGCCTCTGTATAAGAAGTTTATGTCACATGGGCTGGAGATAACAAATAGTAAAATTAAGACTCCTAAAAGATGAGGATGAGATTTGCCAGCTTCAAACTATTTGTTGTAATGGTAATGGGTCATAATGTGATGTGGATGCAGATAATGGATTGAATATGTTATAGGAGAAAATTGTATTTACTATTATTAGGTCTACTGTTAAAAAACATACAGTAACTTTTAATAAAATTAAGAGAAACACAAAATCTCACTGCCTTTAATCTGAAAATAAGATAATATTCTGATATACAGAAAGATAGACAAGAGCTGGAATACAGGGGGCATTTTGTACTACATTTAGAGTTTTCTACTTGGGAAAGTGAACCAAGAAGGGATTTAGATAGATCTGTGACACAAATTTGCAGTCAGAGTCCTCTTCAGATTGGTCAGAAATGATAGCAGAGGCCGAGAGGTAAAAAGATGGCAGTAGCAGTCGCAGTCACCAAAAAAGGGAGGTGGAAATGCCAGACTTCAATAATTACAGTGGGACTATTAAGAAGCTAAAAAACTAATGTGATTCAAAACCAGAAATTTCTTCTATATAAAAATAAAAGAAAAAAATGGATTTCTGTCCAGGTTGTCTAGACATGATAGTTTGTAGTTCTGAGTTAGAATATGTGTAAATGAGTGCTTCAACATCCCATACATTATCAGGGAAATAATAGTCTGAAAAGAAGATTAAATCTCTATCTAAGGCACCTATTTAAGATGTTAATCTGTAATATCCTGAAAATTACCCTTGGAGGAAATACATCAATTTATTCAAGCAATAATCTAAAGTCTCTAGCATATGAATGACCTTGCAACTCACTGGACATGTCCAGTGCATTACTGGACCTAATTGTTGATTGTGGGAGCCTGAGCCTCTCCAGAATTTAGCTTCCTCTATGGTAAACCAGCTGAACAGAAGAACAAGTAGCCTTAATGAAACTAACTACACAAATAACAAATTGGTGTAATGCATTTCAAATTAATTGTTACAATAATATCAATGTATTATGAATAAATGCATTCTGAATGCAATGATCTTTACTAAAGTTTACAGCTTCTTGAAGGTCATTTCACATTTCAAAATTGGTGCATTTGATTCAATTTAGTAAACACACATTGATCTCTTTCTATGTGCCAATCACTACACCAATGCCAGGAGTATAAAGGGGTCACAGAAGGAAATAGACTCAGCCAATTATAGCCAGGATGTAAACCAATCCATTAAATTGAAACAGTTTGGGGAAATATATAGTATACCTCTCTTTACAGGAAAAAAGAAAGTATCAACTCTAGAGATAATCTCCCAATCTAATTATTAACTAAGATTAATAATCATATTACACTTCAGAACTTCAGAAAAATGGATTGGAAATATTACCATTTAATTAAAATATAAATATAGGTTAACTGACATGGTAAATGTATATGAACATAATTTGATATTTTAACGTTGCTTTGGCAAGTATTTGGTGAGTGAGTAGCCCCTTTTAGCCATGTTTAGATTCTATCAGATTTTGCTTGTATGGTTTGTAAATGAGAATTTACCTTCCCTACATTCAGGATGAAGAATAGGTATGATAAAAAAGGTTTTAGAAGTGCAATAATTGAAATAATCCACAGCTTTACACTGAGATCTGAAGTCTTTGTGAATCCTGCTTAGCTTCCTTTTGTTGTTGTTGTTGCTTAATTTGAAAGAGATCTAGCAATCCATGGAACTATTATAGGTGAATGGGTACAGAATTCACATCAATGGTACTCTCATCTGTCAAGAAGATCAAATTCATTCAGTTTACCTATCATTTCTCAAGGTTAAGATGGGAGAAGGGTATTTTTATTTAAAAATATTGTGTTCATGCTGGCACAATACAAAAAAAAAAAAAATCCACAAAGCTCCCTTAGTCCTTTGCAAGCAAACAGTAAAATTGCAGAAGTGTGGAGTAGAGCAGCATGCCCTAGTCACAGTTCAGTAGCAATTACTGAGGATGATTGTGTTTGCTCTCTCCAGGAGATGTCACTAAAGAGACTGGCAAAGACATGCTTCACCTATTTGTGGCAAAAATACAACCAGGGGTGGTGGTGGTAGCAGGAGAGATGTAAAACTTCACTATACTGAAAATACATTTGTCCATTTCAAGTGTGTTCTTCCTTTGAGTAAAGGGGAGAGTCAGAGAAAAAAAAAAACAATGTATAGCTTGCTTTGTAGAAATTTTTAATTTTTGTACCTTTCATTAAGGAAGGCCACTTTTAACTAGATTTATAGAAGTATTGCTGATAAAAATACCTGACGAGGGAAGTCCTTGGTTGGTGTGAAGCACAATAAAAGCATTTTATTTTTTCCAAAGAGAAGTCGTATATGCTTTATTAGAACCTCAGGGCAAGAATTTGTTTGTAAGCTTTTCAGTATGTTTTTCATGCATTGGTTTCCTTAAATATAAAGGAACAGAAATATATTTCTTTGGCAGAGTTGAACATGTATTTAGCTTTCCAACTCGAATGCTCAAAATCTTTACAACATGTATGATTCAAATCTAGAAAAGAGAGTGCAGATTTTATCCATAAGATTTCTCTCCTAGTTCCACAAATATTTTAGTGTAGATACTGTCATAGGAGATGCATATGTTATTGATTGCAACATAAATGTTAAAATCAAACATTATATTTAGGCTTTGGATTATCACAAGACTAATTTTACTTGATGCATTTAATCTATTTAAAAGTTTAGGAATTGAGGCTCTTGGGTGACTGAATCAATTAAGTGTTCAACTTTTTTATCTCAGCTCAGGTTTTGATCTCAGGGTCATGATTTTGAGCCCTGCCTTGGGCTCCACACTGAGTGTCATGCCCACTTAAAAAAAAAATCCTGTTAAATACAGGAATGTTTATAGACTAACTAAAATTTGGTGTTTGAGATTTTTTTTTTTTAGTTCATAAAAATTTTATCAAACTCTGGAGCCTTGGGACTCCACCTGTAATATGTTTATGGAAGAGGCTGCTAAGCCAGGTCCTTCTTGCTCTCTCATTCTACTTAACTGAGCTAAAGCCCCTCACACATCCACAAAGGTATTTCAAGCTTATCATTGTCACTGACTCACGTGGGACCCCAAAGGTCCTCTCAGGGCCTTTGGAGGAACAGATGCTACTGAATCCCAAATCACTATTCTCTATCTGCTTATAATAATGTACAAAGGATACATCTACTCCTTAAGAGTGAAGGGGAAAAGTAAAAAATAAAAACTCAGTAGCATAAGATGACAAAATCATAATCATGTAGCAAAAACTACAATTTTTTTCCCAGTCCAGATTTCCAGGAAAAACATAAAGAACCTAGGAAGAAAGCATGCCATCTGTTTTCCTTGGCTCCTTCCTCTGTAGCAGAGGTTAAACAATCTCTTTCTCAGAGGGTACACATTTAAAACAAAAGACATATTAACGATATGTAATTGATTTTTAAAACATTGATTGTAGATGGATCTGTGTGTGGATGTACAAGAATCATGGAGACCTCAGGAGACAGCAGCTTGCATGCAAAATGACAGTTGCCACTAGCAATTCTTCTAGAAATCAAGGAATTAAGAAAATCCATTCCAGCTTGGGATTCAGCTATTCCTGTCTTTTTCTAGAAGATCTAGAGTGGTCAACTATGGCCAAATGGGATCAGTCATAGTTCAGACCATATTGAAAGGCCTAATCCATGCAAGTGGGTTAAATTGCTTGTAAAATAGAATCTCAGATTGTGATCTCTTGGGTGTCAAAATGGGCTGAAAGTCCAATCCTCTGGAGAGGAATTACACTTGCTTCTGCTGGTGCCTTTTTAGAAGGAAATTCCTGGTTTGTGGTTTCACAAATAGAGTGAATTATGTCCCACACCTTTGTGCAGTGCTTCCTGTGGATTCAGTGATGGGGGAGCCACCTCTCTCCTCATAGTCACGTTTCCTCTCTATTGCCTCCACGAAGACAATGCCTTTTCTCATAGATGCTTCCTCTGAGGCTGCAGCACTGCATAATCTTTGAGCAGGGACAGGGGAAGGTTGTGATCTGACTTCCTGCCCTGCGTGAGCTCCTGACTTTGATGTTCCTCTTCTGTGCTCTGAGTCACCTGTTATCAGTAACAGGTGGCTTCAGCATCCACTTACCCTAAGTAGACTTGTATTCTTGCTTTGTTCTTGGTTTTAAAATTTACTTCACTATATTTTAAGTTCATGTATGCATGGAAAAGAGTGATTTTTTTTTTAATATCTGACCTGGCATTTTTAGTGTGAAGATTTCAGGCCATTCTGTTTATACCATATATCCAGAAGCTGAAGTTTGACTCCTTGGATATATTCTCTTTAAAATTCTGATGATTGCATGATTAGATAGCAAACAGTGCTTAATATAGGTGTGTTTAGTGTAGGTAATTATGATATGTTAGAGAGAGTGCTCTACATAGAGGGAACAGAGATTTAAATGGGGTGGACAAGCTGGCATGAGAATCACCCATGAGCTTATGCTAATGAGTGGCCATGGAAAGGAAGACAGAAAACTGCTTTCTGATGATTAAATTCAACTTCTGCAGGACTTGTAATTGTTTGAGAATCTCACAATGCAGTGTGTAATTTGTGTTCAAATGCACAGTACAGATTTTCATATCACTTGGTTACTAATGTTTATCTCTAATCATCTTAAGAAACCTCAATCTGTTTCAATGCCAGAGGAAAAATTGTTGAACCTAATTAATAAGGCTTTTTATCATTGGCTTATGTGACTTTTAGAAAAATTTTGCTTATACTAATTTATTTTACATTCAGAATTTAGAGCTTAATTTCCAGCCTTACCATTGCATTTATAATTTCTAAACTGTCTTCTAAGGCACGTGCATGTTTCTAATAAGAAAATATTTTTTAAAAAGCAGAAGTATTCATATTATATTCTTTATACCCTTGAAGAAAACTTGACATGATTATGCTGAAAAGCAAAAAGAGACAAGCATTGTTAGTAGCATCTTGATTATCAATTAATTGCCATAGTGATCCCCAAATTTCTTTTCACCACTTTGACAAAGTTGAGAAATATTTCACAGTGCCCGCTGGGGAATGGATTTTCAAATGAAAATTGAGCACTCTGAAACAAACATTAGGAAAATGAAGGAGCAGAGACTTGGAGTTGGGGGGAAGCATTCACAAGTGGTTCTTACATACTTTCTTGGGAGTTCTGTTAAGAATCATTGCCAAGAAAAACTAGAGGGTATTCTAAGTGAAATAAGTCAGTCAGAGAAAGACAAATACCATATGATTTCAATTACGCATGGAATTTAAAAAACAAAGCAGATAAACATTGTGGAAGGGAAGGTAAAAACAGGAAGGGAGACAAACTATAAGAGACTATAGGGAACAAACTGAGGATCGCTGGAGGGGGTGTGGTGGAGGGATGGGGTAATTGGGTGATGGGCATTAAGGAGGGCACATGATGTAATGAGAACTGAGTGTTACATGCAACTGATGAATCACTAAACTCTACCCTTGAAATTAATAATATACTATATGTTAAATAGAATTTAAATAAAAAACTGAAAAAAAAATCCTTGCCATGAAAAGATGAGTGGGTGTGCTTCATAATTACAATTCACACATAGACCCACTTGGAAGAAGAACAAGAAGAAGGAAAGAGAAACAATACAATTAGAAGCAAGACCCACAAATCAAATATTGAATACTTTACAGCTTTATCTAGTGGTAACTCATGTATATCATCTATCTCATCTTAGATACTTCATGAAAATGTCTGAAATGAAAAGATTTATGATAGATTCTTAATTGGAGGCCAGAGGTGTAAGAAGTAAGATTGGCTATATGGCCCTGGCTGCTTGAACACTGACTCCAGTCACTGAACCACCCAGATATTCACATCCCACATGAATATCTTATCATACAATTGCAATAAAATACATGAAACATTTCTTATTGCTAGGGAAGTTATTAATGGCACACAAAAACTTTCCAAGCTTCAATGTAGTTGATAAATCCAAGGACATCAAACAATAAGTATAAAATAGGAGACTTCATGCTTTTGATAATGGTGGCAGTTAGTTTTGTCTCTAGCATTCAAATCTTTAGAAATATTTGATGTCCCTTTGAACTTGAATTTATTAAGATTGCTTTCTTTTCTACGTACCACAGTGAAAGTTGCCATAATATTAAAATCAGCAAATCCATGAATTCTAAACTAATTCCAAGAGATAACGTCCAACATGGCCTTAACATTTCCCTTAGTTTGACAGCACCCTGCACAAGTTTCTTGCTGCTCTTGGCCTCTGACCTCCCCTCTGCTACAGCTCTTATGTAATACAGGTGCCCTAACCACAGAGATCCTTTCCCTTCCATTTCTTAGACCACTTCCTTTAGGAAACTTGTAATTGTAAATATTTTCTCTTTTGAAAGTGGATGTAAATCCTTTCAAAAAAGAAAAAAAACAAAAACAAAAACAAAAAGCAAAACCTGTTGCTAGTTTTCTAACCCAGGAATATATTTTCCAAGGACATGGGAGCCATCACTTTGAAATGTAATTATTAGGCAAGATTGTATCCCTAGTTGCCAGTTTCTCTGGGAAGGTAGGATCCTAACTTGTACCACCTCCTTGCTCCAGTGGTGAAACTAATGTCATGAGATACTAGGCTACCTTTGTTAGCAAACATAGGTAGCCTACAGCCTCCTTTACCCCGGCTCCTAAAAACTCTCCTGCCCTTCCTTCCAGTGGAGTGGAGTTGAGAATACATTCTGCTCTAAGTGCAATAGCCTTGAATATAGTTTTTCTTACCAGTTTAACTTTTCCAGGACAATCTTTGCTTTGATAGCTAACATTATTAAGGACATAAATCTTTAACATTATTAAGGATTTAGAATATATTAAAGGTATATTAAAGGCCTGAATTCTACAGATAATCATTTATTTGAAATTCCTCAATGCTATAATCATTCATATATTTTTAGTGTTTGGTATTAATTACATTCAGTGATGATTTGACAACAAATCTTCAGCAAATCTTCAAATATTCACTGAATACAAATGTCTATATGATGACTGATAATAGTAACTTAAATTTAATGAATAATTTGTTATGCAGTAGAAATTATGCCTAATTATTTTCACACACTGCCAAGTGGAATCCTTGTACAACTATGTAAAGGAATACTATTATCTTTCCCCCAAAAAATTGAGGCTTAGAGTAGCTAAGAAACTTGACAGAGATTAAACCCATTATAAACTAAGAACCTTGGCTAAACTCAAAGCCTGAGTATCTATTATTTGGCTTATTATTTGTAGGGCAAGTTATGATTTTTTACAACCATTTTTGGTCATTTTTGTAAAGATTTCTTTGGAATACATTTATCTCTGAAAATACCAACTGTACATTAATGATACACACTTTTGCTTATTCTAGAAATCATGCTTTCCATGTATATTCATTCTATGAATATTTGAAATTTATGCATTTAATCCCCAAACGTATTTTATTTCTAATTGAAATCATCCTAGTTAAATACTTTTCAGATATGACATGTACCATTTCCTATTTATGCCAGCTTTGTAACACACATACTGTTTTATTTATTTATTTTTATTTTATTTTATTTTATTTTATTTTATTTTATTTATTTATTTATTTTTTTTATTTTATTTTATTTTTTTTTTATTTTTTATTTTTTTATTGGTGTTCAATTTACTAACATACAGAATAACACCCAGTGCCCGTCACCCATTCACTCCCACCCCCCGCCCTCCTCCCCTTCCACCACCCCTAGTTCGTTTCCCAGAGTTAGCAGTCTTTACGTTCTGTCTCCCTTTCTGATATTTCCCACACATTTCTTCCCCCTTCCCTTCTTTTCCCTTTCACTATTATTTATATTCCCCAAATGAACATACTGTTTTAATATGCCAATGGATGTGATCTTTGATGTATATAAAGTGGTTTGTCCCCACATCAAATGGATCCAAATTGCTGCTGATGCTTTTGCTGTGCAGATTTATAACATATTTCATTTTTCTTCATTTTAGGTTTTATAAACACCATCAAATATACATGTTTCAGCTCTGAGTCTACCATTCATGATAACTAAGGTAAAATTGAAAAAGTCAAGTAGCCATTTTTGTGCAAAGAGTAACCCTAATTAAACAGGATATTAAGTAAATGCCTCTTGTTTAAAACCATCTATGTAGGGGCACCTGGGTGGCCCAGTAGATTAAACATCTGCCTTGGGTTCAGGTCATGATCTCAGGATTCTGGAATCTAGCCCCACATTAGGCGGGCGGTGGGGGTGGGTGGGGGGGTGTCCTTGCTCATGGGGATGTCTGCTTCTTCCTTTCTCTCAAATAAATATAAATATATCTTGAAGATAAATTATCTATGTATTTTTTGGCAAGTTTATGTATACATATGTGTCCATATAAGCTATTTTCCTCTAAGATTTTTTTTAATTTTACTTTAGAGCCTTTAATGATATTATAGATACTGTATGGCTTTTGGAGTCAAATGGATTTAGGTTTCAATCCTCTCTCTAATACATAGTTTCAAGTGTTATAAAGTTCCACAGATACCAAAGAATTTTCTTGTATGTAATGGGAAAAAACAAACTTTCTATACAATGAGATAATTTAAGATTATTGTTAATTAATTTACAATACTATTCTTTATTTTCATCTTTACTTCCTTTCTTCTGTAGTAGTTCACTTGGAATTTGTATGATAAATATATCTTGTATAATCAGGACTATTTCAATTCCAATTAATGGAAATTCATTTCTGAAATGCCAAAACAACAGAAGTAAATTATATTTCTTAATTAAAAAATAAAACAAAACATGATTTCAGTCTTAGAAGTGGCTAGCCCAAGGTTTTTAATGAAATTAGGGACTTTCTCCTCTCATCTCTGTTCTTCTTTGATGGTTTCATGATCTCAGGTAAGCTCGATTGATGACTGGCTCTTTCCCTAAGTTTATATTCTTATAGTTCTATGATCAAAGAGGATCTGTAGTACTAGATTAAAGAGGAGAAGTAGCTACTTTATCAAAACAATTTGAAAACTCCTAGGGAAGGACCCAAATGTACCTGGTTCATGTCACATGCCTATACTTTAGACCAACACCATGATTGAGGAGGTGGCACAGAAATTATTATGGATGTGAATATTATGAATAGATGTCTCATGTGTGAGTGTGAGAAACTAGTCAGTCAAAAACAATATCTCTGGTTTTTCATGCTTTTGCAGCAAATAATTGTCAAGGGCATGTGTCAAACAACTGAATATGAAATTTCCTCTGAAAAATTATTTAGTGCTTAATTTCCATGTTCTTTATCAAGAATTAACATTTTACATACAGATTGTTAATTGCAAATAAAATAACATCACCACTGAGTAATATAAATGCCATAGGCTAGCTTCATTAGATTAATGAGCCAATGACTCCAACCTTGATGTCTCTTCTAATTATGCACAATGTACTGTTTCTTTCAAAAGAAGACATCTAATTAATTAGATACAAATGTCATCTATAGGTCATTGACAGCTAAGATGATCACTGATGATTCAGTTTATTCCAAGGTAACTTAACACTCCTCTGGGATTTCCAGGAAATGTCATCTTTGAATCAAAAGGTTCTCCTGTAATGAAGGATTATAGAAAAGTAAATCTCCAAATCCTTAACTTTATCACACAGAGTAACTTGTTACCTAATCTGAAAGGTAAATGCAGTCTTTTCCACACACACACACACACACACACACACACACACACACACGTGAAGATTTCCTTTTAGTCATGTCAACTAGTTAGATGATTGAAAAAGCATGTGCTTGAAAAATAGGGCATTCATATTTTTCATTGTCAATATTTTAAATGTCATTCTTCTTTAGGAAAAGCAATATCAAATATTTGATAAGAATACATATTTCCCACCATTTGGTGATGAAAACTAATCCTTTCCAAAATTTTTATGTTCATATATAAACATTATAAAATTGATGCTCTGAGAATATTTGTTAAATATGTTCTTTGTAATAGTAGTAAAATAATACTCCATTGAATCATTGAAAACAGTATAAGTACTGTAGCAAAATAATCACAAAATGTCTACAAACTCTATTTAATGTGTCATGAAAAGATTAAAATTAGGAATAGAACAAAAATATTTTCTCCCAATATTCATGCTAGTTGTCTGAATAACATGATGCCAAATAATGAATATGATTATTAATAATGTAGAATATTTCTATATTTAGAGTATTCTCAAAATGTTTTACATGTTTGTGGTATTTATAAACTTTGGCAAGGAAACCACTCTTTATAGAATTGGTTATTCAACAATGACAGTGCACCAAACACCCATGTTTACAAAGGTAAAAACTTTAGATTTGGTATTTTATTTTTATTGAAAAGAAAAATTTTATTTTTTTCTCAATGTTGTAATATCCTAAAGGAACAAAATCTTATGTTATTTGTGGACTTAAATTTTAAAAATCAGAAGAGGTGATAAATGCACATATATACTTTGTTATATTTTTAATCCTCTTTTAATAAAACTATGGTGGAATTATTCTACTTCTCTAAAAAATGATGTAAGTAAAATTTGTTTTTCTTAGATTTTTTTTATTCAGAAGTCCAGACTCCTTTTGATGTGTACCTATAACACATGAACTTGAACAAGCCACTTCTATAAGAAAATATTGCTATATGTTAGCCAGGTAGATTCTTTGGGATCTTCTAGATTCTAGGTAGCCTTATCTAGCACTTATTTTTACATGGACTTTTAAATCAAGCACCTTTCTGACTATATAAAATCATATACTCTCAAGTGTAACATGAAAGAGATATGAGAATAATTTTTAAAAGATATTTTGACAGAAGTTATCATCTAAAGGGATCACTAGGCATAAATATAAGAAATTAAAATACTAAGTAGAAGTTTTCTTTCTTTTTTTTAAAAGATTTTTATTTATGAAAGAGAGAGAGAGAGAGAGAGAGAGAGAGAGGCAGAAACATAGGCAGAGGGAGAGGCAGGCTCCATGCAGGGAGCCTGATGTGGGACTCTACCCTGGAGTTCCAGGATCACTCCCTGGGCCAAAGGCAGATGCTAAACCACTGAGCACCCAGGCATCCCTAAGTAGAAGTTTTATAAAGCACTAGGAATATTGCTAGGTCCTGGAATCAAGGAAGATATGATGAAGGGAATAGAGTGACATTTATTTTGGGCCTTGATGAGAGGTTATTACGACATGTGATAGCATGTGGAGAATAATCTAGGCAGAGATTGGACCTTAAGTGAAGACAAAATGCAAATGAAGATGTGACATTTCTAGGAAATGACAAGCAATAGAGAATTCCATTGGTGTCTAGAATGTATACATGGGGGTATATAAGACCATATGCTTTAAAAATATGTTGAAGATCAATTATTCTCTATAAATTCCTGTTTGGTTTATTTTAGTCAGTTTTCACTGAGTAAATGACTCATTTGGAGAACCTTTAGAGATTAATTTCATAGTATGGTATATAGGACAAATTAGAATAAAAGAAATACATGTAGTGATTTTCAGCTTTTTAAATTTATACCTCTCCCATATAAAATCATTATACAACCTCAGAGCTTCCTTTCTATTATACCAGTAATATGGACTTTATTTGAAATTTAAAATAAGTTACTATAAAAAAATAAAAATAAAAATAAAATAAAATAAAATAAGTTACTATAACAAAAAGAAAACCAAAGTTAGTGGGCAAAATTACATGCATATAAAAGCTAAATTTTTAACTAATAATTATAGAGCTTAATGCTTTGGAATATTGCAAAGATACCCTTAAAATACTGCTTCAGTTTACATGACTTACTGATTTTAATTTAACTACATGTTAAATTTGAATTTAACAAATGTATGTCTATACATGCTTATAAATTTTATCTCAGGATAGAGATTATAGGCCAAATAGTGTTCAAATGAGGAGCATGATCAGCAAAATCATTAAATGGCATACTGTTTACATTTATGGTCCACAATTTTTAAATCATACATTTTGCTTTTATAAAAGAATTAATAATTCTGGGGGCACCTGGTAGCTCAGTTGGTTAAGTGTCTGCCGTCTGCTAGGGTCATGATCCCAGAGTCCTGGGATCCAGCTCCACATCAGGCCTTCTGTTCAGTGGGGAGTCTGCTACTCCCTCTTGTCCTCTCCTCACACTCCTCTTACTCTCTCTCAAATAAACAAAATCTTTAAAAAATAATTTTGAAGCACCACAGATTAAGTTCTACCTCGAATTTCATAACAAAAACTATTCAACATAGATTATTTCCATTTAATTATTAAGCACACGATATATTCCTGTGTTGATGGTAATGGATAGTAATCTAGAGAACAGAATTGTCCAAATCAGTGCCTTATCATAGATTTCAAACACAGCTAATGTATTTTGAATATGAATAAAAGTGAACAGATTAATGTCCTGGAAGAGGAAAAATAGGAAACACTGGATATATGTAACAATATTTGAATCTACTGTAAGAGGCTGGGAGAAACTTCTGTAAGGAATTCATATCTAACTTGAAGCCTAAAGAAGTGGTACTCAAAGTGTGGTCCCTGGAAAGCATATGGAAACTTATAAGAAATGGAAATTCTCCAACTTGACTCCAGACATACTAAGTCGGAAACTCTGTGAGATCTAGGAATCTGTGTTTTAACATACCATCCTGGTGATTTTAATGTGCAAGTTTGGGAAGGTATGGTCTAAATTCCTACAGGAAGAGTAGAAATTGAGTGAGCAAGAGGTAGGATTGGAATGCTCCAGGCCTTGCACTTCATGTATAAGGAGAGAGATGTTTGCTCAAAGAACTAAAAGGAAACAAGACCAGATATAGCATGGGCAAAATGAAGTGAAATAATGGCAGGTGTGCAACCAGGACCTTAATTGTGAAGAAATCAAGGAGGGCTTTGAACTTTATTTTAAAAAGGATTCAATTATGTATTTATAGTATGTCACTTAATATAAAGTCTCAAATATTTATACCTTACAAAAGTAATACTTTTAAGAATATTAAAGAATCTACAACCCATTCCCATTATGGCACCAAGCAATAGTGCCTTTTCCTTCTGTTATATGTACCCTATTAGTTCCTTTCTTACTTTTATGTGTTACTGATAAAAACAACTAAATGTAGTAGATAACTAAAAATCACTCTAATTTCAACAATTTGTGCCAGCAAATTTAAAATAACAAATATGCATTAAGTAAATCAATTATTTACATACAATATTCTATATCAGACACTTTAGAGTTCAAAAGGTAGTATTTCATATATTGTTAACAATGTCAATAAACTTTAAAAGATCTAATTTATACTTACGAATTTAAAAAGCCTGTTCTAAGATTCCATACTTAGTGCTATCTCTAGTGGGCCATGCACTCCACACATTTATGTATTTTTCATCTGTTTTCTTTACCAGTGGACCTCAAGAACTTAGGAGTATCTGAACCATATGTTCTTTGGGCAAGGACTTTGAGAAAGTATCTTAATAAGCAATTGAGTCACTATGGCATTATCAGCTACTAGAATTTATGGATTTTATGTCAAAACGCTTATTAATTTTAAAATCTTCCATTGCCCATCTCTGTCTTTCTCCATTTATATAGCATGACAGGCTATTTAAAATCTTGTGTATAATATTTTATCATATGTAGATTCTCCCTTTCAATAGACATATACAACATATATTTCCTTTTTCCATTTCTTATCAACTGACCGTCATACACATTTTTGCTGGCCAGGGTGAAACAGCACTCAATGTTTTCCTTAATAGCTACTATATATATATATAGTATACACACACACATTTTAAATCTAGTTTGTTTTGTGCAGTCATGTGGAGTGAAAGATTCATCTATCTTCTGCATAAAAATCAAGCAGTGAGTAGTCATTGTGACAATACGTAAAGGATGAGCTATTTGCTCATCCTTTCAGCCATGGCAAAGAGAGGGATTAAAAAGAGAAGAGGAAAGATGCACATTTTTCCGTTATGTTTTTATACAGCCCCAAATAAGCTTGCTACACCTAGAGGTTTAAAAAAAAAGTATTTTTCCCAATATACCTTATATTAAAATGTATGACTGCCTTGGCAACCTTCTACATATTTATATCCTACTTCCATTGGGTTATGACTTTCTCAAAATACAAATAAACAATAAAGCATTGGAACACATTGGATGAAGCCAGTGAACAGAAGTAATTTTCTACATTTGTATCACATTAGGAACATCTTAGCAGTTTATTTCTGGGTTTTGCTGTAAAATCAAATGTATACATTCCAATTGGAAGGATGACATAGAACCAATTTATAAAGCATACGGATAAGGCAATAAGATAATTAAAAAACACATTTACATTTGACAATATCTTTCATAAATGCCAAGCAGGCAATATGTCTGGGCCCCTCATATGACATACATCTCTATACAAACATACATGCCAGCTCTATGGAAGACCAAAATAGGTTTCATCATAAATTTAGTTTTTTGTATGTGAAAAAAGAATTGTGTATACATATGTAGAATACAACATGCTTTCATTGTTTTGGCTCTCCTCTTTGGAGTCCTGGAAGAAAATGAGTAAGGAAAAATTCTATAATAAGTAAATATGGATTAAATTCTAAACATCTTCACTATTAGATTCTCATTTGTTCCTTGCAGTGGAGATCCTCAGGAATAATGGTGGAAAGTCTAGCTCTAAAATACATTTACTTGGCGGGCACCTGGGTGGCTCCGTTGGTTAAGCATCAGGCTCTTGATTTTGGCTCAGGTCATGATCTTGGGGTTCTGAGATCAGGCTCCATGCTCAGTGGGGAGTCTGTTTGGGATTCTCTCTCTCCCTCTCCTTTTACCTCTTGCCCTCAATAAATCTTAAATAAAGTGCATTTATTTTGTTTCAATTTGAACTTTGTCACACCCTCTAGATGATTTGAACAAGGCATGTGACACCTTCTTATTTGGAATGGGGTATTATAGGAGCAAATTAGATGTGAAATAAGAATAATATGTAATGTGTATAATTTTTTTAAATTTGTGAGATCCACTTTTACTGTTTCTTTTACATCCATCCATATCTAAATTAAACCCATTGTGTTATTTTTAATAGTATGTGCAGCTTTTATCAGCAAAGCAAAAGTGAATTTATGATGCCTTTAATTGTATTAATGTAGAAAATACCACAGTGTAAATCTGAATAATTTTTTTTTTGCTTTTCATTGCTTGATTCCTTTATACACTGTTCCCATTTCCTTACCCTCTGAAAAACCACTTATTATTTTTCAAAGATCAGATTCTTTGTATTTCCTTAATATTTTAGTCTTGACCTTTTAAGACTGTGATCATTATTGAGCAAAAGAAGAATTTAAATTCTGTAACACTGGGCAGCCCTGGTGGCTCAGTGGTTTAGTGCTGCCTTCAGCCCAGGGCCTGATCCTGGAGACCCAGGATTGAATCCCACGTCGGGTTCCCTGCATGGAGCCTGCTTCTCCCTCTGCCTGTGTCTCTGCCCCTCTCTGTGTGTCTCATGAATAAATAAATAAAATCTTTAAAAAAATAAAGAAAATAAATTCTGTAACATTAAATGCCATCATGATCTTGCAAATCTGTGTGAATTTTGGTTTTTAATGTTTTTAACTATTTATCTCTTTGTTATTATAATCCCTTAATTGTTTTTTCACATTTGTGTCTCTTTAGTTATACGCTTATATGTTCTTCAAACTCTAGTTTCTCATTTATATTCTCATCTTGGTGCCCTGATTAATGGTGTGACCCTTAGTAATTTGCTCTGTGACTCCACACGTCTCTTTTAACTCTGCAGGGTATTATGATCCACAATATTTCTAAAAGAAAGGGCTGTGTGTATAAGTCTTTGGTGATGTTTAAAATATATATTTCTGATGATATAAAGTAGAAGTACTTATTGGAGGTTTAAATGGGCTTCTGTGGATCTTTGTGACATTTTTCTAAGAATGGAATCATTTTGTGAAGTTTATTGATTGGGTTCAAGTGAGATCAGTGAATCAGTTGTAAAAACTGCACCTCATATTTTGTAATCTTAACAATGAATGCACTGACCAATTTCAAGGTTTAGAAGAAAAGAATCAGAAACAATGCTGCATTTGTTTAGAAATGTGCAGAATGTGTTAGATAAACCAATCAATACCTAATTACTAGTCTGCAGCCTTCTCTATTTTAATGCTTAGGCTTTCAGAGAGATAAACCACCTGCTGTGTGACCTGATGTATTTGTTCTGACAGCACTTTTAAAGGGACTGCTCAAAACCTGGCAATAACTTCCAAAAGAAAAAATTTTCCAAGAGGCTTATTTCCCCACACATATTCAACTAAATATACAAAGCCAACGAAATTCATGAACAAATATATAAACCCTAGAATCTCCAATTCTATATTAATGTCAGTGAAATGCAATTTTTTAAAAAGGCATTTTTTTTCTTACTGTAATTAATAAAGTCCAAGGACATTAGTTACTATGTACAATTCTGTGACTATGCAGGTTGGTTAACAGGTGAAAGCTAATTCTAGCTATGACATTTGCTCCAGCCTCAGTGTGATCAGTCCACACAAGTACTGAAGTCTCTCAATGGCTCTCTGTGATTCCACCAGAATAGAATTTAGAAAAAATTCAAAAATTTTATTTTCGGTTATTCATGCATTGTTGTCATATATTACAAACAAGACTCAGTACTAAGCTCTGAGTAGAATTCATGTATTTATAAACTCTGGCCTTTATAGCTCCTATTTATCTAATAAATATGTACCCAGAGTATTTGATTACAAGACAGCATTTTCCATTTCCTTGAAATGCCAAAAAAGGAGGATGCTTCAGCCAAAGAAGTCTTCAGGGGAAAGGGGAAACGAATGCACCATAAGAACATCTTTTCCTCTTAGGGTAGCTTGAAAACATTTTTTTTTTTATTGAATTAATGTAATTAAGATGCCTGCATGCAAAAATTGCCTATTAGAATATATTTCATCTAGATTTTATATTAAAACCTCAAGAAAACCATATCTAATTTAAGAAGTTACTTAAAAACTTAAAAAGTTACCTTAAAAACTCAGATGCATTATAAAGAGCAGATGCCACAATGATGTTCAGCATTACTGTTCTGTATTATTTCCTTGGTAGTTCATATAATGGTTGTTAATTTATTTTTAAAAGGAAACATTATCCACATATCTTCAAAGTGTCATTCTCCTCTACATTTTCATTTCTTTTTAAAACCATTTCATTTATGTGTTCTTTACTTCTGGAAGAAGTTTGTCCTTTTTTAGCATGATTGCAAGTTTTACAATGTAACCGTTGTCATTAATTATTTCAAATATTAATTGTATTACATTATTTTGGATCTATACAGATATTTTTCCCAAATTCACATAACTTTATTTTCAAGTCTGTCAATTCCAGCCTGTTTGATACATGTGGCACTCTAATCCTAGCTCAGAAAGTCCACATAGTCGAACATTGAGAGTAAGAATGTAAGTACTCCTTAAAATTTCATTCTGTGTAATAGAGCAATTTTGTTTTTTGACTTGTGACTTTCCTCTGAGTATCCTCTTGTGATGCACAATTGTTCCCTAAGAGCATGCTTTTTTGGTTCATTTTACTTATTTTTGAATGAAGAGAGATTTAACCAGACCCAGTATTTAAATATTTGCAGGTAATGAGGAAGCTACCTCTCTTATCACTCTTAGATTTTATTTCTCAGGGTGTGAACTGGAGCAGAGAGAGAATTCTTCAGCTTCCAGTAAAGATTTTAGGACCTGCAAACTTTGATCTAGTGAAATAAGATCTGCCCTCTCTATGCTTTGATTAATTTTGAAATTGATATGTAACAGGTAGGGATTTTATTGAAGCAGAATTTACAAAATTATGCCAGCCCTATAACAGCACACCAGAGCGAACTCTTCCTCTACAATTTTTCCTATCATTTTTCTAAGATAAAAAGAAGGCTTGCTGATTATAAGGTATCAGAACCTAGAACAGACCATCTCCTATTTCTTAATTTTTTAAAGTTTCCAGTTGTAGCTATATTTAGAGAAGAGCCTGGGGGCACCTGGATGGCTCAAGTTAGTTAAGCATCCTGTCTTTGGCTCAGGTCCTGATCCCAGGCTCCCTGCTCAGTGGGGCATCTGCTTCTCCCTCTCCCTCTGGATTCCCTCCTCACCCCCTCCTAGTGCTCTTCAAATGAATGAATGAATGAATGAATGAATGAATGAATGATAAGAAAAAGAGGCTGTGATCTTGTGACCATTATAACTGATAGTTGAACAGAAATTGTATATGAGTGTATGTGTGAGAGAGAAAAAATAACTCTACTTTAATACAGCTGTCTTAGTCCTTCTGGGCTACTTTAACAGAATACCACAGACTGGGAAGCTTATAAACAATGGAAATGTATTTCTCAGTTCTAAAACTGGGAAGTGCAAGATCCGGCAGCATGGTCCATTGCAGGCCATCTTCCTGGCTCCTAACAGCGTCCTTGTCGCTGTATCCTTATAGGGTGGATGGGTCTAGGAGCTCTGCTGAAATGTCTTTATTAAGAGCACTAATCCTATTCATAAGGGCTCTACTTTCATGACCTAATCATTTCCTAAAAGCCTCATCTTCTAACACCATTACATGAGGTGCTATGATTCCAAACTATGGATTTTTTGAAGATAAACATTCGGACCATAGCAATAGGCATGTATTTTTTATAAGATTTATATATAGTCATGTTATATATAGATGCACATATATGGTTAATTCATATACACATGCATAATCATATCTATTAATATATGTGGACATTTATATTCATGTGTATATATAAGATATATAATCATGGTTATTAGTTATATATGTGATAATACATGCTTGACATAATGCCAGAATTGTGTGTACGTGTGCAATGTGTGTACATGTATGTGCACATGCACGTGCAAACACATGCTCTTTAAGTGATTAATCTGTTGCAAAGTAACAATACCTATGCAAGTTTATGCAAAATGCATAAATAATGATTGCATTTTTCTCTTATTACTGTTGATCCACCAAGTAAAGTTTTATCTCATCACTCATAAAGTTCCACTTTTCCCCATAAAGTCTGTTTCTCTGAATTATAATGTGCTTCCGGTGGGTATAAAAGGAAGACTCAAAACTGTTTTTAAGTCTTGAATACTTCAAGAGCTCTATTTTTAGAGATAGTGATTTTGTGGACCCCTTCAGTACTCGCTTCCAGGCACTTCCATTTTCCAGAAATCACAATAAAATATATTCTTAAATATAATGTTATATCTTGATATATTTAGTGCTTTCTCACTCTCATGCCTTACTCCTAATTCAATAGTGGCTATCTCCATGCCAACTGGGGTAGGGAGGACAGACATACCCTTAATCTGAACTTTGTTTCAAAGATGAGTTTTTCAAGGGCTTTGCCATTCTAAGGCTTTGCCAGTTATATTTCATTTGGATTCTACAAGTTCACTTAATACTATAAGGGCCTATATTTCTCGATTTTTCTCTATTTCTAGAATTTGTTTAAAAACCACTTAAGTTTTTCTTTGCCTATTTCCTTCACATAAAAATCTACAATAAGGAGTTAATAGGACCCAACACATAATATCATACTCTCATGCTGACTTTTTCTTACCACTTTGCCTAGGGCCTCCCTTCAAGTAATTGAAGGCAACAGGCTGGCAAATATTTTTTCACAATAAATCACAGTTCTCCTACCTTTGATCTTCATTGCCATGTTCCCCATCACTCTACTGCTAATCCAAGGACATTTAATGTATTTTTAAGCATATATTCCTAAATGAAAATATCATTTTGCATTCGGGAGGAATATTTGTGATATACAATACCAAAATAAAGGTGACTTAACACAACTTAAATTTTTTCCTAGCTGTCATAACGACTCAAGGAGTGTTCAACAGGCAACTTTCCAACCTGTAACTCAAGGAGCAATCCCTCTTCAGTCTTGTGGATCAGTATTCTCTAGGACCTGGGATTTCTCTCTTTTTTATTCTGATGATGGAGAAGAGAAGATACTACAGAAGAAAAAAAAATTGTTTCCTTTCTTGTTGGGCAGGACAGGAAGGGGCACCTATTATTGGGCCCATATTATATTGGCCAGAACTCACTGAGGTGGCCAAGGCTCACAGTGAGGGAGTTGACAAAGTATGGTCTAGCTGCATCCCAGGAAAGAAGGGAAACACTTAAATATTGGTGAGCACAGTCTCTTCTGCAGGTGCTCTAACGTTAAGAGGCCATATTCTCTACATTATGTGAGTGCCAACCAGGAATATAGAATCACTTATGATAGCTCATAAAAGGAGACAATTTATAAGGTGCAATGACTATCACGGTGATTTGAAGTTAGCAATCATGATTTGACAAGTTCTCATAAAATTTACAGTTGGGAAATCATTAGAAACTAATGCTTATGTTTTATCCAATATTTGAGGCTACATGATCATATCATTGCTCCTTCTCCCTGGATATTTAGCTCCTAGTCTTTCTCCTAGCCAGTTTTTTTCAGCTTTATTTTGCCTATGGACCCTTAGTGAGGCAATGTTTTATAGTATGTGCTTGCTGAGGCAAAAAGATCTGTGTGCAGAGTCATTATACTTATTTTCTGTATATTCACTCCCTGCGTGTAATACATAAACCTTGATTTGCGTAAAGTTGTTCCAGAGATCCCTGCCAAATATTGTCAAATTATTATATATTCATAATAATACATATTATAAAAATTTAGGCTTTTCCAGATGGAAGTCTCAACTCAGCTCCAACATTAAATCCCAGAGCGGAAGGGATTTACCACCCTCTAGACAAAACAGCATAATATACTTTCCATATTTGCCCTATTCCTAGCATAATTTAGCGTCTTGCTAAAATTTGGTTAAGTTACAAGGAATAGAGTCTCACTCAGGGTCACTAAAAAGTAAATTATTTCAGGTGTCCTTATTACTGGATAATAGTAGACCCTCCCCCCCAATATAACAAAACTTTATAGGAAGGGAAGCAGGGACACCATCATGGCTATGAAAATTCTCTCTCTCTCTCTCCCTTTTGGGCCAAATGGTCATAGTTTTTCTGCATATTATTCTGCTCTCGTTGGAATGACTTCTTAAACTTCAGCTTTGATTGCATGTGGTCAAATATTTTCTGCTTTTCAATATAGTATAACAACTCTTAATAATGATCCTATTAGTATATTGTCTTTATATGTCTTTTGAGTTCTCTGTTATTAATGAGTCTCAGATCTTGAAAGTCAATATTCTAAATTTTTCACATAAGGATACAATCATCTCAGACAAAACAGTGAGAACATATCACTGGCTACAGGTATATTGCTTCTTGGTCAAGTATACAAATATAGTTCTATCATCTTTAAGGGAGTGGAGAAAAATAATACAGTGCACAAAACAAAAGTGATTACTTGGCATGTACCATAATCATGCTTTTTATACAAGGAGTTAATCATACAAAGCTCTTAGCTTTCTATGCTGTGTAACACGCTACCACAAACTTAGTGGCTTAAAAGAACACAAATGTATTATCTCACAGTTCTGTAGTTCAAAAGGCCAGGTAAGGCTTAACTGCTTTCTCTCCTCAATGTCTCATAAGGCCAAAATAAATGTGTCAACTAGCTATATTCCCACCTGGGACTTGGGGTTTTTGCCCAAGGCCGTGTAAGTTATTGGCAAGATTCAGTTCCTTGTAGTTGTAATATGAAGGTCCCTGTTTTCTTGCTCTCTCTTGGCTAAGGGGTGCTCTCAACTTCTATATGTTATTCCCAAATCCTTGCCATGTGTGACCCTTCACCTACAAATCCAGCCATTCAATATGTCTCTCTCATATCACATCTTCATATCATCAAGAAGGGCCAATCCCATTTAAGGGCTCCCTGTTTGGGTTAGACCCAACAAAATAATCTCTTTTGATTAGTGTAATTAGTAACCTTAATCACTATTAGTTTAATAGTAATTACTAATTAACTACTTAGTAATTTGTAGCTAATTACTAAATGGTTAATTAATAACCTTAATTCTAATGATAAACTGATTGGAGCTACCTTAATTCGGCTAACAATAATTAGATCTGAAAGAACCGTTTAATGAAATACAATCACAAGAATGATATTCCATCATATTTAGTAGTCCTGCTCTCCAAGGAAAGAGAATTATACAGACATGTGCATTAGGGAATAGGCACCTTTGGGTCCATCTTAGAGTTCTGTCTATGGACCATCCTCTGGCCCTCAGTGATTCACCTCCCTCCCAAAGGCAAATACCCCCTCCCTAGTTCTTTACTAGTCTCATTGCATTTGGGCACCAGCTCAAGTCTTATATCACTTAAAGCTAAATCTTATCAGTTCGAACCCATAATTTTATCATTAAAATTATTTACATCTACATCAAGTATGAATGAGGTTCCCAAGTATAAACCATTAAGTACAGCTCCTAGGCCAAAAATGTTTTCCATTTTTTGGATCTGAAACCAAAGAAAGAGGATACTTCCAACACATGCCACATACAATGGTGAGACAGGTATAGAATAATAGTTATGCATCTTCTGGTTCAAAGGAGGGAGAAATGTTGAAAAATCCTATTATCCTTTTTTAATTTTTAAAAACTTTTTTATTTTTAAAGATTTTATTTATTTATTCATGAGATAGATATAGAGAAAGGCAGAGACACAGACAGAGGGAGAAGCAGGCTCCATGCAGGGAGCCTGATGTGGGACTCAATCCCAGGACTCCAGGATCACATCTTGTATGGAAGGCAGGCACTAAACCACTGAGCCACCCAGGGATCCCCAGTTTTCCTTTTTTATAAAAATTGAAGTACAGTGTTATATTTCAAGTGTTCAACATAATGATTCATCAATTCTATATATTACTCAGTACTCCCCAAAATAAATGTAGTCACCACCTGTCACTAATCAATGTTATTGTAATATTATTAACTCTGTTCCCTAGGCTGTCCTTTTCATCTTTGTGACTTATTTATTTCATAACTGAAAGTTTTTACCTCTTAATCCACTTTATGTACTTCACTTATCCCCTGCCCCACTTCCCCTCTGGCACCCATCAGTTTGTTCTCTGTATGGAGTCTTTTTTTTTTTTTTTTTGTCTGTTTCCTTGTTCATTTCTTTTGTTTCTTAGATTCTACATAAGAGTAAAACCATATGGTGTTTGTCTTTCTCTGACTTATTTCATTTAGCATTATATCTGCTAGCTCCATCCATGTTGTTACAAATGACAAGATCTCATTTTTTTTCTTAGCTGAGAATTATTCCATTGTGTATATATGTATATATGCTGCACCTTCTTTATCTGTTCATCTATGGATGGACTCTCGGGTTGCTTCCACATTTTGGCCAATGTAAATGATGCTGCTATAAAGGAAGATATATCTTTTTAAATTAGTGTTTTCATTTTCTTTGGGTAAATACCCAGTAGTAGAATTACTGGATCATATGATATTTCTATTTTTAATTTTTGAGGAACCTCCATACTATTTTCCACTGTGGCTATAGCAATTTACATTCCCACCAATGGTACACAAGAATTACTTTAAAAAAAACATATTTTCATATATTAAATAACCATCATCTTTTAAAAAATATCAGTTTAAGTAACTTCCCAATTGTTTGCATATGAGTCTAGGGGTACTGTGACATTTTCTATTGAGCAGCAAGAGTTTTTTAAATCATTTTATCAATTCTAGATACAAGTCCAGTGTCAAGTATAGGTATAGGCATTAGGAGTAGTTTTTCTGAGTTGGTACCTTTCTATTTTGTTAATGGTGAAATTTCAAGGATTGGAGTTTCAAATTTTGAAGTTCTACCTTTTTTTTTTTTTTCTTTAATCGTTCTTGTAGTTTTATGTGCAGGATATCTTTGACTACACCAAGTTTGTGGGAGTGTTTTCCTATTTCTTATTCAACACTAATAGTTTAAGATTTACATAGATCTAGGATTCATTTTGAGTAAATGAAGTTCTACCTTTTTTTTTTTCTTTAATCGTTAGTTCTTGTAGTTTTATGTGCAGGATATCTTTGACTACACCAAGTTTGTGGGAGTGTTTTCCTATTTCTTATTCAACACTAATAGTTTAAGATTTACATAGATCTAGGATTCATTTTGAGTGAATGTTTGTGTGTGGTATGATATCAAGTTTAAGAATCTTCTTTTCCCATTAGAGTACTCATTTCTTCTTTCCTAGCACAATTTCTTAAAAACAATATTCTTCCCTTTATCCAAATACCTTGGGACTTCTGTAGAAAGTCAATTGGGCATACTTTCATACATATCAGAATCTGTTTCTGTACACTCTTTTGTTCTACTAATCTATCCTTCCATACAGAAATGTACAATTTTTTATTACTATAGCTTGTAAGTCTCACAATAAGGGGATGTAAATTCTCTAAATTTGTTATCCTTTCAAAATTGTTTTGGCTCTTCCATGTCTTTTCCCTTTGAACATAAGTTATGAAATCAACTTGCCAATTTCCTCAAAAAAAGCCCTGTATGAATTTTGCTTGTAATTTCTCTGAATTTATAGGTACTTTGGAAGAGAATAAACATCTTTACAGTATTGAGTTGTCGGACCATAAATACATCTATAAAAAATTAGGTCTTCATTAACATCTTTCAGCAATGTTTTGCAGATTTTTTTAGGTTTTATTTTTTAAGACATTAATTTATTTGAGAGAAGATAGAAAGAGCATGAGTTGGGGTCAGGGACAAAGGGAGACGGAGAAGCAAACTCTGGGCTGAGCAGGGGAGTCTGACACTGGATTCAATCCCAGGACCCTGAGATCATGACCTGAGTTGAAGGGCAATGGTTAACCAACTGAGCCCCCCTAAGGTGCCTGTTTTGCAGTTTTTAGTGCAGAGGTCTTATGTGTCTTTGTTAACATTACCCCTAATTATATTTTCATGCTATATTATTTTTAAAATTTCATATTCTACATATTCATGTGATTATATAAAAATAAATATGATCTTTAGTTTTTTATCATATGGTCTTATTAAATTTACTTAATTCTGGTAGTCTTTCTATAGATTCTTTAGGATTTTCTCCATATTCACAATCATGTTGTCAGTGAATAAGAATAGTTTTGCTTCTTTCTTTCCAGTTTAGGGGTGTCTCTGTGTGTGTGTGTGAGTATGTGCCTGTATGTCTGTGCGTCTGTGTATGTATATGTACATTTTCTCATGTTTAATTCACTCAACAGGACTTTCCGCATTATGGCATATAGGATAGATGAGAGTGGTTTTTTTTTTCCCAATTTCTATTCCATAAAGAAGACATTCAGTCTTTCACCATGTTCATAGCCAAGTATGATATATATTGTGGGTTTTTTTTATCGATATACTTTATTGGATTTAACATTTCTCCTGTATTCCTAGCTGGCTGAGCATTTTAATGATTGGATATAGAATTTGATAAACTATTTTGAGGTATTACTGTGATCATGTGGGTTTTGTTATCCTATTTGTATGGGGAATTGCGCTGATTGATTTTGTTTAATTAATTAATGTATTTATTTGAGAGAGAGAAAGTAAGAGAGCAACACGCAGGCTTGTCTGAGAATGGGGGAAAGGAGAGGATGAGGGAAGAATCCCAGACAGACTGCATGCTGAATGCAGAGCCCAATGTGGGGCTCAATCTCAGGATCCTAATATGACCTGAGCCAAAACCAAAAGTCAGACGCTTAACTGACTGAGCCACCCAGACACTTCTTCAAATATTAAAGTAATTTTACATTATGGTGCTAACCACAATTAATGAGTTATGATGGATTATCTTTTTTATCTATTGTTAGATTCAATTTGCTATTCAAGTAGAGCATTATAATATATTACTAGAAAATCTCTACCAGATTTATCCATACACACGTCTGTGTGTATGTTTAAATATATATCATGTTTTTTTAAAGACATTTCCATAGTGTCCTCAAAGTCAAATTAAGAAACTTTGTAAAAAGGCCTGGTTTAATGCTTTTAACATTTCCTTAATTTATTGTATTATTAAGTATACTGGGTGTTTTTTGCTTTGTTATTTATTTATTTAAAACCAGTTTATTTAGAAGTTATTTTTTTTTAGTATATTCATCTTGCCACCAAAGATCACTCTCTTTTGAAATATTGTAATTTATATTTTAAATATTGAGCCAACAAGGGATCTGGTGATAAATTCAAGCAGTTGGTATGTTTTTCCTAAAAGCTATGACTTTTGTTCTCTATTGATGATTGAGAAAACATGTGCTTTTCTCACTGTTTCCCACATAACCTCAAGGTTAATTTTTCATTAAGTTTAGTCAATTTTGATCGTGATATTTTATTTATTTTCCCATTCATGCATTCAATAAATATTTAAACATCAATATTTAGAAGACCATTTCCTAGAACATCTTTGTGATTAGGTAATTAAGCAAATGCATATTTGCTTCTCTATTGTAACCCTTGCATTTAGGTTGGGGCCATATAATAATGCTAAATAATATAACATGAGTAGAAGTAAAGGATGATGATTTGGGGAAAAGCATTAAGGTTGGGGGTTTATATATTTTGGTAATTTAAATTTAACATCTTAATCGTTATTTGTTCTTCTTTACCACATTGTGTACTTTTTCTGAAACTATAGATTAGAATTGTTTTTTTTTAGAATTGTTCTTACAATGCAAGTTATTTTTTATCATATCCACCTTTATTCTAGATTTCAGTGTCTTTGTAAAGCTAACTTTTCCATACTTTGCATTTTGACAATTATATTATATTCCAAAGATAAGACAGAAGCACATATGGATTAGTGACATAATTATTAAACCTTTTTCACCAGAAATCACCAGTTTATCATTTTTATTACAGATTCCAATATACTTCCAAATTCTTCATTTCTTTCTGTTGCATTGCACTTTATTATACCAGAGATGAAGTATATTTCCCCATCCTGCTGATATTTGGCTTCGTTATATGACTTACCTGGCCAATAGAATGCTGGTAGCAGATCTGTGTGTCCTGTCTGTTCTGAGCCTAGACCTTCAGAGGTATCACATGAATTCTTTTCCCTCTTATACTTCTGCCACTACATAGTAATGAACCTAACATGTATTTAAAAGTAGATCCAACTGAACCTAACATGTATTTAGAAGCAGATCCAACTGGACCTAACATGTATTTAGAAGTAGATCCAACTGGACCAGTGAGCATGTGAAGAAAAGTAAGTTATTGTAGTCGCAAGCTACCGAATTTTGATGTGATTTGTTCTACTGTATTATACTTATAGGTTTCATTATTTTTCAAAAAAGATTTTATTTATTTGAAAAAGTGAGAGAGAGTAGGGGGAGGCAGAAGAAGGAGAGGCAGACTCCCCACTGAGCCGGAGACTGACCACACGGGGGCTCCATCCCAGGACTCTGGGATCTCTACGTAAGCCCAAAGCGGAGGCTTCACTGACGAAGCCACCCAGGAGCCCCATTGATTTCATTATTTTTGCTAGGTCATATTGTATGTATTTCAAAATTATGTAAGGAGAGAACACCTCAGCAATTTGGAATTTGAACAGAGTAATGAAGTAGTCTCCCCTTATGAGCAGTTTTGTTTTCTACAGTTCCAATTACCTCCAGTCAACTGTTCTCCAGATCCAGGTATATCTTCAAAAAGTCAAGAGTGGCCTGACACTACATCACAGTACCTACATAATTCCCCTCCTTCATCTTATCACCTGACCATTTTATATCACACATAATCACAAGAAGGGTGAATACAGTACAATAGAACATCTTGACAGGCCACATTCATATAACTTTTATTACAGTATATTTGTTCTATTTTATTATTGGTTATTGTTGTTAGTATCTCACTGTGTCCAATCTATAAATTAACCTTATCATAGGTAGGTATGTTTAGGAGAAAATATTGTGTATAGAGAGCTCAGTACTATCTGTGGTTTCTGGCATCCACTGAGGATTTTGCGATTTATTTACAACAAAATATAGAGAGCTCTCTTTTTTGACTATGAAATCATGCCCTTTTTGTTAATGAATCTTTATTCATTTTCATCATCATTTTATTTATTATTGGTGACACACAGTAAACTTCCACAGTTATTCATATTTATATCAGTGATCCGTGTTATTTATTTCTAAGATGTCTACCATATAATAACACAACATATAATAACATAGAGGAAACCAAACAAACTATATATGTAGATATACATATAATTCCAAGATCCCAGTCCTATTTTCAGTATTTATAACATAAATTTGAGCAAATTATTTCATTTTTGGTCTCAATTCTTTCAGTAATATTGTAGAATTATTACTGTCTATAATGTATTATATTTATTTATTTGTCATTCTTTTCCATAAATCATAATACTGGTAGTAGTGAGGGAACATAAAAACCAGTCACATATAAAATCTCCCTGCTTTCTCTATTTGCCCAGACCACCAAACTCTGGTAGGTTTTTACAGATTCCTGTGTTCTCATCATCCTATTTACTATTCATCTATCTTTTGGTGTATCTGTTATATTTAATATATACATATATGGATATAGAAATATATATATCCTCTATCATGATTTATAGTGAAGTTTGGGACACTCATGGCTTTCTACATTAGCTTTGTATATAAAAAATCTTGATTTTTTCATGTAATTTTAAGCAAAAAACCAGGGATATTAATTGAGTTTAAGTTCTTGGTGACAGGTATATGAGTTTTATCTGTAATTTCATCTCCCTTAAGAAGTTACCCAGCATTTTGCTTATTAAATGAAACATATTCCACACTTGGCAAGAGGAAATATCTACAAAAGCATGACTTTCAATAATTGAACTGCTTTTCTTATTTAAAGCTAAGTGTTGGGTCTTTTTTCTGTTTTAGAGATTCTAAATATAAAGTTTTTATGCCTGAGAATTCCACCTCAGGCATAAACTAACAATCTAAATCTGTCAAAAGTAAAGTTTTTATAATTATAACTTAAGGATTTTTCTTCAATACTATTTTAAAATTCGAAGGCAGTATTCCTTGGGCCCTTATATTCTTTATTTTCCTCAGCACCAGCTGTTTAAGTGGATGAACGTTTTATTTATGCTTCTTATTATTAAAATAATATTCTAAAATGATCATCTAAAAGCACTTGACTATTATAAAAATGAATTAAGTTATCATTTGGAGAAATGCAGTCTTGAGGGAAGTTCAAATATACATATGATTAAGAAGTAATATATACACATAAGGTCACTAAGTTTACATTTTTTTTAAATTTAAATTATTTTAACTCCAGTATAGTTAATATACAGTGTTATGTGGGCTTCAGATATGCAATGTATTGTTTCAACAATTACAAATAATACAGTGCTCATCACGACAAATGCCCTCCTTAATCCCCATCACCTGTTTCACCCATCTGCCCACCACCTCCCCTCTGGTAAGCATCAGTTTGTTCTCTACAGTTAAGAGTCTATTCTTCGTTTCTCTCTCTCTCTCATTTTCTTTTTTTCCCCCTATGTTCATTTGTTTTCTCTCTTAAATTCTACATATGAGTGAAATCATATGATATTTGTCTTTTTCTGACTGATTTATTTCACTTCAAATTATACTCTCTAGTTCCATCCATGTCATTGCAAGTGGCAAGATTTTATTATTTCTATGGCCGAGTAATATTCCATTGTGTGTGTGTATGTGTGTGTGTGTGTGTGTGTGTGTGTGTGTGTGTGTGTGTTTGGACTGCTTCCATAATTTGGTTATTGTAAATAAGGCTGCTATAAACAGAAGGGTGCATTTATCTCTTTGAATTCCTGGTTTTGTATTTTTTGGGTAAATACCCACTAGTGTAATTACTGGATCCTAGAGCAATTCTATTTTTAACTTTTTAAAGAACCCTACTACTTTTTTCACTGTGGCTGTACTACTTTTTTCACTGTGGCTGCACCATTTACATTCCCACCAACATTCACCGACCTTTTCTATAAGACATATTTTTGACAGCTTTTGCTCAGTGTTTGATGTTATTGCCATAGTTATTATTGCATTTACATTCCACCTTTTAAAAAATTAATGATTTTAAAATAAAATCGTATAGATTATATGTTGGGTTGTTTTTGGCAGCTACTGACAGCAGCATGCTTGCTGTACAAATGATTTTCATCTGAGAGAATTTCAAAGTAACATTTGACATTTAGCAAATTAAATGCCTCAAATGTTTAAGGAATAGAGATGGTTATGTTATAAATAATTATATCAGATTTTCAAATATTTTCATGCCAATTTTATTATATTTTAATTTGGACAAAATTGGCTTTGTCTTGTTCATTTCTGTCTGTATGTTTATCACAATTGGTGATTTTTTAACTTCTGTAACCCATGTTTAGCTAGTACTTTAATGGATGCCTTAGATCAAAATAATCTAAGTTTCATATAATGATCATAACTGATTTTTTTCTTTCACTATAAAATTAGTTACTAGAGAAAAATAACAAAGTCTAGAGATGTTTATCCTCTTTTTTTCAAATAATTATACAAACAACACTGTTGAATATCATTTCACTTATAAAGCACCTGTAACATATTTATTTAAAAACTTTTTTAATGAAGATAGTATGTTTTCATAATCTATTGGTGTGCACCAGAATATCGCTTGTAGTAGCTACTACATTGGACCCCAAAAATAGCTCTAAAACTCACTACAAATGTAGAACAAATTCTGAAATGATTTTAGTGATTTTGCTTTTTATCTGAATTATACCAAAATGTAATCATGACACTCTGTTGCTAAAAATTATCCATATTTGTTCACTGGAATCATATTAATGCTTCATGTTCTTGGTTGACTTATATTTGAAAAATACATTTCCAGAAATAAATCGATATTAGCATACAGATAGAATTGAATATTATGTCAATAGTGATTGACAAAGTTGATATGTTGCTGGTTGCCTCATTTTAGATTAGTTATACTTTTTTCTTGGAGGCAGAAAATGTAAAATAGCATTTCAATTTTCCAATCCATTTAAACTGAGAAGAAAGTAATAATCTAGAGAAAAATAATAAAAGGCTTTGCGGTTAGGGTATGATTGACATACAGCGAAAGTATGTTTCAGTTGTAAAGACAAGCCTGTATCAATAAAAGTGTGTTGACTCAGTTGGTATCCTCAGGCTCCTACTGCCCACATAATAATTGATTTTAAATTTTAAAGCTATGAGTACAAAAGAAAAAATAACACTTTGTTATGTCTATATGGTTTTCCACTGATGTGGCCTTACTGTTTTATTTGAAATGCATTTGAAAAGAAATGAAAATGTTACCTAAAGCAAGTATAACTAATTTTTCTTAAACATTTTTCATAATGGAAAATAAACTTTAAAGCTTTGTATTTCATTATAACAGAGAAAGAGAATATCTATATATGTACATGTATAATGAAATGATAAATAATATATAGCAAAAATGGAATGTTGGGAGATAGTCCAAGATGGCAGCACAGGAAGATCCTAAACTCCTCTCTTCCTATAGACACACTACATCTCCAGCTATATGTGTAACAACTTTCCTCTGAAAAAGACCTAAGAACTAGTTAAACAGTTCCTTCGTAACAGTAGTATCAGGGCCACATTGAGACAAGTATGAGAGTCAGAGACAGGGTCTCACCAAATACCCTATCCCAAGTGTGGTAAGCTACAATTTGGAGGTATCTCACAATTCTGGAACTTCTTCCTGGGGACAAAGAAGTTTGTGCTCCATATTAGGAAACCCAACTTTTGGGACCTTCAATGGAGAGATGAGCCCCCAAAACATCTGGGTCTGAAAATCAATGGGGCTCACGTCCAAGAGACTGAAAGGGCTGTAGGGAATTGAGAAACTTCTCTTAAATGGCTTGTGCATAGACTCATTTGCCTCAGGACCAGTGCAAGAGAAATAGTTTGAAAAGCATCTACTATAAGTGAAGAAGGTGTATTTGCTAATCTTAAAGCATCTGGTGGATGGGCAAGAGCCTGTTGGGACTCTCCCTAGGGATAGAAACAGGTTCTACTTTTGTGCTATCCCACTACTTTGATACCCTCTTAGAGCCAGCAGGTGCCCTCAGCCCTGTGCTCTCCTGAGGCCCCACTAGAGTGGGTGGGCACACCCTGGCCCTATGCTCCCTTATAGTCCTACAAAAGCCAATAGGCTTATATAATCCATACAGGAGACACTTCTTGATCACTAGGTTCTGGTGGCTAGGGATTTGTGTTCCTGGGTCTCATAGGACTATAACAATAAGAATGATAGTTCTGGGTGGGCTACCATCCACGGTCAGTCACTACACAGAGGGCCAGACTGAAACACACTCCCAGTCTTTCTATTAAAAAGCTCTAATTAACTGTCTTGGAGCTTCAGTCTGAGGGGTAGTCTTCAGGTTTGCCACACATCTGGAGGCTACAGAAGTGCTCTCAGGGAATGTAGGCTGAGAGTTGCCATCTTTGCTCCCTTTGTCTTGCTACAGCTTGCTAGTATTTCCAAGAAAGAAGCTTATACACTTGTCTGAAGCCCTGATTTTTACAACTTTGGCCAGAGAACACAGGATTTACCAGTCTAGAGGCCAGCAGGGTTTGTGACTGCAGTCCCATAGGACTGGATATATTTGCATACTTTCAAAGGTGCAGCTCAAGGGCCTGGCTTCTAATCAGACCAAAACTAGATCCTTCCCTTTGGAACACTGACAAGTCTTCACACAACCTCCACAACTGGGACCTACAAAAATAAATGAGGATGCTTAGACAACCACAAAGAGTCAAGAGTCAACCAAGAGCTAGAGCAAGGTTGAACAATAAGATCCATTTTCTACACAAGGCTACTCCTTCAAAACTGGGAGAGTTAGTACATAGAAACAAACACAGAGATTCAAACAAATTGAGGAAACAGAGGAATATATTCCAAATGAAAGAATAAGATTAAAATTCAGAAAGAAACCTTAATTAAGTGGAAAAAAATAATGTGCCTGAAAAAAGAGCTCAAAGTATTGGTCATAAAGATGTTCACCTACTTTGGGAAAGAATGAATGAACATAGAACTTCAACAAAGAGATAGAAAACATAAGAAAGTCTCAACCAAGTCACACAGCTGAAGAATACAGTCATTGAACTGAAAAACAAACTAAAGAGGTTCAACAGCAGACTGAATGAAGTGGAAGAAATGATCAATGATCTAGAAGATAAGCAGTGGAATTCACCCAGAGAAGCAAAAAGAGAGAAAATAAGTTTTTAAAAAGTAAAGATAGTTTAAAGGACCTATCAGACATTAAGGGAAATAACATTCACTATATAGGGTCATAGAAGGAGAAAAGAGAGAAAAAGGGACAGAAAATGTATTTGAAGAAATAATGGTTGAAAATGTCTCTAAGCTGGAAAAGGAAACAGACATGCAGATCTAGGTAGCACAGAGTTCAAATGAGATGAACCTAAAAAGATTCACTCCAAAAAAAATTGCAATTAAAATGTCAAAAGTTACAAATAAGAAAGATTTTTAAAGCAGTGAAGGGGAAAAAAAAAAAAAAAAGATGTGCCTGGATGGCTCAGTCAGTTGTGTCTGACTCATGATTTCAGCTCAGGTCATGATCTCATAGTCCTGGTATCAAGCCCGGCATTGGGCTTAATGCTCAGCAGGGATTTTGCCTGAGATTCTCTCTCCCTCTCCCATTGCCCCTCCCCAATTTGATTTCTCTCTCTCTCTCTCTTAAAATTTAAAAAAGAAAAGGCAGAAAGAGAAAAGCAAGTTGTTATGTACAAGAGAACCCCTATATCAGTAGATTTTTTTATCAGAATCTTTGCAGTCTAGAAGGGAGTGGCACAATATATTCAAAATACTGAAAAGAAAAAACTTCCAACCAAGATAACCTACACGGCAAGGTTATCATTCAAAATTGAAAGAGAAATAGTTTTCTAGAAAAGCAAAAACTAAAGGAGTTCATTAACACTAAGCCAGCCTTAGAAAAAAATGTTAAAGGAACTTCTTTAAGCTGAAAGAGGGGCATTGATTAATAACAACAACAACAAAAAATATATGAAACTATAGAACTTATAGGTAAAAGTAAATATATAGTAAAAGTAATGGACTAATCACTTAAAAGCTATTATGAAGGTTAAGAGTAAAAATAACTGAAAATCAAAGGATATAAAAAATAAAAAGATCTAAAATATGACATCCAAAAAGCAAAAAACGGGGAGAAGGGACTAAGAATGTAATTTTTGAATACATTCAAACTTATGTGGCTATCAACTTAAACTGTTATCTATATACAGTATTATATGTGAGTGTCATGGTAACCACAAAGCAAAAATCTATAGTAGATACACAGAGGATAATAAGAAAAGAATCTAAGCATATCACTAGAGAAAATCATCATACCACAAAGACAGAGAGCAAGAAAAAAAAAAAAAGAATGCAGACCCAGAAAACAATTTTTTAAATAGCAGTAAGTACATACTTATCAATAATTACTTTATTTTTTATTTTTAATATTCTATTTATTTATTCATGAGAGACACACAGAGAGAGGCAGAGACATAGGCAGAGGGAGAAGCAGGCTCCACACAGGGAGCCCGACTTGGGACTCGATCCCACATCTCCAGGATCACGCCTTGGGCTGAAGGCAGCGCTAAACCGCTGAACCACCCAGGCTGCCCTCAATAATTACTTTAAATGTGGGTGAACTAAATTCTCTAACCAAAAGTCATAGTGTAGCTAAATGGATAAAATATCAAGACTCACTTATATGTGTTGTGTACAAGAGGCTCACCCCAGTTGGAAGGATATGCAAAGACTGAAAGGGAATGAAAATCGGTGATCCACACAAATGGAAACCAGAAGAAAGCTGAGGTAGTTATACTTATATCTGAAAAAATACACTTTATTGATTTTTTTAAAAAAGATTTATTTACTTATTTGGAGAGAGAGAGTGCACACACATGCACATGGTACAACACAGGGGAAGACAAGAAAGAATCCTCAAACAGTCCCCACTGAATGCAGAGCCTGACATGGGGTTTGATCCCAGGACCCCGAGATCATGACCTGAGTTGTAATCAAGAGCCATCTGCTCAACTGACTGAGCCACCCAGGTGCCTCAGGAAAAAAAAAAAAAAAAAAAAAAAAAAAAACATTTTAAAACAAAGACTGTAATAAAAGAAAAAGGAAAATTTCAAATGGTGGTAACGGGGTCAATACAACAAAAGTATATCACAATTGTAAATATACATGCAACAACATAGAAGAACCTAAATATATAAAGCAAATATTAACAGATCTAAAGGGATAAATTGACAGCAATACAATGATATTTGAAGATTTCTGCCCAACTACATCAATGGATATATCATCCAGACAGAAAATAAAATATTGGCTTTAAATGACACATTAAACATAGATATATATGGACATATATACATTTATAGATATATTCAGGACTTTCCATCCAAAAGTAGCAGAATACACATTCTTTTCGAGTGCAAATAGATCATTCTCTGATTTAGGTTATATGTTAGGCCACAGGACAAGACTCAGTAACTTTAAGAAGAATGAAATCCTATAAAGCATCTTTTCTGACCACAATGGTATAAAACTAGAAATCAATTAAAAGGGTCAAATCAGAAAAATTAAAAATATGTGGTGATTAAACAGCATGCCACTGAACAACCAAAACATCAATCACAGGAGAAATACAAAAACCTTGAGACAAATGAAAATGGAAATACAGTTGACCAAAATTTATAGGATGCAGCAAAAAAAAAAAAAAATCTTTTTTTTTTTTTTTTTAGAAAGAGCAAAACAAATTCTAAGATAGAAGTTCATAGTAATATAGGCCTACCCCCAAAACAAGAACAAGAAAACTCTCAAACAATCTAACTTACTCATAAACAAACAAAAAAACATTAGAAAAAGAAGAACAAATGAAGCCTGAAGTTAATAGGAGGAAGAAAATAATAAAGATCAGAGAGAAGGGGCACCTGGGTGGCTCTGTGGTTGAGTGTCTGCTTTGGCTTCAGGTCCTGATCCTGGGGTCCTGGGATAAAGTCACACATCAGGTTCCCCACAGGGCGCCTGCTTCTCTCTCTGCCTATTTCTCTGCCTCTCTCTCTGTGTTCTCATGGATTAAAAAAAAAAAAAATCAGAAAAAAAAAATGAAATAGAGACTAAAAAGACATCAGTGTAATTAAAGGTGGTTCCTTGAAAATAAAAACAAAATTGATAAACCTTTAGGTAGACCCAACAAGGAAAAAAGAGAAAGGGGTCAAATAAAATTATAAATGAAAAAGAAGTTACAACTGATACCAAAGAAATACAAAGGATCATAAGAGACTATTATGAACAATTATATGCCAAAAAATTGGGCAACCCTAAGATGGATAAATTCCTAGAAACATACAGTTTTCCAATACTGAATCATGAAGAAATAAGACATCTGAATAGACCAGTTATTAGTAAGAAGGTTGAATCAGTAGTCAAAATCGTCCAACAAACAAAAGCCCAGAACCAGATGACTTCATTAGTGAATTCTACCAAACATTTTTAAAAACGATTTATTTACTTATTTGAGAGAGAGACAGAGAAGGGACTATCTCCATCAGACTTCCTAATGAGCATGGAGCCTGATGTGAGGCTCTATCTCACAATGCTGAGATCATGACCTGAGCTAATATCGAGTCAGATCCTTAACTGAATGAACCACTCAAGTGCCCCCAAATTCTACCAAACATTTTAAGAAAATTTAATTCCTGTCCTTTTCAGATCTTCCCCAAAAAATAGAAGAAGAGGGAATGCTTCCAAACACAGGTTATAAGGCCAACATTACCTTGATATCAAAACCAGACAAGCACAGCAACAAAAAAAGAGAACAAAAGAAAAGAATTATAGACCATTATTCCTGATGAACATAGATGCCAAGATCCTCAACAAAATATTAGCACACCAAATTCACCAATACATTTCAAAGGACAATTATGAAATGGGATTTATTCCAGGGATGTAAGGGTGGTTTAAATCTGCAAATCAATCAGTGTGATATACCACATTAATGGAAGATAAGCATCACATGAGCATCTCGATAGATTCAGAGAAAGCTTTTGACAAAATTTGTGTGTTTATGATAAAAACCCTCCACAAAGTGGCTATACAAGGAATGTACCTTAACATGATGAAGACCATATATGACAAGCCTACAGCTAACATCATACTCAATGGTGAAAGTTGAAAGCTTTTCCCTTAAGATCAGGAACAAGAAAAGAATGTCGACTCTTGCTATTTTTATTCAACATAGTGTTAGAAATCCTAGCCAGAGCAATTAGTTAAGAAAAACACATAAAGACATTCAAATTGGAAAGGAAGAAATAAACTGTCACTATTTGTGGGTGACATCAGTTTAGATGAAAACCTTAAAAACTCCACCAAAAAACTGTTAGAATAAATAAACAAATTCAGTAACATTGTAGGGTACAAATCAACATACAAAAATCTGTTGCATTTCTATATACTAATAACAAACTGTCAGAGAAATTAAAATAATCCCATTTTAATTTAATCAAAAAGGAATAAAAAGTCTAGTAATATAATTAAGGTGAAGGACCTATACACTGAAAATGACAACAGTGATGAAAGTAATTGAAGAAGATATTAATAAATGGATATATACTCCATGGTCATGAATTGGAAGAATTAATATTGTTAAAATGTGCATATTACCCAAAGCATTCTTCTGACTCCGTGCAATCTATATCAATATCCCAAAGGCATTTTTCACAGAAATGTGACAAATAATTCTAAATTTCTATGGAACCACAGAAAACCCCGAATAACCAAAATAATCTTGAGAAAGAACAAAGTTGGAGGCACTAGGCTTCCTGATTTTAAACTGTATTACAAATCTATAGTAATTCAAAACAATATCGTATTGAAATAAGAACAGACACATTGATCAATGGAACAGACTAGAGAGCCCAGAAATCAGCCCAGGCATATGTGGTCAATTAATTTATGACAAAGAAGCCAAGAATATACAGTGGGGAAAGGACAGTCATTTTATTTTTATTTCTTTTAAAAATTACTTTAATACTATATGTATACCTGAACAATTATTTAATATCATTAATATCCAGTCAGTGTTTAAATTGCCCAAATTATCTGATAAATGTCTTTCTGTTTTTGTTTTGTTTGTATTTTGCAGTTTTGTTTAAGGTCTAGTCGGGATCTACAGGTTTCATTTGGCTGATAAGTCTCTTAAGTCTCTTAACATTTAATATTTCCCTCATTCTCTTTTTGGAGTCAGGCCATTTGTTTTTTAAACACACTAGATCTTCTCTCCTGTAATGCTTTCCCCATTTTTTGATTCTACAGATTGCATCCTGTAAGCTGGTAGGAAGTCTAGAGGCCTGCTGGAATTCTGGTTTGATTTGGAGGCAAGAACATCCTGCAGGTGGATGAGATTCTTGGGTGAGGCTCAGGGAGGCTGGTATTGGGCAGGAGGCATGGGCTGCTGATTGATTGGGTGTTCTCAATTTAGTCCTGAATTATAAAGTTCCCAGTGGCTAGATCCCATAGGGGAAAATGAGGCAGGGAAACTGAAGGAAACTCATCAAAAACAAAAACAAAAACAAAACAACATAAAAACACCTGTTTTTTTTCTTTTATTTCCTTTCCAGCTTCTATTCTTGCTGAGACCTGCACCCCCATCCTATTCTATCTGTATCTTTGTAATGCAAATAGCATATGTCCTCCTTGTAAGGGTCAAAGAGATAATGGTATCTTTAGTCTTCCAGCGCAATAGATAACATCTAAGGAGTGACCAGGCAGGTTTATCAAAAACAGGACCCTCCCTTGTTCTGACCAGTTTCTGGATCAGTGCACCAGACCACAATCACCAATAAAAAGCCCAGATGCCAAGCAAAGACAAAACTTCTAATCTTCCTTTCTGAGTCTCCTGGATGCACTGTCTCTCTCTCTCTCTCTCTCTCTCTCTCTGTATATATATATCTTCAGTAAACTTCAGGGAAACTTCATTTCCCTGCTTACATTTGATACCCGTCTTGCATAAAGCCAATGATCCTCTTGGTTAGTCCTGGGGAACCCCACTCTGGGTCCTCAGGCAGCCTGTCTGCATCAATATAATTAATGTCATTAGGAACCAAGATTTTCTACATAGAAAAGACACAGATATAAAATTTTAAAAGTCAAAGCCCAGTGGTCCTGAATTTTAATTGGAAATAGCAGTATAAACTCATGACTATTTTCCCCTTATTAGATATATATCCTAACTGCTCCTCCTAGAAAGACCCAGAAGCAAAGAGCTGCCTAATGGTAATTATTCTGAAACCTAGTAAAAGGAAAGAATTGAAGATTAATCCAGCCTCTCCAGTACAGACTAAATTACAAGGTAAACCAATAATTGGTGAGGGAATATTCTTTATGGGATAGTTTCTGCTAATAAATACAGAAGGAATTCTCAAGTTTTAATGTCCTCACCATTAAATAATGGATCCAAGGACAGTCTTTTTAATAAATGGTGTTAAAAAAACACTGACTAGTCACATGCAAAAGAATGAAACTAGACTACTATCTTACACCATACCAAAAAAAAAAAAAAAAAAAAAAAAAAACAAATAAAGAGCCCCTCAAAACATATTAATGACTTGAATAAGACCTGAAATCATAAAATTCTTAGAAGAAAACATAAGCAGTAAGGTCCATGGTATAAGTCTTTGCAATGATATTTTATATTTCACTCTAAAAGCAAAGGCAGTAAAAATTTAAAAATGGGACTATATCAACCTAAAAAGCTTCTGCAAAGTAGTAGAAACCATCAACAAAACAAAAGGAAACTTCCTGAATGAGAGGAAATATTTGCAAATCATGTATCTGATAAGGGATTAATATCCAAATTATATAAAGAACTCAGTAGAAAAAAAAACTGATTGAAAAATGAGCAGAGAATCTGAATAGATCTTCTTCTAAAGTAGATATATGGATGGCCAGACTGTATGGCCAGCAGTGGAAAAAGTCCTCAATCACTTATAATCTCTAAACATCAGGGAAATGCAAATCAAAATCACAATCATATCTGTTAGAGTGGCTAATACGAAATATGCAAGAAATAGCAAATGTGGGCAAAGATGTGGAAAAAGAGAACCCTCATGTACTATTGGTAGAAACGTAAACTCATATAGCCACTGTGGAAAACCATATAGAGTTTCCTCAGAAATTAAAAGCAGAACTACCATGTGATCCAGCAATTCTACTTTTGAGTATTTATCCAAAGAAAATAAAAACACTAATTTGAAATATATATATATATATATACCTCTGTCTCATTGCAGAATTATTTACAATAGCCAAGACATGGAACCAACAACCTAAGTGTTCAATAATGGATAAATGGATAAAAATTTGATACACACACACAAACGCATTCACGCGTGCACACACACAAACACACACACACACACTGAAATATTACTCAAGCAGAAAAAAGGAATGAAATCTTGCCATTGGGGGTCATATTGATAGAGCTTGAGGGTATTATGCCAAGTGAAATATAGATAAATACCATATGATTTCATCTTATTTGGAATCCAGAAAACAAAACAAATGAACTAACAAAACAAAACTCAGAGATACAGAAAATAGAATGGTAGTTTCCAGAGGAGTTGGGATTGAGGAGTAGGTGAAATGAGTAGGGGGATAAAGAGCTACCAACTTCATTTATAAAATACTAAAGTCATTGGGATGTAATGTATAGTGTGGGAATAAGAGTCCATAATATTTTGGTGTATATTTGAAAGTTGCCAAGGGAGTAAGCCTTAAAAGTTCATATCACAAAAAAAGTCCTTATCACAAGAAAAAAATTGTAATTTTGTTTAGTGATGCATAGTAACTAGATTTATTATAAATTACACCAAGTGGGGTGCCTGGGTCACTCAGTGATTGAGCGTCTGCCTTTGGCTGAGGTCTTGATCCGGGGGTCCTGGGATCACATCCTGCATCAGGCTCACTGCAGGGAGCCTGCTTCTCCCTCTGCCTATGTCTCTGCCTCTCTCTGTCTGTCTCTAATGAATAAATAAATAAAATCTTATAAATAAATAAATAAATAAATAAATAAATAAATAAATAATCAATTATAATTTTAAATTACACCAAAGTCTTTTCCTCACCCATCAGATTGGCAAAATTCAAAAGCTTAACAATATATTCTGTTAAGGAAGCTTAGAGAAACAGTCCATCTCATACATTCTTGTTAGAATTGCAAAATAATCCAGAAAGTGGAGGGGAATTTGGCATTATCTAATAAAAGTATATATACAATTATAAAAAAATATTACAGTGTATACAAACACTGAATCATTACCTTGTACACCTGAAATTTTTTTAAGCTTTTTTTTTTAATTTTTATTTATTTATGATAGTCACAGAGAGAGAGAGAGGCAGAGACACAGGCAGAGGGAGAAGCAGGCTCCATGCACCGGGAGCCCGACGTGGGATTCGATCCCGGGTCTCCAGGATCGCGCCCTGGGCCAAAGGCAGGCGCTAAACCGCTGCACCACCCAGGGATCCCTGAAATTAATATAGAATTGTATGTCAGTTCTACCTCAACAATGAAAAATTGGAGTGTTAGTCAAATGCAGTTTTAGATCTAGAAAATGAATTATAAATATTGATAAAAGGATAACAGAAAGGAATTAAAAAGGGAGAGGTAATCTGCATTATGTGTAGAAAATAAAGATAATCTGCAGAGAACATTTAGTTTCCCTAGTTAAACAAAATATGAAATCACATATATGTAATAACTGAGCTCCTCTACATATGGTGAAAGGCAGCTTTTTATTTCTGAACTACCAAATGAAAACAATGAAGCCATATCAGTTCAAAGTACTTCATAAACTATCTTAGCTGATATTTTGTGTGAAAAAGGTATAAAAGCAGTTAAACTTAATGGTAATTTATTATTCTTAGTATACTCTATTGAACATTGAAATAATATATCACAAAAGCATAAAAAAGCAAGACACAAATTTCAAATTATACATAATTTTAAATATACTTTTTAATCAATGAAATTCCAACTATGGATTAAAAATACAATTTCATAAATTTGATAGACAAATTTCTTTACTTAGTACAATGACAATATATGCCTCATGGGCTGATAAACCATAGTGAATTTATTCTAATTAAAATCCCCATTTGTGCCACTCTTTCTCCTTGACTTATTGTATGAATGTTGAGTTTTAATCATCTGGCCAGGGTACCACTGAGGAAATGTTGACTTTTTTTTTTTTTTGTCTTTTTACTTTCTACCACCACTGGGCTTCCTGTAAACTCATAAGTCACTGCAGAACCAGGCACTTCAGGGAAGTGATTTATGATAGCAGCTACTGTCCTTGACAGATTTTGATCCCCACCAGAAATTTGGCATCCATCATGTGCCTGAAATACTCAGTTGTTCCTTGATGATTTAGTATCCCAAATTCTGTGTTCCACAGTTTCTATTTGGAGTGGAAAAAAATCTGTCATTTTGGAAAAGATGCAATGATTTCCATTCTTTTTGAGTATCAGCAAGCTAAAAAAAAAAACAAAAAAAAAAAAAAAAAAAAAAACACCTTACAGTGAAAGCTACATTGTGTCATATTTTTTCTAATTAAAAAGACAATCAATCACATGCTATTCAATACTTTGTAAATATTATAGCAGGTAGCACCATCTTTCAACTAGAAAAAGTCCATTCTGTGCATCAAATCATAGCATATGTAATATATGAAGGGCTGTGTACATCAAGTTATGCTGTGACACAAAATATAAAATACATTTTTCTAATTTAGCATATTCTCATATTTTTCTTTGTCAATATTTACCAAATGCCATTTCAAGTAGTTTAAGATGCCAAATCAATGTAATTAAATATTGTACTTTACTGTTTGACTAGAAATTTTAATACAAACACTAACAAGAATGTACAACTTTTTAAGTGAAAGAAAAGGTTCAAACTTAAGGAGAAGTTGAATGTTATGAATAGGTAATAAGAACATTTGTTTATCTTCTGCTTATTGTTTTCAAAGTTGTCTTTGACGTTCTTGAAGAAGAAAATTTTTAGAGGCAATACCGTAAGAGCCATGTAAGAGCCATGAGGCTATTAGTCTGATGAAAAGGAGATGTTTTATGCATAAGAAATGACAATTCACAAAAAGAGAATAACTTAAAAAAAACAAGGCAAATATAACTGTCTCACAAGATATTTTTTGAAAATATTCTTTATCTTAATGTATTCTCTTTTGTAACTTTAATACTTCATGTGTGATGTTTTATGGAATACTTCACATCTTTAGCATGCATGAGAATGATTTGTATAACTTTTTAAAGCAGAATCATGGAAATAACTCCAGAGATTTTGACGTTGTTGGTCTAGGGTATGTCCATAAAATTTGCATTTTTAACAAGTGCCCAGATTGTGAAGATTCTTCCTGGAAGTGGACCATACTTTGAATATGACTGCTCTAAGACTCAAATTTAGAAATACATAAGCAATCAGATATTAGTCCATAGGGAACTGAGCTAGGAGATAATGTCAATGCAGCCCTCATACTTTCTGAAGTATTCTTTGTCAGTGAACAGTATAATGCAGGAGGCCTGCTATGCCCAGCTCTCCTCGGAGTACAACTTAGTCCCCTTCTTACGGAGCTAGTTTCTCCCAATGTCCAGAAAACGTTTGCTAATCCCTCTTCATGAGTTTGTTCTTCTAACTTGCCCATGAATACTCTAGAACTGCTTTTCAAGTTTGAGAGTATTAGACACAAGCTATTTGGTAACAGGTGTCTTGTCTTTCCTGAGCATCCCAGCATTCCAAGGGCTTAATTAGTGTCTGTCACCAAGTGAGTCTTCAAGTGTTTGTGGAATAAATACAAAAGACCTGAAATGTGATGCATCGCCTGAGTTAGTTGGTCCTTATCTAAACCCCCATCTCTCCCACAATATCTTGTAAACTTTTATAACCCAACTCACTAATGGCAATTATGACACATATAATCACTGAGGTTCTCCCTTGTCTCCTCAGTTAGAATGTTTTCTTTGAAAATCTCTGCTTTCTTTTTTTTAACCTCTAGATTCTCAGCACCTTGTGGGTGATTGGCATATTGTAATGAGCATGCTTGATCAATGTTTAGAATATGTTTTGAGTGATGTCTGAAAATATTGAGTGATATCTAAAATATATTTTAAATATAAAATAAATATATTTTAATATATAAAATATTTTATATTTTATATTTGAAAAGGTACAAGTGAGTATCTTCTTTCAAACTTAATTATCTTCTTCTCAACTTCTGTTCTGAGCTCACACTTTCAACTTACACTCTGCTTTCTAAAGCTGACTTTAGAACTCCTTTTCTAAACCTCCAGGCTATGTAAGGTTCTGACTTCTATTCACTGACAGCACTCTGTTCTATGTCTGAGTACTGATCTAAATGTCATTATATATCTCTTTTGTAATGTTTTATTTAAAAAAAAAACCTACCTTTTTTAAGTTAAAAATATGTCTGTCATGGTTTATTATTTTATTGCATAATGCAATTTTTAAAAAAGTTTTGAAGCAGTACATTAGATTATTAAAAGAACCTAATATTAGAGTAATTATTCAAATGAGTAAGATCCAATTACTTAAACAATGATAAGTTTATTTTCCAATTATGCTATATGTTGCTGTACTTTTCTTTCGACTTTGTCCCAAATTATTTATTTGCTTTCAATCCATAGGTCAATGTGCTATTTGATTGAAAATTTCCAATAGCTTTCAAGTGGAGTTTTGAGATACTAAAGGAGCTCACAATTTTGTCAGAGGTTAAAAGAGTTAGATATAAGAAGGAAGGAATGATAGGATATGGTGCAGAAATGATTTTAAATGGAGTCACAAAATAAAGATTTCTAGAAAATTATTTAAAATGATTATTGAATTAGGATTTATAGTGAGAAAAATTTTAAAAGAACATATAAAAACCATATAATTTGTAAAATAATTTTATGCTTATATGTATATATAGAGAGAAACGAGACAGAGAGAATGAGAATGAACAAAGACTTTGCTGTATGAAACACAGGTAGGTATTTTAAGTAGTTCATTTTAGTTGTGAAGCAGGCAGGGAAGAAGTAGAAGGTGATGGGTTAGGAAAATAAATAGGAGTGACTGATGAAGGGGTCCTGAATAGCATTTAAGCTATTGTTCTAACACCAGTGCTAGAAAATAATAGATTCTACATGGAAACTAAGGCCACCAAAATTCTTTGAGTAGCTATTGGTTGAAATTTGAAGCCTTATAAATTCCTGGAAATAATCATAAGTGTAAGTCTTGATGTCAACTTGTTAGTTTACAAAAGCGAGTGTACTTTTTGAGCCCAGATATCATATTTAATCCTAGGTATAGATGTAGTACTTAGTATTTTAACAGATATTGTATCCTAAATTACCTTCATTCATTTGTGTGTCTAACACTATAATTTATATTCTGATTCCCCAGAAAGGTTAGGTTATTTTCAGTTTCTAGTTGAAGTGAAAAGGAAATGAAACATACTACTTGCAAAGAAAGATGGAGGTTTTGTTTTGTTTTGTTTTTTTCAAATTTACCTTAGAACTGCACAATAGTATTAGTGACCTAAATGACAAAGTAAATTTTTAAAAATTGCCTACATGGAAGTATGTTATCACTTTTGACACTCTCTTACCAGTTAAATGCTATTTTAATGGGTACTTTGTTTAGCAGCAACAACGTCTCAAAGAATAGCAAGCTGTGTAACCTTGATAAGACTTATGTGAAAGGAATACATATGATTTAAAATGAATTAAACCTTGGCTTCCTCATGGAAGGACTCCTTCAGTGATTACCCAAAAAAGATACGAGAACAAAATACTTTTAATTTTAAAACACTTTAATAGAGATAATTTCACTGTCTCCTGTCAAAAATTTTATAAGAAATAGTGTGAATGTGTTATCCTACAGCAAAGATAACAATTCTGATGAAATCCTTAAAAATGAGCCTGTTCCTATTCTTGCAAGAGAAACTTGTCATGAAATTAAAATGATAAATTGTACTCCAACGTAGTCATCACCACTTTAAAATATACTAGTAGTAATAAAATTCAAAATATTTACAGAATTTTGTCCGTATAGAAAATAATTAATGCTAAACAATTAGGAGAAGTTTACAAATGGGAAAAGGAGATAAATTAACCGTTTTGATTGAAAATCAAACATTACCTTCTCTGCTTCTCACAAGAGAAGGTCTTTTGAAAAATTTTGAAAGACCATGTTTTAGGGAGCCATTTAAAGAAGTCACCTGTCTTTGATATTTCTGTGCTTTTTGTTGTTTTTTTGTTTTGTTTTGTTCTGTGTGTCTCAGATGGCATATTATTATTTTGAAAAATATTGTGAAAAAGTAAAATGACAAAAGCAGAAATATCCATAGACTAGGGAATAGAGGTATTTATACACTATCAAGATAAAATACTTTAAGTAAGATAAGGTAGGATACATATATACACACAAACTATAAAAAGAATATGGACATGTCCCAGCAATGTAAAGATTTAAAAAATCACAGATTACCTGAAGAATTTAAGGTAGAGGCTGTATATTAATTTATTGGTGGTATCAGTAACATTCTTCTTAAGAAATCAGGAATACATAAAGTTTGTTTTCTGGTTGAGCAATTATTGAAGATATTTTGAGAAATGAAAGCCAGTTTGGAAAATCTGCCTGTATTCCCTAGAAATGTGTTTAATAACTACTTGAAAGGCATTCTGTTCACCATGGGCAATTATAATTGATTTATCTATAATTTCCCAAACCCAAGAATCCAAAGGCATTGGCATCACCATTACATTCTCTATGGCTTCTATAATTTCCACCCTAGAATTCCCATCCTCTATGCATACAATGAACACATACAATTAGAAAGTTATTTTCTGTCCATTTCCATTATATAAAGATTTCTGATATTCTTAGAATGATCATGGCTGGGTATTCTCAAAACATTATATTCTTCCATTATAAAAAAAAAAATAATTTACCTCAGTCATTCCAGATTTTATAAGGATATTATATTTCGTTCTTTACTAAATTGAGTAATTTATAAATGATATAAATGAATCTTTATTTAGCTTTCCAATTTAAGAAAATCATATCCAGGCCTTTGCTCAGGGGAGATAGAATACAGTTAAAAACAAAAAACGATTTGCCCCATTAAAACAATATGAAGTCTCAATTCTCTTTTTTAAATTAATTAATTAATTAATTAATTTATTATTTATTTATTTATTTATTCATGAGAGGCAGAGAGAGGCAGAGACATAGGCAGAGGGAGAAGCAAGGCTCCATGCAGGGAGCGCGATGTGGGACTCAATTCCAGGACCCTGGGATCATGCCCTGAGCTGAAGGCAGACACTCAACCACTGAGCCACCCAGGCATTCCTGAAGTCTCTTCTAATATTCATAGTACATAGTGTAACTTGCTCTATAAGGCAAAGGATTCAATTTTTTTTCAATTTAAGCAAACTTTGTCTCTCTTATTAATCTACTTGCTGTAGAAGTTGATTTAGGTTTGTGAGGTTTTTAAAATGTATTTAAAAACATAAAAAACAAAGATGTATTTTTAAAAACATTCATATATATATTTTTTTGTTTTTTGAATGAATTTATACCATGTTTCCCACTTAAGGTGAGGTAAAATAACTTAAAATCATTTTACAAATACAATAAAACAAATAAATTAAAAAACAAATATATTAAATTGTTTACTATGTTATATTATAGGAGTTTCTTGAGAGTTTCTTTTGACTCTCTCTAAAGTCAAATAATGCTGATGCTGCCATGAAAGATTTGCCCTTCCCATGGTGTATCTGCTCATATTTGCTGTGTAACGAGCCACCAACAAAACTTACAGTCTTGAAAGAAAAGCCATGTTTCTGATACTTTTCATTTCTGATGCTTCAGCGATTTAGGCTGTTCTTCAGAGTTGTAATAGTGGAAAAGTATCTTGCTTAAAACAGGGATTTCTTTCTAATGTTTTATTCAATGAAATAAAATAAAGAAAATACTGTATTTCAGAAATAAAATCAATTTCTTTTAACATGCAAAATGACAGTATGAAAAGGCTCCAAGAGGCTGCCCTATTAAAAAAACCTGTTCCTCTCCTTGTACACAATCATGTATTTCCTGTGCTGATCATGATCAGTCACCTCATCCAACAGATTAACCACATATGTTAACCACATATTAACCACATATCGACTGTTTCATCTGTGACATGAGAAGTTCCAAATGTCCAGAAGCAAAACTCAAATTTCAGTTTAACAGATTAACAGTTCACACACATAATGTAAACTTCCCTCCCTCAGGTATAAAGGCTTAAAAAATTCAGAGGACAGAGTCACAGGGTACAGGAAGCAATACTTTGTTTTGTGAGGAGAAAATCATGTGCTGCATCACTTTTGCCTTCACCCTGTTTCCTAAATTCAGGTGCTCTGGGTACAGTTGAAGCATCATCATCTATATAGTATACTGGATAATAACATATGTGCCTTCCTGCAGATAAACATCCCACACACTCAACAAATGGTATCTTTCATCCGAAGCATAAACTAACTTTTTAAAAAAATTTTATTTATTTATTTGAAAGAGAGAGAGAATCTTAAGCAGACTCAGTACTGAGTGTGGAGCCCATGCAAGGCTCAATCTCAGGACCCTGAGATCACAGACTGACCTGAAACCAATAGTCAGTTGCTTAACTGACTGTGCCACCCAGGCACCACTAAACTGAATCTTCATAGGCCAGAGAGAAAGAGGAGCATCCTTCCTGGCCAGATACTTCTGATGAGGAGGGAGCTTAAAGGCTATGAATTATAAAATCTTCAGTTTATTGAAGCGCTTATTTGATTTAATATCAGAAAATTTCCCATTATCAGAAGCAATGCTACATAGGACAAGATGATGATGAATAAAGCTTTCACCAAGTTTCCAGATTATGGTTGTAGCAGAATCATAGATGGCAAGGAAGGTAAATCCATATTCTATTCCAGCAAGATAAACCACTTCCAGTTACATAATAGTGTGTGTTCAATGTAATCACCCTACCATCAGTATATTCATTTGGGGGCCTATAGTTGGTCACTGTTAGAGGCAATTAGGGCACTCAATAGTGGTAGGTAGCCAAGAGAGCCTTGGTGAGAAGCAGTTCATATCTTTTTTTGCATTCGCAACTTTCCACCTCTATGCCTTCTTTTTTCATACAACTATCGTGTGAATATTGCTGTGCCTGGGAAAACAAGTCAACTGATATCTACCAAATAAGAGATCTTAGATAGTTATTGAAAGTATTTTGAACATTTATATGAAACATAGTGTCACTATTTACAGCTTATTTTAAATTTACCCATACAATTTTCTTCAAAGTTATTTTCAGTCTTCTAATCTAGTATCTTATTCCTCTAAATCCTTGCACTATACCAACTGTTCTTTTTTTTAAGATTTTATTTATTTATTCATGAAAGGCAGAGAGAGGCAGAGACATAGGCAGAAGGAGAAGCAGGCTCCATGCAGGGAGCCCGATGCAGGACTCTATCCCAGATCCCAGGATCACACCCTGAACCGAAGGCAGACGCTCAACTGCTGAGCCACCCAGGTCTCCCTATAACCAACTGCTCTGTGTTTCTTATCAGAACTTGTCAGTGGCTGATATTTTGTGTACCACTGGATTCTCTAAATGAATACAAGCCAGCCAACCATTCTTCTTGGTGTCCCTATTCAAACCTAATAACATAATGTGCAATGCAATATATAGATTAGAGCTATATATTTCTTCCAAATTTAAGAAGTTTTAAGCATTTTGACACTTTCTTTGGACAAATGATTCAAATGAGGCAATTTGCTTTTCCCTTTGGAAAGTAGATCCTAATATATTATGGAGCACAAGACACTAAGTAGCTTTATTGAAATGACAGATCCATCGCTTTGGGTGGGATTTATTCCTCAGTTGACTACCAATGTTTTCCCAATAACAATATGTGTCAACATATTATTTTGACAAGGTGTCCCAATGTAGCAGATATGAGTGATGATCTATGGAATAAAGAGATAATTATATGCTATGGTGTAAATAAGTCACTAATCCAGAAAGGTAACAGCCCCTGAGGCAAAATGTGGAAGGTAGCTTGCTATCTTTGCTAGGACTATTTATTGGGTTTAATAAATCCAAACCAGCTGCTTGTATATGAGGTGCTAGGACAGTGACATTTTCAATGCTTTTTTTTCAGAATCCACATCTCTAATAAACACTGTAAATGGAGTCACGATTTGAATACAGTAATTCAGTTAGGTAATTTAAATGGCGATGTGATAAAAATTCATGATCTTTGCTTCTTTCAAATCTTTGATGAAGCATGTCTTTTGATTGATCGTGTTGGTAAGCAAGATGAGCTAGATTCTTACGTGTCAAGGGAGCTAGTAGGAGGACTCTACCAGTCATTTTATAAACCCATTTCAACTATATATTTAGAAACTAGAAAATAGTTAGAGATTGTGTTTACAGGATTACTGGATTCACTGAAATGAAATAGACCAAATTCAATATTTGTTTTGGTCATTAATTACTAAAACGATTGATATTTTCCCTTCCCTGATATGGTTACCCTGGTTATAAGTGTCAGGTATCTGGTACCTTGTATAAGTCCCTTCAGGAAATTCCTTGGAGATTTACAATGTACAATTTTGCTAAAAATGCAGAGACTTTTTCAAGATACTTTTCCAACGTTCAAGGGTTTGAATTGGTATATTCAAGGGACACAAAATTGGGAAATTTACTAGAGACCATAAGTCTTTGGGATGACTCAAGTTTTTGGTTGTTGTTATTTATCTTGCTTATCTTGTTTCATTTAAAAATATTTAGTTGACAAAAAAATGATGAAGTTTTCTATTCTAGTATAAATGATATATCTATTTTTGTCTTAGGATGCCATGATCAATTGGTCATTATTGTATATACCTATTGTTTTGCCATTTTGATGATAGTATTGACTCTGCTGTTTACTGTGACAACCACACCAGTGTCCCTGGTTGCTGAGTGCTGCTACATGATTCTGGGTACTCTGAGACCTCATCATCCTCATTGAAATCAGAGAGTTCATTACAATGGAAATATAGTTCTTTCATGCATGACCTAGAAAACATAGATACTAAAATTATTTTCAATGAGAGTTAATACTCCTATCACCAATATATATTCAATTATTGCAGTATAAAGGATATGTATTGTATTTGCTTGTGGAACATATTTAGAGTTTGTAAAGATGCATTTGATATGATAAATCTACTTAACATTTCCATAAAAGTAATTTTTAGTTTATTTTTTGCATCAAGAGGCTTCTAAACCTTATTATCCCATGTTTCTATTTAATCCAAGTTTCAATTAACCCATGTTTCTATTTAATCCAAGTTTCATTTAACCAGTAAAGTATCTAATCAGAATAGTTTTTAGAAATGCAAGTTAGACATCACAGTCGTATTCTTTAAAAGGCCCACTTTTATGGATAATTATTACCTTGTCAGCATAGAACACAAAAGGAACATGCAATGTTTTGGAAATATCTGAGCTTTTGGATTGCAACAAAAATGGGTTTGAATCCACCCTTTGAAACTTATTTGATCTATTATATTGTGTAAGTTATTGAACCTTTATAACTATTCTTATCAACGTAGACATCATTGTCTATAATAGAACTTAATTTCATATAAAGGTAATTGTGAGAATTATATGTGTCTAATAAATGGTGATATTATAAATGAAGGTAAAAATAAATAAAATTAAATGGTAATCATTCAATTCTAATTTTCATAGTATCTACCAGGTGGCTACAAAGCATTTAACTACAATGCTTTGAAACTGGGGTTATGAATTTTTTTAAACTATAAGATAGTTAAACTTCCCTGTCTAAACCATGTGTATGCTTTCATTGTTAGTCATAAGTGGTAGTTTAAGTGCTTCTGAAACTGAAATAAAAAATATATATACTGAAACAGTACATGTACACAGGCAATCGAAACACAACTCTTTAACTTGAATTACTGCACACAAAGCAGTTCCATGTTGACAGCTAACTATTATTTATGAGAAGATGATATATTACTTCAAGTTCTCCTGACAGTCTTTATGTATATTTCTTTTACCCAGGACAGTTGCAATTTAATAGTGCATTAAAAGACCATGTGCTATGCCATTTGTCATATGCTATATTTGTATAATCCATGCTATTTCCTGCTTGAGTCCTAATTAATCTAGCAAACACCTCATTACCTTTTTAAAAACCTGACTATTTTAAGGTTAATTATTAAACTATTGCAGCACTGACACATTAAGTACGCGCGCGCACACACACACACACACACACACACACACACACACATTTTGATATCCAGATAATTCACAGGGTATTGGGAAAACTATGTTCTCACTTTAGTCATGTTTAATTTTAGCTTTAATTTGTAGGTCTGGCTTTACCTTATGCTATATAATATTTACTTTTACAAGCCATGTAAACAAATAGACAATTTTGTAAACTTTTTTTATGTCACATACCTACACACAGATTATCCTGATAGCAACACTGAAATGTCCTCCCCCCCCCCCATTTTAAGGAGGTCTTCCTAAAATTTTTGGCCCTCCCAGACTATTTCATGGACTCTATGAGCTTTCCAAGGTATAAAAAACATAACAATACTCCAAAATATTCAGAAGTCTATACTGCAAAACTGGGGATATTGACAGTTATTTTCCTAAGCACATTATCTCCAAATTCCACAGAGCAAACAAAACAAATATATAAAACCCCAGGTATGGCATAAGTCAGTGGTTCTAAACTTTCGTTTAAGAATTGGTTAATAAATTGAGTCCATGTTTTAAGAAAATGACACCAAAGAGTCAGTGGAGATGAAGTCCAGAAGCCTACATTTTGAATAACCTAAGGAGGGAGTTCCTTGGGTAAATATTGAAAAATGCAGTTCTAAACTGTCTGTTCTATGCTACTCATTTTTGTTTTTCTTCTAGATCTCTATTATATCAAATCAATGGGTCTTTAAAATATTCTTTAAAACATACTTGTTTTTTTTCTTAAGAATAACATTTCTAAAAGACACATTTTGCTGCTTTCTTACCACCATTTGGAGGTAAGCTAGCATTAAAAAAAAAAAAAAAGTAGATTTTTTTTTTTTTAACCAAATAGACTTCTTAAAACAAGAAATCAAGAATGAATCCTTCATTTGTCCCATGTGCACAAAGGACAGTTTAGATACACACCAATGTACAATAAATAGGGATGAAAAGAAACCCACAGAACCATCAAAAGCTGAATGATTGAATATATGATTCTCAGCCTTAAGAGACTTAGAAATATGTTGTCATTTGGATAATAATTGGTTTCCTATGCATTAAGGATGAAAACTTGAAATGTCAGTAGCTCATCAATCACCATCCAGTAGTGTCCTGTGATGGCTTTCTTATCAGACTTCAATTTTGAGCCATAATAGAATTTTATAAAAGCCCTTCTACTTGTATTTAATTTAGACTTTCAATAAGTGCTGTATTTCAGGCAGAAAAAAAGCATGTTTCAAAAGGCAATATTTTAAGATCATCTTGGTCCTACTTGAGACAAAGCCCTTTGCTAGTACATCTAGGATGAAAAAAAAATACAAAGCTTGTCTTTCTCAGTGAAGGAAAAAAAATGAGCTCAATAAAATTGGTGAAGTCTTTCTATATAACCAATTTTACTTGGTATCCTGGAGTCTTTGTAATCAGCTTTATTAGTGCATATAACAAATACTTAACAAAAGCTCATTTTGTGCCTAGGGATCATCTAAAGTACTGAAGTAATAAGCATAGTTAACCCCTTGACCCATTATTGCCTATGGAAAAAGAATAGTTGGAAGGTTTATTTTTACTGAATATGAGTTAAAGATAATGAATTTTCAGAGGTATAAATCAGAGGTTGAGATTAAAAATAACTGAGATTATATTTATATATTATATATAATATATATTATATTTATATATTAAATGAAAATAAGACAAAAATCTGAGTTTATTTACAGGTGATATGCAAAAGAAATTCTACAGATTCCATGTTTGCCATAGGAGACCCTATGTAGTAAACAAAACAATAAAAAGATAAATACATAAACATGTAAAAAGAAGTTGAGCTTTATAAAAAGAGAATAGGGTAAACCAGGATCACATGTAAGAGGAATTTTTTTAAAAATGAATGTATACATTGTGCTCCAGATAAAAACACTAAAGTGTATGCTAATAGGAATAACTAAAGGGAAAAAAATTTGCCTATAAATTAGGCCAAGATCATGAATGAAATATCATCTGAAGTAGCCTTAAACAAATAAGCTAAGGACACAATAAAATACAGGCAAAAATACATTTCATAAGTAGGCAGCATACATTGAGAAATGAAGTAAAAATGAAATTAAAATGACATGCGTATGTTAAAAATGATTAGTATAAACCAGAATACATTACTATATTAGTTATTTTGTAAAATAGACTATCCTGATCTTTTCTTGTTGTGAAATGTGATTGAAACCTACTCAAAGTTCTTTGAGGGGGTAGGGCATATAATCTTATGCATTGAACATCAAAAAAACATATGCAAAAAGATTGATTTTGGAATGCATTCATCATGCAGCAAAGTAGTAATAACTTGTAGAAATGAGTGAGTAATTTGACTGTAGTTACAAAAACTTGACAATATCTTTTCCCACACCCAGGGAAGTCACTGGAAATGTGACAGAAAGGGCTCTTGTGAGAAAGTCAAGAATTTGCAGTAGTTAAACAAGAAAAGAAAAAGAATAATCATTCGGTTTCAAGAATTGGACAAAGACAGACAATTATTTGCCAGACACTGGGGTGGTCACAAAGTAAGGGGTAGCCCATATTGAGAACTTTTTCTTGTTGCTTGACTCTTAAATTCAAAGATGGCTGTGGAGTCCCTACGATCCTGAGAACAACAAAGAAAAGGTGAAGTTAGTATAAAGGAATGATAAGGATGAACCAGAGTAAGGAAAGCATACATGCGAGGCTACTGAAAACAAGTGTACCCTGTCTTCTTCCAGAAATGTTGGTTACTTGAGTATTTAAGAGAATATATGCATATGTCAGATAATATCAGTGGATGAGGCTTGATATTCACACACAGCACAGAAGAAAGAAAATAGTATAGGTTACAATTCCACTTGAGACAGAAGTTAAGTGAAAAGGGAAGGTAATTAGGAGGCTGGAGATTCATAAAGCAAGTGACATAAAAAGATAAAAAGGCAGGCTGGTGCCAGCAGTGGTTTGGATTGTGATGTGGGATGTAGGTAGGTGGTGATCAGAGAGAACTGCATTGATGATGAAGCATATTGGTTTATAATGAAGAATCTTTGTCTTGCTTAGCAGTCTAATGATTTATAAAACAATGTAAAAGCTAATTAGAACATTCTCAAGATAATGAAAAAAATTTTACAGTATGTCCAATATGCCATTCAGAGGAATTAAAATAAGTGGCTACAAGGTTAATATACAAAATTGTTGGAACGAACAAAATGTATTTTTACACGTTGCAATACACCCTGGGTCATAATCCTCTAATTTTCTATATATTCTCTAAGTTCTTCTCTGTCATTAAATTTGAAATAGAAACAGTATATGAAGTAATACAGTTTTAGTTAGAGAAGCTACACATCAAACTATAATTGGTCTACTGAGTGATATAAAATTTCTCTAATGCGTTTTATCCAGACATTTTCTCTTAGGGATGACTGCTATTCAAGGGTTTCATGCATTTTCTGACAGTGAGTTCTAGAAATTCTTTGCCGACAACTTAATTGTGGACCATTTCACAGTATATACAAATATAAAATCATGTTGTAGACCTGAAACTAACATAATGTTATATGTCAATTATACCTCAATAAAAAAAAAAAGTGACGCACTTGGAAAATCACAATAGTATACAATTTGATAGCTTATAAAATTGGAAAAATAAAATTCCATTTCATTCACTTTAAAAACTATTTATTTTAGAAAGAGAGAGGGAGTGGGGCAGGGAGAGGCAGGGGAGAAAGGAGAGAGAGAGAGAGAATCTTAAGCAGACTCCCCACTGAATGCAAAGCCCGACTCTGGGCTTAATCTCAAGACCCTGAGATCATGACCAGTGGGGAAATCAAGAGTCAGACACTCACCTGACTGAGCTGCCCAGGGTACCCCCATTCACTTTTCCCAATTTTGTTGGTAGTGTATTAGTGTCCATTTAAAATGCATATTTATTTCAAATGAAAATCTTTAGGATTTTGATTTTTTCCAAATATAATTAACATATTAGTTTCAGGTGTACAATATAATGATTCAAGATTTCTATACTTTCCTCAGTGCTCATGAAAATAAATATCCTCTTAATCCACTTTATCTCTTTTATCCATTCTCTCACACTCTATCTTTGGCAATCACCAGTTCTCTGTATTTAAGAGTCTGGTTATTTAGCTCTTTCTTTTCATTTGTTCATTTGCTTTGTTTCTTAAACTCCACACATGAATGAAATTATATGTTATTTGTCTTTCTCTGACTTATTTTACTTAGCATTATAGGGACTAGGTCCATCTATGTTGTTGCAAATGGCAAGATTTCATTCTCTTTTTATGGCTTAGTAATAGTCCTGTGTGCGTGTGTGTGTGCATGTGTGTGTGTATGTGTACACCACATCTTCATGTGGTGTCATCTATCTGTCATGGACACTTAGGTTGCTTCTGTATCTTGGCTATTGTAAATAATAGTTACAAGAAACATAGGGATAATTTATCTTGTAGAATTTTGTTTTGGGGGAGTTAAATACCCAGAATAGAATTATTGGATTCTATGGTAATTCTATTTCTAATGTTTTGAGAACCTTCCATACTGTTTTTCATAGTGGCTGCACTAATTTGCATTCCCAGCCACAGAGCACTAGGCTTCCTTTTTATCCATATCTTCCTCAATACTTGCTATTTCTTTTTTAGTTTAGTCATTGACAGGTGTAAAGTGATATCTCACTGTGGTTTTAATTTGCATTTCCCTGATGATTAGTGATGTTAAGCATCTTTTTCATGTATCTGTATGTCTTCTTTGGAGAAATGCCTACTCAGGTCCTCTCCTCATGTTTAACCAGATTATTTGTGGGTTTGGTCCAAGCTGTGTAGGTTTTTTATATATTTTGAATATTAACTCCTGATCAGATATATCATCACTTACAAAGATCTTCTCCCATCCATTAGGTTGCTTTGTTTTGTTGATGGTTTTGTTTTGTTTTGTTGATGGTTTCCTTTACTATGCAATAGCTATTAATTTTGGTGTTGTCCTAACCATTTAATTTTGCTTTTGCTTCTCTTGCCTAAGGAGACTATCTAGAAAAACATTCTTACACCTGATGTCAAGGAAATTATTGCCTATGATTTCTTCTAGGAGTTTTATGGCTTTAGGTCTCACATTTAAGTCTTTAATCCAATTTGAGTTTATTTCTGTGTATGGTATAAGAAAGTGATTCAGTTCCATTATTTTGCATGCAGCTGTCCAGTTTTCCCAACACCATTTGTTGAAGAGCCTATCTTTTCCCCATTGTATATTTTTGTCTCCTTCATTGTAAATTAATTGACCTTATGAACATGGTTTATTTTTGGACTCTCTTTGATCTTATTTTTATAGTTCTGTTTCATGTTTAGTTTTGCAGTTATTTTTTAGATTACTTACTTTCAGCTAGAAATCACTTATTAAACCAACTTTTAAATAAGTCCCCAGGAATGTGATGAAAATCAGTCTCTGCTTGTGAGGATGTCTAAAGTTTAACTTTAGTTTTTCTTACTTCTGTATTATTTATACATTCTTTCTTGGTTAAAACTACTACCTACCAGAAATTAGGATACACGATGGAATGAACAGGTTTTTCTTAACACTTTAATTTTTTAGAGCAATTTTAGGTTTTCAACAAAAGCGAGAGGAAAGTACAGATACTTCTCATATACCTCTTGTCCCTACACATGCAGATCCTCCCCATTATCAACACCGTTCATTGAATTTTTTACCAAGAATGAACCTACATTGACATGTAATCATCCAGAGTCCATCATTTACCTTAGGATTCACTCCTGCTGTTGTATATTACGGGTTGGAACAGAAGTTTAATGACTTATATCCATCATTGTAATATCACATAGAGTATTTTCACTACCCTAAACATTCTCTGTGCTTGTCTTATTCATCTCTCTTCACTCCCACCCACGGCAGCCACTGATCATTGTCCTGACTCCACAGTGTTGCCTTTTCCAGAATGTCATCCAGTTAGAATAAAATAGTATGTATCCTTTTCAGATTGGTGACTTTCACTTGGTGATATGTCTCTGCATAGCTTCATAGTTGAGCTTTTTAAGGCTGCCTTGAGGCCTGCTCAACTTGTCTGAAATTCTGTACCTGCAAGTGACTGGATGGGTGAACCCCAACACCCCTGCACTTCCCTGGGCAGTCTGCCTTGGGATGAGCAGGGCTTGCTCCTTAAACTGCCTCCTAGGCCAAAACCACCACAGAAAAAGCAGGGAAACACTGTCCCTTCCTTCTTGGATCCTAAGCCAGCCAGCTTCCAAACCTGGCCTCCCTGTCCAAATTCAACACTGTATGACCCTGGGAAAGTTACCTAACTTCTCTTGCTTCAGTGTCCTTTTCTGAAAATATGTATGGAAGCATACCCCCTACTAAGGAGGATCCTGGGATTAGGGAGATCTGAGGCTGCTGCAGAAGGCTACACTCACCCCCACCTGCTCCTCTCTCCCACCTTTTAGCTCTCTCCCAAGGGCTCACCTCTGAGAGCATTCACCTAATTGCCCATTCCTGTCATTTTAGAGCACCCTTCATGCACCCTACAGTGCCCACCCTTGTTTATACACTGTAAGTGTGCCCTCTTCTAAACACCTCCCACCCCCCAAAGCCTTGATCCAGTCATTCTAGCTGCCTGCCTCATCCTTTGATTCTCTGCTTTGCTATATGGAAAAGTTGTTCACCCACCACTCCTCCCTGTCCACTGCCTTCTGATCCTACCTGGTCTGGAATCTCCATCACCATCCCTCCAGTCAAGATTTCCAATGTCTTCAAGTGGTTGCCAGGATCCCTGACTTTCCTAATTTCCCGCTGATCCCCAGCCTATTGTGGGATGTGCCATATCCCAGGATTCCAAGATTCTACTACCTATTATTTCATTTAAATGTCAGTTAGTTAACATGCAGTGTAATATTAGTTTCAGGTTTACAATACAGTGACTCAGCACTTCCACACAATACCCAGTGCTCAACACAACAGGTGCGCTCCTTAATCCCCATCATCTGTTTAACCCACCCCCTACTACCTCCCCTCTGGTAACATCAGTTTGTACTCTATAGTTAAGAATCTGTTTCTTGGTTTGCCTCTCTCTCTTTTTCCCCTCTAAAATCATCTGTTTCATTTCTTAAATTCCACATATGAGTGAAATCATATGGTATTTGTCTTTCTCTCACAAATTATTTCACTTAATACTCTCTAGCTCCATCTATGTCATTTCAAAGGCAAGATTTCATTCTTTTGTGGCTAAGTAATATTCCATTGTGTATCACTTCTTTATCGATTCATCAGTTGATGGAGAGTTGGACTGTTTCCATAATTTGGCTATTGTAGATGCTGCTGCTATAAACATCCCTGTTTATAGGTGCATGTATCCCTTTGAATTAGTACTACCTATTGAAAATTCACATTATATAGATAAGCTTCCCTGTGGATTTTTGGGGGTATGTTGGGAGAAAGATTCTATTAAAGACTGAAATTCCCACTTGTCAAACACATGGAAGCCAGAAGAACCAATCTTTGAGGGCTTATATTAATAAATATTACTGCCTGCCTTTGAAATTACTTCTTGGTGAAACCCTAGGCCTTTAGCTGACAGATGTGATTGTTAGCAGTTTACACAAAAGAATTCTTAGACCTAAGGTCTGGGTGAACAACCACAGCAGATTTTGCATTCTACTTTCAGTTACCTTTACTGAGCTTTCCTAACAAAATAAATATATTTAGTCTGTTTTTCTTTATCTCCACTGGCATTCACTTGTCAACACCACCATCATCTGGAGAAGACAGCCTATGCACTTTCCATTTACATACTTTTTCCTGCCCTAAGCCAGTTTCCACTTGTCTTTCCACCATCATATTTCAAATAGGAAAATTTTGCCTCAGAAGGCAAAAATCTGGGAGCACCTGGATGGCTCAGTCAGTTAAGCATCTGACTTCAGATCAGGTCATGATCTCAGAGTCCTGGGATAGAGCCCCACATCAGGCTCCCTGCTTAGTGGGGAGTCTGCTTCTCCTTCTCCCTCTGCTTCTGCCCCTGCTTATGTGCTCTCATGCTCTCTCTCTCTCTCTGAAATAAATAAAATCTTTTAAAAGAAAAAGGCAAAAATCCAAAAGATAGAGCTATCTGATGTTAGAATACACATTCAACCAAATGCTTCCATGTGCAATTTATTTCCACTATAAAGGTATTATAAACTTTGACAGTAATATTATTTTGAAATACTGTAAGTATTGAGATATATTATTATTACTATACGTATTTCAACCATTATATTTTTCTATGTAAATTACAATGTACATTTTGAAAAGTGCTTTGCAAGATATGAGCTGTCAAATCATTTAAAAAGGCTATTTTTCATATTTTTATCATTTTATTTATTTATTTTTATCATGGTAAGCGTATTCTTTAATCCCTATTCCCTATTTCCTCCATCCTGTGACCCACTTCCCCTCTGGTAATCAATAAAGACTGAGAGCTGCCAATTGTTTTTTATTTAAAACAAAAAATTTAAAAAATAAGAATAAAAAAGCTTTTTGAACACTTGCTCCGTATTTTTTTAAATACATTGAAACTGTGTAGTCGAAAATACATGTGTCCCAATTAAGTCAGTCTTGATAAGGTTATTAAGGTTACAAGGGAAAGATTTGCAATTGTACTCTCAAAGAAAAGAGCTATATTTATTACGATCTTTTATAAAAAGCTTATTTTATATATTTGGTTATAAGTTTCATTTTTGAGACAGAATATTGACTATCAACAGTTACAAGTATTTCAAGCTAACAGCAAAATAAATTTATTAGAATAATTGGTTAGAATTTTTTTTTTTTTTGTCATTGAAAGTCATTTGCTACATCTAAGTAAAGAAACTAATTTCCTATTGTCAAATAGGAATTAGCTTTGAACTAAACTGGCAGGAACTGACAATTTTCAGCTATATGTAGACATAATTATATATATATATATATAGTCTTTCATTTTTAATTAGGTATAACTTGTACACATTAAAGTTTACTCTTTTCAGTTTAATTAATATATTCAATCTTGTGACTACCACTGGCAATGAGTTAGAGAACCGCTCAGCACTTAATCAGTCCATGTTCCTTTATAGACAGTGCTTCCTCTGGTATTACCATTAGCTTGTTTTTCTGTTTCTACAGTTTTGTATTTGTAAAAAAGCCAAATAAATTGAATCATGCAATATAAAGCATTTTACTCTGGTTTTTCCCAATTTGAGGCTTTTCCATATAATTGCATGTATTATTAGTCTATTCATTTGTATTCCAGAGTTGTATTCCATTGTATGGTTGTAAAACATTTTGTTTATTGCTTTCACAGTTAAACACAATTAGCCTATTTTCAGTTTTTGTTGATTACAAACAAAACTGTTATAAATATTTTCATATAGATTATTGGATAAGCATACATCTTTTATATCATGTAGATAAATATATAGGAATAAGATTGATTGGTGATTTTGTGAGCATGCTTTTAACATTATAACAAGTTGCACCAGTTCACATTCCCACCAACAGTGTAAGAGGGTTCCCTTTTCTCCGCATCCTCTCCAACATTTGTGGTTTCCTGCCTTGTTAATTTTCCCCATTCTCACTGGTGTGAGGTGCTATCTCATTGTGGTTTTGGTTTGTATTTCCCTGATGGCAAGTGACACAGAGCATTTTCTCATGTGCGTGTTGGCCATGTCTATGTCTTCCTCTGTGAGATTTCTCTTCATGTCTTTTGCCCATTTCATGATTGGATTGTTTGTTTCTTTGGTGTTGAGTTTAAGAAGTTCTTTATAGATCTTGGAAACTAGCCCTTTATCTGATACGTCATTTGCAAATATCTTCTCCCATTCTGTAGGTTGTCTTTGAGTTTTGTTGACTGTATCCTTTGCTGTGCAAAAGCTTCTTATCTTGATGAAGTCCCAATAGCTCATTTTTGCTTTTGTTTCCTTTGCCTTCCTAGATGTATCTTGCAAGAAGTTACTGTGGCCGAGTTCAAAAAGGGTGTTACCTTGTTGTCCTCTAGGATTTTGATGGAATCTTGTCTCACATTTAGATCTTTCATCCATTTTGAGTTTATCTTTGTGTATGGTGAAAGAGAGTGGTCTAGTTTCATTCTTCTGCATATGGATGTCCAATTTTCCCAGCACCATTTATTGAAGAGACTGTCTTTCTTCCAATGGATAGTCTTTCCTCCTTTATCGAATATTAGTTGACCATAAAGTTGAGGGTCCACTTCTGGGTTCTCTATTCTGTTCCATTGATCTATGTGTCTGTTTTTGTGCCAATATCACACTGTCTTGATGACCACAGCTTTGTAGTACAACCTGAAATCTGGCATTGTGATGCCCCCAGATATGGTTTTCTTTTTTAAAATTCCCCTGGCTATTCGGGGTCTTTTCTGATTCCACACAAATCTTAAAATAATTTGTTCTAACTCTCTGAAGAAAGTCCATGGTATTTTGATAGGGATTGCATTAAACGTGTAAATTGCCCTGGGTAACACTGACATTTTCACAATATTAATTCTTCCAATCCATGAGCATGGAATATTTTTCCATCTCTTTGTGTCTTCCTCAATTTCTTTCAGAAGTGTTCTATAGTTTTTAGGGTATAGATCCTATACCCTAAAGTTTAGAGGTAGTTTAGAGGTAAACTCTTCGGTTAGGTTTATTCCTAGGTATCTTATGCTTTTGGGTGCAACTGTAAATGGGGTTGACTCCTTAATTTCTCTTTCTTCAGTCTCATTGTTAGTGTATAGAAATGCCACTGACTTCTGGGCATTGGTTCCTCAAAGAGTTAAAAATAGATCTGCCCTACGACCCAGCAATTGCACTGCTGGGGATTTACCCCAAAGATACAGATGCAGTGAAATGCCGGACACCTGCACCCCGATGTTTCTAGCAGCAATGTCCACAACAGCCAAACTGGAAGGAGCCTCGGTGTCCAACGGAAGATAAATGGATAAAGAAGATGTGGTCTATGTATACAATGGAGTATTACTCAGCCATTAGAAACGACAAATACCCACCATTTGCTTCAACGTGGATGGAACTGGAGGGTATTATGCTGAGTGAAATAAGTCAATCAGAGAAGGACAAACATTATATGGTCTCATTCATTTGGGGAATATAAATAATAGTGAAAGGGAATAGAAGGGAATGGAGAAGAAATGGGTAGGAAATATCAGAAAGGGAGACAGAACATGAAGACTCCTAACTCTGGGAAATGAACTAGGGATGATGGAAGGGGAGGAGGGCGGAGGGTGGGGGTGAATGGGTGACGGGCACTGAGGGGGGCACTTGACGGGATGAGCACTGGGTGTTATCCTGTATGTTGGCAAATTGAACACCAATAAAAAATAAATTTATTATTAAAAAATATTATAACAAGTTGACAAAAAATTTTCCAAAATGACTGTACCATTTTGAATACCAAAGAAAAATGTTGTGACATCCATTTGGTCCATATTTTTGGCAATACTTGGTAATTTTTTTAGTTATTTAATAAGCAAATATTGGTGTCTCGTTATGGTTTGAATTTATTTTTCCCAATGATGTGATGTTAAGCATCTTCTTTTGCACTTATCTGCCATCCATATTTCTGTTTTGGTGAAGTGTCTGTTCAAACATTTTGTACAATTTGGAGAATATTTGTTTTCTTACTGTTGCACTTTGAGAGTTCTTTATATTTGTGAATACGCTTATGTGATTTTAACACATTTTTTCCCAGTCTGTAACTTGTCTTTCTCTCCTTTAATAATATATATTTTGGGGATGCCTGGTGGCTCAGTGGTTGAGCATCTGCCTTTGGCTCAAGGTGTAATCCTGGGATTGAGTCCCACATCAGGGGCCCCGCAGAAAGCCTGCTTCTCCCTCTGCCTATGTCTCTGCCGCTCTCTCTCTCTCTCTCTCTCTGTCTCTCATGAATACATAAATAACATCTTTAAAGAGTATAGTATATACTTTGTCAAACTGTACAGCATTTTGATTATGGTAAAGTCCAACTTATCCATGTTTTATCTTATTGGTTGTACTTTTAAGATCTAGGAAATCATTGCCTAATGTAAGATTTCCCCCTATGCTTTCCACTAAAGATTTTTGTTTGTTTGTTATTTATTGAAAAAATAAATTCCATTTAGATCTATGATATGTTTTAAGTTTTTATTTGGATAAGAAGTAAGAGTTGAGTTTCTTTTAGCCAAAATATGTGCAATAGTTCCAGAACTAAAAACTATCCTTTCTCTGAAGAATTATTGAACTTTTATTTAAGCATTTTTTTCTGGACCTTCTTTTTACTTTCACTGATCTATATAGCCCATGACTTCTCCAATTCCTTGCTGTCTTGACTACTGTATCATTTAATAGATTTACAGAGTAGGGTAGTGTGAGTAATCTTTGCTCTTTTTAAAAATTGTTTTCCCCATATGGTTCCCCCATATAGTTCCCATATATCCTTATCCTGTAGTCCATTATTTATAATCTAAATTTACATTAAGTTAGATTTGTTGATTTATTATTATTATTTAGAATTTGTTGATTTCTTTAAGGAAAAGCTTGCTGAGGGTTTGATTGAAATACATTAAATCTAGAAAGCAGTTTATTTATTTTTTTAAGATTTTATTTATTTATTCATGAGAATACACAGAGAGGAGAGAGAGAGAGAGAGAGGCAGAGACATAGGCAGAGGGAGATAGAAAGCAGTTTAAAGAGAATTGACTAATTATATTGAATCTTTAGATCTGTGACAATGGAAAATCACTCTAATTGTTTAGGTATTTTTTATTTCTTTCATCAGTGTGTTGTAGTTTTCAGCATACAGATCTTGCACATATTTTGCAAGTCTTTTAGGTAAGTAGGGTTTTTAGTGCTATTGTAAATAGTGATATTTTTAATTTATTTTTTTTTATTTCTGGTCTTTAGAGATATGTGATTTTTGTATATTAATATTCTGTGACCTTACCTTATTCAAGCTCATTTAGTTCTAATCATGCTTTTTATAGAATTTTTGGGATTTAGGAAGATGATCATGTTAGCTGTGAACAAACAGTTTTGTCTCTTCTTGTCCTATGGATGTGGCTTTTTAAAATTCTTTGTTCATTATTAAAACAAACTAATACCTCCAGGATGTTGCTGAATAAGAGTAAACAAATTTGCCTTGTTTCTGACAATGGGGTATGGGACAGAAGGCACACTTAGTCTTTCACCAATATATGTTACCTAATGTGTATGCTAGGTTTATGGTAGTTCCCTTTATCAGGTTGAGGAGACTCCCTTCCATTTCTAGTTTGCATAAATTTTTACGAACAAAATTATGAATTTTGTTAAGGAAATATTTCTTTATCTGCTGAGATGATCATATGGTTTCACATCTTGAATGTGTTATTGAATTAAATCACCATGATTAATTGTTGAATTTGAACTAACTTTTCTTTTTGAAGATGAAACTCACTTGGTCATGTTATATCTTCTATACATATTTCTGGTTTCTATTTGCTAATGTTTGATTGTGAATTTTTGTATTTATGTTTATAAGGGATATGAATGTTTTCATAAGATGTTTTTATTGAGTTTTGGTATCAGACTAATACTAGCCTATTAAAATGTATTGTTTCTTCTATATGGAGAAGTCTATAAAATTGTTATGATGTCCTTCTTAAATGCTTAGTATAATTTTCCAATAAAGCCATCTGGGACTGGAGTTAACTATATGGGAAGATTTTTAACTGGGAGTAAAATTTATTTATAAAAGATGGGGCTATGTAGTCCATTTCTTTTTGAGTGAGCTTTGACAATTTATTTCTGTCTTCTATTTCCTTTCTTGTGCTAGCTTTGGAATCAATTTACTATTCTTTGTCTAGCTCCTTAAGGTGGAAGCATGGTTCATTTATTGGAGAACTTTTTTCTTTTATAATGTATTTAACACTATACATTTCTCTTTAAGGATTACTTTAGCTATATTCCATACTTTTCATATATTGTGTCTTTATGTTCACTCTATTCAAACTTTAAAAAAATTATTTTGTTTTTATCTTTCACTCATTTGTTACTTAGGAGGAAGCTCATTTCCAAATATTTGCAGATTTTCCAGATATATTTGTTACTTCATTTTAATTCAATAAGGTCAGATAACTGTCTGATGACTAGTCTTTTAAATATTTTAAGTATTGTCTTATGATCTACAATATAGCTTTTCTTTTTGATTACCTCTCTTTTTTTCATGTGCACTTGAAAACAATGTACATGCTTCTGTTCTCACTAAGGAGGAGTTATAAATGTCAATTAGGTCAAATACTTTGATATTGTTGTTCAGATCTTGTTCAGTCAGCTATTGAAAGGGAGATATTAAAGGCTCCAAATATAATTGTGGATGTGTCTACTTCAGTTTTAGTGTTACTAGTTGTTGCTTCATGTTTACTTTGTTTTGAGATACATACACATTTAGGAATTCTATATTTTCTAGGGAGTTATCATCTTTATCATTTTGTGATGTCATTATTTAACTCATAAACTTCCTTGTTCTGAAGTCGACTTTATATGACATTAATATAGCTGTTACAGCTTTCTTTCAATGTGTGCTTGCACGGTATGTTGTTTCATTCTTTCACTTTTAGCCTATCTCTATCTTACATTTACATGGGTTTCTGATAGACAACATATAAAATATCTAATCTGCCTTTTTTTAAAAGATTTTATTTATTTATTCATGAGAGACACAGAGAGAGAGGCAGAGACACAGGCAGAGAGAGAAGCAGGCTCCATGCAGGAAGCCTGATGTGGGACTCAATCCCGGGTCTCCAGGATCTCTCGCCTTGGGCTGAAGGCAGCCCTAAGCCTCTGAGCCACCCGGGCTGCCCACTCTCCACTTTTAATTGATCCTTTTGTGTAATGTAATTATTGAGAGTGGCTTAAAATCTACATTTTTCTAGCTGTTTTTTATTTGTTCCATCTACTCATTTTCCCTTCTTTCTCTCCCTTATTGGATAGTAATAATTTCATTGTTTTGATTATCCTCACTATTGGCTTCTTTTTACACATTTTAAATAATGGCTACAGGATTGAAAATACCCACCCTTTATTAATCAGTTTCTACCTTATAAAATTATGTCTGCTTTACATTTAGCATAATGACCTTTGTGGAGTACACTCTTAATTCAGTTCTTTTTCTTTTATATTATTATTGCTATACATTTCCTTTTTATACATGCTACAAACACACAATACATACGTTACCACTAACTTTGCTTTAAGCATTCAGTTACCTTATAGAATAGTACTGTAAGTTCCAGCACTTGTTACTAATTGGGTAGATCCATATTTTTGTTTTGTATTCATTCTTCTGTCTGAAATACCTCCTTTAACATATAGTACAGGTCTATTAACAATACACCCTCTTAATTTTTCTGCCTGGTAATTTTTCTCATCTTCAATTTTGAAAAATTTTTTGATGAACTTGTAATTCTGATTGGACCATGATTTTTTTTTCTTTTCAATGTTTCTTTTATTATTAAAGTTATTAATGTTTTAAAAATATGTCACTATGTTTTTCTGATCCTTAGTAGTGTCTGATAGAATTAGCTCCAATGAGCAATGGCTTGTATTTTATTTCCTTTTGGAGGCATCTGACCTTCCTTAGTTTAAGGTTTAGTTGATTGCCCTGTTACTTTGGTTCTCTGATGGGTTAAAGAGAAGTTAGGAATTTAAAGGCTGATCAGAGTTCGTTAGTTGTGGTGACGGTAGGGTGGAAATGATACTTGTTCAAATCCTACCCTAAGTGAAAGCCAGAAACTAGTTAAGTACTATCTTAAAAAAAAAGCTAATGGAGTTTTCCAAGAAGATATCTATGAAAACTACTGTATTTTACCATTAGCTACTCATGCTTAACTGAAAAATGGAAGTTCACCTTCTTTCCACATCTGCATTTCAAATTGGAGATACAGAACAGCCTGTCCTTCTCCTCCATGTGATGACTTTTCTTTGTTGATTGCTTTCTTTTAACTTAGTTTAAACTTTTAAGTGAAAAAAGTACAATGTCATAGTATTTATTACATAAACAATGCATTTATGAATGTTTGTTATATAGTTATAGCTTTAAACTATTTGATACAATATGAAGTCTCAGAACAATGTTGCATTCCACCTCTAAAAAAATTAAACTTAAAGATTGAACATCAGGTAATGAAATAGTACCTCATACAATAAATTTTTTAAGATGTCATATTGCATTTTGGAGGCATCAAACTTTTTAAAAATATTTTATTATTTTATTAATGAGAGACCCAGAGAGAGGCCAAAATATAGGCAGAGATATAGGCTCTTGCAAGGAGCTGGATGCGAGACTCAATCCCAGAGCCCCGGGATCATGACCTGAGCCAAAGGCAGATACTCAACCACTGAACCACCCAGGCACTTGGCATCAAACTTTTTTATTAGTCTTTGTGGATATTTAAAAATTGGATAACATAATCTTTTATATATCTTTACAATCTGAGAAATATGTGCTTGCCAAATACAGGAAGTTAATAAATTTCATTCTTCACCATCACATTTTCCTCTCTTGTAGTTGGTGAAATTGGTGACAAAGAATGTTTCCTAATGCTCTTCTCCTAGAACTAAGAAAAGAAAAAAGTTTAAAAGTCTATTGTTAATAGAATATATTTAAAAATATGTATGCTATTCTTCACCAGTGATTATAACATTAATTCAACCTAGAGAGATAAAGAGTTCCATTTTTTTAAGAATGGTGATGACTTCTCCTGATATTGCCTTTTGCATCATTTACAATAAGCATTACTAAACCATAGCATTATATGCATAACGATAAGGTATCTTGAATTATTTAATACACTATATTTATTCAAGCTAGGCAACCATATGGATGAGTTCCATTTTTTATTATATAAGCTTTAACTTTTGTTCTTTAAATTTTTTATCAGTGTCATTCAGTATAAAGAGTTTAAACATTTTCTTTAATAAACCAGTGAGGGAACAAATATTCTGCACATTTTCTTCATATTCTCTTAAGCAAAATAGTAATCCGTTTTTATTTTAAATTTCAAATGAAAAATATAATCTGATTTTCACTGGTATATCATAAATTATGTCAAATTTATCTTGTGAGATGCAATAAAAAATTTATACAACTATGACAATGGAACATTTGGTATTCAGAATTCCACTGGGATTACTGTGTATTACATAAGGACTTTTCTGATTAGGCATAACCAAATGATTCTAATTTATGAAATTTTCTTAAACTTAACAGCTGTATCATTTTTAAAATGTGTCTCACTAGACTCATCAGTATGAAAAATATCAAAAGATACCTCATTTTGCAAATTGAAGCTGGTGGCTCCTCTTTTCATAAAAACAAGGAGCACACCATATTTTGAAATAATATATATTTTTACCTGTGTGGTCACAATCTTAAAAGTTGGATTACAGGAAGTTTTCCTATTTGGAGATGCTGAAAATGTTAGCTTTTACTTTAATAGCATTAAATTTACATCATTGTGCCTAATTCCAAGAAGCAAAATAAAATAAGCACATTAGCTGCATATTCAATCATTTCTCTACATTGTTGTAAGTAATTAATATAATCAGTTTGTTTAAAAAATATACAAACTCCTAAACAAAAGAAAACATAAATACCCAATTAACCAAAAATGTACTAAATGAAAGTTGGACCTATGTCAGTGGCTTGGAAAATGAAATAGAAAAAAGTAGCTCAAAGCATAGGAAAAAATATAAAGAGCTATGAATCTAAAATGAGAAGCCTAGGAACTTGGATGATACATTCAGAAAACAAAATGGAACAAAATGAAACAGAAGTCAATAATTACAGAAGACACAAGAGAAAATTCCTTGAGATTATTAAAAATCCAGTTTTGCAGATTGAAATCTCATTAAATTCTGGACTGGGTTTAGAAGAAAATAAATGTTCCTATGTACGTATTGATAGATAAGATTACAGATATCAAAAAAGAATCATACTAGGCTTGTAAGCTTCAGGTTTCATACAAAGAGAAAAAAAATCAGACTGGCATTGAGTAACTCCTTTTCCAGTCTTGATGTGAGAAAACAAACTAAACAAAGTATAAGACTACAACCCTTAAGTACTCTAACCAGTGAAAGTGAGAGTATCTTAAAGACATGTAAAAATTTAGAAAGCATATTATCCATTATTACTTTAGAGACTAGTTTTGAAGAAACATCACCTCCACAAATAATAATTAAAAATGTTAAACAGTGGTTGGAGGAAGATGAAAAATAGAGGAAGATGTAGTTAGCAATGAAGCTTAATAAGCAAAATCAATAAGCTTAATAACAATAAGCAAATAAAAATAAGCTTAAAATCAATAAGTATATTTAATATATTTAATATTGCATTGCAGCTGGAATAGGAAGTGTGTTCACACATTAAACATATAACTAAATTATAGTATATTATAATTATTAATATAAATAAAAATAGGAGAAAATAAAAACTAGATAAGGAGGACCAGAGTATAGGCAAGTGAGGAGGTGTTTTAATTTCAAATATGGTATTGCAAAATAGGCTTCATCAGGAAAATGACACGAGACCAAAGACTTGAAGGAGAAAGGGGATTAACCATGAAGATAACTAGTGGAAGGACTTTCAAGTCAGAGGGAACAGCCAGTGGCAGTTTGAATGGAGCATGTGGGTAAGAAGAAAATAAATAAAGGATGAGGTGAGAGAAGTAGCTGGAGAAGGGGGCAACTAGAGAATAATCCATAAGGCTTTGTGTTGAGGGCAGGTACCTATGGAATAACTGGTAGGAGCCTCATGGGTCATTATAAGAACTTAATCTTTGATTCTGAATAAAAAGGAGAGTCATTGCAAAGTTTTAAGCAAAAGAATTATGGAAAACAAAGTGAATGTACCTTGTATATATTAATTGTTTCAATCTGGTTTTGGGTATGAAATAAAACTTATATATAAGTAAGTTCATCAGCAAATAAAGGAAAAACATTCAAGTAGTTTGACAATATATTATACATAAGGGATAGAAGGAAAAGATGTAACTTCAATATAATTATTGAAAAACTTCAGATTTTATGTATGTATAAGAAAAATAAAACTTCAGAATATTTACTCTAAAATATTTACTTTTGTGTGTATTTTTATATTTATAATAGATAATGTGTTATAGATATAAACTCTAAAATATTTGCTTTTGTTAAACAGCAAGATTTCAAATTGATGAAATGTTTTATTTTGCATTTTAGTAAAGAAATATCCAGAAACCTACTTTTTTTCTGCATAGCTGTTTTAACTAAAATATTTCCATGATAATACAATTTGTCAAATTTTTGTTTTAAAATATTGTGTACAGGGACACCTGGGTGGCTTAATGGTTGAGCATCTGCCTATGGCTCAGGGTTGATCCCGGCTTCCCGGGATCGAGTCCCGCATTGGACTCCCCGGGGGAAGCCTGCTTCTCTTTCATTAATAAATAAATAAAATCTTTAAAACAATGTTGTGTACAATATTAGTGCTACATCATGTATGTGTGTGTATGTGTGTGATTTCCTTGATTCACTGATGCTGAATAAAATGAATATTTTAATCATAAAGATACATCTTCCTTTGTTTTTTGTATATTTTTTTTATTGAAGTTCGATTTGCCAACATACAGTATATCACCCAGTGCTCATTCCGTCAAGTGCTACTTCAGTGCCCATCACCCAGTCACCCCATCCACCCCTCCCACCTCCCCTTCCACCACCCCTCGTTCATTTCCCAGAGTTAGGTGTCTCTCATGTTCTGTATCCCTCTCTGAAATTTCCCACTTATTTTCTCTCCTTTTCCCTTTAATCTCTTTCACCATTTTTTATATTTCCCATATAAGTGAAACCCTATAATGTTTGACCTTCTCCAATTGACTTATTTCACTCAGGATAAAAACCTCCAGTTCCATCCACTTTGAAGCAAATTGTGGGTATTTGTCATTTCTAATGGCTGAGTAATATTCCATTGTATACATAGACCACAGCTTCTTTATCCACTCTTATTTTCTGATCCTAGATAGTTATTGTGTGAGGGGTTATATTTTACAAATGCCAAAACTCAGGAGTAACTTCTTGAGGCCCCGGCTCTATGTAGAGAAACTGGGATTCACACCTTGCTCTGTACTTTCTCTTAAACCATCCATGAGTGCACATAATATTATTATTGCAGTAATGGAACAGAAGACATGATCTTCTCCTCAAAGCAGAAATTTAAATATTTTTCCTTTTAAAGTAAATGCCAGTTGTACACTTTTTCATCATGTCCTCTTAATTTTCATTTAAGGTACGTGAGTTCATGGGGAACTTTTTTAGTGTCGTCAGAATGGTTAATCCAAAGTCAAATTAAGCTTGAGTCTGAAAGTTTCCATTTTCTTGATTGAATTAAATGCAGAGTGCTCATGTATATGCACAAACACTGGCATTCAGCAGAGCCCTCATTACCATGCTGAGAAGTGTGGATTCAAATTAGAGCTGCATGTTAGACAACCGCTTGCATAAACCAAGGCTTGTTAAAACAATGTTAATGAGCCCCCATTGTATCGAGCAGCTTCACTTCCCCAGTCTTTCATATGTGTTCACACGAGACCTGGGAAGATGCTGAACTGATTAAGTCTGAAATAGAGCTGGAGACTCTCTGCTAAGCCACTGGGGTGAAGGGAATTAGAAAAATTGGGAACAAAGAGCCATATAAAGTTTACTTTAGGTTAAAAACATGGTGATAGAACTTCTCCCATGTGTCAGATTTTTTTTGAGGCATATTTAAAAAACTAGCCAAACAAACAAGAACTAAGATTGTTAACCTAACAGTTATCCTCATTTATATTTTCTAGCATAATTTGGGCAGAGTTTTCTAAGGGTTTTCTGACTTGCTTGCTTCTTTTACAATTATTTTCTTTATAGTAAAAATCTTTTCATGTGGCTAGGTGAAATCTGCTCTCAGGGGGGAAAAATACCTTATAAAGAATAAAAACGAACACCTCCTCTCACTGGTTATCCTTGATACGTTACTTTATACGTATGAAATTAGAAGGGAAGACGAAAATAAATTTTAAACTCAGCATAGTCTATTTCTAGCAACTTCCAAATGATACATAATGAAATCTAGATTTAAGAAGCATCGTACTAAGTATGAAACATTGACGCTTTGCATGATCACCATCCCACAGGCATTAGGTAAAACATAAACATGCACTTTAAAAGACTCCTAATGTCCTTGTTTATATTATGGACATGAAGGCTATCAAGTTTAAACTTTTCAGATTACAGATGCCAGAAATTTAAAGTTGAGTTTTTAAATGTAATAATGATCTTCTAGAACTCAAAGAATATATTGCTTCTCGCCCCACTCAGGATTTTGGTAATTACTGTATGAGGAGCTCTGGTCCCCTGCCTTTATGGTATTCGTCTTTCTCCCACTTTCAATAAACATTAGTTGCCACTCAGTCTTGAGGACTTGAGAAGTTCTACATTTTTAAAAAATACGGATAAAAACATACCAATATAATGATATGGGAACTGGAAAGGAACCTCCCAGCTATTCAAGAATAATGATAAATGATTCATGATGAGATTCATGATAAGAATCATGATAAAATGATGTATACTTATTTGTATGTTCATTCATTTACTCTCTAGCAATCCTGCTAGGTGGTAATTTCCAAGTGGATATGGGTGTGGCTATTTTGTTCATCATCATGTATCTAGAAGATAATATATTTTCTGGCACATAAGAAGAACTCAATGAATACACACGGAATGAGAGAACCATCAGAGAAATAAAAGGATTGAATTATCAGATTTCAATTGGTATATTTAGAGTTAACCATGTGAAAACTATGTCGAAGAACAAGACTCCAAAGCAAGACCCTGAAGACTTTACAACAGCACTTGTTACATGCAGCATCTAAAGGTCAGCAAATGCTTCATGAAAGCCTTTTGATGACAGCTGTCATTACAACTTTACTACAAAGTAAGCTATAGTTATAAAAGCACTCATGGGGAATGGTAACCACTTTGAGACCAAAGGTTTACCACTAGAGCTATTTTTACATGTCAGGTCTACTTACAAATAGAGCGGTAAGCAAGACAAATGAAGAGTGTGTTCAGACTTGGTGAACAATGACTGTGTGACTTTGAAAATTTTGTAATTTATTATTTCTGATCCTGAGTAGATTTCTCAATAGGAACTGAATATTAAGAAGGAGATTTAAACCCCCCTCTCAAAAAATAATCAGTGATTTGTTTTATTATCAATTCTCTAAAATGTAGAGCAACTTAAAAATCTCAGTCCCTAGATGGAGGGGAGTAGATTGCCGCATTTATAAGACAAAACTAGGGGCATCTCTGTTGTGTTTCCCGTGTGTGAGAGAAGAATAGCTGTGCATCATTGGGAAGTAAGATTTTTCCTTTACAGAGTTAGTCATTTTGTTTTTTTATAGCAAAAGAATTCCAGAGGCCAAATAAGTTACAAGAAAGGAACATAAAAAGCAACGCTAAAAAATAGCCACTCGATCTCATTATCTCATAGAGGATGAAACTGGAGCTGAAAGGTTAAGTGATTTGTCAAAGGTTGTGTAATTATGTGTGTAAAAGACAGAAAATAATTCCTGCTGAGGATCAGATGAGATGATACTGCTTAACAATGCATAAATCGGATACACCGATGTGCCAGTATAACTTATATGTAAGTCGTGCTCCTGACAGTGTTTAAATGTTTTTATTTTGATTGATTTAAAAAAAAATTCTACAACATAAGTGCCCTGTATTAGAAGGGCTCAGTTGACAACCAGACTTAGTGGCAAGTCCTTGGACTTCCAGATTTTATTTTCTGTGCCTTCTAAAGTAAGAGGGGGTCATAAAAACTAACATGACATATCTTATGAATTAAAAGTCAAGGAATGGGGAGAAAAATATTTGTGGTTGAGATTCCCATATCCCTCAGGTCTTGGCTCTTCAGTGAGCACCAGTTCCCCTCACAAATTCCTCTGCACTGAAGGGATAGAGTGTTTTTTCAGCTCTGAAAACTTCCCCTTCAAATAGAAATTTCAGGAATTACTCAGAAGCTAACTCCTAGCTCAGGTACTAAGAAAAGAAAGATCATAAAAAACAGCAATATCCACAATAACATAACACTTTGACATGATCAAATTTTCAATTTTAAGCATAGAGAATTTCACTAAAGTTAACCTGAAAATATTCTGTCCTGTATCCAGGGTCTGTCTTTCCCAAATTGCAAAAACATTAAGTATACCATAAATCCTTCGTAAGCCCTTCTTCCAAACCATATTCTGACAGATATGTGCCCAGGTTCACCTTCTACAGAAATGTCAAACGTATCGCAATAATAGGAATGGCTCCCCTAAATCACTAGGGTTTACCCTTTTCCCCACTTTGCTCCAAATTGCTTCACCTTTAATCTCATCATTGTTCATCTCCACATCCACCTCTGAATCTGTCTACCCAGGAATGTGCTAGTGATCATCCCAAAGACCTTTGTTATAATGCAATCTGCTTCATTAAAAAAAAAAATCATTTAACATTAGAAATTACCTCTCAGTTTATTCCTTCGTGGCCTACTATTTTTAGAGCTCTATAAACTTTGCCTTTCCTGTGATTTTTCTTGCAGTCAGAGGTAGTTTGCAATATGCAGAAGGCTTAAATAATAGATAAAGAGAGGCAGAAGGCCAGTGACCGTTAAGCTGAGGGTGCTGCTAGGCAAAGCAAGGCAAACCTGGTTCTACATGGAAGAACAGACCCTCGTGGGAAGGGTTCTGATCCATCAAAGAGTAATCCCAAGATCATTAAAAGAATTGGTTCTTTTCTTATATTTAAATATAATGAAGGAGAGCAACCCCTGGGACGTGAGTATCTGAGCAAGATAAGAGTGGGACTCAGGAGAAGCTACCAGTTGTTCAGTTAAAAGTAGTCCATCCCCAGGCAGTTCAGGATCGGTTAGTTTATAGGAACTCCACTCGGGTTCATGCTCTCCCCTCAAGTTCTGAGACTTGGGAAGTCCAGTTGGTGGTTTTTCAAGAAGACTGCTCAGTCCATTAGCTAGAGTTAGAAGCCATAGACCACAGAGAATTGTAAGTTGCAGCAGCAGCCTGTTTTTATGCCCACCCTGGTCATGTTTCTGAGAACTTATTGCTATATATTCTTCTCCTTGGTCTTTGACCACTAGCTGGAAATTTGTCATCTTCTGGACTCGGCATCATGAGCAGCCAGATTTCTGAGCACATCGCTCAAGGATCACGGCTCAGAATTACATTATCATAGGAAATGATGTGATTCTTTTCTTATTTATAATTCTAGATTCCTTTAAAGACAAGGCATCTGGTTGAGGTTTCCAATTCACTTTAGGAGAAAAGTATGTGTCCACTCAACGTTGTGAGGAAAGATCTTCAAAGAAATGATGTTTTGAGATATAATAGGAGTTTCTTGGGTCATTCTTGGATTACTGCTACTCATTATACATTTTAAATCCCATTACATTATTATTATGGAGAGGGGACTGGAGCAGCAGCTCTCTTCTTAATATTGAATGCACACACTTACAAACAGTGAAAAAATGAACGAGAGTTTACTGAAAGATTAGTGTGTACATTTTAGGCAAAGATATGTAGTGTTCCCTTAAAGCTGTCAAACCTGAGCAACTGATTTAAAACAAAGTATATATTTAAAGTGTCAGTAATGACTTCTTTCCCCTAACAATATGTTAGAATATTTAGTTTAATTCTGCTCTCATCTTTGACAGCTAGCAAGTTTCTCAAATAATTGCTGAATGCCCTATTCAGCAGAAATTCAATCTGTTAGGGATTCTGGCTGTAAGTCATGCCTAGATAACTAAAGCATAAGTAACTATAAACCTAAGCACTATTAAGAAACTGAAATATATAATCTCTCTGTAGAAGAAAATCTTCTAAGTCATATTATCACAAAATCCTCACAAATACTTCTGCCTTTTCTGTAATCCAATGGGAAAAAGAATCATATCAGTATAGTAAGCACCATTCTGCTATAGGTTCAATCAGTTCTCAGATATCAAGGGAAGAGAAAGGGGGTTTGGGAAGGAGAAAGAATATCTTCAAAGCTGCTTAACACTAGAATAGTCTCAAACAGCAAAGAAAATCTTCCAATTTGATTTATTTATATATCCAGTAATCCTTGAGCTAAAGAAGTGATACATATTTATTTATTTAGGCATGCTTATATCATCACCTTTCTATGCAAATTTATATATGTTTAGCAAAAATATAATCTTATATGCATGTTATGTAACACATTACATATTATAAAATTTCATATATATTTAATACCTTAATTTATATATATATATATATAATTTCATTTTAAACTTTATATATTTTATGTATTGTGTGTTATTCAAATTTTCCTCCTGGACAGAACTCCTGCCTCTAATAACTAGTATCTCCAACTGAGCAGATACTGGGAGCAATAAACAACTTATTGGAGAGTAATTGTGGGGACTGTCTTTTTTTTTTTTAAAGATTTTATTTATTCATGGGAGACACAGAGAGAGAGGCAGAGACACAGGCAGAGGGAGAAACAGACTCCCTCCGGGGAGCCTGTTGAGGAACTCCACCCCACGACCCCGAGACCACACTTGAGCCAAAGGCAGATGCTCAACCACAGAGCCACCCAGGTGCCCCAGTTGTGGGGATTATCTTAATAACAGCCCTATGAGATAGGTATTTTTACACACAGCATTTTTTAAATAAGGAAACTGAGGCTCAGAGAAGTAAAGTAACTTTAAAGACAAATCATTAGTATATGGTAGAAACTGGATGAGAACTCAGGTCTCACTAACTATAACATCCGTACTTTTTATTTTATTTTTTTTTAATTTTTATTTATTTATGATAGTCACAGAGAGAGAGAGAGAGAGAGAGAGAGAGAGGCAGAGACACAGGCAGAGGGAGAAGCAGGCTCCATGCACCGGGAGCCTGATGTGGGATTCGATCCCGGGTCTCCAGGATCGCGCCCTGGGCCAAAGGCAGGCGCCAAACCGCTGCGCCACCCAGGGATCCCTAACATCCGTACTTTTAACCATTGAGTGACATTGCCTGTACAAAGAAATCCTGTGTATTCTTGTCCTGTGTATTCATTTACCATTTTGGCACATTGCCAGCACCTGTCAAAAATTTATTGACCCTCTATCCATACATGATTCTGGTAAGTCAGTCACTGCAGTTCAATCCAGATGAGAGATTCTTCATATCATACTTTTTCTTACCCTAACTGGGGAGTGACATTTTCTCATATGCCCTGGTACACTGAGATCTCTGACTGTAGATCACGGGTAGATTGTCAGAGCTGATTTCCATATGTAAAGGGAGATCATTCTCTTTTGATCTTTGAATTTCTCTTAAATTCCAAAATTTCAGCATCTTAAAAACACTTCTAAGTGGATTGATTGTTATTAGTATCTGGGGGGACTAGAGAGAGGAAAGTTGTAGTTTACTGAGTATAGAGTTTTAGATTTGCAAGATGAAAAAGTTCTAGGCATTTGTTTTACAATAATGTGAATATACTATTGAACTGTACCCTTCAGGTAGTTAAGATGATAAATTTTAGTTATGAAATTTTTACCAAAAGAAAAAGGGAAAATGCACATTATATCTCAATATATGTTTATTGGAGATATACCATACACATTGCAATACTTTACATTCACTCATAGCTTAAAAGTTAAAGTCTTGGTATCCAGAAGAAAGTATGGTAACGTAAATAGCTAGCTGTTTACATAAATCATCTTTTTTTTTCCAGATATGACAGTTTTCCATCTAGTTATGGCCATATGGCTATATGAAAGTGTTTTCTTTCCCAATGAAAGTGTTCAGGGATGACACATGAGTCATTTTTGAAAGCTAGATATCAGACTGGATATCAGACATAGGATGTGATGTGGAATTCAACAAGATAATTCTAAATTTCACATGTGAGGGACACCTGGGTGACTCAGTGGGTTAAGTATCTGCCTTAGCTCAGGCCATGATCCCGGGGTCCTGGGATAGAGCCCTGGGTAAGACTACCTGCTCATAGGGAGTCTGTTTCTGCCTCTGCCCTGCCCCCAGTTCCTTTTCTCCCCCTCTCTCTCTCAATAAATAAATCTTTAAAAAAAATAAAATTCACATGTGAGAACTGAAAGCTAAAATTAGCCAAAGGAAGACACTTCTAAAAAGGAAAACTGAAAAGCAAATTATTGTTGTATAGTAAAGGAAGACAAATCAATAGTCTAGAGAAAACATACAGATCTAGACATGTATAGAAACTATTTAGCCAATACTGCTCAGGGATTTGGTTATTGAGAAGGAGAAAAAATGAAATTGGATCTCTGTGTTGCACAATATCTGAGATGTTTACAGTTGGATTAAAGACATGACTATAACACTTTAAGAAATTATGAAAGAATATCCTATGATTTTGTATGTTTAGGCAAGGATTTTTGTAACAAGACACAAAAATTGGTAAGCATGTGGAGGAAGACCAATACATTTTATTGCATTAAGATTAAGAAATCCTGGGGCACGTGAGTGGCTCAGTAGGTTAAACATCCAACCTTGACTCAGGTCACGATCTTGGGGTCCTGGAATCTAGCTCCAGGATTGGCTCAGCACTCAACAGTTTCTCTGCTTGTCCCTGTGCCCCTCCCCCCACTCATGGACTTGCTCTCTCTCTTTCTCTCTGTCTTTCAAATATATAAAATCTTCTTTAAAAATTAAGAAATTCTGTAAATGAAAAGGCAATTTAATGATAAAATGCGTGCCAGAAAGTGGAACAAATTATTTGTAACATATGTAATTGATAAAGGTTTTGCATTTAGAACCTAGAAAGAACTCTAATACATTAATAAGAAACAAGTTATTTGGGAAATGGGCAAAAGACTGGAATTAGCAGAATTATTCCAAATGATCCATAACATTTAAATGGATGCTCATCCTCATTAGTAATAGAGAAATGTAAATTAGAATGGCCATAACATAAAATACCAGATCTATCTAATTAGGAACAATTCAGAGTTTTCTCAAAATGTAATATTTTCAACAATGTGTGGAATGACAACTCTCACTAAAATTCATGGACTACAAATTGGTAGAAGTTAATAAAGTTTCTAAAAAGTTGTACATGTGTATATATCCTACAATTTAAACATTTCCATCTTATCTATATACAAAAGACATGATTTTACATATGTACTAGGAAATATTTTTAAGAACATGTATAGGGGATCCCTGGGTGGCGCAGCGGTTTAGTCCCTGCCTTTGGCCCAGGGCACGATCCTGGAGACTCGGGATCGAGTCCCACATCGGGCTCCTGGTGCATGGAGCCTGCTTCTCCCTCTGCCTGTGTCTCTGCCTCTCTCTCTCTTTCTCTCTCTCTCTGTGACTATCATAAATAAATATATTTTTTTAAAAAAGAACATGTATAAAAAATATTCATACCAGAAGAACTTCTTGTGTAATGCAAATATACTTTAATTGTAAAATATAAAGTTTATTTATTTATTTATTTATTTATTTATTTATTTATTTATTTTTAAATTTATTTTTTATTGGTGTTCAATTTACTAACATACAGAATAACCCCCAGTGCCCGTCACCCATTCACTCCCACCCCCCGCCCTCCTCCCCTTCCACCACCCCTAGTTCGTTTCCCAGAGTTAGCAGTCTTTACGTTCTGTCTCCCTTTCTGATATTTCCCACACATTTCTTCTCCCTTCCCTTATATTCCATTTCACTATTATTTATATTCCCCAAATGAATGAGAACATATAATGTTTGTCCTTCTCCGACTGACTTACTTCACTCAGCATAATACCCTCCAGTTCCATCCACGTTGAAGCAAATGGTGGGTATTTGTCATTTCTAATGGCTGAGTAATATTCCATTGTATACATAAACCACATCTTCTTTATCCATTCATCTTTCGATGAACACCGAGGCTCCTTCCACAGTTTGGCTACCGTGGCCATTGCTGCTATAAACATCGGGGTGCAGGTGTCCCGGCGTTTCATTGCATCTGTATCTTTGGGGTAAATCCCCAACAGTGCAATTGCTGGGTCGTAGGGCAGGTATATTTTTAACTCTTTGAGGAACCTCCACACAGTTTTCCAGAGTGGCTGCACCAGTTCACATTCCCACCAACAGTGTAAGAGGGTTCCCTTTTCTCCGCATCCTCTCCAACATTTGTGGTTTCCTGCCTTGTTAATGTTCCCCATTCTCACTGGTGTGAGGTGGTATCTCATTGTGGTTTTGATTTGTATTTCCCTGATGGCAAGTGATGCAGAGCATTTTCTCATATGCATGTTGGCCATGTCTATGTCTTCCTCTGTGCGATTTCTCTTCATGTCTTTTGCCCATTTCATGATTGGATTGTTTGTTTCTTTGGTGTTGAGTTTAAGAAGTTCTTTATAGATCTTGGAAACTAGCCCTTTATCTGATACATCATTTGCAAATATCTTCTCCCATTCTGTAGGTTGTCTTTGAGTTTTGCTGACTGTATCCTTTGCTGTGCAAAAGCTTCTTATCTTGATGAAGTCCCAATAGTTCATTTTTGCTTTTGTTTCTTTTGCCTTCGTGGATGTATCTTGCAAGAAGTTACTGTGGCCGAGTTCAAAAAGGGTGTTGCCTGTGTTCTTCTCTAGGATTTTGATGGAATCTTGTCTCACATTTAGATCTTTCATCCATTTTGAGTTTATCTTTGTGTGTGGTGAAAGAGAGTGGTCTAGTTTCATTCTTCTGCATGTGGATGTCCAATTTTCCCAGCACCATTTATTGAAGAGGCTGTCTTTCTTCCAATAGATAGTCTTTCCTCCTTTATCGAATATTAGTTGACCATAAAGTTCAGGGTCCACTTCTGGGTTCTCTATTCTGTTCCACTGATCTATGTGTCTGTTTTTGTGCCAGTACCACACTGTCTTGATGACCACAGCTTTGTAGTACAACCTGAAATCTGGCATTGTGATGCCCCCAGATATGGTTTTCTTTTTAAAATTCCCCTTGCTATTCAGGGTCTTTTCTGATTCCACACAAATCTTAAAATAATTTGTTCTAACTCTCTGAAGAAAGTCCATGGTATTTTGATAGGGATTGCATTAAACGTGTAAATTGCCCTGGGTAACATTGACATTTTCACAATATTAATTCTGCCAATCCATGAGCATGGAATATTTTTCCATCTCTTTGTGTCTTCCTCAATTTCTTTCAGAAGTGTTCTATAGTTTTGAGGGTATAGATCCTTTACATCTTTGGTTAGGTTTATTCCTAGGTATCTTATGCTTTTGGGTGCAATTGTAAATGGGATTGACTCCTTAATTTCTCTTTCTTCAGTCTCATTGTTAGTATATAGAAATGCCATATTATATATCAACTTGATAAAATATATTAGTAAAGATTAATGAAAAAGCTACATACTTTTTTTAAAAAAAGATTTTATTTATTTATTCATGAGAGACATACAGAGAGAGAGAGAGAGAGAGAGAGGCAGAGACACAGGCAGAGGGAGAAGCAGGCTCCATGCAGGGAGCCCGATGTGGGACTCGATCCTGGGTCTTCAGGATCAGGCCCTGGGCTGAAGGCGGCGCTAAACTGCTGAGCCACCTGGGCTGCCCAAGCTACATACTTTTACATAGAAAAATATTGAAAACAATAAAAGATACAAATGACAAAGTATATACAATTTTATGCCACATGTATTAATTTGAAAAATAAGGAAACTAAATAACCTGTTATTTGGGAATTATCGAAGAATTGGGAGAATGATAGAGAAAAATAATATTACTTAATTAGGTAAGTCTGTTTCATCTAAAAAAAAAAAACAAACCTTAGTATCTTTACAGAATTTAGGCTTAATTTTTGCTCCTTAGAATTTTCAGTGCAAATGATGGCATCCTCTATATGGTAACACACATCAAATCCAGGCTACTTAAATCTTGTGACTTACCACTTCTTCCTAGCAAAAGGCCAAAAAGAATTGAGGACCACATAGAACTTACCTTTGCTTCACAGAGTAGTAAGAAATTTCATTTCCAGTCATATTTCATTTTTCAGTAGTACATAGCCTTAGCTACCTATTAGGTGGGGAGGGACTGGAAAATTTTGGCTTCCTATATGTCCAGGTAGAAAAGGTACAGAAAGAATTAACACTATTAATGTCTATCAGAGCAGTTAACAAAAATCCATTATCAAGGTTCTCTAGTAGGAGACGTAGGGAAGAAGGAAGAGGTATGTATATGGGAAGGGAACTATCCAGAAGAGGAAGGCATCTAAGCTACCAGTAATATCCTTTTTTTAGCCTAGGTAGTAGTTATATGTGTTTTCATTTGATTATTATCATATAAGTCATATATATATACACTCTCACACACACTTTTTATGTATACTTCAAAATAAAATATATTTTATGTATACTTAAAAATATACATTATATATATGTATAAATATGAATATGATGTGTCATGTATCATAAACTATCATATTGTGATAGGTAGAATAATGAACACTAAAATGTCCATAACCTAATGTATAAAACCTGTAAGTTACCTACATGATAACAACAAAAATTAGCAAGTGTGATTAAAGTTAAAAACATCGAGAAGGGGATATTTTCCAGGATTATCTGAATGGGCCCAATCTAATCTCATGAGTCTTTGACAGTAGGGAACCTTTCCTAGTTGTGGCTGGAGGAAGAGGTAAACTGAAGGGTCAGCGATAATGCATCTCTGCTTGCTTTAAAGATTGAGGAAAGAGAATGCTAGCAGCTTCTAAGAGATTGGAAAAGGAAAAAGAGGATTCTCCCCTAGAGACTCCAGAAAGGAACACAGCTCTACCCACACCTTGACTTTAGCTTTAAATAAAACCATATTAGACCCACAGATCAGAACTAGTAAAATTGTGTTAAGTCTGTAAGTTTGTGATAATTTGTTATGGTAGCAATAGAAAACAAATACAAATTGTACGTTCACACGCATACATGTTTATTATTTTCATAAACAAGTCTAGATTTCACTTCACTAAGTTGCTTATCCAAATTTATACACATATTCTGTTTTCAATTTTTGCTGAATATAGAAATCATTGTAATGTATGATCCATTAATGTGGTCTGAAGAATGCTAATTTTTTTTTTTTCCAATCTAGCTGCTTGCTGAAATGCTCAAAGCAATAAAGATAGCACCAAGAAAATTTTAGAAAATTTAGGATGTGGATGTATAAAAACATAGCAAGATATCACTTCTGGGTCAAAGAGTATGAAGTAATCAACCTCTCCAAGAACAGGGCAGTCAGAATGTCAAAATTGATTAAAGTTAAAGCTGACTGAAGAAATGGTTGTTGAAATTGTTCAAGTCAGGGAACATGTAGCAAAACAAAAAACTTGGAACTTTTTTTTTTTTTTTTTGTTAAAAGGAATTGTAGAAATAAGCACACAATTTGGAAAGGCAGACAGCTACAGGAGAGAATTTTGATATAAACCAGGTCATATTTCTGAAAGCCAAGGAGTGATGATTTATTTTTTCAAGTACTGTATGTGGGAAGAACATTCCCAATTATTTGTGGGAATAGAAAAATGAAGCTAATTGCAAACAATAGGTGTATGCTAGTACTACTTGAACATATCAGTCACCTCTTATTTCTGCAAATGTAGCCTTTTGTTTTCATGCATTCTACAAAGTTTTTGAATCATTATCATTGTTTAGCTTTCCATCCTAATCAAAAGTTATTGGGCTTATATCTAAGGTAACTGTGCTTTATGGATTGCCTTCAAAGAGCCTTGAACATATCAAAACTATATATAGGTATTGTTTATCTGTGTCTCTGGTTTGTTTTTGGAGAAAACAATATTTACAATATTTTCAAAAGATCCATAATGTCCTCCATCTGAATGAAGAATCAAAGAAATAATTGCCTTGAATATTATGATATAGTTAAATGACCTTGAAACTAAGATGTAGAAAAGGGAAATAAAAGCTATATTGTATTTCTAAAGATCTAAAGAGAAAAACAAATATTATTGCAGTTGTATGTAGACAGCCTTCTTTCTGAGTGTACTTTGTTTATCAACTGAAGCAGGTATTTGCTGGGAGAATTGGGTCCTTTCTTTTTTCCGTGTGAAAGGAAAAAATAATCTCCCTATGTTCTCAGAGGATTAAAACTCAATGGTATTTGCTTAAACAATTACACTAAGTTAGAACTTTGAACACACACAAAAAAATTTAAAAAGTGCTTTTTAAAAAAAATATGCTTTCAAAAGCTTTCCTATTCAAAAAGGAAGAAGCAAACAAATACCTAGTGTTTTACTGCTTCCACTTCTGGGCTCTTACTATGATTGAAATAGTTACCATTTGGGATCACTGGGTGGCGCAGCGGTTTGGCGCCTGTCTTTGGCCCAGGGCGCGGTCCTGGATATCCGGGATCGAATCCCACGTCGGGCTCCCGGAGCATGGAGCCTGCTTCTCCCTCTGCCTGTGTCTCTGCCTCTCTCTCTCTCACTGTGTGCCTATCATAAATAAATAAATAAATAAAAAGTTTAAAAAAAAAGAAATAGTTACCATTTAATTTATTTTAACTAAGATCCAAAAATTAAAAGACATTAAGAGGCCTATTCAAGATTAAAATCTAGTACAAATCAGTCTATATAGTGAGCCTGAAATAAAGAAGTTATATTACTCAATTGGAGCAATGGAACAACCCAGCAGCATCCTCGGTGTATCCCATTCCTCTTCTTGTATGTGTAGAAACAGTAAGAACATATCTCCAGTTTTGTTAGGAATAATAACTAGTGCTTCTAAGGGAACTGTAATCCTAAAATATCCTTGGAGATCCACAGTCCTTCTGCCTTCCCTTTCCATGCAGCTGGGGTGCACAGGCTGAATTGGAGAATACACAAAATGGAAGATTGAACCCCTGCATCTTCACTTAGAGAAGAGCCACCCTGAAAAAATATGGCTTGTGTTTGTTTCCAAGAATCACAGTTATTGCCTGACTACTTCACAGTGAGTAGTTGAACAGAGAGCACAGCCCTAACCTGTAATATTTTATGTGAAAGGAAGGAATGAGCATGAGAAATTTTGGAGAACAGAGAGCTGTTCCTTAGGTTATAGCAACAGCTCACAGGTTGCACCATGCAGACTGCAGGAGAGTAGGGACACTTACATACTAAGTGTATGTGGAGTATATCAGTGATACAGTTTCCACAGGTTTAGAATCCTTCCTAAAGGATTCTAAAGCCTGTCAGAAACCGAACTTTCATGATACACCGACATAAGCTACAGGTAGAAAGAAAAGGGCTGCCGATGGCATGCATTGACTAATCAGTACTACTCACACTTGCTGAATCAATAAAACCACCCGGGGTACTCATTAATAATTGAATTTCCTGAACTCTGCTTCATATCTACTGAATTGGATTCTCCAGGGAGTCTCAAGAATCTGTATGCCTAACCACCAGCCTTGCAAGTGATCCTCATGATTAGACACGTTTGAACACATTGGTATACACCAACAGGGGCCTATCTGTGGGAGAATTATGGGTGGTGACAGGTCAGTGAGTCCACTAGGCTGCTCCAAGATTCTCATACATCGGTCCTATCTTGTTGTGGTGGTTGTTTCTGTTCCTGCCTTACAGAAATATCTCCACCAGTGTCACTGTTAAATCCTTGTCATTTATAAATCTTGCTCTCCACTGATTGAAATTTCAAGCTCTGACTCTGAAGAGGTTAAACTTCCTTAACAAACAGGTTGCTTTGTGACAATGGGTGTATCTTGGGGCACAAAGTGACAGCTGTGAAAAGAATTCACTATTAAGGCTCATACACCTGTAAATAGCAAGTGTATTTGGCCTATTAACTTTTCATCATGCTGTCAGGAGATGCAGTACCCAAAAAGACAGCCCTTTCTCAAATGCCATGCTTTACATCCCTTGTGGAGCCTGAACCTCACTAATTTGGAACACATAGCCAAGGGAACACTGAGAGAAAGAGAGAGAGAGAGAGAGACAGAGAGACAGAGAGACCAAAAAATAAAAAAAATAAATAAATAAAAACGCCAAACAAACTGTCAAATATACAAACAGTTCACTATTTATCTAAATTTAGAATCATCTGGTATATTTTTGACAGGGACATTTATGAAGTTTTAGCCTTATGATATTAATTGAATATTTCAAACAGTGTATATGTTTTTCTCAGAGGGGTGAAAATGCATGCTACTTTTGAAGGTCAAATTTAAAAATCTGGAAAGATGGCTCTAAAAAGTAACATTAATGCTTCCCTAGTGCTAGTTTTAGTGGGTGAATCACTGCTGACTCTAAAGCAATCCATGGTGTCTCGTGAGGAATAATACGATGCAAGCATGCACATAAACGTTGCCCTACAAGTGGGACACCGCCTAATAGAACTTATAATTCTCAGTGTACTTTTCCCTTTGGAGCTTTGATGCATTTTTAAAATTTGCTGTTAAGAGTGGATTGTAGTTTTTTTACTCTGTCATTATAGCCATGGAAAATGAAAAAGTGGGTTTGGCTATGTAACCCCAGGGATTTCAGGATTAAAAGCAAAACAAAACAGAACAAACACCAAAAACTGCAAAAAATGTTTTCTGTTGGGATGATATTTTCATTTTATATATTGAGCTTTTTAAACACTGATAAAAAATGCCATACTAGTTATTGAAGTAAAAAGATCTAGAGGAAAGCTTAAAACATCTTTATTGAAAACTAAGAAATTTATTTTTTTCCTTCTTTTAGGAAGGTGAGGTTAACAAAAAAAGACATGAATCGGTGAATAGAACAGAGATCCCAGAAACAAGCCCAACGAATACATGGTCAATTAATCTACAACAAAGGAGGCAAAAATATACAATGAGGAAAAATCTCTTCAGCTAATGATGTTGGGAAGATTGGACAGCCCCATGCAAAGTAATGTCCATTCAGAATAGGTGTTTAATCCATTTTGAGTTTATATTTGTGTATGGTATAAGAAAGTGGTCTAGTTTTATTCTTTTACATGGGGTTGTCCTTTCAAAATAGGTGTTTAATTCATTTTGAGTATATTTTTTGTATATAATATACGAAAGTGGTCCAGTTTCATTCTTTTGCATGGAGCTGTTCAGTCTTCCCAACACCTTATGTGAAGAGACTGTACTGCTTTGTTGAAGTTTTCTTAATATAGTTATGGGTTTCTATTCTGATCCTATTCTATTCTATAGCTATGGATTTTTTTATTCTGTTCCATTGATCTAAGTATCTGTTTTTGTACCAGTACTATACTGTCTTGATCAGTACAGCTTTGTAATGTAGCTGGAAGTCCAGAATTGTGATGCCTCCAACATTGCTTTTCTTTTTCAAGATTGTTTTGGCTATTGGAGGAAATGTGTGGCTTCATAAAAAATTTAGGTTAGTTTGTTCTAGCTCTGAGAAAAATGTTGGTGCTATTTTGATAGAGATTGCATTAAATGCATAGATTGCTTTGGGTAGTATAGACACTTTAACAATGTTTGTTTTTCTAATCCGTGTGCATGGAAGGTTTTTCCACTTCTTTGTGTCATTTTTTAATAAATTTATTTTTTATTGGTGTTCAATTTGCCAACATATAGAATAACACACACTGCTCATCCCATCAAGTGCCCCCCTCAGTGCCCATCACCCAGTCACCCCTACCCCCCGGCCACCTCCTTTTTCTACCACCCCTGGTTCGTTTCCCAGAGTTAGGAGTCTCTCATGTTCTGTCTCCCTTTCTGATAATTCCCACTCATTTTTTCCCCTTCCCCTTTATTCCTTTTCACTATTTTTTACATTCCCCAAATGAATGAGACCATATAATATTTGTCCTTCTCCGATTGACTTATTTCACTCAGCATAATACCCTCCAGTTCCATCCACGTTGAAGCAAATGGTGGGTATTTGTCGTTTCTAATGGCTGAGTAATATTCCATTGTATACATAGACCACATCTTCTTTATCCATTCATCTTTCGATGGACACCGAGGCTCCTTCCACAGTTTGGCTTTGTGTCATTTTCACTTTCTTTCATCAGTGTTTCATATTTTTAAGAGGACAGATCTTTGCCTCTTGGGTTAGGTTTATTTCTAGATATCTTATGGTTTTTGTTACAGTTGTAAATGAGATTGATTTCTTGATTTCTTATGTAAAAATAAATTCAAAATGGATAAAAGACCTCAATGTGAGACAGGAAGCCATCAAAATCCTAGAGGAGAACACAGGCAGCAACATTTAACATCAGCTGTAGAAGCTTCTTACTAGATAGGTCTCCTGGGCAAGGGAAACAAAAGCAAACATGAACTATTGGGACTTCATCAAGATAGAAAGCTTTTACACAGTGAGGGAAACAATCAGCAAAACTAAAAGGCAACTTATGGAATCAGAGAAGATATATGCCCATGACATATCTGATAAAGAATTAGTATCCAAAATATAGAAAGAATCTATCAAACTCAACACCCAAAAACAAATAATCCAGCTAAGAAATGGGCAGAAGACATGAATAGACACTTTTCCAAAGAAGACACCCAGATGGCTAATGGACACATCAAAACACGCTCAGCATCACTCATCATCAGGGAAATACAATCAAAACTGCAATGGGACACTCCTTCACACTGTCAGAATGGCTAAAATTAACAACACAGCAAACAACAGGTGTGGTTAAGGATGTGGAAAAAGGGGAACCCTCTTACACTGTTGGTTGGTGGGAATGCAAATTCTTACAGCCATTTGGAAAACAGAAATGGGTAGGAAATATCAGAAAGGGAGACACAACATGAAGACTCCTAACTCTGGGAAATGAACTAGGGGTGGTGGAAGGGGAGGAGGGCGGGGGGTGGGGGTGAATGGGTGACGGGCACTGAGGGGGCCACTTGACGGGATGAGCACTGAGTGTTGTTCTGTATGTTGGCAAATTGAACACCAATAAAAAATAAATTTATTATTTTAAAAAAAGGAAAACAGTATGGAGTTTCCTCAGAAACATAAAAATAGAACTACCCTAGGATCCAGCAATTGCCCTAAAGAAAAATTTCATATGATCTCATTTATATGTGATATTTATGAAAGAAAACAGATGAATGTAGGGGTAAAAAAAAAAAAAAAAAGAGGCAAACCACTAAAGAGACTCAACTATAGAGAACAAACAGAGTCTCTGGAGGGGAGAGGGTGGGAGGATGGGTTAAGTGGGTGATGGGGATTAAGTAGGGCACTTGTGATGGGCACTGGGTGTTGTATATAAGTGATGAATCACTAAACTCTATACCTGAAACTAATATTACACTACATACTAACTGGAATTTAAATAAAAACTTGAAAAAATGGATTGAACACTTGAATGTTAAACCATAAAATTTCTAGAAGAAAACATATCCAGTAAGCTCCTTAATAATATTTGTCTTAGCAATATTTGTTTGAATCAATCTCCTCAGGCAATGGCAACAAAAGCTAAAATAAACAAATGGGATTAGATAAAACTAAAAAGGTATTGCACCAGCAAAAAAGATAACAACAAAAGGCAACCTACTGAGTGAGAGAAGATATTATACAATTATGCATCTGATGAGGGATTAATATCCAAAATATATAAAGAATTTATTCAACTTAATATCAAAAAAGCAAACAATTGGATTTAAAAATGGGCAGAGGACCAGAATAAACATTTTTCCAAAGAAGACATATTGGATGGCCAACAGGCATGTGAAAAGATGTTAATGAACAGGGAAATGCAAATCAAAACCACAGAGATACCATCTCATACTGGTTAAAAGTAGCTATTATCTAAAACAAAGAAAACAAAAACTAACAAATCTTGGTGAAGATGTGAAGAAATGGGAAACCTCCTACACTGTCTTTGGGAATATAAATCAATGCAGCCACTATGGAAAATGGTATAGAGTTTCCTCAAAAAATTAAGAATAGGGGCACCTCCATGGTGTAGTAGGTGAAGGGTCTGGATTCAGCTCAGGTCATGATTCTGGGGTCCTGGGATTGAGCCCTATGTCAGGCTCCTTGGTCAGTGGGGAGTCTGCTTCTCCCTCTCCCTCTCCCCCACACTCATGTCCTCTCTCACTATCTCTCTCTCAAATAAATAAAATCATTTTAAAAATTTAAGAATAGAACTACCATAGAATCCAACAATTTCCCTCCTGGCTATTTATTCAAATAAAATGAAAACACCAAGAAGAAGAGATATATGCACTCCTATGTTCATTGCAGGATGATTTACAATATCCAACATACAGAAGCAACCTAAGTGTCCATTGACAGAAGAATGGTTAAGGAAGATGTGGTATACATTTACAATGGAACACTACTCAACCATAAAAAAGAATGAAATCTTGCCCATTACAACAACATGGATGGATCTAGAGAGTATTATCCTAAATGAAATAAGTCAGGCAGGGGTAATGTAGAATTACCCCTACATTCATCTGTTTTCTTTCATAAATATCACATATAAATGAGATCATATGATTTCACTTATGGCATATGATTCATTTATATGTGGGATCTAAAAAATAATAATAATCTTTAAAAAAAAAAAACAAACCCAAATGAACAGAACAGAAACAGGCCATAGATAAAGGAAATTATTGGTTGCCAGAAAAGAAAAGAAAAGAAAAGAAAAGAGAAGAAAAGAAAAGAAAAGAAAAGGAAAGGAAAGAAAAGAAAAAAAAGAAAAGAAAAAAGAAAGAAAAGAAAAAAGAAAAGAAAAGAAAAGAAAAGAAAAAAAAAGAAAAGAAAAGAAAAGAAAAGAAAAGAAAAGAAAAGAAAAGGGTTGTCGGGGGGCAAGTGAAAAGGATTAAGAGATAGAAACTTCCAGTAATAATTAAGTTATGGGGATATAAAATACAGCATATGTAACATAGTCAATAATATTGTAACAACTTTGTATTTTGGGAGATGGTAACTGGACCTACCATGGAGATCATATTGTAATGTTTAAAAATATTGAATGACTATGAGGTACACCTGAAACTAATGGGATATTGTACATCAATTATACTTCAATAAAAAGGGGAATATGAAGTTAAAATTTTATTCTGACTTTTTAACTTTTATTCTAGTCAAAGATTTGAGATGAAAATTGTATACTGTGAGAAGAAATAGTATCAAGACATCTTCTATAAGTTATCTGACTTTCATGTAGCCCTTTAGTGTACTAAAGTTTGTTCTAGCCTAGGTATTTATTACATTTATAATATTTGTATGTTACATAGTATATTTTATTTACAATAAGTATAGTTACAATAAGACAAAAGTTCAAACCTATTTTGTGATCACTTGAGATTTATATGAATAAGTCCAATCCTAGGGATTATAATATATGTTCTCCTTTGTAAAAATATATTTAAAATACTATCTTACCTCAGAATCATGGGAGAAAAAATATTCTGGGCAGCCCCGGTGGTTTAGCGGTTTAGTGCTGCCTCAGTCCAGGGCCTGATCCTGGAGACCCAGGATTGAGTCCTGTGTCTGGCTCCCTGCATGGAGCCTGCTTCTCCCTCTGCCTGTGTCTCTGTCTGTCTCTCTCTCTCTCTCTCTCTCTGTATCTTCACTTACTCCTAAAAGATGCACTTTGTGCAAGTGTCCTAAGTTAGGTTTTTCTACAAAACTTTATTCTCAGGAGAGAGGTTTACACATAATAACAGGAAACTGAAGAGCCTCATCAGCTTTATACACTTTGCATTCACTATAATGGCACTGCTACCTTTCATCTGGATGCTGCAACAGGAAAGCTTCCCTCTTCACAACTGTCTCCACTTTGTTTCCAAGCCTCCCAAAATGCTACCATTAAAGAAGCATTATTCAGAGAAATAAGTGCTTTATTTTAAAACAAAATCCTTTGGGAGTGCAACAATGTTCCAAATTGTTTATTCTTTTCCTTCCAGATCATTTATTTTATTTCAAGGATATGATTCCAGCTCTCTAGGTAAATAATTGTAATTAGTCATTTATTCACACTCTTCTAAGAGCTTTTGGATTTTAAAATTATGGTGACATGTTTTTTGTTGTTGTTGTTGTTATTCTTTTAGTTTATTTTATTTTGTTTCTTTGAGGAGGGATGTATCAAAACTCTGAATCTCTGAAGCATCTGAGCGGACATCTATTACTGTTGTAGGATCCCTAGGGAGAATGGAGTGTGAAATGACAGAAAAGTGCCCATTATTTGTTACCTAAAGCCTCAATTTCTAGCCCCCGTGTAGAATCCATGTCATGCTAAGGTGGCCTTAACCATGCAGGACACTGTAGTCCTATCTCTCAATATTAATTTTTATTCTGAATGTCTTTTCCTCAGTAGCTCTCATTTCTTTCTATCACCTCCTGTATAGATCATGGTCAAATACAACAAAGTCTACCTCCAAAATAGCTATAACCTGTGCAGTTGTCATCGCCACCATTGACACTACCCTTACCTGAGCATCACACCCTCTCTGGAACATTCCACAACCTCCTACATAGTCCTATTGCTTTTTCATCTCTCCCCACTTGATCCACTTTCACTGACTTCTCCTTTTAACCTATTTTGCCATCTCTCCCCACTTGATCCACTTTCACTGACTTCTCCTTTTAACCTATTTTGCCTATTTTTTGGTCACTGGGCTCAACTCTAGACCTACAAATTCTGCTTCCATGCTGGATTTTTCCCCTTTTGTTTACCTTTCACCAGCTCTCATCATGGATTTCAGTGCCTTGGAAACTTTCAGTTAAATTCTCTTCTCATGTACTGTATATTAGGCAATCCTACTGGGGCTGCCTGTAGATTTTTCTGCACAGCAGCATACCAGTACTCAAATTTTTAGTCCTTACATTTCTGTGTAACAAGTAAGCTCTGTAAACCCTTGTCTCTGTCTTGCTCAATCATGCACCATCAGTGCCCGGGGGGGGGGGGGGGGGTGACTGGCAAATATACTTAATTGTGGGGGGAAAATATTGATAAGTAGTGAAGAAAACACCCAAATTTAAAAGGAAACAGAACTAATGGACATAAAAAGAAACTGCCCTATTGTAGGAGCTTTAACACTCCTCCCCCTAAAACTTCCACCCCTTAATATGGCCCTATTGTATCCTTGGTTTTGACCCATGCCAGAATTTCTCCTTATAAGTACTTGAACCAATTTTAAAGGAGCGCTTGAACCAATTTTAAAAGTTAGGTTTGACATGAAATTTAATTAGTATATTTAGTGATTAGGAAGGGGGTCTCTGTGGTCAAACTATTAGATTCATTATCAAGCAAAAGACTTAAGGCAGATTAACTTTAAGGCAGATTAAACCTCTTTGTAACACAGTTTATTCTTTTACAAAATGGAGATAATAATCGTTTCTAAAATATAAAATCATTCTGAAGATTAAATGAGATTATATACACATATAAAGTATTTAGAACAGTGCTAGACAAACTGATACAAATTTGTCAACTATGAGAATCTACATGGTGTATTAAATTATGCAGGCCTTGAGAGGTTAAACTGCATTTTAAGTAAGAGTAAAAATGAATACATATTCATATAAGAAAATTCAGGGATCCCTGGGTGGCACAGCGGTTTAGCACCTGCCTTTGGCCCGGGGCGCGATCCTGGAGACCCGGGATCGAATCCCACGTCGGGCTCCCGGTGCGTGGAGCCTGCTTCTCCCTCTGCCTGTGTCTCTGCCTCTCCTCTCTCTCTCTCTCTCTCTCTCTAATGACTATCATAAATAAATAAAAAAAAATTTTAAAAAGAAAATTCAGATATACAACATAAATGTATATAACATATAAATTAAATATCCATGAATCAATCATCCAAATTATGAGCTTGAACACCATCAATAACTTTTAAGAACTGACAGCATAATTCCATGTCCCTGTGTTAAACAAAACTGGGACATGGAGTTTAAATTTTTGTCTCTTTTAATCTAACACAGTCTATTACCCATATTGCTTGTCCTTTTTTCTTTTGTTTTTAGTTTTGCACGTCACAAAAATTCTTGAAAAGTTCAAGCCCATTATCTTATCATTATCTCACACTGAGCATTTATTCAGTTGTTTCTTAATAATTAGATTCAGATTAAAAATATCTGCAAGAATACATCTTTTTGTTTTTAATACCCATTGCCCATTTAGTCCATTCCCCCATCAACCTCCCATCCAGAAACCCTCAGTTTGTTCACTATAGTTAAGAATCTCTCTTATGGTTTTCTTCCCTTTCTTTTTTCCTATTCTTTCCCCCTCTGTTCCTCTGTTTTGTTTCATAAATTCCACATACGGGTGAAATCATATATAGAAGATATGGTATTTCTCTTTCTCTGACAGAATTATTTTACTTAGGATAATACACACTAGCTCCATCCATGTCATTTCAAATGGCAAGATTTCATTATTTTTGGTGGCTGAGTAATATGCCAGTGTGTGTGTGTGTGTCTGTGTGTGTCTGTGTGTGTGTGTATGTGTATGCCAGCTCTTCTCTGTCCATTGATCAGTTGATAGATATTTGGACTCTTTTCACAATTTGGCTATTGTTGACAGTGCTATAAACATCGGGATACATGTGCTCCTTTGAATCACTGTTTTTGTATCTTTTGAGGAAATACCTAGCAGTGCAATTGCTGGATCCCATGGTAGTTTTATTTTTAACTTCTTTAAAAAAAGATTGATTGATTGGTTGATTGATTCATGAGAGACACAGAGTCAGAGACATAAGCAAGGGGAGAAGCAGGCTCCTCGCAAGAGAGCTCAATGTGGGACTCAATCCTGGAACTCAGGATCACACCTTGAGATGAAGGCAAACACTCAAGCACTGAGAAACCCAGGCATCCCTTTTTTAACTTTTTTTGAGGAACCTCCATACTGTTTTCTGAGTGGTTGCAAGAGTTTGCATTCTCACCAACCAACAGTGTAAGAGGGTTCCCCTTTTTCCACATCCTCAAGCACTCCTGTTGTTTGCCGTGTTGTCGATTTTAACCATTCTGACAGGAGTGAGGGAGTGTCTCATTGCAGTTTTGATTTGTATTTCCCTGATGATGAGTGATGCTGAACATGTTTTTTTTCTTTTTTTTTTATTTTATAAATTTATTTCTTATTGGTGTTCAATTTGCCAACATATAGAATATCACCCAGTGGTCATCCCGTCAAGTGCCCACCTCAGTGCCTGTCACCCAGTCACCCCCACCCCCTGCCCACCTCCCCTTCCACCACCCCTAGTTTGAGCGTGTTTTGATGTATCCATTGGCCATCTGGGTGTCTTCTTTGGAAAAGTGTCTATTCGTGTCTTCTGCCCATTTCTTAGCTGAATTATTTGTTTTTTTGGGTGTTTAATTTGATAGATTCTTTCTATATTTTGGATACTAACTCTTTATCAGATATGTCAATGGCATATATCTTCTCTGATTCCATAGGTTGCCTTTTAGTTTTGCTGATTGTTTCCCTCACTGTGCAGAAGCTTTCTATCTTGATGAAGTCCCAATAGTTCATGTTTGCTTTTGTTTCCCTTGCCCCAGGAGACCTATCTAGTAAGAAGCTGCTATAGCTGATGTCAAATGTTGCTGCCTGTGTTCTCCTCTAGGATTTTGATGGCTTCCTGTCTCACATTGAGGTCTTTTATCCATTTTGAATTTATTTTTTGTAATGTGTAAGGAAGTTTCATTCCTCTGCATGTTGCTGTCCAGTTTTCCCAACACCATTTCTTGAAGAGACTGTCTTTTTTCCATTGGATATTCTTTCCTGCTTTGTTGAAGATTGGTTTACCATATAGTTGTGGGCTCATTTCTGGGTTTTGTATTCTGTTCCATTGATCTATGTGTTTGCTTCTGTGCCAGTACCATACTGTCTTAGTCAGTACAGTTTTGTATTGTAGCTGGAAGTACAGAATTGTGATGCCTCCAACATCGTTTTTCTTTTTCAAGGTTGCTTTGGTTATTCGGGGTCTTTTGTGGTTCCATAAAAATCTTAGGATAGTTTATTCTAGCTCTGTGAAAAATGGTGGTGCTATTTTGATAGGAATTGCACATTAACATGTAAATTGCCTTGGATAGTATAGACATTTTAACAGTATTTGTACTTCCAATCTGTGAGCATGAAATGTTTTTCCATTTCTTTGTGTCATCTTCACCCTCTTTCATCAGTGTTTTTTTTTAAGATTTATTTATTTATTTATGATAGAGATAGAGACACAGAGAGAGAGGCAGAGACACAGGAGGAGGGAGAAGCAGGCTCCATGCAGGGAGCCCGATGTGGGACTCAATCCCGGGACTCCAGGATCGCGCCCTGGGCCAAAGGCTGGCGCTAAACCACTGAGCCACCCAGGGATCCCCCATCAGTGTTTTGGTAGTTTTCAGAGTACAGATCTTTTACCTCTTTGGTTAAGTTTATTCTGAGGTATCTTATGGTATTTGTTGCAATTGTAAATAGTATTGATTCTTGATTTCTCTTTTTACTGCTTAATTATTGGTTTTTAGAGATGCAACAGATTTCTATACATTGACTATGTATCCTGCAACTTTACTGGATTTGTTTATAAGGTCTAGCAAAAGACTCTACTAGAGTCTTTGGGTTTTCTATGCAGAGTATCATGTTGTCTGTCAATAGTGAAAACTTAACTTCTTCCTTGCCAACTTGGATACTTTTTATTTCCTTTTTTTTGTTTGATTGCTGGGGCTAGAATTCCAGTACTGAGTTAAATAACACTTGTAAGTGTGGACATCTGGTCTTGTTCATGACTATAGAGGAAAAGCTCAGTTTTTCTCCATTGAGGATGATATTAGCTGTGTGTGGCTTTTTATGATTTTGAGGTATGTTTCATCTATCCCTGCTTTCTTGAGGATTTTTATCAAAAAAATTGATGATATATTTTGTTAAATGCTTTTTCTGTATCTATTGAGAGGATCATATGGTTATTAATTATCCTTTCTTTAATTAATGTGGTGTGTCACATTTAGTGATTTGTAAATATTGAACCACCCTGACAGCCAAGGAATAAATCCCACTTGATCATGGTGAATAATTCTTTTAACGTAGTGTTGAATTCAATTTGCCAGCATCTTGTTGAGAATTTTTGCATCCATGTTCATCAGGGATATTGGCCTGTAAATCTCCTTTTTACTGGGATCTTTGTCTGGTTTGGGGATTAAGGTAATGCTGGCCTTGTAGGGTGAGTTTGGAAGTTTTCCTTCCAATTCTGTTTTTTTGGAACAGTTTGAGAACAATAGCTTTTAACTCTTCTTTATATGTCTGGTAGAATTCTGCTGGGAAGCCATCTGGCCCTGAACTTTTCTTTGTTGGAGATTTTGATTTTGATTACAGATTCAATTTCTTTGCTGGTTATCTGTCTGTTCAAATTTTCTATTTCTTCCTGTTTCAGTCTTGTTAGTTTATATGCTTCTAGGAATTTATCCATTTCTTCCAGATTGACCAATTTGTTGGCATAAATTTTTTCATAATATTCTCTTATAATTGTATTTCTGTGGTGTTTGTTGTGATCTTTCTACTCTCATTCATGATTTTGAGTTTCTTCTCTGTTTTTTTTTTTTTATAAGTCTGGCTAGGAGTTTATCAATTTTTATAAAAGTGTTTTAATTCTTTCAAAGAACAATCTAGTTCCATTGATCTCCTTTTTCTTTTTGTTTCTATATCATTTATTTTTGCTCTAATTTTATTATTTCCTTCTTCTGCAGGCTTTAGCCTTCATTTGTTGTAGTTTTTCTAGCTCCTTTAGGTGTAAGGTTAGGTTGTATATTTGAGATTTTTATTGCTTCTTGAGATAGGCCTGTATTGCCATGTACTTTCAGGATTACTTTTGCTGGGATGCCTGGGTGGTTCAATGGTTGAGCGTCTGCCTCCAAGGTGTGAACCTGGAGTCCTAGAATTAAGTCTCATATCAGGCTCCCTCTGAGAAGCCTGCTTCTCCCTCTGCCTATGTCTCTGTGTCTCTCATGAATAAATAAATAAAATCTTTTTTTTTTAAAGGATTACTTTTGCTGCATCCCAAAGGTTTTGGAACTGCATGTTTTCATTTTCACTTGTTTTCATGTATTTTTTATTTCTTCTTTAATTTCCTGGTTCTTTAGGAGGATGTTCTTTAACCTCTATTTATTTGTGATCTTTCCAAATTTTTTCTTGTGCTTGAATTCCAATTTCATAGAGTTGTAGTCCAAAAATATGCATGGTATGATCTCAGTCTTTTGTATTTATTGAGACCTGAGTTGTGACCTGGTATGTAATCTATTCTGGAGAAAGTCTCACGTGCACTCGAAAAGAATGCAGATTCTCCTGCCTTAGGATGAAATGTTCTGAATATATCTGTTTAGTCCATCTGGTCCAGTGCATCATTCAAAGCCATTGTTTCCTTGTTGATTTTCTGCTTAGACTATCTGTCTATTGCTAGGTAGAGTATTAAAATCCCCTACTATTATTGTATAATTGTCTATAAGTTCCTTTATGTTTCTTATTAATTGCTTTATATATTTGGGTCCTCCCAATATGGGGCATAAATATTTACAACTGTTAGATATTTTTGTTGGATGGACACCTTTATTATGATATACTGTCCTTCTTCATCTCTTGTTACATATTTGGTTTAGAATCTAGGTTGCCTAATATAAGTATGCCCTGGGCTTTCTTTTAAGGTTCATTACCATGATAAATGGTTCTCCATCTCCTCACTTTCAATTGGCAGGTGTCTTTACGTCTAAAATGAGCGTCTTGTAGGCAGCATATGGAAAGGTCTTGTTTTTTGTCCAATTTGGTATTCTTTGCCTTTTGATTGGAACATTTAGTTCATTTACATTCAGAGTGATAATTAATAGATATAGTTTAGTGCCATTATATTACCTGTTAAGTCATTATTTCTGGAGATTCTCTCTCCTTTCTATTCTTTCTCACTTTTGGTCTTTCATTCTCTCTCGAGTCCCCTTTAATATTTCTTGCAGGGCTGGTTTAGCAGTCATAAACTCCTTTAGTTTTTGTTTGTCTGAGAAACTCTTTGTCTCTGCTTCCATTCTGAATGACAACCTTGCTGAATACCTAGCTGCATATTTTTCCTGTTTAGCATGTTGAATGTATCATGTCACTCTCTTCTGGCCTGCCAAGTTCCTGTGGAAAGATCTGCTGCTAACCTATTTGTCATCCCTTGTAAGTTAGGGATTTCTTTTCCCTTGCTGCTCTTAGGATTTTTTTTTTCCTATCTCTGTATTTTGCAAATTTTTCTACAATTTATCTTGATTTTGGCTTGCGTTTGTTGATTTTGGTGGGAGTTCTCTGTGCTTCCTAGATTTAGATGTCTGTTTCCTTCCCCAGATTAGGACAATTTTTAGCTTTAATTTCCTTGAATAAACCTTCTGCCCCTTTTGTCCTCTCTTCTTCATCTGGGACTCCTATAATACAAATGTTACCATGCTTTCCAGTGGTGCTGAGTTCCCTAAATGTACATTCATGATCCAATATTTTTCTTTCCCTCTTCTTTTCAGCTTCTTTATTTTCCATAATTTTATATATTATATCATGTATTCTTTCCTCTCTTTGCTTCTTCTGCCCTTGTGGTCATTACATCCAGTCAGTTTTGCATCTCGGTTATAGCATTTTTCATTTTAGCCTTACTAGTTTTAAGATCTTTTATCTCTGTGGTAAGGGTAAGGGACTCCCTGGTGTCTTCTCTGCTTTTCTCATGCCCAGCTAGGATCCTATGACTGTTTAAAATTCTAGATCAAGCATATTACTTATATGTACTTACTGGCCATGACCTTTTCTTGTTCTTTCTTTTGGGATTAATTCCTCCATCTTGACATATTGTCTAGGTCTCTGTCTTCTTTGTGTTAGAAAGAGAAGGTATGTTTCCTGGTATGTTTCCTGCTCTGCGAGTGATGGCTTTATGAAGAAGGACTTGTGCTTCAGGAATTGTTTCTGGTGTGTGTTGCATGCACTCTGCTGCTGTATTTTGGCTGCTATTTCCCTCAGGCTAGTTGTCTGCAGTTTCTCCTTGTCTAGAGTGAAGAGTGTTTGGACCTTGTCCACAGTAGGGTGAGTTTTAACTAGGTGTGCTCTGATCTGCTTGCTAAAAGAGGCCTGCTCCTATTTCCATTAGAAATTGAAGCTTTGTAGCACTCTATGGTCAGTAGACATGGTGTGTGTATGAGAGTTTGTGCTGGTCTTCTGGGGGAGGAGCCTGCTGCTGTGGTTCTCAGGCATATTTGCCCTAGTAGAGAGGCACCTGAAGAGCACAGGGGTAGGTGGGGCTTGGTGTAAACAGCTCTGGCCTCCTCTGTAAGGTCCCCATGCTGCTCATTGAAGTCAGTCCCTGCTGATAGGTGGGAGATAAAAATGGTGTTGTCTTTTCCCCTTATCTCTGGGGAAGGGAGTTTGCATCCACCACTCTTTAGAAAGCCCTCAGAGAAAAGTAGAATATCCCCCCTCCTGTGTCCCAGGAGTCCTTCAGATCCCTTCCTTCACTTTGTCTGTTTCTGGGCTGTCTGGCCACCTGGTAGTGCAGGGCAGTGCACCTGTGTCTTATCTCAGGCATGCCAACTGAGTTTCAAAACTCAAACTGTAGGGACCCAGGTTATCATGGACCCACAGTGGTCATCTGGGGGAGTATCTTGCCATCCTGGGGATGGTGCCGGTTTGTCCCAGAAGGGAAATCACACCAACATGTGGAAACTTGGAGTTTAGAGTAAAGCACATTAGAAAGCCTGAGTCCAGGTTAAGTTAGGTTGTCTCCGAGTCCAGAGACAGCTGCTAACGATGGTTATCTCTGCCCCTATCCTTAAGGGGCAGGGGAGCTCAGTGGTGCCTGTTAGCTCTTTTGTCCCCTGATAGGCAAAGCCACCTCTTCTATATGTGCTCCAAGGAGGGGGAAAGGTCTCTCCCCATTTGTCCCAGAAGATCCTCAGATAGTATCACCCACTCCCAGACCTCTGCCTTCCTCCACTGGGGCACTGCAGTGCTCACTGGGCTCCGTACCAGCCATGGTGCTGAAACTCTAAAACTCTAATCTTTGAGCTCCGCTGGTTGTAAACACTCAAAATAATCAGCCATTCCTGTTTTCCCAGTCAGTGACTTTGGGGAAGAGGTTCCCTTGTGTGATCCTCTGTGCACTATTCTCTCTCCCTCCCTCTCTCTCTCCCTCTTTCTTACCTTCTCCCTCTCTCTCCTCTCCCCACTATCAGGACTCCCTCCTCTCTACAGCACCCATGATACTTTTCTCCCCCAAATCACATATTTGCACCTCCTACCCTCCCTGATGTGGCCTCTTCTCTCCCTCCAGACATGCAGCTTGTTCTGTCAGTCCTTGGATTGATTCCTTGGGTGTCCAGAATGATCTGATACTTATCTAAGGAATATTTCATTGTTAACGTTTTGTGTATCTCATATCACTCACCTCAGGAAGCATACACTATCAGTTTATCCTGTTAGTGACATTTCTCCATTTTGAAAAGTAACTTTCTTCTCTGTAATTAAAAAGTGAATCTAATAGATGACCATCAACAAGAGATGTAATGAGCAGGTAGAAAAAATGCTATTTTAAACATGTGAAACATAGTTCTCCTAACATTGTATTCAAGTAAGTGTACTCGTTTGTCCCTGAAGGTTAGAGGTAACATGCTTTTCCCCTCGGTTTTAATAGATGCGTAAATGCTAAATGTTTTCATACTACACCTATATGAGAATTCAAATCAATGACTGGGAAAATTTGACATATTTTACAATGATGGCTAAAACTTGTAGGTTCAATATCTTTATTTTTATTCTTTTAAAGATTTTTATTAATTTATTCATGGGAGGGAGGGAGAGAGAGAGAGAGACAGAGACAGAGACACAGGCAGAGGGAGAAGCAGGCTTCATGCAGGGAGCCTGATGTGGGACTGATCCCTGGTCTCCAGGATCACACTCTGGGCTGAAGGCGGCGCTAAACCACTGAGCCACCAGGGCTGCCTGGTTCAGTATCTTTAGAACCATGATCCAGTTTATCATAAAACTTAACATTAGATTTATTAAGTGAGTGAATGCTCACTGAGCATCTATCTGTGGCAGACTCTTTGGAAGCCATTTATTGGAATATAAAGGTGACTAACACATTCTACCCTTAGGAGTCTTAGGATACAGAAGGGTTTAAGTATCTTCTAGTGAAGCATTTTTTAAAAATATTTTATTTATTTATTTATTTTAGAGACACACATACACAGAGAGAGAGAGTACACATGGGGGAGGGAGCAAATGAGAGGGGCAGACAGAATCCTAAGTGGACTCCACACTGAGCTCAGAAGCTAGATCCCAGGATTGTGAGATTGTGACCTGAGACAAAATCAAGAGTTGGACACTTAAACCCACTGAGCCACCATAGCAACCCAGTGAAGCATTTTATATATTTTCCATGCTCTTCAACTAATTCTTCTCTTTGATTTGCAGATAAGCCTAAAAGCAGAAAGAGAAAACAAAGAAAATGACATTTGCTTTCATTCACACTGCAAGCAAAGTGAGGTAGAATAGATCATAAATCAATGACTAAGACAGAGTAAGGGGGGTTTCTATCATTAATTTCTGTTGTTAAAAATAATATGTATATGATTACATATATAACATATATATATATGTAACAGAAATATGGAGATATGATAAGAGTGAAGTAGCTAAAAATCACGACCTTTTGTCTATGCTATCCTGATTTTGTCTTTCTTTTATTTATTTATTTATTTTTTAAATTTTGTCTTTCAATTATTTTACCTCACTGTTTTTATTGCCACTCTTCAACGTCCAAATCAGTGGTGTGTCGGTAAATTGACTCTATTTAAAAAAAAAAAAGAAAAAAAGAAAAAGTGGTGCGTTGGTAAATTGACTCTATTTAAAAAAAAAGAAAAAAAAATCCCTGAGTTGTATCATTTGCCAGTTGTATAGTATAAATACTCCTATCATGGCCAATTGTAAACTACCAAATGCAGTTTGGCAAGAAATGCTAAAAATCAACTTTTATAAGTCAGCAGAAACTGGCTTCACTCACCGCAGATCCTCTTCACAGATGTGTGACTTGACAGACACAAATCACTAACTTTACCTTCTGTCATTATCAATGGATATTACATCAGGTATAACAGATTGATGTGAATTCTAGTCATTGTATTAACTCTCTCAACCAAGGGCATCGGTGTATAAATATTATTACCAAATTTAGAAAGAGCAGTAACAACCATTTTTCCCCATATAATAACTGTAGGCCTCATAAGCAACTTGGAATTATCTGGAGTGGTAAATTAATACGCTGTTTATTCTGAGCAGGTTGTATGACTATTTGCTAAAATCGTTACATTAAAAGGCTTAGAGATGGTTTAGAAAGATTACCATTTATCCTGTTTAATATAAATCTTAACAGCTTAAACTGCATGCATCAATTTCTGGTTAGAACACAAGCATTTTTTTATGTCATTTCATGTGATTGGGAAAACATCATTATTAACTCAAAATTTAATGCTTGAGTAACTTCATGAAAATATTTTAAAGCCAAATTCATGGGGATTAAATATATTTAAATAACAATAAAAACAAAATATACTATGGACTAGAACTTTCTAAATGGTTAGCAATAATATGCATTAAATTAAAAAATAGAAATTGGTTATTAATTCACCCAGCTAGAATCTGAAAGGCAACGTATAGTCACTGAGGAAAATATGTTACGATGGCTTTCACTGATTTTGCAAAATGAAAATGAAAATGCCTTTAAGTAAGAGTCAGAAATAAGTAAGAGAAAAATTAAATAGCTTAGTAATTGTTGGTTTTTCAAATGAATCACCTTCATAGAGTGTAATGCATTCAGCAGATTTCTGCCCTTGGCAGTTAAATTAATTGTGTATTTTAATATAAATGCTTTCTAACTGCAATTCACTTTAATCATTTAACATGTCCAATATTGAGTTCTTTCGACTGAGAAAAGCTGTGAGAAAAATTCTCCATGATATCCTTTCATATTCTGATATTAGTTTTCCTCTTAAATAAATTTCTTACAATTTCCCTAGTAGAATATTAAGTACTTATGTTTGTAGTGATACACAAATTATTTCATGTGTTCTACATTTTTAATTATACAAGAACATAAAATAAAGTTGTAAGGAATTTATACTTCTGAGAGACATTTCTTAAATAATCTGAAATATTTTATCTCAATGGGTTCATACAGTATAAGCCTTTTGTCTCAGTTACAGATATATAGCATGCTCAGAAAAGAAAATGGTAGACAATATTAGTAGAGATGTAATTGGGGTTGTGCTTAGGTTCTGAAAAATAAATGTACCTGTTTAAAGTATGTCTGGAAGTGATCCAGGCATTTGTTTTACTATCATATACTTCTATTTAATCTTTGTTTTCTTCCCCTTTTACATTACCTTTTAAAAACTTTTTAAATATTACATAGTGATTGAAGATGTTCTGATGTGCAGCATCTTCATGTTTTAGATTTAGAATTGAGAATTCTGTGTGTGTGTGTGTGTGTGTGTGTGTGTGTGTGATGCTGATCTTAATCATTGGTGCTCTTTCAAGATTAATACTGAATAAAAATCTCATTGGTGAATACCTTTTTTATAACGGTTAGTAGACGTTAAATTATCTACCATGTTCTGGGGTGCCCAGATTGTTTCTAGGATAGTTAGACTATGTGCATTCTAAAATAAATGCTGCTTTTCGCTTTTCTCTCTTGTTTCTGTTGGGACTGGGTGAGTTTATATATGAGATCCCAATGTTCTTATCATTTGGAAATAACACAAGTGTTTCCTTTATCTTGCAGCTCCAGGGGACCCAGTGTTTTGCAGTAAGACTCTGGAGCAACACTGCTTGTGAAGAATAGACTGCCAGGTTTTTCAATAATAGAAGCAATTGTCAAGTAATTGTGATTTGCATTGAGTTACCAAGGCTTAGGATTTTAATGTGCTTTAGTTTCATTAAAATCCTTAGAATATAGTGTTTATAATTCAATAAGAAAATACCTACAATGAAAATCTAATGTTTTTGAAATGACTAAAAATTATTTCATTATGCTAGATGCAAAGCTTACCATGCAAAATATACATCACCTAGTCCTACATGTATTTGAAGAAGTACCACTATTCATCCTTAAATACCCTACTCTTATATATTGTTTTTTTGTATGTATTTACACTATCAAATAACAATCATTTAAGAAAAAGAATGAATAACAAAGTGAGTCGGAATGGTTCTCAGAGACACCAATCATGCATTACCTTATGGTTATTTAAATCTTCTTTTATTTTCCTTTCAACTTATCCTGTCAGTCAATTACTAGACTTCTAACACAAAACAGAAGGAAAGCTCTACAGTCAATATATTGCTATACTTCATTAGTCCCAAAACAGAAAAAATAAATCCTTTCCACTGTTCTCTGTCATCAATTCTAAATGTTTACATTTCACCGGCTCTGAGAGACTTCTATGAGGAAAGGGTGCCAGAGCTAAGTGAGTTCGGGAGCTCAAGCCTCCTATATGCCACTTACAGAGAGTCACAACCCACAAAGCAAGGGGTCTGAATGATCCTACAGTAAAAAGCAAAAAACAGAAAACAGTTTAACTCTGTTGATCCTAGTTTCTCAAAAATATACTTGACCAGAAAATGACATTTCAAATAACCTCTCTAAACATCCCCTAGATCTAGCATTCCACACAAAACTCATTGTGGAATGTTGTTATGAGGTTAGCAAATATGTAACTCTATAGAACCTATCTTACTTTGTGATCTTCTTATCGTTTCAGGACAGACAGCAAAGCTAAATCTGAATCCCTTCTGTAGAGTATTTGTACACATGGATTGTCTCTCCAAAGCCCCATGTGGCCACAACACCTTATTGCTACCAATACATAAGAGTTGCCTATGTCCAGGGAAGAACTCATCATGTTACAGAAACATGGATCCCAGTTTCCATGCATGTAGAGTCAAATGTATAATTGTCATCCCAAAGACCGACATGTTAGATTTTCCAAATTTACATGAAAAGATAGAGAGGGAAGTTTCTATCACACACACACACACACACACACACACACACAGAAAGAGAGAGAGAGAGAAAAAATACTATCTCAGCACCTGTTCCTCTCTTTTAATTTTGAAGCAACTGCAGAGGATCATTTGCAACTAATTTTCAACCTTCCAAGTGATGGGTCCTGGGATTTCTCAACACGGACAAAGAACGAAAAGATGAATTATAACATAAACAATTTTCTGCTTTGAGGAGAGGAACTCTTGGCTGTGGGAATCATTTGGGGAATTTCATTCTGCATTACTCATTGTAAGGCTAGTTTCTTGGGTGAGTAATCCCTCCCCATTAGTAACCCCTCTACACTCTCTCCCCACTTGGGTGAGTAATCCCTCCCTACAGCTTGGATGATAATTTCTCACATCTGATATGAGAAGGTGGGAAATAAAGGAAAAGGTTAAATATGGGGAGTTGATTTGGAGAAGGAATGCAATAGAAAATTCTATTATTGTTTCTTTACCATTTGAGTTCATAAAGTATGCTGTGCCCTCACAGATAGAAAAGATAAAAAAAAATCACAAAAGTAATTACAGGATAAAAATCTTTGTATTTATCTATGTTTATTTATTTATTTACTTATTTTCCAAATAAAAACCTCTAGATGATAAATATCTGAGTCTGAGTTTTGGAAGGTCTATCAAATATACAGGCTTCTTTATACTTACTATGAGTTGGTTTTTACTTTAATGATAATAAAGCATATTCAATCAATATTTACTTTCACTTCTCTAAGATCCAGAGGAATATTTATTAAATAATAATACATTTTTATAAATTTTGAGTGGCTTTATAAGAATATATTCTCAACTTTTCTTGTTGCTAGTTCATCCTAAAGCAGACCAAGAAAAATGTGTCTAAGTGAAATGTATGATTTTGAAACCATTGTTTGAATGGATAACTTTAGCTTCTCTTGAGTGAATTTATTCTAAAATCATGCAAATAAATAATTATTTGCCTCCCCTTTCCCATACTTTAGAGAAGATGCCAAGCTAAAGTGACATTACTGAGGAAAGGACAGACGTCCTACCTCAGTTATGTGCTAGGTAACTTTGACCTTTCACATAGATAAGAGGTAATTCTAGACCTGTTAAGCTGTTAGCTTTAAAGCAATATTAATTCATAGACAATGGATAATATAAGAGGAAATATAAGAGGAAAACTAAAATACTATGGCTTAGCTCTTATCTATTAAGAGCTCAAAATATATCTTTTATTTGGACTGAGAGAACTGAACAAAAGAAAAATAGAGCAGCCATCGTTAAAGAGTTCACTCTTTAGTATTGAAGAGCACTGCTCAAGAGTATTTCTCTTTTCTAAAACTCTTTTGGCTAATATTTATGATCTTAACCTGCTCACAATATTGCCTATTTTTTTCCACCTCCCTTTGAAAGTGCAGTTTTTTTTCTCTATATATAGATACATTCTAAGTAGTTAAATTATGGACGCCAGTGATCTTTATTTCAGGTGACACTAGTCACACTATTTCTTTTCCTGGCCTACTCTTTACTCAACCCGGTTTTCCTCATAAACCTCTATAGAGTTCTACTTTCTCCGACTATTCCATTCCTTCATCTTGTTGGATAACTAAGCACTGTCTCAGTTTTAGTCTTTAGACTTCTCTTTTGTAACTGATTATCCTGCCTCTATTACAAAAATAGTACTTGTTAAAAAAAAAAAAACCTTTATTAAATGAGTGTGTCTACCTAGAAATAAAAAGAAGTAGGAGGGGTTTTTTTCTCCCCCCTTTCTCAACTGCTCCTAAAAAAAAGTAGAGCATGCGGGAAGTATGGTGTTGAATTATACTGAGATTTAATTAGGCTTTAAAAAGATGAAAATGAAGGGGGGAATTTCTATTCGGAATTTAGGCAATTTTTAAAATTTCAGAAATATTTTTGCCCTTCTTCCATGCACCAGTCTTTTATCCTAAGGCCATGTGCCTTCTCTCATATCTCTCTCCATGTTCTTTTCTAAATATTTCAAAATTCAATTGTCTCCTTGCCAGCTCTGCTTCACTCATATCTTCTTTTTATAGACACTGACAACATAGCCTTAAAATTAGAATATTATTTCAGGCAAAAGAAACTGATTAAAGAATTGTCATAAGTAATATATATTTTTAGTATAACTTCTTTAGCTGTGTGAATTTAGTATGAGGTCATCAAGTGTGGATAACATTTCAGAATCTGAAATGAATTGTTTGCTTGAAACTCCCATTGAGAAAGTATGTGTGTGTGTGTGTGTGTGCGTGTGTGTGTTTGCATATATCACTGTATAAATGTATCATAAACATGGATGCCTCTTAGTTTACTTTCAAAAATTTTGAGTACAGATGCATACTAAGCTGAAAACTAAAAACAAATTGTCCTTTAATATATGTGCTGCCAAAGCAAGCACTGAATTGTCCTTTAAAAACAAATTTTTATTTATATTTCTAGAAGAAACAACATAGAATATTCTAGGAGAAATGCACACCGATGCATATGTATGCATACTTTTTTTTCATTGTTCTATTTAAAACTGGGGGAAAAATTTTTAAAGCTGGAAATTTTGAATAGAACATTAAATGCATTCTTGCTACCCTGAGAGATAAAGCCATTGAAATGTTGAAAAGAATATAGGATTGAAATAAACAAATCAGCCGTTTGAGTTAGAGTAGGATTGCAGAGTAAGAGAGGAGAATTTTTTAAGATATAAGTGATTAAGTTAAAGACTTAGCCTTGAACTCGGTCGATAGCACAAAGAAGAATCACTGGTATCAGGTGTGTGATCTCTACAATACCTCAAGTGGAACACTAGGTGGCAATGTTTACCCACTTTTTTATTTTATATTTTCAGCACTTCAAAAGCTATAATAGGACAAACTGAACTTTCTGGTCTTCAAGGTTATTTGTGGGTCCTAAGACACTGAGAAAAATCCTTTCTTTTAAAAGTGTTCTGGTTTCTTTGTTTTTCGCACACAAGAGAGTTCTGTAGTCTATCCCTGAAATACTGTTCTCAATCCATTAATTGATCCTAGCAAAGAGGGACATGCTATAGAGAATTAGCAGTGGATCCAGAAGAAAGAAATAGGAATTTCTAAGGAGTTAGGGAAAGAATATATATATATAGCAACATAAAAATGCCTTGGAATTTTTATTCTTGTGATATAAATGTTGAGGAGTGACAACAAATCATTTCTGAATCAGAGTCAGCATGGTGGGCTTCTCTTTCTGATTTTGATCAATGTTCAGAACTATTTAACAGAATAAGTCATATTAAAAATTAAAAACACATTGATCAACACAGTCAAAACTAAATAAGTTCTTCAACTTCCTCGACCTACACTTCCTCTGCCAATTCTTACATGCAGATGGAGCTGGCCTAGGAAGGAAGTTAGGCTTCAGCAACTTCCCACTTCCTTTTTGGGGCTCCCCTCCTACCTTCCACGGGAAACAGAGAGGGCCCTGTTGCTTTGCTGGAGAGCACCAGGAAGCTTCAGAAAATCAGTTGTTTCAGCTTTCTGGTGAATGGATTTCCTGCTAGTGGCATCAAAAGTTTTTAATGGCAGTGAAAAAGGTTTCCAAACTGGTTTCCACACATAAGATTTATTTTCACAATATTAGTAATTTACTTTAGACAAAGTCAAGTTGAATATTGTATCATTTCCTGCCCTAGAAATAGACTTTTAATAATTGATTTGGTTTCATTGTGTTCTCTGCATTTATTTTTTTTTCTACTGTAATAGTTATTACCTTCTTGTAATTACCTTGTACCATTTGAAATGGGGAGAAAAAGATGACAAGAAAAGAAAGGAGCTTCCAAGCCTTTCTAACAAAATTAGAGCAAAAATGTTCAGGAGAAAAAATAGAGGAAGACATTTTCATCCTGGCTGGTTTAAGGGAATTGAGGACTGCAAGGAGTATACCCATACCTATAGCTCACTGGAAATAAGAAAGAAGGGACTCTGCTACAGTATTTTGCATTGTTCTTCCATTGTATAGAATGCATCACTGCAGAAAGAAAGAAAGAGTGGGAGAAAGGAAGAAAAAATAAAGAAAGAAAGTGAAGAAAGAAAAGAAAGAGGAAGCAAAGAAAACTCAGCTGAGTCAGAGCTCAATTCTCTAGAGCTAACATAGATATAAATTTTTTAAGATTTATTTATTTATTTATTTATTTATTTATTTATTTATTTATTTATTTATTTTAGACAGAGAGAGAGAGAGAGAGAGAGAGAGGCAGAGACACAGGCAGAGGGAGAAGCAGGCTCCATTCAGGGAGCCCGATGCGGGACTCGATCCTGGGACCCCAGGATCGCGCCCTGGACCAAAGGCAGGCACCAAACCGCTGAGCCACCCAGGGATCCCCATAGATATAAGTTTTAAAAATAAAAAAAAAAAAAATAAATAAAAAAAAAAGTTTTAAAAATAATGAAGATGCAAACAATAGAGTGAGGCACATTGAAATTGGAAACTCGTCTACTTATAGCCTTTGGAAAATATCATTAATAGAAAAACATGAAAATGAAGATTAGAAATAAATATGCAGACTTCCACTTCCAATCCTTAGTGAAACCACCTCACCATAAACCAGTAGAAAATAGATAAAAATATATGTGAAAGAACAAGGAATCAAAACTGGAATCTTGGATGGTGACTCTCCTTTTCATTCACTTCACTTGCCCATCAGAGTTGATCTCTCACTCACATTTTAGACTCACCATTCATTTGTTTTACTAAAATTTTATCCCTTAGGTATGCAGCAAGTGTACATAGTATATTAATTTCCTCTTGTTTTGAACTACTTAATGTAAACATGGAATCATGTATTCATTTTAAACCTATCTATACATTATGTTTTCTGAGTTTCTATTGATTCTACATTTGGCTTTTTCTTGATATGCATACTCCACAATTTATTAAGCCGTTTATCTCATGATGAACTGTAAAATCCCAAAACAAAATAAAACTTGCTTTTGGATTGACTTATTTCAAGCATATGGACTAATTCGTGTTTTGTAAGACCCTCTGTGATATTTTGATGAGTAAAAATGCAATCATGTATCTCTTCACTGCTTTTTTGAAGATCATTTATGAATTTAGGATATATCCCATTTTAGTATTGATATCTTAAGCAAGGTCAAATTCAGTATCCTTTAACTTATATTCACTTAATCATACATAGATTTGAGTATTTTTCTCTTGAGGTGCTAAATGGGAAGAGGCAATGAACATGGGCACAAGAGATTCATGTCCTTAAGCATGAACATGTGCCCTCAGCCTTTATTCATAACCCTTTTCCCTTTTCCTCTTTCATGGTAAAACACAGGGGGTGAAGTTAAACTCTGATAAGGGCTGTGATAATGGCACATGAATGTGATTTGATTCAATTTGGTTTGTTGAAAAGACTATTCCTTCCGCATTAAATTACTTTGTATTCGATTGAACATATATCTATGTCTGAATTATTAAAAATTTTTAAAATAATTTTTTAAAGATTTATATTTATTTGAGAGTGAAACAAAGTGCAGGAGAGAGCAAGAGACAACATGAGTAGGGGGAGAAGCAGAGGCAGAGGGAGAAGGAGAAGCAGACCCCCACTGAGTAGGGAGCCCAATGCTGGGTTCAATCCCAGGACCCCAGAATCATGACCTGAGCCAAAGACAGATATTTAACCGGTTGAGCCAACAAGGTGCCCCTATTTCTGAATTTTATATCCTATTCCACTTACTAAATGCCTGTCCTTGAGTTTAGTAGCTTTATAGAAAATAGTTTTTTAGGATTTATTTATTTTAGGGGAGAAGGAGCAGAAGGAGAGGGAGAAAATCTCAAGTAGACTCCCTGCTGAACATGGAGGCCTATGCAGGGCTTGACCTCATGACCCTAAGATCATGACCTGAACCAAAATCAAGAGTCAGATGTTTGGGGCTCCTGGGTGGCTCAATGGTTTAGCATCTGCCTTTGGCTCAGGTCATGATCCCAGAGTCCTGGGATCGAGTTCCATATCAGGCTTCCCACAAGGAGACTGTTTTCCCCTCTGCCTATGTCTCTGGCTCTCTCTGTGTGTGTCTCTCATGAATAAATAAGTAAAATTAAACATAAAAAGAGTCGGATACTTAACTGACTGAGCCATCCAGGTGTCCCAGCTTTATAGGAAATACTAAATCAGGACGTCTGGGTGGCTCAGTGATTGAGCATCTGCCTTTGGCTCAGGGCATGATCAAGGGGTCCTGAAACCGAGTCCCACATTGGGCTTCCCACAGGGAGTCTGCTTCTCTCTTTGCCTTATGTTTCTGCCTCTCTCTGTCTCTCATGAATAAATTTAAAAGAATCTTAAAAAAAAAAAACGAAAATGCAAAATCAGGTATTTTAGACATCCAATGTAGTTCTTCCTTTGAAATATTGTTTTTGTTATCTTTGATTTTTATTAAAATTATCTTATTAATATCTACAAAATAAGATGACTTAGGTTTTGAATGTAATTGCATTAACTCCACATATCAGGGCAGAATTGACACCTAAAGCATATTGAGTTTTCCAATCCTTAACACAGTACCTCTCTTCAACAAGATGTCATCTTTACTATTTCTCTATAGTGCATTGTAGTTTTTATTGTACTCTTTTGCACATATTTTTCAAAACTTTCCTAAGTATTTTGATGCATCTATAAGTGATAGGTTTAACTTCAGTTTTTGATTGTTCACAATAGCTTACAGAAACTGTGTATTAACTTTGTGTTCCGTAACCTTACTCACCTGCTAATTCTAGTAACTGTTTTGAGGATTCCTCAGGATTTTCTACATAGAAAATCATATTGTCTATAAATAAAGACAATTTTATTTCCCTTTTTTCATAACTGAATGCCTTTATTTCTTTTTGTTGTCTTGCTGCACTGCCTAAGACTCCCAGCAAAATGTTGAATAGAAATGGTAAGAGTAGATATCCTGTCCTTGATGTCTTTGCTGTAATGTTATTGGGAGATTTTTCAGAAAGAACCTTTATCGTATTGAAAGAATACCTTTAAGTCCCTAGTTTTCAAAGAGTACTTATAGCAAATGTCTATTTAAATTTGCAGAGATTTTTTTTTCTGGATATGCTAAGATGATCACATGTATTTTGTTTTAGAGTCGATTATTACAGTAAATTGCATTGATAGATTTTCAAATGTCAATAAACTGCATTTCTTGGATAAAACCCACTTGATCATAATGTATGATCATAATGGTCTTTAAATAGGTATTTAGGATTTGTCCACCAAGATTTTGTTAAGGATATTTGCATTTATATTTATGGTTTTCTTTTCCTGTAATGCCTTTGTCTGGTTTTGGTTTCAGGGTATTCTGGGCCTATAAAATGAGATAAAAATGTTCCCTCTTCTCTTCTATAAAAACTTTGAGAGCTTCTGTAGAATTTTTATGATTTTTGTCTTTACAAATTTGGTAAAATTTACCAAAGAAGGTGTTCTGTTCTGGAATCTTTTCCTTTTCAGTGACAATGTTTTTTTTTTTTTTTTTTTTTTTTAAATTTTTTTTTAATTTTTATTTATTTATGATAGTCACAGAGAGACAGAGAGAGAGAGAGAGGCAGAGACATAGGCAGAGGGAGAAGCAGGCTCCATGCACCGGGAGCCTGATGTGGGATTCGATCCCGGGTCTCCAGGATCGCGCCCTGGGCCAAAGGCAGGCGCCAAACCGCTGCGCCACCCAGGGATCCCCTCAGTGACAATGTTTTTAATGACAAATTCTATTTATTAAATATATATAAGAAGGGTGTTTTGGATGAACTCTATTTTAAGTGAGTTTTGGCAATTTTTTAAAGAAATATATTCCTTTGATCTAGTTTGCTATATTTATTAGAGTAGAATTATTTATAATATTCCAATTTATCCTTTCCAAATTTGCAGGATTTATCATTTGTCCCCTCTTACACACCTGACATTGTTACTGTGTATCTTCTTCTTTTTCTTTTTTTAACTGATCAGCCTGGTTAGAGTTATATATATATTTTTTTTAAATCTGTTCAGGAGCACCTGGGTGGCTCAGTCAGTTAAGGATCTGTCTCTTGATTTCAGCTCAGATCTGGATCTCAGCTCAGGTGTTGATCTCGGGGTCATGAGTTCAAGCTCGATGTTGGGCTCCACGTTGGGTGAGGAGCCTACTTAAAAATAAACACGTACATACCTACATATATACATAATGTATTCAAATAACTACTTTTGAAAAACTGAAAGCAGCTTAGATGATTGATTTGAGACATTTCTTGTTTTTCTTTGTAAATATTAGTTTAGTTGCATCCCATAAATTTTATGGTGTGATTAATTTCCACTCATTCAAATTAAGTGGGAAAAATATATAAATGTATAACACATATATTTTCTTGTTTTGCTTCCCTAAACTATAGGTTTGCTTAAAAGTATATTGTTTAATTCCTGAATATTTGGATATTTTCCATATATTTGTCTGTTTTGGATTTGTAGTTTAATTTCTTTTTGGTTATAGAACATAATATGTATGATTTCAATAACTTGTACTTATTGAGTTGTGTTTTACCAACCAGAATATATTCTACCTAGGTGAATATTTTATTTATATTTGAAAAAAAATATGTATTTTGCTATTTTTTTTAAAGATTTTATTTATTTATTCATGATAGTCACAGAGAGAGAGAGAGGCAGAGACACAGGCAGAGGGAGAAGCAGGCTCCATGCAGGGAGCCCGAGGTGGGATTCGATCCCGGGTCTCCAGGATCGCGCCCTGGGCCAAAGGCAGGCTCCAAACCGCTGCGCCACCCAGGGATCCCTATTTTGCTATTTTTAAGTAAGCATTCAGCAAGTATCTCCAAAGACCAGTTGTTTTTTTTTTTTTTTTTTTTTTTTTTTTTTATCAGTGTTGTTCCAGTTTTTCGGAGCCCTATTTATTTTTTCTGTATTTGTTGGTCAATTATTCACAGAGGAGTGTTAAAATTTCCAACAGTAATTGTGGATTTGTATATTTCTCCCTTTATTTCTCTCAGTGTATTTCAGTTATTCTAAAGCTCTATTATGGGGTGAAAATACCTCTTTGGGGTCCTTCTGATATTTTGATTCCTTTATTAATACAAAATATACCTCCTCATCCCTGGCAATATTCCTTTCCTGAAACCTATTTTACCTGGCAATAGGATAGCTGCTACAGCTTTTTTTGGTGTATATGTTAGTGGTATTTTTCCATCCTTCTGCTATTATCTGAATTTTAGCTTTATATTTAAGATGATTTTCATGTAGCTACATATAGCTGGTTATGGTTTTTAGTTCAATTAGATGCCTTATGTGTTTATTGGAACTTCAGATTATTTACATCTAATTCAGTTACCAACATCTTTAATATTGGTTTAAAACTACCATCTAGTATGTCTTAGGTGTGCTCAATCTCTCTCTTATTTTTTCCACTTTATTATTATAACTATTAGAATATTTTTAAGTATTTTATTTTACTTCCAGCATTGCCTTTTATTTTTCAATTTGCTTGTGGTGATTTTATTTTTTTTAAATTTTTATCTTAATTCTAGTATTTCTTATTTTATTTTTTAGTTGCTGCTTTAGGATTTGTCATATATGTTAAGCATGCCACAATCTACCTTCAGATAATACCATACCACTTTATGAATATTTTTAAATCTTATAACTGCACATTTCCATTTTTCTCCTTATTTTGTGATGGTTATCACATTAATAGTGCTTTTATATTTATATTATAAATTTACAATATTCTTATATTACTACTTTTCTTTAAGCAATTCCTTACATTTTGAAGAAGTTAAGATATGTAAGATACTGTATCATGTCTCTAATACCTAAAACATCTCTTTAGCATTTTTGGGTTTCTTGATAGTGCAGATTTTCTGGCAATAAACTCTCAGTTTTTGTTTTTGAAAGATATTTTACTGAGTATAAAATTATAACTTGACTTTCTTTTTCAGTGCTTTAAATATGTAATTTCATTGTCTTTTTATCAGCATATTTTCTGACAAGATTAATTTTTATTCCTTTATTCATATATTCCTTGGTCTGTAATGTGTTTATATCTCCCCATTTTCCACAACTTTTTAAATATTTTATCTTTTTCACTGTTTTTCAGTAATTTGATTACAGTGTGCCTTATGTATTTCTATGTTATTCTTCAGTGTCCTTATGTAATCTGAAAGATTGTCGTTTTCCTTAAATTTAGATAATAGTTGGCCAACATTCATGAAATTTATTTATTCTTTGTCTTATCACACCCTTCCTTCAGGGATTCCAAAGTCACATATATTAGACAACTTGATATTTTTTCCATGGGTAATTTATGCTTTGTTTATTCTTACCAGTTTTGTTTTTTTTTGTTTTTTTGTTTTTTGTTTTTTGTTTTTTGTTTTTTTTTTTTTTTTGCCTCTCTGTGCTTCATTGTGGATAGTTGCTGTTTGTTGTATCTTTAAGTTTATTAAAGTTTTCTTTACCACTTTCTCACCTGCTGTTAATCTCATCCAAAATATGTTTCATATAAGATACTGATTTTTAAACTCTACTAGTCTTACTTGTGTGTGCTTTTGTCCCATGTCTTCTATTTTTCCTCATATTGTTTCTGTTATCTTTCTGCAACATATAGAGCTTTTTTATTTTGTTTTTTTATAAATTTATTTTTAATTGGTGTTCAATTTGCCAACATACAGAATAACACCCAGTGCTCATACCATCGAGTGCCCCCCTCAGTGCCCGTCACCCAGTCACCCCCACCCCTCACCCACCTCCCTTTCCACCACCCCTAGTACGTTTCCCAGAGTTAGGAGTCTCTCATGTTCTGTCTCCCTGATATTTCCCACTTATTTTTTCTCCTTTCCGCTTTATTCCCTTTCACTATTTTTTATATTCCCCAAATGAATGAGACCATATAATGTTTGTCCTTCTCCGATTGACTTATTTAACTTAGCATAATACCCTCCAGTTCCATCCACGTTGAAGCAAATAGTGGGTATTTGTCATTTCTAATGGCTGAGTACTATTCCATTGTATACATAGACCACATCTTCTTTATCCATTCATCCTTCGATGGACACCGAGGCTCCTTCCACAGTTTGGCTACTGTGGACATTGCTGCTAGAAACATCGGGGTGCAGGTGTCCCAGCGTTTCACTGCATCTATATCTTTGGGGTAAATCCCCAGCAGTGCAATTGCTGGGTCGCAGGACAGATCTATTTTTAACTCTTTGAGGAACCTCCACACAGTTTTCCAGAGTGGCTGTACCAGTTCACATTCCCACCAACAGTGCAAGAGGGTTCCCCTTTATCCACCTCCTCTCCAACATTTGTTGTTTCCTTATCAAACTCAACAGCAAAGAAACAAACAATCCAATCATGAAATGGGCAAAAGACATGGACAGAAATCTCACAGAGGAAGACATAAACATGGCCAATAAGCACTTGAAAAAATGTTCCGCATCACTGGCCACCAGGAAAATACAAATCAAAACCACAATGAGATACCACCTCACACCAGTGAGCTTTTTTATTTTGATGTTTTAACATAATTGTGTTCAAAACTGAAAGGAATGAGATTTTACCACACTTGCAAGGTACTAAGTTGGTCTGCCAGTTTTATGGGTGATTGCAGAAGACATGATACTAACAAGGCCTAAAAAATGGACAGTTGGGTACTCACAGAGATATTATCAACCAGAGCACCAGCATTTTCACACTGTTCTTTAAACCCCACTGCCGACAGGCAGTGCAAACAGGGTTGGATGGCCCCTGCACACAATATGTTTTGTATTCCAGGAGAGAAATCCTGAGTTAGGGAATGCAAACTTTTTTAAAAGATTTTATTTACTTATTTGAAAGAGAGAAGGGAGAGAGAGAGAGCAGGGGGAGTGCACAGGGGGAAGGAGAGAGAACCTCAAGCATACTCTGCACTGAGCATGGAGCTGGACATGGGGCCCAATCTTATGACTCAGAGCCAGATCATGACCTGAGCTGAAAACCAGAGTCTGATAACTAACTGACTGAGCCACCTAGGCACCCTAGAAAATGAATATTTTAAATGGACTGGATGCATTTTTTTTCCTTTCCTTTGCTCTAGGGAAAGACATTTTCTTCATTATTTTGGGCACTGAAGATGGCTGTGCTTTGCTCTGGAGGGAGGCACCTGTCTTTTAAGGCTATAAGAAAACCTACTATTTGCTCAGAAGAAATAAAATGTCTCTGTCATGAAAGCTGTTTTCTTTTCAAAAATTGTTGAAAAATAGTTGAGAAGCACTATGCTATTCTCTGTTTTTGCGAGTAAATTATTTTTTCTTTTTTAGATTCCACATATAAGTTATACCATACAGTATTTGTTTGGCTTATTTCATTAGGGTAAGGTGAATTTAAAATATAGAGCAACAACTAGAACAGAATGAACACTGAATAATCTGACATCAACCATAAACAAATAGGGTTATACTGCTATGTTCCTGAAAACACTATGTTTAGTACACATATACACATACACACAATGTACATATTTTTCATTGATGAAATATTTTCTACATTAGAAGTAAAAGGTCATCATCAAGACAGTATGAGACTGGCACAAAAGCAAACACAGAGATCAATAGAACAGAATAGAGAACCCAGGAATGGACCCTCAAGTCTATGGTCAATTGATCTTCAATGAAGCAGAAAAGAATATCCAATGGGAAAAAGTCCCTTCAACAAATGATGTTGGGAAAATTGGACAGTTACATATAGAAGAATGAAAGTGGACCATTTTCTTACACCTTACACAAAGATAAGCTTAAAATGGATGAAAGACCTCAATGTGAGACAAGAATCCATCAGAATCCTAGAAGAGAAGACAGGCAGCAGCCTCATTGACCTAGGCTGCAGAAACTTCTTGCTAGACACATCTCTGAAAGCAAGGGAAGCAAAAGTAAAAATGAACTTTCGGGACTTCATCAAGATGAAAAGCTTCTGCACAGCAATGGAAACATTTGACAAAAACTAAATGACAATCTTCAGAACGGGAGAAAATACTTGCAAATATTTTATCACATAAAGGGCTAGTATCCAAGATCTCTAAAGAACTTATAAAGCTCAACACCCAAAAAATAAATAATCCAGTAAAGAAATAGGCAGAAGGCATGAGCAGAAATTTATCCAAAGGAGACATAAATAGCCAATAGATACATGAAAAAATGTTCAACATCCCTTGGCGTCAGGGAAATACAAATTAAAAGCACAATGAGATACCACCTCACACTAGTCAGAATGGCGACAATTAGCAAGTTGAGAAACAACAAATGTTGGCAAGGATGTGGAGAAAGGGGAACCCTCTTACACTGTTGGTGTGAATGCAACCTGGTATAGCACTCTGGAAAACAGTATGGATGTTCTTCAAGAAGTTAGAAATAGAGCTACCTGATGACTCACCAATTGCACTACTAGGTATTTACTCAAAGGACACAAATGCTGCAGTTAAAAGGGGAACCTGTAATGTTCATAGCAGCAGGTCCACAAGCCCAACTATGGAAAGAGCCCAGATGTCCATCGATAAATAAATGGATAAAGATGTGGAGGATATTTATATATATAATGGATAAAGATGTAGAAGATATTTATATATATAATGGAATATTACTCAGCCATCAAAAAAAGATAAAATCTTACCATTTACATTGATGTGGATGAATTGAAGGGTATATGCTGAGAGAAATAAGTCAGTCAGAGAAAGACAATTATCATATGGTTCCACTCACATGTGGAATTTTAGAAACAAAACAGGGATAGAGAAAGAAAAATAAAATAAGCTGAAAGTAGAGAGGGGGACAAATCATAAGAGACTCTTCACTATAGGAAACAAACATGGTTGCTGGAGGGGGAGGTGGGTGAGGTGATGGGCATTAAGGAGGGCACGTGATGTAATGAGCACTGAGTGTTGTATGCAATGGATGAATAACGAAACTCTACATTAGAAACTAATGACAAATTATAGGTTAACTAATTGAATTTAAATAAAATAGGTTTAAAAAAGAAGTAAAAGGTAAAACATTTATTATTCTAGTATATTTAAGTACATATTAACATATTACAATTTAACTTATTTTTACTTACATATCAAACACAAAATTTAGTTTGCAAAAACTATCAAATCACCTTTTCATTGCTCAAAAAGTCATTTTCCTGGTTCTATATTCATTGAAATTGTTATTGCTTCTGTGTTTTCATATTGTCTTTTTAAAGTTATAAAACCTGAGATTACCAGAGATCCTACCTTTCAACAATTTGGAGTAATTATGAATCTCAAGATAAAACGAATATGATTCATCCAGTAAAGGGGCTAAGAGTGAACATAGGCTATGGAATGACAAGGGCTAAAGGTATTTTTTATCTCAAGGTGAAATAAAAAATAGTTAATTTCAGAAAAATTGTTTGCATACATGATTTTCTTCTATTTACCTACTTGTCTATTCTTCTGTATCTGCTAATTTCCTTTTTCACTTTCAGGTGCGTTTTCATGTATGAAGCCACATCAGGGTCCACGCATTAGATATAGTTATTCCTCACTTAAAATGGAAATGATATTTATACCAATAACAAATAGAACTGTGGTTTTATAACAGCTAAATTTGTAAAAGAAAAAAATCAATATATTATAATCAGCAAAATAATAAAATATGTTGGTCACTATGAAACAAAGTGACCTGTTTATAAAATCATGCTTATTGTTTCCATAGAGAAGCCTACCATCTCCATAAGTTCACTTTTTTTTTTCTGAGTAGAAGTTAGGATTTATGGAATAAAGAAAGCAAATGTCACCACACTAAGACCTCTTGGCTGGCTTCCAGAAGGTCAATAGGGTACCATTTCCTTGATGATTTTACCACAGTCAAGAAAGTACATCTAAGACTAGCCGGCTCAAAATGTAATTTCATTAGGATACATGGAATGCATCCATCTCTCCAGAGTCATCTTAATTTAATTGCATTCACAAAACTGATCTATAAAATGAGAATTGCTTTTTTGGCAATAGAGTCATTCCAGCTGTAATCCAATATATGCACCCCTTAAATATCTGCAAAGCATTAACAAAAACAATAGTTTGTATTATTGAAGCTAGCTTGGGCTGCCTGAGCAGACAATTCAGCTTGGGTGGAGATTGTCATAATAAATGTTTAAAATGAACAACAACAAAAAGGTAGTAGAAATGCTTACATCACTGTAGTTATTACATTCCTGGTAGATAGTGAGACAACGAGGAAGAGGAATTATTTGACCATGAGATTGGCATCAGGAGGGAGAGAATTGTAGGCCAGACCCACAGAGACTGATAGGGCTGAAGGTGCTCTACTCAAGAGCTGATGCTTGGTTTTAATTGTCTTAAAAACTCCCACTGCCAACGCCAGCAGCCAGACATTGGTGTGTGCTTTGTTTTGTTTTCCCCTACATGTAGGTAAGAAAAATACTTACATATGAAATAACACAACTATATATTATACCGATACATTTCTCCATTTACAAACCATTTATATATTGTGTTACATGCACAATTATGAAAGAAAGGACTGAATAAAAATAAATACAACCTCAAGCTAGCAGGAATTTTCTCATTAACAGAGTCAGCTCCATTCTATATCTTCAGAAAACTTTAAAAAATGGAAGAAGTGAAGTGATGCTTGGTGTATTGTAATAAGGAGAGAAATATGTAAAATTTATTGTTTCATAGCATCAAGCCAAAATAATTGTTCTCTACGGTAGACATTTCTTGACAATGGGCATTATACACAATTTCATTGGTTAAAACTTCATTTTGAAGTTTTGTATGAACATTAATTAAGTTTTCCCCTGTGACAGCTTTTTCTGTGATTTCAGGGCTCAAGAGCACCTAATTCTGTTGATGAGTTATTTCTTATTATATCCTAACCCTGCCATCCAAGTTATTATCAAGATCTACTTATCTAAACTTAGCTGAATGTATTTATATTATTTAGTTGAATTTGAGTATTTCAGCATGAGTTGACTGAAATTTTAATTCCAGATCCAGGTTTCTTACCATTGACATTTTGGTCAATTTTTCCTCAGCAGGGACTGTCCTGTGCATTATAAGATGTTAGCTACGTTTCTGGCTTCTATCCACTAGATTCAGATAATGCATATAAGGTCCCAGGAATACTTTCTCTCTACTTGTGACAATGAAAATTGTCTCCAGACATTGCCAAAAGTTCTTGAGTGTTAAAAACCACACAAGTTGAGAGACTGCCTTAAATGGCAATATTAATAGTGAAAGACCAAATTAGGGAGTTGACTTTAACTCTTACTGTCCTCCACCATCTATCCCACAGGATCCAGGAATAGGAAGGACTAGAAAACAAAACCTTTGCCCTCTTTAATACCACATCTTATTAAGGAAGGAAGAAACTTGAAAGTTAATGGATGTAAGTATGGGTCACTTGATTGTATGATTTTTTTTAAATTCCTTTGGCTGCATCCCTAGAATGTCAGTTACTGCTTCTGTATTCAAGATTTAATAACAGTGATGTATATGTTCATAGGCTTTCTGCTCCTCTTTTATTTTATTTTTTTCTGCTCCTCTTTTAGAATATATTTTGCTAGTGCATACCTACAATAATACCATCAAAGAGAATTTATCTTACAAGATTAAAAAAACTGATATTGTGGGGTCCAAAGCAGACATTCGCAAAGATCAGCTTTTACAAAATATCGTTATCCAATATATTATTTTTCTCCTAGATGTAATATAGCCCTCACAAAAGATAAAATAGTTATATTGGATGCTATCTCATCTTAAAGAGTCTAAATACGTACTAAAATAATAAATGTTATGTACTTCCACAAAGAATACTCTTCAATGGGGCTTAATATTTTTCAGTGTTGTTTAAAGTATGAGAATTTCTATAGATAATCTTTATCATTCAAAGCTGATAAGAAATGTTTTTTTCATGTTCCCTAATTCCATCTGAATACTTTGCTCTATTTTGTGTAAGAGTAGAGAATGTTCATAATCTGAAGCAAAACAGATATGAAGGTAAAACTTTGTAGAATCTAGTTCATTTACAAGTTGAGCCCTTTTACACTTTAACTAGTTTACAAGATTTCTTTGTTTCACTGTGTTCCATTTGTGGTACATAAATATCTTGGGGTTCTGAATTATTAGCTTGCTTTCTTTTGCTATAGTTTTTTTTTTAACCTTTCTCTGCCTCAAATTCTTTATTTTTGAAGTGACTATAAAAAGAGATTCTTATATGTATATGTGAATGACTCAAGATTTACCTAATCCAGAGTGGGTATTTGGACTTCTCTATCATGGAGGAAAGAAAAATCATAAATTTTATAATCAAATAGACGAGTCAAATGCAATGTCTGCTGATTACCCTGTGTACGTGTAAGAATCACTTACTCATTTTAATTAGTCACGTCATCCTTCAAAACAGTTATATAATGATCCTGCAAATGTGTTGTAAGGAAATAATTCAGATTATAAATATAAGATTGCTAATATGCTTTCTCGTTTTCTCCCATTTCTTTCATTCCACAAATGTATGTTGAGTCCTGATTCATGCCAGGTATCGGTTAGAACACTTGAGTAAATCAGAGAACAAAGTGCAAAAATCTCTGTCCCTGTAGATCTTACATAATTTTCCATGGTAGAACCTGGCTCTGATAAGTGACTAAAACCAGAAAGTACACATTTATGTGAAGATTGAGCCTAGCAGCCAGGCTTTGGGAGAGTTAGATGTATGGAAGGAAACTATCTCTCACGATAGAGCACCCTTCATATTTGCTGTAGGAATGGCAATAAATAAATTGCTTAACATCCTTGAATGTTGGCTTTTTTTTTTACTTCTAAAATTAGAATAGCATCTATTTTGAAGATTGTTCTGATACCCTAGTAATAGATTTATGGTATTCAACACAGATCCAGGCAGTGAATGAAATGCCAGTATCCCTTAAACAGAAGGTTCTCAAATTTTAGCATATAAATCACCTGTAGACTTGTTACAACACAGATTTATGAGCTCCACTTCCAGCATTTCTGAATAAGTAGGTCCTGGATGGTAACTGAGAATTTGCATTTATGACAAGTTTCCAGGTGACCTAAAGATGGTGGTACTCACTTTGAGAACTATTGCCCTGGACAAGCACTTTTGCAGGACAGCTTGTGCCATCCACACGTATCACATTCAAATTTAGAGCTAGTATTTTCATATGTTAAAAAGAACAAAGAACAAATACACTTCTTATAGTATCTTCTACTTACGTGTCATTTTAATGTATTAGTTGTATCATGTGTCCTGGGATCTGCCTAGTGGTAAAATTAATACACTACTTCATTTACATATTTCAGAAAGGCCTACACCATTCTAATCGCAGTGGTCTTTCTGTTCAGGACAAATATAAAATCTAAAACAAAATGTGATAAATAAAATTATATAAAATTAGAAATTTTACAGTTATGTTTTATATTTATACTTTAGCATGTTTTATATCTTCTTATAATTTTCTTTTAAAACTGTTTCCTTTGCAGTCTTCACTAGTAGAAGAGTATTTGATAATTTAATTATAATTTTTATTTGAAGGTACAATGAACTTAATATACTTTATATTTAAGGCTGGACTACAGGAAAACCAACTACCTAATTACAAATGAAGTACATTTCCTTTTTTTATTTTTTTTTTGGTTTTGCTAAATTAAGGGACAGCAATATTTTGTCCTGGGACATCTCCCAGCAAATTACTATGTCCATAACCTTTTGGTTAGGACTAATCCAATTATGCTTAGAATCTTTTAAGTTGTCTGATGATCTAAAGGAAAATCCTATTAATATGTGTTATCTGCAATTTCTGTAATATGATTAAACTATGTAGGACGCCAATTTTTTTCCTTTATTACATCTTTTAATTCACTTACATACATTTTAAAAATCAGATCATATTCAAGTAGATACATACACACACTCTTTAGAGTTTGGATTCAATTTTAGCCCCATGATTTTGAAAATGTATTTGATCCCACTTCAGAGCAGATAAATAATTTCTTTCATAGAAAATTAGTTTTCTATTGTTGCTTCAATATTGCTTTCATGCATATAAATTTGCAAGAAAAATAATTATCATCAAGTGTGATTCAAAGTTCTATAACCAGAAGATCACTAGCAAAGGACACTTCTGGAGTAACTGTGAGAAATAACCAATACTACATTCTTCTATTTAGCTCTGCCTATATTCTGTGTGGCTGAAAAGGGAAGTAAAATTACAGATTTCTCCTACTTAAAAGAAGAAAAATGTAATCAAATCAAAGTAACTCCTAGCAAAGAGAAAACATTGGATGAATAACATGCATTTCATTACTTCTTTACCATTGAATTCTGGACACAGCCTCTTTTCCAGCTGTGAAATTAAAATTTTGAGTAGTAGTCAGCTACCTTGTTGATTCATATAATTAATGTATGCCAACCATATCCAAGCCTATATTACCATAAGCACTCTCCCCGTCTCATGAAAGAATAAAGGAATGTACCTGTTTAATATATTGCAATAATAGACATTAAACCCATGTGTTCATAAAAGAGAATAAAAATATAACTAGCAAAATATTCTCTTCTAAATGAAATGCAAAGCCCTAAATATATTTTTTAAATTCCAATTTTTATTTTTCTGACACATTTCTGAGATCTACTTTGACTTGGTCAAGAGATTTTCTTTAATTCTGAAAATAAATAAAAAATAAATATAGTGACAACAATGAAAATGAACATAAGCCATAGGCATAAGACTGAGAGCCTAAAAGACTATTAAATCTTAAGAGAGTTGTATGTGAAGTTGTGAGGTAAGAATAATTAAAATGTTGGCTGATAATGAGTGTCTTTAAAGGATTGTGTAAGGCATACCTTTATACCTCTGTGTTACAAGACCAAGGACATACTTTCCTTCCAAAGTTATCACACTTTTCATTAGCATCTTTCTCTTAATTCTTGAGTGGTCCTCAGAAGGTTCATTAGGCTTGTCATTTCCAAAATACTAACCCAATGTTGACAAATCCTTTGAAACAAAATGTAAGCTCTACTTTTCACATTTTGTGATCTATCTGCTCCCTTTTCAGTAATCATAATTTTTTAAATGGTTTGAATGTCAATGATTAATTATTTCTTGGCCATGCAGATTGGGGTCATCTAATAATTTTAAATATTCATGCAGATATGAAAAATGATATATTTGACAGAATAAAATATAAACGTGGGGGGAAAAGCATTATAAACTAAAAAAATTTCCAGGAATTTAATCAGTTAGAATCCTGAAATAACTATATTGTGTTTTCATTTGTCCTCAAATTTCATGAGAAAAATACAGCAGGCATGTAAAAATGATGGCATCTTCATGAAAAAAATTCTAGGGTTTTATATAAAGTCTGTACAGACCTAATTTAACTCTTGTACTTACATCTGGAGTTCCATATAGTCATTGATTTTCTCCAAAACTTGCCTTTATAGTTTATTGCCTTCATTTATTCACTTGATTTTTTCTGCAATAGCTAAACCCTGTCATTTCTACCTATTGAAATCCTATTTATCTGTCAAGCTTCAGCTAACATGTCACCTGCAAAGAAGCATTTTGCAGTCTCCATCCCCCAGTAGTCAGCAGGGTTTGCTCCATTCTTTCAACTCCCATAGTATTTCTATGCTACTTGTACAATGGGTTACCATGCATTATAGTCATTTGCAACCCATAAAGATTGCATGCTTCTTGAGGATAGATATTATTCATTTTTAGCCCCCAGAGTACATTGAAGAGCTTTGGTAATCTATAAACACTTAGCAAGGAAATATAAGGAAGTATATGAGGCATTTCATGTCTCTCACACAATTCAAGAAAGAATAAATTTCATGCATTTATTAAACATATATTAAAATGTAAGGATATTTTATAAACTCTCTATATGTGTTAAATTACTTAATATTATTTGTGATAGACTGATTTCACTGATGGCTCTAATTCTACACCTAGCCCTGCATCTAAACCTTCTCTATCACTCTCCTAACTCTGCAGCTTCTGCCATCAAGAGGATGATTGGGTGACTTGGCTCCACTCCATATGTCTATCATTTCTCATCAGATATGCAGGCATGCCTTAGCCTAGGAAGCCTGGAAAGGTGATAGCCAACTGGTCCACACTCCAAAACATAAGTCAAGCCAAGATCAAGAAAATCATCTGACAACCATTCTAGATATGTTACAGGAAATGCTTCTGAGTGTTTACTGTTTTTTCTCTGATACTTCTCTGAGCACTTGCAATCAACCACAGGTCTGAATGTTCATTTTCTCAAAAGCGCTATGCCCATGTGGTTTTGGGTACAGGTAACTATGCATCATCTGTATGTTAAGGAATCATTTAAACAACTTTAAGAAAAAAAAAAAAAAAAAAAAAACAACTTTAAGACCATACCACTGTATCTGATTTAGGTTTTTTAGAACACTCACCAAGAAGCAAATGGGTTCATGAATCTGCTAAGCCAGGATGAAGTAGAATAATAAGTAATTCCATAGGCCTAAATGAACTGATTGTGGGTTTTGTTTGAAATACTGATCTTTTCATGTTATAGTTTCTGAATATACAAGAAACTTTTTCTCTTTTTCCTTAAACTCTCTACATAGTATAACAATTTAGTAGACAGGAATTAAACATTTTATATTTTTCTCCCTGACTGATCCTTAAAGGGATCATAACTTTAAAGGATTTGGTAACTCTTTAAGCTTTCTTCCACAGCAATATGCTTGTTTTCAGAAGTTCAGTATGGATCTGTCCTCCTTATTACTAGAACTTGATTAGAAATATCAGATATATATTCAAGGCCTTCCCTGGGATGTCATATTTGAGAATGATGCTCAAATATTTGATATATTTAATTTAATAGACATAACTACACATTTTAAGGAACTAAGTTTGACTTAATGGAGTCAGATGTTTACAAAGCCCTTTTGGGAAAATTGTCGGGCTATCTGACTTAAAGTGTTCATGGATTTATGTGTTCTCAATCTTTAAAGTAAGGAAGGCCACTTCTTGGTAAACCCAGGAAACTTAAGATATTTTGAGGACTTTAAGAAGAGAGCAATTCATCCATATTTATAGGTAATACAGGTGATATGTCATGGTGGATACTTGGATTGGCTTCCCAGCCTCAGGAAGCTGTTATAAAGAAGTCCAATCTGAAATTTCTTATGAAAACTTCCAGCATAGAAAACTGAAGAAGGCCAATGGTAAGTTACCATTCTTGTTACATCTATGCAAATAATCAGACCAAATCTGCTAAGAGAAATTTGATTTTATGATCAAGAATACAATTTCTTTGAAGTTATTTTTTAAAATAAATGTGGGGTAATGGAGTGCCTGGGTGGCTCAGTTAAAGCATCTGACTCTTGGTTTCAGCTCAGGTTGTGTCTTAGGGTTATGAGTTCAAGCCTCACATTGGGATCCACACTCAGTGAAGGGTCTGCTTGAGATTCACTCTCCTTCTACTTTTTCCCCTCCTGCTTGTGCTCTCTCCCTAAAAAAATTAAAAAATAAAAAAATAAAAACCTTTTTTTAAAATGTAGGGTAATAACTGTAGAGAGAAAGTTCATGTTTCAATAGAAAATCATTCATATTCTTAAACACACTCTTTTTAGGGGAGGAAGATTTCCATATTGTCCTATAAACTAGACTGGATCCTGTTACCCTGTCCAAATTATTAGTCCCTTTCCAAATTTTCAGTTCTTCTAGTTTTCTTCAAATGTAAATAATCCCTCCAAATTGATGTCTCCAATTTTTCCTGATTGGCATCACCAAGAACTAAAATCCACCTGCCCAGATCCCTATTGCAACTGGAGGCTGCCTTCTAGGTCACTTTTTCTGCAAGGATTTGAGGAATCCCTGGAAGCTCAAGCCCAACTATTTGAGATGAGCCTTGAAGGAGTCATCACCAGCAGACAAGCATGAGCCAGATTTCTTCGTGGATAAGTTTTTATCTAGGCTACTGTGGAAATCTTGCAAAATGCTATAGTAAATATATCCTTATCAAGAGGTAAGTAATACATTTCTGATATTAATGGAATTATATAAAAATATATACTTTCAATATATTTCTGTAATAACTTTTTTATAGAAGTTTTGTTCAACAGTTCTCAAACAGACATCTCAGAAAGCATAGGTATGTGTCCATCCATCAGTCATGTGGACACAATAAGTGACTTACTACATAATTTTAAAAAAATAGATTACTGTCTAAATAGATTTTCATGATCTTCAAATAGATATAAGCATATTGCCATTACACATAATTCAGTACAACTTAACAATAAAGTTTTCAGTTTTGTCTATTTGATATTAATACACCAATTCTGGGAATACCTAGTCAATTTCTATCATAAAGCTACGGATGTGATTTTTTTTTTCTTAAGAACAAGTTTCCAGCAAAAAATTTAGGAAAAAATAGAATATCAGTTAACAGGTGAAGGTCTAAAGAGAGGAGGAACTAAATTTAAATTCTATCTTTATCACTTGCTTGCTTTATAAAGCTGAACAAATTATCCTCTCTAAGCCTCATTTGCTCATCAATAAAATTGTCATGTTTATGATGAATTTGCAAAGTTAGTATAGGGATACAGTGCACTAATGAAGTGTTTCCCTACTTCCTATTGTGGGTTTTAAAAAAGATTTTATTTATTTGAGAAAGAGAGAGAGCACAGGGGAGGGGTGGGGCAAAGGGAGAAGGAGAAGCAGACCCTACTGAGCAGGGAGCCTGACCTGGGGCTTGATCCCAGGACCCTGAGAACTTTACTTGAGTCAAAGACAGAAAGTTAACCACCTGAGCCACCTAGGTGCCCCCTATGTTTCTATTGTTATGTGCCACTCTAACAAACTATCTTTTGTTTGTGCCATCTTCAATATCTATTCTTTGATACTAAAAAATTGCTTATTAACTGTATAGGATTACAAATACATTTTATACTAAAATAAGGAAAATCCATCACTATCGCTATAAATGCAAGCAAACATAGAAATTCATATGAGCAATGATATATGAAAATTATATTCAGATTCATTTTTCTAATGAAGGACCTAATCTAGGGACTTAAACTTTATAAAACAATAATAACAAAAGCAATTTAGCAAGTTTTATAATTTGCCATTGAAAACTAAATCAAAAGGCATGCAAAATTATGAGAAATGGAATAACTTTTCACTATGCAATCCTTTTAAAATGTATTAATGGAAACACTTCTCAACTTGATCTATAAGGCCAGCAAAATTTTAAGCATTACAGAGGAGAGGAAGAGAGGGGTGCTTGGGTGGCTCAGATAGTTAAGCACTCCACTGTTGATTTTGGCTCAGGTCATGACTGACTCAGGGATACCATAGAGCCTGCTTGGGATTCTCGCTCTCCCTCTTCCTCTGCCCTCTCCCTTGCTCTCTCTATCTGAGAGAGAAAGAAGAAAGAAAAGAAAGAAAAGAAGAAAGAAAGAAAGAAAGAAAGAAAGAAAGAAAGAAAGAAAGAAAGAAAGAAAGAAAGAACCAATCTCTCTCATGAACATGTTTGTAAAAACTTCCAACAAAATATTAGAAAGTTGAATGCTTTTCACAATTAAAAAAGGAGGATGTATTCTAGAAATGCAAGATTTGTTTACTGTTTGAACACTAATTAGTGTAAATAATATATTAAACATAACAGATTAAAGGACAAAGACCTTATGATCTTCTTAAATGTTCAGAGAAATACTCAATATAATCAACACCTCCTATGAATGATAGAAATTAAACTCTCAGAAGACTCAGAAGAGAAGGTAACTTACTCAACCTAGCAAAGATCATGTGGGAAAATACAACAGCTACCCTTTTATTTAATGATCAAATAATGAACACTTCCCTTAAAATCAGAAGCAACTGTTAGAACTTAGACATGCATTTAGGAAGACCCCAGGCCATAAGGACAACCCCCCCACACCACACACACACACACACACACACACACACACACACACAATCAATTACGTTTCTGTATTTTAGTAGGAAACAATTAAAAAGACATTTTATTTTTTTAAAGATTTTATTTATTTATTCATGAGACACAGAGAAACAGGCAGAGACATAGGCAAAGGGAGAAGCAGGCTCCCTAAGGGGAGCCAGATATAGGACTTGATCCCAGGACCCCGGGATTATGACCTTAGCCAAAGGCAGACACTCAACCACTGAGCCACCCTGGTGCCCCGAAAAAACAGATTTTAAATATGCTATTTAGGGACTTCTGCTTCTGTCCAGAATGATATAAATAATATATACTTTCCTGTAAGACAATAAAACAAACAAAATATGAGAACCAACATCTTTCAAAAAACTGAACATGAGACAATGAAGGACAATGATCTTTGATAGATAGAAAACAAATAATGTGAGTCCTTCTATTGCCAAAACTTACTACCTCAAGAGCATTTCCAAGCTGTCATGCAGGAATTGATAATTCAGATGAAGTTCATTGAGCTTCCTGAGCAGAGAAGACTGCCTAAATGTTCAGAGACCGTGAAGTGATCTGAGTTCACTGCACAACATATCAAAGAGAAGAGACTTGCATGAAGAGGGAGTTCTGGAAACCTACAAACAGTCCTCTCCAAATATTCAGCAGAATAGTGTTCAAAACACTTGGTGAGGTGCTAACGATGCATGGAAGGAACATCCGGCACTGAATATTCACGTAAGAGTGAAAATGATGCCTGTTTTCATGAACCATCCTGGAAAACCTTGATTCACTGAGCACCAGAGAGAGCATTCAGAACAGTTTTGCCTCGGAAGTAGAGAATACTTGGTTATCAACTAAACCCTGCTGTTGTGATGCCTAGCGAATTTTAAAAACAAGGCCAGAAAGGATCAAACTGTTTGGGAAGGATTTAATGACATCTCAGTACAAATCTTAATAGATTTAAAAGAATTAAAAAATATCCATCACCCAACAAGGTAAAATTTTCAATCCTTTGTCATTCAAACAAAAACATATTTAAAAAATCATTTCAGGGATAGAAATCTCATTAGTTAAATGCATACATCTTATTTTCTTCTCTTTGGTGAAACGCTACATTTATATCCCTTAAATGTTGAAATGTTTTTTCTCCCTGCCCTTCTTAACATTCAATCATATTAAAACTGGTTAAAATACGCTCTAAAAATACAGTTAACGAGATCCAGTACAGAACAAATATGCTGTTTGGTGGGATGCTGTATCTATCTGTGGCTAATGTACCTTCCCTATATGTACTATCTCTTATTTCTCTGTAACCAATACAAATCTATATAAAATATTAATTCCCATAGGTTAAATTTCAGGAAAATAGAACCATAAAACCTATTACATTCTCAGGTCATGTAGACTAGGACAAAAGGAAAAAAAAAGACTTGATGCAGAAACTGTGACAGAAGATAACAGCAAAGAACTTTTCTTATTTTAATGTTGTGGCAAATGAAGCATTTATTTTTATCACCTGTCAGATGAGAACCCATTTGTTTTAGACAGAGAAATACCAGACACTGTAAAACGAGACACTAAAGAAAAAAAATGTCCATGTCAGTGAAGATATTTATATAGTCACAGAAATTTAGAGCCTTCGTGCATGAAAACATTATTTACAAATCTGTGAGTTGCATAACAGTTTGGACTGAGGCTTGAACTAACCTATGTGTCACAAAACACGAGTTGCCAGTCATACTGGTTTTATACTATCCATGTTATTGTTAAACAAACAAAAATATTAGAGAATAGCTTATATCGTTTGCCATCTGTTTAGAAGTTTTTGACCCTACTCATGTAATTTGGACATGGCAATAAAAGTATGTGAGCTGCTTGTGTTTCAATTGCCTTATACGTATATTGCCCATCTTTTCTTGCCTTGCCGGTGGGTCCTGGAGAATAAGCCCCGTGAGTCATGTCATCTAGGCTCCATTGCCTCCTGGCTTCCTGTTTTATTTAGAGGATGGAAGAGTTACTGACAGGAGATCTGAGGGTAGAGGGAGAGGAAGGGCAGCCATTTCTTCCCTATTCTCCATCTGGAGGAATTCTGCTTTCTGCAGTAACACTGATGAAGAAGATATATATTACTAAAAAGTTTGTTTTGGTAGCAGGACTCAATTACTTCACAAATACCCAGGTTTCTTGTATGAAGCAGCAAATATCTTTAATGTTATCATAAAATGTTATCTGAAATTTATTGAATTTTTACAATATAAGGCAGTGTTACAAGCAAGACATATTTATATCTTTCAATTCTCACAACAGTGTTATAAGTTGTTGCAAACTAAACAATCTAGTCAATCTAGTGCTGGTTCACAGCTGTCAAGTTCTTCTGGTAAATATTAGTCCCTTGCAGTGGTAGGCTATAGAGAGATATTTCCCAACTTTACTAACATGTAATATGTGAAAATAAAAGCAAGTTCTGACCATTTTTTATTAGCTTTGGAGGTAGAGTTAATAATTCATCAGTTGCAGGGATCCCTGGGTGGCGCAGCGGTTTAGCGCCTGCCTTTGGCCCAGGGCGCGATCCTGGAGACCCGGGATCGAATCCCCCGTCGGGCTCCTGGTGCATGGAGCCTGCTTCTCCCTCTGCCTATGTCTCTGCCTCTCTCTCTCTCTCTCTCTCTCTCTCTCTCTCTCTGTGACTATCATAAATAAATAAAAATTAAAAAAAATTCATCAGTTGCATATAACACGCAGTGCTCATCGTATCATGTGCGTATCCTTAATGACCATCACACAGTTACCCCATCATCCCACCCACCTTCCCTCCAGGAACTCTGTTTGTTTCCTATAGTTAAGAGTCTCTTATGGTTTTTCTCCCTCTCTGTTTTCATCTTATTTTTTCTCCCTTCCCCTATGATCCTCTGTTTTCTTTCCTAAATGCCACATATGAGTGAGATCATATAATTGTCTTTCTCTGATTGACTTATTTCACTCAGTATAACATCCTCTAGTTCCATCCATGTTGCTGCGTATGGTAAGATTTTATCTTTGTTGATGGCTGAGGAATATTCCATTGTTTATATACACCACATCTTCTTTATCCATCCATCTGTCAATGAACATCTGGGTTATTTTCATATTTTGGCTACTGTGGACATTACTGCTCTAAATAGAAAGGCCAACTCTTTATCCAGAAGCACAAATCAGGTCAGAGTCAGTGTCCTCTGTGAAGTAGTGGAAAAGCCAGTACTAACGGGATTTAGAGTCTCAGCCCCACTCAGAGGTATTTGAAAGAGAGTGAGAGAGAGCAAGCAAGCACACATGAGCAGGGGAAAGGAACAGAGGGAGAGGGAGAAACAGACACCCTAGTGAGTAGGAAGCCCAACACAGGGCTCGATCCCAGGACCCCAGGACCTGAGCTGAAGGCAGACACTTAACCAAGTGAGCCACCCAGGCATCCTGTGTTTTCCAGTTGCTTATAACCCATTCATATAACAAGTCCTACAAAACTTAGGACCCATAAAAACAAGAACAGTGAATCCCAACCACTTTTCTTGAGCCTATTTTTTTCACCAGTGAAAACTTATCTCTAATATTTCAGTTTGGCATACTCTGTGGTACAGATTTCAGTGATGATATTTGATGTACTCAGGAAACAAATTTGTTGATTCGACTAATGTATTTCAAATGTTAATTAACCGCCCTAAGGTATAGATTAAAGGTAATATAATTATATACTACAATACTTAGACATATGTTTAATCAGTTTATTTTTTCCATCAGAAAAAAAACCACAAAAAGTGAACTCCTAAATAGAAACAAAGCTTTTTTTATAATTAATAACAGATGAAGAGGACTATGCTCCAAGAATCACTATAGCAGGTGTGGTTTTAGGTTGTATACACAGTCTCATAAAGCCTTGTCTACTCAATTTCACTCTCTAATCATGAACTAGTGTCTCTCTCTTTCCCTCTCTCCCTCATTTTCTTCTCCTACCTTCCTCTCTCCCTTCCTTCCTTTCTCTCCCTTCCTCCCTCCTTCTCTCCCTTCCTCTTTCCTCTCTCCCTCTTCCCAGCTGTCATTTTTTATTTTACCTATGCACATACACACACATTGCCATTTCACTAAAGCATTGGATAGTTGTATATTTTCAAAGACTTAAAGTATCTCTTAATAACAAGGACATTGTCCTACATAGTCACAATAGAAATACCAAACTCAGAAAGTTTAATGCTAATACTACCACTGAAGCAAAAATGACACCAGTCAAAAGTAAACAGGGTAAGAAAAAAATACATTCAAGGTTGTTGCAATAGTAGAAAGAGACCAGAATACAATCAGAATTAACTCCACTGGGGAGGGGGGAGAAAAAGAAAGAAAAAAACTGGAGTTTTTAAGAGCTGAGGGAGGCCTTCTATGTTTGCTAATTGGCTTTACCAAAAGGAAAAGTAAACTCTCTTATCTTCAATAACAGGACATAGTTTTATAGCTTCAAGCAAGACACCCACCAAAGTTAGGCACCTACTCTCCCACAGAGACTGGGAGATAGGGGCTCTATCTTCCTTGATGATTACATTTCAAAGGAATGGCTCCAAGGTCCTTGAGAAAGACGGTCCTGGTTTGTAAAACTGACAAGAGGTTTTAAAAAGATTTACATCTCAAAGAAGCAGAGAAAGAATTTGCAATTACAAGTTTTCTAAAGTAAATCCTCTAAAGAAAGGGAAGGGAGGGATCTCTTTGGTTAGGGCATCTGGATTCTCTGAGGGCCTGGAGTATGAGGTAGGTCAGAGGCCTAGAGGAAGAAAGAAGCCTTTGTATAACTTTAGTCAAACTAAAGGAAATGTAAATATCATTTTGGTTAATACAATACTAATCATTAAATATTATTTTCTAATAGAAAATAATATTAAAATTTCCTCAGTTCTCAAAGAATCCTTTTTAACCATTTTAAAAATGTGAGAGATAAGAAACAAACATGAATTGTGTTAAGTTTTCATGGGTCTTTAGTCTTCTTTAAATCTAGAAAAATGCTTCAGCTGTTATTTTTACGTGACATTAACATTTATAAAGAGCTGTTTCACAGAAGTCCATCTATACTAAGTTGTTATAAGTTAGCACATACAAAGTATATAGCAAGTCTGTGTTATCTTTATACTCTTTATAAATGAAAAACCTGAAAGGGAGGTTAATTCTATTGACCCAAATGACATAGTTTCTAAGTAATTAGTAGAGCCAGGATCTATTGCAAGTAGTAAGATTTATCACTTCTAATCATTGTAATAATGCATTGTAATAATTTATAAGATACTTCAAATATGAATTTTTCTTGTTCTCACTAGCAAATGTGTGGTCATAATATATGTTATTCACACATTACAAATATATATGCCAATGCACATAATATGCCTTTACCTGCTTAGGCTTTTGTTCTCAGGCCTTGGTATATAGAGACACCCACAACCAAATCACTGTCCTAAGGAAATATTGACATCCAATTATTTTAAAATTGGCAATCTGAATCCAAGGCAATAGATGTATAATTACGCTAAACATTATATTCTATTGGAGCAGCTTATTCCAAAATTGAAAATCTGAAAAGATTTCTTAAAGGAGAAGCAAAATATCAGTTAGTACTTTTTTTTTCTGATAGTTAGGCTTGCAAATGAATACCTCACAATACATTTGTTTACTTTTAATCAATCATGAAATAAATTAAGACCATTTTGTAGTTATATTAACAATACATTTTAACTTTCACAATTTTTCAATCTCCTCACAAGTACGAAGAGTAAGTTGGAAGTTCAAACATAAGGTCATCCTTTCATCATAAAATGTTAAGTGAGCATGAACTATTGACTACTTTCCTTAATAGCAGTCCTAAGTAAACAGCAGAAGTAAGATAGAAGCATGGATCTGAATAATAAACACTAAAAAATTGCAAGGTAATCAAGGACTGTCCAGAACCTGTGTGGAGTGGTGGTAGCTTGTGACAGACCACCCCCAGATCAGCAGTGGAGATATAATTTGGAGAAGAACCTTCCAGTTCTGTTCTATCTTTCCCATAAGGTCAAACACCCACTTTCATGTTGGCATGAAAAATATCAGGGCAGAGTAAGAGACTCCTGTGAAAAGAATTAACTTTTACTCTAGAGCTAATGAATTACAGTGTAATAATTCCAGTTTTCAGTTCTATTTTTCTAAGTTTTTGATGGTTAAGACTGTTCAGAGACATTGCCAGTTGAGAGTCAGCAAACAGAAGTGGTTGATTATAGTTCTGGAGTGCCTGGTGCTCTTAGCTCTGGGGTTCATTGCTACTTATCTTCTTTTTTTTTTAAGATTCTATTTTTATGTAGTCTCTATACCCAACATGGGACTCAAACTTACAACCCTAAGATCAAGAGTCACATGCTACTGGGCCAGCCCCATTCCCACTCACCTTTGAGAAAGCAAACCAATAAAACCAGAAAACAAGACCATTTAAAAAGACTGACAGAAGATCAAATTACAGAAATCAATTATGTTTGTCAAACCAGTAATACAACTAGAAAATATAAATAACACATGAGCAACAAAATCTAAGTTACCTAGGAATTAACTTAAGAAGAAACACATAAGTTCTAAAATGAGAAATAGGTGTTATAATTATATTAAAAGCAACACAGAAAGTAATGGAGAAGACTTGAAATATTTCCCTTTTTTTTGTTTGAATGACTTAATAACATAAATTTATTAATTTTTCTAATATAAATTTGTAAATTCAGTGCAACCTCAATGCAAATTCCTGCTGGAAATAAAGAACTCGATAACATTTTAATATTTATATGATAAACTGTACACAAATATACAAGTTAAACTCTTTCAAAATATGATTTCTTTTTTTTTAAAGATTTTATTTATTTGTTCATGAGAGACACAGAGAGAGAAGAGAGGCAGAGACACAGGCAGAGGGAGAAGCAGGCTCCATGCAGGGAGCCTGATGTGGGACTCGATCCTGGGTCTCCAGGATAAACCGTGGGCTGAAGGCAGGGCTAAACTGCTGAGCCATCTGGGCTGCCGGAAATATGATTTCTTAAATAAGAACCCGAGGGTACAAAGCATGAAGAATACAATTTATAGATGATTATCTTAAGATTAAGAATTTCTATTCAATGATGGCAAGATGGAGTTAATTGACAAATAACACAGAGAAGGTATTTGCAATATCTAAACCAATAGGGCCAATATTTAGATTATATAAAAACTCCTAAAACCAATACATATAAGGAGGAGCCAAGAGAGAATAATAAGTAAAAAAAAAGTAATTCATAAAAGAATAAAAACAAAATGTAAAAGAAAAACATATACTTAAACCCATTCATTAATTAATGCTATTTTAAAACAGTGTTGCTATTTAATTTGCATTTTTTAGATTGGCAAAATTATGAAATTGGATAATACTATGTATTGTCAGGGTATGGAATATGGAAGCTTCATGAACTGCTGGCAATGAAAAAGGCTAATGCAATCATTCTGGAAAGCCATCTGGCAGTATTTGGTCAAATTAAGCATGTGAACACTATGATCCAGAAATCTTAGTTTTTGGAACATATCCAGAGAAATTCTTACATGTGTTAATAGGAGTATATATACTGTTATAGATTGTGGTAGTGAAGTATGAGAGAAAATCTAGTTGGCTATTCCAAGGGCAATTGACAAGGACAATTTAATGAAGCATGTGGTTGAATACTGTTAATATTCATAAGCAATATGGGTAGATATTTTAAAATTCATTTGAGTATAAAACAAGTAAAAATTATGAGATCTATTACATACTGCAACTAAAAATACACATAAACAATGTTTAAAGAACAAATAAAAGGATCTTTACAAATGCATTGAAATAGTTGACTATGAAAGAAAAATAAAAGGCCATTAAGATAGGGAATAAGTAGCAAATAAATGTGACTATTGACTAGTGCGGTGCAAAACAACAACAACAAAAAAAAAAAAAAAAAGAAAAAGAAAAAAGAAAAAAACGAAAGAAAGAATCCTTGTCTAAAATCACTTTCCGGGCAGCCCGCGTGGCTCAGCGGTTTAGTGCCGCCTTCCACCCAACGTGTGGTCCTGGAGACCCTGGATCGAGTCCCACATCGGCTCCCTGCGTGGAGCCTGCTTCTCCCTCTGCCTCTCTCTCTCTCTCTCTGTCTCTCACGAATAAATAAATAAAATCTTTTAAAAAATAAAATAAAATCACTTTCCTTTCTCACAAATTAGGGTCTCAGACTCTAAATCCAAAATGTATTCCAATGAAGCAAATGGAGATCTTAGGCAGCTGCATCTGATTATTACCTATCAGAACTGATGAGATTGTATCCTCTACTAATTGGTAAGAAAGCTCCATGTTGTGTAAAATCTGGGATTTTTTTTTCTTTCTTTCCATTCACTCTCTCCTATCTTTTTCTCCCTCTCTCTTTCTGTCTCATCCTTATCTTCTTTCATTTATTCCTTTATTTATTTTTATACTTTAATATTTTGTGGTAGTGTAGATTGGCTACAGCATGGGATAAGCACCAAATAAAGGCAAAAATAACTAGATTATTTCCTAACTTCTAGAGCACTGGTAAACAAAAACAAAAACAGTTAAAGTAGAATAAAGATGGAATCTAAAACAAAGAAAAGTAAATAGTACTGGCTTCTACTTACTGGAAAACCTTCTGATGCTTTTGTTGTTGCCACTTGAGCAGAAATGATGTTTTTTCATGAGGTAAGCCATGACTCTTCATAACTCAAAAGATGCTACATGTAGTCAGGGACATAATCAGGTAATGACAAAATACAGACTGTATTCTGCTGTTAGAGTTAGACAATTTAGAGAGAAGTACTAGTAGATCAGCACATTATTGCTGGTGTGAATTCTCAGAATAATCAGTAGAGTACAACATTCATTTTATTCACTTCCTAAATGGAAGGAATTATTCTATTCCCAATATTGCTACAAACTTTTGTGAGTAGTCACTCGCAGATTGTATTACAATTAACTAGTTGTGATGAGTGAGTGTGGAAATCTAGCAAATTTAATAGCCAAACTTCTCTATTCCCTCTCCAACTAAAAAATAACACACTCTCTCCATAACATTAAAACTGTTAAGGACAGAGGCAAAATTATATAAACAATGTGGATAATAGGAGAGAAACCTGGGGAGCCTGGGGAGCTGACTGAGTCAGTTAGCAACTGACTCTTGATTTCTACCTGGGTCATGATTTCAGGGTTGTGAGATCCAGCCCCACATAGGGCTCCACACAGAGGTTGGAGCCTGCTTAAGAGTTCCTCTCCCTCTGCCCCTCCCCACCTGCTCACATTCCCATGTTCTCTCAAAAAACAGCAACGAGAGAGAGAGAGAGAGAGAGAGAGAGAGAGAGAGAGAGAGAGAGAGAATCCCTAATTTAGCACTATTGATACAAATCATGTATTGCCATTCTCTGGCACTTTATGTAACCTGGCTTTGGATGTGACCTACACAGGGGTAGCCAGTATATATGTGTTACGTGATCAGTAAAAATTGGTACTATCCCCACTTCAACAACCTCCTTCTTAAAAAGGGGACATTGAAGTGAAAAAGAAGAGGAGGAAGGACAAGCCAGGTGAAATTGCTTAAATGGCTATTAGAAAATGGAATCAAAAATAAAATTAAGAAAATTGACAATGTTGCTACTAAGAACTCGTGGTATATCATCAATGGTTGAATGGTTGACAACCAGCTTCAACTCTAGCCATAAGATTTGTTCCATATATTTTAAATTGGATTAATTAAAATTACATTCTGAGAATCACAAATTAGACAAAATAGTTGATGAGGGGCTACACATTCCCCCCCCCCCCCATTGTTTAATAGAAAACAATCTGAGGGCACCGGGATGGCTCTGTTGGTTAGGTATCTGCCTTCAGCTTAGGTCACGATCCCAGGGTTCTGGAATTGAGTTCTGCATCTAGCTCCCTGCTCCACAGGGAGCCTGCTTCTCCCTCTCCCTGCCACTCCCCCTGCTTGTGCTCTGTCTTTCTCTGTGTCAGATAGATAGATAGATAATAGATAGATAGATAGATAGATAGATAGATAGATAGATAGATAGATAGATAGATAGATAGATAGATAGATAGATAGATGATAGAAATGATCTGAGAACGAGTAACTTAAAGAGATTTTCCAGGGATCCCTGGGTGACTCAGCAGTTTAGCGCCTGCCTTCGGCCCAGGGCATGATCCTGGAGCCTTAGGATCGAGTCCCTCTTCGGGCTCCCTGCATGGAGCCTGCTTCTCCCTCTGCCTATGACTCTGCCTCTCTCTCTCTCTCTCTCTGTCTCTCATGAATAAATAAATAAAATCTTTTTTTTAAAGGGATTTTCCAGCACAACACCTGAGAAGATGAGCCAAGGTCTTAGATAATGGTGTATGACAAATATTTATGAGGAATATGCAAAACTTTTGGAGATGATTGGATATAGGCAGTAAATGTGAAGTATCCACTAGGAATAGAGAGAAAAGGCCCGAAAGTAAAGTATGAAGGGTAGAGATATGCTTTGGTGGAAATTGAAACATATGATAGGAGAATATATTTTGTGTCATGTCACTATTACAGTAAAATATAATTGAGATTGTATTATGTGTAAATGGAGAGATCCAAATGTACCATTTTTAAATTGGAGATGAGCCAAATTTACCCTTGACCTGATTAAAATTGAACATTTGGAAATCTTTGGAATTTCTCTGCTATCTTCTATAATATATATTAACTGATAAAGAATCTGGGAGGGCAACAAGAGATTATTCCCCTGATTAAGAAAGAGATTGAAATGAGAGTATTGATTTCCACTAACTTTTTAACAATGTCATCTTGTGGATACAGAAGGCAGTGGTTCATGGAGACAGACGATAAAGCTATTGGGACCAAACAAGACAATTTACCTGAGAGATTTGTCTGGAACAGATATGGTAAAACTTATACAACAAGAAATACAACATACAATTCCTTTTTTTGTAATATAGTCAAACATTACCTGTATTTATGTGGAGTGGACATCAGTACACTTTTACATTTTTTCCCAAAGGAACATTTAATTCACTGGCATATTGTCATAAAGTAGTACATCAGCACTTAGACCTTAAAGTCATTAGAATCAATTGATGCATTAAATTGAAAATGTGAGATAATTCTTCCTCAGACAGGAAGATAGAAGGACAGTAGCACAGTAGTGACATCATCATGTGACAAATAAAGACTGGTGGATATAAGCAGACAAAATTCAAGGTCCAGCAGAGTCTGTGAAATATGGGTCAATTATAATGAGCTTACAGTATCCATACCCCAATTATGAGAATTAGATTACTATTTTTTACTGACCCCCACAACAAAATAATAAGTACAGAAACTAATGGGACAATTTGTGTTCTAGTGAATCATCTCTCTCATTTAGTGATAATGTCGCACCCTTTACCTGAAGTCCTGAGACTTGTATTTAATGAACTCTGAATTTGAATGTGGCCTGAAAATAATTATTAAAATATCTAAAAGAATTGTGGCTCAAACATTGCTTGTAGGATCTTGCTATCCAAACACTCCAATAGTTTGAAAAGTTTCTGAAATTCAAGAGTGAAGAATGGAGCCTTTGGCAAAAGTTGAAAACTATACTTCAGTAGAGATTGAATTTTGGATTTGAAATATGCTTATCATAGTCACTCAACACAGTTGTTTGGAAAGACAATCGGTAGCTGTTACTGGACATACAAAGAGACTACTTTAACATAAAAGGATATCAGAAAACCCTGAGAATAGAAAAACCTATTATGTTATGTGAAGCATCAGAGAAATATTTGAATGAACAGGCAGCAGTTCAAGATCCAAGATCATCTGATAAATGTCCATGCCCTTATGAAAAGCCTGCTTCAGTTCCTTTTAGGTCAATGATGAAAATCTCAAGACCTTCCTGCTCATATTGTTACATGGTTTGAACCACATTTTCCCTTGTAACAAAGGAAAAACAGGCTTGTTGATTATTTATGAGAGTCCCTGGATTAAAGGTCATGCTCTTGTTTAGAAATCATTGAAAATAAGCCCTATACTTGGTTGAGTTCTGATGAAGAAAGGTGGGAATTAATTGTAAATTTGTACCATATGTACAGCTGAGTGTTCCAGTATTGAGCAACATAGATATATACCTTCAGGGAAGTGTTAAGATATTTACAGATTTTTGGACGCAATACAAATGTCTTGAGATGCAGTCTGACAAATGGATCTTAGATGATTAAATACTACCAATATAGGGTATTTGGTTATAGAAATTCTTATGGAAATGTAGAGGTATAATTAAGGCCTAGTACTTGGCACAGAAGGAGACTTTAGGTGATTTGGGCAGATTCTTAGTACCAGACACCTGTGTTAGTGAAATAGGTGTTCAAACAATCCAAAATTGGCCAAGTAATGAAATATTCCTGTCAAATTCAGTGTACCATTATTGTATTAAAATATTATACTTATTATCAAGAAATAAAATGCCTGAAGATGGCCTAAGAATTCCTTAAGGTCGAGGACCTACACACAATGACAAATGGATTCTAGCCAACCTCACTGCCTGAAGGACAATTTCATAAGGCAAACCCTAATTTGGCGTGCTTTTTATACTTTCAAATGCACGCATTCCCTTAATTCCCAGTGACAAAAATATATATAATGGTTTAATTAGCACTAGGTCCAATAGGTCAAGCAAGAGCTTTAGGAACAGAATTCAGAATTCTGAATCACACCAAAATTAAAATGCCAGAGGCCTGTCATCACGTTTAAAATGGTTTGCTAATCTTAATATGTACATTAATCGGAGCACTCTTCTAAGAGTAGTCATGACTGGTGGTTGGTATGGAAATAGTATGATGGACTAAATGTATTGTATAGTTGGTAGGAAACAGCACATACCAACAATCCTGGGAGAGGACATGGACCTTATCAAAAGAACTAATAACTATTTTAATCTTCATGAAATCTGTATTTTAAGGATTATTGGCCAGAATGCTAGAGATCCAGATGGTAGATTATTCATTTACAAAAATATGAACACTATGCTGAAAATACAGTAGAACATTACTCAAGAGTGAGGTCTTTAAATTTTCTATTAACTCAGGTACTATGTGCATAGAACAACTTATATTTTTCATGGTTTACTTTCATTCATGCCAGGAATGAGGGCCAACACTATATCCCCCCCTTTGGGGCTGAGAAATGTTGCTTAATGATAACTAGAAGCCTGGGTTGGGTAGATCTTAATTTATCATATCTGAGATATTAGATATCTCTAGAAACAGAATCCAGAAGTTAATGGACATTGGCTTCTAGGCACAACTGCAGGCCTTAGACATGTCATTTCTGTGAAGAAAAAATAGAAGATGATGCTGTATCATGCATGGTGTTAAGCTTTTAAAACTCTCTCGGGATCCCTGGATGGCTCAGCGGGTTAGCCCCTGCCTTCTGCCCAGGGCGTGATCCTGGAGACCTGGGATCGAGTCCCACATTGGGCTCCCTGCATGGAGCCTGCTTCTTCCTCTGCCTATGTCTCTGCTCTCTCTCTCTCTCTCTCTTTCTCTCATGAATAAATAAATAAATAAAACCTTTTAAAAAACCTCTCTTCCATGGCTATAGTGTATAACAAAATTTGATCAATTCTAATTGACCAAATGAAAATAGAAACTATGTAGAGTATGATCTCAAGTACTGGAAAATATTTGGGTGGACTATTTTAAAGACGTTAAATGTTAAAATACCTATGGAAAATGGCCAGAAAAAATAAGTACATTTGATCTTAGAAGATTACAAATGCAATTAATCACTCCATCTGTACATGTTAAAAGTTTCAAATAATTGTGGGTTACAGCAAAAAGAGAATATTCTCATAAAAGTCATCCAAATAGAAAAAAAGTCATCCAAATATCTAATAAAGGAAATGGTCACAATTAAAAAGATTTATGTAAGGAATTTACACTCACTGGTTACTGGTGAATGTAGGGTTAAGAGTATATTGATTCCTTTGTAATACATTGCTCTCTTTGTTAACGATCTATTTGCCTAGTGATTAATCAGCTTAAGAATCTCCAGTTATATTTAATAATTTGTTGTTTCCTAAATATGTCATGCTTGCCCTTACCTCCAGGCCTCTCTATCACTATGGTATTTCCTAAAAAGGCCCTGATCTTTTTGCCTCACCATGTCTTAAGCATTCTTCAGATTAATTCCTCATGAAAGCTTATCCCTGAGTTTGTGTTATGCGTGTTTTTTCTTTGCTTCTCTATAACTATAATCAGTTCTAGTCCAAATTCCAATTTACTTGTTCATCTTGATTTTTAGACCAGAGTGCCACTGTGTATTCCACAGACTGCAACATCAAAATCACATGGGAGGTAATTTTTAAAAATATGTCCTTGGATCTTACCCTAGACTTATTAAGTGAGAAACTCTAGAGCCTGGGAATTGGCTCTGGTGATTCATATAAGCACTAATATTTGAAAAACCTGTGCTGTACGCTATGGTCTCTTAGCTTATGGACTAAGTTTTCTGATATAAAGTCCAATAAAGCTATAGAACTTTTAACCCTGCTCCTGATACCAATTAATTGCCTACTGGATCAGATTTCTCAAACATAAGTATTTTATAACCCCTTTAATAGGAATAATAATAACAGTAAGAAAGTAGCTTAAGCCACAGTGTTTATTTGAATTAATTATTATATCATTTGTTGTGTTTTAAGTGCAAACACAAATCTAGGTAGGAAGTTACTATGATTTAAATTTTTCTATTACTATAAATCAAATAAAAGTTAATAATTATATACAAATAAGAAGGGAAAAACAAATATTAAAATTATCAGTAATAATTCAGTGGAATAAGCCTACTTCATTAACATTAAATTGCTGAATGCAAAATAAATCTGATAAACCTGACAGGTGGACACAGCTTCTTTTGAGTTTACCATGATTAACACTGAGCCTTATGATGGTTCTAAGTCTTACCCAATTTTTATAATATGAAATACCATGAAACTTTCTTTTGGATAGAACAAAACAATAGCTTTTGATCTTTCTTGGCCAGAATACTTACTTGCCAAAGTATTTTTTATTAATGTTTTTAATATTTAAATTTTTAAATTAAAGTTTTAAGGGCAACTGCTGTTTTTTTGGAGGCCTCCAAAAAAGGGGGACTCCATGTGGGACTGGAGGGCGGGGATGTCACCGTGAGCTCTACCAAGGAATAGGGGAGGGGGGGTACATCTGCTGAGAAGGATTTGGAGTCCCACATTACAGCCTAACCATCTGCTCAGGAAAGTCACCTTGGCACTACTAGCCCCCAACCATTTCCCAGGCTGGGAAAAGCAAAGCAGAGCAGTGGAGGGGGCTAGAACCAAATGTGCAAGATTCAAGCACCATTGAGAGTCCAACCAAACCCCCGGCCTGCACTGCTCCTTTTAAGGAAGGGCTGTAGGAAGGAGTCTGCCAAGCATAGACTGGTCCATAGCTGGAGGGAGTAGAGGAGTATAGGTGGAAGCCAAAGTTGCTCTCAGGAAAGGAAGCACAGGAGCAGAGGAGGCTGTGAGAATGTAGAAGAGCTCCCAGCAGGGGGCAGGGCTGGTGAAGGGGCAGCCTGGGCCACATTTGGAAGGCTCCAAGGAGGGTGGAACTGCTTCTGCAGACACTGCCCACTGTTCCAGTACCTGGTGTTCACCTCCAAAGAGTTGCTCCCAATCTTCTCAAACAGGTCAGTGGGGAGTGGCAGTAAAAGGGGAAGGGGTAGCAGAGGCCCTGGCAAGACAGTGGCTCTTTCCCCAATTCCAGTCCCAGCTGCCAGCTAGTTGGCTCTGCAAGTATAAACTGTGCACCATTTTGCCCGCTACTGCTGACAATTTGCCCAGCATAGTGGCATGCCCGACATTTGCCCTCCCTGCCTGCTGGGATCTACCTGATGATTCCAAGGTCCCAGATACTAGGAGCACTCATAGAAGCAGACGGCCAGAATGAAGTGCTTCTGATACCCCAGGGTCATCAATCTGCAGTGAAATAGACTAAAATTGTAGAGCAGGGGCACATCCAGGTGGGATTCTCAGCCATGCAGCAGACTTTCACGGTGACCTGCCTGTCACCCTGAGCTGCGATGATGAGAGTCTATACAGATCAAAGCAACTAGAGTTTTAGCGTTGAGTACTGGTAAAAAAGTAAGCTATACATAAAGAGACTCTCAGAGATAGGTAGACAATCCCTTTCAGATATGCAATTGGGTACTAATTTACCCACGCTTAAGGGGAATCCCAGAGCCTGGGAAAAGAACCACCTGAAGCACGTTTAGAGAAAACAATCTCCAGAGCTCAAATACAGCAATGAGTAGTTTGTCTTCCACCCAGGTGGGAAAATGGTATAAATATTGGGCCATCGAGTAGAGTACTAAGAAAGGTATTACCTTAGGAGTGAAATAAAATTAGCCCAAGACTAAAGAGTTCCTCTGGCCCTAGGTAAGGTTCGAACTACTTCCAAGTAACCCAACTGGGTTGAAATCAAACCTCAAGAATGTTTTTAGATTTATAGAAATATTCAGTGCTCAACAAGGTACAATTCGGTGTGTCTGGACTTCAATCAGAAATTACCAGGCAAGAAGGATGAAAATATGACCCAAACGAGGAGAAATTAAATCAAAGAGACCAGAAATGTCACCAAAATAAAGTGATGATAAATATATATCGTTATATATACACATTTGCCAAACGGTATCTACGATGCCGTTGCATTTAATTATTTACATAAATCACTGCCAGGATAACACCTAGGCTGTTTTACAGGCTGTCTTTTACAATAATGAAGTTTAGATATTCAATCTTTATTAAAAATCTACTGTTTAAAGATACGTGTGCTTGTGAGATGTGGGGTGGGGGAGGATCACTGGAGAGATCTGACAAAGCTAGCATTCCCACACCTGCCCTGGTGCCCAGCCCCCACCCGATTAGCCCCGCTCAGCCATGATCAAAACGATTCCTATCTTCAACAGCCATGGGAAAGTGAGGCTCTCCAAGTTCTACCAACCTTAGAGTGGAGACACACAATAGCAAATCATCAGGGAGGCAGTGCATTTGGTTACAAAGAGAGATGAAAATGTAGTCTCCTGGAAGAAGGATTGTTAATTGGAAGGTATGACAACAAACTGATTTACAGACACAATGCAACATTATATTTTGTCTTCTGTGTGGATTCTTCAGAAAGTGATCTTGGCATTTTAAATCAATACAGCCACAGAAGAAGCCCAAGATTCATGGGTCTCTTACCATGTGTATCCAGATCTGACCCCTGAATCCACCCCTCCCGTCTCCTGAAAATCATTCATAATGTCCCTAGAACTCAAGATATTTGTGGAAACATTGCTGTAAACTGGATTTACTTTCTATGTAAACCAAGTTCACAATATTCTTGCAGAATTGATGATGGGGGATAATGGTATTGGAGACCAACATGAATGAGGTTGTCACACAAATCGATGCACAAAATAAACTGGAGAAATCTGAGGCATGAGCTCCAGCCCATGCTGTATCAAGCTATAAAGAATATGGATCTTCCTGAAATCCCAAGAGATAGTAATACTGGTAACATCAGTATAAAAGTGCCAGACCTGCCCTCTTTTAAATAAAAATTTTAAGAAGTTACTCCCAGGTAAAATCCAGGTAAAAACTTAGATGGAAAGCCATTTAAGTTTACCATGCAGCTGTTTACCAAAACTAGAGAAGAGTCTTAACTCTTGTTCTTGGATATAAGTCAAGGCACTAGATAGAAGTTGTATAACATCAGTATAGAAGTTCAATGTTGCTTTTCTGTTCAGTATTTCAAAAAGTGTTTGAATCATTACTTTAAATTTTGTATAATCCAAAATGTTGATGTTTTGTAGGGATCACAAAAGCAGTATTCCATAACTCTTCCTGTTATTTTCACAATTGTTATTTAAAGCGTTCTTTATAAAGTATTGTGTGAAAACATTATGACCTTTTTTTTTAGTTTAAATGAACTCCAAGGTAACCAGACTTCTAAAGCAAAAAATAAAATAAAAATAAAATAAAAAACTATTGTCATGTGTTTTGGAAATTTTTATGGTCTCACTTGTTATTACATTTTTAGTTTCATAATAATCCCTTATGCATATAATTTTTAGTGTTGTTTGATGGATGTGCCATTGTTAACTGTACCCTTAAGAAACAATAGTGATGATTGAGGTTTTACTTTTGATATTTTATCTTATTACAACCCATTTGGGAAATGGCAAGTTATTGTTTTTGTTTTCCTAATCCAGTCCATTTCTTCTGCTACACATTAATAAATGGCTCCTTTAGACTATTGATTGCTACTATCTGAAACCTACATTTATCACAGCTGCATCACTGTTTTCTATTGCACAGTAATTTGCTCCTCATTTATTTCATTTTGTAACACACAAAAACTAAAAATCACAAACACCTGGTAATAGGGGACTATATAGGGTGCATATTTAACATGATACTGTTGTTTGTGACCATTTTATTCAAAATATAAATAGGTTTAGAATATACATATTATTAACAGAGGAACAAAATTTTTTAAAAAACAGGGTTAAGTGACTGAAACTGAAATGTTCCAAGTGTTAACCACCAGAGATAAAAGGCAAACTGGGCAGCCCAGGTGGCTCAGAGGTTTAGCGCCACCTTCAGCCCCAGGTGTGATCCTGGAGACCTGGGATGGGGTCCCATGTAAGGCTCCCTGCACGGAGCCTGCTTCTCCCTCTGCCTGTATCTTTGCCTCTCTCTCTCTCTCTGTCTCTCTCTCATAAATAAATAAAGTCTTTAAAAAATAAGGCAAACTAACAATATTTCTCTATTTTATCATACTTTATAATATGCTGTCAAATATATAGAGGTTTGCTGGTCTGCCCAGATTCCACTGATTTCTAAATCCTTGCTCTGTAGCTTTTTCCTTTGAATCATTGAGTTAGCCCCATCCTTCTAAGTTTGCCTTTAAGTTCTCCAAGGTTAGGTCCTGTTGACTACAGTCAGAGAAATCTTGACACATAGGGTTTTCAGACTATCAATATTCAATCCTTATCTTACATATTTTATGCTAAATATTTTGCTAATTTTTATGTGATATTCAAAAATAAATAATACATATACTTTAAGGAACTTATAGTAGAGATTTTAAGTATAAATTTGTATAATGAGCATTTAAATCATAACACTTTAGACAAAATTCTCAAAGATTTTTGACAAAATTCCTAAACCACTATTTATAATAAAAGTCTATGAACAAAAGATTCATGATAAAAATTTAGACATATACTAATATTACATTCAACAACTTAACTTTTCCCCTATTTTCTAGAGAAAAATGAAAGAAAAAGGGAAAAGGAAAAGGACTCAAGTTCATCATTAAATATCACCAAATTAGATTCGAATGGATATGGTAAGTTCCTGGATTTTATGACCTTTCCTTTCTAAACTATTATCAAAGCCCATTATCTTAGCTCTCATTCTACGAATCCTTAATTACTCTAAAAAAAATGAATATCCGCAAATCCTCCATGATTGAAATATGTGGAAAGTCAGATAATTTCTTGAAATAGGGAAGCAAATGTACAATTAGGTAAGAGTAATTTAATAGCTAGGCCAAGCATCCAAGAAACATTCTCATAACATCCAAGATAAAATATTCATCCTTAAAAGTCCACAAACTGGATTTTTTGAATACTTGGATTTTTCAAGCTCTAAAACCAATATTAAACCAATGTTAACTCACAAGAGACTGATAAATAAATCAAATTTCCAATATATTAATTTTCTTCAGTGATCACATTTCCAGCTAAAGCACCTCACTTCCTGGTATTTGACCTATATAAGAAAATTAATTATTGATCAAAAGCTTGCCTGATGACCATGGAATGAAAGAATAGAGAAGCAGATACCCTCGAGATGTTTCATCTATTTCATGAAGAATCATAGTAAATTATTCCTACCTCACACAGCAGAGAACACTATCAAGGGGCCAAATTTCTCATATTCCCCCAAATTATTTCTTATTTCTGAGCAGTGATGAATCCATACCACTGAGTTTTGCTTCTCTGAAATCTGTTTTCTTATTCTATACATTTTTCTATTGACAGTTTCATTCTTTTGATGTTATTATCACTGATCATGATGTATATATTGAGTTGTTTACGTAAACAGAACACACTATTCTCTTGCCTTTTTTCAATGATTAGCTTTCAGAGGTTTACCTGAACTTTGAGTTATTGAAAGGAATCTCATTCTTCCCTCAACTGACTATTTTTTCTTTCTTCAACCTCAAATCTTCCATCTCATCTCACACGTGAAAATTGGTAATCTATCCATTATTTATGTTGTCATGTCCAGGATAAAGCCACCATTAGTCTCCTGGAAATATAGATAAAAAATGTAAAATATCTTTCACAGTTTTCTCTCTCTTTCTATCTTCCATTCACAGTCATCTTCCATTCTTTTTGTGTAATATTTTGTATTCCATCTTTTCCATTCTAATTATTGCTGCCCTGTTTCAGAATCTTTTTATATTTGTCCTTGACTACAGTAGTTATTTATTTATTCAGTCAGTCAGTCATTCAACAGATATTTCCTTCAGCTCTTATTGTGTGCCAGTCACTGGTCTGAGGATATAGTTGTGTAGATAGACATAAAGGAACCTGACCTCATGGGATTACATTCTACTAGGGAACACAATAAACTAGTGAGTAAATAAATATACTGGCATGCAATAAATATTGATAAAATAGGGTAATAGGGAAGAATATAGTGAGGAAGAATCACTGTGGGCTTTTAGATAGATAATCAAGGAATACTTTTCTGAAGTGAAATTTAAGCAGAGACTGGGGTGATGTGAAAGAGCAGAGGGATGGGGAAATATGAATGAATAAATAATCTTTCAAACATTGGGGAAGATAAAGAGGAAAATGTTGAAAAGTCTGAAAAATAATGCAAAAACAGTGTTGCTGAGGTGGATTGTAAGACAGAGAAAACTGGAAATATGGTTTAAGAGATAGGCAGGGGCCAGTTTATGGAGGGTCTTGTAGGCCATGCTAAAAATTTGGGTTTTATTCTGTAGGTATGGGAAATCACTGAGTGCTGTGAATCCTAAAAGAACATCATGAAATAACACTTCCTACTGCTGTTCAGAGCACACCATTTTTGCTTTCTGAAAAAAGTGAAACTGGAAAAAATGATTGGATTTAGGATAACTTTTGGAGGTAGAGTCAGTAGGACCTGCTAATGAAATAGAAAGTAAGATAAAAATAAAGGACACTGAGGTTTCTAGTCTAAGAAACTGGGGCAGTATATTGTCACTTATAAGATGAGAATGAGTGAAGAAATCATGGAATAAGGGAGACCATAAATTTAATTTAGAAAAATTATGCAGATATGTTTTTCAGATTCTCATGCAGTAATATAAATACAACAAACATTCTGACATATTTCTTCATTTGGTGTGGTCAATATTTTTTAAAAGATTTTTTATTTATTTTAGAGGGAGAGAGAGAGTAGGGGGGTTGGAGCAGAAGGAGAACAGCCTCTGGGCAGAGTGCAGAGCCTGACCTGTGGCTCAGTCTCACAATCCTGAGATCAGGACCCGAGCCAAAAACCAGAGTCTGATGCCTAACCAACTGCACCACCCAGGCATCCCTAGTGTGATCAACTTTTAATTTCTTGGTTAGCTACAAAGTCATAAACTGTAGACTACAAAGCAATTAGAAATGCACCTGTGCTTGAACATTCCAGATTGAATAAGAATGTGGAATTCAAATTGTAAGTAGAAATGTTGGAAGAATATATTTTCTGTAAGTCTTTCATTTTCCCCCATGAAAGAACAATAATAAATGCATTGGCGAAAGAGCATCAGTATATTTTATAAATGTGCAATGATGATAATATGAAAGATGTGGTATTGAAATGGAGTACCTAACTTCAAGGAGGATGTTGGAGTTTGGGGGTGCACAGGCCTAGATTCAGTATTTGATTCCCCCAAAGAAGGAGGGTAAGCCTCCTTGATATCTAGTGGAGTTGGGGAAAGATAATGAAAACATTTTGATTGGTAGGCTTCTTTGGTGGGGGCTAACATGAAGAGAGATTAGGACCAAAACATATGGCTGGGTTTCTAAATTTGTATTTATCTGTCTGACCAAAAGTTCCAAATCTGTTCTGACTTGATCTACAAGGTCTATCAAATAAACTTGTGAGTAGAGCGTCCTATAATGAAATGCATACACACTGACCTGCCACAGCATGAGGTGGGACACAATCAGCAACATTACTTTATCAATTAGAAAAGGCATATTCCAAAATAGGGTTTCTTCTGAAAACACGAAGAAATTTCTGTTAGCAAATGATTAAAAATTCCACTGGCCTACTTATATATAATGCTATTTCTTTTTCAACATATGGCAACATGGGGTGTTCTCTGTGTGAGATGACCAAGGAGGGGAAAATATTATAGCCAATGGCTCTCATAATATGCTAATCCAAGTAGGAATTGAATTGCTCTGGAGTTACTGAGCCAGACTCAGAAGTGTCCCTGAAAGCCTATCAAAAAGATAAATTCTCCCAGTGAGCAGAACATCAATCAGTATATCTTGTGGTCATTTTGCATTAAAAAAAAAAGACAATATGAAGTTAAGTTCTCCTTGGATATATGGCAAGTGGCTAACAGTATTATTATCAGCTGGTATGCTACTTAAAAAGATCAGGGTTGAAGGTGGAGGGAAGTACACATTAGAGAACTCAGAATGAGAGATGAGGGCAGATGTTAAAATATCTGCCTCTCTGCTGGCTCCCTGCAGGGTCCTACCATAGAGGAGTGAACTGCAGGCACATTCCACATGAATGGTAAGCTCTTTCCTTAGTTTCCCCAATGCTTGCTCAATGTGATTACAGGCTAATTAATAAGAGTTTGGCAATACTAAATTAATGATAGTTTGATGACTTAAGGATGTTCTTCAAAATTACCATTGGTTTTCAGCTAGTATAAATAAAATACTGACATAGTATGCAGACATAGCTGATCGAATCTTATATTTTAGTGGGGAACACAGGTGTTAAATACACAATTGCATATATAATTTTGTATAAAATTACAAATCAAGAAAAGTGCTACAAAAGAATGATAGGACTCTAGGGGCAAATTTTTTTAAAAGATTTTATTATTTATTCATGAGAGACAGAGAGAGACAGAGACAGATACAGAAGCAGGCTCCATGCAGGGACTCAATCCAGGAATTCCAGGATCATGCCCTGAGCCAAAGGCAGATGCTTAACCACTGAGCCACCCAGGCATCCCCCTAAGAACATATTTTAATTCAGCTCACCAACATCTCCTGGTCTGTGAATGATCATTCACCAGTCCTTAACTCTTGCTATATGACACATGTGCACAGCCACCCATCAACACACACGTGCACACATGTATTGTTGACCAACACTTTCCTCTCTGTTCACTTAACATCATGTCTTATATCCATGATTCACTTTGTTGCAATATAATTGCTGATTTATGTGTCCTAAGCCCCCATAGAGGATAGGGGTTGTATGTAAACTTTGAACCCCTCGTCCAGTGCATGCTGCAGAGTCAAGCACTCAGGATACAGTTCTCCAATATTCAGTTTGTTGAAGATTCAGTTCCAGTGTCAGTTAATCCAAAGGACTTTAATGATCTCTGTGAATCTCTTTGAAATGTCACATTCTACACTAAAAAAAAAAAAAAAAAAAAAAAAAAAAAATCTATGGTTGTCTTGTCTAACTTTTCATATTTGTTTTCATATTACTTTTATCTTATCGTTCACTGTGTTTTCCATTTTACATGTGTTTCGTTTTCTCATACAGAAGCAACCACCTGCCAGCATTCCAATTGTCTGTACATTTACTGGGTCAGGGATAACAAGTGCCTTTCACTGAATGTCTATTACGAGAAAACAAAGACCCAAAAGTTAATTAAATCCTGAAATCTCCAAGTCAATGAGAGGCAGAGCCAATATTCAAGTCTAAGTCTGTCTGACTTCAAAGCCAAATTCTTTACTATATAATACTGCCTTTTTTTGAGCTGCAAAATGCCTAAAAAGTAAGGTCTAAAAATTACTTCTAGGTTCATTGTTCCCTCACTTTTAACTCTCAGAATGACTCAGAGGACTCATTGTAATGCAAAGAACAGAGGAACAGCAGGCAATGTTTTCTTAGGAGGCCAGATCCTGTCCCTAGACGGCTATGCCTCCTTGGTCAAATCAAAAGATCTTTGGGTGCCTAAGTTATCAGATGATTTTAAGCTAAATAATAAAAAAAATAAGCTAAAACATAAGAAAGTGAATATTTGTTACAGGGAAAATTTAGATTTTTTAATTATATATTTTCATATGTTATTATTCAGTTTAATCAATGATTCTTTTTCATTTTCAGAAACTTTCCAACATACAGAATCAGTATTTTAATATAAAAACACTTTTTACTGTTTTAGATCACAATCTGCTGTGTTCATTTTATTATAGACTACTTATGACACTAAAATATCTTTCCACAGCAACAATTGAAAAAGGAAATTAAAAACAATAATTGAATGTATTTTAAGAAATTTTGAGCAGCAGGTTCTTTTTAAAAGAAAAAAATCATTTTCCAAAGATGTATTTTTCTCTAAAGAAAAGAGACATTGTTTCCAAAGTACCAATTTCCTTGTAAAACAATTTGGAAGAAGCTGTTTTTACCATGGTGACAAAATCAAGATGCAGATTACTTCATCAGAAGAAGGCAATTTTCCATAATCAGCTGAGCTCAGAACATTCAGAGTATGTTACATTGAATTTTTGATACAAAACTACTTTTGCAGATATTGGAAAGTATTTGTATTCTTACTCAAGGCTTCAGAAGGCTAAGAACTCACAAAACTGATGAATAATCCTTAAGCAAAACAAATGTAACTGTCATAACAAGGAAGTTATCATAATATATTTTTTTAAAGATTTTGTGAACTGAGATTATTTACGAAGAGTGTAGTGGCTTTAAAAGCAGAAGTGCTGAAATTAATATTAAAAATGGTAACATGTAGATGGGAAATTGCTTTCTATCATCTATGTGGCCATGTTTCACGGCTGCCTTATGGTGACACCACATCCCACAGCCACGTGTGACCTCCAAGTTCCTAACTACTGCCATTAGATTAAGAGAATTTCATATTGTTTTGCTCATTCATAATAAATAAGGGTACAGTTGTATTAAAGCATTAAAATAGCCATGATTAAGTCCTTAAACACATCTGGAACCATGTGACAACCACCATTTCCTAATTTAATTGCAGCTCTACATTTTTCCCCTTGCTGTGGTCTTCTGCTGGAAAAGAGGTACAGTTAACTTTTTCTTCTAACTTGCCTTGTGTTTCCACCTATTCTCTCATCTTGCCCACTCAGAGTCAAAATTTTGGGAAAACAAAGGATGATGAATTTGCAGGAATGTTCTTGATTGAGCAGAGCTGTAAATGTGGTCTTATGCTCTTTAAGCTTGGCATATTTTTATTGGTGATTGTATGCTGGAGGAGGGAAAAATCTCTCAGTTACATGTCCATGACCTAGATGGTTCACTTTCCTTGGGCATGCAGCTTTCTTCTTGGTACTCTTTTTTTTTTTTTTTTTCCAATGGCCTACTCCATGTAGACTTTATTTCTTCGTGGTCCCATTGTCCTTCTGACTGCCCTACCCAATAATTTTAAATTAGTTTGGTTCAGCTGCCTTGAATGTGTCTGCCTGAAGGCAAAGAATCACTTTGTCCCCAAACTCCCTGGTATAGGTTGGTAAACTCTGGTAAAGGAGAGCAGCAAGCTCTCCTTTACTCTCTGACCAAAACTAAAAATAAAAACAACTCTGGGAAAAAAAAAAAAAAAAAAACTCTGCTTTTACCTTTTCCATTTTTTTAATAAATTAATTTTTTATTGGTGTTCAATTTACCAACATACAGAATAACACCCTAGTGCTCTTCCCGTCAAGTGCCCCCCTCAGTGCCCATCACCCATTCACCCCCACCCCCCGCCCTCCTCCCCTTCACCACCCCTAGTTCGTTTCCCAGAGTTAGGAGTCTTTATGTTCTGTCTCCCTTTCTGATATTTCCCACACATTTCTTCTCCCTTCCCTTATATTCCCTTTCACTATTACTTATATTCCCCAAATGAGTGAGAACATACACTGTTTGTCCTTCTCCGATTGACTTATTTCACTCAGCATAATACCTTCCAGTTCCATCCACGTTGAAGCAAACGGTGGGTATTTGTCATTTCTAATGGCTGAGGAATATTCCATTGTATACATAGACCACATCTTTATCCATTCATCTTTCGATGGACACCAAGGTTCCTTCCACAGTTTGGCTACTGTGGCCATTGCTGCTAGAAACATCAGGGTGCAGGTGTCCTGGCGTTTCATTGCATCTGAATCATTGGGGTAAATCCCCAACAGTGCAATTGCTGGGACATAGGGCAGGTCTATTTTTAACTCTTTGAGGAACCTCCACATAGATTTCCAGAGTGGCTGCACCAGTTCACATTCCCACCAACAGTGTAAGAGGGTTCCCTTTCTCCACATCCTCTCCAACATTTGTTGTTTCCTGCCTTGTTAATTTTCCCCATTCTCACTGGTGTGAGGTGGTATCTCATTGTGGTTTTGATTTGTATTTCCCTGATGGCAAGTGATGCAGAGTGTTTTCTCATGTGCATGTTGGCCATGTCTATGTCTTCCTCTGTGAGATTTTTCTTCATGTCTTTTGCCCATGTCATGATTGGATTGTTTGTTTCTTTGCTGTTGAGTTTAAGTTCTTTATAGATCTTGGAAACTAGCCCTTTATCTGATACGTCATTTGCAAATATCTTCTCCATTCTGTAGGTTGTCTTTTAGTTTTGTTGATTGTATCCTTTGCTGTGCAAAAGCTTCTTATCTTGATGAAGTCCCAATAGCTCATTTTTGCTTTTGTTTCTTTTGCCTTCGTGGATGTATCTTGCAAGAAGTTACTGTGGCCAAGTTCAAAAAGGGTGTTGCCTGTGTTGTCCTCTAGGATTTTGATGGAATCTTGTCTCACATTTAGATCTTTCATCCATTTTGAGTTTATCTTTGTGTATGGTGCAAGAGAGTGGTCTAGTTTCATTCTTCTGCATGTGGATGTCCAATTGTCCCAGTACCATTTATTGAAGAGACTGTCTTTCTTCCAATAGATAGTCTTTCCTCCTTTATCGAATTTTAGTTGGCCATAAAGTTCAGGGTCCACTTCTGGGTTCTCTACTCTGTTCCATTGATCTATGTGTCTGTTTTGTGCCAGTACCACACTGTCTTGATGACCACAGCTTTGTAGTACAACCTGAAATCTGGCATTGTGATGCCCCCAGATATGGTTTTCTTTTTTAAAATTCCCCTGGCTATTCGGGGTCTTTTCTGATTCCACACAAATCTTAAAATAATTTGTTCTAACTCTCTGAAGAAAGTCCATGGTATTTTGATAGGGATTGCATTAAATGTGTAAATTGCCCTGGGTAACATTGACATTTTCACAATATTAATTCTGCCAATCCATGAGCATGGAATATTTTTCCATCTCTTTGTGTCTTCCTCAATTTCTTTCAGAAGTGTTCTATAGTTTTGAGGGTATAGATCCTTTACATCTTTGGTGAGGTTTATTCCCTAGGTATCTTATGCTTTTGGGTGCAATTGTAAATGGGATTGACTCCTTAATTTCTCTTTCTTCAGTCTCATTGTTAGTGTATAGAAATGCCACTGATTTCTGGGCATTGATTTTGTATCCTGCCACGCTACCCAATTGCTGTATGAGTTCTAGCAATCTTGGGGTGGAGACTTTTGGGTTTTCTATGTAGAGTATCATGTCATCGGTGAAGAGGGAGAGTTTGACCTCTTCTTTGCCAATTTGAATGCCTTTAATGTCTTTTTGTTGTCTAATTGCTGAGGCTAGAACTTCCAGTACTATGTTGAATAGCAGTGGTGAGAGTGGACATCCCTGTCTTGTTCCTGATCTTAGGGGAAAGGCTCCCAGTGCTTCCCCATTGAGAATGATATTTGCTGTGGGCTTTTCGTAGATGGCTTTTAAGATGCTGAGGAAAGTTCCCTCTACCCCTACACTCTGAAGAGTTTTGATCAGGAATGGATGCTATATTTTGTCAAATGCTTTCTCTGCATCTAATGAGAGGATCATATGGTTCTTGGTTTTTCTCTTGCTGATATGATGAATCACATTGATTGTTTTACGGGTGTTGAACCAGCCTTGTGTCCCGGGGATAAATCCTACTTGGTCATGGTGAATAATTTTCTTAACGTATTGTTGGATCCTATTGGCTAGTATCTTGTTGAGAATTTTTGCATCCATGTTCATCAGGGATATTGGTCTGTAATTCTCCCTTTTGGTGGGGTCTTTGTCTGGTTTTGGAATTAAGGTGATGCTGGCCTCATAGAACGAATTTGGAAGTACTCCATCTCTTTCTATCTTTCCAAACAGCTTTAGGAAAATAGGTATGATTTCTTCCTTAAACATTTGATAGAATTCTCCTGGGAAGCCATCTGGCCCTGGACTCTTGTGTCTTGGGAGGTTTTTGATGACTGCTTCAATTTCCTCCCTGGTTATTGGCCTGTTAAGGTTTTCTATTTCTTCCTGTTCCAGTTTTGGTAGTTTGTGGCTTTCCAGGAATGTGTCCATTTCTTCTAGATTGCCTAATTTATTGGCGTATAGCTGTTCATAATATGTTTTTAAAATCGTTTGTATTTCCTTGGTGTTGGTAGTGATCTCTCCTTTCTCATTCATGATTTTATTAATTTGAGTCTTCTCTCTCTTCTTTTTAATAAGGTTGGCTAATGGTTTATCTATCTTATTAATTCTTTCAAAGAACCAACTCCTGGTTCTGTTTGATCTTTTCCACAGTTCTTCTGGTCTCGATTTCGTTGAGTTCTGCTCGAATTTTAATTAACTCTCTTCTGCTGGGTGTAGGATCTATCTGCTGTTTTTTCTCTAGCTCGTTTATGTGTAAGGTTAGCTTTTGTATTTGAGTTCTTTCCAGTTTCTGAATGGATGCTTGTATTGCGATGTATTTCCCCCTTAGGACTGCTTTTGCTGCATCCCAAAGATTTTGAATGGTTGTATCTTCATTCTCATTAGTTTCCATGAATCTTTTTAATTCTTCCTTAATTTCCTGGTTGACCCTTTCATCTTTTAGCAGATGGTCCTTAACCTCCACGTGTTTGAGGTCCTTCCAAACTTCTTGTTGTGACTAAGTTCTAATTTCAAGGCATTATGGTCTGAGAATATGCAGGGAACGATCCCAATCTTTTGGTATCGGTTCAGACCCGATTTGTGACCCAGTATGTGGTCTATTCTGGAGAAAGTTCCATGTGCACTTGAGAAGAATGTGTATTCAGTTGAGTTTGGATGTAAAGTTCTGTAGATATCTGTGAAATCCATCTGGTCCAGTGTATCATTTAAAGCTCTCGTTTCTTTGGAGATGTTGTGCTTCGAAGACCTATCGAGGGTAGAAGAGCTAGATTGAAGTCACCAAGTATAAGTGTATTATTATCTAAGTATTTCTTCACTTTGGTTATTAATTGGTTTAAATATTTGGCAGCTCCCACATTCGGGGCAAATATATTGAGGATTGTTAAGTCCTCTTGTTGGATAGATCCTTTAAGTATGAGATAGTGTCCCTCTTCATCTCTCACTACAGTCTTCGGGGTAAATTTTAGTTTATCTGATATAAGGATGGCTACCCCTGCTTTCTTTTGAGGACCATTCGAATGGTAAATGGTTCTCCAACCTTTTATTTTCAGGCTGTAGGTATCCTTCTGTCTAAAATGAGTCTCTTATAGACAGCAAATAGATGGGTCCTGCTTTTTTATCCAGTCTGAAACCCTGTGCCTTTTGATGGGGTCATTAAGCCCGTTCACGTTCAGAGTTACTATTGAGAGATATGAGTTTAGTGTCATCATGATATCTATTCAGTCCTTGTTTTTGTGGACTGTTCCACTGAACTTCTTCTTAAAGGGGAATTTTAAGAGTCCCCCTTAAAATTTCTTGCAGAGCTGGTTTGGAGGTCACATATTCTTTCAGTTCCTGCCTGTCTTGGAAGCTCTTTATCTCTCCTTCCATTTTGAATGAGAGCCATCCTGGATAAAGGATTCTTGGTTGCATGTTCTTCTCATTTAGGACCCTGAATATATCCTGCCAGCCCTTTCTGGCCTGCCAGGTCTCTGTGGAGAGGTGTGCTGTTACCCTAATATTCTTCCCCATAAAAGTCAGGGATTTCTTGTCTCTTGCTGCTTTAAGGATCTTCTCTTTATCTTTGGAATTTGCAAGCTTCACTATTAAATGTCGAGGTGTTGAACGGTTTTTATTGATTTTAGGGGGGGAATCTCTCTATTTCCTAGATCTGAATGCCTGTTTCCCTTCCCAGATTAGGAAAGTTTTCAGCTATGATTTGTTCAAATACATATTCTGGCCCTCTGTCCCTTTCGGCGCCCCCGGGAACCCCAATTAAACGTAGGTTTTTCTTCCTCAGGCTGTCGTTTATTTCCCTTAATATGTCTTCATGGTCTTTTAATTGTTTGTCTCTTTTTTCCTCAGTTTCCCTCTTTGCCATCAACTTGTCTTCTATGTCACTCACTTGTTCTTCCACCTCGTTAACCCTCGTTAGGGCTTCTAGTTTGGATTGCATCTCATTCAATTGATTTTTAATTTCTGCCTGATTGGATCTGAATTCTGCAGTCATGAAGTCTCTTGAGTCCTTTATGCTTTTTTCTAGAGCCACCAGTAGCTGTATAATAGTGCTTCTGAACTGGCTTTCTGACATTGAATTGTAATCCAGATTTTGTAACTCTGTGGGAGAGAGGACTGTTTCTGATTCTTTCTTTTGAGGTGAGGTTTTCCTTCTAGTCATTTTGCTCAGTGCAGAGTGGCCAACAGCAAGTCGTATTGGGAAAAGGAGAAAAAGAGAGGAGAGAAAGAAGGAAAGAAAAGAGAAAAAGAAATAAGAAAAAAGGAAGAAAAAAAGGAAAAAAGAAGAAAAAGAGAAAAAGAAAGAAAGGGAAAAAAAGGGTGGGGGAAGCAATCAGAAATCAGAAAAAAAAAAAAAAACACGGGGGAGTATCTTCTGATTCTGTATACTTTAAGTCCCTTGGCTTCCCCTGGAAATTGTCCGTCCAGCTGGTCTTCTGGGGGAGGGGCCTGCTGTGCTGATTTTCAGGTGTTAGCACTTGGGGGAGCTGCTCTGCCCCTGCCTGGTGCAGGGCTCAGTGGGGGTTGTTTACCCGGTGAGGTCCCAGGAGGAACAACCGCAGTGGCGGCGGCAGCCCTGCAGCCCTGGAGTCAGCCCCCGCAGTAACTCCGGAGCTCTCCGTCTGCAGGGCTTGGAGGCTCCGGGGCGGGGCCGCTGATCTGCTCAGCTGGGGCAGGAGCGTCCTCGCTGTCCTGGGCCCTCCCGGCCTCTGCCTGTCCCGGGGGAGGCCGGATCCTGGGCTGTGTCCCGGCGCCCTGTGCTCCGGGGCCTGCGCTGTTGGATTCGCTCCCGCCCCGCAGCCCCCTCCGCGGAGCCGCCCCCGAGCCCCCCGAGCTGCTCCGGGTCCCGCCGTGCGCGCTGCAGCCCTTAGGGAGCTCGGCCGCGGGGTGTGGGGCTCTCCCGGGGCGCAGGTGTCTGCTAGTGTCCCCGGGAGCCCGAGGGCATCCCCGCCCTCCTGGGTCCTGCTCCACCTCCCCGCGAGCCCCTTTCCGCCCGGGAAGGTCGGTGCAGCTCCTGCGTCTCCGGGACGGGGCTCTCCTGTCCTGGGGACACTCGCCCCGGCCTCAGCCCGGCTCCTCGCGGGCCCCTCCCCCTTGGAGGCCTTTGTTTCTTTATTTCTTTTTCCCCGTCTTCCTACCTTGGTAGAAGCGCAAACTCTTCTCACTGTAGCGTTCCAGCTGGTCTCTCTTTAAATCTCAGGCCGAATTCGTAGATTTTCAGGATGATTTGAAGGTTTTCTAGGTAATTTGGTGGGGACAGGTGACTTGAGGACCCTACTCTCCCGCCATCTTCCCCTCCTCTGAGCTTTTCCATTTTGAATTAGACATCAATTGCCTAACTCTTGAGGACATATGTCAGACTTGCCTAACATCCTGTTGAAAGTTCTTTTATTAGTTATAAAATTGGATCAGGTGCTCCTTACCCAAAATGGAGGTACTCAGAGAAAAGTGCTTTTGAAATCCCCAATCCTGTTCTCTCTTGATATTTAACCTTTTAACCATTTTATATCTTTAATAAGGTGAAGGGATTTTAGATTTGTGAAATTAGTCTATAAAATTTTATATGAAAATTTGCTTCTCTCTGCCTTTTATCTATCTTAGTGACTTAGTTCAAACTTCCAATTTTGCACTTATACTAAAGTATATCACACTCTATTGTTTTTATTCCAATATTGTGATAACACTTCAAAAAAAAGTGCTATTTCTTTAGTTACCAGATTTTAACTTCTTGAGAAAGTTAATATGGCTAGTAATAAAAAATAAGAGAAATATACCTATAGACCATATATGGGATCAATGTGGCAGTTTTGAATTTCTTCTCTACCCTCCATTTTTATCCTACACATCCTAAAAGTGACTGGTAAGAAAGGTCATATTTTTTCATCAGCATCATTAAAAGCAACCATGAACTGACAGTGGAAAGATAAACCTTGGTATATGAAACTTAACTAACTTATCAGGGAAATGCAAATCAAAACTACAATAAGATATCTCACACCTTCACACCTGTAAGAATTGCTTTTATCAGAAAATGAGAGATAAATAATGTTGGCAAAGATATACAGAAAATAAAACCCTTGTACACTGTTGATGGGAATGTAAATTGGTATTGTCATTATGGAAAAGATTATGAAGGTTTCCTCAAACAATTAAAAACAGAAGTATTATGTGATCCAGTAAATCCACTTCCGGGTGTATGTCCAAAGGAAATGAAATCAGTATCTCAAAGAGATCTGCCCTTACATGTTCACTTTCTCATTATTTACAATAGCCAAGATGTGAATATATATATATATACACACACATATATATGACATTTTCTACATTTATCATATTTTTTCTTTATATATATATATACACACATATTTGTACATTGTGTGTGTGTGTATATATATATATATAGTAATATAAGTATATGCACATATGCACACAGGATTCAACATTGAAAAGGAATGAAATCCTGGTTTTTGGGACAACATGGATTAAACTGGGGATATTATGCTAAGTGAAAATAAGACATATGTAGAAAGATGGAGTACTGCATTGATCTCATTTATATGTAGAATAAAAAAATATCAAATGCATAGAATCAGAGAGCAGCACGGTGGTTGCCAGGGGCTGAGGGATGGGAGAAATGAGGAGATGTTGGTCAAATAGAATTTCAGTTATGCAAGATAAAGAAGTTCTGGAAATCTAATGTACAACAATGTGACTATAGTTAATAATATTGTATACTTGAAATTTGCTGAGAGTAGAGATTAAATGTTCTCCCCATCCACACACACAAAAAATGGTAACTGTGAGGTGATAGGCATGCTAATTACCTTAAGGGTGGTGAACATTTCACAATGTATCCATGTATAAAAACATCAAGTTGTACATCTTAAAATCATTCCATTTTTTATTGTCAATTATTCCTAAATAAAGTTGAAACAAAATTAACCTCTAACTCCTGCTCTGGATTGGTTGGAAAATTTAAGTGCATAGTGCTCAGAGTATACCAAAGGATTCCCATTAATTGAAGTCTGTTTCTTGATATTTATGGTACTACCATGCATTGTTTGGACACATACTATTTTATTGTTAATACTCTCCATCTTTGTTCTTCAAAATATTATAGTATTAGTTAATCATCTCTAAATATTCTTTTGAAAAACTGTTCTAGCTCAGGCATGCACACAAACACACACACACACACAGTTTAAAATGGCAAGAGCTATTTGGCAAAGCTATTTGCTGTTTCTATTTATTTCAAAGAGAATTAAAAAGCTTAGGCAAAACAAATGACAAAGTGTATTTGGGACTTTGAGGGCTTTCTGAAAAATTTATAAACTGGCTTCATTTATTTAGTGGTCCTTAGAGAAACTACAATTCAATTCATTTTAAGAATGATTGGGGAAATATGTCCAAAATTGCAATTTGAAAACTCATTCCCAGAAAATGTATCTGGAGCAATTTTCATACAACAACAACAAAAAAATAGAAAACCACACAAACAGAGCTTGATTTCAGTTTACTGGTTTTTATCTCATAACTCTAGAAATCTAGATGAAACTCAATATTTTGCCAGTAATTATCAGACATTTTTGGTGGAGAAATTGGGTATCTTATATCTCAGCAATCAGATACTTAAAAAGATTTCTTTTTATTTTAAGGAGAAAATAATTGAATATTTGTATGGATGCCAAAATACAATGATTATGCTCTTACTTTAACTGCTATCAGTAAAAAAAAAATAAAACCTAGAAAATTAGCTAGATATTTCAGAAAATACCCTCATTTCAATAATAATTATTGGAAAACTCCAAACCAAGAAAAATAAATCAGCCATTTTCATTGTACTGTTTGAAATCACAAATTACTATAAAAATTATGTAATAATTATTTTATGCAAAAATCTTAGTAATAAAGTAGAAGATGCCTGGCTAATTTTTGTATAATTCCTGCTGAAATACAGGAGCTTTATCAAATAAAATTAAAGACTATACTTATTATGTTTGTTTATAATTTAGTATAATTTTTTCCTTCATTCATTTGTTTTGTTTCTTAAATTTTACATGCTAGTGAAATCATAGGGTATTTATCTTTCTCTGAGACTTATTTTGATTAGCATCTCTAGATCCATCCATGTTGTTGCAAACGGCAAGATTTCATTCTTTTTCACGGCTGAGTAATATTCCAGTGTGTGTTTTTGTGTGTGTGTGTGTGTGTAACTTCTTTATTCAGTCATCTATCCATGGACATTTCAACTGCTTCAATAACTTGCCTATTGTAAATAATGATACAATAAACATAGAGGTGCATTTATCTTTTTGAATTAGTGTTTTTGTATTCTTTGTATAAATATCCTAGTAGTGGAATTACTGGATCATACAGTAATTCTATTTGTAATTTTTTGAATAACCTCCATACTGTTTTCCACAGTGGCAGCACCAGTTTGTATTCCCACAAACAGTGCATGAGGGTTCTTAATGGTAATCATATATCAAAAACTTCTAATAAACATGCAGAGGATAAACAAAAAGAAATCCAAATATATAACTAGAGAAAATCAGCAAAACATGAAAGAGAGAAATACAAGAAAAAGGATCAATGAAAATCTCCAGAAACAACCACAAAACAAGAAATAAAATGGAAATAAACACATAATAATTACTTTGAACCTAAATGGACTAAATGCTCCTAACAAAAACATAGGGTGTCAGAATGGATGAAAAAAAACAAGACCTATCTCTATGCTGCCTACAAGAAACTCATTTTAGACCTAAAGATGCCTGCAGATTGAAAGTGAGGGGATAGAGAAACACTTATCATGCAAATGGATGTTAAAGCCATAGTAGCCATACTTATATTGGACAAACTAGACTTTAAAACGAACTGTGAAAAGAGACAAACAAAAGGGCACTATAAAGTCATGAAGGGGTTAATCCAACAAGAATATATAGCAATTGTAAATTCTTATGCATACAATATGGGGGCACCCAAATATATAAAACCATAAAAAAATAAGGGAACTAATTAATATAATAATAGTAGGGGACTTTAACACTCCACTTACATTAATGAACAGACCATCTAAACATAAAATAAACAAGGAAATAATGGCTTTGAATGACACACTGGATCAGTTGGACTTTACAGATATACTCAAAACATTTCATCCTAAAAGAGAATACACATTCTCTTTTAGGTGCACGTGAACATTCTCCAGACTAGATCACATGTTAGATCACCAGACAGGTCTCAACAACTATAAAAAGATTGAAGTTGTACCATACACTTTTTGTGACCATGACACTATGAATTAGAAATCAACCAGGACAAAATGTCTGGAAAGACCAAAAATATGTGGAGGTTAAACAACACACTACTAAACAATGAATGGGTCAACTAAGAAATCAAAGAAGAAATAAAAAACCCTCAAAACAAATGAAAATGAAAACACAACAGTCTAAAACCTTTGGGATTCAGCAAAAGCAGTTCTAAGAGGGAGTCTATAGCACTACAGGCCTGTCTTAAGAAGAGATAAAAAATCTCAAATAACCTGACCTTGTACCTATAGAAGCTAGAAAAAGAACAACAAAGCCAAACAAAACAAAACAAAACAAGCCTAAAGCCAGCAGAAGAAAAGAAATAGTGAAGATTAGAGCAAAAATAAATGAAATTGAAACTAAAAATCCTGAATAGAACAGATTAATGAAACCTGGTTCTCTTAAACAAGTAGTAAAATAAACCTCTAATTAGACTTATCAAAAAGAAAAGAAAAGAAAAAGGACCCAAATAATAAAATCACAAATGGAAAAGAGGAAAAATAACAATCAACACCATGGAAATATAAACAAATATAAAAATATTATGAAAAACTATATGCCACCAAATTGGACAACCCAGATGAAATGCATAAATTCCTAGAAACATATGAACTACCATAACTGACACAAGAATAAATAGAAAACTTGAACAGACTGATAAGCTGCAAGAAATTGAATCCGTATCAAAAAAACTCTCAACAAACAAAAGTCCAGGACCAGATGGCTTCACAAGTGAATTCTACCAAACATTTTAAAGAGCAGTTAGTACCTATTCTTCTCAAATTATTCCAAAAGATAGAAAAGAAAGGAAAACTTCCAAATTTATTCTATGATGCCAGTATTACCCTCCTGCCAACACCAGATAAAGACACCATTAAAAAAGAGAAGTATAGGCCAATATCTCTGATGAAGATAGATACAAAAATTCTCAATAAAACACTAGCAAACTGAATTCAACCACACTTTAACAAAATCATTCACCACAATCAAGTGGGATTAATTCGTGGGTTGCAAGGGTGATTCAATATTCACAAATCAATCAACATGATATATCCTGTTAATAAGATGGTATATATCATTTCAATAGACGCAGGAAAAGCATTTGACAAAGTACATCATCCATTCATGATAAAAACTTTCAACAAAGTAGAATTAAAGGGAATATATCTCACCATAATAGAGGACATATATGAAAAACTCACAGCTAATGCCATCTTCCATGGGGAAAAATGGATAGCTTTTTCTGTGTGATCAGAAACCAGACAGGGATGTCCACTCTCACCACTTTAATTTTGATTCAAAATGGTAGTGGAAGTCCTAGCCACCGTGATCAGACAGCAAAAAGAAATAAAAGGCATCCAAATTGGCAAGGAAGAAGTAAAACTTTCAAAAAAAAAAAAAAGAGAGAAATTAGTAAAAATGTGTATTTTCTAATGCAAGGCAAATTTTTATATTTTACTTGTTGATAATTTTAAATGGTGTATTGAAATCTCCTATATTAATGGTGGAATTAACTATTTCTTCCTGTGGTTACATTAGATTTACTTTTATTTTGAGATCATTATATTAAGGTACATGCAAATTCAGAATACCTATGATTTTTGTTGTATTGAAACTTTTGATGTTTTGAAGGGCCTGATTTTCCTAACAATACTTTTTTTGTTGTTGTTGTTGTTGAGTAACTGTTATTATATTTACTCACATACATTTTCTCATTGCTACTTTTAGTAAGTCCAGCTGGGTCCTTTTACTTTAATTGTGTCTCTTTTAAACTACAACTAGATGGAATTTTTGTTGTTATTTGTTTGTTTTTGAAAAGTGACTTTATTCACTTGACAAATAATTATAATTAATAAATTTGCACTTTTTATATTCTCTTAATTTGTGCCTTCTGTTTGTACTGTTTTATTATTTTTATTCTTGTATTCTTCATTTTTAATATTGTTTATCTACTGATTATTAATTATTCTTATATTTTCTTTTTAATGATTCACTTTGTAATTTTACCTTGTAGTTTTAACAAAGTCTAAAATCAATTAATATTTTAATGCTTTCCTGAATATGCAAGAAGGGAGAACTGTAAAAACTGCATCCTGATTTACTACCTACTTTCATACTTGCTGAAAATAGAAGGAATAAGGAAATATATGCTAGTAAAACACTTTTAAAAAGTATAAAAGTACTTCAAAATAGAATGCATTGTTAAGAAAATATTTGCCTTTTACTTTACTTATTAATTTGCATATTGTTTTTGTCTAATTTATACATCATTTCTCTTTTAACCTAATCTGTTTATTTTTTTCTTTTTTTTTTAATTTTTTAAATTTATTTATGATAGTCACAGAGAGAGAGAGAGGCGCAGAGACACAGGCAGAGGGAGAAGCAGGCTCCATGCACTGGGAGCCCTATGTGGGATTCGATTCCCCGGTCTCCAGGATCGCGCCCTGGGCCAAAGGCAGGCGCCAAACCGCTGCGCCACCCAGGGATCCCCCTAATATGTTTATATTTATTGCACGCACACGGGTCTTTTTTTATTTTTTGCACACTGATCTTTTGGAATCGCTTACATGTTTACTCATTTCTTTGCTCACAAGTTTTCTTTTATGTCAAAACTCTTTCTAGGTTCATTTTTTTTCTTCAGTAAAGCACATCTTTTAGAAATTCACTAAACCAATGCCTCTTAGTGATCATTTATTTTTCTACTTGAATATAAATGTCTTTATTTCACACATAAATGTTTCCTTTTCTAAGTAAATAGAAAATTCTAGATTCTGGGTTGCATTTCCTTTCAATAACGTGAAGGTACAAATATACTCTCTTATAGGTTCCATCATTACTTTTGAGAATTCTGTTTATAGACTAAAATATTACTACTATGTAGATCTTTTTTTTTTTTTTTTTAATCTTAGACTTCTGGTAAGAACTTACTTTTTGTCTCTAAAGAACTTATTTTTGTCTATAAAGCACCCAAACTTTACTATAATAATCTGCAAGTTTCTTTATATTTAATGTTTGTTATAATGTGCCTTCAGTATTTATGAATTCATGTTTTCATCAGTTATAGAAATTTTTCAGTCATTTTTCTGCAAATATTGCATTCTACAATTTCTTTAATTCTAGATCTGATTTACTAAAACAATGCTGTATATTATTATGGTCTTCACATTTTTTACCTTTATCCCAAATTTTCCTGTATGATAATTTCCTCTAATCTGCTTTCTATTTAACTAATATCCTTTCAGCAGTGTCTAGTCTGCTGTTTAGGCTGCCTATTAAGTAAAATTTTAACAAATTTATTCATTTAAAAATTTTCTATTTTGATCTTTTTCTAAGTCAGCTTGGCAATTTGTTAAGTTTCTTTTCTCTTCCTAAATTTTCCCCACATTTTATTTTTTTTAAGCATTTCAAACACTTGTTTTCTGGATCTCTTATTTCCAATGTCAGGGTTATTTTGTTTCTGTTGTTGTTTTTGACTTTGTGATATCTTACTCATGACTTATTTTCTTGTATTTCTTGTATTGTTTCTTATTTTGTAATATTTTGTTGAAATACAATATTTAGATATTTTATTCTTTCACTATTTGAAAGGCTTAAATTAGGGAAGCTTTCCTCCATGGTGAATTTCCACTGGATACTGCCAGTTCTCAAGGGCTACTGCTGATCTGAGACCATCTTATTCCCATCCAGACATCCAAGACTTAAGTTCGGTGCCAAGGTCCATATCCCTGCACTTTGCAGCAGATTAAACTGTAAATTTGAGATGTCAATCCTTGTATTATCATTTGCTTTTCAGGCCATCCTACTTTTGCAATTTGTTTATAGTTTTCTATTCTAATTTTAGAAAACTGAGTCACTTTTAGAATTAGTCACCGAGTCACTTTTAGAATTTCCCTTAGTTTGGGAGTAAAAAAAAGTGAAGGATCTCATTGTATTTTAAGAGTGTACAGTCAAATAGGCATTAAGGAGGGCACGTGATGTCATGAGCACTGGGTGTTATATGCAACTGATAAATGATTGAAAACTACGTCTGAAACTAATGTGTACTATATGTTAGCTAATTGAATTTAAACTTAAAGAGTGTGCTGTCTAACATATGACCAAAGTATAGGTCCTTGGTCATGTTTTCTGTTGGCAAGTCTAGCATTTTTCTTTTTGGCTTGTTGTACTTAGATTTTTCTTTCCCAACAACTTTTTAAATTCTCATTACCTTATTTTTACAATGACTTTCATTTATACTGTCTGGTTTGGGTTTGGTTCAATTTAATTTTTTTAAATTTCATGTCCTTATACTGTCTGCAATATCTATGTTCATCTGTATCTATGTATTCAGTATCTCTCTTTTTTTTAATTTATTTATGATAGTCACAGAGAGAGAGAGAGAGAGAGAGAGAGAGAGAGAGAGAGAGGCAGAGACATAGGCAGAGGGAGAAGCAGACTCCATGCACCGGGAGCCTGACGTGGGATTCGATCCCGAGTCTCCAGGATCGCGCCCTCGGCCAAAGGCAGGCGCTAAACCGCTGCGCCACCCAGAGATCCCGTATTCAGTATCTCTTAAATGGTTGTTGTCTTTAAAATTCTGGTAAGCCTACTGATTAAACTTTAATTAATATCTGTGTTCCCTTCCCAATTAATACTGTACCTTAGAACTCTGTAACTCTGATGAATTTATTCTATGTTAACATGTTAATTTTATCTAGAATATGAGTATCTGATATTTCTTTGCTTGTTTTGGTAAGTCTTCTTGTGATGAGTTTCTGTTTCCTCATGTATGCAGTAATTTGGGATCTTAAGTCAGTGTTTTCTGAGTTTTGACCAATAGGAATTCTTGGGTTTTAATCTAAGTTCTTGCCCATCAAGAGAATATTGGTATCTCTCTCTCTCTCTCTTTTAAATATTTCTTTATTTGAGAAAGACAGTGTGTGTGAGAGAGTATGAGTAGGTAGAGGGGCAAAATAGTCAAGCAGACTCTGCAATGAGTATGGGACCAGACATGGCTCCATCTCATGATCTCTTAGATCATGACCTGAGCTGAAACCAAGAGTCCAATACTAAGCAATTTAGCTACCCAGGCACCCCAGAATACTGGTATTTCAACTCATTATCTTGCTCTCTAACATTCCAGAACCCCATCATATTAAGTTCTTAAATTGAGATATCTCAGACTATGCAGATAGGTTAGCTATGCAAAACTATGTTAATTTCAGGCCTTGTGTATCTGTGTGTGGGTGTGTGGAGTGGTGTAGTTATATATGTATGCATTCATTGAAGTCTTTATTATTTTTTTAAAACAAGACCTGGGAAAGGCAGAGAGCTTGATTTTTGTCTCTTTTTGCCATCTAGTGTGATGTTTTCTTCTATGTTGTTCTGAAGTAGTTTTCTCAGAGATCCAAATTCTTTAGATAGGGTCTCAGGTCTAATACCCTGCTGTTCACCCAAAGTTTGATGTCCTCTTTCATCTTGATTATAAAACTTCAACCTCTTAGGTATTGAAATCAGCAAACATTTTCATGAAGGGCCATACTGTCAGCATCATCTGAACATTCTTACTGTCTCTCATTCTCTCTCTCCCTCCTTCCCTTCTTCCACCTTTCTCTCCTAGCCCTTGGACATAAAAAAATTATTTCACTTTCAAGTGTATATTAAAAATGTTTATTTAATTTGTACAACTGTTCTTGGTGTGACTACTGAAAGATTTTCAAAAGTGTATGTACACAATATCTCTAGAAATAAATTTTCTTCTTCTTTAAACTATTAAAGTTTTGTTTTATCATCTATGCTATATAATCTTAGCACTGAGGCTCTAACTACTGAAAAGCTTCCTTTACATAATTGTTACTGGTAATTGAATTTACTCACAGTATGATTGTTAATAGAAGTTCGTTTTTTTAGGTTGTTTGTTGTAGGCAATTCAATTAATTACCAAAGTTTCAATAAACAAACTGGTATAGTGACAATTAACTCGCTACTTAAGACTTCATTAATTGTTTTTTGGTAACTGAATCTTATGTAAATGGCCCAACCTCATATTTTAATCAGATAAACTGAGAAACTCTATCTTGTTTTTTCTACATCCTTATGTAAAAAATAAAATTTGCCGATTCACTTATAATCTAAGGAAAAAAATGTTTCTTCAATTTATAAAGTAAAAGATTATAAGATGCTCTTTAACAAGCTCCAATACTTTTTCCTTGCATTAAACTGAAGTGGTCAGTGAAAGCAGTGTGTATCTTACAATGTCTTGAAGGATGAATCATTTGAATTGATATAAAATAGAGAAGAGGGTTATTCAAAGAAAGAAAGCAGCCAAATCACTAATTCCTTTTTAGTCTTTATCTTACTGGCTCCCCAAAAAAAAGCATTTATTACAATTCACCATTTCATTCTTCTTAATTTTTTTTTACTAGTTCATGTGATTCCCTTTGGCTTCCCTCCTAACTCAATGTCAACTGCTGTCTCCTTTCCAACAAAGCCACGTGATGTTTAAGGGCCTGCACAGTTTGATCTTTCAGTTTCTGATTTTTAACTGTAATCCCTTCTTAATTAATAAAGAGCTATGGATATAAATGTCATGCATGTGGTTTTTCAAATATCATTTTCAAAAATGACTGACATGATCTCCAGGGTCTTTTTAAACCCTATACTCCATCTTTAATACCTCTAGTTATGTTCCTAAATGTGAATTGGACAACCACTGATTCAGTATTTCAAGCCAAAAAATCTTGGTTTTCTCCCTTTCTTTTTTCTATCACTTTCTTCTAAAGTCCTAAAGCACTTTCTTCTAAACATGTTCATTTCCTCATTCTCTCCCCTGCTGTCATCATAATTCAAGCTACTGTTATTTCCCATTTGAAAAACTCTAATAGATTTTTGCTGCTCTTTCTACTTGCATTCATAATTTGCTATAATCCTGTCTCTCCCCTCATCTTTCCCTCCTTGTTTCATTTTTTGGTGCTAGAATAATCTTTATAAAAACCTAAGTCAGATTAGGTCACTCTCCAAAACTTTTCTTTATTCTTGGTGTAAAAGCAAGCTGTCTTCACCATGCACTATAAGGCTCTACATGAGCTAGCCCCTTCATGCACTTTCAACTTCATTTCCCCTAGACCTCCTATGTTTAACCACAGTAGATTTCCACTTACCATGCGGAAACTACAGTTTGAACAAGGTATAAGACTTAAGGTCTTCTGTTACTCTTGAAAGCTTTTCTTTCAGATCCTAACATGAGCAACTTCCTTAAATGATTTAGATATCATTTCAGCATCTTTTATGAAGGGATAGTCTAGACCATTGTGAAAAGGAAGCCTCACTACCCCTCCCCTCATCTAATTTTTTATCATATCACTGATTTAATTTTCTTCATAGAAGTTGTCATTATCTAAAATTATCTTAGATATTATGCTGAGTGAAATAAGTCAATTGGAGAAGGACAAACATTATATGGTCTCATTCATTTGGGTAATATAAAAAATAGTGACAGGGAATAAAGGGGAAAGGAGAAAAAAATGAGTAGGAAATATCAGAAAGGGAGACAGAACATGAGAGACTCCTAACTCTGAGAAACGAACTAGGGGTGGTGGAAGGGGAGGTGGGCAGGGGATGGGGGTGACTGGGTGACGGGCACTGAGGGGGGCACTTGATGGGATGAGCACTGGGTGTTATTCTATATGTTGGCAAATTGAACACCAATAAAAAAATAAATTTAAAAAAATAAAAAAATTATCTTGCCTATGTGTTTGTGTAGTGACTGAACATGCCTAGCAGATTATAAATTCCATAATAGTGGAAACCTTCTCTATAAGTATTCATCAAGAATAAAAGGTTAAAATAAACATGTCAGTTTTAAGGGATCATAGCACAATATTGATCAGAGTTGCAATATTGAGCCAAAATATGGTATAAAGACAGAGGGTAAACTAATCTGGGGTTTCCAGGAAAATTAGATAGGGGAATGTAGATTTAATGTCAAAGACAACAGGAATGGGTTTTACATTTTACCTTAAATTAGCAAAACAATCAAAACAACTCACCCTATTTGGATAATTTAGTTTCCATGGCAAGCAGAATCCAGTTATGTAGTGTTAAACATGACAAGAAGCCTATTTAAAAGGATATGTAGGCAATAAGTGTTTGCTTATCTATAAATTGGCCAAATTCTAATCACATGAGTAAATAGAAAGTATAAAAAAGTAAAAATAATTTATCTATGCTTCTGTGAGGTATTTTAATCACGTTTATATTTGTCTGTTGAGGGATTTTTTGCATTTTTACCTCAAATACATTTGAATTCAAGTAGAGGCAATTTGGCCTTTACTCTAAGGATTTATAATAGAATTTTGCAAGAAAGCAGTCCGACTGTAAATATACTGTGTTGTATAAGCTCCCTGACTTTTCTTTTAAAGTTATCATAACATTTTTAACTCTACCAACACAACTACCATTAGGCAATTACTTAGAAAGTTTCATTTTTAGTGGCTATTTTTAAGAAAGGCAGAAATGTTCTACTTAGCAATCAGGAAGGAGCTATGCCACACATATGGTCAGAACAGATATTTAACACAATATTTGTGAAGAAAAAGTGATAATAGAATGACTAAGAATAAAGGAAAAAGAAAACAAAAATGAACTTACATAATACATTTTCCAATTGAAGGTATGTTTTTGTCCTTCAGCCACAAGCAGAAAAAGATTTATATTTGCCTATGAGAGATGATAGATAGATAGACATTGTGTTTAATAACCTCATCCAATATTTGTTGAATTAGCACTTGCATTCAAATTTATTATTTATTTTTAAATACAAAACATACACTCATGAAGAACAAACATAACACAAACAACACAGCATGACATTAATAAAGCTATCAAAAACAAACAAAAATGTAAATTTACAAAATATGTAACCTTATCACAAATATTAGAATGTTAGAGTCAAGTTCACACAGTCATTATCTAGTCATCACTATCACATGCTCATGTGTATATGCATGCAAATCTAATTAAGTCATTATCTACCTCTGTTTACAACTAATGTTATAGAGAGAGTCACAGAGATACTGAGATGCCTACCTTAACAGGCAGGTAAGAGCTTGAATAAAAGCCAGACTATTTACAGAAAAGTATCAATAAAATAAGGAATTTCTATGTCATGTAAATGATCAAAAATTATTTAGGTAGTTAATGTGATATGCTTATTTTTGGAATCCATGTATGCAAATCCATGTATGTAAAATTTATATACATGTACTATACAATGATTTAGATATTAACTTATCATGGCTCCTGGTTTAACTTGCATACTAAGAGAAAATATTGCTAAACACAGTATTTCGGGAAGCTACAAAATCTGGGGCTAAATTTAACAGTGTATCTTCTTAAAGATAAAGATTTATAGACAAGAATTTATGATTAATAATATTTTAGGTGGCTGTTAGCAATTTGAATTATATGTTCTCAGCTATATGGTACTGCTGTTGAACTCATAAGAACCCCCCATGAAGAGGGAGGTGTGTGCACATGTGCATCTGCATGTAAATCTAATTAAGATTTTAAGTTATCAGAAAATCTGCTTTTGCTTTTAATTTTTTCCATTTATTCCTTTGAAAAATATTTATTTGTTTGTTTGTTTATTCATGAGAGACACAGAGAGAGGGGCTTAGGGAAAAGCAGGCTCCCTGTGGGGAGCATGACGTGGGACTGGATCCCAGAACCCTGGAATCACAACCTGAGCCAAAGGCAGATGCTCAACCACTTAGCCACCCAGGCATCCCTTAAAATTTTATTTATTTTAGAGAGAGAATGCAAGTACACAAGCAGGGGAAGGAGCAGAAGGAGAGAGAGAGAATCCTCAAGCAAACTCCCTGCTGAGCACAGAGCCTGGCTGGGGCTTGATCCTATGACCCTGAGACCATAACTGAGCCAAAACCAAGAGTCAGATGCTTAACTGACTAAGCCACTCAGTTCCCCCTCCACTTTATTGCTACATATTCACTCTGTGCTGTGGAAATACGACTTTAGCTCTGTTTTCCTTTCCCATCCCAAACATACACAAACATGCTTCTTACATTCTTCCAACATACCCATCATCCTTGTTAGTTAAACTAGTAGTTGCTTTTTATTATTATGATAATTCGTGACTGATATATGTCTTATCATTATGTCTTTTATTACCATTTGTTTTTCTGGAATTAATATTTGACATATTTAATACATATTTACATGTATCATCTTTTTAAAATATATTCATCCACTGATGGACATTTATTGTTTCCATGTCTTTGCTACTGTGAATAATGCTGTAATGAACGTGGGAGTATAGACATCTAGTTTTATTTTTGAGGAACTTCTGTACTCTTTTCCATAGTGGCTGTACCAATTTATATTCCCATCAGCAGTGTACCAGGGTTCCCTTTCCTCCATATCTTTGTCAGTATTTGTTTTCTCTTGTCTGTTTAATGATAACAGGTGTAAGATGATATCTCATTGCAGTTTTGATTTGCATTTTCCTGATGATTAGTGATGTCGAACACCTTTATGGATACCTATTGGTCATTTGTATGTCATCTCTACAAAAATGTCTATTTAAGTCCTCTGCCCCATTTTTAATCAGATTATTTTTTTGCTATTGAGTTGTAGGAGTGTCTTATGTATTTTGCATGTTAATCTTTTATCACATAATATGATTTGCAAATATTTTCTCCCAGTCTGTATATTACCTTTTCATTTTCTTGTTTCTTTCACTGTGCATAAGATTGTTAATTTGATGTAGTCCTGCTTACTAATTGTTGATTTTCGTGCTTGTGTTTTTGGTATCATATTCAAAAATATCATTGCCAAGACCAATGTCAGGCACATTTTCCCTATGTTTTCTTCTAGGAGTTTTATGATTTGGGGTTTTATGTTTCAGTCTTCAATACATTTCAAGTTAATTTTTGTAGGTACTATAAGGTAAAGGTTCAATTCTATTCTTCTGCATTGGATATCCACTTTTCCCAAGACCATTTATTGAAGAGACTGCCCTTTCCCCTACGGAGTATCCTTAGCTGTCTTGTCAAATATTAGTTGGCCACACATGCATGGGTTTATTTTTGAGCTTTTCATTCTGTTCCATTGGTCTATGTATGTGTCTTTTTTTCCTTATGATTTTCTTTCTTTACATTTAGATGAGTATAGTTGACACACAATGTTACATTAGTTTCAAATGTACAACTTAGTGACTTGACAAGTTTGTACATTAGACTACATTCACAAGTGTAGCTATCATCTGTCCCATGACATTGCTATTAACAATATTATTGACTGTATTCTTTATGCTCTGCTTTTTATTTCTGTAACTTACTCATTCTGTAACTGGAGGCCTCTATCTCCCACTCCCCTTCACCCATTTTGCTTAACCCATCCTCCTTCCCCTCTGGCAATCATCAGTTTGTTCTCTGTATTTATAGTTCTAACTTACCAGAAAATCTTACAGGTTACTGCAAGAGGTCATCAGAGAACAAGTAATCAGTGGTAACATAAGGGAAAAGATATTTTGGGGGTAGTGCAGAGTTGTGGATCTGTATTATCTACCTCCCCAAACCAGTGGACTTATATGGCGGTATATTGGGAGAGTGAGTGATGAGTGCAGATGGTATGAATAACATGAACTGACAATCTCTTTAAATTGTTTTTCTGAATTCTTTGTTGACTATCCTTTACATCTCAACAAGTAGTATTTTGATAAATGGTATCCTACCTTAAATGGTGTAATTAAAATAGTTATTTAATTCCAGAAATGAAATCCAGGGAAGTCAGCAGTCACCTGAGGTTCCTCAAAATAATATTTATGAATATTACTAGATGTACCTTCATGAAAAATAAACTTTTATTTTTTTAAAAGATTTTATTTATTCATTTGAGAGAGAGGGGGGAAAAATAAAAACAGGAAGAGGCAGAAGGAGAAGGAGAAGCAGATTCCTCACTGAGCAGGGAGCCTGATGCGGGCTCCATCTCTAGACCCTAAGATCATGACCTGAGCTGCAGGCAGCCACTTAACGATCTGAGCCACCCAAGTGCTCCTAAAAGTAAACTATTTTAAATGATAAATGTTTCAGCCATAATAATGTGGCTAAAAGCCACTAATAATCAAGATTTTATTGTGTCACTAGAACTAAAAGTGGACTTTTTTTTAATCAAGGGAAAAGAAGAGAAAAAATAACATAAATAATAATAACCAAAATGTATAATCTGAATGAAATATAAAAGTCCCTATTAAGAAGATTTTATATGATATATAGTATGTAATTATAACATACATAGTTTCCTTTTGTTTTTGTTTTTTTTACAGAATGTAAATGGAAAATTGATGCTTGTAAATATCATGTACACATAATTACTGGATTTTTACCCTAAACTACAATATAAATAAGTTCTGTTGACAGAATTCATGGGAGAAAATAAGAACAATATTTATATGGATAGAAATGTACTAGTAATGGTTTTGAGAACTCAGAAATCCCATTCCTATAGGGATATATCAAATATGAGAATAAATCTCAGTATATTTTTAGATATTTATACTAATTGGTAGGTCATATGTAAAACTAATATCCAGTTCAGACTGAATTACGACTTCCCCATTATTGAGAGGGAAGCTGGAGGATGATAAAAATAATCATTTATGTTTTCTTTCACAAAACTAAAATACTGCAAAAAAATATGAGGCACTGTCTAGAAGGAGGGGAAGAAAGAGAAGAGACACATTCTCTTGAAATAATGAATTTCAAAAGATCCTGTGAGCAAAAATTGGAAGGAAAGAAACAATAGACTCTTATTAAATAAAATACAATCTACAGAAAATAAAATGATATTTTTCAATCTATAATAAAATCTTGGAATCAATAAAGCCAGGAATGTCTCTTATAAACTTGATTTGTTGCATTCCCATCTCTTTTTTTTCTGTATTTTCTCCTTGCCCTTAACTGTTAATTTTCACAATTTTTCTCAGGATGCCTTCCCTGCCTCTCTTGCAACATATATGAAAAAGACAAAAGTTGGCTTCAGTGACAAGTAATATCCAAATTATTAAAAACAGATGGGATGTTATCAAATTCCCAAGTTCTATCTCCAAAATACTATGCTTAGACCTGGGTATTCTAAAACCATTATAAGAATTCTGCCTCAGAAGCACCTGGGTGGCTCAGTCAGTTAAGTGTCTGCCTTCAGCTCAGGCCATGATCCTAGGATCCTGGAATCAAGCTCCTGGAGGACTCCCTGCTCCGTGGGGAGTCCTCTTCTCCCTCTCCCTCTGCCTGCCACTCCCCTCGCTGGTGTGCTTTCTCTCCCTCCCTCTCTCTCTCTTTTTCTCTTTTTCTGTCAAATAAATAAAATCTTTTAAGAAAAAAGAATTCTACTTAATGCATCTTCCTTGAGAAGATCTATTTTCACATCAAATCAAGTCTGTTTATATTATAATCTGCTATTTGATGAATTTTAAAATGCATGCCTTTTATAATTTTCATCCAATGAAACCCAAATATGCATTGTTGAAGAATCTACATTTTATTTATATATAAATATATATATTTAGATAATTATATATAACTATATCAAATATATAATCTATATTTGTATATATATCGATACTTCACTTATATATATACATTTATATGTGTATATATTCATATATGCATAATATATTAATATGTATGTATAAATATAACTTGTATATATGTATATTCATTCCAGAAGGAAAGTGAATATAAATAGTCGATAAATACACACACATACATACATATATCCAGAAAATGCAATCTTCCCTTACTCATTTAGGCAAAAAATAATATGCTAATAGAATCTGAATTACAAATACACAATATACTAGTTACAGAATCAAGCAGTAGAGAAACAGGGTTTGTACTTTGTGTTGCATACTGGATTTGGCCTCCTCTTGTTCAGTGACCGTTCAACCAAGGAACATTCAGGCAAGTGTCAAAAATTGGAACTAAAACTGAACAAATTGTAGTGGGCAAGAACAGACTGGAACATAGAAAATTTAGGTTTAAATTTTAGTAACTTCACAGAAGATATTTATGGAACATTAACATTTATTTGTTGAGTACCTACTGTGTAGCCTTTGATCTTGGGCAATTTAATTGAGTTTTATGTGTCATTCTTCTTTTATAAAAAAAAAAAGGCTTCAAATTGAGCTCAGCTTTTTTTATTCTTAGATTAAGTTATTAAAAACTCCCCTTTCCTAAGAGGGGAAATTGACTGATCTGAATGTACCCTGGGTCTTTCCAGGGACTGTACTGATGACAGACGTCACTTTCCAATATAAGAAAAGCTTGCTCTGTTGCTCTGTGAGTTGTAACTGATAGACTTTCTGTCATGAATCCAATTCTTATTTTGAATGCCACTGAGAGTACCGTGCTTAGACTTGGGTATTTTAAAACCATTATAAGAATTCTGCTTAAGATAATGCATCTAGGACCAGTTAAGTTGGGAATAAATCATATGTCTTGCAGTAAAGGTGAGATATTCCAGTGATTCTTCATCTTTGCTATCAGTTTTATAATCCCTTCCAAAGGGAATTACACAAACCATAACAGATAATATGTGCAAACTCAAGAATTAGATCTATGGTATTCAGAGGATATAGTGTGGATTAATTATAAGTATATACTATTTTATTCCATGAAGTATCTTGAACAAATTTCAGGATTCATTCATCAATATTGAGCTAGCTTGAGAAGTTTAAAATGTTTGATTTTCAAATAGCATATTGGGAAGAATTTTATTTTTATTAATTCATTATTAAAGCTTCCCAGGTAGGAGTAAGAGAAAGAAAAAAAAAAGAGGAGAAATTAGAGGAAGCCAGTTGCACAAATATAAATATATATGCAATTACCACTGCAAAAGGCTATTTTTCTTAGCAATGAGAGGAGAAAGCCTATATTCGTGTAGGTTTTCAACATTTCAGAACAGAGAGTTTAATCAAGAAGCTTGTCTTTGAAAATTCCTTCAAGAATGTAGTATTAGAATGTTGATTCTTATTATTGCCTGAATATGGAAATGGAAGGGTATCTACTAGGTTAGAGTATCTCACTTTCACTTAGGTAAGAAATAGAATTCCTCTGTGTTTCTTTTTTGTTCTAAGGTACCTATCAAATGAAGAATCACGTCAAAATTTCCCCCAAGGTAGCCACTGCAATTTGAAGCTGTCCAAAGTTTAAGCCACTTAGAAAGATTAACACAACAACAACAATAAAAATGATGATGGTGATGATGATGATTATGCAGCATCAGAAGCAAGAGTTCTTCCAGGAAGTGGCAAAAGTTTTTTAGAGTACAAAGTCATGAGAAATTGCTGCTGGTTAGTCAAAAGCAAAATAACTTGGTGTGCCTATTTTGGTTCAGATAGCTGCCTTCTGGCAAGCAAATGAGTGGAGAGGAGATTACTCTCAAAACAACTTTCACAGGGGATCCCTGGGTGGCGCAGCAGTTTGGCGCCTGCCTTTGGCCCAGGGCGCGATCCTGGAGACCCGGGATCGAAGTCCCACATCGGGCTCCCGGTGCATGGAGCCTGCTTCTCCCTCTGCCTATGTCTCTGCCCCTCTCTCTCTCTCTCTCTCTCTGTGTGACTATCATAAATAAAAAAACTAGAACTGAAGAAATTCTCGTTAAGTTTGTGTGTGGAGGTTCCTCAAAGAGTTAAAAATAGATCTGCCCTACGACCCAGCAATTGCACTGCTGGGGATTTACCCTAAAGATTCAGATGCAATGAAACGCCGGGACACCTGCACCCCGATGTTTCTAGCAGCAATGGCCACAATAGCCAAACTGTGGAAGGAGCCTCGATGTCCATCGAAAGATGAGTGGATAAAGAAGATGTGGTCTCTGTATACAATGGAATATTACTCAGCCATTAGAAACGACAAATACCCACCATTTGCTTCAACGTGGATGGAACTGGAGGGTATTATGCTGAGTGAAGTAAGTCAGTCGGAGAAGGACAAACATTATATGTTCTCATTCATTTGGGGAATATAAATAATAGTGAAAGGGAATATAGGGAAGGGAGAAGAAATGTGTGGGAAATATCAGAAAGGGAGACAGAACATAAAGACTGCTAACTCTGGGAAACGAACTAGGGGTGGTAGAAGGGGAGGAGGGCGGGGGGGTGGGGGTGAGTGGGTGACGGGCACTGAGGGGGACACTTGACGGGATGAGCACTGGGTGTTATTCTGTAAGTGGCAAATTGAAAACCAATAAAAAATAAATTTATTATTAAAAAAGGTTTTTATTATTATTGAAGTATAATTAATATACAATGCCTTATTAGTTTTAAGTGTACATCATAGTGATTCAATATTTTTATACTTTACTAAATGATCCCCATGATCAATCTAGTTACCATCTGTCACCATTCTAAGTTATTACAGTATTATTGGTTATATCCCCCATACTGTACCTTATATCTCCATGACATATTTATAACTGGAAGTTTGTACCTCTTAATCTCCTTAATCCCCTTTACCTATCCTCCCTATTCTGGTAACCAACAGTTTGTTTCCTGTATCTATGGGTCTGTTTTGTTTTGTTTGCTCATTCATTTTGTTTTTTAGAATCCATATCTAAGTGAAATTATATTAAGTCTTTAAAATTAAAATCGAGGAATGCTGGTTTGACAAGAACTTCTTTTTTAATTTAAATTTCACTTAGTTTACATATAGTGTATTATTAGTTTCAAAGGTAGAATTTAGTGATTCATGAGTTGCATATAACACCAGTGCTCATTACATCATTGCCCTCATAATGCCCATCATCCATTTACCTCAACCCCCCCACCCACCTCCCCTCCAGCCACCTTGTTTGTTTCCTATAGTTAAGAATCTCATGTGATCAGCCTCCCTCTCTGTTTTTATCTTTTTTTATTTTTCCTTCTCTTCCCCTATGTTCATCTGTTTTGTTTCCTAAATTCTATATATAAGTGAAATCATATGGTATTTATCTTTCTCTGACTTACTTTGCTTAGCATAATACTCTCTCCACCCACATCATGTAAACGGCAAGCTTTCATTCTTTTTGATGGTTGAGTAACATTCGTGTGTGTGTGTGTGTGTGTGTGTGTGTGTATACACATCACATCTTCTTTATCCATTCATCAGTTGATGGACATTTAGGCTGCTTCCATAATTGTGTCATTGTAGATAATGCTGATATAAACATCAGGATAAATGTACCCCTTTGAATTAGAATTTTAGTATTATTTAGGTACATATACAGTAGTGAGATTGTTGCATCATAGGGTAGTTCAGTTTTTAACTTTTTTGAGGAACATCCACAGTTTTCTAGAGTGGCTGCACCAGCTTGCATTCCCACCCACAGTGTAAGAGGGTTTCCTTTTCTCCACATCCTCACCAACATTTGTTGTTAATTTTAGCCATTCTGACTGGTGTGAAGTGGTATTTCATGTTAGTTTTGATTTCTATTCCCCTGATGATGAGTGATATTGAGCATCACATGAATTTTGAAATAAGTTCACCATAGTCAGGTGTTGGATGCATTTGCAATATAGCATCATGTAATACAAACAATTATTTTAAACTCTTATTTTAAGGCCAGCATAGATTCCAAAATCAGGGAGATCATTAGTATTCTATAGTACAGCTAGAGCCCTGAGCTGGTCTTGCCTTTCTTCCTAGAATATAAGTAACATAACTCCAAAATATAGAGAAACACAATTACTGTACCTCTTTTGTTTAAAAATAACTATGGATTAAAGAAGTGACTAGAGAAAAAGAAAGGAGAAGCAATATCAATGTCTAAATATACAGCCGGTGCTCCTAGGCTTCGTTCTTCCCACTTGTTTAAAGGTAGTTCTATTTATGAAGGTTGGTAAACGTCTTATAATCCAAAAGTGAGTCAATAGATTTTTTTGCAGGGGCAAGTTACTCTTTTTTTACAAAAGATCTTTTTTCTCTCTGTACCTTTAGGATGAATACTCTTTATGAAAAGTTATATATATACTTTACTATGATATCTAATTATCAGTCACTCTTGCTTTCATAGGTAATCAACTATAAAAAATAGAGGGGGATATCAAATTCAGGGTACCCAGCCTATGAAGTTATAACTCTTATGAGGGAGAAGCTTAATAATCTTATAATAGCAAAGTCATTTTTAAATGCATTATGAATATGCATCAAAAATATTTTTTTAGGGGCAGCCTGGGTGGCCCGGCGGTTTAGCACTGCCTTCGGCCCAGGGCCTGATCCTGGGGACCCGGGATCCAGTCCCACATCAGGCTCCCTGCATGGAGCCTGCTTCTCCCTCTGCCTGTGTCTCTGCCTCCCTCTCTCTCTCTCTCTCTGTGTCTCTCATGAATAAATAAATAAAATCTTTAAAAAATATATTTTTTAAATGTCCTTCACATTTTGATTTCATGCAATGACAGATTATTGAATTAATAGACATCAGATTTTTACTCTCTATTCTGAAAATTTTGATTTTCCAAAAAGACAAAGATTAAAATTAGTCACCTGCCACTAATATGATTTATCTAAATTGAATTGACTCAAATATGTAGAACTGAAGAGCCTGTATGTAGATGTGTAGAACCTTCCTATCCACCAAAGTCCATGAGATTTGCAGATATTCTTGCCAACTTGTAAAAAATTTCCTATTACTCCTCAAACCAAACTACCCCCAAGTCAACAATAGGATTAGAAGTAGATGTAGTTTACTTTTTCTAGTACAATGAATATTTTTTAAATTATACATTTAAATTAAAAAAATTAAAATATACATTTTAGCAGAAGCACCTCTATCTTGAACCTGTAAAGGTATTTCCTTCAGAAAACACATCTCATCCATGTTTCAGAGATGTTTGAACCCTCAGAGTGTTGGAGATATTCTTTCCCTTCTTTGTCTAAAACACTAGAGTTTTAAGTTTCCTCTGACCTGTTTATAAATAACGAAGACTGGGGCCCTGCAGTCTGCTCCCTTTTTCTTTATCAACATTTAATGGAAAGAGGGGGAGGGAAAGGAGAATGCATGCTGTTAGCTATTATCTTTACAAATGACTTGTTAGCCTTTTATTTGTCTGCTCATGCTTCAAACACTCAAAGGACGTTTTCAGAATCTCAGTAGATGAAGGTTCAATCTTGAAATGACTTGACAGGCTGTATCTTCCTTAAGAGATTTTGACATGATATTAAGCCATAGTTACAAGCCAATACTTGAATGGGAAGCCCTGGGGAAATCTTTTAGAGCTGGAACACAGCATTTACAGCAGGAGGCAGGTGTCTGCATCAGTGAAGCAAACAACAATATGATATATTTAGTATCGAAAATGGAAGCAAAACTACTGATTCTTTACCACTGGGGACAGTGGAAGAAGTTGAATGAGGAAAAAAATTATCTTTTGGGGCCCCTGAAAATGTTAATTTACTGACAGTATGAAATATACTCTCAGCACGGCAGGTGCACCCAGAACCAGGTGCTGTTCTCAATATTGTCTTCGAATTTATGTGTTTCTTTTGCAGTGATAGGATGTGAAACAGCTGTACTGGCCATGTGGAGAGAAAGCAAAAAGCTTTTAATTAGCAATAAGAGGGCTGTTAATTTCTTTTGGGATCTCACTCGCTCTGTGTCTCTGTCTCTCTTTTTGTCTTTGTACTTTTATTAGTACCTTAGCAGGAGTTTCTGTGTGCCTTCAAAGCACAAAGAAAATCAAGCAAACAAAATAATAAGATAGATTTTGTGCTATTGGTGAGTAAATTTAAGAAACCTAGATAAGGTGTTTTTGGAGATTAAATCCACAACCAAGATAATATAATGACTACCTCGAACATTCTTTTACTAATAATGCCATGTAATCAAATTAAGAGATAAATGTATCAATTACTATAGTCACTACTATAGTTTTTACAAGTCTGAGATATCTGTGTATATAGAGCAACTAATTAGAAAGTTTTTTATTTTAAATCAAGCATATTTAAGAATAAAAGCAATCCACTATCTGGGCACCTGGGTGGCTCAGTGGTTGAGCATCTGCCTTTGTTTGGCTCAGGGCGTGATCCCAGGATCCTGGGATCAAGTTCTGCCTTGGGCCCCTTTCAGGGAGCCTACTTCTCTCTCTGCCTATGTCTCTGTCTCTCTCTCTGTGTTTCTCATGAATAAAAGAATTTTTTTAAAAGCAATCTATTATCTAAAGTATTGCCAGGTTTAATTAGGATATTTTTCTCATATTATTTTGGTATTTTTTTTGTGTTTTGCATGTGAATAGTCTACATTTTCAGTTATTAAACAGTAACTAGAATTCATTAATCATTAATCACTATATCTGAATAACTATATATGTACATAAATATACATATATAATCTAAAAGTGCTCTTTTTTAAAGGTTTTATTTATTTACTCATGAGAGAGACAGAGAGAGAAAGGCAGAGACACAGGCAGAGGGAGAAGCAGGCTCCATGCAGGGAGCCCCATGCGGGACTAGATACCGGGACTCCAGGACCATGTCCTGGGCCAGAGGCAGGCGCTAAGCTGCTGAGCTACCCAGGGATCCCCTAAAAGTGCTCTTATATATAGATCAGGATAAAATAATTCTTAAGTAAAAACTTTTTCCATGATTGTGGCCATTTGATAATTAGGGATTTTTATTTATTTCTAACTAAAAATACTATTTTTCTGTTCCCTACTTTGATTTCTAGAATTTTAGGATTGTAAGGAATTTTTTCATATACTGTATCTTGTTGTAATATTTTTAATGCTTTAAACTATGTTTCTATTTTTAAATCATGAAGCACCTCTTCATTTTGATTTTTCCAAGATCAATTCTCTCTTGCCGAACTTAGACACCCTAAATTTGCATGACAAAACAATATAACAATAATAAAATATGTTTGTCTAATAAATGAATTGATATGAATGGGTATGTGTGATTGTGATTATGTTTTAATAATGGTTTAAATATTTCTTTTACATTTCTTTCAAAAACTAGCTTCTTAATGTTGAAACTAGAACATGGACAAAAATAGGTCAAGATAACTCCAGTTTGGTTAGAAAACTTGATTTGGTCCTTAAAATTGTGTATCTTTAGAGCAGGAAGGATGAAATTGCTATCAAAAAAAGAAACAAAGTCAAAGACAAGAATAATAAAAGCATAAGTATGAGTCAGTCAGAAAACTGATCTTGCTGGAAAGTAAGAACGGATGTGAGAAATTATTTTCAAATGCATTTGGATTAACATGATTTGACATTAATGAACACATCTGGAAAGTTAGTTATCTGAGCTTCCACTTGATGTGGTAAAAAATACATAAATAAAATTAAAATGATGAGATCCAAAATATGATGGGAACTAATAAATGAGTGATAGAATATGGCAAGGATTTTGACATTTAGCAAACATGAATTTTAAGTTTTGGTTAAGCTCCAACCAAACTAGCTATAGTTGATAGCTATGAGTTTCATTATTTGAAAATGAGGACAGCAAAGCTTCTATCATAAGTTTGTTTTGATGATTAAATATTTATTTTTAGATACTGCATTTGGTAGATTAAAATCAAGGAATGGTATTTTCCCCTATTGCTATTAACCATACTTTATTGTATCAATGATCTTTGACTCAGTAACATCTCAAGCAAATTCAATAACTTCTTAGTATTTGGCACCATAAAAATAGACTTCTCTACGAACACATTGTACCGAAACTTTAAATTCAGGTCCTCTTCTTACAAACTCCTGACAGTTGCTGGTCTGAGGCCTGACCAGTGACTATCGAGTGTATGGGTGGGTGGAGGAAGTTGCAGGAGTGTAATCTCCTCTTTCCATTTCCTTGGTCCACTTCTCTCCCTGAGGAAACACCTGTTCTCCAGGGCTAGAGAAGGGAGAGAAAAGAAAAGTAGTACACTTTCTTTTTACTTGACTGATTGATAGGTAATGTAATCTCCAGAAGACCTCTTTTTAAATTTTTTTTTGAAATTTATTTATTATAGTCACAGAGAGAGAGAGAGGCAGAGACACAGGCAGAGGGAGAAGCAGGCTCCATGCACCAGGAACCCGACGTGGGATTCGATCCCAGGTCTCCAGGATTGTGCCCTGGGCCAAAGGCAGGTGCTAAACCACTGCGCCACCCAGGGATCCCTAGAAGACCTCTTTAAACCCACTTCATTCCTGCTGCTGGAATTTCCACCACAGCTCCTTTCATGAGGGATTCCCCAACCCCAGCTGACTGAATTCCTTTATAATGACTTTGGTGTGACCATCTTCCTCATTATTCTTTTCGTTTTCTGTATAAGTAAAATGCAACCTTATACCTACTAAATAGTAGAAATGCAGCTTGACTAACTGCTTACCCCTCTTGTATTGCCTGTGAATACAAGAGCGTCCTCCTGACTTCAAGCTTTCTCATGTGAGAAATAAACTCTAGTTTCACATCTCTGCACCCCTCAAATGAGTATATGGATTGCTACAGTTCTGCTCATATCTAGGGAGGGATGCAATGAAATATTCTCTCACATGTCAAGCTCAACGTCCATGCGTTGCTTCTTAGGACCACCTAGCTTAGGTTCAGAAAAAGGGTGGGGGAAGTACACAGTCTCTTCCCTGACGTAAAGAAAATTATTATTTTCTACATCTATGATTTCCTTAAAGAGTCTCCTCAAATATTTTGTATCTATTCATATGAACACTAGGTACATGGAGGCAGGCAATAGAGGAATAACAATTTGGGGCACCTCTTAATTAGATGCACCAAGTTTTCCTCAGCTTTGAGGATATAGTTAAATTCTGAGGTAGGAGAAGTCCCCCACTATATACTGATACACACACACACACACATATGTGTTAATATGTATATGAATATATATATAAATATATACATATTTATGTATATATATTCATATGTATGTATCACTTAGAAGAGTTTTTCTCAACAAATGATGTAGTTAAATTCTGAGGTAGGAAAAGTCCTTCTCTATATATTGATATATATATGTCATATATATCATATATATATGTATATATATGATATATATGAGACACTTAGAAGAGTTTTTCTCAAAAAATGAAGTCTTTATTCTGGTTAATAATTCTAATGAGACATTGACATATTTTTGTTCTTCATCCCATTAACAGATAAAAACAATGAAAGTTTACATTAAACTCATGTTATCTTTCCTTCAGTATCATGAAGTACAGTAGAATATAAATGTATAATGATGTTAATTACTTTTGACTATTGAAAGGAAACTAATAAAATTAGAAAACTTCAATACATTTGTTTTCAGATTTTGTATGTGTATTATTCTGGATTTGGTAATATATTAATTACTTTGCCATATATTCTTTTTTCTAAAGAAAGATATATTCTTTTAAAGATTTTATGTATTTTCATGAGAGACATAGAAAGAGAGGTAGAGACATAGGCAGAGGGAGAAGCAGGCTCCATGCAGGGAACCCGGTGCGAGACTCGATCCCGGACCCGGGGATCATGCCCTGAGCCAAAGGGAGATGCTCGACTGCTGAGCCACCAAGGTGTCCAAAAGAAAGATATTTTTATTATTTTTCTGTTTTTATTCAGAGATATGTAAAATGTGATTGTATTATTTTATCATTTCATTTATATTTTTACATTATTAAAAATGTAGGGATAGTTTTGTAAACCAAAGGAGGGTAGTAATAAACAGCCTTTCAATATAACAAGAACTGAATATTGTACGTGTCATAAAAGTGTATTTTCAGAACAAGAAGAAATCATAAACATTATCCAGTTCAATTCTATTTTTTTTTGACACAGGAAGAATTTGAGGAATAGAAAGAGGAAATTAACTGAGAGGGTCTCAGATTGTATACATAGTAAATCTGATAATAAGAAAATATCTACAGACTTTCTGGTATTCTGATACTTATAATAAGCCAGTAAGATCTCAAAGTAAATGCTTTTGTAGGACTCCTTATATTGTCTTTTTATAAATATGCTTTTGTGACAGTATGTTTTGTTCCTGTATGACTACTAGTAACTGTTTAAATGGAAATCATTGGTTTAATTATTAGTTTAAAAGCTTGCATCTAACATTAACTTCCTTTTTTTAAGTTTCATTTATTTATTTATTGATGAAAGACACAGAGAGAGTGAGAGGCAGAGACACAGGCAGAGGGAGAAGCAGGCTCCATGCAGGGAGCCCGATGTGGGACTCAATCCCCGGACTCCAGGATCACGCCCTGAGCCAAAGGCAAATGCTCAACCTCTGAGCCACCCAGGCATCCGCTAACACTAACTTCCTAAAGTAGAACAAAAAGTTTCAACTTTTTTCTAATATGTAACATTCAACATTTGCCATAAAATGTTTCTTACATTTTTATGACCATGAAACATCATAGAAGCATAAAATGGATCAACTGGTGTTTAATTAACTGAAATTCCTAGGTGAAATGGAATTATGCTTTGCTATTTGTCAACATGAATGAACTTAGGAGTTCACCATTAATATTTTAACAGACGTGTTTTATGAAACAGGATAGTTAACTTGGAAAAACCTGCAGTTTCAGAACAGAATTGAGTTGATTCATTTTAAAACAGAGTCTAACTTTTTTTTTGTTTCCAAAGTCAGCAGTAATTCACGATTAATTTGGTCCTGTGGGTAAATATTAATTCTATCATGGAAAACAAAATATTTCAAAATCTTTTAAAAAGTTGCCAAGTCTGCCTTTGCCATACAAACACACAAAGCATTTATTGCAAGATAAATATTAAAATATACATAGAAAAGAGAAAAGCTTGCAAAAATTTAGTTAAACTACCACCACATTTGCATAAACATTTTATAACTATATATTATATCTAGTATTTTTAGTAGTTTGTATTCTATGAAGGTCTTTTGTAAGAACTATCTCATTCAGCATTGTAACAACCAGGGCATTTAGGCATGACGGGCAAACTATTTCTTTTTTTTTTTCTTTTTTTTTTCTTTTTATACATGGAGTAATCCCCTACTAATAAAATATCTACTTCTTAAACCTCATACAGTTTGCAAATGTTGTATTAGATACTTTCCACACAGTGTTTTTAATGCTCAAAAACCCATCAAGGCAGCTCTTATTAACCACATTTACTGGTGAGGAAACTAAGATTCAAGGAGCATAAAATAGTTATGTTGTGCAGTATGACAGTACTTCTAATGTAAATCAAGGGTGAGCTTTTAGCTGCTGCTATTCCCTCCTGCCCCTTAAAATATAATTCAAGGGCAGCCCGGGTGGCTTAGGGGTTTAGCAACGACTTCAGCCCAGGGCGTGATCCTAGAGACCTGGAATCAAGTCCCATGTCAGACTCCCTGCATGGAGCCTGCTTCTCCCTCTGCTTGTGTCTCTGCCTCCCTCTCTCTCATAAATAAACAAACAAACAAACAAACAAAAATAAATAAATAAATAAATCCTTTAAAAAAATAAAATACAATTCAAGGATTATCGCCTATAGGAAGAGTCTTCTCAACTTTATTGCTTTTCCCTCTGCCTTTTCATGATATAAATTAACAATAACAACATCAGTACTGTATTTATATTTTGGGTTCTAATTATATCACAAGCTTTCTGATAAGCACTTTCCTTCTAAAATGGCAATTAGCCCTAGTAATGTTACATTTCTATTGCGCTTCTGTCATGTATGAGGAAATTGATGCAATGATTGAATGAGAGGGTTGATTGCTAATTATATGTTCTCTCTATTCATGTAAAATCTAGCACTTCTCTTCACGTGAGTTGATGGTGGCTAAACATTCATGCCAACACTAAGAGTTGAAAATATATGTCAGGATCCCAGAGACTCCTTCTTTCAACCCAGTGTAGAAACCCTATTGTTTGTAATCTAAGCCAATATTTATGAATTTTGAATCAAAAAGGAAAATAAGGATACAGTAGCTTTTTGGGGGGATGAAGTTGCACGATGTCATATGGCTGGGCTGTGCTATCCTATGTTTATACTCATATGGTGAAAGATGGTTTGAGAGAATAACAAGCAGCAAAAAGATGCTGAATACTCAAAAATGGTATAAATGTCAGTAATTAAGGTCCTGGACCAAGATGTTTTTGGATCTCAGCTGCTGCATTGTCTTTCCTGCAGTTTAGTTACACGAGCCAATGAAGTATCCTCTCTCTGTCTTTACATAAACCATTATATTCCCAATTTTATTTACATTGACAAGAGAGTTGTTTCTAATTAAAAAAATAAAATAAAATAAACCTAGGAGTACCTGGATTGCTCCTACAGTTAAGTGTCTGCCTTCAGCTCAGGTCATGATCCCAGAGTCACAGAAACTAGCCCCACATGGGCTCCCTTCTCAGTGGGGAGACTGCTTCTCCCTCTGCCTCTGCCTCTCTCCCTGCTGCTCCTCCTCCTCTCTCTCTTTCTCTCCCACTCACTCTCTCTGTCTCTTTTAAATAAATAAATAAATAAATAAATAAATAAATAAATAAATAAATAATCTTTTTTTTAAGAAAAACTGATACAGAATGTTTCCCATATCTTCCAAGAGGAGTAATTTTATATTTGTCTAATATTTTAGTAACACTTTTTGTCTTTTATAATTAATAATCCTTTATAATTTATACTTAGTGTAAATGTCCAAATTTTGTAATTTCTTCTTGCTATATAGCCTTCTATGTGACCCTTATGGTGCCATGTAAACCAAATCACTTATCTATAGTAACTGCTGATGTCCCTCCCACACACTGTGCTATTATAAAATTATGTTTTTTATGATGGAAACCAACAGCTAGGCATCTCCCTCTTGCACACTATCAAGTTGACAATTTATTATTTGTGTCAATTTGCAAGTTTTTTCTAATTTAATTATTTATCCTTATTTATAACTCAACCATGCATAAATTTTACACCTTTAAAACCATAGGGAAGATTTTGTTTTGATGCATGTTAACTTCTTAATGCATGTGGAAAATTAGTGACAAGAAACAATATGCTCATTTTTGCAGGAGAAATTAGAAGTTTAGGCAATGAATACTGACTCTGACTCTTTAAGGCTGGAATATCAATAGATAAGTACAGTTTGTATTCCTTCTTTGTTAAATCATCATTTGCTTCAAAAGGAGACCAGGTGGGGGATCCCTGGGTGGCTCAGTGGTTTGGCGCCTGCCTTCGGGTCCAGGGCGTGATCCTAGAGTCTCGGGATTGGGTCCCACATCGGGCTCCCCGCGTGGAGCCTGCTTCTCCCTCTGCCTGTGTCTCTGCCTCTCTCTCTCTGCGTATGTCTCTCATTAATAAATAAATAAAATCTTTAAAAAAAAGGAGACCAGGTGTATTATAGTATATTTGGATTTTGAGGACAATGATATAGACAAATTTTTGAGATTTTCCAATAAAATTGCTCTCAGTAGCCCTCTTAGAAATCTCCCTGTTTGGATGAAGTAGTCCAACCAATTTGGTTAATTTTTAGAGTTTCTTTATGGTTTTCTAAATTTTTGCCCTTAATTTTGCAAATGGGAAATTTTTATTAAGATAAATAATTTCTTTTTATTGTTTTTTTTTATTTTTTTTTAAATGTATTTATTTATTTGACACAGGGAGAGATAAAGCACAAACAAGGGGAGTGGGAAGAGGAGAAGCAGGTTCCCCACTGAGCAGAGAGCTCTATCCCAGGACCCTGGAATCATGACCTGAGCCAAAGGCAGATACTTAACTGATTGAGCCATACAGGTGCCCCGAATAATTTATTTTTAGATGTGTATGTTGTATTTGTGCATTTTATTATGGAGTTTAAATATTATCATTTTACCAATAAATGAGAAGAGTAATTAATTAATTAATTAGAACATTTATTTATTTTTCTCTACCATTGCACAAAAACTTACTAAATATATTCTTTGCTGAATCTGAGGGAAAATGATTGAATAAGACTCATTTCTATCTCTTAAGTAATACAAGGTATATTGAATATGCTAGGAGAATAATAATGTTACAATGTAGAGTGACAAATACTCTGATAGAGGAGATCACTGAGAAATGAAAATACAAAGAAATAGAACAATTAAAAGGACACCAATTTAAATCTGATATAATAAGAATTGGCTTCACAGGGAAGGTGACACTTAAGTTGTCCTGAAGTCAAGATTCCTGCGGCAGATAGTTTGGCTAGATGGATATACATCTCACTAAGAGTAGAATGAAGAATGAATGGGATGCTAATTTTTTTATATAAGAAAACAACCCAGAAAGCTGTATGTGATAAATAAAATCATAAGTAGATGATGACATAGTCAAATAACATAAGCTCAAAAGTGGAATTTGTTTGTATGTTCCAAGAAGCTAAAACAAGAGTAAGAAATTGCACTGATGTGTATCGATGAGAACAGAAGTACTGAAGCCCTGACTTGCAACCTCACCCATCTACACAAACCAGCCCTGTGACTTTTAGCAACAGATGAAAGCAGTATTCTCAGAGGAGAGTTAGTGGGATAAGTCCTGCTTATTTTATTAAAAACATATGTATGTTCATTATAACAAAGGGAGTAGAAAAATTGAAATACTTAAGTCACAAAGGGTCTTTGGTGGATAGAAATTAGCAATACCAGCAAGGGTTCAGAGAGGAGGTAATGTCTATTTGCTCAGTTTCTGAAGCAATCAAGTACTGTCTTTTGAATTGCAATTTAAAATGAAATTAAACTTCAAATCATTTTGAAGTCTCTATAACATATGGCCAGTCGGTATCAAATTATTCTTCTAACAGAGATCATCAAGTTTCCTTATAGCTTTGTCTGAAAATATCAATTATTGTTTATCCTAATCTCTAGAGTTCTATCTGCTGAGAAGTAAAAATAGAAGGGCTTTATTTTTTAAATAAATCTTAAAAATAATCAAAGGCTAACCTGCCTTTGATTTGCCTTTAGCCCCCTCCCCACAGACGCATGCACTTAGTGATTGGTTTTCCAGATATAAATAAGCAATAATTTTATCACTCTTAATCTGGGAGAAAAATATATTTACTCTCTAATTGAAAATATATAAAATTTTTGTTTTAAAGATTCAGATACTGAGGATCCCTGGGTGGCTCAGCGGTTTAGCACCTGCCTTTGGCTCAGGGTGTGATCCTAGAGTCCCAGGATCGAGTCCCGTGTCGGGCTCCCTGCATGGAGCCTGCTTCTCCCTCTGCCTGTGTGTCTCTGCTTCTCTCTCTCTCTCTCATAAATAAATAAAAATCCTTAAAAAATAAAATAAAAAATAAAAGATTCAGATACAAACCTCTGGAACCATCAAATACAATATGTGTAGCCAATCATAGCTCTTTGAATAAATATAATGAAAAGATGAATGTCAGATATTTCTAATTGATTTCAGTCTTGACTTAACATTAATTCTAAGTGTATAAAGGATAATGAAGATGTTTGCCTTTTTTTTCTGCAATTTCCACATATTTTGAGAGGCAGTTTCAGAGCAATTGGAACATGTTAATGCTAACAGCGCTCTTTTTCTTGACAATACGTACCTTGACATTTCTATTACAAGTGAGTGAATGAGTTATTCCTGCTAATAGCCAGGAAATGTCTCAGCAGCATGAAAAATAATCATGTTTAAGAACTTGTGTAGAGATCTTTTACATATCAGGTGGCTACAGTGATTCCAGGTCTGTGTAGAAGAAAATGTTCACAACTTAAATATGTGGGTAGGGCTCTCACCTATTCTGGATCTCTGCACAAAACTATTGATTTCATTAAGGATGCAATATAGCCAGGAGTCTTTAAGCAAACACATTTTCTCCCCCAAAATCAAATAGAGAAATAGGCAAAGAATTCTCTTTCATCTATAAATTATAAAGCCAAGTTCAAGAAATTCAAGCTACTTGAAAAGGAGTATTTGATTTCTTACGTAATAAAATTGTAAAAAAATAAAAACTCAACACAGACTCACTTGAATGATGAAACTTTAATATTTTTAATGCAAATCCAGCATTCTGTGTGCAGCCACTTTTAATTGAAGACCAATAGTAAGATGTACAAATTGTATAAGCAGTCAGTAGTAAATTTCATCTCAGAATAAATATTCATTGACTAGACATTTTTTCAGGAAAAAATAAATAGTAAATTCCAGAAGTATACACATACACACATACACACATGTGTGCCCACACCCGCAGGCGCATCACAATTTCCTTAAGTTACTATCATTTTAATCATTTTAGGTAAGAGCTCTTCTCTCTCTTCTCATCTATGGAGAATGTAACAGTAATGGCTCTAAAAAGGTGGAAACAATAAAGAACAAATCCTTGATACATCTCTCTCCTATTACTCTGTTTAAAATGAGAAATAGGAAATCTGTAGTCAGTGCTTACCTTTAAATGGTATTAAATGGCAATAGTGACAGAAAAGGACAAGTTTAATATATTTCTGACAATATTTCTTTGGAAGACATCATCAATTTGTTAGTTTAAAGCCATTCACAACCTTTCTCCCTCCTTTTTTTTTTCTTTTAAGATTTACCATTATAGCTAGAAAGCTAATATATCTGTTTTTTTTACATTCCTTGCTAATATGATTATGTATAAGAGGTCTAGCCTAGCCAGTAAATAAAAGGTGAAAATGCTTAGATAAGGCATTCTTTAAAAAATAAACATAAATAATAAAAGAACTTTTTTTTTTTTTTTTTTTTTTTTTTTTTTTTTTTTATGAGGTGAGAACACCTTTCCCTTTCTTTTCTCCTTTATCCTTTATCCTGTCTGGAACTGAGACTCAAAGCTGGAGTTACCACAGCCATGGTCTGTCTAGGGTTTGAAAGCCACAAGTTAACAAGGAAAATGAATTAAATAGAGTTGCTTCCCCGTTCACCCCCTTCAATCTTTGGCACTATATCCCCAAGCTTCCTGTTGCTTTAGTGTTTAGTGCCCAAGCCTTACCTAAGGTTAGATAATTAAATTCATAATTTATGCTATTGTAAAGAGTTTTCTATTAATTGTAGAAATACAGTGAAAATTAAATGATATAAACAGGAATAAAGTAATATAATCAGTCTATCCTCTATAGACAGGAGGACCTTTCCCCAAACTATGATTCATTGCTTTGATTCCATGTTATATTGAAAGAAAATCAGGAAACAATTTTGTGCATATTTTCTTCTGTTATAATTTGATATAAGCTCATCCCAATAACATGATTCTTTTCAGAGTTTCTGTTGTGATATGTGAACCAACTAGACATGTCAATTTTCTAGGTGAAATTGCTGCACTATTTTTACTGTGCTGGTATCTTCTTTCAGCCCATCAAAATTTTCTTAAACTGCTCTCCAAACACTCCATGGGGATAAAATACATATAAAATAGCATCAAAATGTAGTTATTTGTATATTACTATCATGATTATTCATATTATTAAGGGAGAGGCAAATAGGAAAATAATTCAACTTATATGTGTTATTGTTAGGAATGGGATCTTGAAGCATAGGAAGGCTTACAGGTGGCTTAAATATTTAGGCTTGCTACTTGTTACATAGACTTGATATACCTGCTTCTCTAGGTGGACATAATCTGTTATTTGTAGGATATTCATATAGTAATAGGGTCAAATCTTTGTACTATCCTATACTCAAGTTAGTTGTGAATATGTATGTCTATTTGGATTATTTATGTACTGTTAATCTGTGTGAATTTATGGTTACTTTATTTTTTTTAAGATTGATTTATTTTATAGAGAGAGCTTAAGCAAGCTGGGGAAGGGGCATCTGGAGAGGGAGAGAGACTATCCAGCAGACTCCCTGTAGAGTGAAGAGCCCTATGCAGGGTTCCATCTCATGACCCTGAGATCATGACCTGAGCCAAAATCAAAAGTCAGAAGTTTAACCACCTGAGCCCCCCAGTGCTTCTTATGGTTACTTTAAGCCATACTTGTGTTCTGTGATTTAAAAGTATTTTTAAAAATCTACAACTATCCATTTATCTAACTTTTATTTCTTTATAAAGTAGGGCATTTCACTTGATCTATTCCTGACATTCCACAATAGTTCCATGTAAGTTATGCCATTAGAAAAGCATACATTATTTAATTTTTAAATATTTACTTTCTCAAATAAAATACCAACCTTGTTTCTACTAGAAATTCTGTAACAGGAAATGTGTGACAAAAAACTATCAGCATTATTATAGTCTATTTCTCTTTTTGGTTCCTGAATATCATTAAGGAAGAAAATTAGTCTAGTAAGTTTTTCACAATATTTGAATTTATATGGATTCAAATTCTCTGCAATGACTAGATAGCAATGTTAATTCAACCACAGATGCACAGTGTATGCAGGCTAAAGGACAATCCAGCTATAAAAAGTCCTATTTCAGTAATGCTAACGATTTCTGGCTTCTCATTTCTTGTAATTTAAGAAGTAGCCTGCAGACTCTCTTATTATGCCTGTCACATCTGCCATTATTATCCCTATACCTATGAAATGTCTGTAGCAATGCCTTAAAGACCTCAGTTGCATCTGGTAAGTGATGATGCAACCCTAGTGTTTCAGAATTCAGGAGTACAAGAAGTCAACTCTAGTTCCTTCCTTTCTGTAAAGCAGTTTAAAATGGCTAATAGATAACAAATTTAGAAGATATATTTACAATTTCTTTTTGCAAAGAAAAAATATGTATAATAATATGCTATTTATCCCTGTTACCATGAAAGATCAATAAATTAGAATTAAAGCCCTCCTAACTTCAAATTTATGTATTCCTTTTTGGCAATTCAACATGAATTTTACTGCACAAGGTAGATGCATTAATAGTTATTATATAACCCATTCTATTGCTTCTGTATTTACGACTTTAAATAAATATCTATGTAATTACTTTAAATGTAAAGATTGCTTGATTTTTTAAAAGTAACTCCATTTTAGGATGGCTTGGAAGTTTGTTTTTCCCCCATTAAGTTAGAGGAGAGATGAACTGGTTATTTTCCTAAAGCTTCCTAAGGTTACTTTTGTAATTGATGTGACAATTGCTGCCAAGATTTGCTAACAAAACACAATTATGTAGTAACCAGATTCTTAAAAATTCAATACTGAAAAAGGTAATAAAAATAACCTCAAAAACAAAATCAAAGTATAAATAATTCTCCATATTAAATATAATCTGCTCCTGGGTGTTATATGCCACTGATAAGTTATTGAACACTACATCTGAAACTAATGATGTCCTATATGTTGGCTAATTGAATTTAAATTAAAAAATAATAAAATAAAATATAGTCTGCTCATTTCAATTAGAAAATATTTATCATACTTATTTCGATATACATGAAGAGGAAGTTTGTGGCAGTGGTTAAGCTCTAGAACTCTGTCAGTAACAGCTATTGTTCAAATCTGAGCTCTACCACTTATAAATTGTAAAGTCCTGAGATATTGAGAGAGTATCCTGCAGCCCCAAAAATCCCACTGAAAAAATAAGAATAACAGTTGGGGCCCCTGGGTGGCTCAGTCGGTTAAGCATCCAGCTCTTGATCTCAGCTCAGGTCATGATCTCAGGGTTGTGAGATTGAGCACTGTGTTGGGCTCCCTGCTGGCGTAGGGCCTGATTAAGATTCTCTCTCTCTCTCTCTCTCTCTCTCTCTCTCTCTCCCCACTCCCCCGTCTCCCTCTTCCTCTATCCCTCCCCCATCTCTCTCTTAAAAAAAAGAATTGTAGCAGTTGTCACATGGAGTTAATGAAAAAACTCATGTATGGTTCTTCTCCTAAGTACTTATAAATATTAGCTATTAATAGTATTTGCTCTTTCCTTGAATTAACTTTCATTCAAAATTTTTTGAACCAAGTAGAGTTAATGATGATTAGAGCTGTTTCCAAACTAGATGTGCTCTGGAACTCGTCCTTATCAAATATTCTGCAAAATCAGGTTTCTGATTGAAGAAATTTATCCCTTCAGTGGGTATTTTCACAGATAAGGTTGCCAGAGAAAATAAAGTTGCCCAGTTAAATTTGGATATTCACAATTAGGGTCCCCAGATAAAATATGTCCAACTAAATTTGAATCTCAGATAAATAACAAATAAGTTTTTAGCATAAGAATGTCCCAGATATCGTGTAGGACATGCTTACTGTAGGACACATAATTATTCATTGTTTATCTAAAATTCAAATTTCACTGAATATTCTGTATCTCATTTGCTAAATCAGGCAACCATATTCAGAGTGCAATTAGTGTTTAAGAAAGCATTGTAAAGAAACATGTTTAACTTGATTTAATCCAATCATTCATAAAATTTATTTGAACACAGAACACTTTTTGAAGGTAATATCTATTAGTGTATTGATGGACACAAATCTAGAAAAGTTCTTTTTAGCCTCATACCTTAATTTTGTAGGTAAGGGAAAATGAAAGAAACTAATATGCTAAATTTTTCCTGACAGCAGAGATCAGGTGTCAGTCTCCCAATCAGGTTGATCACGCTGTTTCTTCCAGAAAAATTAAGTCCTGTTCTTTCATTTTTGTCTTTAGTGATCTTCAGCTTTTAGAGCTCTGAAATATGTTCTGCTTTGTAAAATGAACGTATTTGTACATATATTTATTTAGACATCAGTGACTTTTGGCATGTATTAATTCACTTTATTCACTATCCACTTTAAAATTACTCACTTTTTTTTTTTTACTGGAAATGTATTGATTACATAAACTATGGAACAGTAGATTTCCAATTTATTGCTTCAAATAGATTGACTATACATTGCAAATACATGCATACACAAAACACCTAAACACCCATTTAAATTCATTATGGAATCATGGACAAATTTACATAAGAAATTCCAGTACAATAGAATGATTTCCATCCACAAGTTCTAATTTGCTAGTGCAGTCAAGAAAGAAATGAACCACCAGATACATAAATAAACCTCTTTATACTTCAGTGGAAGTTTTGAGATGCAAACATGTGAATATGTGGAATGGGACTGAAAGAATAAAAAAGTCATAATTTAAGAAAAACTTGTATTTTGCATTTCTCTATTTTAGCAAAAGCATCAGAGAATATTGTCAAATTATTTATAGATTGATGCAATTTTCATTTTATTTCCTGAATTAATTGCATGCTATTGGAAAAACAATACATGATATAGTTCTAAAGTTAAAACATTGGTTGCACAGTGGTTTCACTCTAATTCCTCAGGGTGTCTATGTATCTGTTTTTCTTCTAGAGACACTGCTTTCAAATTTCTAAGTTAATCTATTTCTTATAATAATTTTGGTGGAGATTAATGGCCTATCCATGCAAAGGTTATATGATACTAAAAGACGACTTAAAGTCAAGAGTATTTGAGAAGAGTATATTTTTTATATTTGCTTTCAACGCATGGGTGTTCATGTAACTTAGTAAAACCACTTCTGGGAAGTTCATGCAGTGTAATACATTTTTAAAGTTCATGTTTTCCCTAGAAAATGTTTTAAACCCTATAGAGAAGATTAAATTCTTGATCCCTCTTGCATGTGATAAACCCCAGGTTGTCTAGTAGTTTAAAGCCAAAGGCATGCCTAAAATTACAGGTGCATGACTCTTGAATTTAGCAGTTTTTAGTTTTTCTGTTTACTATAATTGCTTAGAATGCCTAGAGTTATTTAATCATGGTAACCTGTTTATGCATTTTCCTTTTAATATTTACTTTTGTAAGAGCTTCAGGGCTATATGTAATTATTCTCTATCGAAACAATCAAGAAGGTGTATTTACTGTATTTCCCTAAAACATGTAAAATGTAGAGGTAAGTTGGGGACTTAATTTATCATGTTCTGGGAAATATTTGTATGTAAACATTTAGATGACAATATGTCTTGTAGTAGCAATAATTGAACATTTAAATATGTATTATTTATGTTCTCTAGTTTTTACTCTCTTGATTTAAAAATTCCATTTCCTATTTTCTAAAAATGTTTGTTTCTTGTTTAATAAGTTTATTTCTGTTCACTAGCAAAATCTTTGGCTTGAAAACTTGTGTGGAGTAATTAGAATTCCTGTGGCTAAATTATGTAACTAAATTCCAAAGCCTAGCTTAACTGGCAGGAACAATAATGAATCTGTTATGAAAGAAAACCAGAATAAATTAACAATGAAATTCTAATGAAATAAAATTACTCTTTGAACTCATTCATTAAATATATTTCTCATATAACATCATCTAAACATAAAGATCACATATTACCTACTTTTATATCATATTATCTATTCATTATTTGTGATTGCTAAAGTAAGTCCAGGTGTTAAATGCTGACATTTTTTCCAAGACAAACTAATTATCTACCATATTATGGGATTCTATTATTTAGAGAAAAATACTGAATGTTTTAAAAGTGCTACATTGTAGAACATTTAATTACTATAATACTGCATTTGATATAGCTTGGTCATGATAAGTCCTTGAAAATCAACATTGACATAAGATTGTTAAATAACTATTTAGTAAAAATGCACCATTTAGAGCAATAAGTAGGATATGTTAACTTATAATATGATGTATTACCTCCCCAACTCCAAACAAATCTATTACAAATCCTGATATTTGAAAATCTTCATAAAAATAATATCAACTGGTAAGTATTTCAATAGTCATATAACTAAATAAGCCATGATTGACAATTCCAATAATACTTTGATTTGAAGAAAACTTTAAACTGTCAGTTTAGTTGTGTTGAAATGAAAGTTAAACCATATGCTGACAATAATGATTCATATTTGTAGCTGAAATTTTGATAACAAAGCCCCGTGTTTGTACTAAAACAAACTCATGCCAGTTCATTTCTTATTATACAAGTTTCTACATTATTCATGTTTCATAACTATATTAACCTAGATGTAAAAAAATTAGCATAATGTATTTTATACATTTTCTTGCATTACTTAGAACAACAGGAAGCATTTCTTCCAGAAGTTATTAAAGCTGAAGCAATTTAAAACAGGTACAATTCATTGCCCAACCAACTAAAATCTTAAATTGATGAGGAACATTTTTCAGATTTTATATCATGCTTTAAATTATAATTGGGGTTGTATATTGCTGTTGTGCAGAAGGTTTCCAGTACTCAAATCTAGTATGTCTTCAAGATAAGCTAATATTTATATCCCTGTCAAAATGGTGTAGCTTATTTTTTGTGATTAGCTAGAGCAAAATTTAACAATATCATGAAAGTTTTGATCCTCATTATTATGATTAGGATAATTACATGCATTATGATTAGATACTTTGCAGATTTTTTCCTTTTCTATTTTCTTTAAATTTCTTTAAATTTATATTTTTTAACTTTTTAAGTGGGAAAATTAACTGGGAAAATTATTTTATTTACAGTATAAATTGTAATAATAAATGTATACTTCTTAAATTTTTATTTAAATTCAATTTGCCAATATATAGTATAACACCCAGTGCTCATCCCATCTAGTGCCCAAAAGCATACTATATTTTTAAAGATTTTATTTATTCATGAAAGACACACAGAGAGAGGCAGAGACATACATAGAGGGAGAACCAGGCTCCCCACAGGGAGTCCGATTCAGGACTGGATCCCAGGAACCCAGGATCACACTCTGAGCCAAAGGCAGATGCTCAACCACTGAGGCACTCAGGCATCCCCCAAAAGTATACTTTTGTAATCAATTCATTTCCTTATATATTCTAATACTTATCTGAACATTAAGAAGTCTTATTTACCATCATATCACTTGTGTTTGTCTTAAAACCTTAAAAATAGGGATCCCTGGGTGGGTCAGCAGTTTGGTACCTGCCTTCAGCCCAGGGTGTGATCCTGGAGACCCAGGATCGAGTCCCACATCAGGCTCCCTGCATGAAGCCTGCTTCTCTCTCTGCCTGTGTCTCTGCCTCTCTGTCTTTCTCTGTCTCTCATGAATAAATAAATAAAATCTCTAAAAAATAAATTAATTAATTAAAATAAAAACCTAAAAATATTTTTTCAACTTATTTGAAAAAGAGTAACTGAATTAATGATATATATGTTCACAGTAATAAGTACATAACATAATGGTCAAGTGTATGCATATGAGTATACACATGGCAAAAAGTTAACTTCTAGGACATGTAGAATTTTAGGAAAAATAGTTTTGATCCAAAAAGACATAGTTTTGTGCTAATTTTTTACTATTTTGTAGAGCATGATACTTCAGCTTTTTTCCTTAGAAAAGTACCCAGAGGATAAGTAAGAAAATATTATGTTCATAATTGAAATATGTTTTCAATATATGCATGTTTATGTATGTGCCTCTATTAGATTCCTATTATTGCTGTAACAGATTACCACAACTTTAGTGGATTAAACCAATATTTTTACATTTCTGGAGGTCAGAAGTTCAAATCCATCTGACTAAGCAGAGGTCTTCATGATAGTAGATGTGGTTCCTTCTGAAGGCAGTAGAGAAATCCATTTCCTTGGTTGTCTGCATTCCTTGGATCATGGTATCTTCTTATATCTTCAAATGCAGCAATATAAGAATTTCATCCTCCAACCCCTCTCTTCCACTCTGTCTTCTCTGTCTCTGTCTCTCTCTGCATATTTCTTTCTTTCTCTCTTATTCTGCTTCTGAATCATATCAAATTCTTTTCCTTTTCTTTTTTTTTCTTTCTTTCTTTTTTTTTTTTTTTTGAGAGAGAGAGAAAGTGAGCATACATGTGAGTGGGAGGTGGGGGTTTGAGAGAATCTGAAGTGTATTTAATACCCAGCACAGAGCCTGTGCAGGGCTCGATCTCCCCACTCTGAGGTCATGACTGTGCCAAAACCAAGAGTTGGACGCTAAGCCAACTGAGCCACTCAGGCACACCTCAAATTCTTTTTAATGAACCTTCTGTATAAATGAATTCTTGGACTTTTAATCCTTCTAAGGCACTAGCAAAATGTTGTTCAGCCATACTGTTGACTTTCTCTCCACAGAACACTAGTAACAATAAAGTTTCATTTTTCTCATTTAACATGTCACCATGTCTTGCCCTGCTTACCTTCCCTTAGTTCCTCTTGGCTCTCCTCTACACGCCTTGTCATTCTGGTATCTTTCCTGAAGGATTAGCAGCTACTTGAAATATATCCAGTCCTATTGCCACAACAGAGGACTAGAGAATTATCAAAAAATAAATTGTCCATCAAAATTCTATTTATAACTGGTACATATAACTGGTTGATAGTTTTGGCTCTTACATTTAGGTCTTTGATTCATTTAGCTAATTTTTTATATGGTGTAAGATAAGGGTCTATCTTAATTCTTTGAAATGTGGATATCCAGTTTTCTCAACACCATTTGTTGATATTATAAATTTTAAGTAGAAGAGGAAGTAATATAACTTCTTGGGGTTTTTAAAGTTAAATTAAGATATTCTGAGTTGATATTCTTGAATTGAAATCAAGTTATAGTAGTAGCAGTATAAGTGATTAGGAGTTTCTTTTAGTAATTTCACCAAGGGATATTGGTAGATTGGAATAGGTTTATAGAAATAAAAATAGAGTGAGTAGATTAGAGATACATTTTGGAAGTTAAACACAATTTAATGAGGAATTTTCTCTAGATGATGAGGGAGACAAATGTGTGAAAGAAAATATACATACTTCTAAGAGCAGAAGGTATATATATGTACATAATAGAACAGATGGTAAGAGAAGAAGAAAAATATTTAGGAATTTTAGAATTTCAGGTAAATTAAAAAACAGTTTTTTTAGGTGTGTGCGTGTGTGTTTAATTTTTATTGAAGTATAGAGTACAGTTGATATATAATATTACATTAATTTCAGGTGTACAACATAGTGATTCAATAAGTCTATATGTTATGTATGCTATGCTCACAAGTGTAACTACAATATTTCATTATACTGACACTATTACATTACCATAGACTATATTCTCTCTGCTATACCTTTCCCAATGACTTATCCATTCCACAACCAGAAGCCTGTACCTCCCACTCTCCTTCACCCATTATGCTCATTCCTCCACCCGCTCCCTTATAGAAACCACCAGTTTATTCTCTGCATTTATGGGTCTGTTTCTGCTATCTTTGTTCATGTTTTTGTTTTTTTCTTAATTCCACATATAAGTGAAATCATAAGGAATTTGTCTTTCTCTGCCTGAATGCTTTCACTTAACATAGTGTCCTCAAAGTCTATCCACTTAGAGGATAGTTGTCTCAAATGGTAAGATTTAATTCTTTTTTTTTTTTTTGGATGAGTAATATTCCTGTGTGTGTGTGTGTGTGTGTGTGTGTACCATTTATTTTTAAGCCATTCATCTATGGATGGACACTTGGGTTGCTTCCTTATCTTGGCTATTGTAAATAATGCTGCTATAAATATAAACGTGCATGTATCTTTTAGAATTAGTGTTTGGGTAAATACCCAGCAATGGAATTACTGGATTATATGGTAAATCTATTTGTAATTTTTTGAGGAAACTTCACACTGTTTTCCACAGTGGCTGTACCAATTTATACTCCTACCAACAGTGCATGTAGCTTTCTTTTTTTCCATATCCTTGCCAACACTAGTTATAGCTTGTCTTTTCATTTATAGCCATTCTGATGGGTATAAAGCAATATCTCATTGTGGTTTTGATTTACATTTCCCTGATGAGTAGTGATAATGAGCAAATTTTCATATATCTCTTGGCCATCTGGATGTCTTCTTTAGGAAAATGTCTATTTGAGTCCTCTGCCAATTTTTAAATGGATTATTTATGTGTTTTTTTGGTATTGAGTTGTCTTAGTTCTTTATATATTTTGGATATTTAACCCCTTATTAAATGTTTATGGATATCTTTTCCCATTCAGTAGGTTGTCTTTTTGTTTTATTGATAGTTTCTTTCAGTTGCTATACAAAAGCTTTTTGTTTTAGTGTAGTTCCAATAGTTTATTTTTGGTTTTTTTTTCTTTGCCCGAGGAGAGCAAATCTAGAAAAATGTTGCTAAGGCTAATGTCCAAGAGATTACTGGTTAAATTTTCTTCTAGGAGTACAAGTCTTACCTCCTTGGTTAAATTTATTCCTAGTATTTTCTTCTTTTTAGTGCAGTTTTAAATGGAATTGCTCTCTTAATTTTTCTTTCCTCTACTTTGTTATTAGTGTATAGAAATGCAACAGACTTCTGTATGTTCATTTTGTATCTTGCAAGTTTATTGAATTCATTTCTTCTAACAGTTTTTTGGTGGCCTTAGTGAGACGTAATTCACATACCTGTCCCAATAAAGGAAGATTAAAAGCCACAGTGAAAAAAATGAAAATTATGAAAGAACAACTAACTCACAGAAAGAAATGAAAAATGGAAAAGTTGAAATGATATGATGTGTTCATTTGATATAGAGTGAAGAAACACTTAACCGTGGATTGATTTGAGCAGATATAGCATTTTGTCAGCTATTCCATAAAGTGAAATCCAAAAAAGTCACTGGATAAACTTTATAGAATCCTTTACCCTTGAGTGTTGTGGAATCTGAAATTTGATTCAAGCCAGTAGAAGGTAGTAAATGTGATAGGATGATCACTTCCATTATTAGGTTTATTGCACATTGTTATTAGAAGACTTTGTCTTAGAAGACTGGAGAAAGAGCCTCCCCCTGGCCTTGAAAAGGTAAACTGCTATGATTTGACAGGCTCTGTAAGGTGGCTGTGTGTCAGGGCACAGTGCGTGGTTTTAGAATCTGAGGGTGCCTTTCTCCAAAACCCACATGAAGCTAGGTCCTTCGTTATACAACAAGGAAGTGAATGAACAACAAACTGAATGAACTTGGAGGCATATCTCAGTCAACTTCTGAATATAAATTTAGCTTACTGACACCTTAATTTTTGCCTTGTGAGATCCTAAGTGGCAGAGCCATGCCTGGACTTCTAACCCATGGAAAACAAGATAATTGTGTAACATTAAACTGTTAAATGTGTGATAATTTGTTACACAGCAATAGAAAAATAGTACAGCATTTTTATGTAGGTGGCTAGTGTGTGAGGACAGTAAGTCATTTGTCCACACAGCCTGACTGCTTTTCTCTGCTGGCATTTACCGTTCAAAGTAGAAAGTTCAAAGTGATTTTCTTTTTTCTATTTAGAAGACAGAAACCTCAGTGAAGCTTGTCCTGGTGAGTAAAACTTAAGTATAGCAATAGGATATTAAACATATTTGAAGTATATGCACAGCATGATCTTGTACTTGCTTCATTTTTAGTGTAGTATAGCAAGTTTAACTGCCTGATGCCAATTAGACATAATGAGAATTATGGAGCTAAACCACAGTGCACTACACTGAAAATCGACTCATTGGGGTTCTTACTGACTTTATGCTTTTTCTTGAAGGACATATAAACTTCATTAAGGCTTCTATTTTTTTCCTAAGAAATTTTGGTTACTTCATTTAAAACTCATATTTAAAACTGAAACAAACATATACTAACTTTAATTAATAAAATAAGTTTTTACATCTCTTCACCAGGGAAAAGCTAAAGAAGGTTTAAGGTTTTGATGTCACTATTTGATTAAGCCAAAACATGCAACACATTCTAAACAGATTCCCTTTGTTGCTTCAGAATCAATAATATGTGTATGACCAATTTTAATTTTGAATGAACCTCTCAAATATGTGATAGGTGAGTACTGATACAGAATTCTAGGTAATTTAGTAATAAAACTTTATCATAGACTCTAATCGTTTGCGACCATTGAATTCAAGTTGGAATCCCAGAAATATGAATGTATTTTTGACATATCATTTTGAATGATAACACAAGATTTCGGTGTTAAACTAAAAATATAGGTATCCCTGGGTGGCTCAGCAGTTTAGCGCCTGCCTTTGGCCCAGGGCATGATCCTGGAGTCCTGGGATCGAGTCCTGCATCCAGCTCCCTGCATGGAGCCTACTTCTCCCTCTGCCTCTGTCTCTACTTCTCTCTCTCTCTCTCTTTCTCTGTCTCTCATGAATAAATAAATAAAATCTTAAATAAATAAACTAAAAATATAGAATAATTCGCTTGAAAAAAATCAAACCTAAGGAAACAAAACACATACACAAACACACATACATGCAGAGTTGCCCTCAGAAAACTCAGAATTCAAAACTGAACCACAGGAATACTTCCTTTCCAAACCACAGAATGTGAACTAAATAGCTACTTCTTTGGGTTTTAGATAAAAGTTAAAAGGCTTCCTATATTGTGTTCATTCAACAAATGTTAATATACCACTGACATCGGATCAGACATGGATATAAGCACCTCAACAAATTCGATCATTAATCCTTATGACAACCTTCTAGAATTAATTAGAAATTATTTTTTAATAAAATGTGGTTCATTTGTTTTTCATTTAGCTTTCTCTGATTTAAGGTTAGTATGCTGGCAAATCGAACTTCAATAAAAAACATATTAATTAAAAAAAAGATTAGTATGTACTTACTTTATTGGTAGAATAGAGGGATTGACATCTGCTTAAGTAAAAATCACATAAATAAATCTCACTTTTGGGGCACCTGGGTGGCTCATTCATTTAAGGATCTGACTTTGGCTGGAATCATGATCCCAGGGCCCTGGGATCAAGCCCAAGGTACGGCTCCCTGCTCAACAGGGAGTCTGCTTTTCCCACTCCCTCTGCCCCCAAACCCCCTTTCCCCACTTGTGCTCTCTTGTCTCTCTGTCAAATAAATAAATAAAATCTTAAAAAAAAAACAAAACCCTCACTCCCTACAGAGATAACTTTCTGAAAATATCCATGGGTTGCTGAAATTATGTACTGTGTATAAAATAAAAATTATTCTTTTGGGCAGCCCTGGTGGCTCAGTGGTTTAGCATTGCCTTCAGCCCAGGGCGTGATCCTGGAGACCCAGGATCGAGTCCCATGTCAGGCTCCCTGCATGGAGCCTGCTTCTCCCTCTACCTGTGTCTTTGCCTCATGAATAAATAAATAAAATCTTTAAAAAATTATTCTCTAAGTTATATACATGGTGGAGCAACACATGTCTTTCTCCGATAAGTTTCTGTGTGGGGGGAACCTGGGTGGCAGTGGTTGAGCATCTGCCTTCAACCTCAGGTTGTGATCCCGGGTTCTTGGGACTGAGTCCCACATCAGGCAGGGAGACTGCTTCTCCCTCTGCCTATGTCTCTGCCTCTATCTCTGTGTTTCTCATGAATAAATAAATAAAATCTTTTAATAAAAAGTTTCTGTCTGGGATACTGATCCCCTCCCCCCATTCTTCACCATGGCAAAACTGGTCGTCCAGACTTGAGCTTTTTTTCTCAGAGTACAATAGAACTGGCTAGAATTTCCTTTGAAGTACAAGCAAGGGTAGGGAAGTCTAACTGTGACTTGTTCCACCGTAAAAATTGATCCTTGCTTCACCACAAGGTCAGAATTCAGAGTCTAAACTCTTTGTGCAACTGTCTGAGACATATTTAGGAGCAATAATAGTTTTCTATGATTAATAATTTCACAGAACCTTTATTCCTGTTGAAAATTTGAATACAACTTATTTATTAATAACATCTCCTATCTGACGCACTTTCAGTAACAATCTACATTTTACAGCCCAAGGTCACCTATCCCGCCTTAGATTCTCACTCCCATACTCTTCTGTGTTTCCTCTATCCTTATCCAAAACATTTTTCACTGACTCCAGAGTCCCAATTCCATAATTAAGCTCTTATATATCTTTGATTTCATATTGTTCTCCTATCTCCTAGAGGTCATAAGTAAAACCTAGCATTCTTCTGTTACACTTCTATTGGGTTTTTAATATCTATGTTGTTAATATTATCCAGAATGCACACATGAGGGTTTTGTATTGGACAGACAAATTATTAATACTTAAATAATACTTGCAACATCTCCCCTTTGCCTCAGTTCTTATTCCTGGGGCAATATGCTGAGAACCATATGTTATCCCATACATATAATGGTCTGTACTGTAGATGAAGAACACAGAAATATGAATTCTTTTAGCTCTGGTCCTAATATTGAGTAAAATGTTTTTTTTTTCTTTTTTTTTTTTTTTTTTTAGAAAGCCCTAACCATGCAAAAACATACACATACAATTCACAGTTCCACAACTGCTTTATTTTTGCGCTTTGGAAGAAATTCTTTATTAGGTAGACATTCCTTCATTTTCCACTATAATTCCCAGATCATCCCTCAGCCACCTAAACAATTTATTCTTTGAAAGCACATATCATCTATCGCTTCATCACTATTTCATCTCATTAAAAATATCTACTTTCATTCTCACCCTTTCCTTACCTCTGTCAAAATCTGACACTATGTAACAAAAATTTTCATCCTACTTTTGGAATAAATTTGAGTTGTTTTAATATATAAAAGTCTGACTTATACAATAATTTATAGTTTTATAACATTTTCATATACATAATCTTAGAACTCCACTTCAACCCAGTTCACTCACCTCCTGATATGGATACTTGGACAATCTTGTCATCATCTATAATTTTACTACCTCTAAAATAATTCTGTGACATCAAATACTTACCTCAATTTTTTTTTCACTTCATTAATCATGTTGGATATGGAGTTATACTTACTGGGAGTTCCATAACTTTGTTATTTCACATTACTAATTTCTGTGTCCCCTGTCTCTGTTACCTTTTCAATGACCGGTCATGCCACTATAGACATGACTGACCAACTCTCTAGCCAATTCAGTTTTCTCATTTGTTCCTTGAGTATCCCACATTTTTCCCCCCAAACTCAACTCTAATCAATGGCACAATCTTGTTGTTTCTTAAATTTCCCATAACTTAAAAAGAATATAGATTGAGAGAACTTTTCATATCAGTGCTGTTACAAAATTATGATCCATGATCACAACTAAATTCCAGAAAACTGGCCAAAGTAAGTTTCCATTGATTCTACTAAAGACTTATTTCAAATCAAAAATATCTTCCCTAAGCTTCCTACTTTAAAATTTATACCATCACACTTTGCAAATACTAATTCTTTCATTTTCATGGGAAGAGTGTAGTACACTTGTATTTCTATCATATTGTGGAAAATGCTAGTGTTTCTTCAGGTGCACTGCTAGACTAAAATCCCCAGTGTCTTAGTAGTTGCATGTAGCCTTAGTGATCCAGGCCAATGGAAAATGGCAGAAAAAATATGCTACACTCAGGTATGGTTCCTAAAATAGCTCCCTTGTGATTTTCCATTTCTCTATTCTCTTATATCCTACCTGAGTATAGAGAACCTGAAAAGGAAACCATGTTTCTAGAAGATAGCAAAGCAACAAAACAGAAGGAGGCCTGGGCCCCTGAAGCAATATTGGTTTTGGTCATTTGTTACTATTTAATAAAATATTCATCACCCAAAGTGGCTTAAGACAGCAACTATTTATATCTCATATTTCTGTGGGTTGACTTGGCAGTCCTTTGCTTCTGTGTGGTGTTGGCTGAAGTGTTAGGACAGATGAACAATCCGAAATGTTCTTATTCACCAACTGGTAGTCACCTGACTACCAGTCAAGTGGATGTGCAGGCCAGGAGCTTCAGTTCTCCACATGGGTCTTTGCATATAGATACTTGGACTTCCTCACAGTATCAGTGTTTGGGTTCAAAAAGGAGCATTTCAAATGGCAAAGACAGAAACTTACAGAACTCTTAAGGTCCTGTCTCATAATTTAAACATTGTTACTCCTTATTTTATTAGTCAGAATAAATCATTGGGCACTGCCAGCTTCAAGAGGAAGAAAAATGAGCTCCTTATTTCAATAGGAAAAGGGCAAGGAATGTCTAGTCATCTTTAATTGAGTACTATCCTCTCTCAGGTTACAAATTATTTATGTTCCTTACACATGTAAAATATGATCAATCTTTCCTGAAACCCTACTAGATTCTTCTCATTACAATGTGAAGTTCAGCCTCAAAGTCATCTAGGTTTTTGTCACATAGATGCAATTGGAGGCAGATGAGGCTCTGTTGGGTCATTCTATGTGTGTGGTGACCTATAAACTAAAGTGATATTTTGTTTCCCAAACACCAAATTCACTAGCAGACAACATTTATTATTATAGTTAAATAGAGTTTAGAGCCTTACCCCTTTTCCTTTGCTGGCAGATATGCATCTCATCGTCTGCATGTTGATACTAATTAGTGCTACAGGGAACAATTAATGTAGGTGAAAGTGATAGAAAGTGTGTGTGTGTGTGCATGTGTGTGTGTTTGTGAGCACGTGTGTATATGATAGGGAGTACCCTGATTAAATTTTAAATAAGGCTACCAGGAAAGGTATTGCCATCAGGATAACTTGAGAAAGAATTGATCGAAGTAAGATAGCAAAGCATGCAGTAATTTGGCAGTAACCAAAGTAGGAGACCTTTTTAAGGTTCCTACAATAATCTTGGTAAGGGACACTGGTGGTTTGGACCACAGAATGACCTTAAAGGGGATAAGAAGTAATAAAATTCTGGATATTTTTTAAAATAGAGCCAAAAGGAGATTTTGGTGAATGGCTCAGATAAGAGAGAAAAAGAGGTCAAGTAAGATTTACTACAAGAATTTTTACATGAGAAGAAGTGGAGGAATAGGTTGTTATCTGATTTGGGAGCATATCTGGAAGATTTGGAGGAAAAGTTCAAAATTTAAGTTTTAGATAGGTTAAGTTTATGATTCCTATTAAGTTTCCAATGGAAATGGGCGGCAAGGGTAAACATTTAGACATTTGAGCCTAGAATTCTTTTGAAATGTGAGTGGCTACTCAGAGAAGATGAAGATTAAGATCTGACCAGTGGCTATTGAAATGTGGAAGTCACTTGCATCCTTGACAGAACCATTTTACTGGAATTTACTGGAATAGTGGGGATAAAAATCTAGCTTGAGTTTATTCAGGGAGAATGGGAGGAGAGCATTTGGAAACACTGTATTTTGGCAACTTTTCAATCTACAGCATTCACAGGGAGTCTTGCAATTTCTGATGATTCCCTGAAACAGATTGTAAATTTTTAATAGCATAACCATCACAAAGAAATTTTGTCCATTGTTTTGTTCATCATAGGACATTTAGATTTGAAAATCTAGAGGTCCCTACCCACAAATGGGGAAACTAAACAAGTTCAAAAAAGAGTTAGAATTATGTCCTAATATAGGAACTGGTGACACATTATAAAATATTCAATCAAAATGCTTGTTCAGAGCAATTCTGATATTTTAAGAAGACTTATCTGAAAATAAAGCTGCCTGATTGAAGGCCAAAAGGCCAATCCATTACAGGACTTCTCCTTTTAAAATTCTTGCTAGCCAGGAATAGTTTGCAAATCAGGAAGTAGGAAAAAAATGAGTTAAAATATTAAGAAAGGGAAGTTGATTTCTGTTCTTCATGTCCTTTGACAGAAATAGAATTATATTTCAACTAATTAGTTCATTGTGTAAGTGGACACACTGGTTGCAAGTTAAGTGCTATGTAAGCTAGAGTAGATGATTCAACATTATTGGAGTTGTTTGAGCTAAGGTCTTAGAAGTAGAAGTTATTTACACTGAGCTTTGTGAACCTGATAAATTCATGCTTTACTTTTCAGTATGTTTTCATATAGGAGGGACCAAGGATTACAAGGCAGGGCTACCTTATACCACCTTTTGAAATACATGATACAGGTACTAAGATCCTGACAACATGTTGCCCTCCTTTACTCCTCAGTTTCCAACTGGAAGGTTCACAAAGCCACCCTCTTACTTACTACAAATAATTTGTGCCTTATAATGTCTTTTTGTTTATTTTTCTCATGCTCATGTTCACTCTAAAATTCTGGTTCAAATATGAGAGACCACTTAAAAATATATAAGGATTAGGATATGACCAATGGCTATTGCAATGTGAAATTTGCCTTATTGACAGAGCCATTTTACTGGAGTGGTGGAAATAAAAGTCTGGAACATTGCACTGTGGTTGATTTCAGTGAATTGTTAGTAACTTTGTGACAATTACTTTTTCATGAGTGTTAATTTGGGGTAAATAAATATATTTCAAGTTTGGTCAGTTTTTACAAAAGTTATTTTGTTGTGTTAATAACATTTGCTGTGATAGAATTCACTTTATTTCATCCCAAGGGAAAAAAAATCTATATCTGTACATATTTTATTAAGTAGAGAAAATATGTCAGTGAGAAAATTGGTACAATTTTTTTAGACTAAATATTTAATATCTCCACACATATTTTAATCCCAGCAACAATTAGACAGTTTTCTAGCATTTCCTCTTGAAATTACTACAGATTTCAGTTTACATCATAATACTGCTCAGTATTATGAGCAGTTTTAGGCTGCTAATCCCTTATTATTAGAAAAGCAACAGGACTAAAAGCAATTGAAAACAGGCATTGAATGAGTACTTAGCCTAATCATTCTCTGGACATTTGAATGTTGAAGGAGTGTACAACTTTTACCTAATGAATTAGTAACGGAATTTTTAGATTAGTAATGTAAGCAATAGACAAAGGAAATAATTTCAGCTTGTGGGAGAGAGGGGGCGTTAGTTAGAAAGAACTATTTTTCCAAATCATATATCTGTTTTCTTTACCAATACGCCTGGAATGGGCCACTGAATTTACTCACCTCTGTTCTGCACATATATTTAGCTCAATGAATGTTGAGCTCAATGCATTTCCTTGCAACCATTTATTATTCATTTCCTGGATGTTGTGAAATACAGCTATAAACCAAACACAGACTTACCCTTCAAAATACAATAGAAATAAAAATAGCTTCAAGTAAAAGATTTAAAATTCAGTGATGTAATAGGGATATACACAAAGGTTGTTTACCTAATTCAGATCAAGTATGAGGAGTCATGGGAAGGTACACTAAGAGAAGGCTTTCTATATAGACACGACTTGGCTGAGATGTCAAGGACAAGAAATTAGTAATCCAAACTAAGTTCATGTTCAAAGTCCATGAGTTGTGATAGAGCATAATCCATTAAAAGACCAGAAAGTAATTGGATATAGATACCGCCTATCATTTGTGACAAATATAGTAGTAAGAGTTAAAGTAGGAAGGTGAGCAGGATTAAGATGCTTAAGGGATCCTCTAAAAAAAAAAAAAGTAAAAGAGTTTTTGTCTTTATCCTAAAAGCAATGTATACAGCAGAAATATTTTAAACAGAAGAATGTCACAAAGAGTTTAATTACTCTGGAGAGCTAGATAAAGACACATCTATGGGAATGCTCAAATGACAAAGCATAGTCTAGCTTGTGTTAAATGGCCCCACCTAATGGCCTGAGGAATACCGGATATAGGTTAGTTGAGATATGTATGGAGATATTTATCCACTCATTTATATATCTATGTATCTATCCACTATACTGGACTGTTAAAATAGTACCATTAATTATTAACTCTATACATCTTGGATATAAGAAGGGCCAAGAAAGAGTCAAAGGGTATGTAGCACAGTAATTCTAGATCTATTTTTCCTGAAGGGTCACAATCAAAGTTAAACTAAGGAAGTCATATTGTTTTATATGCCCTTGAAAGAAAAGGAAAAGGAGAAAGAAGAAGGTTGGACAGAAGAAGTACCCACATGAAATACTTATTTTTAGTAGGTAGATCTATACCATGTTTTTGAAACAAGGGAACTATCAAGTTTGAGAAAAATTATGTGTTCTTCGTGCATTCTATTCTGTGTTTTGATATAAATGGACCCTCAGTAAAACAAAATTTTTTTAAAGATTTATTTATTTGAGAAAGAGAGAGAGAAAGAGAGCATGAGCAGGAGAAGTAGAGGGAGAGAATGAGAAAATTCAAAGCAGACTCCACGCTCAGCATAGAGCCTGATGTGGGGCTCTATCTCACAACCCCGAGATCACCACCTGAGCTGAAACCAAGAGTCAGTCAGTTAACCAACTATGCCACTCAGGCACCCCAAATTTTTATTTTTTTAATTTTTTTCCCCAAATTTTTAAAACTTCAGATAACCTGTTATGTGTTTAGATTGGGGAAGACTGGCAGGATAGAAAGGATGAAAGAAGAAATGACAAGTCTTTCAACTCCAAGTTATATTTCAGAATATGGGGTTGAGAAGCGGCTGGTATGAGATCATCCTTTAGTGGCTTATAAAGTGGAGGCACAAATTGGATCAACCCCCCAATAAGTAGGCCCCCCCATAAGAATGACCTGTGGATGCCACCTATATTCTTACCTCATTACAGGTTAGAAAGGATTACATTTCAAGATGTATTTGTTTATTTATACTGTCTTGTTTCTTACATATGTGGAATGGCAAATAACAGAAACACAAACGGCAAAATTATAAAATATAAATTAAAATGAATGAGGATCAGATTATAACATGAATTAAGAATAATGACTTCAAAATTTTATCACAAATAAGGGGGAAATAATGTCACGTACAATTGCTACATATGAGGCTCAAATTAGACTTTGATTATTCTGGTAGTCAAAATGAAAAAAGAAAAACTTAGTCTTTTTACATACTGCATGTTGTTAATAAAGAGATTTATGTCAGATCTCATGAAAAAAACAAGCTCTTCCTGTCATGTAGCTGTAAAAACAAATATTGGTTTCTAGTATATCTTCTCTAAAAGAAGAAGAAAGAAGAAAGAATAGAAAAGAAGGAAGAAGAAAAGAAGAAGAAAGAAAGAAAGAAGAAGAGAAGAAAAGAAGAAGAAGAAGAAGAAACCCTAAAGAATAAGCCGAGACGGAGAGGATGGAGACGGAGAGAAACTGGTCCGTCGGCCACCCTCGCCGTGCGCCCCTCCGCGCATCTCCGACCCTCCTCCTCCTCCGCCGCACCGCAGCCTCCTCACTCCTCCTCGCCTCCTCCTCCTCCGCCCCTCCTCCCTCCTCCGCCTCCTCCTCCGCCTCCTCCTCCTCCTCCCCCCTCCCTCCTCCCTTCTTCCTTCTTCTTCTTCTTCTTCTTCCTTTTCTTCTTCTCTTCCTTCTCCCTCGCCTCCTCCCCTCCTCCTCCTCTCCTCCTCCGCCCTCCTCCTCCTCCTCCTCCTCCTCCTCCTCCTCCTCCTCCTCCTCCCTCCGCCTCCCTCCTCCCCCCTCCCCTCCTCCTCCTCCCCTCCTCCTCTTCCTCATACGAGGAGGAGGAGGAGGGAGGGAAAATACTTCTAAATCCTTTCTTTTCATTTTCAGAACAAATTTTCTTGAGTTATTTAAGGACAATATTTCCTCATATCCTTTTTCCCCTTTCCATCCTCACCATTTTGTTAATAGAAAAAGCCATAAGATGCCCTTTACTTCTGGGTTTTGACAATGTCTAAAGGATCTTCATTTTTTTCAATGTCATTTTGAATTTCTGCAAAATGAGTATAGTAAACTACAGTTATAAAATAAGACGAGCTTTACAGCTTATATTACTTTAGTGAAAGAAGAAAGGGAGAGAAAATAAAATTGCAAGTATTAGTAATATTAATAACTCAAATGAAAAATTACATCTTTTCTGCACACAGTATATTTGCTGAGTGGCAGGAACAAACACAATCTTATAAAAATTTCTCAAATACTTATTTTAAAAATATAAATACCCACAATCACATTATTTGGTGTATATTCAAATGAATTGAAAACTTATATCTACAAAAAATGTACATCTAGATCTTTATATCAGTTTTATTCACAACTGCCAAAACTTGGAAACAATCAAGATGTCCTTTAACAGAGGAATAAATAAATAAACTTTATAACCTCCAAACAATGGAATATGATTCAGCACTAAAAAAACAAAACAAAACAAAACAAAACAAACAAAAAACCTACCAAGCCATGAAAAGATGTGGAAGAAACTTGAAACTTAAATGCATATTGCAGAGTGAAAGAACTCAATCTGGAAATATTACATACTGTATGACTCCAGTTACATGACATTCTAAAAAAGGTGAAATTATGGAAACAATACAAAGATCAGTGGTTGCCAGGAGTTAGGGGGCAATGGTGAGGTGAATAGAGCACAGGTGAATAGAGCACAGATTTTTGTTTTGTTTTGTTTATCAGAGCACAGATTTTTAGGGCAGTGAAACTCTTGTATAATACTACAACAATGGATATATATCATTATATATTTGTGAATATCTGTAGAATACACAATACCAAAAGGGAATACTAATGTAAATTATGAACTATGCGTAATACTAGTGTACCAATGCAGGTTCATTCATTGTAACAACTGTACACTATAAGTTGGGATGTTGATAGTGGGGGAGATTGTGCATATGTGGGAACAGTGATATATGGGAATTCTCTGTACTTTTTACTTAATTTTGCTCTGTACATAAAATTGCTCTAAAATATTTACAAATAAATGTAAGCTTAGAAGCTAAACGTATTCAACGTTTAAAGATAGTCTCAATAATAAAACATGAATGTTATCTTTTACAATGAATGGGAGAATGAGTGAACAGAGGAAATGTGACCTTTAAGATTAAAGGTCAAGTTTTTTATTCTGATTAATCCACTTATCAAGTTGCTTCTTTGATTCACTAGCACTAACTTTATTGTGTTTTTTTTTTATGAGCTCTAAGTAAAGTATTTTACAACACACCATCTGTATGCTTGAACAGTTTTAGTTACAAGGGAATTGCATCCTCTCAGTACAAGAATGTTTTTCTTTTAATTAGATCTGAGAAAAAATGTCATTTTAAAAAAATATTTTCCTCAAAGAAAAGAAGATACATGACCTCTACATTCCTAAATCCTCTGATGATTCTGTTTATTGGCCTTATACAGGTGGTCACTTTTTCATTCTCAAATTGTTGTTTTCTCTGTCTTTTGGGTTTTGTTGGGGTTTTGGTGACACCACACTCCCCTACCTCACTCTTCGCTACATCCCAGTGTCCTTGGCTGGTTACTTCCCCTTTTGACCTCTAAACTTTGGAGTAATTCATAACTCTGTCACCTCATCCCTTTCTTCTCTATGAACATGCTTTTCTAGCTAAAGTATCAGGTTTATTAGTTTATATGCCATTTACATATTGCTACTAAGTTCAAGATCCATATATACAAATGGTTGCTTTACATTTTCACTTTCATATTTCTGGTCATATTTACCAATATATTTTTGGTGTAAAGCAAAGTGCCTGGTCCCTAGGAAATAAATATCTGCTGAATAGTGAAAGTACATGTAAGATATTTTTCATATGTGGGCACTGATATAACGAGCAGTATTCTCACTAAAACCTCTCACAAAAAAAGTGCTTTCAAAAGGATTGTGTTGTAGTGGTTTCAGTTTGTTATGTTTGTTTTCTTTGAAGACAGTAATTCTCTATGAAAGTGAAAGATCAAAACCAAATTATTCTGGAAAGATTCAAGATAATGTGATTTATATCACTAGTTACTACAGGCTTGCCTTGATTAAATATAAGACCTACAAATATATAATTGACAGCCTGTAAAATTTTGGAGTCAAGAAAACTGACTACTGGTTGAGAACTATGAATCTTCTCACTAAAAGCATAAACTCAAATACAGTTTTTGCTAAACTTTTCAGACTATCTCAGAGGGTTCACCCACCATGCAATATACATGCACAGTCTTCTTTCACGTGATCAACTCAAGAGCTAATAGAATAAACTGTTCTATGAAGCAATCCTCCATAAAGAGCATATACTTTCAAAGTAAAATTTAATGAGCATTTTAACACAGTCATCTTGAGGTTGCGTTATCTGTCAAGGGTCAGGGATGTAGATCATTTGTGCCATTATTTATATATCTATTTTAAAGATTTTATTTATTTATTCATTCATGAGAGACACATAGAGAGAAAGAGGCAGAGACATGGCAGAGAGAGAAGCAGGCTCCATGCAGGGAGCCCAGTGTGAGACTCAATCCCAGGACTGAGTCTGGGCCAAAGGCAGGCACTAAACTGCTGAGCCACCCAGCGTCCCTGCGCCATTATTTGTTGAACATAGACCCACACAAGTGCAACATTTCTTCAACAAATACCAAGTGATTTTATTGCAAACATTGCATTAGATCTGGGAACTACAAACAGAAATAAGAAATAGTTGACTTCCTGATAACTTTATAATCCTTAAGATAGATTTATACACATATCACTTTAGTATAATGAAATACATGTAACACTTGTTTGTGCACAGGGTATTTTAGTATTATAGTGAATATATTAACTCAACCAGGATCATGATAGAGTTATTGGAAGTGTTCAAAGTTCTCCTGAGATGAATCTTTACGTGTAAATTTTTTAAAAAGTAGGAATACTTATGTAGAGAGGGTTTGGGGTAAATTGAATAGAAGAAAGAAAGCACATGTTAGGCATATAGAATTAGAAACATTTGGTACTAGAAAATAAATTTCAAAGTCAAGACAGCAATATATGGATTGGGAGGTAGATCACTTAAGAAGTTTAAGTAGAAATGGCATAGTTATAGTTGTATTTTAGATAGCTGACTCTGACTGCATTTTGGGGAATGGATTAAAAGCATGCATGCAACTATTATAATTAGGAGATGTATATATTTGAGATGTATGGTGAATTAATTTGCCAGGACTTCCATAACAAAGTACTCCAGACTAAGTGACTTAAACAGAAATTTATTTATCACAGTTTTGGAGGCTGGAAGTCCAAGATCAGGTGTTGGCAGGTTGGTTTCACTCTGAGGTCTCTTTGTCTTACAGATGGCTGTCTTCTTCTGATATCCTCACATGGCTTTCCCTACGCAAGTCTATGTTTTAATTACCTCTTCTCATAAAGACTAACCCCTTGAATTGGAGCCCACAAGCAGACCTCATTTAACTAAAATTACCTTTTTATAAAGGGTTTATTAATTTATTTGAGAGAGAGAGAGAGAGAAGAGGAGAGGGAGAGAAAAACCCAGACTCTAGGTTGATTGTGCAACCCAGGTGCTCCATAAACTAAAATACCTTTTTATAGATTTTATCTCCAAATACAGTCACATTCTGAGAAACTGGAATTAGCAGTTCCAAGTATGAATTTGGGGTGAAGATGCAATTCAGCCAATAATGTATGGAAAGGAATTAATTTAATAATTACTTAAATGAGGGAAAGATGGAATAATTATTTGGATCTGAATATTTTTCAAAACTGTTATTATAATCACACAATTCTCCCTCACTAGACACATTGCTAGATTGATAACCTGATTCCTATTTATCTGAATTCTTTGAGAAATACAACTTGAGCTTAATTTGTTTGCTAAAAGCAGGTGATGCTCACTATTAAGCAGGAAAGCAAATGCTGAGTCAATTTCAAACTAAGAACCAGGTGAACTGACCAAAGCAGTAGTTCTCACCTTGTGTATATACATTGGAATCACAGAGAGAGCCTCTAAAAATATATTTATGTCATAATTGTGCTGTCTACCTCAGCACAATTTAATATAAATCCATGGATAGAGCCTGAGCAACAGTAAACTATTCCACAGGAGTAGGAATCTCCGTAGGAGACCCCAACATGTAATAAGAATTAAGAACCACTGGAATAGAGGAAGAGTATAAACTGAAGAGAGAGCAAAGTGACAGGGCAACTGGGGAAAAATGGAGCTTGAAACTCTTACATGATTTGAGCATACAATTTGGAACTGAACACAGAGCAAATTAAATATAAGGAAGAGGCAGGACTTAAAGCAGATCGTTTATGCAACAGAGAGCCCAGTCAGATAGAACATTACAAAGATGGTGTTGTTTCTGTGGCTAGAAGCATTGATGTCCTATAATCTCAGAACAGAATCTACCTTATTTTTTTTTCAGAATCTACTTTAAGAGAAGAGCCTTCTATATGCTTTTTACTAATGGTGTGTGTATGTATGTGTATGTTAGAATGCCCTGAAGTTATGTGATTTTTAACTTAGAAAGCTCTGCAACTATCAATATATAGTCACTCTGGCTCAATACACTACAGAAGAAAAATCTGCTTGGAGATAAACTCTGTAAAACCAGGGCTTAGAGGGGCCAATTGTCCAAAGCAAAGTATAGCCTTCTGGGGGGATATACAACCACAGGAACACAGGATAGATGTCTCAGATGACCCATGAAAGGACTCACAACCTTATACGTTCTGCAAAGTCTAGCCCCCACATGCAACCAGCCTGGCTAGGGAAAGGAAGAAACTTTGATGGAGTTTCCATTGCTTAATCGCCTATGTTCATTGTAATTTGCAGGGATCATAGGGATTTGGGTTAAATAAAAGAGACTACAAAAGTTATGAGACCTGGCCCAGTTTCACACAGAGGAAAGGGAAGAATTTTCATCTTTAACCTATGAGTTGAGAGAGACCCTCTATGAGCAAAAATCAAATTGATTTCATGATTATACTTGATTGGTCCATTTTATTTATAATAAGCAAGGGAAAAGGAGCACAGGAACAGACATAGCCTGGAAAACAAATCTCTCCTTCAAAACATTTGCAGATTGTAGTTGGGTTTCTAATGAACAGGTAATAAAAATGTTAAAAGTTCTCAAGAATTCTCCCTCAGGAATTAACCTAGTACTGCAGATTCCCTTGTAGTGGTCAGTATCATTAGATTGATTAGAATAGTCTGCACTGAGAACCACTGTTATGAGGTGATCCATGGGGTAATTTAACACAATGGCAGCAGCATTCTAGAATGATTATCTTGGCTCCTCAAAGATTCTGTCTTGTTTTGGTTAGCTTGGATGGAAGGGATAGGCTAGGATGGCAGACTGTGCCTGAATTTGAAAGTTCCTCCAGCCCATATTTGTGTCTTGATAACAGTTGAGCATATGTAAACTGAAGTATCTATAGTTTACTTTTTTGTTTATTGAATTCAAACCAGGAAACACCATTTTGTAAACACCTGTAAAGCCTGGCACAAAGAATGATCAAAAGAGTATTAAATAAGCTCCCAGTGAATAGCATAACAAGTTTTTTTTTTTTTAATTTAGTGTGAGCAATTTTTTTTTTTACAGATTTTATTTATTTATTTGGGGGGAGAGGGGCAGAGAGAGAGAATCTCAAGGAGACTCTGCACTGAGCTTGGAGCCAGATGTGGGTCTCAATCTCACAACCCTGAGATCATGACCTGAGACTAAATCAAGAGTTGGACCAGTTAACTGACTGAGCCACTCAGGTGATCTTGGTGTCACCAGATCAAGATCAAGGCCATGTGGCAATAATAATAGTACCAATGGTGTTAGAAATATCATTTCCCATATTTCTGGCTTTGGAAGAAGGATTTACTTTTTGGACTGAATAGCCCTGAATTTCTAGAATGTTTGGGGGGATAAATAAGCCTCATGGAGGAAAATGTGGACTTCTTGACAAGTTCGGTAAATGTAGACCCCAGCTAACAGTTGAAAAAATAACAAAAAAATGTGATGGTCTCACAGGATGCTAAAGCCTGCTCTAACAGCCACAAAGGGAAGGCCCAGTCATTTTAATCAGGCCTTTTTAATGCCCATTATTTTTCTCCTGATATATTTTCCCACTTTAATTCTTCAAAATTTCTTTATGTTTTAATAGATAATTCTCATTATCTTCTCAGTGGAAAGAGATACATTTCTCTCACAACCAAGTCTGACAAGGAGCCATAGGAAAAAATGTCCTCTGTAGGGATAGTTCATATCAACAAAATAACTTTCTTTCCTTAAAATATGATTTCATTACATTAAATTTCAGTTTCTCTGTTCAAAGTTATATACCGTTCTAAATGTATTGTGTTAGTCTTATGCTAATGACCAATCATTAATAGTTATATATATTTTGAATTCACCATTTGTCTTGTTATATTACTATGCTTACAGTCCTCAGAGTTCATATGCTATAAAATCATGTGACCCTACCCCCCACTAATTCCCTCCTTCTTTCTGTGTTTGGTCCTTCCTCTCCACCTCCAAATTCTGCTTTCTGAGTCAGGACACTTCCTCCTGGTTCCATGGCTCCTACATTTCTGTTGATAGGCTCTATACATTAGTTCCTCAACTGGGGTACAATGGCACACTGTTCCTGGGGTCACTCAACAACCTTCACTCCATCAAGCTTTCTGCTTTTCCCATTCTCACCTCTCTATTGTAAATTCTTCAGGTGCTGCCTTCAGGCGAGACCCATCACTCTATAGCTTGCCTAAATCAGTGGCTGTATCGCCTAAATATTTTCATCCTTTTGTATGTCTTTTCTCATTACTTTCAGCAAACCATATTCCTCAGAATTATCGGCATTCCTGAACTCAACAAAAATGTAAAGATTCTATGGTCCTTTACGTTCGAATCATGCACCATACATTTTGTTGCCCCTTCATGCACTGTTATAGCCATTTATCATTTATTTATTATATATTTACTTCTCATGATTTACTAAACAGATCCTGTTTACCCATTTTTATCATTAATGTATCCCAATGATTTAGCCCCAATTTGAACTGTTCTAGATTTATTTTCATCATTGGCAGCATTTATGTATTCAAATTAAGGAAATGGAAGTAGGCAAATTTTATCTGGATTTCGGCAAGGTAGTTGCAAAAATAAATTAATTGAAGTCTGTAAGGCCCTAAGAAAGTAGATTCAGAACAGTTGTCAGAAGCTAAAATGAGGTGCATTTCAGTTTAATAAGTAAAAGGAAGTTCTACTAGTCACAAATGTAGAGATACTGTCTCACAGTTATTACTGAACTTGCTAGTTGCTCTTCTTCTTAAACAGCCCCTACTAATTTAGCTACTACTTAGTCCTTAAGATTTTTTTTTGAAGGTCTTTTCCTACAGAAAGATATTACTTATCCCTTTTCTTCCCATTAGGTAGTATTTTTTGCTCTTCCGTAACATTGCAGTTTTACTTCTATAAGGCACTTTTCACATTTTATAATATTGTCTGTTTATTTGACTTTAATAATACCCTTTGTGATTAATTGTAATAAGTATACAGTTGGGTTCCTAAGAAACTACTAGAGAATCTATTTGGACAAAATAATCTGTTTTCTAAAGGTAGAGACTAAGATGAGGAGACATCGATGCAAGTTAGGGAACAGTATAAACTAGAGAGTACCTGAACATGTTCTATTGGGAGAGGGTTATGAAATTATACTGGCCATACATAAACATTTAAAAAATAACACTTTTTAATTTTTTTTTTTATGATAGTCACACAGAGAGAGAGAGAGAGGCAGAGACACAGGCAGAGGGAGAAGCAGGCTCTATGCCGGGAGCCCGATGTGGGATTCGATCCCGGGTCCCCAGGATCGCGCCGTGGGCCAAAGGCAGGCGCCAAACCCCTGCGCCACCCAGGGATCCCAGAACACTTTTTAGCAGTGATTACTAGCAATAGTGTTACTTCAAAGTTTCGAGATTAGTTCCTAAAAATTCTGTTCAACGTATCAGCAGAGACTTTTACGCAATTGAGAATTAATTACGTAATGTATTTTAATTTGTATATGCCTTTAAATGCTTATGGAAGCTTCATAAAATTAATTCTCCATCTGGCTTATTGCAGAAATTGTGTAAGAAAATTTGATGAACAGTAACAGAAATTAAATATTCTTTAAAACAGTGAAGGGGAGTCTGGGTGGCTCAGTCGTTTGAGTGTCTGCCTTCAGCTCAGGTCATGATCCCGGGGGCTGGGATTGAGCCCTCCTCCCAATGGGCTCAAAAACTAAAATAAAATATTTTTAAAAATAAAAACATAAAACAATGGAAAAAATAAAGGAAATTTTACCTTAAATATATTATCTCAGTCTTCGATCTTCTTCTAAGAAAATGCAGAAAACTTTTAGACAGGACAAGAACAATGAAATATCATGCAACTCTAGAAAGAAACATATACATTGGCAAGATAATATTTTTAGGTTTATAAAAGTTTAACAGATGTAGTGTAATGCCATGGTCACAAGTGCAAAGTAAAAAAATAAATAAATAAAAATAAACAAGTGCAAAGTAAGTGTGTTTCATATGTGAGTGATAGGCTCATGTACGCTGTTGTAATGATTGATGTAGATTGCCTCAAGATTGATCCAGTCCCAACAACAGATATCAACAATGAAGAGAGCCAAAAGAATTGATGCTTTTACTGCAATTTAGTTCACATGTGCATGTAACTTGAGTTCCTAATTCCAAAAATGATGGAAGTTAGTGCTATAGGCAGCATGTACTTTTTGTAAGTTTATTTTGTGGAAGATGATTTTGTTGGTGGAAGTCCATAGAGTTAAATAAAATGTGAGAGAGAATAAAAGATATAATTTACTGATGTTTCTAGACCAAGCAAAACCTGAAATAGAAAATAAGATAATGGGTCAGAGTAAATGCCACACATTCCATTTAATTCCAGTTCTAGCATATCCATCAAATATATTAGGGTTCTTAAATTTAAACAACAACAAAAACAACAACAACAACAACAAAAAACTAGTGTTTCCAAGTGTCACTTTATTCCTCACTCACACTAGGATTTATATGAATGATTTAACCATTCTAGACTTTAGATTCCTTGTTTAAAATATGGGAATGTTTATACTACCTCTAAGGTTCTTTGCTACTTTAGTGTTCTCTGTATTATATTTACTGAGTGTACTTCTGGTAAACTTCAGTATCATCCTCCCTCTCTGTGTCTGCTTGAAGTTACTTTGGGCATTTAGTACATTTTTTTCTGAATTATGTGTGAATTTAATAATGTACTCTGATAAAGTGAATCTTCTTGTAAGCTAGGGCCTTATATGATCATCACAATGTCTTAATTATGTAAGAAATATGCTGAGTGGTATATTCCGAACAAACTTAGATACAGTATTAATGAACATAGGATGGTTTTCTCTAAAACATAAGGTATGAATATATTATTTTTATTACTGAACTTGGAAAACAGAAAATAAAAATATCAGAGTTTAAAATTTTTCACGTTGGGGCACCTGGGTGGCTCAGTGGTTGAGCATCTCCCTTTGGCTCAGGGTGTGATCTGGGGGTCCTAGGATGGAGTCCCCCATCAGGCTCCCCACAGGGAGCCTGCTTCTCCCTCTGCCTATGTCTCTGCCTCTCTTTGTCTCTCATGAATAAATAAATGAAATCTTTTTAAAAATTCCATGTTTACTGCTCCCCCATACTTGCTTTTTTTCTTTTTTTAAAATTTTTATTTATTTGATGATAGTCACAGAGAGAGAGAGAGGCAGAGACATAGGCAGAGGGAGAAGCAGGCTCCATGCAGGGAGCCCGATGTGGGATTCGATCCCGTGACTCCAGGATCACGCCCTGGGCCAAAGGCAGGCACCAAACCACTGCGCCACCCAGGGATCCCCCCATACTTGTTTTTATCTATGTTATGTTTTTCCTTATACATACATGATTGCTATGTAATTAAGTTTATACTAATTAAGTATGCTAATACTTAGAATTATACTAGTATACTAATTAAATATACTAATACATACTTGCATATTAATATGTTTTCAACTGAACTTTATAAGTACTTTCTAATGTCATTCAGAATTTTGCAAATATTAAGAGCAACGTATTATTATATTATATAACATACGTTGTCTTTTATTTGAAATTTTAGGCATTTTTCCATTTCTATATTATAACTGATATTGTAAGACACATTTGTAGGTAACATTTACAAAGAATTACCCTAGCATGTGAAATATCTGTAGCTTCGTCCAAAATGCCTTACACAATGGAGCCACCGATTAGCATTCTCCCAGCCCTCCTGGCTCGAGTTGCCCCAGATAAAGTTTCTTACATCTTTTCTTCCAGAGGGTTAGGTTCCATCCTCCCAAATGGTATATTAGCAATGTCAGTCATTACTGTCCCATACAAATTAACAAAATTCTTTGCTTGGCTATTGCTTTAGTCTGGATGTTGGTGCCCTACCACCTCCCCCACCCCCCAAAACGATATGTTGAAACCTAAAGCCCAATGTGATGGTATTAGGATGTGGAGCCATGTTGGTGATTAAGTTTTCAGAACAGAGCACCCATAATGGGATTAGTGTTCTGGACAGCTCCTTTGTCCCTTGCATGTGTGAGGTTACAGTAAAATAGCATTCCATATAGAAGCCAGCTCTCGCCAGCAGTGAATCTGCTAGAACCTTCATCTTAGACTTCCCAGACTCCAGGGCTGTGAGAAGTCAATCCCTGATGTTTATCATTAGGGAAGCCTTTCTCTATCTCCATTTTTAAGGTGTTTTTTTTTTCAGATTTATTTATTAATTTTAGAGAGAGTGAGAGAGGGGCGGGGCAGAGAGAGAGGGAGACGCAGAATCCCAAGCAGACTCCTCACTGAGCACAGAACCTGACATGGGGCTCAGCTCTATCACGACCCGAGATCACAACCTGAGCTGAAACCAAAAATCCAACACTTAACTGACCACACCACCCAGGTGCCCCTCCATTTTTAAGTTTTTATAAAGGTTTGTGCTTTTCACTTATACCACTTAGAACTTGTGGTGTCTCTCCAGTGCTTATATAATTAAATATTTCACATATTTATCTTATTAGAGTATATGCTTTAAGGGAACAATGATTATGTGTGTATGACTCACTAACAGTTGCATCCCATTGTTTAGCAAATGGTTTGTTACATAGCAGCCCATTCACCATTTTCAAAGAAATAACATTTTTTGTATATATAAAATATTTTTCTAAAATTAATACAATCTTCCTTTTAATATAGATTCTCCAAAGGATGGGACATCTGGGTGGCTCAGCCATTGAGCATCTGCCTTCAGCTCCTGGCATGATTCCAGGGTCCTGGGATCAAGACCAACATTGGGCTGCCTGCAGGAAACTTGCTTCTCCCTCTGCCTATGTCTCTTCCTCTCTTTCATGAATTAATAAATAAAAACTTAAAAAAAATTCTCCAAAGAAGTATCACCAAAAAAAAAAAAACAAAAACAAAACAAGAACAGAAAAACACAAGCAATGTAAAATACACATAAAAAAATTACTATTAAAGGTGGAATGTTCCCATAAGTTCCATGAAAGACGTATAGGTATGTGGTGGATTTTTATGGTAGGAAAAGAGAGATACTGTATAGGTATGTGGTGGATTTTTATGGTAGGAAAAGAGAGATACTGTGGGAAAAAAAATAAGCAAAATGAGGAAATTCTAGCAGGAAAATATTGAAAATGATAAAGGATAATAAACATGAAGAAATGGATTTTGGAGCACTGAGGTTCTTAGTAAACAGTTGACAGTGCATGGTCAGGAAGGGTATGGAGAATGAAATATTGAAAGATCAGGTCAAATAAGGGTTAAAAATGCTAGATATTGTTCATTTATTTACCCAGTATACTCTTCTTCTACCATCTCTCATGTCAAGTATTATGAGAAAAACTAAGATTACTATAAATTTTAAAGCAATTAAATTGTCATGGAAGTCTCATAGATTACTATTTGGGTTATATTTCATAAATGAACATAGCTTGTTATCTCCTCAAGAGCTGAGAGAAGCTTACATATACTTTGTAACAGTTCCTCAGTCCCTTTGGTTCCTTCCCAGCCAATACCTGTAACACTTCGTAGAGTGAAACCTGACTTCCCAAACCACTTTCTCAACAAAAATAAAACAACTACAAACTGAATAAAGGAAGGAGATGGATTGGCAGTGCTAAGACAGTTAGAAGACAATTATTTTGAAATTCAAACAAAGCCATCAGAGAAACCATCCATCACATTATTATTTATGCACAGAAGAGGAGATCTGAAGAAAGGCATTCAACAGTGAAAATTATATATTAAAAAAACATGCCTGTGAAATGATACAAATATTCAATAGAGGTCAAAGAAATCCATTCGTCAACACATTAAAACTGGTCTAAGAAAACTCTTGTAGCAACGACCTTAGGGTGCCCCCATCACATGCCTTCACCTCTGATTGTAGCTACACCTGTAGGAGATGGTTCCTTAAAAGTCTGGATTCACCTTACAGCTGACATGTTTTTATGTGAATGAAACACCTGAGTGTGTTATTCTGCCCCAGGGCCTTCTCTAGGATCACAGAAATCTGCTCTGCCCAATCCCTCCTCAGTTCCTAAACCTGGAACTCATTGATTATAAGGGAGACTAAGTCTTTCCTTAGGGAACGTCTATAAAATCACTGCAAATACACACTCCATGCTTGCTCCTACAAAGCTACAGAATTGTGGTTAGGTCAGGCAACTTCACTCCCCAGATCTCTCTCAGGGGCAGTCCCTTTCCTATACATTCTTTGGTCTAGACCATCATCCCCCTATACTCTGGTGCTTAGCACTGAAGCACTCTGACCCTGATGGGGAGAAGGAGGTGTGAGGCGTTCACCAGCCTTAGGGTTTGGGTGACAGATGGCTCCTTAAGAGCAAGTCTGAGAGGAGGGGCCTGTGATGCCTGAGGCATCCAGCTGTTTCTCATCCTAGGAAGTGTACTCACACCTGTAAATTTCCAGAGATCCCTTTCTGGGATCCAGCTTTCTCTGGTGGAGGATTCGGTTTACAGGTTGGTGTGTTCCTCTGCTTCAGAATTTGGTAAATTCTTCCAAATTTACCACTTCCTTATAGAGTTCTCAAACCTCAGGGACATTTTCCATCTACCCCAAATTATCCCAGGGCCAAGTAGGAGACAACTAAGGACAGGTCCATATGCCTCTGAGCCTGTATAATTATTAAAATTAGCCAAACCTCTTGGAGCTAGCAAAACCTAGCTAACACCTGCCCCCCATTTGCTGAATATAAGCTGTCCCCTATATTTCCAGGTTGCTGTTACTCCCTCCAAGGTTGGAACCCCCTGAATGGCCCTGCCTGGTTTTCTTCTCTCCTTTAGAGTGGTAAGTAACAAAATTCTTCTTTTCGTTTTTCTAGAGTGCCACTGTGTTGAGTTCCATGATTAAAATAATCTTTAAATCTTACATACAAAACAATTGTCTTGGTAACCAGGATGCAGTAACCATGATTGTGGTCTCTTGGGTAGCCACTTGGGGTTCTACTCTTGGCTTCCAAATTGGTTCCAGAACACTGTGGCTTCCTGGGGACTCATAGTTTAGAATCCTTCTGTGCCTGTCTGATTGCCACATGTCTCCTTATCTATATTTTCCCCAATTGTGGAATCTTCAAGACAAACGGTGCTAATTGGATAAATAACTAGCCCTGGTGGGAGCTCATCCACAGAACTCAGAGTATTGGCTATTTGAGCCACACTTTCCAAAACAGGGTATTTGCATTAAGGTGTGTTTCCAGTCCAGCAGGTGTTGGATAGAGACCTATTTCAGAAACTGACACTTTTTGGCATATTTTATTATTATTTGGAACCGTAACTCTGGTTTTTCCATTTGTTTCTGAGAAACCTGAAGGAAGAAGATGTTTGAATTCTGCACAGTAGAGAAATGGCACCCTGGTATCATTGTCCATGTTGTTTAGGTTGGGGGAGCTGCCTAACCATACTGTTTCACAGCAGTGAGTTATAAGAAGGATAGAGGAAGATGCCTGTGGCAGATATGGGGGATGAGATTACTAACTCCTAATGAGCCATGACTGGAATGTGGGAGAGAATGGAGAGATATATCTGCTATGTAAAAGAGTAGATGGTCCTGATAATCACAATTTCACTTATATTTTATATATTATAAAAATATCTTTTTAAAAAGATTTTATTTGAGAGAGAGAGAGAAGCAGGAGCCAGCGAGGGGTGGGTGCAGGGGGAGAAGAAGAGGAAGACTCCCTGCTGAGCTGGGAACCTGATGTGAGATCCCAGGACCCTGAGATTATGACCTGAGATGAAGGCAGCTGCTTACTGCTTAACTCACTGTGTCACCCAGGTGTCCTGGGTGATATTTTAAAAATATCTTAATCCTGAAACCACCTCACTGTATCATTCTTTTAGGACCTAATCATATACTTTTATAAACTTTGGTGAACTTCTGTAGAGCAATCATATCATAATCCTATTTAAGAGTAAATAAAACAACAGTGAATTCACATATTGAGAAAAAGACAATATAGCTCTGTAGCATCTGTGGAATTGACTTAAAATATTTCATAGAATGAAAAATACAGGAAAAATAAATGGAATCCCTATCTCATAAGTCACTTAAAGCTAGCTCACGGACTCTATTTTCCAATATACTTGGGGAATAGGTCGGCGTTGAATTTGTCAATTTCATTTTGTATGTATGTTCACTAATGCATTCACAAAATTTGTTTGGGGTTGCTTTGCACCCAGACAATTTCTCTTGGAGCTTTTCATTCAAATCACGTGGGAGTGAAATTTAACCTGCCAAAATATTATTGCAACCCTGTGAATTACACTTGCACTTCTCAATTACTATGTCTTTGCTTTTTTTTAGTGAATTGGGTAACTGTAAAAACAACAAAAAAGTAATTTTAAATTAAACTAAAATAGCCTTATATAATTATGTTAAAAAATGCCCTAACCACGTTTAGAAATTACCTTTTAGCAGTCCCTGAAGTTGGCCAGATGATTGGATCCTTTCTTTGTGATCTACCAACTATTCCATTTTCCTACTAGGATTTAGCCCTGCCATTTTCAGAGTAATTTCCACAACCATTAAAAACCCTATATAAGCAGAAGTAGATGGTATTTTTAAAAAATAGGCTGCTTATTTTCTTATGTGATCTCTTTAAAAGACCTCTTTAACTTTTTTTTGTTGTTGTTTTATTGGTTATTTATTTTCTGTTGCTTGCTTTTGTTTAGTAGATTTTCTGCTGACTTACTTCACTAGGGACATTTAAGGTACTGCATATTCCTTGAAATTCCTTGTATTTTGCTAGATATCAGAGCAGCTCTAATCTTAATGTAATTGGAGATACTGTGAAAAACTTCAGGACATAATCACCATCATAATGGCAGCTGAGGAAATCATACTTATTCAAAATTTGGTGGGTTCTACTCATTCTTAGCAAAATATCACAAGATGCAAATTACATATAATGACCTACCCTAATGTTAAATTATTTTATTATTTACTTTAAATAACATAAACTAATAGTGGGAAGAATAAAATAGGATATTTAGATGGGAATCTGTATTCTAATGCTATGAATATTTGAATGTATTCAGTTCATCTCCTACTAACTGGAATTGGATTCCTATTATGTTTTTATCTATATGATGCTATGACTTCTCAATGTAAAATAAAATTTTCAAAGCTGATTGAGAATTTCCTAAAGTGTTGTTCATTAAACTAATATTTTGAGTGATTTTCTTCATTAAGAAACGAATGATCCCTGCTTTATTTGGTACACTATTCTCAACATTTAACTAAATATTATGTCCAGATCAGAACCACTCTAAATATTCATTTATTGAAATAATTGTGAGTTAGTGAGAGAGCTTTCAATGTTTTTTAAGGAGTCAGTTGGTCAGGTTATGATCATAGGCTTAGCTGAATTTCAATACATTTTGAGATTGTTTGGGAGACATATTCAAGTGGAAGATGTGTCATTTAAAAAATTACTTGAAAGAAATGTCTCTACCAAGATGTCATCTTTGAAATGTCAGTAAACTCATCTAAAAATATATATTTAAATTGCTTTTTCTCAAAGCAGAAGTCAAAAGTGTTTCAAGTCTTTATTAAAAAGTAATCATAATGTACGAAGCTGTACATTTCACTTCAGAGGTTCCAAACAACATAAATTATACACAGAGCAAATGTAGCATTGCAGTTAGTTTTGGCTCAAACTCAGAACTTCTGTAGAGTTGGATATTTGAATTGAGTATTTCAAATGATGGTAAATCAAAATCCATTAGACTCTTTCTTTAAAAAAGAAATACAGCAACCTGCTAATTATAACAAAGAACTGCAATAAACTTTTTACTTATAAATTACATACCTGTTGCAGTGATAAATATACTGACATAGAACATTTTAATAAGAATTATGAAGCATTATAAAAGATGAAAATGTAATTAAATAATTTATAAATTAAGGGAAGCAAAAATATTGTAATGACATAGAAACCAGTGTTTTCCCCTGATTTATAGATACTTAACTGAATGGGTTTACCAATAACATTCTATTCCTATAGTCACTATTTTTTTAAATATGGGATTACTTGTATACAAATCAATGCTGTATTGTATTTTGCTGTATTTTCTTGAGTATTTTTATATATAATTTTAATGCATATGCCAAAACATAATTCTGAGTTCTTACCTCTCAACCCCTGATCCAAGGCTAATGTTTTGAGATTTAGACATTTTGAATTTTCCCTCTCTTTACTCTCTAGACAAATAAGTATCATATGTACTGAAAAACATGGAAAACTTATGTTAATTTGTAAGTACTAATAAATTCAGTATAATTTTTTTAAAATATTTTATTTATTTATTCACGAGAGAGAAAGAGATAGGCAGAGACACAGGCAAAGGGAGAAGCAGGCTCCATTGCAGGGAGCCCCACGGGGGACTTGCCCCAGTCCCCAGGATCACACCCGGGGCTGAAGGCAGCGCTAAACCACTGAGCCACCAGGGCTGCCGAATTTTGACTATTTTTTTCTAAAACCCAAAATAAAAGTACAATTTTTATAAAACATAGTTCAAATCACAAGTACTTTAGCAGTCCACAGAATGACTTGGTTGATTAGGAGTGCCATTCTCAAAGGGGTAGAATGGTTTTGAGAGAAAGGAAAATTTTAAAATTTTATTGAGTAGATAATGTTCTGCCTTTTAAATCTGATAAAATTGGTGGGACCTTGAGTGACCTAACCATAAATTCTCTTCCCGACTCTGTTCCCATGGGGGGGATAAGGGTCCTCTTGTTAAACAATGTTCCCTACCACATGAACAAGGTGCAGTTCCTACTATTCCTGAGAGCAGGTTTCAGTTTTCTGCCAGCCTGCAGAATTACCAAACAAGCCAATCGTATTCTCTCCTGAAAATAAAGGGGGCATTTCCACCTCTTAATACCACAAAGGCTGACTCACATAGTCCCTGGTTGTTTGTTTACTCTGTTCCCAAGTGCAATCCTGTGTGATTGCATGGTCTGCAAATTTCCTCTGCCCCTGAGCTGTGAATACCCATGACTGATAAACTTCTTTTGCCTTAATCTGTCTAGTGTTGGATTTTGTGTGTTCAGACATCCACATAAGGCTCTGGTGGGAACCTCTCCCTTACCAATGAGGTCAAGAAGAGGTGATTGAAACATATACGAGGGAAAGCACTTAAGTTTTCATTATAGAGAAGCTACAAATAAGGGGAATCGTATAAAAAGGAATTTTAGACTCCTAGTGAGCCCCAAAGGGGTATGGAGATTTTTGTTGGAATACTTTATAAGGAAATGTAGAGGAAAAAACATGACACATTCTAGAAACTAAAATAAATTTAATATTGATCGCAAGATAAAGACATGTAGAAAATTAATCTGAAGCAGTCCAGAAATATTCTAGGTTCTGAAATAAATACCTTGTAAACTATATTAAGGAATTGAACATAATTCTAAATGCACCAAAAGCACAAAGGAATGTGATATTGCCAAATCATTTTTATCATAACCATGCTCATGGATGTTTGAAGAACTGAAGAAAGAGAATTAAAGAAAGTATATTCATATAATCCTCACTGGCGACAATTATTTTGACCACATGGTCTAGAAGAATATTGACATTGATACGATTCATTGATCCTATTTACATCTTTTTTATTCTTATATATTTTTGCACACACATGTGTATGCATATTAAGTTCCAGACACCTCTATTACTTGGTAGATTTCTGTATCTACCACAACAGTCAAGGTACTGCAGAGTGAACACCATAAGGATTCATCATGTTATGCTAAGCACACCCGTATCACTCCCACCTTATCACCCTTTCACTTATACAGCTCTTTAAAATGATATATTGCAGAATTAAAAGAAAAAAAATTAAAATTAGTTTTTTCAAATATATTTAAAATTTATGAATTTAGAGTATAATATTTCCTTTAAGCCTCCCATATTGCTCCAAATGTCAGCAGACATATGACATTCTTTATATATGTGAGAATGCATACACTCTTCCATTCATGTATCAACATGAAAAGAATCAGATTCAGCAGATAGTTATCATTCATTGCTTAAGCAAGGAAAGAAAAATAGCCTCACAGATAAAACCAAACAGAACAATAAAGAATAGAGAAAAAAGACAGTGAGTGAAAGACCTAAAAAATCAAGTAACCTTGTGTGTTGCTAAGATAAAACAATGGCATTGAAATCCAAAAATCAATACTCTAATTTCAAAGAATGCTAATGTTAGCTAGGGAAGCTATAGCAACAGTCTGAAGAATGAGGGTGGTGGGAAACCCAAAATCAAAAACAAAACTCTTTGGACTGAAGTAGGTGCATATGTATGCACTGAATGACCTAGAATCAAATACTAGCTCCCAAACCTTACATTTAATTCAACATATTTTATTAATTACACTGTTATAATCACTAGATGACACTGAAGTACTTTAAAACTACAGGAAAATAATTGTCAAGTGTTGAACTGGTAATTTTGTAACATGAAAAAGTTGAAAGGTTTTCATGTTGATTACATAGACCCACCTAATCTTTTCTGCAGTCTCTAATTTCTTTTTAACTAATAGAGAACAGTTATGTTTTCAAATGTTTTATACGAGTACAAGTAAAGGCAAAAGATGAGTGCCTATTTAAAGGACATGCAGGTTAACATGCAAGATGCATTATAAAAATGATTTCAGTATGGAAGCCATGCCAGTTTTTTCACTACACTAGTTGGAACACTTCCCAACATCATTTATAATGTAAGCAAAGTAGCCACATTTTACCTTAGGAGGTTTTGTTGAATCTTACAATCTCTGTTCCATTTTAATATCCTTTATAATATAACTATATGAAATATAAGTTTTTAACATAAATTTGGAGAAATGACCCCTGTTAATATTTTATATTTAATTATTCTAATAGTCACACCAGTATTTGCATATAAATTATCAAATCCTTGAAAGGAAAACTTTGGGGGAAAAAGGATGCTTTTTTTTTTTTTTTTTTAAATGGGACAAGTACCATAGGCACTAGGTTTTGAACCATGACTAACCAGATTTCACAAGCATTGTTTCACTATTTAATATATCAACCAGGAAGCCCTCCACATTAGAGATATTTATAAACATATTCATTAAAATGGATACAGAATCAGATTTATAATTTTTTTGAATGAATTATAAAATAATTAACATCACCTGACATAATTACTTTTTTGAGTGCATATGGTAAGAATATTTAAGTTCTCTCTTAGCAACTTGCAAGTGTGTAGTGCAGTGTTTAAGTAGTTGTCATTCATTTCTGTTTTATAGTATTAGAAACATAGGTTGTTTACATTCTAAGTTCTTCCAAGACTCAATGTCCTGTTCTACAGTGTCCCCCAATCTGTTATCTTTTCTTCTCTTATCCTAAGTTGTCCTGTCAACTACAGCTCATATACTGCAGTCCCTGAGAATAGATTTTTGATGCCCAGTGTCTAAAGTATGTGTGAACATATGTGAATATAGTTATCTGACATTTCCCTTTATCATTCCAAGCATAGTATTAAGAGATTAGGCTCCGTAATTTTGAACTTTTCACCTGGAGTTCAAAGCCTCATTCACATGTGTTCTTCTGTGTGATTTGGGCAAGTTATTTATTTAATCTTTTGGTCTCTTAGTTTCTAACTGTAAAATAATGATAATGAGTACCCATCTTCTAAGTTTCTTTCGAGCATAACTGAGTATTCATAAAACATTTAGATTATCACTTCCTAAGCACACAATAAGATTTTAACCATTTTACTTGAATACACAGCAACTGTCAATTTCCTTTTCACAAATATTTGACATAAGACTGAACTTTTCAAAGGCAAGATCTGGCTTTTATTTAGGTATCCACAATGCCAAAAAGAACAAGATACAGAAACAAATTTTTACATGAATGATTACAAATAAGATTTTTTAAAAGTAATATAAATTGTAGCACTTTATAAAGCATCTTATTAGAAGTAGTTTTTCTGAAATTGAAAACTTCTATGCATGATATGAAATTTGAGGACTTTGGATGGAAGGATTTCAGGATTTAGCATTTCTTCAATATTTAAATATTTCAGTATGTATTGATCATTTTATATAGAAAAATTATATTGTCATCTTTTATATACCAAAAAACATTAAGTATTCACAAAATATCAATAGATTAAGGAGTGTATTTTTTAATATTCTCCTTTCATACTACTTAATTGTACTTGTTTAAGCTAGACTTTTATCTGTTTTGGGTAATAATCATTTTTGACTGGTAGCAAAAAGATCATAGTTTACAATGGCTTCATGAATATTGAATAATTTTGACCCTGGAACCCTTCCTCAAATGAACTATATAGAATATGTAAATATGTTTTTCATTAATGCATATACAGCATGTTTTATTCATATTTTAAGATACTTTAGTTTTAAATTTGAACTAAATTTTTCAAACAAGTTATATGTTTTAATACATGAATTGCCTTCTGAAGTATATATTAGTGTTCTTTCAAGATAAATAGATTGTGGAGGCAAGAATCTAAGTTCCTTCGAAGGTAAAGGAAAAACTAACCCATGAAAAGAAGGTTATCTGAGTCCTAAACCCAAACTCTTATAGACTGGATTATACGGCATGAGATACTGAAAACCTTATGTGAACAAAATTTGGACTCATGGTTATAATTAATATATCTTCTTCAAATGTACTCTCCACCTCTAAAATTGAATATATATTTTGTCTTTCCCCTACTTCCATGGAGAAAGAAGAAAAACTTCATGACTATACATACTAGAATTGCAGACAAATTAAATGAAGACTCAAGATAAATTTTGGAAAAACTAGAGAGAGAAATGTTTGTTTTATATAAGCATCATATTTCTAGTTGTTAGAAATATTTCACAATTAGGAAACTTATTTAGTGATAGTCCCCTTGGCTAGAGCTGTTAAGACACCAGGTGACTATGTATCAGGCATTTTATGAATGGGCCATCTACACCGGAATGGGTTATATTATATGAATTCTAAGATTGGTTGCTGCTAGAACTGTACAAAAGTGTGACTTGGTTGCAAGATACATTGATGCTTTAACAAAGTAGTGCCACATATTCCAGGTGATCTTGGAAGCTAGTGGAGCATATGTTTTTGGTAAAATGGCCTAAAAGTCTTCCATGTTAGAGTAAGCACACTACATGTTTGCTCAACACCTGCCTTCACCAGATCTGATAGCTATATATTCACTCTAGATTAAATGTAAACCTCAAAATTTTTCTTTTCTAGGATAACTTTTCAGTTTGAGAGTATAGAGGAAACTGGACCGTGGAAAAAATACTATGCTAAACTCTTTAAATATCTTAACTACAAATGTTACCAAGTAGAAAAAGAGAGGAAAGATTTTAAGTACCATGCTAGAGCAGTTGCCTAGGTTTAGGATCATAAAATAATATTGTCAAGATAGTGATTCACCATCTTTGACTGTTTCTCTTCACCTGTCTCCTTTCTGACATTGCCTAACAGTAACAGAACAAGAGCCAAACCGAACTTAACTGCTAGGTAAGTCAGCTGGTGAGTTAATGCTGATGGACCTCATCATTAGCATAATAAACCTGGATAATCAAAATACTAATAAAAAAGGCATCTCTTGCCTAGGTTTTGTTCACGTTTCAACTACCCAGTCCCTGAGCATTGGTTATGAAACTCCCAACACCACCAGCAAGATATGAGTTACTTTCAACATATGTGACAATGCCAGTGTGTTTGTCTACACTGGAGAGAAAAGTGGTAGTCTTCACTTATATAGGAATGTTGTCTACCACATTCAGTGCATGTTGAATTACAAAATGAATGTTAAGTAAAGTGATGATAATTTCACGGAAGCAGAAAAGAAAATAGTCTCATAATTCCCCTTCTTGTTATTCCAAATTGTTATCGATGAAGTTGGTAACATTTTTGAAAAATAAATGTATTGCACCCAACTGATACCTGAATGGAGTTATAAAAATGTTGCTTTGCTGTAATTCCTTAAAAAATATTATGAACCATATGTTGCTGTCTCACTTACCACAGAGATTTCCAGATTTTTGCTTTATTTATGCATTCTAGAGTTCCCTCACAGATTTCTCACATAATGAAAAATTCTCTGACACATTACCCAATGAAGATATTGATAAGCATGAAAATTAGAGTTCTTGAAAATGAGATGTAAATATAGCCTGTATATCTTGTCATAAATCTTAGCCTTTGTGTATGTGTGTGTCTGTGTGTGTGTGTAGTTCAAAAGGAAGTGAAAACACTTATTTTAGTGGAACTAAAATAGTGGAACTTATTTTAGGAACTTTTTATAAACACAAAGGATTTAAAATAAAAAAATTGTGTATAAGTTCCTCCTCTGGTACTTGTTAAATATATAGATTTGGGCAAGACTCTGCCTTAATGGAAAATTAATTATTTCAACACAGAGTTGTTAAGAGAATTATGTGAAAAAAATGTATGCTAAAGGCCGAATGCCTGACATCAGGTAGGTCTCCAAATTGTTCTATTTTTAAAAACAAAAGAAAAAAATGACATTTAATATTAGCTAGTATTTAGTGGCAAAGGTACAGGAAAATCTCATCTGAAAAATCACATTTTATGACAGGAATAGGAACATTTCAGACTGTTCCATTATCTCCATTTTCCCATACATCTATTTTTCAATGTGTCTGGTCTATTATCTTCCACCATCTTTAACTTGTGATTTATATCACAGAGAAAATAAGTCTGCATGTATTTTCCTTTCTTTTACAAATCAATTCACAGATTTTTATTTTGATACTCATCTAATTTGGGTGGCCACTTCCTTTTACCAGAACTGATGTAATAATAGGTTAACTGGCATCCCTCCCCCTCATCTGGTCTCTCCAAATTCCATTCATCTAAAACCCAAGCTTTCTACTGTAACTATAGTGGTATTTCAAAATATAAACCTGAGGCTATAATTCTTTGAAAAAATTTTAAATTGTTGTCCATTGCCATATAGATACAGCCCAACATTTTTGCATAGCATATGAAGACTTTTATGAATTGTTCCTGGCCCTTTCTTCATCTATTACCATCTTCTCTTCACATAGATAATGTATTCAACTAAATATTGTACAGTTGCCAGAATGTGTCACACTCTTTTGCTACCTCACCCCAGTGTCTATTCATCCCTTTCACTCCTTTCCATCCACCTATCCTGTATTTATTCTATTCTTTATTTCCAAAATCGGATTCCCTCTCCCTCTTATATGTTCCCAAAGCCTCATGCTGCTAGACAATGTACAACAAATGGCTTAATTAATTTCCCCTGTCCTCCAATAGACAATAGAGGCTTGGAAGGGAAAACATAGTTTTGGAACACATTTGGAGCTCAGTAAATATTTGCTGAATTTGAAATGAGTTTGGGTTATAGTTAACACTTTCATACACAGAAATTTGTCTTTTGGAGTTACTATGCTTTTAGTTTTTTTTGTTTTTTTTTTTTTCTTTTAGTCTTTAAGAAAAACCTAAAATCCTATTCTGAGTAAGTTTGTGGGGTTCTGTTTGCTTCTATACAAATAGGAAAGTATTCCCTAACATTTAAATTTTTCAAGATCCATTTCTTGTAGAAGTATCAAATGCCTTACTGTTCATGTGACAACTCACTTAAGCACTATCTGAATCACTGCTGAACAGAGTCAAACTTTAAATCCAATAGAAGTATAAAAATGTTAACATATCAACTCCTTATGAAGTCATATACAGTAAGGAAAATGGACTGTTTGGAAAAATGACAGATAACTATAAGAGTCTAGTGGATTCAGTTTTAGTGAGTTAACTTCTATAAACTATAGAAGTTTCTATAACTATAAGCACACTACAAAAAAAAAAACAATTTGTGTAACTACTTCATAGAATTGGGATTGCGTTACAAAATCTCTAACTGGCAGTGGCAAACCCACTGTCATTAGAATCTTGACCTCTTTTAAAATACAAGTGATTTTGTTTTGGTCAAAAATCTGGTCAAAGTGTGGAAAATTCATCTTTGACATTTGTTTTTTAAGTTTTTGAATAAAACTTCTACATACTTCATTTTGTGCATATGCAGGTATATATATGCAAACTGTATATGCAATGCATTGCATATATTATAAACATTAATTTTAAAAATTGATTTGAAAGATTTTAGTGGATAATCCTGATAATTTAACAGCAAGATAAATATGCTGTAAAAGAAAGTGACAAAGGAATAAAATGTAAATTTTTAAGAACAAATATTAAGCCATTCATCAAGTTGAAAGATAATTTTAAAAGTACACGATTTAACACTTGTGTCAATTGGGACACAATTTAATATTTCTTCAATATTTAAAAATTTCAATAGTTATCATTTTATACAGAAAAATTATATTGCATTTTATATACTTATAAAACATTAAGTATTCACAAAATATTACATAGATTAAGGAGTGTATTTTTAATGGAAAATATAACAATTAGTAACTTAAAAACTTCTTTTGAATTTCTTGTGGGAAGGGGATACAATTATATTTTTAAGATTTCTGTGTACCATCCTATATTGCAATAGACCATGGTGGTGGTGGTTGTGGGTGGAATGAGGATCATATACCTGCTATTCATCCTGTTTCCCCAATGAGTGGTCTCCAGCAAATCTTACATGTATGCTGCCTGTCTATGTTGAATGTTTAGTTTTCTAGGTCAACTAAGTCAGAATCAGCTTTACTTTGCCTTTCCTTTGTAATAACAAGATCACTTCAGCTACGGGCAACACATTCCTCTTAAAGATAGAATAAAGTGATAAGAATAGAGCCCTTACATCTGGTTGTTTAGCTGAAAAAAGTGAAATCTTCATTGGGTCCTCAGATGTTCTGAAGTATCTCATTGACCGTAATTGTTTCTCAGGCCACACTTGGTTGCAAGGAGATAGGAAAGAGTTTCCATATCCAAGCTTATATAGAAAAGACAGGCAAGAGACAAAGTGGAACAATGGACGATATTTTATCCATTATTTTTATCCATTATTAGATGATTCAATGATTGCATATGTCCTGTTTAACACCTCACTTCCAGAAAACACAAGTTATCTGGTTTGTATAAGCAGGGATGGGGACAAGAACATCATTTAATTATTTAACATTGTCAATTGTGTACTTTTTTCATAGGAACATGTTTCATGTCCTTTTTCTAAAATAATATATATAATATATATAATTTATATATATTTATATATAATTTATATATTTATATAAATATAAATATATATATATATATATATATATATCCTTTGTAAGAATTGTAGGCTTCTATGATTTGTTTGATCATGTTTGATCATATCTGTATGAAGGTGGTTTTCTTCCACACAGCAAGCATTCTTTTTCAATAGCACGTCTCTCACGTTTTAGCACAATTGCACCATTTCAGTCTCTTTAGTATCATCACTCATATTTTGCATGTTAGAACATTTTGCGTGTTAGAACATGAAAATATCTTGGTAAATCAAAAGGGACTGATGGGGACTATTGATCATATATGGAACATGGAGAGGCAAGCATACATGTAAGACTTGCTAGGTGACCAATCATTGGGGAAACAGGATGAACAGCAGGTATATGACCACCCCCCCACCACCACCATGGGGTATTGCACTCTGGGATGGTTCACAGAAATCCTGAAGGGCTTGATAATCAGATTCTAGGAGCTGAGGGGGTGTTTTGTTTTGTTTTTTGAAATATAAATAACATATAGTGTTATATTAGTTTAATTTATAGAACAGAATGACTCAACAATTCTATATATTACTCCGTGCTAATCACAAGTGGAGTCACTGTCATTGAACATTATTACAATATTATTTACTATATTTTTATAGTGTACTTTTCATCTCATCACTGACTTATTTTATAATGAAGTTTGTACCTCTTCATCTTTATTTCACCCGTTCTTCCTCCCCTCCCCCACAACCACCAATTTGCTCTCTGTATTAAGAGATATTTTTTGTTTTCATTGGTTTTGTTTTTTAGATTCCATGTGTAAGAGAAATATGGTACTTGTCTTTCTTTTGGTGACTTATTTCATTTAGCATAATATTCTTTAGGTCCATTTACCTTCTTGCAAATGGCAAGATTTCAATTTTTTACAGCTGAATAATATATACCACATATTCGTTACCTACCCACCCATTAGGGGACACTTGGATTGCTTCCATATCTTGACTGTTGTAAATAATGCTGCAGTAAAAATAGAGGTGCATATACCTTTTCAATTAGCATTTTCACATTCTTTGAGTAAATATCCAATAGTGGAATTACTGAATCCTATGGTATTTTTCATTTTTTGATGAAACTCCATTCTGTTTTTCACAGAATTTATATTTATATTCCCACCCATAGTCCACAAGTTTTCCTTTTTCTTCACATCCTCACCAATACTTGGTATTTCTTGTCCTTTTGGTGATAACCATTCTATCTCTTGTGTTTTTATCTCACTGCGGTTTTGATTTGCATTTTCCTGATGACTAGTGATGTTGAGCATCTTTTCATGTATTTATTGGCCACCTGGATGTCTTCTTTGGAAAAATGTCTATTCAGGTGCTCTGCTCATTTTTTAAATTTTTGTTGGTGTTAAGTTTTATAAGTTCTTTACATTTTTTGGATATTAATCCTTTATTGGATATATTATTTGCAAATATCTTTTCCCATTCACTAGGTTGCCTTTTGGTTTTGTTGATGGATTCTTTTGCTGTGCAAAAGCTTTTAATTTTAGTTGAGTCCCAAAAGCATTTGGTTTTCCCTTGCCTTAGGAGACATATCTAGAAAAATATTGCTAAAGCTAATATCCAAGAAATTATTGCCTGTATTTTCTTCCAGAAGTTTTGAAGATGACACAAATAGGAAAATAGTCTCAAGTCTTAAATTTAGATATTTAATCCATTCTGAGTTCATTTTTGTGTATGGAAGAAAGTGCTCTGATTTCGTTGTTTTGCATGTAGCTTTCAAGTTTTCCCAGTACCATTTATTGAAAAGAATGTTTCCCCCAGGGGATCCCTGGGTGGCGCAGCGGTTTGGCGCCTGCCTTTGGCCCAGGGTGCGATCCTGGAGACCCGGGATCGAATCCCACGTCAGGCTCCCGGTGCATGGAGCCTGCTTCTCCCTCTGCCTGTGTCTCTGCCTCTCTCTCTCTCTCTCTCTCTCTCTGTGACTATCATAAATAAATAAATAAATTAAAAAAAAAAAAAAAAAAAAAAGAATGTTTCCCCCATTGCATATTCTTGCCTCCTTTGTCACAAAAGCATGGATTTCTTTTTTTTTTAAGATTTTATTTATTCATGAGAGACACACAGAGAGAGACAGAGACATAGGCAGAGGGAGAAGGAGGCTTCCTGTGGGAAGCCTAATGTGGGACTCGATCTCAGGACCCCAGGATCACATCCTGAGCCAAAGTCAGATGCTCAACCACTGAGCCACCCAAACATCCTGCATGGGTTATTTCTGATGTCCCTATCCTTTTCCATTGATCTATGTGTCTGTTTTTGTGCTAGTGCCATATTGTTTTGATTCCTATAGCTTTTTAGTATATTCTAAAATCTGGAATTTTGAAGCCTCCAGCTTTGTCCTTCTTTCTCAAGTTTGCTTGGGATATTTGGGGTCTTTTGTGGTTCCACAAATATTTTAGGATTATTTGTTCTAGTTTTGTGAAAAACTAATGTTGGTATTTTGATACCAACCATCCAAGATCTCAATGATTCTGTAGATTGCTTTGGTTTCAATCATATTCATCCATAAACATGGAATATTTTCGGGCAGCCCCGGTGGCCCAGCAATTTAGCACCACCTTCAGCCTGGGGTGTGATCCTGGAGACCCGAATCGAGTCCGTGTTGGGCTCCCTGCATGGAGCCTGCTTCTCCCTCTGCCTCTGTCTCTGCCTCTGCCTCTCTCTCTCTCTCTCTCTGTGTCTGTCATGAATGAATGAATGAATGAATGAATGAATGAATGAATAAATAAATAAATAAATAAATACAATTAAAAAACAAGGAATATTTCCTATTTGTGTCATCTTCAGTTTTTTTAATCAGTGTGTTATGGTATTCAGAGTACAGATCTTTCATCTCCTTGGTTAAGTTTATTCTCAGGTAATTTATTCTTTTTGGTGTAATTATAAATGGGATTATTTTCTTATTTTCTTTTTTTTTTTGTTACTTCATTATTAGTATAGAGAAATGCAACAGATTCCTCTATATAAATTTTAAAATTTGTGATTTTACTGAATTCATGTATCGGTTCAGTAGATTTTTGGTGGAGGCTTTATAGTTTTCTATATTATAGTATCGTGTGATCTGCAAATAGTTTTATTTCTTCCTTACCAATTTGCAATGACTTTTTTTTTCCTTTTTTCTTTTTTTGTCCTTTTGGTATGATGCTGCAGTTAGGGCTTCACTACTATGTTGATTAATAGTGGTGAGAGTGGACATCCTTGTCTTATTCCTGAACATAGAGGAAAAGCACTGTTTTCACTTTTGAATGTGATATTAAGTGTTGGTTTTTCATATATGGCCTTTATTATGTTGAGGTATGTCCCTTTAAACCTATTTTGTTGAGAGTTTTGATCACGATGGATGTTGTACTTTGTTAAATGCTTTTTCTGCATCTATTGAGATGATCATGTTTTTTATCCTTTCTTTTCTTTTTTTTATATAAATTTATTTTTTATTGGTGTTCAATTTGCCAACATATAGAATAACACCCAGTGCTCATCCCATCAAGTGCCCACCTCAGTGCCAGTCGCCCAGTCCCTCCCAACGCCCCCGCCCACCACCCCTAGTTCGTTTCCCAGAGTTAGGAGTCTCTCATGTTCTGTCTCCCTTTCTGATATTTCCTACTCATTTTTTCTCCTTTCCCCTTTATTCCCTTTCACTATTATTTATATTCCCCAAATGAATGAGACCATATAATGTTTGTCCTTCTCCGATTGACTTACTTCACTCAGCCTAATACCCTCCAGGTCCATCCACGTGGAAGCAAATGGTGGGTATTTGTCGTTTCTAATGGCTGAGTAATATTCCATTGTATACAGAGACCACATCTTCTTTATCCATTCATCTTTCGATGGACACCGAGGCTCCTTCCACAGTTTGGCTATTGTGGCCATTGCTGCTAGAAACATCGGGGTGCAGGTGTCCCGGCGTTTCATTGCATCTGTGCCTTTGGGGTAAATCCCCAGCAGTGCAATTGCTGGGTCGTAGGGCAGGTCTATTTTTAACTCTTTGAGGAACCTCCACACAGTTTCCCAGAGTGGCTGCACCAGTTCACATTCCCACCAACAGTGTATGAGGGTTCCCTTTTCTCCGCATCCTCTCCAACATTTGTGGTTTCCTGCCTTGTTAATTTTCCCCATTCTCACTGGTGTGAGGTGGGATCTCATTGTGGTTTTGATTTGTATTTCCCAGATAGCCAGTGATGTGGAGCATTTTCTCATGTGCATGTTGGCCATGTCTATGTCTTCCTCTGTGAGATTTCTGTTCATGTCTTTTGCCCATTTCATGATTGGATTGTTTGTTTCTTTGGTGCTGAGTTTAGTAAGTTCTTTATAGATCTTGGAAACTAGCCCTCTATCTGATACATCATTTGCAAATATCTTCTCCCATTCTGTAGGTTGTCTTTGAGTTTTGTTGACGGTATCTTTTGCTTTGCAAAAGCTTCTTATCTTGATGAAGTCCCAATAGTTCATTTTTGCTTTTGTTTCTCTTGCCTTCATGGATGAATCTTGCAAGAAGTTACTGTGGCCAAGTTCAGAAAGGGTGTTGCCTGTGTTGTCCTCTAGGATTTTGTTGGAATCTTGTCTCACATTTAGATCTTTCATCCATTTTGAGTTTATCTTTGTGTACGGTGCAAGAGAGTGGTCTAGTTTCATTCTTCTGCCTTTCTTTTCTTAATGTGATGTATCACATTTATTGATCTGTGAATATTGAATCACTCTTGAATACTTGAAATAAATCCTACTTGATTTGTGGTGAATGATTTTTTAATATATTTTTGAATTCAGTTTAAAAATACTTTGTTGATTTTGTTTTTGCTTCTATGTTCATCAGAGTTATTGGCCAATATTTTTTTTTATTTTAATTTCTTTGCTTTTGTGGTGTCTTTGTTTTACGTATCAGGGTAATGTTGGACTTGCAGAAATAATTTGCAAGTTTTCTTTCCTCTTCTACTTCTTCTTCTTCTTCTTCTTTTTTTTTTTTTTTTTTTTTTTTTTTTTTTTTTTTTTTTTTTTTTTTTTTTTTTATAGAAGAGTTTGAGAAGAACAGGTATATACTTTTATTTAAATGTTTGGTAGAGGGCAGCCTGGGTGGCTAAGCAGTTTAGTGCCGCCTTTAGCCCAGGGTATGGTCCTGGAAACCCAGGATCGAGTCCCATGTCAGGCTCCCTGCATAGAGCCTGCTTATTCCTCTGCCTGTGTCTGTGCCTCTCTCTCTCTCATAAATAAATAAATAAATAAATAAATAAATAAATAAATAAATAAACAAACAAACAAACAAACAAATATTTGGTAGAATTCACCTCTGAAGCCATCTGATCTTGGAATTCCATTAGTTAGGAGTTTATTATTCAGTTTCATTATTAGCAACCAGTCTGTTCAAATTTTCTCTTTGTTCCTGATTCAGTATTGAAGGTTATATGTATCTAGGGATTTATCCATTTCTTCCAGGTTATTCAATTTGTTGGTATATAATGTTTTGTAATATTCTGTTATAATTGCTTACTTTTCTGTGGTGTCAGTTATTTCTTCTTCATTTCTGATTTTATTCATCTGGTCCTCCCTCTACTTTTTTTTTAAAGGTTTCTTTATGATTTTAGAGGGAGAGTGAGTACAGGGAGAGGACAAAGGGAGAAGGAGAGAGAGAATCTCAACCAGACTCCCCACTGATCATGGAGCCCAATGCTCCATCTCATAACTCTGAGATCATAACCTGAGCTGAAATCAAGAATTGGACACTTAATGGACTGAGCCACCCAGGTTTCCCTCCCCTCTTTTCTTGATGAGTCTGGCTATAGGTTGATCAATTTTGTTGATCTTTTCAGAGAACCAGTTTTCACTTTCATTGAAACAAGTTCATTCTCTTGTTTTTTTTCGGTGTCTATTTCATTAGTTTTCTATAATCTTTATTAATTTCTTCTACTAGGTTTGGGCTTTGTTTTCTTTCTGTAACTCCTTTAGGTGTAAGGTTAGTTTGTCTGAGATTTTCATTATTTCTTGAGATGGGGCTGTATTGCTCTTAATTTCCCTAATAGAACTGCTTTTGCTGCATCCCTATGAACCCTGGTGGTTTCATTTTCACTTGTCTCTATGTATTTTTTTAATTTCCTCTGATTTCTTGGTTGATCCATTCATTATTTAGTAGCATGTTGTTTACCCTGCATGTATTTGTGTTCTTTCCACATTATTTCCTATAACTAATTTCTTGTTTCATATTGTGCTGGTCAGAAAAGTTGCTTTTTATGATTTCAATCTTCTTTAGTTTATTGAGACTTATATTGTGGTCTAGCATGTGATTTATCCTAGAAAATGTTCCATGTTACCCTTGAAAAGAATATGTATTCTGCTCTTTTGAATGGATTGTTCTGTATATATCAGTTAGGTTCATCTGGTCTAAGGTGTTATTCAAAGTCACTGTTTCCTGGTTTGTTTTCTGTCTGGATGATCTATTCATTGATGTGTGTGGTGGTAAAGTACCCTACTATTACTATATTACTGTCAATTTCACTCTTTATTAATATTTGCTTTATTTAGGTGCTTCTACATTGGGTACATAGATATCTATATTTGCTATATCCTCTTGATTGATTGTTCTTTTTATGATTATATAGTGTTCTTCTTTGTTTCTTGTTACAGTCTTTATTTTAAAGTCTATTTTGTCTGATAAAAGTATTGGTACCCTGGCTTTTCTTTTTACCTCCATCTGTATGGTATATATTTTTCCATTCCTTCATTTACAGTGCTTATGTGGTTTTACATCTGAAGTGAGTTTTTGATAGACGACATATAGATGGGTTTTGCTTTTTACCCATTCAGTCACATTTCTTTTGTTTAACACTCTCTATATACTATGGTTTTATTCTTTATTCTTATAAGATCACAGACTATTACTTTGCATGTGTGTTCCAATAAAACTTTATTTACACTACAGGCAGAGGGCTAGATTTGACCCTCAGGCCATAATTTGACAACTCCTGTTATATGCTATGAACCATTTTTTTCAGTAGTTGAAGTATTTTTCATAGTTGATCAAGCTACAAATATTAGTTAAGTTCCTTCTAAAATGTGTTATTAAAAGTTTCTTGAATAATCTGCTTATAGAAAGGATATATTGTTAAATGTGCTACTTTATCTTAGAGATCAGACATTTGGATATGTAGAAGCAGATAGAGGTTATATTTATGTCTGATGGTATGGTGGATTAATAATGAATTCAATTCTGCTCTTCAGTTTTTCAAGGATTGTTGATGTGTCACACAGCTATCAACATAAATAATACGTTCTGATTGAAGTACTATATATAAGATAGAAAATCAGTTTTAAAATAAGACAACTGGTTTTTGTTTTGTTTTGTTTTTACTCTATTTCTTACGCTCTACATTTTATTCCTGTGACTTACTCATGATTTAACTGGAGGCCGGTATCTCTCACTATCACTCATTTTTCCCAAAATCCCCTCCCTCTGGCATTCATCAGTTCTCTGTATTTATAGTTCTGAATCTGTTTTTTGTTTAGTCATTTATTTTAGATTCCATTTATAAGTGAATCATATGGTATTTGTGTGATTTATTTCACTAAGCGTAATACCCTCTAGATCCATCATGTAGTCTCAGATAGCCTGATCTCACCTTTTTTAAATATTTTAATTTATTTGAGAGAGAGAGAGTCAAAAAGAGCGAGAAAGAGTACAAGTGGGAGGGAGGACCAGGCTCCCCGCTGAGCAGGGATCCCAATGCAGGGCTCTATCCCAGGACCCTGGGATCATGACCTGAGCCAAAGGTAGATACTTAACCAACTGAGTCACCCAGGCACCTCTGAACTTACCTTTTCATAACAGTATAATATTCCATTGTATATATACCACATTTTCTTTTTCCATTTTTCTATCAGTGGACACTTATGTTGCTTCCATGTCTTTGCTATTGTATATAACACTGTAACAGATATAGGGGTATCTTCTTGAGTTAGTGTTTTCATTATTCTTGGATTCATACCCAGTAGTGGAATTATTGGATTATATGGTATTTCCACTTTTAACTTTTTGAGGAACCCCATATTGTTTTTTTTAAAAGATTTTGTTTATTTATTTGAGAAAGAGAGAGCAAGGGAGCGAGTATAAGCAGAGGAACAGCAGAAAGAAAGGGAGAGGCAGAATCTCTGCTGAGCAGGGAGCCTGATGCAGGCTCAATCTCAGGACCCTGGGATCATGACCTGAGCTGAAGGCAGACGCATTACCAACTGAGCCACCCAGGTGCCCCTGCATACCGTTTTGCATAGTGGCTTTACCAGTTCACGTTTCCACCAACAATCCATGAGAACTCCTTTTTCTCTGTATACTTGTCAACACTAATTGTTTCTCATCCTTTTGATTTTAACCATTCTGACAGGTGTGAGGTATATCTCATTGTAGTTTTGATTTGAATTTCCCTAATAATTATTGATGTTGAACATTCTTTTCTTGTGTCTGTTGACCATTTGTATGTCTTCTTTGGAAAAAAAAATGTCTATTTAGGTCCTCTGCACATTTCTTAATCAGATCTTTTTGATGGTGGAGGTGTTAAGCTTTGTAAGTTCATTTTTGTGTATGGAGTAAGAAAGTAGTTCAGTTTCATTATCTTGCATGCAGCTATCCAGTTTTCTTAGCACCATTTGTTGAAAAGACTCTTTTCCCCATTATTCTTATCTCCCTTGTCATAGATTAATTGATGATATAAATGGATTTATTTCTGTGTTCTCTATCTTGTTCTATTGATCTATATGCCTATTTTTGTACCAGTACCATACTGTTTTACTGCTTATAGTTTTTTAGTGTATCTAATGTTAAAGTCCTTTTAACCTTTCTTATAAGGCTGGTTTGGTGGTGATAAACTCCTCTATCTTCCATTTGTCTGAGAAACTCTTTATCTGATTCAAATCTGAGTGATAACTGAAGGCTGCGCCAAATCGCTGAGCCACCCAGGCTGCCCAAGCACTAAATTTTAATCTCTTTCCACATTTTATATATGTTGTCATATTTTATATCCTTTTATTATCTTAATCCCTTAATTGATTTTTGTAGATATATTTAATGTTAGTACTTTTGTATTTTAACCCTCACGGTGGTGTTATAAGTAAACTACTGCCTTTATTTCGTGTTCACATTTACCTGTGAAATTTTTTCCACTCGTTATTTTTTTACCTCTAGATATGATCTTGTCTTTTTAGTTGAAGAATTCCTTCAGGAGTGCCTGGGTAGCTTAATCAGTTAAGCATTCAACTCTTGATCTGGGCTCAGGTGAGATCAAGTGCCTCATCATGCTTCACACCCAGTGGGGATCACTTGAGAATCTTAAGTGGGGGATCACTTGAGATTCTCTCCCTCTCCTTCTACCCTCACCCAGATAAATCTTTTATTTTTTTTATTTTAAATTCCTTCATTGTTTCTTGTAAGTCTGGTTTAGTAGTGATGAACTCCTTTCATTTTGTTTTAGAAAACTCTCTCTTCTGTTCTCAATGATAACCTTACCAGGTAGTATGTTCTTGGTTGCAGGTTTTTTTTTTCTTTTTTCTTTTCAGCATTTTAAATATATCATGCCACACCACACTCATCTGGCCTACAAAGTTTCTGTTGAAAAGTCAGCTGATAGTCTTATGGGGTTTCTCTTGTTATGTAACTATTTTCTTTTCTCCTGCTGCTTTTACAATTTTCTTTATTACTCTTTTCTGCCATTTTAATGATTAATTGTCTTGGTGTGGACTTCCTTTGGTTAATTTTGTTAAGTTCCTGTACTTCTGGATCTGAATGTCTGTTTCCTTCCCCATACTAGGAAACTTTTCAGCTATTATTACTTCAAATAAATTTTCTGTCCCCTTCTTTCTTCCTTTTCTGGGATCTCTATAATGTGAGTGTTATTATACTTGATAATGTTAATTTCCCTTAAACTATTCTCATTTTTTGTTCTTTTCTTTTTGTTCTTCAGTTTGGTTGCTTTTGATCCATTCTCCAGCATCCTCTAATCTGCTGTGATTCCCTCTGTATATTTTTAAAAATATTTTATTTATTTATTCATAATAAATATGAGAGAGGCAGAGACATAGACAGAGGGAGAAGCAGACTCCCTGTGGTGAGTCTAATGCAGGACTCCATCCCAGGAACTTGGGATCATGACCTGAGCCAAAGGCAGACACTCAATCACTGAACCACCCAGGCATCCCTCCTCTGTGTATTTTTTTTTTATTTGTTATTGAGTTCTTCATCTCTGACTGGTTCCCTTTATATTTTCTACCTCTTTGTTAAAGGTCTCACTGAGAACCTCCACACTTTTCTAAAGTCCAGTGAGTATCCATATGACTAGTACTTTGAATTATTTTTCAAGTATATTGCGTATTTCCATTTCCTACAATCTTTTGGTGTTATTTTGTCCTGTCCTTTTATTTGAGATATATTTCTCTATCTCTTCATTTTGCCTACCTCTCTGTGTTTGTTTCTAGTATTAGGAGGGTCAGCTATATCTTCTGATTTTGAAAGTAGTAGCATTGTGTAGAAGTTGAGGAGCGGTGTTTTGTTTTGTTTTTTTTGAGAGAAAACATGAGTGAGGGAGCCATAGGGAAACACTTAATCAACTGAGCCACCCAGGTGCCCTGGGGAGCTTTTAAGCTACATGTTTAGGGAAGCACTTGCTCTTACCTTGGTATGATCATGAATTGGTATGCTATAATGTAATTCATTGCCAGTTTAGTTATGTTGGTAGGAGGTAGCACTCAGCCTTCATTTAGCATGATGGAGGGCCTGAAATATAAACACTTTTGGACAACTATGAGATATAGTAATCCAGTAGAAGATTCATCATATCAACAATCATTACTAGGGAAGTAACAGCCCCTCCATGATATGACTGAATTCCTGTGATTCAAGTTTTGCAGTTGAGTAGGATCAACTGTCTAAGTATTTGGCAGGAACCTGTTTCAGTGGAGTATTAGAGAAGGCCAATATGTGATAAGATAGACTTCAGGGGATCAGTTAATTCTAGAGATAACAGTTAAGCTCTAAATGTAATTTAAGATGTTACTTTAAAAACATTTAAACTGATCTTACATACACATAGTAATTAAAAATCCTGGTTAGAATTAGTCTTTGTGTTACGGAGGTTTGAAATTTTATATTCTTTAACAACTGTTTTTAAAAGTATTGAAAAAATGCATAAAAGTTGTATTTTTCACTCCTATAAAAACTGGCACTTTGCATAAGTATGCTTGTATAATGGAGAAATGAAATAACTCCTATACTAATAATCTTACAAGAGAAAATAACATTTTCTGATATAGCACTTAATTTAAAATTAATGCCTTTTCACTTTAGAAACCAATATATTTTGAATTTTATTATGACTTTTAGATCACTATTAATGATGGATATTATAACCATCCACAATTACTAAACTTTGATTTTGAAAACGTTACTAAATCAATTCCTATCCTATAATTTAAAAGGTTCATAATGTTTGTCATTCTTAATTCTAATCTCCCACTGTACCTTAATTTTAACAAAAAATATATAATTATATCTATTTTTACATATACTTTTCAAACAGCACTATATTTCAATGACATTCCCTGAACATAATTTTTAGTACCTTAGCATAAATCAAAATGCCATAGAAGCAGCATTGGTCATCACATCAGATATTTAATAACTCCAGGAAGAAAGGAAACTTGTGACTAAAATGTTTAGTTCAAAGAGGAATGGCCATTTTTACGAATACATATTTTCTTTTGAAATATAGAATAGCTTATTACTGCATCTTATTAACTCTTAATGTCCTTCCCTGAAGTGCTAGACACAATTAGGAATCGAAGAGAGTTAATATTTGTGGTAATGAAAATATTTATCTCTAGAAATATCCAGGCAAGTCCTAAAATAGCAGTTTCTTTGTGTAGCAACCCTCAGTCCAGGTGAGCAGAGATTTTGTAGTCTAGACTCATGTCACACCAGGACAAGTGAGCCAGGACCTCAAGCCATTAGGCTTGGTGCCCATTGTCATGAAAGTATTTTAGCCATGAATCCACCAGACTCCCATCTCTGCTGCTATGAAGAAGAATCGATCCTATTTCTTTCAAAAGTCATGCCCTCCATTTGCTCTTTGGATTCTATTCTTTATCTTTTTCCTGGAAATTTTATCTTTTTTTTTGAAAAATTTATTTTAACAATCATATTCATCTTTCTTATGCATTCCATCATTCTCTCCATATTGTCTGTCCCAGTGACCTTAAGATGTGTTCAGGTCTCTTCAATTTTATGAGAAAAATAAAGCTACAACCTCAAACACATGATTACAAATTCTGCTCTAGAGTCCTCTCATTTCTCATTTTAGCTTAATAACCATACTTTTTGAAAGTTGTGTAGAAGTTCACTCTTCATTTCCTCTACTGCCAGGATGCACAGGCTTCTTTAAGTAGCTCAAGTGTACTATGCTTCCTCACATCACAAGATTTTTGTCCTAATTTTTCCCTCTGTGATGCTTTTCATTGCACATTGCCCACTGACACTTCACCTAGTTAAATGCCATTCTTTCTTTGGATATCAGCTCAGGCATCACTCCCTCAAAAAATTTTTAAAAATCTTGTAATACATAATCTATTTTTGCTTTTTTTTCACTATTTTTCTCAGTCTGCAATCACCATTTCATTAGTGTGCTATTTTGATCACTTGCTTTCTTCTTTCCTAACAGCAGCAAGCTTCATCAGAACAAAAGTCTGTTTCTGTTTCTCCATATCTGGAATATACAGTGTTAAATGTAATTGGCACATAGTAGGTACTCAAATATTACTTAATAAGTAGTTTCATGTCAGATTCAGTGAGTCAGAAATGATTAATTTTGTTCATTTATGCAGAACTGGCATTTTTCCAGGGATGTATCAACAAAATATGAAGATTGCACACTAAGAAGTTTTAAAGCAGTCCTGAAAATGCAAGAGATATTATTAATCTCAAACCAAACATCTTCACTACACTTTTGGGAATGATAAAACACACCAAAAAAGAAAAACCTCTTAAAATTTCAGTGGAATAGCATGCATTTTTAATGCATAGGTTTTGTTCATCCTTGAAAGTAGAAATACACTATGTATTAGATTTCTGGAAACTTAATTTGCACACTACTATAATATGCAAGATTTTATGTAAAGTAACCTGGAAGAGGTAATGGAATATAAATCCTAAATAGTATACTATGAGTCACTGAAATTACATATAACTTTTCAATGAAAATGTTCTTTTTCCAAAATCTATGGCAGTGTTACAATTGATACAGATATTTTTATATTTTTCCTAATTAATATTGCACAGAAATCTGTAATCTGAAACATTCTGAAAACAACTCAAAGTTGGAGTCCTGAATACAGAGTTTTACATAAAAAGCATGTTTTTACAATGAATATATATTTTAGCTGAAAGACCCTGATATACAAATTTAAAGAGAAAACTTAATTGATCACTATTGTTTATTCTAAAGTAAATGATGAATAAAAATACATAATTATGTATGTGTACATATAAATATATATGTATAAAACCAAATGATACATTTTATACTAAAAAGCCCTCTGTATTTTTAAAAATACTCATACATCCAAAAGATAGTTTAGATTCACAAAAGCCTTGAGACTGGACACTAAATCCATAAATACAACATATCCAGTGCTTTGATGGCCAGTGCTTAACAGTCTCTGAAATGTCACTGAATTAATAGGTTTTATATTTCCATTCTGTTTTTGAACAATTTCTCCCAACTTCATTTGACGTCCTGCTTCCTTCTGTTGATAATCATGATATCTTTCAGTAAAACATACCTTCCCTGGGGACTAATCAAAACCCTGATGAAGTCAGGGTGCCAGAGACTGATAAGGGTGTGATGCTTCATCCTCATTGCTAGCCCTGCAGAAATGAGAGTGATGGTACTGAACCTTAAATGAGCTATATCAAGCAATTGTTTTCCAACAGACTCTTCAGAGCACATCTTGTTATAATATTTCTGATGAGATATTCCAGCTTATTAGACAGCCAACTGTTATAGCAGTAATGTGGCCTCATTTAACAATATTAAACCCAAATGGCTATCAATGTTCAGAGCTCCTCTTTGTCACAGTAATAACCTTTATTTCACATTTTAATATTTTCTCAATGGCAATGGCCTAAAGAATTAATTTGGAGTTTCTCTGATAACATACAAAGTTGAATATCTTACTTGTACCCACCAAGATACAGAGAAGGAGAAATATGGTATTGTTAGAAAAGAGAATGAGTCGAATCTAGTATTTGATTCAAAGCTGAAGTATTCACTGTCAAATAATTATTTCTAACTGTGGCATATTGTGATTAAACCAGTTCTGACATTAATTACAAATTTAAAAACATAATTTCTTGGAAATTGTGTAAAAATTTTATCTCGGCTAGATCTAATTTAGCAAATACTCAGAGCACATTGAGTTACCTAAAGCAAATTATGTAAACAAAAAAATTAAAACCAAAAATAAAAGTAAAATAAATAATACAAAAAGGTAGCTACCAAATGTCCAAATAGATAGCAATCTGCCTTTTTCTGTGAAGGAAAAACCATAAACTCTAAATATATCTGTATTATTATTATTTTTTATGTATTTATGATAGTCACAGAGAGAGAGGGAGAGAGAGAGAGAGAAAGAGAGAGAGAGGCAGAGACACAGGCAGAGGGAGAAGCAGGCTCCATGCACCGGGAGCCCGAAGTGGGATTCGATCCCGGGTCTCCAGGATCGCGCCCTGGGCCAAAGGCAGGCACCAAACCGCTGCGCCACCCAGGGATCCCCAATATATCTGTATTAAATACATTATAATTCAAGATAAATTTCTTAAGGCATCTTTGTGCATGATGATGCAATAATATCAAATTGTTGCCACCAGTACTAGATAGTTCAATATTCATTAAGCAAATATTACTATTTGGCATTATTTGATAAATGTATGGAAACATAATTCTAAGTTCTCCTTACTGATGACATAACAATAGTCACAAAATATTGAAGCATATTCTACCCAAAAGCTAACATTGATGATGCACAGCAAACAACTACATAATACTGGGAACATTCATGCTGAGCTACAAATTGCATATCCTCTTGGATTAGGTTTGAAGGTTTTATCTGTTACAGATGGCACAACAGTTTGCCTATACGATGTGATAATGATGGTTGAATGCCAGGAACCATTCTGGATAATATATGATGTTTTCACATATAAGCCTCACTTAATTTTCTTAAGGAAATTATTAAGATCTACATTATATAGTTTTCCTAAGTTCACAAAAGCTGATTGCTTGGTTCTAACCCCCATCAATTGATTTCAGGACGTCCCCCCTATTATAATATGCAGCCAAAATAACCATAACAGTAACTCTATCTTCCCTCTAATCCCCATATGCACACTTGTCTCAAATTATTTTATTAATCAATATTTATGAATTTACTTTAAAAGTCACAAAGATAGGGACGCCTGAGTGCCCCAGTGGTTGAGCATCTGCCTTCGGCTCTGGGCATGATCCTGGAGTCCCAGGATCGAGTCCCACATCGGGCTCCCTGCATGGAGCATGCTTCTCCCTCTGGCTATGTCTCTGCCTTTCTCTCTGTGTCTCTCATGAATAAATAAATAAAATCTTTAAAAAAAAAAGTCACAAAGATGATGACATCTAGACAGAATATATTGACTTATTCAACTGAGTCCCACAGCCCATTCCTTAGCAGCTTTTTTTTTTTTTTCCCTTTGAGATAGGAAACACAGGGAAAGCCCAGCAAGGTCCATTGTATATATGTAAAAGTAGGTGTATGAAGAAGAAATGTGTTTATTTTTATAATTTAGTAAACAAAGTGATTATCGGTATTGAAATTTTTTACAAGTAGTGAATACAATCTCACTTTTTTTTCCCCTTTAACTTCACAAATACTGTTTGCTTCACTGAAACCTGGAAGCAGGGCAAGAGTATGTGAATGTCCAGTAGACTGTACCTCAGAGTGTATGCTGATAGCAGTGACATGGAGCACCAGGGTACTGAGAGCCAGCAGCCCTGTCACCACTGCTCTGGACAATGCTGTCCAGCTGCCCAGGGAACAGAGGGGGATGAAGGTCTCCCTGACTAAGGCCTCGTAGATGCTAAGGAACGCCAGTAGAAGTACTACTGGCTGAAAACTGTGGCACAGGTCATAGCACCTTGTGATCCAGACCTGGGCAGATGAAACGATGTAATGGACCAGACTGATATTGGAGTCATTGCCCATCTGGATATACTTCAGTCAAACTCAAATCCGGGGCTCCAAACCAAAAGGGGATTCAGCAGGACACAATGAGCTTGGTGGTGGGTAGCCCAAGGCAGCAGCCATGATCTCGTACCCCGCCTTGCCTGCATTCCAGGATGTGACAAGGTTTAGGTCTATCAGGTCTATCACATCCACTGTGGCCTTCACAAAATCCCCAATGAAGTCATAGATGCCACCTTTCCTGGTGGGAGAAAAATGGCCAGGAGCAGCATCTTTCGCAGCAGTGTGAAGAGGTGGGTGCCTCTGGCCTGCACATGCTTCCAGAAGGTGTTGTACTCAGGCTGCTGCACTCATAGGTGATGAGATAGGGGAGGTAGTTCCCGAAGTGGAACAGGGTCATGGCATCAGCCGCCCAGACCCATTGGAGCCCTGGTGTCTGGCTTGATTGGCCTGGTGACTGAGCTCAGGCCCAGAGCCCACCCGTCTCCCCTATGAACCACACAGCTTTCCTCACAGGAGTCTTTTAATGTACACTGTTCCATAGGCAAGGCATTCTCATTCCTACCTACAGGAGAGCCCAGACATACTTTGCGGGAATATTTAATCAAATGATTGCCAAATTCTAAAAAAAATCTGTAATAGTCACAGGCTCCTTTAAGATAAATTGAACAATAACAATGTATACAGAAACAAATTTGGACAGATTTAACAAAACATTTTAAAGTTATATAGCATTTTATATTGAAATATGTTATAAGAGTAAATAGTAAAATTATTTTTAAATCTGATCGGGAATCAGAATACTTACAAATTATTAAAATTGGTAGAGTTCCTGATCTACCTCAGTATACTAAATCATGGGTGCAGTCCAGGAATTACATTTGTTTGTAAAGATTTTGTTCATTCCTTTGAAAGAGAATGGGAGAGGCAGAGAGAGAAGCAGACTTTCCTCCGAGCAGGGAACCCAGCTCAGGGCATCCATTTCAGGATCCCAGGATCATGACCTGAGCCCAAGGCAGATGCTTAACCAACTGAGCCACTTAGGTGCCTCCGGGAATTAGATTTTTAAAAACTGCCCTGATTATTCTGATATATCTAGTCCCCTTGAAAGGCATTTAGAAACCACTGAAGTTTCAATTTCTACATTTATATGTAAGAAAATAATTTTATGTTCTTATGTATAAAGTGTCAAATATTTTTCACTATATTAAAAACTTTTAAAAATCATACAAAATTTCTGGATTTTTAACATGGATTATATAGAATGCCTTTAACTTGTCCTTTTTTTTCTGATTATCTTCCATTTAATTTTTTAAGTTTTTTTAAATTTAAATTTTTAAAACATTTTAAGATTTAAGTTAACATATATAGTATATTATTAGTTTCAGGGGTAGAATCTAGTGATTCTTAGTAATACTCAGTGTTCATTACTTCAAGTGCCCTCCTTAATGCCCATCAGCCAAATATCCCATCTTCTCACCCACCTCCCTTCCAGTAACCCATCTGTTATCTTTTATTGAATTTGTCCTCTCTAGTATAATATATATCACAGTCTAAATCTTGAAAAGTAAAATCCATGAATTAAATTGTTGGAAAAATAAACTTTATACTATAATTAGAAACTTCTGAAAGGATAGAAAAGCAAATAATTTGGGGTGTGTGAAAGATATATTTAACTTAGATTTTTCATCTGTGTTTGTGTTAGATATCTAAGATACTAATTAATGGATTCTTAGAAATGAAAAATGCTGATATATTCATGTATCTAAAAATTTATGGTGCATATGAGTTTCATTAGCACATGAGGAAAACAAATAAGTGAGTAAAGTATAAAAAAATCATGGATTAATGTAGTCACCTGTCATCAAGGAAAATGATAGGGGTGATATGTTTTACTTTTTAAAAGCATTCTAGAAATGGTAATTAGAAAATTTGGTAATGAGCTAGGTTTTTTTTTTTTTTCCAAATGCACATATTTTGTGTTACTCTTAGTTTGAAAGTGAACAGAGTTATCAATGATAAGAAATCTTATCCAAATGACAGATTATCCCATGTGCAATAAGTAATTAAGTACCTTTTTAGCATTTTAATGTTCCCATGTTGACCTCTGATAAATAATTTCTTTAAAAGAAACCCTTAAAATTCAATTTTATTCCATCTTTCATTATATATTTCCTATTTCATCAGATATTAACCTTGTGGCCTATACAATCATTTTAAATCTTTGAACTTTTTAAACTTCTTATTGTCTAATATTCCAATTATTAAACAAATAGTCACTAAGCATATGTTATATACTTTTTACTGGGATAGATAATGTAGAAACTATCTATAAGGTAATATTTTTAAAGACTCATGAGTGTTCATACATACATTAAACAGAACCCACAGTTAAGAATTTTTTTTTTTAAGTAAAACTTACTGGTTCTCACTAGCCAGCACTTATTTTAATGCCAAGAATTATAAAGAATAAGTGAAAACATTATGGCATCACAGAAAGCATTGCCTGTCTTCAATAAAGTAACTGTGAAATAAACATTTGAACCAGAGAGCTTTCTATTGACCCAGATATATAGAATTAATCCTCACAGAATAATATGCTTAGAACTGAGCAGAATATAATGGTGTCAAAAAAAGGAGAAAGAAACAGTAAAGAACATCAATACAAAACTTTATTTTCCTTCAGCTTATGAATTCATACATATGAAAAACAGAGACCACTTTTTTCATGGAATAGGTTCAAGTTTTTGTTATATACCATATAAAATATTTAAAACTACTATTTTGCAGTGCCCCTGGATAATTATGTAGTTGTATAAAGACTATTATTTTATTACAGAATTTAAAATGAACACATCTGTATGATAATGGACAAATATTTGCACAAGATAAAATATAAAAAGAAATCTTTAGTCAGTTTCCAGCTTTACAAATAGAAGATATTTCTCTACTATGTAATTCTTTCAGCACTGAACTGGTTATATAAAATACTCTTTCCTATATTCATTAAGTAAAAAAAGATATCCATGATTGCCCCAATAACTCAGAATATAGGCCTGAATAGCATTTTTTGACTCCAAAGGAATTTGAAAGCACATAGAATTCCCTTTATTCCCATATAAAGCAGTTCATAACAACTCACTGATAGATTTAATTGTTCATGCTCATTAATTTTTTTGATTCCATGTCCTTTCATTTTGTACCTGAAGGACTTCATGGTCTATAAAAGCAAGTTGGAAAGTGAAAACATACAACAAAAGTTGTCATTCTCTACAGGAATTAAATGAAGCTTTTTCTCTCTGAAACAAATGTAACAACATGCATTTCTTCATGCAGCTGCCAAGCTGAACTGTGATATGGCCAATTCATTCTTTTCAGCTGTCTTCATGATGGATCCATAGGCTTTGTCCTTTCTAAGCTGGAATTTTTTACCTACTAAAGGTGGACAATTCAGGTAACTCGTATAAAATCTCCCTGTTTACTGACCTAGTTAAATGACACGCTTACCTTTGTAGAAACAAATGATAATCCCTCTTCCACACACTGAAACACATACCTTAACACATCTGTCAATCAGTAGAGCTGAAGGATTCTATATTGTCTTTTCTACTTAACTAGAAAAAAAGCAATAACACAAATAAAGGAATATTCTTTTTCAGACATTGGACATCTTGTCAATTCAAGTACTGTTGAGAATTAAGAAGACAAATCACCTGATTTTTTTTCTTTTCTTTTTTCAAGTCACCTGAAAAGTAGAAAAACAAAAGTTAAAAATTTAAGAGTCCAAGAGAGATGTAACAGTTAGGTACTTAAATTTATGTGGACAGTCTGAGTGGTGGTTTTGTCTGCCTTGTAAGCAAATGTTTTCTTCCATACTTCTTAAGGGGAAGTTTACTATCAACGCCGAAATTCTAAATTGGGCAACTTCATTGTCTTTTTTAAAAAGCTAACAGCAGTGTTCCCATTGTGATGCTGAACGCTTGGAAAGGCCAGACCTCATCAGTTCTAAGGGGTGCTTTGTGGCCCATACCATGTACACTGAACACAAAACATCACTGCACTTAAAGTGTTCCCTTACGTTTCTTCCAAATGATCTGCTTCTTTCCATTTATTCATGAATGAAAAATTGCATTCTTTGTTTTGCTAAATAATTTGTCACAAAATAGTTCAGATTTTTTCCCCATTTTTCTCTCTTTGTCTCCTACACTTTAGCTGTCTTCCTTGAATTTAGAACATTTAAAACTATCATTATATAGTTCTAGGAACTAATCTTTGTGTTTTGATTTTTTTAAAAAGTGCTTTAGACAGTGCTGTAGCTCTCTAAGGTTTACAGTGACACATCACTTCTGTGTGAGTACATATTATAGTAAAAGGTATTAAATGTTTCCTAAATAAGTGGATGTTCTTTATTTCCTCTGACTTCAAATTCTAACCTCATTGTCTATTAAGTAGTAACACAGGATTTCTAATGATGAGTTCCTACAATGTAACTCCACATGAACAGTAGCAAAAACTGGTATTTGGGGGTCTATTAACACAACAAAATGTACCCTGAACTAGAAATGGAAGAGAAGACTGGCTTGAGAGTATTTCAGCTGCTATCCAACATTCAGGAGTATACGACCCAGATGATGAATCTACTGAGGATATTTTACCTGCCTTGTGAAAGTTTTATTATATTTCATTATAGATTTTTACTGCTTTAGCCATCATACAAGATCACCAGTTCCTTGATGATAGTTTTGTATTCTAATTGTGTATTTTCTATGCTGTCACTATTTTAGAAAGTACGTATTGGGTCCATAGTAGGAGGATTATAGACACGTACTCAACATGAAAATCCCAGAAACTTTGCCAAAAAGTGTGTTAGACTTTGAATAGTTTAAACTTGTTTGTTGATCATCTCCATATATATGCATTTGCTTTCAACTATTTCCGAAGGAAAACATATCATATAGACTAACAATCTTAGAGTTTGGAATATTAAAATTTACTCTTAGAATATTAAAATTCAGGGGCATGGGATGCCTGGGTAGCTCAGTTGTTCAGAGTCTGCCTTTGGCTCATGTTTTGGTCCTGGGATCCTGGGATCCAGTCCCGAATTAGGCTCCCCATGGGGAGACTGCTTCTCCCCCTGCCTATGGCTCTACCTTGCTCTCTGTCTCTCTCATGAATAAATAAAATCTTTCTTTAAAAAATAATAAATACAATAAAATTCAGGGGCACCTGGGTGACTCAATCAGTTGAGCGTCCAACTTCTGTTCTTGGCTTAGGTCGTGATCTCAGGGTCCTGGGATTGAACCCCCACCCCGCCCCCGTCTCCCAGCTCCATGCTCAGTGTAGACTCTGCTTGAGATTTTCTGGCCCTCTGCCTCTACCCCTGCCCTCCCATTCAAATGTGCATGCACATGCTCTCTCTCTCTCTCTCTCTCAAATAAATGAAAATAAATATTTAAAAATGTATTAAAATTCATAGAAAGTCTAAGTCATTTCTATATAGATACGGATTTATGTGGTTGATAATACAAATTGGACCTATTTGTTTTGAACTAAATTTGCTCTCTGCTAATAATGTAATTTTTTACATAGGACATTTCACATATATTCCATAAACTACAGTAACACTGAATAATATAATTGAGTTTTTTTTTGACAGTTGTCTCTCTAAAAATGTCTATGTATTGTCAACTTAAAAAAAAATGTAAAGCTGTGCAAATTAAAAGATACTAAAGTATGGTGCCTGTTTTATTTATATCATCTATCTTCTATATAGAGGAACACCATATAATTGTCTTTTAGTAGTTACTTTCTTTTCTCACAAAATAGTTTGTCAAAAGTAAATATATAGTAATTTAGATTTTTAAGAATCAGATATATTAGAATCTTTCAATGTTGCTCTTTTCCTTCTGACAGGCCAGCAGAGTTTTAAGGTATTTTCAATTTGAAAGGTCAAAAATTGACATGTACTTGCATAGAATTTTATTCAACCAAATACCTCTTCTTTCATATGGTGGGCTTTTCAAATCAAAGTAAAATAATTAAAAAGACATTGAATATTTGATTCATTTTTTTTAATTTTTTTATTTATTTATGATAGTCATAGAGAGAGAGAGAGAGAGAGAGGCAGAGACAGAGGCAGAGGGAGAAGCAGGCTCCGTGCACAGGGAGCCCGACGTGGGATTCGATCCCGGGTCTCCAGGATCGCGCCCTGGGCCAAAGGCAGGCGTCAAACCGCTGCGCCACCCAGGGATCCCCTGAATATTTGATTCTTAAAGTTACTGTTTAATTTTTCTATGGAAAGATTATAAGCAGATATAAAGTTTAGCCATTCTGATTTCTGTTTTAACCTTAAGGATCTAATTTTAAGTTATATATATTACAATTTAGAGTCTATCATTGCTTGCCTACATCATTTTCACTTTGTATACCACTGAAATACAAAAAGTAGCACAATAACATCAAATTGTAATTAATCTACCATTATGAGTTCATATATAAAGAATGTGGCTGTTTAAGTCAAATAGCTGTCATCATACATAGTTACAATATTTTATTGTGATGAGAAATTTTAAGGTCTGATCACTTAGCTACTTTAAAATATACAATAAAGTAGCATTAACTATAGTTATCATGCTATATATTACATCACCATGTCTAATTTATTCTAAAACAAAGTTTGAGGGGATCCCTGGGTGGCTCAGCAGTTTAGCACCTGCCTCCTGCCCCAGGGTGTGATCCTGGAGTCCCGGAATCGAGTCCCACATCATGTCATCTGCAAATAGTGACAGATTTGTTTCTTTCTCACTAATTTGGATGTCTTTTTTTTCTTTTCATCTAATGCTACAGCACTATGATCAATAATAATAATGAGAGTGAACATTCTTGTGTTGTTCCTGATCTTAAAAAGTTTTCCATCTTATATCATTGAGTATGATGTTAACTGTGAGTTTTTTCATATATGGCTTTTATTATGTTGAGGTATGTTTTCTCTAAACCTATTCTGTTAAGAGTTTTGATCATGAATGGATGCTGTACTTTGTCAAATGCTTTCTCTGCATCTATTGAGATGATCATATTTTGTATCCTTTCTCTGGTTCATGTGATATATCACATGGTTTTGTGACTATTGAACTGCACTTGCATACCTAAAGTAAATCCTACTTGATCATGGCGGATTATTTTTTAAAGTATTATCAAATTCATTTTGCTAATATTCTGTTGAGGACTTTTTTTTACTCTATGTTTATCAGATATATTGGCCTGTAGGGGATTTTGGTTTTGTTTTGCTTTGGGGTTTTTATTGTTGTTGTTTTAGTGTCTCTGTTTTTAGTATTAGGATAATGTTGGCCTTGTAGAATTAATTTGGAAGTTTTTCTTTTTCTTCTATATTTTTGAATACTTCAAGAAGAATAGATACATACACTCTTCTTTAAATGTTTGGTAGAATTCATCTATGAGACCATCTGTCCTTGAGCTTTTGTTTCTTGGGAGTTTTTCTTTATTATTGATTCAATTTTATTACTAGTAATTGGTCTGTTCAAATTTTCTACTTCTATTCCTTCCTGATTTGGCATAAAAGACATTATAATATTCCCTTATAATCTTTTCTCTTTCTGTGGTGTTGGTTGTTCTTTATCCTTATTTCTGATTTTAGTCACTTGAGTCCCTTTTTTTTTTTTATTCCCCTCTCCACTTTTATACATATGTTGTCATATTTTACATCTTTTTTGGTATACATTGACTAATTTTGTATATATTATTGATTTTAATACTTGGATTTATAAGTAATTGATCTACTACCTTTACTAGATGTTTGCTTTTACCTGTGAAAATTTTTCCTTTCATATTTTTTTTTCCCGTTGACCTTCAAATTTCCTGCTGAAAAATCAGCCTTATGGTCTGTTTCCTTCACCAGGTAGGAAAATCTTTAGCCATTCAAAGTTTTCTGCCCCTTTCTGTCTCTCATCTTCTGGGACACCTATACTTAGAACAAATGTTGGTTCACTTCATGTTGTCCCAAGAGTCTCTTAATGAGCTATCTCCAATATTTTCTTTTTCTCTATGCTGAGTTCCATTGCTCATCCTTAAGTTTTACTGATCACTTCCTCTACTTCACCTAGTCTGCTATCCCTCAAGGGTATTTTTCAGTCCAGTTATTATACTCTTCAGTTCTGGAACTTCTAGTTGGTAAATTTTTATATTTTCTAGGTCTTCACTGGAGTTCTTGGTGTTCATCTATTCTTCTCCTGAGATCGGTGAACATCTGTATGACTTATGTTGAATACTTGATCAGGTAAATCACTTCTCTCCATTTAATGAAGGACTTTTTCTGAGCATTTATCTTTTTCTTTAATTTGGAACACATTCCTCTATTTCTTCATTTTCCTTGACTGTCTGTATTGGTTCTATGCCATAGATATAAAACTGCCACATCTCTGTCTTAAGAGATGGCCTCTTGTAGGAGATGAACGTTAACCATTAACCCTGTCTCCCATCTTGCTTGTCTTTCTTACCTTTATGATTGTCTGAACAGCCTATTTTATTTTTAGTGGCTCCCATTATTTGAATGTATGCCAAGACCTGTCAGTGCCCAAATGAGGAGAATCTCAGTGAGCACCTAGATTCAGGCTGATTGGAAGCTAGACCCTCAGGCAACAGGTTTTAAAATATGCAAACATATACAGTTCTGTGGAACCGTAAGCATAAGTTCCATTTGCTACAGAGCCAGGACATTAGCTGTGGCCTCTGGGTGGTAGTCACAAAACTTAGGGTGTCAGTCAAGTGTATACCTGATTTCTAGGAGATATTGGCAACCTGTAGTCAAGTAGTCATAAAGCAAAAAGATGGCATCCATCAGCCTCTATCCCTGAGGTACGTATCCATAGACCCTTAGATGTGTGCCAAAATAGAGTCCTGCTCCTCAGTCCGAAGCTCCAGGATAGCAAACCCAGTTTTGATTTGCCAAGCCAGAGATGGAGTTTATGGTGAGAATGTGTCCCAGCCTCTTCTACCTACTTTGATGTGGGTCTTTCTCATTTGCCTAATGTGTAGTAGTTGCTCAGCTAATTTATAGATTTTTAGCAAAGGTTCAAAACCTTTCTTTTCACAGAAAGACTAGGAGTGTGTTTCAATCTGCTACCAGTGCAGTGCCTTCAAGATGGTAACTGGCTAAAAACAATTTGTTCCAGTCCCATGGGACCCACGCCTGGAAGCCCTGCTGGCCACCAGAGCTAGGCAGTCAAGGAGCAGACTCCTGGGTGACAGCCACAAAAACTGGGATACCATATGTCAAACATGGGGCACTAGACACAAGTATAAGAGTCTTTCCAGGAGATCCTGGCACTCTGGAGTGTAGCAGAGGGAGAGCACAAAGATAGAGCCCGCCCTCTGAGATCTCTAGAAAGGATAATAGTCAGCCCTTAGATGGAGTTAATTAGAAGCTTGCCCCTCAGGCTGTAGCTTTGAAGATAAGCTAATAAGCATGTTTCACAGAGACTGGGATGCTGGCCCTGTTGCCTCTTGTTGTGCCAAGGGGTAGGGGGTGGTAGTGGTTTAAAAATGTTATCTGTTGGTTATAGTCCTGTGGGCCCTTCAAGCATAAATACCACTAGGTGATCTAGAGGTGTTCCCTGGGTGGCAGCTGCAAAATATAGGATACCAGAGGAAGGAACAAGGTCCCTTCCAGAACATAACAGCTAGTTGGTACAAGGCACAGGGAGAGTTCAAAGATGGTACTCAGCAGCCTGCATCCCCGGAGAGGACCCCAGTAAGCCCTTACATGTGGGTTAAATGCCTGCCCCTTAGGCCAGTGCTTTAAGATGAGCTAATGAGTCTCTGTAATACAAAATTTGGGTACTTTTCAACCACCTCCTCTGGTCTGGGCCATGGGGAGAGTAGGACTGTGTACTCAAACCTTTTAGGAGAAGTTGTCAGTTTGTTACAGCCTTGGGGGTCTTATGGACATGAGATCAGTTGTTTTTCAAAGTAGGTGTTTTGAGGGATTGTCTCCAGAGTAGGTCTTGAAAGTGAAGTGCCTAATGTGTGATTAAAACCTTCACTTCTCAGGAAGAAGCTCCAGGTTTAGAGTTCCCTCCCAATCTGAGATTCTTTCTTGATTTTGAGTTATCATGCCAGAGGTAGAATTGATAGTAAATATGTGTCTCATCCTCTCTAACTGCTTTGATGTAATTTTTTTTTCTTATTTGCTTGGTATGGAGTTGTTGCTCAGCTAGTTTTGTTCGTTTGTTTGTTTTCCAGAGGAAATGGTTCCAAATGTAGCTATAGATTCAGTGAGTCCATAGCAGATGAGTTCAGCATTTTCTTATGTTGCCATCTTGAACTGGAACTTTTTCTTGTTCACTGGAAAACATAATCTCACTAAAAAAGTATTAGAGGAGTAATTCTGCATACACTCCTTTGCTATTGTCTATTTATCAAATTGTTTATTTCATCACAGGAAATTGTTTAGCTTTGAAAATAGCAGATATTTCTCAATGGCTATATCCATAAACTCCTTTGTAGCAAATGTTAATTCCATATACTTCTTCTTAGAATGCTCTCTACTGCTTTTCATAAGCCATGGTATTCTTGTTCCATTCATAGCAATTTTTATTTCCTTTCTTTCTTCACTCTTATTGCAGGAAAAATAGTATACAGGTTAAGAACGAATTTCCTAAAAAAAAAATAAAAAAATAAATTAAAAAAAATAAAAAAAAAAAGAACAAATTTCCTAGAATAAAACTGTTGGGTCTATCGCCTATGATTTCCTTGTACTCATTTCTTTATCTGTTACAATGCTGATTTTATTTTATTATCTTATTTTATTTTATTTTATTTTATTTTATTTTACTTATTTATAGGAGAGAGAGAGCATGCATACAAAAAGGGAGAGGAGCAGAGGAAGAGGGAGAGAATCTCAAGCAGACTCCCCACAGAGCATGAAGCTTGACACTGGCTCAATCTCACAATCCTGAGATCATAACCTAAGCCAAAATCAAGAGTCAGATGTTTAACCAACTGAGCCGACCCCAGATGCCCCTTAAAATGCTGATTTTAATGTTATGCTTATATCTTGAGTCTGTTGTGGTAATAGAAAAGTATAATTATTAATTGGAAAAATATTTGATGGCATTTAGTTACTACCCATAATTTTGGCTCTAAACATTCACACTCCTAAGATTTATTATCAAATCTATAGGGATGCCTGGGTGGCTCAGTGGTTGGGTGTCTGCCTTTGGCTCAGGGCGTGATCCTGGGGTTCCAGGATCGAGTCCCACATTGGGTTCCCTGGATGGGGTCTGCTTCTCCCTCTTCCTGTGTCTCTGCCTCTCTCTCTCTCTCATAAATAAGCAAAATCTTTAAAAAAGAAAAAAAATCTATATCCATATCATGATTTCTGAACTCCAGGTTCACATCTGAATTTGGCATTCCCAGTTTCTTATTGGAATTCCATATTCTTCTACCACAAACTACCACCTTTCCTTAATCTATCCTCTCCTTCTGCCAGTTAATGCCTGTTTATGAGATCACAATGTTAACCAAACTAGAAATAGAAATGTTATTCTTGAACTCCACGCCTTAACTTCCATCTATTCAATGAGGCTGTATTCTTTCCTTTCTCACAACCAACACTCAGTTCAGATCTTTATTATTTCATGACCCTAAGAAGCCCTACCAAATTAATATGCCAATATAATTGTAATCCAATACTTTCAAGTACCTTTCTTTTCCCCTAAAATTCCTTGTCCTGTTTCTTAAAACTTTCTGTGACCTGGCCCAGGTAAACATTTCCACTCTTATATCCACAATTCTCTTCTTTGTTACTGGTCAAACCTATAACCATCTCGAATCTCCCAATCTTTGCCACTTTCTTAAATTTTCCCCTGGAATATTTCCCCATAGATTTGTTATTCTTTCCCCAAAAAAATGCCACATACCCTACAATTTTATACTTCAATTTTTGAATTACATGAAAATCTAATTATTCACTCTTGTTTAAATCCCAAAACATTTTAATCAAATTTATTCTGTCTCAAAGTTATTTTTGTACTTATTCTCTATTGGAGAAAACATGTATTATTTTCAACAAGACAGAATTGTCCTACTTTGGAAATAGTAGTAAAGGAAGCTATGGTAAACAGAAGGAACATCTGAATTTGAATCCCTGACTCATTCACTTATAAGCAGTTTGATCTAATGCAAGTGACTAAATCTTTCTGATTCTCCATACAAATGGGAATGAGACATTTTAAGTTTTGCTGTAGTAAAAATAAATATGATTTTCATTACATGTTGGCATAATGGCTAGTATTCTGTAAGTATTAAAGAGATGTTCATAAAACAATAAACATGGAAATTTAGTTTATTAATTTAGAGTTAAGTGGGAAATTTTATATTAATTTCCAGAGTCTCAAAAAAAATTTCTAGATCCTCGCCATTGAGGCTAAGCACTAGAAACCAAAGTGGGGGTAGGTACCCATTCAAGGGCACACAATAAACTGAATGAAAAAAACAAGAAATTAGAGGTAAACCAATGTATATGATTATTACAAGGTATGAGAAGAAAAATGGAGCCTGATGCTCTATGAGACTCTACACTTTCATTTCTGGTATCCAATTTAGTCCTACAGTATGGCCAAGCCTCAGCCAACGGTAGAAACAAGTAAAAAGTGATAAGGAGAGTATATTGCCCAGGTAGGTTCTGATGACTCACATTGGCACTGTCTCTTAGTAAGTTGGCATACAATTTATTTTTACCTACATTTTATGTCCAAGCACTGATTATACTTAATGATAGCCACCTTCCCTATTCTTATTTTTATCAGTCCACATTATGACAGTGTGAGCACAGCACATTTGGCATTTCATCAAGTATTCTCTGTCTAGCAATTCAGTGGGCCCACGATCATCCCTGTGAGCAGCAATTTCCAGATCTCTTGGTTGGTATGGTAGCAGCCTATATACCAAGTCCCAAAGAGCATGCCTATTTATCTATTTTGCCACTAAAAACAGTATATAAATGGAACCATTTTTCTAAAAGCACTTAGAGTTTAGAAATCTCACTAACTAGATAGCCAACCCCCACTCTAGAGTTCATCCCAATGTGATATTCTTTGTGAGGACTAGGGAGCTCAGCTGAAAGAAATTGAAGATGCATTTCCACATCCAAATACATTGTGGGTAAATCGCCAGCACTAATCTGCTGCTGCCTGACTGAAGTTTCAACTTTATCATTACATACCATGCCTGATATTCCACTGGTATACCTGCCCCAGTCCTTCACTATAAAGTCTGTGTCTCCCATTCTGACATCAGGGAACATCAAATAGCCTGACTCTTATCTCAATCATTCTCCATAACCCCTTTGTTCTAACTCCATGTTTCTTTTTTTTTTTAATTTTTATTTATTTATGATAGTCACAGAGATAGAGAGAGAGAGAGGCAGAGACACAGGCAGAGGGAGAAGCAGGCTCCATGCACCAGGAGCCGGACGTGGGATTCGATCCCGGGTCTCCAGGATCGCGCCCTGGGCCAAAGGCAGGGCTAAACCGCTGCGCCACCCAGGGATCCCTAACTCCACGTTTCTTAAACTGTTGATGATTGAAATTACCAGTGGTAACTGGTAACAGAAGACTGTGAAGTGCTACCTAAGTCTACAGATTCAGTACCTCCAGAAATCTAGAAACTGTGTATTTTAACAAGTACACTAATGATTATTTTTAATATAATTTAGAATTTCAGAGTATTTTCATTATTCATTGCTGGACTTATTTGCTTCAAAATATATTCCTCTGTGTCTCACACTTCAAATTGATCTCAGTAAGTGCAACATACATAAAGTTGACCCTGAATTTTTTTTTGTTCTTTGATCACCAATGAACTTTTCTTCTCCTTCACTTGTGGGAAAACTCCTTGGAAACTGTCATCCCCGGAAACTATAGATCATCTAAAATCCCAAATTTATATATCCTAATCAAACCACTAATATCCATCTATCCATGTCCCCTCCTAAAACCATCTCAGAATAACAAATTTTCACTCTTACAATAAGTGGATTGTGTCTTTTCCTAATGGTATATCGTTTGTTTACCTGGACAGACCCAGCTTCGCTTTCTTATTTACCTAGTGTAGATTCTGTATTTCATTACAATCACCCCCTTAAAAATGGTCTTTTATCTCCAGATATTTTATACTCTATTTCATACTCTAGCTATGGATAAACTCAGATATCTTCTCTGTGTTTTATTAATGGAGTGGGCAGGTTATTCCTAGGGAAAATCTCACATCCTGGAATCAGTGTGCTGCTATAGATTCATGAATGCTAACCTCATTTGTTAACAAAGATCACTCACTCTCTACAATTACTACAGTCATCTTTTCCTTTTTTTTCCCCTCAAACCTACCATTGCTTTGCTACCTATTGATTTTCTTTATGTCATTACAAAAATACAAGCCATAAGGCATAAATCCCCTCATCTTCAGTAAAATGTTTAACATATTTGTTTTTGAATCTATCTTCTGGTTTTCTTCTGTGAAGATAGAAAATTTAATCAAATGACAATCTCTCCACAGAGGCTGTGAATCACAGTTACATGACTTGTATTCCACTTATTTCTCTTACATTATCTGTATCTCCTTCTCAATAGAATCATTCCCATTAGGAATTAATGATCCTTGAGTGCCTGGGTGGCTCAGTCGGTTGAGCTTCTGCCTTCAGCTCTGGTCATGATCCCAGGGTCCTGGGATCAAGCACAGCATCAGGATCCCTGCTTAGTGGGGAGCCTGCTTTTCCCTCTCCTTGCTACTTGTCCTCTCTTGCTATTTCTCTCTCTCTCTCTCTCTCAATTTTTTTTTAAATAGGAATTAATGGGGCAGCCTGGGTGGCTCAGCGGCTTAGTGCCACCTTCAGCCCAGGGCATAATCCTGGAGACTCAGGATTGAGTCCCACGTTGGGCTTCCTGCAGGGAGCCTGCTTCTCCCTCTGCCTGTCTCTGCCTCTTTCTCTCTCTCTCTATGTGTCTCTCATGAATAAATAAATAAATAATCTTTTTAAAAAATAGGAGTTAATGATCCTTTAAAATTGGGAATTAATGATCCATCTTAAAGAAAAATCTTACCTTGATTCTTCATCCACTAAAGTTATGTCTTCTCTTTTTCTTCAGAGAAAACATTTTGAAAACTATTATCTGCTTGTTCTGTTTCTACTTCTCTCACAATACCATTCTTGTACCATTCTTTTGTTCCTCACCTCCATGTTTGCAAATCCAGTGGACACATCTCTGTCCTCATCTCACTTTTTATAAGTGTCATATGATGGACACCTTCCTCCTAGAAACATCTTCATAGTCTCTATTGCAACTTGTCGTGCCCTCCTTTTTCCTTCTCTCTCTAAACATTTTTTATTATTATTAAATTCATTTGTTTCTAAATTGCTCAAAAAGCTTCTAAAAATTATGGGGATTTTTTTTTCAGTAATCAATGTTTAAGTTATTTTTTCACCATTCTCTCCTGATATGATTCTATTCACACTAAATACCTAAGTGTCATCTCTGTGCCAACTGCTTCCAACATTACATATGTAACAAAAAACACATTTCTGAGTATTTAAATTATATATTCAACTACCCACTTTGTTTCTGTCCCTGAATGCTTAGTGGTATCTGAAAGATAACATATCCAAAACTTTTGTTGTTTCCCTAGAACATATTACTTCACTAACTTTCCCTTTCAAATAAATATAAGACCAAATATTGTTCTGGAGTTTCAAACCAAAAACTCTAATGAGACTTTCTAATTCATTTATCTCCATTATCTTCCCTATGCATTGATTAAGTCTATAGATCCAACCTCTAGATGCTATCAAAAATTAATCTACGTTTCTCCATCTGCACTTATAGCATTTGAGCCAGGCTATCATATCATGTCTAGACATCTTGAGATGCCTTTCAATCTGGTTCCTGTCAAGTCCATTCTTTATCTAACTACAAAAATGCTCTTTTGAAAGCATAAAGTGATCCATGCTGTTCTTATTCTTGGTATCCAACAATGGACTCCCACTGAGCTCCATATAAAAAGGACCATCTTTTCTGTGGCCTATAAACCTGTACACAACCTAGTTCTTGTCCATCTCTAGAAACATCATTTTCAATGATTCTTTCCTTCACTTATTATGCTTTAGTGCAAAGATTGAAAATTAGAGGACTATGGATATTGACAGTTCTCTGTAGGTTTGTTTTCAACATCTTGCACATGGAGGCATAGTCTGTTGCTGTAGGGAAAGTACAGGCACATTCATATAATCAACAGCCTTGGTTTGCTTGAAGGCTTGAAAATAAAGATCTCTTTCCCCAGAGCAAAATGGAAGACTTGCTTTCTGCCCCTCATAAAATACTTGGATTTTCTGAAATGAGGGATCCTCTCCTGTGCAATGCAATCTACTACATATGCTGGTGTCAGCTGGCCCCCTTGCATTGATCAGTGGGAAACTAAAGCTGGGGGAATCAACACAAATGCTGATGATCTGACTAGTGTTTTAATGCGAACCATAAACTGTCCTTTTTCCCTGACACAGAAGTCTTACATTTTGTGGCATTAATGAAATCTGAAGGTTAATTTGTTAGTTTGCAAGTAGGGTAAAATCCCAGACCGTCTTCAGGTTTTGTTTAGTCTTGGTAGTAATTCCTTGCTGTTTGTTTTTTACAATTTAAATGATCTGACAATATTGTAAAATATGGGGATTACATGGGAAAATCTAGATCTAAACTTCTCTTTAAAAATTATAACCTCTAGCTAAATCTGGACCCTCCTTCACCCATGGCAAAAGCTCTCAGGCTAAATAGTGACTCTGATCTTTATGAGAAGCATGTACTCTCAGTTTACCAGAGACGCCCCTCACCTTATTGTTATATTGATACCAATATATCACCTTATTGTTATATTGATACCCCACTGTCATTTGTTATTTATCACTGAGATTGCACTGTTGTTTTCTGTATTGCAAAGTTGAGGGAGAAAACAAAAGATGGACCTAGGAGACTAGTATATCATAAATTTAGGACAGAGCATATTTCTTTGTGTTAGTGAAAAATATTCCTGTGAGTTTAATATGTAATCAGAGAGTGTCCCTTTAGGAAGAATACAATTAAGATTCCATTAATATGCAAACAAAGTATATCTGGGTTAAAAGAATACAACTAAAGATGCCCTTCTACTTTACTTACTTACCTGACTGGCCCCAGTAAGTCATTTGAGTCACCACCACCTCTGCTCTGGCCAAAATTCCCTGCTTTCAGCACATAAAACAAGCCCAGAACTGTCCCACTTAGTGCCCTTTTGTGCTGTTTTATCTGCCAGGAGTGCATTTCCTGTGGCTCTTCACACAGCCTGCTTCTTTTCATCCTCCAAATCTCACTCTAAATATCATCATCTCAAAGAGGTCTTCTCCAAACATCCTCTCTAATTAGATTTGTCCCTGTCATTTTCTACCATGGCACATTTTCATGATCTTAACAGCACTTTTCTACATTTGTAGTTTCATATTGATTTGTTTATATAATGTCTGTTTTACCACAAGACTCTAACTTCTTCAAGGAAAGAGACCCTTCTAGGCTTATATATCTAGTGCAAAGCAAAGTATATGACCTTACCTGATTCAATATTTGATGAATAAATGAGCAAAGTGTCTTAAAATGTATTCTGATAGGGTAATTTGACATACTGACTCTCTGTAGGTTGCACTGGCATTGAAAAATTTTATTGCTGAGGTGCAATTTGTTGGGATGTTGACCTCTTAAAAGTTTTCCTCTTTTGTGAAGCTTGTCCTAACAAAAAAAAAAAAAAAGAACTTCTAGAGTAAGAAACATAAATCTCTAGCCACTTCCATTAGGTCAACTGTCTGTCATTCAATTGTTATGAAATAAACACTTTACCTTTTTGTTTAGTACATTATATCTGTACAAGCACACGTTTTTAAATTCTTCAACTCCCTGTTCTCCAAATAGCGATGTGTTGGAGGAACCCCGATTTATAGCTTTTTCCAAACTTCTTTATTATTTAAAGTACTGTGGCTGATTTCAGGCTGTCGAGATCAGGTTACTAAAAACATATTTGGAAAGAAATGTACATAATTTACTCTTATGAAGTGGATCAAATTGGCTGGATTGTACCATTATTATAATGTCCCTAAATTACATACTTATGCATCTCAAATTAACAAATTCGGCTGATAATGTATTTAATAAATAACTTAATGTTTCATACCTCAGTCTGTAAAACCGTCTTGCTCTATTTCCTTTCAAAGCTGATTTAAGACCCAAGGTTGCACCTGTTTGTTATGAAATGATTGGTATATCCCCACAATTCATATGTTGAAGCCTGAACTTGGACTGTGACTATACTTGGAGATAGAGTCTTAAGGAGGTGATTAAGATTACATGAGGTCATAAGAGTAGGGTCCTTATTCTAGGGGACTGGTGTCATTACAAGAACAAGAGACACTAGAGACATGTCGCTGAGTGTACACAGAGAAAGGTCACATAAGGATATAATGAGAACGTGGCTATCTGCCAGCCTGGAAGAGCAGTCTCACCCAAAATCAACTCTGCTGGCATCTTGATGTTAGAAATGTAAGAAAACAAATTTCTGTTGTTTAAGCCACCCAGTCTATGTTGTTATAGCCCAAACAAACTAATGTGCAGTTAAATATTAGATGCACATATCCTTAGATTTCTTCCTCTTTCTTAAATATAGACAGATAATGCTAAAAAGACATAAAAAAGCAGATACATCAAACTATATATTACATATACTTACATCTTTTAATGAATTATGCATTATGATATACAATATACATTTTCTCACTGTATTTACTTTAGTTTCACATATTAGGAATGCGATTAAGCTATTTTAAGAAAAAGCTAGAATTTGATTATAAGTATGCATATATATCCATACAATATTCACATATGAATTTTACATAAATGCATATATTTGATATAAAATCAACTTTTATAGAAATTATTGAATTTTTAAATTCTTACCAATGCACCTTTTCTCCCATTTAATGTGGCTTCTGAAGTGATTTTCTCCAAAGCAATATTCTTAATTAAAATAATAATAAACCCTTTACTTCCTTTGATTTCTTATACTGTGTAGTTCATCTAAGTGATTTTTTTTAAGTGATTTTTTATAGTTATCTCACTTTTCTTTAAATGAGACCTTATTTCCATCTTCATCTTACAGGGAAGGAAAAGTAGGAAAGAAAAATGAAATGACCACTACATCTATCTTGAAATATAATTGGGATGTGAACATACAAAATTTAACTTTAAAGATGTTGAAAATATTTTAATTTCGCTTCTAACTCATTTTTATTTACTGAGATACAATTGACACATAATATATTAGCTTCAGGCATAAAACATAAGGACTCAATATTTGTAGATATTGTGAAGTGATATCACAGTAAAGTACAGTTAATATACATCACTATTCATATTTATAATTTTTCTTATGATGAGAACTTTTAAGATTTACTCTCTTAGGAACTTTAAAACTACTACACAGTGTTATTAACTATGATGGACATCACATCCCTGTGACATCTTTATATTATAGCTGGAAGTTTATACTTTTTTAACTCTTTCACCCGTTTTGGCCAGGCCCACCCCCACCTCTAGCAATCACCAATCTTTGTATTATGACTTTAAAGATTATGCATATAAGTGATATAATATGGTATTTACCTTTTTCTGACTTATTTCACTTAGCATAATGCCCTCAAAGTTCATCTATATTGTTGCAGATAGTAAGAGTCCTTCTTTTTTATGGCTGAATAATATTTCATTGTGTATATATACCACATTTATCCATTCATCCATCCATGGAGACTTAGATTGCTTCCTCTAAGGCAATAGACAGACAGTTATTCTGTCTCTAAATAGCTCTTAGAGACAGAAAGGACAATAGAAAAGATCAATGAAACTATTTCCAAAACTTAGGAAATAGTTTAGCCAAACTAAGTCTTGGCTATTGTAAATAATGATACCAGGAATAGACATCCATATCTATTTGAATTAGTGTTTTTGTTTTCTTTAGATAAATACCCAGAAGAAGAATTCCTGGATCATATAGTAATTACAGTATTTTTAATTTATTAGGAAACTTCATACTGTTTTCTATAGTGGCTGCATTTATTAAATTTCAACAAGCAGTACCCAAAGACCCTTTTTTCCACATTCTTTCCAACATTTATTTTTTCTTGTCCTTTTGATAATAGCCATTCTAAGAGGTATGAAGTGATATTTCACGTTGCTTTTGATTTGCATTTCTGTGTGGATTAGTGATGTTGAGCTCATTTCATGTACCTCTTTGGAAAAAATGTATATTTAGATCCTCTGCCCATCTTTTAATTTGACTATTAGTTTTTTTTGCTATTGGGCTGTAGAATTCTTTATATATGTTTTGCAAGCATTTTCTCCCATTTGGTAGGTTGCCTTTTTATCTGGTGATGGTTTCCTTTACTAGGTAGAAAAATGGTAGAAAACTTTCAATTTCATGTAGTCCACTTGATTTTCGCTTCTGTTGCCTCTGCTTTTGATGTCAAATAAAAAAAATCATTGCTAAAATCAATGTTAAGGAACTTACCCCTATGTTTTCTTCTAGGAGTTTTATGATTTCAGGTTGTATGTTCAAGTTTTTAACACATTTTGAGTTAATTTTTTGCTAACTATATAAAATAATGGTCCAGTTTCATTCTTTTGTATATGGCTGTCCAGTTTCCCCTGCCTGCCATTTACTGAAGAGACTATTCTTTCCCCATGTATATTATTGGCTAATTTGTCAGAAGTTAATTGATCATATTTATGGAAGTGTATTACTGAGCCCTCTATTCTCCATTGATCTATAGGTCTATTATTATGATAATACAAACAGCTTTGTTCTTTTTTTTAAAAGATTTTATTTATTCATGAGAGACACAGAAAGAGAGAGAGAGAGAGAGAGGCAGAGACAGGCAGAGGGAAAAGCAGGCTCCCTGCGGGGAGCCTGATGTAGGACTAGATCCCAGGACGCAGGGATCACAACCAGAGCTGAAGACAGACCTGAACCACTGAGCCACCCATGAAACCCCAAACAGCTTTGTTCTATTTGACATTTCTTCGGCTATCTGGGGTCTTTTTTTGGATCCATACAAATTTTAGGATGGTTCTATTTCTCTGAAAAATGTCATTTGAATTTTGATAGAGATGGCATTGAATCTATAGATTGTTTTAAGTATTGTTGACATTTTAACAGTGTTCTTCAAATCCATGAGAATAGAATATCTTTGTATTTGTGTTCTTCCTTGGTGCTTTATACTTTTCAGTGTATGGGTGTTTGACCTCCTCGGATAAATTTATTTCTAAATATTTTCTTTTGTATGCTACTATGTTGAACAAAAGTGTCAAAAGTTGGGATCCTTGTGTTGTCCCCAATCTTGAGGAAAAGCTTTCAACCTTTTACTAATAATTAGTATATAATAATTTATAATAATTTAGTATTATTAGTATATAATAATTTAGTATTATGTTAGCTGTGGGATTATCCTAGAGAGTATTTATGTTGAGAAATGATTTCTCTACACCCAGTTATGGAGAGTTTTATCATAACTGGATGTTGATTTTTGTCAAATGCTTTTTCTACATCTTAGGGAGGTGATCGTATGATTTTCTTCCTTCATTTTGTTAATGTAGTATATCACATTGAATGATTTGCAGATGATTAATAACTACCATTTTTTAATAAGTACCACTTGAAATGATGTATGATCCTTTTAATGTATTGTTGAGTTCGGTTTGATAGCATTTTTTGTTGAGGATTTCTGCATTTATTGTCATCAGAGATACTAATCTATAATTTTCTTGTGTGCTGTTGTCTGGTTTTGGTATCAGGATAATGTTGGCCTCCTAAAATGACATGTTTCCTCTTCTGTTTTTTGGAAAAGTTTGAGAAATATCTGGTATTAATTCTTTTATTAAATATTTGTTAGAATTTACCAGTGAAGCTATCTAGTCTTGAAATTTTGTTCATTGTGAGGTCTTTGATTACTAATTGAATCTCCTTCTTAGTAACTGCTCTATTATGATTATCTGTTTCATTATGATTGAGTTTTGTTAAATTGTAAGTTTCTAGGAATGTTTCCATTTCTTCTAGATTCTCCAATGTATGATTGTTCATAGTAATATCCTATCCTTAGTTTTCTTCTTAGTATTTTTTTATTCTATTTGAGCCTCACCTTTTTTTAATCTAGCTAAAAGTTTGTCAATTTTGTTTATCTTTTCAAAAAAATAGCTCTTAGAGACAGAAAGGACAATAGAAAAGATCAGTGAAACTATTTCATTTATTTCTGCTCTGGTCTTTGTTATTGCCTTCCTCCTAACTTTGGCCTTTGTTTATTCATCTTGCTCTAGTTCCTTGAGGTGTAGAATTAGAATTTTTTTTAGATTTTCTTGTTTCTCATATAGAGATTTATTCCTATAAACTTCCCACTTGGAATTGTCTTGCTTCATTCCATAAGTTTGGTGTTGAATATATTTCATTTCATTTGTCCCAGGGCATTTTTTTTAATTTCTATTTCTTCTTTGCCCCCTTGGTTGTTCAGTAGCCTATTGTTTAATCTCCACATTTGTGATTTTCCCATTTTATTAATTTCTAGTCTATTATAGTCAGAAAAGATTCTTGATATGATTTCAATCTTCTTAAATTAAATCTGTTCTGCAGCCTAACATATGATCAACCCTGGAGCATGTTCTGTGTTCACTTGAGAATATTCTGTTGCTTTGGAGTGGAATGTTCTATATATGTAAGTACACCTGGTCTAATGTGTCATTTAAGGTTGATGTTTCCTTGCTGATTCTCTGAATAATCTATCCATTGATAAAAGTAGAGAATTAAAGTCCCCTACTATTATTTTTTTGCTATCCATTTCTTCTTTTAGGTCTCTTAATTACTGCTTTATATATTTAGGTGATCCTATATTGGGTGAATATTTAGATAAGTTATATTCTTTTTGATTAACCCCTTTATCATTATGTGATGACCTTTTTCATCCCTTATATCAGACAAAATAGGCTTTAAAACAAAGTCAGTAATAAGTATAGCTGCCCCAGCTTTCTTCCATTTGCATAGAATATTATGTTTCATATCTCTATGTTCAGTCTGTCTTTACAACTGAAGTCTTTTGTAGGCAGCGTATGTATGGTTCTTTTTAAATTCATTTAGCCATTTATGTCTTTTGATTGGCAAATTTAGTCATTAACATGTAAATTACATATTGGTACATATGTTACTGCTATTTCGTTAATTATTTTCTGGCTGTTTTGTAGTTCCCTCTTTTCTTGCTTTCTTCTACAGTTTGATGAATTTCTTAGCAGTGTGCTTAGATTTCTCTTTATTGTGTATCTGCTATAGTTTTTCCTTTGTGGTTACCATGAGGCTTTACAAATAACAGCTCACTTTCCCCCAAGCTGCTTTGTGTTCGATTTCACAGTTTATATCTCATTTTGTGTATCCCTTAACAAATTATTGTAGTTACATTTGTTTGTATTACTTTATTAAATCTTCATGCTAGTTTTATATGTGATTAATCCACCACCTTTACAAAACTAGATTATTCTGAATCTTACCATATATTTACCAGTGAGACTTATACTCTGTTTTCCAGTTAGTAATTACCACCCTTTTTATTCAACTCAAAAGTTTTTGTTTTGTTTTGTTTGTAAGGCCAGTCTAGTGGTGATGCACTTCTTTGGCTTTTGCTTCTCTGGAAAACTCTTTACCTCTTCTGATTCTGAATGACATCTCTTTTGGATAGACTAGTCCTAATGAGAAGGTGTTTATCCGCTCTTGGGATGTACCTGTATCACATATCATGTAATTCCCTTTTGGCCAGCAAAATCTGATAGTCCTATGGAAATTCCTTTGTAACTTGTTTTTCTCCATGTTTTTAAGAATCTGTCCTTGCCCTTAACTTTTGACAGTTATAGCTTTAATTTAATAACTTTAATTATAATGCATCTTCTTCTTATGGGTCTCTATAGGGCCCATTTATAGGAACTCTCTGGGCTTTCTCCACCTGGATGTATTTCTTTCCACTGGTTAAGAAAGCTTTCAGCCATTAAACCTTCATATAAGCCTTTTGCCTATTTCTTTATTCTTCTGGGACTCCTAGAAATTGAATGCTAGTCTGCTTGATGTTTTTCCATGAGTCCTTCCACTATCGTCCCCTCACTTCTTTTTTTAAAATTTTTGCAGCTATGACTGAGTTCTACTGTCCTGTGTTCAAGTCCATGGATTTTTTTCTTCTTCCTTATCTAGTCTGAACTCTTTTTGTGTATTTTTTTTATTATTTTAGTCTTCATTTCTGTGACTTCTATTTGGCACTCTTATGTTTTCTCTTTGTTGAAGTTCTGACATGGCCATCCATTCTTTTGAGATCAGTGACTATCTTTGTGACCACTAAGTTGGTCTTTTAATCAGAATTTTATAAAGGACATTTTTGAGGACTTATCCTGTTTTTCATCTGGAACTTATCCCTTTCTTCATTTTCCTTGACTCTCTGTATTAGTTCTATGCAGTAGATAAATCAGCCACATACCCCAATGTTGAGGCATGTCTTCTCATAAGAGATGAACCTTATCTTTCACTCTGTCCTCTATCTTGGTTGTCTCTCTGAGCAGCCTATTTCATTTTTAGTGCCTCCCAGTCATTAAGAAGGTGCCAAGACCTGCATCTCAAAGGGGAGGATCTCAGCACCTAGATTCAGGCTGATTGGAAGCCAGACCCTTGGGCAACAGCTTTTAAAGTATGCTAATATATGTAGTTCTATGGGACCACAAGCCTAAGCCTCTCTGGACACCAGAACTGGATGCTGTAAAGCTGTCCCTTAGGCAGAAGTTGCAATAATCAGGGTGCCAGATAAGTGTTTAAGACAGAAGGTACCAAGCTGGTGTCCATTAGCCTCCATCCTTGGAAACCACTTCCTTAGGCTTCTAGATGTGCCAAACCAAAATCCTGCTTTCATGCTGAAGCTTCAGGATAAGCAAATAGGCCTTTTACACAGAAAGACTAAGGGAATATTTCAGTCCACTGTCGGGTTGGTAGGGAGCCAAGCACTGTCTCTCCATTTATTAGTCTCATTTGACCAAGGAACACAAGCTTCATTGGCCACCAAGGTGATTTTTAGGCAGAGCCACATAAGTCAGGGAACCTGATATAAAAACTGGGGCATTAGACATATGTAGAAATTCATCTGTGCAAGAGTGCTGTAGAGAGGGAAGGTGAATACCATACCTGACCTCTGTGGTCTCTGAAGAGGATCACAGGGGGCCCTTAGATGTGTATTTAAATAGAAACTTCCCCTTCAGGCTGTTACTATGAAGATAAGCTAATGGTCCTCTTTCAGAGAAATACTGGGCTGGGCACCTCAGACTTTGTCTCTTCTTGTGCCCCAGGGGTGGTAGCTGGCCAACAACTGTCTATTACATCCCTCGGGGACCCAGGAATGCAGGGCTTGCTGGGTATCAGAATTAGATTAGAATTACTAGATTATTCTGAATCTTACCATATATTTACGATCTAGAGATGATCCCAGGTAGCAGCTGCACAAACTGAAACATCAGACTGAGGGAAGATTTCTTTCTTGGAGATAGCAGCTAGCTGGAGTGAGGTAGAGGCAGAACATGAAAATGATGTCTACTAGCTTCTGTTCTCTGAGAGCAGCTCAAAAAGTCCTTAGTTAGGTATCAAACCAGAAGCCTGATCTTTAGGGGAAGGCTCCAGGACAAGGAAATAGGCCTATTTCACAGCAAGACTGGTATCTGTTTCAGTCTATTGTCTGTACAGTGCCTTAGGGGTGATAGCTGGCCAAGAACTGTCTCATGTAGTCTCATGGATCTAGGAATCCAAGCCCTGCTAGCCAACAAGGTCAAGTGAGCCTGAGTGCTAGATTCAAAGCACCATGGCACCAGACACCTGTGAAATCCACCTCGCTGGATACTGTTGTTCTAATGTAGCAGAGAGAAAGTACAAGGATGGCAGCTGCCAGCCTCTGTCCCTGAACACAGTTGTAGTCATCCTACATGCATTTAATGCATCCTAGATATACATTAAATTAGATGCCTGCCTCTCACATCACCACTTTATTATAAGCAAATGAGCTTCTATCACAGAAATCCTGGGTGCTTTCCTATCTGCTTCCTCTGCACTGGACCTTGGGGTCAGTAGGTCTGTGCCCATGAGCCCCTGAAGACTGATTTCTCAGTTTACTATAATCTTGTGGGTGTTTGGATGCAAGTCCTCTTGGGTTTCTTTCTTTCTTTTTCTTTCTTTTTTTTTTTTTAATATCCCCTTGGGTTTCAATGTTACGTTTTGGAGGCTCATCTCTCAGGTACAGGTCTTAAAATTAGGGGTACCTGATGTAGAGTTTAAATCCTTCACTCCTCAGGAGGCAGCTCCAGGTTTTAAGCTCCCTCCTGATTTTGGGTCACTGTACTGAAAGGAGTGGCTTTTGGTAAGAATGTGTCTTTGTGTCTCCTACCTGCTTTGATCTGGATTTTTTCCCCCTTGTTTCCCCAAGATAGGAGTCGCTCAGCTAGTTTGGGGGGTTTTTGCCAGAGGAAATTTTTTCCTTATGTATCTACAGATAAGGTCTATCTTATGGGAGGAGGTAAGTTCAAGGATCTTCCTATGTCCCCATCTTTAAAAGGAACCTTAGAGACTTCACACATTATGTTTTACTGCTTGATTCTCACAGCATCATTCCAGTAGGTTATGGATTTAGGCCCATTGTGAGGAAGAGAGAAAAGCAGGAAAAGGCAAAAGGAGAATCTGATCTTCAACATTGCTTCAAATACCTGGTCTCTTTGGCATCAGTTTGGTCTTCCAGAGCATTCTTCAAATGTAAATGAAGACATTTTTGTGCCTTTCCACATAGACCCGTCACTGGTGCAAACTGCCCACTGAAGGGGCCATGACCTTGAACAAACAGTGCCCAGATTGATAGCAAGGCCTGGGGAGAAATTCAGCCATAAGCCATCAGCAAGCCAAGCTCCCAGCACCCCAGATCAGTGCCTTGGTCTTGAAAGAGGAGGATCTTGATGGTGTTGAGCATCCCCTGCATTCCATCCTTTATATTACATGTTTTTTAATGTAATATCGTCTTACCAGAAATAGCTCATGTAGGATTTTTGTCAGCGCCTTTGACTCTGTAATCTTTTATAAGAGGAAGGCTAATGGGAAAATCTATAACCTCTACTATTACAGCTGGTGTCAAAGACATTGATCTGTGTCTTCATTCTCTACAACACAGGTTTATCTCCCTCACAGCCACTGCTTACCTAGTAAGGTGACCAAAATACCTCCCCCTGTGACCTCTAGACCACTGGCCATCATGGCCACCTCAGATTGTGCCTGCTGCATTTATTTTCACAATTGGAAAGGCAAGTACTATGATATGTCCCAGTGGATTACTTGAGAGCCAGATGCATTTTTTACTTGCTGGAATCCTACAACAGTCCCATTTTGGTTATGCCTGCCATGATCATAACTCATTTTCTTGACTATTGATCTCTTAGAATAAGAACCCCAAAGTAACTGAGTGGCAGCTAAAGCTTGCAGTTGCAGCCGAGGCAAAATTTTACCTTTATCCTCTTTGGGTTTTCAGCTGTGCCTGAGAATTAAATTGGCCTAAGACAGTTTGACAGGAGAAAAACATACACATTTATGTAAGTTTTATATAATATAGAAGGCCTCTTTAGGGAATAAGGACCCAAGGAAGTGGTAAAACCCTAAATGCTTTTATGCTAGGTTGAACCAAGGCAATTTGGGGTGCTAAAGAAAGATAGGAATTATTTTAACCAAAATAATTTGTTATAGATACAGTATGACCATTTTGTACAGAATTCTCCCTGTGAGAGAGTTGTTTCTTTTTTCCTTGGTACAGGGAAGGCATCTTTCATATTGGAGTTCTCTCCTGTTTTCAGAAAGAAAAGGGCAGATTAGAATGTCCTGCTTCCATCTGCTGTTTTTCAAGTGGCTTTAGCTCAAAATAATCCTTATGTACAAGTGGCATATTGTGTGGTTTCATCCTCTGCCACCCTTCACAGTTTAATGGGACACTTCACTTTGGAGATCCAAGGACCTCTACAATCCCTGGAGCCTACAACGTTGAGGGTTCAAGCATGGATCCCAGAGCATAGGCTACAGCACTCACTCTACTTCTTCTGTGCCTGGCATGAAGACCAAAACCCAATCCAGACCTATCAGGTTCTTCCCTTCAAATTGAGAACTGGCTCATCTCCTTTGCAGGATTAACTATGAATTTGAGGACAAGGGGAGACCACATTCTACCGTGTGGAACTAGGAGGCACAGACCTGTTGGCAAAGAGAAGGAAACACAGATGCACAAAAGAAGGAAGCAGGGAAGAGAGCCAATGCAAAAAGCAGCTGTGAGTTGCACATCAACTCTGATTCCTTGTCTGGCTATTTCCCAAGGCCAATCCAGATTGTCCACGGGTTTCTTTACCCCCACTCCTTACATTAATTTCTCTTTCTGCTTAAAGTTAACTGGTCTCTTCTGAGAAAATTTAATGACTTTCCCAGAGCAGGCTGCCCTTTCACCTTTAAGTCATTGTGAAACGAGACTTAACATCCAAGATACTTTGAAAAATTCAGATGAATATTGGAGCTGGCAGTTGATATGACCAGTGAGCTATTTTTAAAGTGTGCATTAATAATAAGTCACCTGTTACTAATGTGGCGCCCTGGTGGCAAAGAGGGAGCACTGGGAGCCCAGCCGAGAAGAGTTTCACTTCAAAATTTACTATAAATATTAACTCAGGGAAAAGTATACTTTTGTTGACTTCCTTTCTCCTTTTCACTCATGCTCCTACCATGTTGTCGTAGGTTTAGACTTAAGATAATTTCATTAGGATGTTTTAAATGTCTTGCCTGGCATTCTTGCTCCCAAAGCGAAAACAATCTATTCACGGTTGGCATTTTTCTTTTTCCCTTTCTGTTTCTGAAAAGCACTGTGTATGTTAAGAGACTAGAATTTGAATAAAACCTTATCATTACCTACCACTTTACAAGGAGTTCTATATTTATAACCACTTGATAGCCTCAGAATGCCAGGTCAGGGTGTAGGTGGCAAGATTGCTATAAAACATACAACCATTATTACACTCTTCGCTTTGTGCTTCCCTTTAAATATATGATTTCATTACCGTATAATTTCTTTGAATAATGTTTTAAGTAGAAAAGACTCAGTAATAAGACCGTAGTGTTACCCAGGAGCCCGCGCCGAGACCAAGTGGCACATATTTGTTCCTGCGTTCCTCGGCAGTATGATGGATGGTGGCAATTACTGGAAAGAACAATATTAGTTTTACAGTTATTGTTATTAACTTAAAGTGCTAAGAATAAAATCCCATATTTCACTAGATACTCCAATCACCGCCAAAATATGTGACAGAGGAACATTTTATAATCCCTGTATTTTACACCGCCTGCACAACTAGAAATTGGCAGAGTCAAATCATTTATATCTCCTGATTACCAGCTTGCAGAAGCCATTGAGAATATGGAACTAGTGATGGATATTTTCATGGCAGATGTTGTTTTATCCTCTCCCACTGTATTAAATTTACCATACATTGGTTCTAGTGCAGTTTGTTAAAGTTTCACAAAGAGATTAGCAATAGAATAGCAAGACATACATCTTGCTTACCCTTGTTTCCCATTAACAAAAAAGACATCTATTAATTATGAATATCATAAATATGGGATATATATGTAGTCAGTAAATATTTCAGGAGACTGTCTGAGTAGAGCATTTTTCCAAATTTCAGACATTTATGCAAACTGTTACAAAATCTTCCTTCTGTAAATAAGATAAACATCCAAATAAGTGTTATCTGTACAGTCTAGATAAAACCAATTAATACGGCATTAAGATATTTTGTTGTCGAAAATGTATTTCACATTATAGGTAGACTTGGAGAGTAGCTACAAGCATTAATTAATTGTGAGGAATTCTTTAGTTTAAATCCCAGCCGGCCTATTATGTGGCCTTGGGAAATTTACTTAACTTTCCCTGTGCCTCATTTCTCTAACTTATAAAATGGGCGAAATAGTGGTTACTACTTCACAGAATTGTTATGAGGACTAAATGAGTTTCTATAAGTAAGGCAGATAGAACAATGCCTAGTATTAACCATTGGTACATTTTAAATGTTAGCTATAATGCTTAGTAATCAAGACTAGAACTAAATATGTGGGATCCTATAAAATAACACTCATGAAACATTGATTCAAAAATCTTGTAAATATATTAAGAATTGTTTTCAACCCAAGATATTTTAAATAAATGAATGACCTCAGGATAAAACAGATATTTCCTAAGGCAGATACACACAGCTTACATGGTCACAGGGTCATTACTGGAGAACATTTTAAACTGCTATCTCATCTCGATATGTTTAATATGTTCGTTTTAGAGTGTTCATTGTTAGTTGGACAAGCTAGATTATAACTGCTCAGAATATTTTGGTTCATTCTTGAGCTCTCTCCGTATTAAAACCATTTGCACATCCATTTTCAGTAACCACCACAGAAGGCATCAGTCCATTATAAAAACATCTGTAACAGAAACTATCTCAAACAATTTGAAAGCTATTATGACTTGCATTGAGATTTCTCTCCGAAAATGTGCAGGATAAAGCAATCAAAGAATATGGACAAAAGTAATGATGATTATAAAATAGAGCATGTAAGAAGAGGCTCTGTATGTTAACATACCACCTTTTTATAGAATAGCTTTTCAGATGAGGTATTGGAAAGTTTCATAAATGCTTTTGGGGGAAAAATGAGACCCCCTGTATTCATCATCAGTCCACTTTGAGTGCATTCATTGTGCAATACACTCTCACATGGCTTATTCATCACTCACACCAAACTACCCTCTACCTTACTTTCCTCTACTATCGAGTATGGCAAGTTAAATACTTTTCTTCTAGCCATCTTCTAGCTAAATGTAGCTTGCAAGATGGTTTTGGCCATAGAACTATAAGCAGTCAATTGCTGAAGGTGTCTTTCCTTCTAGATAGTTAGTCAAATTCTTGCAATGAAAAAGTATGTGGCCCTTCTTTCTTCCTGCTAGAATAAGGACATGAGCTGGAGGGGTGAGGTAACTATCCTGCAGCCACGAAGATGAGAGTCTGAAAGATGAGCATGTCTTTGTACCAGGAGGATATCCTGAATGGGTGCACCAGACCTAGGAATGCCTATCTCCAGACACCCTATTAGACTAAAAAGATAAATGCCTTTAGGGAGGCCACTGCTTATGAGGGCCCACACTCATCCTTGACTTTCAGGCCTTGATTTATCAATCTTTTCTATTATTTACTTTGACTTCCTGAAACATCAGATAAGAGGAAAGAATTGTTCCAGGCAAAGCACTCAGTTCTCTTTTTAAAAAAATGAAAATAAAATAGTAAGATGTCTGCTTGTTTTTAATTTTCATCAGCTTTAAATATTTGCTGCATATTCATAGAGTAGAAAGATCATTAGAATAGTTTGAGGTTTTAATGCTTTCTGAATATTTAGTACACAACTTATTTCCATAGAGGTTCTATTTCTGCTGCTTCTTGAAAATAGAAATTTATTATGTTTAATTATAGAATCACTCAGGTTTATCTTCACAACTAAATTGTGGGCCATTTAGAAGCCGATAATTCCCCCACCACCCCGCAGATTCTGGTATAGAATTGTGAACAAAGTACATGTTCAATAAATTATTAATGACTGAATACATTGAATGGGTAAACCTAATTGATCAATATTACAGCTCTATTAAAAACAAGTATTAAAAAGTTCACAATGTATGCATATAGTAAACATGTTTTAATCCATTAATACCTACATTGCACCTCATGGCCTATGCTGAATATTAAGCCACCAAATTTACATTTGCTTGGAAACATGTAAATCCTGTATTTGTCAGATTTTGTTGCTAAGATGGCAAGAATAACTGTCATGATCTTTTTATATAAAATTTTATTATTCAGTAATCAACTGGTAGCTGGTTATCCTGTTAGCTATTTAAGAGAATAAAGATTTTGCCTACGATTTAACTGTATTATTAATTTCTGTCCTATAGAAGTTTATGAGCAGTTCAAGTATACTCATTGAGGTATTCTTAAAAGAGATTTAGTCATGAAGTAGGATTTACATAAATGATCTTTGAAATTCTTTGCGGGACAACTAGATGGCTCAGCAGTTCAACTTCTGCCTTCCAGCTCAGGGCATGGTCCTGAGTCATGATGATTTTCTCATCAGTAAATAAATAAAATATTTTTAAAATAATAAAAAGTAAATTTCTTTGCAATTCAGAAATCCATGACTTTATCTGAAATGGGTGAAAAAAAAAAAAACAAATTCAACAAGATTTTTGTCTACATTTTACCCAAAAGCGGTTCCAATTTTGTGAAATCTAAATCTAAAGCTTATATACAATTATATCAAAATATATAAACTTTTATATCCTTTAAGATAAAGAATACAAAGTTATTTTATATGCAGATTTTATTCAATTTCCTCCTAGTGAGGGTCCCTGTAGTTTAAAAGTCATTAGCTTCCCCTTAAATCCATAAATAATATGACTACTGATAATACTGTTTTATGTTAGCCATGTTCCTCTGAGATAACTGAGTTGCCTACATATTTTTATACTGAATGAGAAGAATGGAATTGACTACGAGAAATATGAAATTGAAAAATCTGGTTGAATGGGAATACATTTACTGAGCACCATGCTATGTGTATCACATACATTACCTATGCAACCCTCATTAGAAAATTGTTGTTTTTATGACCATTTAAAGCCAAAGGGTTTGAAAAACGTATACAACATACTAGGAATTGTGTGCCTGAGCCGATTTTGGCCTCTGCTCTAATGTATACAACATTTGTACAAAATGCTTTCTTGTATGTGCTAAAAATATATATTTAAAATATCTTTGAACATTGCCTTATCCCAAGAAGTCATTTATTCCCTACCCTCCAAAGTAGCTTTAAAAGTATGACTAATATATTATTTCTATCTTCCATCTGACTTTAAAAAAACATTGTCTTTTCAAAGTAATAGAAAAAAATAGATTGCAAAGATCAAGTATTCCTCACCTCTGACCTGAGTTTACTTGACACAAAGTTTAAACTCTAACTGCTATGGCATTGCACCTTGTTCAATGTCATCTTTTAATGTAACTTAATTTAAAAGCAAACATAGTCTTCTTAACTCCTGCATGCTTTGGCAGCAAATATATTTCTTGTGTTTTACTTGGTATAATCCATTAAACCTGTCAGTTTACCCATTTCTGCTCCTATCTGTATCTTATGACAAATTACACTATCAATCCACGTCACAGGGCATTTAGAGAAACCAGAGAGCATTAGGTCCTAGTTCACTTAGGTGTTTTCCTATGTTAACATATTATCATTAAGAATTTCAAATTGGAAGCCAAAAAACAATGGAGTTAGCTGTTTTCAGTGGGCTCCTTTAACTTACATTTCAGACTTAGTCCCTAAAGAATACTCCTCAGAATCATAATAGCAAGTATGCATTTATTGCTACTCTAAATCAATTGTTAATTAATTCCACAAGGTACAGATGGCTTTCTCTTTAGCATTAAGTTTACTACAGAAGTTTTACAGGCTACACACTGCCAAGGAGTTTGCCACAATATATTCTTTTCTTTATTATTCGATCTCCTTCTCCTAAGGCCTGATCCTGCATTTTATGGAAAGTCAAATGAGTGGCTGAAGTTATTTTAATAAGGATTTAATATCATTAAGGACAGAAAGTATACTCTTAATCTTTCTTGTCCAAGTATTAGTCATTTATTTTGTTTTGTTAGTTTTGAAGGTAACCGGATGGTTTTGAAATCTTTTTATTTATCAGACTTACTACTTACTTGCAAGACTAATTAGGAAATCATAAGGTGAAACTGTCTCTTTTTTTTTAACATACAGACTATGTTCAGATGTCTCGTAAAGTTAGGGTTTCCATAGCTAATTAATAAGTCCTCTAATTTTAAAATTTTCAATTTTAAATCCTGGCTCAATTCCCACATGGGTCATTTCCATTCAACGGAAAAAGACAATAAAAATCTTAACATTTGACTATTTTTCATATCAAAGACCATCTTGAAGTATTATAATAACAGAAAACGATCAAGGAAGTACTAGAGAATAGCATTTTGTTGATTTTCTATCTTTGGCTTGTTTGATCCTTTTAGAATTTGTCTTGTACTTTTAAGGAAAGATTTGTTGTGTTCCATTTGCTCTTAGCATTCATGTGCATATCTAAAGAAAATGTTTTCCTCTTGAAAATTGTTATTTAAAAAACTAAAGCAAAATTAGGCATCTGAAACAAAATTACATCCTCAAATCAGTTCTCATCATTACATTTACAATTAAGATGCTCGATTAAAAAAATATCATAGGGGATCCTTGGGTGGCGCAGCGGTTTAGCGCCTGCCTTTGGCCCAGGGCACGATCCTGGAGACCCGGGATCAAATCCCACGTCGGGCTCCCAGGTGCATGGAGCCTGCTTCTCCCTCTGCCTGTGTCTCTGCCTCTCTCTCTCTCTCTCTCTCTCTCTCTCTGTGTGACTATCATAAATAATAATAAAGAAAAGACCATTTAAAAAATAAAAATAAAAAATAAAAAATATAAATATGCAGTCAATTACAATGTACCAAATTTAATGACACAAAGGGAAATAAAGTACAGCACAATTGTAATGACATTTCTTTTATTTGGAAATATAATTCCTATATGCCTTAATATGAGTGTTTCTCCCTTTCTTACATTCTAATGGTGGCCACCATCAGTAATTTGGTGTGTATCTTTCAAGAGATAATTTTCTGTGCATATTTAATATATAAATGAATATCAGCATAAATTTGAATAACTTAAAAATATATTGAAACATATTTTATACATATATAATCACATCATGTGCAAGGTTATTTTCCAACAAATTTTGCCCTCATTCTTTTTATACAGAAAGATGCTAAGAACTATTTATTTTTTTTAGGATGCTTCATTTTCATTTTTCAGAATCCATAAAAGTAAGCACTGGCTTTATATGAATATAAGATTTTGTAATCTCTATTCTAAGTTTTTTCATTGTAGATTATCATATAGTAAAAAACTCTAAAATATTCTCTCTTTAGGGCCACATTTTCAGGATGATTTAGTGCAGTGGTAATGAGTACAAAGTGATTATAATAGTATTTGGACATGCTACTCCTTCCATCTTTAAATCACCTTTTACGAGGATACTAATCCACCTTTTTTAGACTATTCTGAACTGAAAAGTGGTCAAAATATAAAATACTTTATCCCACTTAAAATTTAAATAGTGATTACAAAGTAATTCATTTCTTGTTACTGAGGAGCTTTCTGATCCACTGTAGTCAGTAGATGGCAGGCTTGTATTACATATCATCTGAATTTAGTGTGGAATGCTTGTTTACTGTAACATGAAAACCCACCTGTTTTGTTTTCTCTATGTAAAAAGAAATACAAGAAATAGTTTGTGACTTTTTCTACAACCAAATAAAAGTATCTGTTGAGTGAGCTAAAGAGTTACATAACTTGAAGTCATATTTGTTACTGTTATGATTTGTTGTTTTAGGTTTTTAAAATCACTATTACAGGAATGCTGATACTGACAATTATCAAAAAAATTACTAAGATTGTGTTGCAATTCTAAACGGTCAAGAAATATTAAAGAAGTTTAGAAAAAATTATGTTATAAGAACTAATCTATATGGAGCATATAAGCCTTTCAAATTTAAAATGCATACCAAATAGCTTATTTGAAAAGCAAACACATAATATTAATGCTCAAAATCTGAGAGGTATGTATGAAGCTTGTTTGTTGCTACTATTCATTCAACTTGACACTCCATGCACACTGGGTGGTTTAAGAGAAAGTGTTTTTTGAGATTTGTGTCATACAATAACATCACTGGATATGATATAGCAAATCACATGGTGTGTCCCTTACCAGCATGACAAAAATAATTTCTTCTGCCAACTGCAGCATGTGTGGAAAACAGCAAATCACATATGCCAAGATTAAATGCCTTTATGGAAAGGCTTATTTAAAATAAAATTAATTCTCAAAAACTCTTCTCATTTCATAGGTTATATTACTATAAAAAGATGAATTTGGTAATACATGCACTAGATATAACGCAGGAAGTAGCTTTATCATGTATTTTTTCATTTCCAAACAGAATGAGTTCAAAAGAAAGTTAGATGTATTCCTGAGGACACAGGCACAGCCAGAGAGGTTTACTGTTGGACATTGCTGTGCTCTAATGCATTCTTTTTAGTGATTATTTTAGGTCAAGGTTGTGACCAAAATGGAAGTTATAAAGCACATGAAAAAATTTTCCTAAGCATATCTCCAACAGAGTGAGCCAGGGGTTGTTACAGCTGGTAAGCTCTTCACATTTGGCTACACCTGGTACACTCCTCACATTTCCCTTTCTGTTTTTCCCAGTGGTGTCTGAGATGAACTACTTCTGCAATGACTTTGAAGAATAGCTCATCTTTGTATTGCAGACTGAGATAATTATTAGCAGTGAAAAAAGCAGAAAGTTTCTACGACGCTGTTGGGTTTTATTTATTACCTTTTTTGTTTGCTTATTTTGTATGCTGTTCTGAAATTTAAACTGCTAACTAGAAAAGGCGACATCCATTCTGGGTGCATAGGGACCCAGAATCCAACAATCCTGGTGTACTAATCGTCTTTGCCCTCTATTCACACAATGCATATTATTATCACTGTTGTGTTTGTTGATGTCTAGCTTATAATTTCATGAAAGTGAAGTCTATGTTTTCACTATATCCATCTTTTCCCACTGCAAAATTCCTAGTGAATTCTTTCTTCCATCTGGGGTCTGTAAGAGCTGTCAGTTTTGCCTAGACTGTTTACTCTTTCACAATGATCACTATTTGTCTCTGTTCTTACTCAGATGAATGCGAGGGGAACAGCAAGAAATGTTCCCAGTGGTCTCCTGCTTCTAAATCATTGCAGTTCAAAATGTGGTCCACAATCAGCAGCTCTGGCATCATCTGAGAACTTGACAGAAATGCGCAAGCCCAGGCTCCCACCCCAGATCTACGAACTACCGGTACTTCATTCAGCAAGATCCACAGGTGGCTCACATGCATGTAAAGTCCGAAGACCACCACTCTACACCTCTCTGCTAAATGAAAGCAAGAGAAAAACAAAACTTAAGCTCATTTGTATTTACTAAAGTCCACCAAGTCTCAGACTCAAGGAAGGGGAGTGGAAAAAGAGTGGTCTTAAGCCTACAAACGTGATTATCTATGTTCATCAAGTGCCCCATGTTGGGGTCTCTGAAGCCACATTTTCAAAACAACTACTTCCTGGGGAAAGAAACTCTCAGGTATAATTCAATAGATGCATGTGGCATGTGAATAGGGAAACTAATTTGGGAATTACAAGAGTTCCTGGTTGAGAATTAGGAAGGTGCTCTAGTGTTAAAACTAAAACCATAGGTAAAACAGAAAGCTTACAGACATGCTTAAAAAAAAAAAAAAAAAAAAAAAAAAAAAAACACTTAATGCAACAAGGAAGACACATCATCAGATCCCAGCATTGTCCCTTTCCCCAACAAAATCTAAGGAGTTTTCGTGTTCAAGTTTTCTCCTTTGGTGAAAATTCCATAATCATCTTAGATGTCGCTACAGAAATGGATAATTAATGGTGTGAAGTGGTTTGTAAGGGAACGTTTTATCAGAAAGTACAAGCGAGTAAATGAACTCTTACAATTCAATTCTATGCTTCAGTTTCAAATATAATATGCAAATCTCTACCCTCTAAAACCCTATTAAATGACTTTCTGAACTCTATTATCCTAGGTTTAGTACAGTGATTAGACTGGGTCATCTCATCTACATTGTCAGGAACTGTGCTATTTGGTAATTATCTAATTGTTGTTTTGTTTCCATTTTGATTATTTTATTCTCTGCGTTATTATTTTAGCTTTGGCCTCAGACACATTCTTTCATATTAAAATTGCATTTGATTAGCTTTCAACTTTCTCAGCCACACATGATGACAGGGTTTAAATCAATGTATCCTTCTCTGTTTTGGCCTATTTCTTTGTTCCAATTCAAGTGACAAAATTGCTATTTATTTGTCTGATGACTATCATCAAATATTTCAGTGTGTGAGTCGCTGTTATTCAAGGGAATTTAAGTCAACAAACATGTACTTAACAAGTAGTAGTGAAAAAAACCATTCAAAAAGTCATAACATTTTGTATTTTTTGCTCTGGAAGACTAGTTACAGATGTTACAGACCTACAAAAGCATGCTGTTAATGGAACAGGAACCTGATTCCACATGGGTGACTTGACATTCTCAAGGTCTCACAGTCACTTTGAATAAACTAAGCCTGAAACCAGTGGTCAATTTCTTTTTTTAAAAAACACTGAAATCAACCAAGCTATTTCTAGCCCCCATTTCTTTAACTTGGATAATCAAAATGAGTTTAATAAAACCCTGTCAACCAAATATCACATTATGCATAATAACATGTATTTCAAAGGTTATATTAAATGGGAAGATGAATCTGGAAAGCTAAGAGAATTAGAGGTCATGGCTCAATGTAAAATCACCATGGAAACAGCTTTCATGGCCAATTTGTGGGGAGATGTCAAAAGGCAGTAACCTGTGACTTCTTCTTTCCAAAGCCTTGTCTATGAAGGTTACAGGTTCTATATCTGCTTTCATGATGACATTTGTCTATGTTTTTGTAGGTTTCTATTCTGACAAACACAAAACCCTGCACCAAGTTGAACCTGTCCTTTGTGAGGAGGCTGTTGAACAGAAGAGCAACATAGCAGCCTGTCTATTCTTGCTTCACATTCAGCTAAATGCCAACTCTGATCCCTTTGAGATGGTGAACAGGCTGAACTCAGGCAGAGTGTCATCTCTCAGTAGCCAAGCTTCTTCAGAGAACCATGTGGTGAAACTTCTTGATTAAGGTCATGTTCTTAGTCCATGGCATCAATTTTTTCTATAAACTAAAAGATTATCTATCTCTATATAAGTATAGATAGAAATAGATACGATAGTGTTTCAAGCTTTTATTTCCAAATCATAAAAATCATGTAAAAAGAAATTATACACTTCAGACTTTAGTGTTGCATTACCTTATATTGTTTCACATTGCAGTCTTTGTGATACAGTTGTATCTTTTTTGATTTTATGTAAATCGAGCATGTATCAAAAGAATCCTTTTTATTAGTATAAGACTATATTTTACTGCAAAATAACTTTTTACCTCCTCTGTGCCTATTAGATAGAATATTAAAAACTCCCTTCTAGTCATTGCAAATCATCAGCTTTAGATGTTTTAGAAACTTATGTATAGTTTCCAGAAGACACTGGTATTCAGCTTTACAGACTTGCGTAGAAAAACTAAGTGTCCTTGGATGGGGACTCACACCAACTAGAGACAGAATTGCCTTTTGCAAACATATGGATAAATGATAATATATTGTAAGATATCATTGTAATGTGTTCATGGCATATTTTCTTAGTATCCTCTTCAATAAATGTAGCTTATTACAAGTAGTATTACCTAACCTTTTGGTTTTCAGTCTAACAGTTCTACATCTGCAGTGTGATAGATTGCTTTACTTCCAGGGGTGGATTATAATCATGTTAACTAGATAACCTAGACATTTTCTAGGCTTTTGGAATTTTAAGAATTTGTTTCTCCATGAGAATTATCTATTAGATTTGATAAATACTCTAGTGAGATGTTGAATCAATTCACTTGTTTCAATCCTGTGTTGCCTAAGTGGGGAAGGTGGTAAAAGTATTCCACACCCTTTATCCATAGTGTATAGCTTAAAATATTTTAAGTCTTCAGGGCTTCTTACATTATGACTTAAAGTTGTGGCTAAGTATTATAGTGTCAGTACAAGGATACATAACTCCAGAAAAAGGAAGCACTCTTCCAGCACTACACACTCATTGTTCTTTAATTCCAAGATCACTAATTTCATCTGATCAACTGTTTCTAATTTAAAAGAGAATTGAAACCATTAAGAACTTAAGAACATTGATCCTTTTTTAAAAAGAATTGTTAAGAAATAAAGACCAGACCATTAATTAATTCTAACTCCAACTACTCTTCATATTTAAAATAATGTTATGGCTATCAGGAGAAACTCATTATTTTTCCAGGATACTCATTCCCCAAGGAACTCTAAATAAATATCCTATTTTAAAATGGAAAACAGTTTTTCATAAAAAATATATTTAAACTTAAGTACTCCAGTATTCATGAAAGAAGTTACCTATTGCAATTTCTATTACATTTAGAATAAACATTTAATCCTAATATAACCTAGGATAAGAAGAGAAATTAGCCAGTAGCTAAAAATTAAATTTTCTGGTAAAGTGTAAAGTTCCCTGCTTCATTTGGTTATTATAGCTTTTGAAAGAATTGTTACAACTTCTGTTCCACATATTTGACAAGATCAATTGAAAAACTTGTTCTTTAAAGTCGGTGAGATGGCTAGTTCCCCCCCCCACCCCCGATATTTTGGAGCTACACAGACATCTGAGTAGAAATTCATTTTGAAAACTACAGTGTGTGTATACATGTGTATCTACATTAGGCTTTTAATATGACAACATGATTTGAACATTGTATAAATTTGATACTATACAAATTTGAACATTGTATAAATTTGATACTATACAACTTGTTTTCCAAAGTTTCAAAAGAAAATATTTTATGTAAGTAATCTTTATAAGAGAAAAATTACACAAATATATTGAGTTGATAGAATAGCCACAAAGAAAAAAAACACACACACATTAAGTGCTTTAAAATACAGTAATTAGATTTGGATTCCTGGTGAGGTGGCCCTAAAAGTAGGGAGAGGGTAAAACTAATACTAGTACCACATTGTTAGTAGTGTGAAATTATTTTTCTGAGATACAAATTGCTTTTCTGAGCAATTATGTTACTGTCTAACATGGAAAAGAAAGATACTGATTACATATACATTTCTGAATTTAACTTGAAATCTTACTTTTGAACTCATCATGTATTTTAAAACTTAATACATATTCCCTAGCTCTTTTAAATAGAGAGGCCTAGAAGCACTGACCAACTCAAAAAGGATAGGCACTTTTATAGTCCACAGTGACATCTAAATATCATTTCTCATTATTAAAAACAAAACAAGAATTCTTGGATTTAAGGCCTGGACAGAAAGTGTACAAAACAATTTGGGAACATCCTCATATTAAAAGCAAGAAAACTATGGAAGTTTGCAAAGGTCATGTCATAAGGATATAGAGACCAAATTAAGTAGGTTATAACGGGACAAAATTGGGCACATTTAAGCATGAATAGCAATTTTTAAAAAATGGATTCAAATATATAAAATGTTTAAAATCAAGAAGTCATAATGCAATAAAGAACAAAATTTCACTGAAAAATAGCAGGAAATCAACTCTATTATTCTGGAAAATGGTGACTCAAACTAAAGATAGTATTCTTCAGACTAATCAACTAGTTGATGAAGGAAAGGTTTGCCTTATAGCTGTTTACCAATTATGACCTAGAAAGAATAAAATTCCTAGGAATAAACGTATCCAAGGAGGTAAAAGATCTCTATACTGGAAACTATAAAACATTGACAAAGGAAACTGAAGATGACAAAATGAAATGGAAATATATTCCATGTTCATGGGTTGGTAGAATATTGGCAAAATGTCCATACTACTCAAAATGACCTTACAGACTCAATGCAATCCTTATCAAAATATTAATGGCAGTTTTCACAGAACTAGAATAAATCATCCTGGGATGCCCGAGTGGCTCAGTTAAGCAGGCAGTCTTGATTCCAACTCAGGGTCATGATCTCAGGGTCCTGAGATCAAGCCCCAAGTTTGGCTGCACATTCAGTGGGGAGTCTGAGAATTCCCTCTCCCTCCATCCCTCCCCTGACTCGTATGTGTGTGTATGTGTGTACACACATGTGTGCTCTCTCTCTCTCTCACCTTTTCTCCCTCAAATAAATCTTTAAGGGAGTGAAGAAACTCCAAATAATCTTAACATTTTATGGAACCACAAAAGACCCTGAATAGCCAATCTTGAGAAAGAAAACAGAGCTGAAGGACATCTGGGTGGCTCAGCAGTTGAGCTGCTGCCTTTGGCTCAAGGCATGATCCCAGAGTCCCAGGATGGAGTCCCACATTGGGCTCCCAGCATGGAGCCTGCTCCTCCTCCTCCCTGTGTCTCTGCCTCTCTCATGAATAAATAAATAATTTTTTAAAAAAAAAAAAGCAAGCTGGAACTATTACAATTGCAAAATTAAAGATATAATACAAAGCTGTAAGAGTTAAAACAGTATGGTATTGGCACAAAAAATAGACACATAGATCAATGGAACAGGCTAACAAAGCCGGAAATAAACACATGGTTGTATTGTCAATCTACAACAAAGCAGGAATATACAATGAAGAAAATAGAGTCTCTTCAACAAATAGTGCAGGGAAAACTGGACCACTTCCTTCCTCCACACACAAAAATAAACTCAAAATGGACTAAAGACCTGAATATACAACTTGAAACCATAAAACTCCTAAAAGAAAACATAGGCCTTAATCCCTTGGACATTAGCCTTAGCACCATAGTTATGGATATGTCTACTCAGGCAAGAAAATCAAAAGCAAAAATAAACTTTTGGGACTACAGTAAACCAAAAAGCTTTTGCACACTGAAGGAAATCATCAGCAAAACAAAAAGGCAACTCAGTAAATTAGAGAAGATATTTGGGAAATGATGTATAACTCAACATCAAAAAAACACAAATAATCCAATTAAAAATGGGCAGAGGATGTGAACGGGCATTTTTTCCAAACAAAACATACAAATAATAAATATGTGAAAAACAATGTTAAACATTTAAATCATCAGGGAAATGCATTTAAAAAAAAAACATGAGATATCACCTTATAATGGTCAGAACAGCAAGCATCGGTAAGAATGTGGAGAAAAAGAAACCCTGTGCACAGTGGGTGGAAATTCAAAAAATTATTTTTTTTCTTCAAAAAATTAAAAATATAATTATATGATCCAGTAATTCCACTACTGGGTATTTACTCAAAACAAAAACCCTTAAAAAAAAAAAAAAAAAAAAAAAACCCTAATTCTAAAAGATATATTCATTTACAACAGCATTATTTACAACAGCTAAGATAAGGAAGCAACACAAATATCCATAGATTGATGAAGATAATGTGTATATTTCTATGCATACAAACACGTACGCACATATATACACATGAATACAGTCAGATATTGTTCAGCCACAAAAAAGAATGAAATCAGGGTGCCTGGGTAGCTCAGTCAGTTGAGCATCTGCCTTCGGTTCAGGTCATGATCCTAGGGTCCTAGGATCAAGCTCTGCTTCTCCCTCTCCTCTGCCTGCCACTATCCTTGCTTGTGCTCTCTCTCATTGTCAAATAAATAGATAAAATCTTTGTAAAAATTTGTTTTAAAAAGAAGGAAATCTTGCTATTTGCAATAACTTAAATGGACGTAGAGGTAACCATGCTAAATTAACTATGTCAAACAGATGAAGACAAATGCCATATAATTTCACTCATATGTGGAATCCAAAAAACAAAACAAAACACAAAAAAGCAGACACATACCCACAAATACAACTGATGGTTGCCTGAGGGGAGATGGTAGGATAATCATAATTGGTGAAGGTAATGGGAAGTTCAGACTATCAGTTACAGAATGACTAAGTGATGGGGATAGAAAGTACAGCATAGAGAATATAGTCAATGGTATTGAATAGCATTGTATGGGGATAATTGGAGCTACACTTGTGAACATAGTATAACATTATAGAGTTATCTAATCACTGTATTGTACAACTGAAACTAATGTAACACTGCATGTCAACTATACTTCAGTCAAGAGAAAGAAAGAATGAGAAGATATAACCCAAGCCTTGATATCTTTAAAGGCTTAAAAAAATAGCAAAAATAGAGCTCAAATTTTTTTTGTTTTTATAACTACACCCCAAATTTTTTGTTTTGTTAACTACACTTGATTTTGGCTCAGGTCATAATCTCAGAGTTGTGAGATTGAGCCTTGTGTTGGGCTCCCTGTTGGGTATGGCGCCTGCTTGAGATTCTCTCTCTCCCTCTGCCCCACCCTGCCCAGCTTGCATATTCTCATATGTGCTTTCTCTAAAAAACAAAAACAGAAAACAGAAAAATGCCATCATGATATTGCACAATCTTGACCCTGATACTTAAAGAAAATTTAATATATAGATTTCATTGGCATACTCATTTAATTAAATCAATTATTTTTTAAAAGACATATTTGAGACAATTGTAAAAATTAGTGTTTAGAATAGAAATTTTATATTATGGAATTACTGTTAATTTTATTACATTTTATAACAGCATGGGCATGGGTAAAAAAAAAATCCAGTCCAGAAATAAACCCAAGAACAGAGTAATACTAGTATAACTAGTATTCAACAAGGGAGTGAAGAATACTCAATGGAGGAAAGACTGTCTTCAATAAATGGTGCTAGGACAACTGGATATTCACATGTAAAAGAATGAAACTAGACTCTCCTTACACCACTCACAAGAATTAACTCAAAGTGGATTACAGACTAAAAGACCTAAAACCCTGAAACTCCTAGAAGAAAACATTAGGAGAAAAGCTTCTTGAGATGGGTCTTGGTGACTTTTTTAGATAGGACTCCTTAAGCACAGGCAACAAAATAAAAAAGAAGCAAATGAAACTAAAAACCAAAAGCTTCTGCACAGCCAAAGAAACCCATCAACAAAGTGAAAAGACAACCCACAAAAAGAAAAAATGTTGCAAACCATATGTTTGAAAAGGGGTTAATATCCAAAATCTATAAAGAACTCGTACAACTTATCAGCAAAAACAAAACAAAATGCATATAGCTCAATTAAAAAATGAGCACAGGACCTGAATAGATATTTCTCCAGAGAAGATATATAAAAGTCCAACAAGTTCATGAAAAGATGTTCAACATCACTAGTCATTAATGCAAATCAAAAACCGTAATGAGGGCAGCCCGGGTGGCTCAGCAGTTTAGAGCTGCCTTCAGCCCAGGTCATGATCCTGGAGACCTGGGATCGAGTTCCACGTTGGGCTCCCTTCATGGAGCCTGCTTCTCCCTCTGCCTGTCTCTCTGCCTCTATCTCTCTCTTTGTCTCTCTCATGAATAAATAAATAAAATCTTAAAAAAATAATGAGATATATCACCTCATACATCTTAGAATTGCTGTCATCAGAATGACAAGAGAGAACAAATACTGGTGTGGATGTGGAGAAAAGGGAACCCTTGCACACCGTCCAGGGGATTCTAAATGAGTACTCCCACAACAGAAAACAGTATAGAGGATCCTCAAAAAATTAAAAATAGAACTACTGTAAGATCCAGTAATTTCACTTCTGGGAATATAGCCAAAGGAAATGAAAATCCTAACAAAAAATATCTGCATCCTCATGTTCATAGCAGCATTATTTATAATATTCAAGTCTTGGAACAACCTTTGTCCATTGATGGATGAATGAATAAACAACGTGGATTCTCACACACACACACACATACACTCAATGGAATATTGTTCAGTCATTAAAAAAAGAAATCTCACCATTTTTGAAAACATGGATGGGTCTTGAGGGCTAAGTGAAATTAAGTCAAAGAAAGAAAAATATTTTTGATCTCATATGTAGAATTTTAAGAATTTATAGAAGAAGGCATCAGATTTGTGATCACTAAAGAAAGGAGAATGAGGAGGGGAGAATGGAAGAAATGTGGTCAAAAGTACAAACATCTAGTTACAAGGTAAATATGTATTATGGATGTGATGTTCAGCATGAGGACTATAGCTAACACGGCTATAAGATATGTATGAAAGTTGAGAGTAAATACTAAGAGTTATTATCACAAGGAGAAATGTTTTTCTTGTTTTTGCTTCTTATTTTGAGATGATGGGTGCTTTCAAAAGTATCCATTTGTACTCTTAGATATCAATTTAAATAAATAATGTCTTAAATTTAAAAGAGGAATTTTCTCATATTAACCTATATGATCAACATTTAAATTAAACTTTTTCATGCCAATAAAAAGAAACAAAGGAAGGAAAAATAATACAGAAAAGAAAAACTCTTTTAGAGAGTATAATAAAACAAGACAGACGAAATATTAGTAGCTTTTCAAGTTGGGTGATGAGCGCATGGGGAATTTTGTTGTTGTTGTTGTTGTTATACTGTTCCTTTTACCTTATGTTTGAAATAACCTAGGATAGAAAATTGAAAAAAATCCATGAAAATTGTGAAGCCTCAGCATCAGAAATTATAACTTAATTAATCTGGAATGGCACCTAAATATGTTTTGTTTTTTACATTTATTCAGTGCTACTAATCTATATTCAAGTTGAAAAAAACTGCTCTAGGTTTTGTGGAAAAGAGGCATTTTGATAAGGAAAGAGCATTTCATGAAATAAAAGCCTCCACTGTGTTTTTACTTTTAATTAAAACTTTCATTATGAGATCATCTTAGTTTCACATGCAGTTTAAGGAATGTTTTAGTGAGTTCCCACGCACCCATTGCTCAGCTCCCCCAGTGGTAATATATTTGGCAAAACTACAGTTTAATATCACAGCCAGGATATTAACATTGATACAGTCAACATAAAGGACTTTTCCACCACCCAAATAATCCTCCTTTTCACTCTTTTATAGCCAACCGTTCACACCTATCATTCATCCCTGGCAACTACTAATCTGTTCTCTCTTTCTATTGTTGTTATTTCAAGAATGTTATATAAAGATTACAATATGGAAGCTTTGGGGGTTGACATCTTCCACTCAAGGTATTGCTCTGGATACTCATTCATGTGGTTGCATGTACGTTCACGCTGTTTTTCTTCTACAGGTATGATGTCATTGCTTGCTCTATCTCTCTGCCTTCAAGATGTTTACTTTTTCTTTAATTTTTAGGAGCTTGATTATGATGTGTTATGACATTAGATTTCTTTGGGTTTATCCTGCTTAGGATTTGCACAAGTCCTTGGATATGTAGAGCTGTTTTGCCAAATTGACAAAAATTTTAACCACTATTCTTTGAATATTTTTTCAGCCCTATCTTCTTTTTCTTGTCTTGGGACTCTGGTAATATGAATGATCAATTTTTTGTTATATTCCTACAGACCCTTGAGGATCTGTTCATATATGTGCACACACAACCAAGAAAACATTGTTTACTTTCCAAAAATCACACAAAATGTAAAGACAAGGTCAACAATGGTTAATATGAGAAAGTACCCATTTCAGAATTATTTAATTTGATATCTAAGAATATATTTACTTTAACAAATAAACTGTTAAAGGATAATTTCAAAGAAATTAAAATCATTGCACTCATACAGATAAAATGAATATGTAAAATTTTGATTTAATTCGTTAATAATGAATCAGTAAGTTGTTAGAAATAATTCAAAGGATAATCTAAAGAATAGACACATTTATGGATTAATATTTCAATGTACTTTAATTTTTTAAAAAAAGGGAAAAGTATTAAAAGGTATAAACTTCTAGTTTCTAGTTACAAAATAAATAAGACATTGGGATGCAATGTACAGTATAGGGAATATAGTTAATAATACTGTAACAACTTTGTATGGTGACAGATGTTAGCTAGATTTATCATGGGGATCACTCTGTAATGTACATAAACATTGAGTCATAATGTTATACACCTGAAACTAATATAATATTGTATACCAACTACATTTCAATTTAAAAAATTGGGGGGGCAGCCCGGATGGCTCAGCAGTTTAGCACCGCCTTCGGCCCAGGGTATAATCCTGGAGACCTGGGATCGAGTCCCACGTTGGGCTCCCTGAGTGGAGCTTACTTCTCCCTCTGCCTGTGTCTCTGTCTCTGTCTCTGTCTCTCTCTCTCTGTCTCTCATGAACGAATAAATAAAATCTTTAAAAAAAAGTTTTGGCTTCTTACATGGTCGGGAAGGGAAGTCAGATAAACCTCCAACAAATAGAATCTATTTAAATTTTTAGAAACAATTAGTTTGCAATGTTATCAGTTTTCTACAATTTACAGATTTCTAAAACCTCTCAAAGGCAATGAAAGAATGGGGTCCCCCCAGGATCAGAATTAGACCTAAGCTCTGAAGGGGCATGCTCTGAAAAAAAAAAAAAAAAAAGTTTTCCCCAGAAGCACTTTTTCTACACTGCTGAGAAACTCATGAAAACTAGAAATAATATTTAACAATACTCTGTGCAATATACTCAAGGTGATTGTTAGTATTAGCTACCTGGTCCCCACAGCACAGTTGACACTCAAAGACCAGTTTGAACTGAACGAGCCCACCTTTATGTAGATTGATATAGTACAGTGCTATAATTATCTCTTCCTTATGACTTTCTTGATATTTTATTTTCTCTAGCTTACCTTACTGTAGGAATACAGTATATTAAATATATAAGAAAATATGTGTTAATTGGCTATTTATGTTATCAGTAAGTCTTCCAATCAACAATAAGCTATTAGAAGTTTTTGGGGAGCCAAAAGTTATGCATGTATTCTTGACTACAGAGAGAGTTAGCACCCTAACCCTTGCATTGTTCAAAGGTCAAGTGTAATATTTGGTGTGTGGGGGGGTGGCTAATATTACTTTAGCAAATTCTAAGCATATTAAACCTAATATATAAAAAGTTAAAGGTCATGATAAGAAATTCTGGACTAGAGATTTATAGTGATATGTGGTCTGGAAATAAGAATTTTTGAGTCAATTAGTTTTTCATGATACCTTTATTTTGGTGATTTTGCTTAGAGTATTGTTCTTTGGTTTAATATCCTTTTTTTTTCCCTTTGGTTTAATATTCTTGCCTATTTCCATGACTTGTCCAGTCCTTCTTGTTCTTATTTGGGTGGTCTTCAATAACTTCCACAGTATAAACATTTCCTGACTGCCTCAGATGCCCCCCCCCCCTTTTTAAATTTTTTTGGTGCTTTTTTATAATAAATTTATTTTTTATTGGTGTTCAATTTGCCAACATTTAGAATAACACCCAGTGCTCATCCTGTCAAGTGCCCCCCCTCAGTGCCCGTCACCCATTCACCCCCACCCTCCCCTCCTCCCCTTCCACCACCTTTTTTCCCACCTTTTTTAATTTTTTAATTTTTTTCAGATGCCCCTTTAAAAATAAAAATCTCAGGGCACCTGAGCAGCTCAGTAGATTAAGTATCTGACTTTTGGTTTTGGCTCAGGTTACGATCTCAGGGTCCTAGGACGGAGCCCTGTGTGCGACTCCAACCTCCGCAGGGAGCCTGCTTGAGATTCTATCTCTCTTCCTCCCTCTGCACCACCCTCACATGCTCTTTCTCTCTCAAATAAATAAATCAATCTTTAAAAAAATATATCTAAGCCCCAAAATCATTCCACCTATAACTTACTATTCCTTTCTACACAAGTCCAAAGTAAAACCACCATTCTGATGCACTCTGATCTTCTAGGCAACTGAGCATCTGGGGCTCTCTCCCTACTGCAGTAGCCTGAAAAACATTTTCCACTTTCTCATGGATGGTATAGTCCTTCTATAACCTAAATGCATGTTTGCTTACGTAATTTGAAAGGATCTCTTAAATCATGCCAACTTCATGTAAATGTGTACACACAAAGAAGGGGATGAGAGACTAAAGGAAGGGGAAGTAAGTATGAAGGAGTAAAAGTGAGGAAGGAGGGAAGAAGTTGGAAGAAACTGGCAGGGAAATGATGTTCGGTTCTTGAACACAAGCGAACGATAGAAAGAACATTTAATTTATAAACATCAGTGATATACCCTGTGGGGGTTTGTTCTTACTCATATACAATTTTGTCATTTAAAAAATGTACAGGCAATACCTTTTGCTTTTGTTTTATCTTGGTGGTGCATATGAAAGCTGAATATCCTCTTCAAGAAGTTACAAATCCAGGTTAACAAATAATTCAGAAGAGGTGGGTAATTAATTTTATGTTCTTTGTATTTATATATTGTTCACTTCCCAAGGGTGAAGAAGAGAATTGGGGTTATCATTGGCCACAGTTTTACCCCTGATACCTTCAATTTACCCAATAAATCATTGTGTTTTTGTGGATGTTTTTTTGGGGGGTGGTTAGTTTGTTTTTTTAGCAACCACAAATTGTCAGGCAACTGTGCTTGGAGCTGGAAATTCAAAGATAAAAGATAAGATATGTTATTTCTGCTCCCAAGAGCTCCTACTTTAATTCTGGAAACAGACTTGGAAAAAATAAATAAAAATTCAGGGTCCATTTCTTTGTTTCTCATTTGAGAGTATTTTTACCCATTTTAATTAAGGGGTTAATTTCATTTTACTCCTGAAAATGTTATCATTTATATGAAGTGAAATCAGCATGTATCACTACACACAGAAGCACTGCATTCACATTTCAAAAGGCTCACCAAAAGGAAAATATTTGAGACCAAGAGGAAAACACACTTTTTAAACAGTTGAAAGAGCATAGTTCACAAATAATAAAGTCATGATGGTTATCACTCAGACACAACACTGTCTTTTCACAATTGTTTCATATTTGAATAATACTGATACATAATCCTCAAGTCCACGGATATTTCCTGTACTTGAAACACTAACCTCCCACTCATAATCTTGACCTTCAGAGGTTTGTTCAGTTTATGTTTGATAAACTTACGACAAAGAGAAAACTCACAACTCTCTTCTGTGAGTTCATATTAAAATGTCAACTGCATTACTGTCAAGGCTACACTGTCACCAATAGTTGCTCCTTTCCCTGCCAAAAGATTATAATCGGCTGCTAACTGAAACTCTTGTTCGCTCTTGAATGATTCATTTCTGAATCAAGAATACATCGTTTGGGGCAAGTTTTATAAATGAACAACATGTAGTAGTTATCAATAACAATGAAATTCTTAAGTAGTATGCTTGATAAATAGAGCCTTGATTATGAGAAACATAATCTCCTAATTTTTTACGGCCTACTGAGAAAATGATTATTAGATGTGGTGAAAATCTTTACCGAGCACTCATTCAGAGCAATGAAAATCTATACTCCAGCAGTGAATACGTTCCATTTAATATTTCTCTCCCTTTCCTCCCCTTCATTTCCCTTAATCAAAAGGAGAAACACTTTTAAAAGCCATCCGCAATCTGTGTGAAACTTTCCAAGGAAAGTTTATTGAATTGTGTTCTGTTCAACTGCTCTCAGATAAACATTGGCAGCTACCCCCAATGTTTTGCAGTAACAGTATAATGACATTCCTTACCCTTCTTGATCTCTTGGTTTATGCTTCTCTAACCTTCTAGTGGAAAAAAGGAAACGAAAAAAGAAAACACTCAATCTGGATCCATAGATAATTGGCAAATGGCAAAAGGGAGACTCAATTAGCTCAGATTATTAAGAGAGACATGCTACATCTGGTCTTGGCTGAGTCTGTTTGTCCAGAAATATCTATCAAATAAATGATTAAAATCAAGACCCGGCAGATGTGCATCTCTCCACATAGGACCCTGTTCCTCTAATGTATGAAAATGCACTTCGTTTCATCTGAGAATTTTTTCTCCTTAATTATACAACTTAAAGTCAAGATTTGGAAAATGGAAAATAACCTGGAAAAAGACATCTGTACATGTTTATTTAAGTTTTCCCTCTTGAATCTCGCCTCTGCTGCGTTAGAATGATGTAGAATGAGAAACAATCTGTATTCTTGCCTTTTGCTCATAGCCCTGAAGGAAAACCTGCTGGGATTGGCTACAGATGGTTTCATTGCGAGCGAAGAATGTGCCTGCCTGTTCTGTATGCATGATCAAGTCCCAGTCAATGCTTCATGTGCCTCATTAACTGTGGGACAGGAAGAAGCATGATGCTCCCAAAATACATGCCCTTTTCTCTCACTAAGGCCAGGATTATGAAAGAAAACACTTAAAAATTAGAAGCACTGCTAAAAAAATTTTTTTCCTACCAAATTCAGGCTTCCTCTATTGACTTAATTGTGAATAGTTGACAAACAGTTATTAAAGAGGTACATACACTCACAACTGACTTGTTATCTTGAAGTGGATGATAGTAGAAAGGAAAATTTCTTAGAATCCTGAACATGAAGTGCATAAGGGACTAAGATCTTATGATGTAAAGTCAGAAAGAACAATTATATGAGGGAACCAGAGAGTTAAGTTCTCTTAAAGCTTCTATTTGTCCATGGCAATTGTGCATTCCAATGTTTACTAAGTATAATTTTGCCACTCAGAGGGGCCTAAAGCAATTTTAAATTTGCTTAGAGTTTCCAAATGTAATTAAAACATTTTAAAATTATTTATATGAAGATAATTAACATTTATTGAACTCTGACCATAACCAGGTGCTTTAAATTTATATATGACTTTATATTCCCAATAATACCACAGAGTAGTTACTCTCATTTTATAGGCAAAGCTAAAAGATGTTAAGTGACTTGCTCCAGATAACTGGAAAAAGAAAATTGGAGTTGGGTAAGCCAATGCTTTCTCCAGGCTAGTGAAAATCCTGTTGCTTCTCTGCTGCATCACAGGCCAGCTGAGGGTAGAGCTGAAGCAAGATCAAGCAAGAACTCTTTGGCGCAGATAATTCCTAACCAATGCACCCTCCCACCATTGTAGTACAATTTTTATTAGAAACTTTAGAATAAACAGTTTGTTCAAGTTATAAGCCATGAGCAAAGAGAAATAGTGGTTCTTAGATTTAGGGATTAGAAGCTGTATTTTTTGATGAAGTAATAGTTTTTATTTTACTATTTTTATTGAATCTTAATCAAAGTAATATAACATGATTAAAATACAAAATAAAGCAGCTGAACTCAGTGACATTCAGCACTCTACAACCTTGCCCCAATCCCGAGGCAACTATCCTCGACTCATGGTTCAGTTCTCTTGATTTATTTCAATTATACGTTTATTCAATTTATCTACTGCTACCTTAGATAAACTCTATTGGCTTCCTGCTTAAAAAAAAAAAAAAAAAAAGGCACAGTAATTTGTGTAACATAATACCCTGTATCTCTTTCCAGTCTCCTCTTAAAATGTTGATAGCTATATTATCATCTGCTCTATTGCAACATGTGTTTCTGCAATATCAGGTGTGCCCTGTGATATTGATACATAGAGGAATAAAGTTAGTATCAATATGGCACTTGTTCATACTTAGCTTTTTTCTTTTCCCCCTAGGAAAGTGAAGACAGAACAGCAGAAGTAGAACTATAACAAAAGAGAAAAAAAGCACTTTGCTCTCCACTGTACAAGCAAGAAGCCCTTCCAGCTCTATTTTGAGAAAATTAACTTTGAATGCCTGTATGTAGACCTCTCTCAGCTTCCTCAAATCCTGACAAATGGTTCTTTTGTCCAGAACTCCACTTCCATCTTAATGTGTCCTCACCAAGAAACAAGGATTTCCAAGCTATTATTTTTGTACATTTTTAATATCCCTTGAGGAAGCCTCCAGAGCCTGTGTTAAATTATCTCCTGGGCTATGACAATCGTTTTTATTAGTGTTCAAGTTTAGAAAGTTCTGTGATTTTGATTTCCTCAATATTTTTTCCTCAAACCTTATTTTTAAAGAGTGTAATCTTACAGAACAAAAGTTAGGTTGTTTTGTTTTTAAGAACACATATGGTGTAATAATGCAGAAAGCCCTGTATTTTTTAGTTATGTTTTCCTTTACTCTGTAAACTTGGTAATTATACTAAAATCTCTATTTTTGTTCCAACAAATATCACCAGCATTCTGTAATCCTTTCTCCCCTTGGTTGAGTGTTTACTTCCCTTACACTTTCCTCCTCAATTTTTTTTTTTTTAATGCCTGCATTGGAGATAATTGTATTATCTTGAAGGAATTATAGGATTCTTTTTTTATTTTTTAATTTAAATTCAGTTCAATTATCATTTAGTGTATCATTAATTTTACAGGAGAATTTAGTGATTCATCAGTTGTGTATAACACCCAGTCCTCACATCAAGTGCCCTCCTTAATGCCCATCACCCAGTCGCTCCATCCCCTTACCCCCTTACCCTCCAGCCACCCTCGTTTTGTTTCTAGGAGTTAAGAGTGCCTTATGGTTTGTCTCCCTGTTTCGCCTTATTGTTTCCTTCCCCTCCCCCATGTTCATCTATTTTGTTTCTTAAATTCCATTTAAAACTCCCTACTTCTTTTCTTCTATGACTTTGCTTATGTTTTATCTCTCTATAATTTAATAGTTTTTACTTCTTAGCGTTCTATTTATAGGTAAATCCTAAATTTTGAAAACATGAAGAGATTTGCACTATTATGCAACTACCCTTTGCTGGAAACATGCAACTACCCTTTGCTGGAAACCCAAGGGAGCCATGTTTAGGTTGTGATTATTTTTCCTTCTTTCCAGCTCTAAAGACAAAACCATTTGGCCAATAAAATGAGAATGTTTTCTGGTGTCAAGATCAAACATATTCTCTATCTTAAATTCTATGAATTCTTCAAATCAGCACTGTTTATAGTTTGCTTTATATTTTGAATATGACTTTCAGTTTTTGTTTTGTTTTCTTCTGGGTTTATTTTGTGTATATTATATATTTACCTCTAATATCCAAATATTTTTCCCTACCATTTTTTAATTTTATTTTTTGTATATTTTTTATTGGAGTTCAGTTTGCCCACATATAGCATAACACCAAGTGCTCATGCCATCAAGTGCCCCCCTTAGTGCCCGTCACCCAGCCACCCCAACCTCCTGCCCACTTCCCTTTCCACTACCCCTTGTTCCTTTCCCAGAGTTAGGAGTCTCTCATGTTTCGTCACCCTCTCTGATATTTCCCACTCATTTTCTCTCCTTTCCCCTCTAATCCTTTTTACTATTTTTTAAATTCCTCAAATGAATGAAACCATATAATGTTAGTCCTTCTCTGATTGACTTACTTCAGCATAACACCCTCCAGTTCCATACACGTTGAAGCACATGGTGGGTATTTGTCATTTCTTTTTTTTTTTTTTAAGATTTTATTTATTTATTCATGAGAGACACAGAAGAAGAGAGAGGTAGAGACACAGGCAGAGGGAGAAGCAGGCTCCATGCAAGGAGTGTGATGTGAGACTTGATCCCTGGACTCCAGGATCACGCCCTGGGACTCAGGCAGGCGCCAAACCGCTGAGCCACACAGGGATCCCCATATTTGTAATTTCTAATGGCTGAGTAATATTCCATTGTATACATAGACCACAGCTTCTTTATCCATTCATCTTTCGATGGACACCGAGGCTCCTTCTACAGTTTGGCTATTGTGGACATTGCTGCTATAAACATCGGGGTGCAGGTGTCCTGGCGTTTCATTGCATCTGTATCTTTGGAGTAAATCCCCAGCAGTGCAATTGCTGGGTCGTAGGGCAGGTATATTTTTAACTCTTTGAGGAACCTCCACACAGTTTTCCAGAGTGGCTGTACCAGTTCACATTCCCACCAACAGTGCAAGAGGGTTCCCCTTTCTCCACATCCTCTCCAACATTTGTGGTTTCCTGCCTTGTTAATTTTCCCCATTCTCACTGGTGTGAGGTGGTATCTCATTGTGGTTTTGATTTGTATTTCCCGGATGGCCAGTGATGCGGAGCATTTTCTCATGTGCTTGTTGGCCATGTCTATGTCTTCTTTGGTGAAATTTAAGTACCTGTCTTCGCCTATTACATGATTGGATTATATGTTTCGTTGCTGTTGAGTTTAATAAGTTCTTTTTTTTTAATTTATTTTTTATTGGTGTTCATTTACTAACATACAGAATAACCCCCAGTGCCATCACCCATTCACTCCCACCCCCCGCCCTCCTCCCCTTTCACCACCCCTAGTTCGTTTCCCAGAGTTAGCAGTCTTTACGTTCTGTCTCCCTTTCTGATATTTCCCACACATTTCTTCTCCCTTCCCTTATATTCCCTTTCACTATTATTTATATTCCCCAAATGAATGAGAACATACAATGTTTGTCCTTCTCCGACTGACTTACTTCACTCAGCATAATACCCTCCAGTTCCATCCACGTTGAAGCAAATGGTGGGTATCTGTCATTTCTAATAGCTGAGTAATATTCCATTGTATACATAAACCTCATCTTCTTTATCCATTCATCTTTCGTTGGACACCGAGGCTCCTTCCACAGTTTGGCTATCGTGGCCATTGCTGCTATAAACATCGGGGTGCAGGTGTCCTGGCGTTTCATTGCATTTGTTCTTTGGGGTAAATCCCCAACAGTGCAATTGCTGGGTCGTAGGGCAGGTCTATTTTTAACTCTTTGAGGAACCTCCACACAGTTTTCCAGAGTGGCTGCACCAGTTCACATTCCCACCAACAGTGTAAGAGGGTTCCCTTTTCTCCGCATCCTCTCCAACATTGGTTGTTTCCTGCCTTGTTAATTTGCCCCATTCTCACTGGTGTGAGGTGGGATCTCATTGTGGTTTTGATTTGTATTTCCCTGATGGCAAGTGATGCGGAGCATTTTCTCATGTGCATGTTGGCCATGTCTATGTCTTCCTCTGTGAGATTTCTGTTCATGTCTTTTGCCCATTTCATGATTGGATTGTTTGTTTCTTTGGTGTTGAGTTTAATAAGTTCTTTATAGATCTTGGAAACTAGCCCTTTATCTGATATGTCATTTGCAAATATCTTCTCCCATTCTGTAGGTTGTCTTTGAGTTTTGTTGACTGTATCCTTTGCTGTGCAAAAGCTTCTTATCTTGATGAAGTCCCAATAATTCATTCTTGCTTTTGTTTCTTTTGCCTTCGTGGATGTATCTTGCAAGAAGTTACTATGGCCGAGTTCAAAAAGGGTGTTGCCTGTGTTCTCCTCTAGGATTTTGATGGAATCTTGTCTCACATTTAGATCTTTCATCCATTTTGAGTTTATCTTTGTGTATGGTGAAAGAGAGTGGTCTAGTTTCATTCTTCTGCATGTGGATGTCCAATTTTCCCAGCACCATTTATTGAAGAGACTGTCTTTCTTCCAATGGATAGTCTTTCCTCCTTTATCGAATATTAGTTGACCATAAAGTTCAGGGTCCACTTCTGGGTTCTCTATTCTGTTCCACTGATCTATGTGTCTGTTTTTGTGCCAGTACCACACTGTCTTGATGACTACAGCTTTGTAGTACAACCTGAAATCTGGCATTGTGATGCCCCCAGATATGGTTTTCTTTTTTAAAATTCCCCTTGCTATTCAGGGTCTTTTCTGATTCCACACAAATCTTAAAATAATTTGTTCTAACTCTCTGAAGAAAGTCCATAGTATTTTGATAGGGATTTCATTAAACGTGTAAATTGTCCTGGGTAACATTGACATTTTCACAATATTAATTCTGCCAATCCATGAGCATGGAATATTTTTCCATCTCTTCGTGTCTTCCTCAATTTCTTTCAGAAGTGTTCTATAGTTTTTAGGGTAGAGATCCTTTACCTCTTTGGTTAGATTTATTCCTAGGTATCTTATGCTTTGGGGTGCAATTGTAAATGGGATTGACTCCTTAATTTCTCTTTCTTCAGTCTCTTTGTTAGTGTATAGAAATGCCACTGACTTCTTGGCATTGATTTTGTATTCTGCCACATTGTCGAAATGCTGTATGAGTTCTAGCAAACTTGGGGTAGAGTCTTGGGTTTTCTATGTACATATCATGTCATCTGCAAAGAGGGAGAACTTGACTTCTTCTTTGCCAATTTCAATGCCTTTTATTTCTTTTTGTTGTCTGATTGCTGAGGCTAGGACTTCTAGTACTGTGTTGAATAGCAGTGGTGAGAGTGGACATCCCTGTCTTGTTCCTGACCTTAGGGGGAAGGTTCCCAGTGTTTCCCCATTGAGAATGATATTTGCTGTGGGCTTTTCATAGATGGCTTTTAAGATGCTGAGGAATGTTCCCTCTATCCCTACACTCTGAAGAGTTTTGATCAGGAATGGGTATTGTATTTTGTCAAATGCTTTCTCTGCATCTATTGAGAGGATCATATGGTTCTTGTTTTTTCTCTTATTGATACAATCTATCACATTGATTGCTTTACGAGTGTTGAACCAGCCTTGCATCCTGAGGATAAATCCCACTTGGTCATGATGAATAATCTTCTTGATGTATTGTTGGATCCTATTGGCTAGTATCCTGTTGATAATTTTTGCATCTGTATTCATCAAGGATTCTGATGTAGAATTCTCCATTTTGGTGGGGTCTTTGTCTGGTTTTGGAATTAAGGTGATGCTGGCCTCATAGAACGAGTTTGGAAGTATCCCATCCCTTTATATCTTCCAAAACAGTTTTAGTAGAAGAGGTGTTGTTTCTTCTTTAAACATTTGAAAGAATTCCCAGAGAAGCCATCTGGCCCTGGACTTTTTGTTTTGGGAGGTTTTTGATGACTGCTTCAAATTCCTCCCTGGTTATTGGCCTGTTCAGGTTTTCTATTTCTTCCTGTTTCAGTTTTGGTAGTTTGTGGTTTTCCAGAAATGTGTCCATTTCTTCTAGATTGCCTCTTATTGGCGTATAGGTGCCCATAATATGTTTTTTAAATCATTTGTATTTCCTTGGTATTGGTTATAATCTCTCTCTTTCATTCATGACTTTATTAGAGTCTTTTTTATTTTTAATAAGGCTAATGATTTATCTATCTTATTAATTCTTTCAAAGAACCAACTCCTCCTTTGTTGATATGTTCCTCAGTTCTTCTGGTCTCTATTTTACTGAGTTCTGCTTGAATCTTTATTAACTTTCTTCTTCTGCTGGGTGTCAGTTTTATTTGCTGTTCTTTCTCCAGTTCCTTTAGGTGCAAGGTTAGCTTGTGTGTTTTAATTTTTTTTTTTTTTAGTTTTTTGAGGGATGTTTGTATTGCGATGTATTTCCCTCTCAGGACTGCTTTTGCTGTATCCCAAAGATTTTGAACAGTTGTATCTTCATTCTCCTTAGTTTCCATGAATCTTTTTAATTCTTCTCTAATTTCCTGGTTGATCCTTTCATCTTTTAGCAGGATGGTCTTTAACCTCCATGTATTTGAGTTTCTTCCAAATTTCTTCTTGTGATTGAGTTCTAGTTTCAAAGCATTATGGTCTGAAAATATGCTGGGGACGTTTCCAATCTTTTGGTATCAGTTAAGACCTGATTTGTGACCCAGTATGTAGTCTATTCTGGAGAAAATTCCATGTGCACTTGAGAAGAATGTGTATTCAGTTGCATTTGGATGTAAAGTTCTGTAAATATCTGTAAAATCCATCTCGTCCAGTGTATCATTTAAAGCTCTTGATTCTTTGGAGATGTTGTGCTTAGAATATCCGTCATTTGCAGAAAGCACAGTGTTGAAGTCTTCTAGTATTAGCATATTATTATCTAAGTATGTCTTAACTTTGGTTATTAATTGATTGATATACTTGGCAGCTCCCACATTAGGGGCATAAATATTCATTATTGTTAGGTCTTCTTGTTGGATAGATCCTTTAAGTATGATAGAGTGTCCCTCTTCATCTCTTACTACAGTCTTTGGGATAAACTTTAATTTATCTGATATGAGGATTGCTACCCCTGCTTTCTTTTGAGGACCATTTAAATGGTAAATGGTTCTTGAACCTTTCATTTTCAGGCTGGAGGTGTCCTTAGGTCTCAAATGAGTCTCGTGTAGACAACAAATAGATGGATCTTGCTTTTTTTTATCCAGTCTGAAACCCTACGTCTTTTGATGGGATCATTAAGCCCATTCACTTTTAGCGTTGCTATTGAAAGATATGAATTTAGTGTCATCATAATACTTATTCAGTCCCTGTTTTTGTGGATTATTTCTTTGGACTTCCTCTTTCTTTTACAGAATCCCCCTTAATATTTCTTGCAGAGCTGGTTTGGTGGTCCCATGTTATTTCAGTTTCTGCCTATCTTGGAAGCTCTTTATCTCTCCTTCTATTCTTAATGAGAGCCTTGCTGGGTAAAGTATTCTTGGCTGCATGTTCTTCTCATTTAGGACCCTGAATTTATCCTGCCAGCCCTTTCTGGCCTGCCAGGTCTCTGTGGAGAAGTCTGTTGTTAATCTAATATTTCAACCCATATAAGTTAGGGATCTCTTGTCTCTTGCTGCTTTAAGGATTTTCTCTTTATCTTTGGAATTTGCAAGTTTCAGTATTAAATGTCGAGGTGTCTATCTCCTGGATCTGAATGCCTGTTTCCCTCCCCAAATTAGGGAAGTTCTCAGCTATGATTTGTTCAAATATACTTTCTGGTCTTTTGTCCCTCTCCGTGTCCTCCGGAACCCCAATTAAACGTAGGTTTTCCTTCTGGGGCTGTCATCTATTTCCCTTAACCTTTCCTCATGATCTTTTAATTGTTTTTCTCTCTTTTGTTCAGCTTCATTCCTTGCCATCAACTTGTCTTCTGTGCCACTCACTCTTTCTTCTACCTCATTACCCCTCGTTGTTAGGACCTCCAGTTTGGATTGCATCTCATTTGGTTGATTTTTAATTTCTGCCCAATTAGATCTAAATTCTGCAGCCATGAAGTCTCTTGACTTCTTTATGCTTTTTTCCAGAGCCACTAGTAGCTTTATAATTGTGCTTCTGAATTGGCTTTCAGACATCGAATTGTAATCCAAATTCTGTAACTCTGTGGCACACAGTACTATTTCTGATTCTTTCCTTTGTGGTGAGTTCTTCTTTCTAGTCATTTTCCTCAGTGCAGAGTGGCTAAAAAAGAGTTGTACTTGTTAGAAGCACAAACTCTTCTCTCTGTAGCATTCCAGCTGTTCTCTCTTTAAACCTATGGTTCAGTTCATAGGTTTTCAGGATGATTTGAAACTTATCTAGGTAAATTGATGGGGACAGGTGACTTGGAGACCCTATTCCTCCTCCATTTTGCCCCACTCCCTGAACCATTTTTTTTTTTAAAGAAGGGCAATCCTAATACTTCATTAGTTATTTCTTGAATCTATTTCACTAGTTTATTGAAGCCACTCTTCCAATAGCCATTTGCTGTCTTTTCTCATTTGGATTGATTGCTTCCTAGACTTGTGATTGATCAATCAAGCAAACATTCTCTCTCATTCTCCCTCTCTCACCCTCACTCTGTGATCAATCATTAATTCCTATTACACAAGTGGCTCTTTTTCGTATAGTGCATTCTCTGAAAAACTACCTGAAAAGAAAATAATCTAAGCCTTTGTACAAGGTTTTTCCCCTATTATTCTCATATTTACTTTAAAGTTTTACTTGGTATCTTTTTTTCTCATTTGATAAGTATTTTCTATTAAAACTATGATGTCTTGTTCTATTGCTTTCTAGATTTCATTGTGGACTAAAGTCAGATGACATTGCATGTGAGTATATCCCTCCTCAGAAACAACTTTCCCCATATTCAACACTGACTAGCACCATACTAAATACAATGGGCATGTTTCACTCCTCACCCTGTTTGTATCCTCCCTATCAGAATCTGACCTTCATTACAAAACTTGTGTTATGAAACACCATGTTCTGTTAGTGTCTGTGAGACCACTCTTCTAGATTTCCTCAGAGGTTCCTGCCAATTGTGTCTATGTCTGCTTTGTGACTGACTTATTCTTTATTACCTGGTTACCTGTCTCACTTTAGTGCTTGGTCTGCTCTTACCTAGCCCATGTTATAGGCTTTCCTGATGGACAAGGCAATGTCTTTGTATCCAGAATTATAATTACTGTCTACTTATATCATAAATATAGACATTCTCATAGCTCCAGCACAAGTCTGAGCTCCTGACTCATCTCTCTCTGCCCATTCTATGTCTCCCCTTATCATAATATTCATGTTCATAGTCAACATGCCTAACATTTGAAGTCATTTTCTTTGCATCAACATGCCTAACATTTGAAGTCATTTTCTTTGCATGCACATAGTCAGAAGCATTCACTGTATCACCTACAGTCTGTTTCCACAGTCAGGGTATTCTGGCTCGAAGAATTATACTAATAATCATCCAATTTCTCAAGCCAAACACTTAGAAAACATTCTTGACCCTCCTTCTTCACCACCTTTTATATCTGATTTATGTTATCATATTATTTTTATCTTATAAATTTCACTGAATCCACACTTCATTTATGCTTACACCACCTTGGTCAAAGCTATCATGACTTGCTTGGACCATTACAATAGCCTCTGACTTTCTCCAGTCTAATCTGTTTTTGACAGCTAGAATTCACTTTGTTTTGAAAATAGCAAATGCCACTATATCACACAATAAGTTTAATATCTATCAATGGCTTCTTGTTCTTTGGATAAAACCAAAGCAGCTTAACATGTCCTACTAAATCCCCTATCATCTGCCTTGGGTCTTACTCACCACATGTACCCGTTAGTTAGCACCACCACCTTTGCTTTCTTTCTGTTCCTAATATAAAGTTAATTCCTTTGTAATAAGATAACTTTATAAATTTTTCATCTTTTTTGCAGGGAATCATCTTTGCTCATATCCCATCTCATAAGAGTTCATGGTTTGCCTTCTCAGAGCGAATTTTTTCCTCTACTCCTACTTCCTGGGCTATCTTAGTTTTCTTTTTTATATAAACACATAGAATTTCAATTGTGAATGTACTGCTGTGATTATACAATTAATTTCAGTCTTTTCTATTACAATCTAAGCTCTGTGAGAGCAGGTACTTAACCTGTTTGCTCATTGCCTACATTTACCACATAACTTTGAAAACAGTAGACACCTTAAGTCTACAAAATTAGTCAATGAATGAGTAAATACAAGAAGAAACAAGCCCAGGAATTCTTAAAGATGAGGAGATTTTTAAACCATTTTTTCTACACATTGATTAAAAAGTTCGAGAACCATAGATTAATTAGAATTTTCTATCTTGAAAAAAGGAAATATTATTTTCTTTATTTATATACTACCCAGGCCCTGAAGAATAGATATCACCCAATTTCTCTGTTATTTTATTTTTCTTTAAAGGTTATTTTCTTGTGATGGACATGTATTGTCTTTTATTTCTTTCTCGCAACATTCTTCTAATTGTTTTCAGGATTCTTCCCTTTCAATATATTATCTAAGTTACTACCAACTATCTATAACACATAGTTCAGATAATTTTTAGCTATTGGGCAAAAAATTAAAAATATAGCTTTTATTTGCTTAAAATATTATTTCCCAAATGAGTTAGGCATAGCCCAAGGGAGTTAGAATGGTGATCCACTGGTTTGAACAAAGAAATTATGAGGGAAAAAATTAAAAAAAGAAATTATGAGAGATTTTATGTCAATTTTAAGTCTAAAGTAAGAATAAATTAAACAGCAATAATATTTAACATTGTGATTGATATATATCACAAAGTGACATGATGTTTTATTAACAATGAAAATAAGTAAACAGCATGAGTTAACCAAATTTATGAGGGTGGGGGGGATGTGATACAAATAACACTTAATAATCTCTTCTATCTGATTGAGCTTAATCATACTATGATATCCAGATATTTTTAAGTTAACAAAACAGCAGGAACTAGTGTATTTCTTTTTGCTTAGAAAATTTTTAGAAAGCATATAGACTTAAAATAGACATGTATTAGGTAATCTTGCATATATAGATAATGTTAACATATATACATGTATAGTTATATTCTTCAGTCTTATGAGTCTGATTAATCAATACTTCTGAAAGAAACTGATTTTGAGTTTGTTCAAGCTTGTTTTGTTCGAAGGGTTATTAAAGTTAGGGAAATTCAAGGAACCATCACTACCTTAATTAGGAGCTATAAGTTTTAATTTTCTATCATTGTAAGCAAAAAACCTTTGCTATGTAATAAATAATGTGGAATGCCTAATTTAATGCTTCTATTTATAAAATTATTATGAATCCAATAAAAGAGAAGAAAAGAATAAAGAAACAGCAAAGATTTAGGCTCTAAGCAGGACCTTTAACCATGTTAAATGCAAATCATTATTTTAGCCAAAATTTAATCAAACTCTACACACAAGAGTATGGATATGCCACTGAAAGTCAACATTAGGAATATTATTTTAAAACCTGTCAATACCAGACCAACTAACCAAAAAACTGCTTTGTTTTCAGGGTTAATCAACATACTAAACTAAGTTGTTTGGCTAATTTTAGGATATTCTTTCTATCCTTAACTGACCAAATTTTATTTTGTAGATTAAATAATGAAGATGGATAAGGCTTAGGTAGGATGAGCAGAAGGAATTTTTTTGTTTTTAGTTTTACTATCCTAATATATAGGTACTAGCTGAAATGTCAGTGCTTCTAATATTATTCCAATTTCTGACTACATTTTTTAAAAGAACATGTGACCTTGAGCAGTATTCTCCTAATAAGTTGTTATTATACTCTTATTTTTTGTCTGTTAAATTGTTTTCTTTTACCAAATACACATTTTTAGTCAATTACTTATGCATTGTTCCTGTTTTTTATTGTACAACCATTTAAACTCTACTACTTAACTATAAAATATTGATATTCTTTTAAGGTAAATGCAATTATCGCGATCGTAAAATTTTTTAAAAAATGTATTTTCTTATTTTGCAAATAAAATCTCAAGAAAGATAAAGACAATTAAGTGAAATTTTTAGTAATATCTAAATGAGCTTTTTATCTTTTTATGATATTTTAAACTTTAGATACATTTTTTTCATTTTTACCATCATGATTATTGGTTTTTGAACTTATTATTTAATTAGCTTGGGATGCCTGGGTAGCTCAGTGGTTGAGCATTTTCCTTTAGCTCAGGGCATGATCCCAGGGTTCTGGAATTGAGTCCCACATCAGGCTTCCTAATGGGAGCTTGCTTCTCCCTCTGCCTATGTCTCTGCCTCTCCTTATGTCTCTCATGAATAAATGAATAAAATCTTTAAAAAAGTAGCTTGAAAAAGGAAGTCTATCATGAACACTGACCTTTGTTCCGAACTCTTTATTACTTGAGTCTTTAGGCAAAAATTTGATGACATCTTCTCATGCAACTTTTGCTAATCTCTAAAAGGTCCACATAAAATGCTTGCCTGATTTTATTGTCCTGTTTACCTCTGTTGTAAGTCAGTGAGTCAACACTAATTACTGAACCTTCAGTGTGCACAGAAAATAATTGTAGGAAAAAAATTAAAGCAATTGAACTTGCTTGAAAGAAGCATGTAACACCTATCAAAGCAAATGAACAGTGTACCAAAGTTATGGCACAAAAATACCACATCCTAAGTCAATTTTGAGGAATTTTATATCCAAAAAATTTTATGTTAAGAATTTCCAAATGTTTTCTTTGCTTTAAAAAGAATAAAAATGTGAGGCTACCTTATATTAGATATATGTCTCACAAACGACAAATTAGGTTCACTTTAACCGACATAGATAGTTAATGTTTATGGATACTGCACTCTGTTGCCTAAATTGTCACTTATATCTTAATTAGAAGATTAGTCCTTGTGCAGGACAATTGAACTTCATTCTGCCTAGATTTCCAGATTGTCTGTACTTGTGCTGTCTTGAAAGCAAATCACAGAATAATGGGATTGCAGAGGCTGTTGAGGAGTTTCGTCTATTTCTATTACTTTAGAGCAAAGTAACTAGGAAGCAAAGTTCCACATAAGGGATAAGGATATTTATTGAATATGTCCAGCAAAAATTTCAATGTATTGTCTCACTTAATCTTCAAAATAAATCTTAAAGGTTGGAAGTATTGGACTTCTAAAATTAAATATTATTAATTTTCTTAGCATAATATTGAATATTAACATTAGAGAAGATGTGTAAATTGACTGGATAAAAGTAAAAAGAAAATGTATCATATATTATTCAACCACCCGGAGGAATTAACTTTTAATATTTTGGTGCCTATCCATAAATGTATTTTTTTAAAACAGAATTATAATAGGAAAAAATAATTTATTTCTTGCTTGTATTTCTAAGGCATCATAGACATTCCCCCTTGATGTTAAATATTTTTGACAGCTATAATTAACAATATATGAATAGTTATCTATGTTTATTAAAACATATATAATTATTTAACCACACTATATTTTGTGACTGGCACATTGTTTAAAATATTTATTATTAAAAATTACTGCTAGCTATAAAAAAAAGTTTTATGAGTGTAATTATTGCCATTTCAGAGAATAGATAATTGAGATTCACACTATTAAACTCCCTAACTAGGACTCTTGTGATTCTCAAGCTTGGATCCTGATTTAAATACTTTAAGACTATTTTTTTATTACAACCTTCCTACATGCTGTTGGTAGATATTGCAGGAAATTTATAAACATATTTTAAAGCATATAAAAATATAATCAATCCTTATTCCTACCACTCTGAATCAAACCACTGTAAGATTTTAGCATTTGCTTTGCAGACATATATTTTATTGACTATTTCCGTAAGCTATAATAAAAGAAGTAACGTCAGTGGAAGAGATAGTATGAACTTCATCTAGTTCTTGCTAAACATGTCACATACCATCCAACAACATTCTACCAACTTTAACTTCTATCTACAGTGCAGGAAAACATCACCATTATAAAAAGCTGATAGAACACTGCCATTTTAAAGTTAATATTTGTTATTTGATACATTTAAGGATAATATTTTGCTAATTTTACATCTCCATTTTCTGTATTACTCAGAATTTGGTTGGCCATTGTTCTTAATAATTAGTAATTTTAGCCTCGTTAAAAAAAAGACCTTGTCTTTAGCCCATTAACAGGTCACTGTTTTGTCCAACATTGTGAATGAGCTTTTCCTACCTCTGTCAAATTTACTACACTTCCCCAAATTTGTAAAATGTTTGATAATTTTGTAATTATTGACATGTTCAAAAGAGCCATCTAATACATACAGTAAGTCTATATTCAAAGGTTGTTTTTTTTTTTTTTTCAAAACAGTGTTTATGTTCCCTCTTCTGCATTTTTAAAGATAAATCCTACAGGTTTTAGTTTTGCGTTTATTAATCCTTGGTGGTGAATTAAACAATCTATTGTTCTCCTGCAGGGTGTGCAGAGCTTGTCCTTGGACCCACCTCTTTTTTACCTGCATGCCGGCCTCATCTCCCAGCTGTTGCTGTTTGTAGCAACAGCAGGATAGGGTTGCAAGCCAGGAGCAAAGGTTCTTCTATGTTCCCCAAATGCAATCATTAGCCACCAGGAACTACTGCATCAACCTCATATTGAAATTCAAACTCTCACTCTTGGCGCACTAGTGTCTATTTTTCACACAGAAGCCAGGAGGAACTCTTAACCTCACCTCCACTTTTCTTAGGAATTCAGAATGTAATCCACATTTTTACAAGGCCTGCATAACCTGGTCCATGCCACTACTCTGACTTCATCTTCTACCTCCATGCTCTACCCAACTTTCCTTATTCTTGGCAAACTAGCCTTCTTTCTATTGGTAATCAGGATGATGAACAAACAAATCTCACAAGTAAACCAAAGCACTACTTATTTCTCCCACTTTCACTTAATGGTATGTTTATAGTCCTTTCAGAAGGTTGTATGAAGGTTTTACTCTCCTACTTTTCCCAGATGGGGTCTGAGACCCATTGCCCCAACATATTTCCTCCCTAAATAAATATACTTGTCTATCCTCTTTGATGTTCAGAAAAATTCTTACAGTGGTTAATGAGATTCAAGTTTATTAGAATAGATCCTTAGAAATTTCCTCTGAAAAACAAGATATGACTTATCTTGACTGATATTTATTATAGTAGAGGTCTATAAAAATGGCAGCATACATAGTCTCATTAAAACAGCCTATGACTTTTTAAAAATATATCACATTCATTCCTGTCTTTGGGCCTTTATAATTATTTCTTTTTGCCTAGAAAATGCTTCTTTTAAAAAATTTTTTGTTTAAATTCAATTTGTCAACATATAGTATAACACCCAGTGCTCATCCCATCAAGTGCCCTCCTTAGGGCCCATCACCTAGCCCCCCCATCTTCTCACCCCACTCCCCTCTGCAACCCTTTGTTTCCCAAAGTTATATTCATGCCTAAACTTCACACTCTACATAGAAAGGACTTTCCAGACCTTCCTATATTAAGTAGCCATTTATCTTTCCTTCTAATCATCTTCTAAATCCAATGATTCTGTTTTGTTTCTTAAAAGGATTGAATAATATTCACAACTATCTTATTTTTGTATGTATGTTTATTAATAATTGTACCACCTTCTACCACCACAAAAATCATCTATGAGAACAGATACTTTTTCCATTCTACTGCTCCTTCTGTCAGTGCATCTATAATGGTTCTTGTCTCCCCAAAGGCAGGCACCAACTATGTATTAAATAAATAAATGAATTACCTCCCATGGTCTATTTTTTTTAAAGATTTTATTTATTTATTCATGAGAGATACAGAGAGAGAGGGAGAGGGGCAGACACAGGCAAAGGGAGAAGTAGGCTCTTTGCGGGGAGCCCAATGCAGGACTTGATCCCAAGACCCTGAGATCACTACCTGAGCTAAAGGCAGATGCTCAACCACTGAGCCACCCAGGCATCCCTACCTTCCAGTGTCTAGTTTGCTTTCAACAAATTCTTATATCATCTCAATGGAAAATCTCATAATAACATTTATCAAAAAACATAGGGAGCCTAAATTTTACTTTACCACAGCTCTTCTTATCCTTATTTCTTATGCCTTATGTTTTGAGAAAATTGTCAGCTAAAATGCAAAATCCCACTTTTATTGCCCTCCATCCATCCCTACCCAAACTCTGTTTCTACCAAACATTTCCCTTTTTGATTATCTGTAATTTCTGGCCAAATATAGAAATGACAGCATTGACATGTAGCCATATAACCTTAACTATCCTAGCTGCATAATAAGAGTGGTTAGCCAGGTGACATAAGTGTGTGTGTGTGTGTGTGTGTGTGTGTGTGTGTGTTTCAATTTTTGAATTTGAGGACATATAATTTATAAAGGAAAATTAGTTTATTTCCATTATCCAGGAGGAGGATCATTGTTCCACATAGAATAACACATTCAGTAACAAAATAGCATACTAAGTTTTGTATTATGTAGAATTTTTTCCTAGGTTATGGCTATCGATTAGAATCCTGTATTTTTGAGGGTAAAAGGACTGTGACTACTTGATTACTTTCATGTTTTTAAAGATATGACATGAAAGGTTTGTAGACTATAAATCAAGGCTGCTGCCAGAGAGTCATTTAAATAAAACAAGCCAATTCTCTTCTTATACTTCATATTTCACACACTTTATACTTCTTCATACTTCATACTGCCCTCCTAAGTCATATCATTATTGAAGACCAGTGTTCAATATATATAATCCATGACATAGTTTCTAAGCCTAGTGGGTGCTTTTGCCCATTTCAACCTAGCTATCAAGAAATTATATATGGAGACATGTTAACAATAAAACTGCAAACCATCCAAATCAGGTCAAGTATTTATTGGAACCTCACAGAGAGAAGTAATAGGAGCCAACTTAAACACATAATAGTCTAACTTTTATTATTCTAAGTTTCTATTGTATCCAGAATAAGTTTATCTCTAGTACTATATCATCCAAAATTTGACGTTAATTATCTTGGCACTGAGCCATATTTCTTTGAAATCTGTCAGAATTGAATATTCACAAGATATGCACTTAAATGAAATGACTAATATAAAGGAAGTTTTTGTTCAATACATTCTTTCACCAGGCAAGGCTATTAGAAGATAAAGAATAAAGTCACTTAAATGATAGTATCCTAACTGGCAAAGAATGCAGGTATTGCTCCTGAAAGAAGTGTTCCTTCCTGTATTTTCTTTTCTATAGAGATTTATGAAAGAAGACTCCCAGATGTGAGGATTCTCCTTTAGAAAATATGTTCTTGATATACTTGAGACACAAATTGCAAACATCCGCTAGCATAACCATAATTAACCAAACAAATATATTTTGGAAGAGGAGAAGATGTTAAATATAAAGATTGACAATTAATGAACTCCCTCTGCTTCAGTCACATACAAACAGGAGTAAATGTAACAAATTGGAAAGGCATAAAAATAAGAATAGTAATTTTACAAACTAGAGCTAAATATCAGCTGCATTTCCTTACTACCTATCCCCTCTTTGAACTGTTTTTCATGTTTCTCCTTTTTTGTCACTTGTATTTGTGGACCTTAAAAAAAATCTCAAAAGCTCAAGATATATTAAGACGTGAAATATACAGTCTTGGGAGTGACATCTTCGAGATGGTGGAACAGGCGCTTCCAGCTTTCATAACACCTGAGAAACAATTATTTAAACTATTCACAGACAATAATACCTTTGTAAGAGCTCCAGAGTTCATTTGAGAGGCTCTAGTACCCCCGCTGGAACCTAAAATCTATGAACAGCCACAATTAAAAGAATGAGAACCATTTCATTTTACTAGTGACATTCTTCCCCCACTGTTTACCACTCAGCACTGAGAGAAACCCCTTATGCTGCAATATACCCCACAGGGGAAAGAGACCACATGAAAACTTGCTACAACAGATTTCAGGGCATTGCCAAGGGACATGCTTCTGCTTCACTTAACCAGAAAACTGAGGGAATTGGCAGAGCTAGATCTTCTCGGGGAAGTTATGAACAAAGAAAAGGGGTAGGGACTCACAGCACTGGGCACAGGGATCTCAACAACAAATATACAAGCCCTGGATGCCAGTCCTCACAATATATATGCACCTAACATCAGAGCACCTAAGTACATAAAGGAAACATTGACAGACTTTAAGGGAAAAGTAGACAGCAATACAGTAATAGTAGGAGACTTCAATGTCCCACTTTCAACAGTGGATGGAGTATCCAGATGGAAACTCAATAAATAAACAGAAGACTTGAATTGTAACAAATGGATCAAACACACATATATGAAACATTCGATCCAACTGGAACAAAATACACATTCTTCTAAAGTACACATGGAACATTCTCTAGGATGGATCACATGCCAGGTTATAAAAACATCTTAACAGATGTTTTTAAATAGAAATTATCCCAAGTATCCTTTCTGATCACAATGAAATGAAAGTGAAAATTATCAGCAAAGAACAGAAAATTTACAAGTACATGAAAATTAAGCAATATACTCTTGAACAAATATTGGGTCAAAGAAGAAATCACAAATTAGAAAATATCTCAACATAAATGAAAATGAAAATGCAGCACAGCAAAACTTATAGGGTACAGCAAAAGCAGTATAAAGAGGGAAATTTATAATGATAAATACCTACGTTAAAGAGGAAAGATCATAACCTTAGAACTAATATTAAATCCTGGAGGTCTAGTACACAGTATAGTGAATATAGACAACAGTAGCATATGGTCATCAAATTTGCTAAGAGAATAGATATTATTTCTACACAAAAATGACAATTATGTGAAATGACAGGGATGCTAACTAGTGCTGCATTGGCAATCACATTACAATATATAAATGTATTGAATCAACATGGTGTACACCTTGAATATACACCTTATTACATGTCAAATATATTTTAGTTTTAAAAAAAAAAGGATCTCAATCTACACTTCAACGAAGTGAAGAAAAAAAAAAAACAAAGCCTGAAATTAGCAGAAGAAAGAAAATAATAAGTATTAGGGTAGAAATAAAGCAAATAGAGAGTTTAAAAATAGAAAAAAAATGGTGAAACTAGGAGTTGGCTTTTTACAAAACTGGCAAACTCTTAGCTAAACTGCCTTAAGAAAAAGACTCAAATAAATAAAGGATGAAACAAGAGATAACCAATGTCATGTTTTTTTTTTTTAAGGCCATAAGTGACTATTGTGCAAAATTACACCAATAAAATGGACAATATAGAAAAAAATGGATAAATTCCTAGAAACATACAATCTCTTAAAATGGAATTGAGAAAAAAGATAAAATAAAATGGGGCAGCCGGGGTGGCTCAGCGGTTTAGCGCTGCCTTCAGCCCAGGGCCTGATCCTGGAGACCCAGATCGAGTCCCACGTCAGGCTCCCTGCATGGAGCCTGCTTCTCCCTCTGCCTGTGTCTCTGCCTCTCTCTCTCTCTCTCTCTCTGTCTCTCTCTCTGTGTCTCTCATGAATAAATAAATAAAATCTAAAAAAAATAATAAAATAATAAAATAAAATAAAATAAAATAAAATAAAATAAAATAAAATAAAATAAAATGGAATCGAGAATAGAGACTTCTGGGATCCCTGGGTGGCTCAGCGGTTTAGTGCCTGCCTTCCGCCCAGAGGGTGATCCTGGAGTCCCCGGATCGAGTCTCACATCAGTTTCCCTGCATGGATCCTACTTCTCCCTCTGCCTATGGCTCCGCCTCTCTCTGCCTCTCTCCGTCTCTCTCTCTCTCTTTCTCTCTCTCTCTCTCTCTGTGTCTCCCATTAATAAATAAATAATATCTTTAAAAAAGAGAGAAAGAGAGAATTGACACTTCTTTTGACACCTCTCCAGGCTTCTTCTATCTTGTTTGATATTCCCTGAGCCTTATCATTATTCACATGAGGTTGGCAGAGGATAAGGAGAATATGAAGAAGGTAGCTCCCATTTCTTAAAAGCCCTACCTAAATGGACAAATTTAATTTCTGCTTATATCTCCCTGGTGAGAACCAGCCACGTAGAGGTGAGCAAATCTGGGTATCAGGTGGATGCAGTGCAGGGGTAAGGAGAAAAATCCTAAATAAACCAATAACAAATAAGGAGATTGAATCAGTAATAAACATTTCCCAATAAAGAGAAGCCCAGGGGTTGCCTGACTGCCTCAGTCAGTGGAGCATGTGTCTCTTGATCTTGGGGTTTTGAGTTTGAGTCCCATGTTGGGTGTAGAGAAAACTTAAAAATAAAATATTAAGAAAAGGAAGGAAAGGGAAAGGGAAGCCCAGGACCTGGATGGCTTTACTGGTAAACTCTACCAAACATAATTAACACCAACCCTTCTTAAAATTTTTTGAAAAACAGATGATAAGGGAACACTTCTGAACTTAAGATGAGGCCAGCCTCATCTTAATGCCAAAAAGAGGCAAACAGACCATAAGAAAAGAAAACTGTGGGCCAATCAATATCCCTGGTGAACAAAAATGCAAAATTCTCAATAATATTAACAAAGCAAATCCAACAGCACACTAAAAGGTTTATATATCATAATCAAATGTATTTTTCCCTGGGATGCAAGTCTAGTTCAACATACAGAGATTAACCAATGTAATACACCCCATTAACAGAAAGAAGAATAAAAGTCACTTGATCATCTCAATAGATGTCATAAAAATCATTTTACAGGGACACCTGAGTGGCTCAGTCAGTTAAGCATCTGATTCTTGATTTCAGCTCAAGTCATGATTTCAGGGTCATGGGATAGAGCCTCACATCAGGCTCTGCACTCAGCAGAGAGTCTGCTTAAGGATTCTCTCTCTCTCTCTCTCTCTCTCCCCCTCTGCCTCTTCCCCTATCTAAAATAAATAAATCTTTTAAACATTTCAAAAAATCATTTTACAAATTCAATATCCTTTTCATGATAAAAATTCTCAACAAGTTAAATACAGAAGGACTTTACTCCAGCACAAGGAAGGCCATATATGAAAAACCCATACCTAACACTATACGCAATAATGAAATTCTAAAAGGAATAAGACAAGAATGCTCACAATCACCAATTCTATTCAACATAGTACTGGAAGTTTTAGCCAAAGCAATTAAACAGGCAGGAGATATAAAAGTCATCCAAATAAAAAAGGAAGAATAAAATTATCTCTATTTTCAGATGACATGATCTTATGTAGAAAACTCTAAAGCTTTCACAAAAAAAATAAATAAAAAAAATAAAAATAAAAATAAAATAAAATAGGGGCCTGGGTGGTTGAGTTGGTTGAGTGACTGACTTGTGATTTTGGTCAGGTTGTGATATCATGGGATGTGGGGCTGAGCCCCCAGGTGGGCTCCCTGCTCAGCGAGGCGTCTGCTTAAGACTCTCTCTTTCTCCTTCTGCCCCTTCCCCACCATTCTCTCTTTCTAATAAATAAAGTTTAAAAATAAATAAAATAACTTAAAATAAAGTAAACCTGTTAAATAAAAAAAAATTCACTAAAGCTGCAGGATATAAAGTCAACATACAAAAATCAGTTCAATTTTTATACATTAACAACAAACTATCTGAAAAGGAAAACAAGAAATAATCCCACTTGCAAGATCTTTAAAAAGAATGAACTACATAAGAGTAAACCTGACAAAGGAGGTGAAAGACTTAAGTAGTGCAAACTATAAAACATTGTGGAATTAAATTTTAAATAAATCCCAAAATTCATATAAAACCACAGAAAACCCTTAATGGACAAGGTAATATTGAGCAAGAATGAAAGCTGGAAGCATCACACTTAATAATTTCAAACTATTTTACAAAGCTATATTAATCAAAACAGTAGGGTACCAGCATAAGAATGGACATAAGCCAATGAAATAAAGAGCCCAGATAAAACTTGCATAGACATGCTCACTTTTTTTCTTTCACAATATAATTTTTATTCAGTAATAAAACAAGGTTAACATGATCATAAAGCAGGTTCAGGATTCCAAATTGAATGACATTTTACCACATAATTAACCTGTCAATTTTTGACGAAGGCTTTAAGAATACATGGGATGAGCACTGGGTGTTATTCTATATGTTGGCAAGTTGAACACGAATAAAAAATAAATTTATAAAAAAAAAGAATACACAATGGAACAGGCTGGCCTCTTCAATAAATAATTCTGAGAAACCTGGATACTTACATGTAAGAGAATGAAATTAGAGCCTTTATCTTATACCATACACAAAAAACAACTCAGAATAGATTAAAAACTCAATTGTAAGTTATGAAATTGTAACACTCCTGGAACACAACATAGAGAAAATACTTCTTGACGTTGGCCTTGCAGTGATATCTTGTATATTACACCAAAAGCAGAGGCAGCAAGCATACAAATAAACAAATCAGACGACAAACTAAAAGCTTCCTAGCATATCAAAGGAAACAACAAAGGATAAAGGAAAACCACATAATGGGAGAAAATATTTGCAAACTGTATACCTGACAAAGGATTAATATACAAAATATATAAGGTACTCATACAACTCTATACTAAATAAATAAATAATCAAACAAGCAACAAACTAATTTTAAAATGGGCAAAGGACCTAAGTAGCTATTTCTCTAAGAAGATATACAAATAGCCAACAGGTATATGAGAAGGTGCTCATCATCACTAATTACCAGGGAAATATAAATCAAAACCTCAATGAGATATCACTTCCTGCTTACTATGATGACTACTATCAAAACTACAAAAGATAACAAGTGTTGCCAAGGATGTGGAGAAAAGGAAACTCTTGTACATTATTAATGGGAATGCAAGTGGATGCTGCCACTTATAATAAACAGTATGGAAGATTCTCAGAAAATTAAAAATAGAACTACTGTATGATCTATCAATCCCACTTCTGGGCACATATAAAAAATAGTTGAAGTAAGAATCTCAAACTTGTATCTGCATTCCCATGTCCATTGTAGTATTATTCACAGTAACTAGACATGGAAGCAACCTAAATGTCCATTGATGGATGAATGGATAAAGAAGATGTGGTATATAATGGAATATTACTCAGCCTTAAAAAAAAAAAAAAGAAAATCATGTTATTTGTGACAACATGGCTGATCTTGGAGCACATTATACCCGGTAAAATAAGGCAGACTTTGATGAACAAATACTACATGATACCGCTTATAGCAGAAATCTAATATAATCAAACCTAAAGAGGCAGAGAGTAGAACAGTGGTTACCAAGAGCTGGGTAGAAGGGAAGACGAGAAGTATCAGACAAAGGGTTCAATATTTCAACTAATCAAGATGAACAAGTTCTAGAATTTATTGTATATCATAGTGCTTTCAATTAGCAACACTGTGTTATATATTCAAAAATTTACCAAGAGGGTAAATCCTTATGTGAAGTATTCTTATCACACACACAAAAAAGAGGGCAGGAGAAAACTTTTGTAAGAAATGGATATATTTATGGCATTATGGTGTCGATTTAACAGCTGTATACTTATTTCAATCATTAATATATACAGCTTTTTATATGTCAATCATATATCAATGAAGTTATCTTAAAAACCCATGAGGAGTTATCTCTATGTACATGTCCATAATCCAGAGCATCATATTACATACACAAACAAATATTCTAGGTAAAATTCACAAAACTATTTGGAAAAATAACGTGTATTTTCTGAATGTTCAGTAATATTCAGCAAATAATGTGTATTTTCTGAAAATTCAGTAATGTTTATTTTCTGAATTTCATGAGAAAGAAAAATTAAGCACTTAGCCTTGGGAAGGAGAGATGAAAAGAACTTTGAGACTATTATAAAAACTAAAGGCATATAGTAACAAAGATTTATCAGAATAAGAAATAGATAATCCTATTTATTATACCAGAAAAAATGATAAAATACTTGAACAAATTTAACCAAAGAGGTGAAATATCTATATTAGAAAATACTAATGAAAGAAATTGAAAAAAAAAAAAAGAAAGAAATTGAACAAAAAGATAAATGAGTATCCCATCTTCATGGATTTGAAAAAATTAATATTGTTAAAATGTCCACACTACCCAAAGCCATCTACATATTCAATTTAATTCCTGTCAAAGATTCCAGGGGTATTATCATTTCACAGAAATGGAAAAAAATAAAAAAACTAATCCTAAAATTTGTATGGAATCACAAAAGACCCTGAATAGCCAAAGCAATTCTGAAAAAGATAAAGTGGGAAGCATCAAACTTTCTGATTTCAAATTATATTATAAAACTATAGTAATCAAAACAGTACAGTAGTGTAAAAAAAAAACACAAACAGGTAGATAGAGAAATGGAACAAACTATAAATATACCCACTATATGGTCAACCAAATTTGAAAAGGCAGCCAAGTCTACTCAATGGAGAAAATAATCTATTCAACATATTGTGCTGGGAAAACTGGATATGTACATGTACAACAATGAAATTAAATCCCTATTGTCCACCCCTCACCCACAGCCAAAAATGTAAGACCTGAAACTTTGAAATTCTAAAAAGAAAACAGGGAAAAATCTCCTTGATATGGTCATGGCAATTTTTTGGATATGACAAAGCACAGGTAACAGAACAGAAAACAAACAAGTAGGACTACATCTAAACTAAAAATCTTTTGGCACAGCAAAAGAAACAATAGGCTAAATGAAAAAAACAACCCATAGAATGGGAGAAAAAAATTGCAGATTATATGTCTTATAAGGGGTTAATATCCAAAATATGTAAAGAACTCATACTACTCAATAGGAAAAAAATGGGCAAAGGATCTGAATAGACATTTTTCCAAAGAAGATATCCTAATGACCAGCAGATACATGAAAATGTGCTCAGCATCACTAATCACTAAGAAAATTCAAATCAAAACCACAAATTCTCACACTCTTTAGAATGGCTGTCATCAAGAAAACAAGAGGCCACAAATGCTGGCTAGGATGTAGAAGGGAACCTTTGTGCACAGTTGATAAAAATGTATGTAAATTGATATAGCCCTACAGAAATAATATGAAGATTCCTCAAAAAATAAAAGAAATAGAGCTACCTACCATATGATCCAGCAATCCACTGGACAGAAAGATCCAAAAGAAATGAAAACAATGTGTTGAAGAGATATTAGCACCCCCATGTTCACAGAAGCATTACTTACAATAGCCACACATGAAAACAACCTATGTATACATTGACAAATAAATAGATAAAGAAGTATGGTACCTGCACAATGTAATGTTATTTGGCTCTGAAAAAAGAAAGGAATTTTGCCATTTGTGACAATGTGGGTGGGCTTTCACTTAGCATAATGACTTTCACTTAGTCATTATGCTAAGTGAAATAAGTCTGAGAAAGATAAATACCATATGATCTCATTTATACATGGAAATTTAAAAAAATAAATCACAGAAAAAGAGTTCAGATTTGTGATTACCAGAGGTGGGGGGTAGAGGGTGAAGTGGAGAAATTAGGTCTGGGTGAAGGTGACCAAAAGGTATAAACTTTTAGTTCTAGGGTAATTACTGGGGTTGTAACATACAACATGGTGACTAAAGCTCACAGTGCTGTATGGTATATTTGAAAGTATCTAAGAGTCATTCCTAAGTGTTCTCATCACAGGGAAAAAACATTTTTCCTTTTTATCTTTCTACGATAAAAACTATGTACAAATAAAACAAACATATTAAAAAAAGAAATGATGGGTGTTAACTAAACTATCATGGCAATCATTTCAGAGTGTATACAAATAAGGTCATTAAGCTGTACATCTTAAACTTATACCATGCTGTATGTCAGTTATATCTCAAAAGAACTGAGAAAAAAATAAAGGCAGACAAACTGCAATTTCACAACTTTTATTGAACCCATCAGAGAGCTGAGGTCATGGGACCATCAAAATCTAGGAAAGACATATATCTGCAGGAAGTGAGGAGAATACAAGCACTTAATACAAACAGAATTGCACAAAAATAAGAGTTTAGCTAGATTAAGTTGGAAAGAGTGTGTGGAAATCTAGGGTGCTCTCATGTAAGATTTCATCACACACTCCACATGGAACTCAACAAAATACTGGCAGAGTCACAAGAAAGCATTTTTCCAGGTACAAGACTGGAAAAGCAGAATAGCGGCCACTAAGAAAGGAGAAAACACTACCTGGACTCCTCTCTCATATATTCACTATAGACAGAAAGTCAGAATTTATGAGAGAAATGGCAACAGACTGTGTTGCTTTCAATGCAGTGGTGAAAACCCATTTTAGATTGGGAAAAATGCTTGCAAATTATATATCTGATAAAGGGTTAATATCCAAAACATATAAAGAACTCATATTACTCAATAGGAACAAAAAACCCAATCCAATTAAAAAGTGATCAGAGAAATAGAGATTTAAAAAAAAAAAAAAAAAAGACATCCACATGTTCAACAAGTACATGAAAAACTGTTCAACATCACTAATCATCAGTGAAATACAAATCAAAACCATAGGGAGATATCACTTCATATCTTACAGGATGGCTATCATCAAAAAGACAAGTGTTGGTAAGAATGTGGGGAAAAAGGAAACACTTGTGCACCATCAGTGGGAATGTAAACTGATACAGCTACTATGGAAAACAATATGATGTTTCCTGAAACATTAAAAATAGAACTACCACATGATCCATAAATCCCACTTCTGGGTAGATACTGAAATAAAAACAGGATCTCAAAGAGATAACTGCACTCCGTTATTTGTAACAGAATTCACAATAGCTAAGATATGGAAACGACCTGTGTGTCCAACAATGGATGAATGGATAAAGAAGTTGTGGCATGCTACAAAATGGAATATTATTCAATAATGGAAAAGAAAGAAACCTTGTGATGTGAGATAACATATATGGACCCTGTAGGCATTATGCTAAGTAAATAAGTCAGAGAAAGACAAGTACTGTAAGATATCACTTACATATGGAATCTTAAAAATTTGAACTCATAGATACAGAGAGTAGAATGGTGGTTTCCAGGGACTAGGGGAAATGGAGAGCTGTTGGTCAAAGATATAAACTTCCCATTATAAGATGAATAAAGTCTGGAATCTAATGTACAGTGTTTTTTTTATTTTATTTTTTTGAATTTTTTTATTTATTTATGATAGTCACACACAGAGAGAGAGAGAGAGGCAGAGACAGGCAGAGGGAGAAGCAGGCTCCATGCACCGGGAGCCCGACGTGGGATTCGATCCCGGGTCTCCAGGATCATGCCCTGGGCCAAAGGCAGGCGCCAAACCACTGCGCCACCCAGGGATCCCTAATGTACAGTGTTGAGATTACAGTGAACAATACTGTATTATGTCTTGAAAGTTTCTAAGAGAGTAAATCTTAAATGTTCTCACCACACACAAAAAAAGAAATAGTAATTATATGATATGATGGAGTTCTTAGGTAATACTATGATGGTAATCATTTTGCATTATGTAAGTATATTAAATCAATGCAATTTACAACTTAAACTTACATATTTTATGTCAATTATATCTCAGTAAATCTGGGGAAAGAACAGCATAAAACCACCCCAAGAATGTTAGAAATATTTGCAAACTGTATCTGATAAGAGGCTAATATCCTGAATATAGAGAGAACTTCTAAAACTCAACAACAGAAAACACAAATTGATTTAAATGGACAAGAACTTTAATAGACATTTTGTCACAGAAGATATTCAAATGGCCAATAAACACATGAATGATTCCTCACTGATCTTTAATAAAATGCAAACCCAAACCATAATGATAAATAATTATGGTTCATAATTAATTGGAATGTCTATTATAAAAAATATATATACACACACACAAATCAGAAAACAAGTATTGGTAAGGATGTGAAGAAAATTGGAACACTTGAACCCTGTTAATGGGAATGTAAAATGGTATATCTGCCATCAAAAACAGCGTGACAATTACTAAAAAAAAAAAAATTGCAAATAACATTACCATATGATCCAGCAATTCAACCTTAGCAGTTGAAAACTGAAACCAGAAAATATATTTGTATACCCATTTTTATAGCAGCATTATTTGGAATAGCCAACAAGTAGAAGCAACTCAAATAAATGGATAACAAAATGTGGTATATCCATACAATGTAATATTATTCAACCTTAGAAAAAAGGAAATTCTGCCCCGTGTTACAATGTTGATGATCCTAGAAGACAGGATGCTAAGTGAAATAAGCCAGTCACAAAAGAACAAATACCGTATTATTCCACTTAAATAGAGCTAAAAGAATGGTGGTTGCCAGGTACAAGAGGTGAGAGGACCAAGGACTAATTTATCAATGAGTAGGGAATTTTAGTATTGCCAGATGGAAAGAGTGCTATGGATGGATGGTGATGATGGTTGCACAACAATGAATGTGCTTAAAGTCACTGAACTGTACACCTAAAACTGGTGAAGATGGTAATTTTTTTCTGGTTATGTGTCTTTTATCACAATTAGAATTTTGCAGCACTTTTTGAACAGGAAACTTTTATTTTGTCTTTATTCTCTCTACCATATTTTTATGCTCTTTCTTTTTTAGAAGGTTGGGTAGAAATTGGTTTGCTTTGTTTGGGCTTACTTATACTGGAGGGCATGCCTACCCTACTCTGATTTCAAACAGTGAGGGTGCTTTCTTCTTGGGCTTTTCATGGTGAACTTTTAACCCCTATTATTTTATTGCAGAAGAGTTGAATTTGCAGTGGCCAAAGATTTTTGGGAGGCCAATACTCAGCAGACCAATACCTTCACCTCCTAACTGCTTTACAATCATCTTTCATTTCTAATTCAAGGTCATGTTTGCCTTGTTTTGGAACACTGTTAAGTACTGGGGGCTAATTCTTTTTAATTCACTATATTATTGAAATGAACTTGTCCAAGAGATTAGAGTTTAAAGAAAGAGCCAGCTTTCCCATCTGACAAGAATTGACGAAATTCTAGTAACTCAGAAAATTTAATGAGATTTATCATGCATTTTGGCACAGTGGATGCAGCAGAAATAGGCTATATATTACACAGTACTAGAGATTCCATGAATCTAGACCCTGATAAACTAAACTATATCCATGCAAATATATACCCTGGAAGTCATTGACTAAATTTAAGCATACGAAATCATTTGAGAAAAACTTTAGTTGGTTCATGAAATTATTTTCCAAATTTAAAAACAAATAGAAACAAATATCACTAATTTTGCATTATTATGTCTTTATATTCGTATTTGTTTTTCTTGGTTTGAGTTTCTACTGTCTTTCTGTAAATCCTACCCTACCCTGAGTAGCTGTTACTCAATTCTTTAGAACAAAATTCAAAGAAAAACTATCTTGTTCTGAAATATTTTATAGTGCTCTGGAAAGACACAAAAGCATTGTGTTACAGATTAATTATCCATTATTAAATAATCAAAGATGCTACTTATTCTTGTTCATAATACAAACTCATTGTAGATCACCATCTATAATTTGTAGAAAGTTGCCTTGTAACTTATAATATTGGGTCTTATATTTTAAATATCTTGACATGTGCTCAGTTTATGTTATACTAATCTATTGTCAGGCCCATCCCCATCAATAATTATATGGATTTCATAATACAATTTAGGCTGTGCAGAGGATGCCTGTCATTTTCAAATGTTCACTTCATTAATCATCAATTTGAATTGTATCACACATTATCATAATTTTAAATCAGATTATTCCAAACATAACTTCAAAAGTTAAGTGAAAATCAGTCGTCAGCTCAGTATCAATGAACATGCAGGTCAAAGAAAGTCATCCAATGCTAGTGAAAGATTTATCCAAAATAAACTGAGAGAATAATTCACGAGCCTTATATGGAGCCAAAAATACAAAATCCATTCTTTAAGAAAATAATTAAACTGATACATCTTTAACAGTGCTGAGGAAGAAAAGATAAAACAGAAAATGCCAGAACCAGGAATGAGAGAAGTTATAGGACTACAGCATTTGACAGATATTAAAAAATAATAATGAGATATTATGAACAACTTTATTGCCCCTTATTTAACAGTTCAGATGAAATTGACAAATCTCTTGAAAGACAAAATCTATCAAATCTTACTCAAAGGAAATGCAGAACTTGACTCGCCCTATGTACAGTAAAGAAATTGAATTTGTAATTTAAAACAATCTCAAACAGAAAGTTTCAAGCCCAGATGACTCCACTGGTGAATTATACCAAATGCAGAGGAAAGAAAAAAATAACACCTGTACCCAAACTATCCCAAAAATTGAAGGGAAAATTATACTTCAAGATTCCTCTGAAGGGGCACCTGGGTGGCTCAGTGGTCAAGCGTCTGCCTTTGGCTCAGGTCATGATCCCAGGGTTTGGGGATTGAACCCCATATCAGGATCCCCATAGGGAGCCTGCTTCTCCCTCTGCCTATGTCTCTGCCTCTGTCTCTGTGTTTCTCATGAATAAATAAAATCTTTTAAAAATTTCATCTTAAAAGGATGTTGATTTTCTAATACCAGAGAAAGCAGACCAACAAAGAATAAATACTACAGATCATGATCCCATATAAATATAGATGCAAATATTGTATTAATTCAAATCCAACAATTACATAAAAGTGGTAATACATTATGACCATGTGTAATTTATCCCAAGAATGGAAAGTATAATTGATTTTCTACAACATTTTCACTATATCGAAAATAAAAAAAGAAAAGCTGTATGGTAATCAAGAGATTCATAAAAAAGCATTTCATAAAAACTAACATACATCCCTAATCATTAATAATAAATTTCTTATCATTATTAATAATAATACACAAGTATCAGTTAACCAATTATGAAGAGAACTTCCTCAGCCCAATTTTAAAAACATCTACAAAAAAACTGCAGTTGGGGGGGAGGAGCAAGATGGCGGAAGAGTAGGGTCTCCAAATCACCTGTCTCCACCAAACTACCTAGAAAACCTTCAAATTATCCTGAAAATCTATGAATTCGGCCTGAGATTTAAAGAGAGACCAGCTGGAATGCGACAGTGAGAAGAGTTCGCGCATCTATCAAGGTAGGAAGACGGGGAAAAAGAAGTAAAGACACAAAGGCCTCCAAGGGGGAGGGGCCCGCGAGGAGCCGGGCTGAGGCCGGGGCGAGTGTCCCCAGGACAGGAGAGCCCCGTCCCGGAGGAGCAGGAGCTGCACCGACCTTCCCGGGGGAAAGGGGCTCGTGGGGAGTTGGAGCAGGACCCAGGAGGGAGGGGATGCCCTCGGGCTCCCCGGGACAGTAACAGCAACTGCGCGCCCAGGAGAGTGCGCCGAGCTCCCTAAGGGCTGCAGCGCGCACGGCGGGACCCGGCGGGACCCGGAGCAGCTGAAGGGGCTCGGGCGGAGGCTCCGCGGAGGGGGCTGCGCGGCCCCGGGAGCAGCTCGGAGGGGCTCGGGCAGAGGAAGAGGCTCCGTGCGGAGGGGGCTGCGCGGTTCCAGGAGCAGCTCGGAGGGGCTCGGGCGGCGGCTCCGCGGAGGGGGCTGCGCGGCCCGGGAGCGCGAATCCACCAGCGCAGGCTCCGGAGCACAGGGCGCCGGGACACAGCCCAGGATCCCGCCTCCCCCGGGACAGGCAGAGGCCGGGAGGGCCCAGGACAGCAAGGACGCTCCTGCCCCGAGCTGAGCACATCAGCGGCCCCGCCCCGGAGCCTCCAGGCCCTGCAGACGGAGTTCCTGCCAGCGCTGACTCCAGGGCTCCAGAGCTGCCCCGCCACTGGGGCTGTTCCTCCTGCGGCCTCACGGGGTAAACAACCCCCACCGAGCCCTGCACCAGGCAGGGGCACAGCAGCTCCCCCAACTGCTAACACCTGAAAATCAGCACAACAGGCCCCTCCCCCAGAACACCAGCTAGACGGACAACTTCCAGGAGAAGCCAAGGGACTTAACACAGAATCAGAAGATACTCCCCGGTGGTTCTTTTTTTGTTTGTTTGTTTTTGTTTTTGTTTTTGTTTTGTTTTGCTTTTTGATTTGTTTTGCTTTTTGATTTGTTTCCTTCCCCCACCCTCTTTTTTCCTCCTTTTTCTTTCTCTTTTTCTTCTTTTTTTTTTTTTTCGTTTTTTTTTTCTTTTTCTTCCCTTTTTTTTTCTCTTTCTCTTTTCTTTCCTTCTTTCTCTCCTCTCTTTTTCTCTTTTTCCCAATACAACTTGCTTTTGGCCACTCTGCACTGAGCAAAATGACTAGAAGGAAAACCTCACCTCAAAAGAAAGAATCAGAAACAGTCCTCTCTCCCACAGAGTTACAAAATCTGGATTACAATTCAATGTCAGAAAGCCAATTCAGAAGCACTATTATACAGCTACTGGTGGCTCTAGAAAAAAGTATAAAGGACTCAAGAGACTTCATGACTGCAGAATTTAGAGCTAATCAGGCAGAAATTAAAAATCAATTGAATGAGATGCAATCCAAACTAGAAGTCCTAACGACGAGGGTTAACGAGGTGGAAGAACGAGTGAGTGACCTAGAAGACAAGTTGATAGCAAAGAGGGAAACTGAGGAAAAAAGAGACAAACAATTAAAAGACCATGAAGATAGATTAAGGGAAATAAACGACAGCCTGAGGAAGAAAAACCTACGTTTAATTGGGGTTCCCGAGGGCGCCGAAAGGGACAGAGGGCCAGAATATGTATTTGAACAAATTCTAGCTGAAAACTTTCCTAATCTGGGAAGGGAAACAGGCATTCAGATCCAGGAAATAGAGAGATCCCCCCCTAAAATCAATAAAAACCGTTCAACACCTCGACATTTAATTGTGAAGCTTGCAAATTCCAAAGATAAGGAGAAGATCCTTAAAGCAGCAAGAGACAAGAAATCCCTGACTTTTATGGGGAGGAGTATTAGGGTAACAGCAGACCTCTCCACAGAGACCTGGCAGGCCAGAAAGGGCTGGCAGGATATATTCAGGGTCCTAAATGAGAAGAACATGCAACCAAGAATACTTTATCCAGCAAGGCTCTCATTCAAAATGGAAGGAGAGATAAAGAGCTTCCAAGACAGGCAGCAACTAAAAGAATATGTGACCTCCAAACCAGCTCTGCAAGAAATTTTAAGGGGGCCTCTTAAAATTCCCCTTTAAGAAGAAGTTCAGTGGAACAGTCCACAAAAACAAAGACTGAATAGATATCATGATGACACTAAACTCATATCTCTCAATAGTAACTCTGAATGTGAACGGGCTTAATGACCCCATCAAAAGGCGCAGGGTTTCAGACTGGATAAAAAAGCAGGACCCATCTATTTGCTGTCTACAAGAGACTCATTTTAGACAGAAGGACACCTACAGCCTGAAAATAAAAGGTTGGAGAACCATTTACCATTCGAATGGTCCTCAAAAGAAAGCAGGGGTAGCCATCCTTATATCAGATAAACTAAAATTTACCCCAAAGACTGTAGTGAGAGATGAAGAGGGACACTATATCATACTTAAAGGATCTATTCAACAAGAGGACTTAACAATCCTCAATATATATGCTCCGAATGTGGGAGCTGCCAAATATATAAATCAATTATTAACCAAAGTGAAGAAATACTTAGATAATAATACACTTATACTTGGTGACTTCAATCTAGCTCTTTCTATACTCGATAGGTCTTCTCAGCAAAACATCTCCAAAGAAACGAGAGCTTTAAATGATACACTGGACCAGATGGATTTCACAGATATCTACAGAACTTTACATCCAAACTCAACTGAATACACATTCTTCTCAAGCGCACATGGAACTTTCTCCAGAATAGACCACATATTGGGTCACAAATCGGGTCTGAACCGATACCAAAAGATAGGGATTGTCCCCTGCATATTCTCGGACCATAATGCCTTGAAATTAGAACTGAATCACAACAAGAAGTTTGGAAGGACCTCAAACACATGGAGGTTAAGGACCATCCTGCTAAAAGATAAAAGGGTCAACCAGGAAATTAAGGAAGAATTAAAAAGATTCATGGAAACTAATGAGAATGAAGATACAACCGTTCAAAATCTTTGGGATGCAGCAAAAGCAGTCCTAAGGGGGAAATACATCGCAATACAAGCATCCATTCAAAAACTGGAAAGAACTCAAATACAAAAGCTAACCTTACACATAAAGGAGCTAGAGAAAAAACAGCAAATAGATCCTACACCCAAGAGAAGAAGGGAGCTAATAAAGATTCGAGCAGAACTCAATGAAATAGAGGCCAAAAGAACTGTGGAACAGATCAACAGAACCAGGAGTTGGTTCTTTGAAAGAATTAATAAGATAGATAAACCATTAGCCAGCCTTATTAAAAAGAAGAGAGAGAAGACTCAAATTAATAAAATCATGAATGAGAAAGGAGAGATCACTACCAACACCAAGGAAATACAAACGATTTTAAAAACATATTATGAACAGCTATACGCCAATAAATTAGGCAATCTAGAAGAAATGGACGCATTCCTGGAAAGCCACAAACTACCAAAACTGGAACAGGAAGAAATAGAAAACCTGAACAGGCCAATAACCAGGGAGGAAATTGAAGCAGTCATCAAAAACCTCCCAAGACACAAGAGTCCAGGGCCAGATGGCTTCCCAGGAGAATTTTATCAAACGTTTAAAGAAGAAATCATACCTATTCTCCTAAAGCTGTTTGGAAAGATAGAAAGAGATGGAGTACTTCCAAATTCGTTCTATGAAGCGAGCATCACCTTAATTCCAAAGCCAGACAAAGACCCCGCCAAAAAGGAGAATTACAGACCAATATCCCTGATGAACATGGATGCAAAAATTCTCAACAAGATACTGGCCAATAGGATCCAACAGTACATTAAGAAAATTATTCACCATGACCAAGTAGGATTTATCCCTGGGACACAAGGCTGGTTCAACACCCGTAAAACAATCAATGTGATTCATCATATCAGCAAGAGAAAAACCAAGAACCATATGATCCTCTCATTGGATGCAGAGAAAGCATTTGACAAAATACAGCATCCATTCCTGATCAAAACTCTTCAGAGTGTAGGGATAGAGGGAACATTCCTCGACATCTTAAAAGCCATCTATGAAAAGCCCACAGCAAATATCATTCTCAATGGGGAAGCACTGGGAGCCTTTCCCCTAAGATCAGGAACAAGACAGGGATGTCCACTCTCACCACTGCTATTCAACATAGTACTGGAAGTCCTAGCCTCAGCAATCAGACAACAAAAAGACATTAAAGGCATTCAAATTGGCAAAGAAGAAGTCAAACTCTCCCTCTTCGCCGATGACATGATACTCTACATAGAAAACCCAAAAGTTTCCACCCCAAGATTGCTAGAACTCATACAGCAATTCGGTAGCGTGGCAGGATACAAAATCAATGCCCAGAAGTCAGTGGCATTTCTATACACTAACAATGAGACTGAAGAAAGAGAAATTAAGGAGTCAATCCCATTTACAATTGCACCCAAAAGCATAAGATACCTAGGAATAAACCTCACCAAAGATGTAAAGGATCTATACCCTCAAAACTATAGAACACTTCTGAAAGAAATTGAGGAAGACACAAAGAGATGGAAAAATATTCCATGCTCATGGATTGGCAGAATTAATATTGTGAAAATGTCAATGTTACCCAGGGCAATATACACGTTTAATGCAATCCCTATCAAAATACCATGGACTTTCTTCAGAGAGTTAGAACAAATTATTTTAAGATTTGTGTGGAATCAGAAAAGACCCCGAATAGCCAGGGGAATTTTAAAAAAGAAAACCATAGCTGGGGGCATCACAATGCCAGATTTCAGGTTGTACTACAAAGCTGTGGTCATCAAGACAGTGTGGTACTGGCACAAAAACAGACACATAGATCAGTGGAACAGAATAGAGAATCCAGAAGTGGACCCTGAACTTTATGGGCAACTAATATTCGATAAAGGAGGAAAGACTATCCATTGGAAGAAAGACAGTCTCTTCAATAAATGGTGCTGGGAAAATTGGACATCCACATGCAGAAGAATGAAACTAGATCACTCTCTTTCACCATACACAAAGATAAACTCAAAATGGATGAAAGATCTAAATGTGAGACAAGATTCCATCAAAATCCTAGAGAAGAACACAGGCAACACCCTTTTTGAACTCGGCCATAGTAACTTCTTGCAAGATACATCCACGAAGGCAAAAGAAACAAAAGCAAAAATGAACTATTGGGACTTCATCAAGATAAGAAGCTTTTGCACAGCAAAGGATACAGTCAACAAAACTCAAAGACAACCTACAGAATGGGAGAAGATATTTGCAAATGACATATCAGATAAAGGGCTAGTTTCCAAGATCTATAAAGAACTTATTAAACTCAACACCAAAGAAACAAACAATCCAATCATGAAATGGGCAAAAGACATGAACAGAAATCTCACAGAGGAAGACATAGACATGGCCAACATGCATATGAGAAAATGCTCTGCATCACTTGCCATCAGGGAAATACAAATCAAGACTACAATGAGATACCACCTCACACCAGTGAGAATGGGGAAAATTAACAAGGCAGGAAACAACAAATGTTGGAGAGGATGCGGAGAAAAGGGAACCCTCTTACACTGTTGGTGGGAATGTGAACTGGTGCAGCCACTCTGGAAAACTGTGTGGAGGTTCCTCAAAGAGTTAAAAATAGACCTGCCCTACGACCCAGCAATTGCACTGTTGGGGATTTACCCCAAAGATACAAATGCAATGAAACGCCGGGACACCTGCACCCCGATGTTTCTAGCAGCAATGGCCACGATAGCCAAACTGTGGAAGGAGCCTCGGTGTCCAACGAAAGATGAATGGATAAAGAAGATGTGGTTTATGTATACAATGGAATATTACTCAGCTATTAGAAATGACAAATACCCACCATTTGCTTCAACGTGGATGGAACTGGAGGGTATTATGCTGAGTGAAGTAAGTCAGTCGGAGAAGGACAAACATTATATGTTCTCATTCATTTGGGGAATATAAATAATAGTGAAAGGGAAAATAAGGGAAGGGAGAAGAAATGTGTGGGAAATATCAGAAAGGGAGACAGAACGTAAAGACTGCTAACTCTGGGAAACGAACTAGGGGCGGTAGAAGGGGAGGAGGGCGGGGGGTGGGAGTGAATGGGTGACGGGCACTGGGTGTTATTCTGTATGTTAGTAAATTGAACACCAATAAAAAAAAAATGAAAGTAAAAAAAAAAAAAAAAAAAAAAAAAAAAAAAAAAAAAAAAAAAAAAAAAAAAAAAAGGAGTAGAAGCAAGTTTGGGCAAAGAAAAAAAAAAAAAAAAACTGCAGTTAACATCTAATTTCATGGTTCATGCCTGATGCTTTCTTACTAAGATTGCAAACATGGTAAGGATGTTTGTCCCACCACTTCTATTAAACATCATGCCAAAGTTTCTTGTAAGTGTAATAAGACAAAAAAATTAAAAGGCATGCACATAGGGAAGCTGTAAAACTGTCTTTATCTGCTGACATGACTGTTGACAAAGAAAATCCTGTGGAATCGACAAAAAAATACTATATCTAATAAATGAAGTAATACTGCAGGTTACAAACTATACTAAAAAAACCTAATTGTATTTCCATGTGCTAGCAACTAACATTTGGCATAAGAATATTCTTTTAAATACTGTTTACAATAGTATCAGAAGTATGAAATTCTAGATAAATCTGTAAAATATGTCACAAATGTGTATGTTGAAAACTATTAAACACTGTTTGATTTTAAAACTAAAGATTAAGTGAAGAAATAGATCATCTTCATGGATCAGGATACTCAGTGTCCTTAAGTTCTTAATTCTCTAAAAATTGATCCATGGATTCAATGAAATTCTAATCATCGTTACAGGATGATTTTTTTTAAAAATCAATGGTGAAGTATATTCTAGATTGTATATGGACCCATAATAACTAAAACAACTTAGAGGGGGAAAAACTTCGAAGATTTATTATCTTGACTGATAGTTTCATGATTTTCTAGAAACTGAGCCTAAGATCTGGACTTAGATGATATACAAAAAGGATACTCTCAGGGTAATGGAGGCAGGATAGGTTAGGGAAAGGGACTGAACAAGGATATGGACTCACCTATAATCCGGTCTGATCCAAAAGGTGAGTGCTGGTGTATGAATTAGCTTGCAACACTGGTCCCACCTTAAGGCAAGGAGGGGAAGCCACATTTTGCCCACACATTTTTCTACTCATTAGCTAATAATGACTACTTCTGAGTGCGAAGTAAGGAGCATAAATGTCAGAGCCTGGCAACTCATATCAGCTGGCAAAAATTTTGTGGAGAGGGGCAGCTGTAAATCTTTAGGAGCTGACACTCACAAGAGCTGAGCAATTAGTACTCTGGCCTGGCAAAAGGATTCTGGGTGGGTGACCGAAAGCATCAATTAGAGAGGGTGAGTACTTGGAATTATAGAAAATCTCTTTTTGTGGTGGTAATAATAAAATTGATACGAGAAAAGGTTATCTTCATAACTGAGCTAATAATATGTAACATTTAATAAATTATAATGTCTTGGGTACAATGCTAAAGCTTTATAGTTTTATATCTTTTTGAAGGATTTGGATTAAATATGCTACAGAAAAATAATTTAGTTTATTTAATATTTTAGGATACTAAGTAGCCCTTACAAATCATGTTTTACTATGTCAGGGCATGACCAATGTTAATGATTGTTTTGTTTTGGTTTTTTTTAATGCAAAAAGGCAAGTTAGAAGCAGAACATTCAGTAAAATTTCAAGTTACTGTTTAAAAAGAAAAAATGCATACATTTATTTAAACATCTTGGAACGACCAATCAAAATATTAATATGTTTAAACCTAGGTGTTCAATTATAATTCATTTTTATTTTCTATCTACTCTCTTAGGTCTCCATTTTCTTAAAAAAATATTTAACTTGAAAACGAGAAGAACCATCTAGTGTATATTTGTATGCAAAATAGTAATATTTGTAAAACATACATAACTTTTGGAAAATTATGTATGTATTAAATATGTGGATATATGATAGTAATATTATTAAAGCATATTAAAACTATAATTTTGATACTTTTAAAACTTTTTAAAATTTTTTTATTTACTTGAGAGAGAGAGAAAAAGAGAGCATGAGCAGGAGAACAGGCTAAGGGAGGGGGAGAAGCAGGTTCCTCACTGAGCAGGGAGCCCAATGCATGGCTTGATCCCAGGACCCCAGAATCATGACCTAAGCCAATGTCAGATGCTTAACCTACTGAGCCACCTAGCCACCCCAATTCTGATGCTTTAAAATAAAAATATATCACACTGTTATTTTGTATTGGATCCTTACTACGTGCTGGATACTCAGCTAAATATTTTTTAACATGCAATATCTTATTTCATTCTTCTAAGACCCCTAGTAAACAGGTTTTATTCTCATCCCCATTTTACAGTCTGGCTTAAGGTTAAAAAATTACTAAGAAGCACATCATGATCTGTATCCAGGTAGCCAAATACCAGAGCTCCCTGACCAGAACAATGCTTCATACTCGGCACTTACTTCTTCAGTAAACTGATTTTGTCTCTTTTCATTTGCTGCTCTCTCTACAAATTTCCAGCAAATGAGTCCATTTTAAAACTGCACTGGAAAAGGAGACAAAAATATAAGTCATTAACATAAAATGTCTGTCTGACCAATAGGTATAAAGTTAAATCATAAAACATTTAGCCTGGAGGCAGTTTATTTATTGGAAATGGTCTTAATCGTGTGAGGTGGGACCTCCAGAGTTTATTAGGTACAAAGTACGAACTAGCATTATAAGGTCCTGTGAGACATCTAGAATTCAACTTCTCGTTTTCTAAAGGCACAAGCACCTTTCTGTTATTAAGGTTCTGTTTTTGAGAATGAGTCACTAACCTGCCAAGTTATCAATTATTTAAGTCAAAGCAATTATGTTACCATCTCTGAATTGAATGTTGCCTCCCTTTTGTAACTCTTACCCACAAAAATTCCATTCATCATTTATATTTCAGGTCCATGGGACAATATCCTGAATGTTCTTTCCAATCATCACAGTTTACTTTGCTCCTTTCCTCTAAAATGTATGTCACTTATTGGTGATACTCACATAGCCTCTAGCATTTGATGCTTTGTTTAGTAACTTTTACATACCATCATTAGATTATAAACTCATGGAGGACAAAAGCACATCTTTGTTTCGTTCGTAGTACTTTCTGCACTGCTCCAGACTCAATACACAATTGTTGAATAAATCATGATTGTTGCTTTTAATCAGCTGCTCTTCTAAGATGCCAGAAAAGGAGTCCATTGTGATATTGAATTAGAAACATACACAAAAGAGCTGCTGCTTCTACAGATAAGAGCCACTAGTTCAAAGCTCCATAGGGAACAGATTCTTTGGAGACAGGAAAAGCCCATTATCAGAAAAACATGACAGGATCCAAAGTTTATGCATGTAGCTATGTGGCAATTTTATACTGTTGAATTTGGGAATTCATTATCATAATTTTGAATAGATGCTGTTTAATGCTTTTTACTTTATCTTGAAGCTATTTGTTCTAGTTCATATTAATTTCTTAAGGCTAAAACTTCATTAAAAAGCAAAAAGCTTGAAAGATTTTTTTGTTTAATGGTTTAAAATCTACAAAACATAGGTGTAGTGTAAAGTAACATAAACAGTTCAGAAGTACATCCTTTTGATATATATCAACCAGCAGGACAAAAAGAATGACTTCTGGAGTTAAAGCCTTATTATAGACAATATATGATATGTGCAAAATATATTGTTTTAGACACTAGTACTTAAGAAATTTCACAGGACAGTAGATAACTTCTTACTAACAGTCTTCTATTAAAGTTTGCTTTTGAGCAGTGCATTAAATAACTGGAAGAAAGGATGAATGTAACTTTTCAAGTCCAGTGCACAGTTTTGCAGTGTTTGCAACAGCAATTGTGAAAGAAAATTACTTCCTGGGAAGAAGGTTAAATTATTCTTTTATGAATATTTTTATTTTTAAAACATTAACAGACTTTGATGCATTGCACAATTATTTGTTTAAGAGCATTTCTCATTGATCAGAAAGTGTATTATGTTCTTTTTTGTGGGTTTTGTTAAACATGCTGCAGGGGCAGTCTGTTGAAAAGGTTTCATGTTTTATTTTTAGCATTTATGTAAGCTTCACCATGCTCACTTTCTAATATGATTAGATGGTTGTAAATAAAATGCACTGAAGCAGATACAATCTGATAATAACAATGCAGAGCAACTGGAAAGACTATAATAATAGCGATGAGATTCTCTGGAAAGGCAAAGATAGAAGTACATTTCATCTGAAGTATCGATAACAAAGCAATACTGAAAACATCTGAAACATCATAAAGAGCAGCCTGTGTGCAGAGACCCCTTTCCTAATTTTATGAATTGGTCTCCATTTATTCCTCCAAGCAAGCAGGAATGTACCTTTGGAAAAGCAACGCAATACTTAATCCATTCTGACAGAATTTTTAATGGTGCGTTCTGGTGACAAGAGTGCTCAAACGGCTGTGGTGCCCAGTGAAACAGAGCCTAATTATCTTATTAAACCATTGTAGAAGGCTGTATTTATTTATCAGTGGGAGGTGTGAAAGAAGGGAGAAAAGGAAACTTATTTGGATGAAGGTTATGAAATGTACAGTTTAACTGTCACTATAAAAATAAAATGTGCGTGGGAAACAGGTTTGGAAAAAAATGTGTTGTCATTTTATTCCTTTAAAAAAAATAGCTTAGGTGAGACTACATTTTAACCCATTATTTTTTTTTGACATTTTAAATGAATTTCTTAAGCAAGTAAGAAAGTAACCGCTTCAATTTCTATTTAAATATTTTAAATTAAATATATATATATATATATATATATATTTAAAATTATATTTTCAGGAAAGACGTTTTAAGGACATTTTTTATTGCGGTAACTGAGTTCACCAACAAAATCCTTAAATAAAAATTATAGTAACATTTCCTAGGACTAGAATCTTTTGTGGCTTTATCTTTTATATATTATGTTTTATGTGTCTAAGAATAGAACCCTGAGAACTACAAAACTAATGCAAAGTGGCTGCATGCCTGGTCTAAAGATTTCCTAGAACTAATCATTTTAGGTGATTAAACTAAGTTTTTAGTTTGCAAATAGTGAGTGAAGTAAGAAGTAAATGTTTTAAATTCCTCCTGTGTATCAATTATCATAAGTATATTATCCCCCTTACTAGGTTTATACATGTTGGTTGTAGTCTATTTCCTTTTCTTTATTGTATTAACCCCTTATTATATTTGTTGTTGCCTTATCATACTTGTTTCAAGCCTATCATTTTACTCCATTGTTTTCAATTTGGAAAGATATGTTAAAGCCTTCATCATTACAAAACCCAGGATTGGCATCTCTGTTCTGGGAAGGAGTTCTAGGACACCCTTGCCCTTCTTTCCCGGAAACTCACATAGAACCTACATCCACACACACCTCATTTGAAGTTAATGATTCCTTCTTTTTTCTCTTGTGTTCAGTTTTGTCATATTCCTATAGCTTAACTGAACACTGTGGATTCCAAATAATCATTTATTATTTGCTTTCTCTGTTAATTATGAGTTACTTGAGGCTAAGAAATAAGTTAAACTAATCTTTCACCACAACTAAGTTAGCAATGAGGATGCCTTCACATTTGTGAAATAAAGGACTACATAAAAAGACAAAAGGTATATGAGTGCATTTTTAGTATATCACCATACTTTTTAGAGTAACCTCTGCATTTTTGTATCTTTTGTTCTGTACTTCTCTTTCCTTTTCACTAGATAATTATGGCAATGTATTTTTTTATTATGGCAATATTTATTCAGAGTTGTAAACTTCTTTAAACGTATTCCTCCTCTTGTGAAATATGCGGCTACTTTCAATTTTTAAAAAATGTAGTGAGGGCAGCCTGGGTGGCTCCGCGGTTGGGCATCCGCCTGCAGCCCAGGGCGTGATCCTGGAATCCCGGGATCGAGTCCCACATCGGACTCCCCACATGGAGCCTGCTTCTCCCTCTGCCTATGTCTCTACCTCTCTTTCTGTGTGTGTCTCTCATGAATAAATAATATCTTAAAAAAATACAAATGTAATTAAAGAATAACACTTAATAATAAGTGTAAAGTACTCATTATCACAGGGAATATCTTCTAAAAGTCAATTTATTCAAAAAGACAAAATACATTTGTTTATTTTAGAGATCTGGCATGTTAAATTTCAGCATGTGGTGAATATATATATAATACATCTGTATGTATCCTCTTGAAAATAAATGGCTTAAGATGCAAGGGCAGTCAGGTCTTTAATAGCCCAGGAAACTACCAAAACCTGATGTGCAATTGGAAGCTGATTAATTAACTAATTTTATTTGCATAGCCAAGTTATCTTTCTCTTTTGTTCATCAGATTTATAGTCATTGAATATGTATACAAAATAGGAGTAGTTGTAAGCATTCTTTCCTAAGAGTAACTAAGCATGGATATAAAGGACAACAGTTTAGTTGGGTTGTCAAGTAAGGGTTTTTGAATACTTACCTCAAGGAAGCTTTCTGTACCTACTCAGTTTTTAATTTTCTAAGACATAAACTTAAGGAAAAATCTGTATAATTCTAGATATCATAAAGTTCTTTGAGTCTGGGCCAGAGAAAGGGCTTTGTTCCTTTTGCTATCACTCATATAGATGACTTCAGTCAAGATACCAATCTTTTCTATGCATCATTTCCCTTATGAGTGGTAATAAGACTAAAAAATAGTAACTAATTCATAGATTTTTTAAAAGTAATGAACATCAAGAAATATATAATGCTGACAGACTAAACACTCAAGGAAGAAAAGTGATTATTTTTGTAGATACTTGTTGATAATGTTAATGTTACTGAAAATGATTCACAGATATATAATCAAGCATATATATATATATATATATTTTTTTTTTTTTAAGATTTTATTTATCAGTGAGAGACACGGGGCAGGCGGGGGGGAGGGTGGAGAGACACAAGCAGAAGGAGAAGCAGGCTCCATGCAGGGAGCCTGACGCAGATCTTGATCCCGGGCCTCCAGGATCATGCCCCGGGCCAAAGGCAGGTGCTAAACTACTAAGCCACCCAGGGATCCCCAAGCATACATATTTTTACCATTAAACATCAATGAAAAAGATAGAAAACACAATACTGAAATTGAATTGAGCAAAGGAACCTTGTCACTTAAAATTGCAAATCCACCCTTCAATAGATCTGTATGTTGTATCACTTATATAAATATGACCATATAAGCTGATTTAGGACAGAGTATTTAGTATATATAGTTAATGTATTGCTGATGTATAAATTTTAAATGATTAATTTATTATTTCATTCCATTTATAAATTATTTTATGTTCATAAAAATGTTTTAATCATAAATTCAATTTCAAGGATTCCAGCATGTGGGTCTTTACAAAGTTATAATTTATATCTGAATGTATAACATTAATGTGCAAGAAATAGCAAAAATTCAATTCAAGTAGGCACATTCATGTATGTATAGGCTGTTAGTGAAGGTTATTTCTTCTCATGCATAATAATGTTAAATAATCTTTCTCAAAATAACAAAAGGAAAGATTTGCTCAGTTGGGTCTTTTTGCTCATTCATTTCATAATTTGTTGAATTTACACTTAAATGATAGGAATTTGATTTCCCATGAAAAGTGAGAGAGTACATTCATGTAATTATTGACTAATGCTTACAATGCCTCAGTTTGGTTTGATGCCCATGTCCATTAACAAACATATTTTGGTTGATTGCAGCATCTGGAAGAACACTTCGTTATATTAGCTCTTTTCTCCTTTTTCCTTCAGAGAGAATGCAAAAGAAAGAGCATTTCCAAGACATGTTTATATTTCTATGGCGTCAGGAAATACTGATCGCCTCCATTTAACTTAAATAATTAATTATTGATATGTTTTCTTGAACACTGCATTATATGAAATCTACGTATCTAGGGCAACATTCTTTTCTGACTGAACTAGATTTCTATGCATTATGAAATCCAAAATGATTGACAGGAGTCCATATAATAACATAGATTTGTAGTCAGTCTATACAATTGTACTAAGAATAGAAGATGAACCTGGATAAGAACATTGCCTGATTTTTTTTAATTACCTACTTTCCTATTTCTATTTGTTATTATTATTGATATTTTATTTTTGGTAGGTAGACAAAAAATTTAGTCCATATTTTTGAGACATACCAAGGTGTGTAGCCATATCAAATCTAAGATGATGGCAAAGATATCCTATTTTCTTATATACCATCTCCCTGAATCTAAGGCAGGGAGAGTGATTTTCAACCTGTTAGCCCACTCTAGAGTAAGAATTCTAGTTTTCTTTCCCAGAGCTGTGGGAACTGTGTGGCTACCTGAAAGAAAATTGAAATTATTCCCATGAGAAGATGATTTAGGAGGAAATGGCAATGTATATGTTAAACCCTAACAGCAGGAAGAGTCTAGATAGTTATTATGCATATATCTTATCAAAAAGAGAAAAGAAGAATGTGATTATCCAATCTTATTCCACAAATCATATATAATATACATATATGTGTGTGTGTGTATAGTATTTCAAAAGAGCTAGCAGAGTACTTTCTGTAGGTTAGATACTGGTTTAAGTACACAAAAGAGCTTTTTGAATCGCAACTACCTAAAAATATATGTGCTTCTTTAGAACCACTCAAAATTTTAATGATGCAATGAATATGTTTTGATGTTAAGATATTAGAACAGATTTAAGGAATGCCTGGGTGACTCAGCAGTTAGGCATCTGCCTATGGCTCAGGGCGTGATCCTGGAGTCCAGGATGGAGTCCCACATGGGGCTCCCTGCATGGAGCCTGCCTCTCCTCTGCCTGTGTCTCTGCTTCTCTCTGTGTCTCTCATGAATAAATAAAATCTTTTTAAAAAATAAGAACAGATTTAATATGTTGTGTTATTTAATGTGTTGTGTTATTGGTGTTCATGTGTACACACACAAACACCTGTTGCTCCCAGCTCAAGCAAAAAAATTAACAATGAAGCTTAGTGGAATCATTGGTTTGTGCCAATGATCAACAAAGTCAATTATGTAAAGGTTAATCTGAGCTATTAATGAGAGATAAAGAGAAAAACTTATAAATCCCAGAACTGGTGTTCTGGCTTTATTATTTATTTTAAATGACCTGTGCCTGACAAGTAAAAGATCATAGAAATTCAGTTGTCCTACAAGAGCTGGCTCTTCGTACACAATTATCCAGCTTATTGAGCAAATTTAGTCCAAGAGAATAAAGTTGACAATTTAGTGGGCATTAAGTTCATTATTTCACCTAAAATGTAAGATCTAATGAAAAGATGATAAAAAAATTCTTCATCAGATCTAGACTGATATATATACTAAGAGGTTTTGTTCAGTTTTAGATACATGAATACAGCAACATAATAGGCCAATCAGAACATTTTAAATAAATTTATGTGGGGGTTCCCATGAAATATGAAGAAAAAATAAGTCAGATTTGTGTCATCATCTAAATTTTACTCAGATATTAGAGTTCTGGATAACTAGTTTAAAATGTTGATCCTTAAATGTGTTTTAGCATGGGATTTCGGTTTTGGCAGGATTCCAGAATGACATATAGTTTGTAACAAAATATACATCTAAAGAAATCTGGTAGAAAACTGTTAACAATAAATTCACAGCAGTCTGTATCAAGTAGTTTTAGTTTGGCAGTGTCATACTGGGAGATACCTCTTGCCAAAAAATCTTTTGCTAGGTGCTTATGGGGAAAGACGGTGTACTTACAGCATGCAAATTTTGGTACTGATAATAAACTCTACATATGTACTGTGTTTGGTCTTTGTGGGCATCCAAATACACACTTGCCAGAATTTGCCAAGTGCATCTTAACAGTTCTAAAATATTTATTTTAAAGGGATAATCTTGGCTTATGAACACTTATTAATTTTTTCTGAAGTTAAACATTGATTGAGAATAATTGGACAAAAGAAAATACCAATAGGAGGGAAGGGTACTGATATATGTAACTACCAAGAGTAGATTAAACCAGAAAGAGAATACTTAGAGTGTATAGTTTGTGGGAGTGTTGAGATTTATTGTGAAGCTCTATCTCAAATGATTTAGACACATGAAGTCAATGCATAAAAACAGAATCCCTGAAGGATTTTTTAATTATGGTTGTTGTATAAAGGAAGAGTCAATGTCGAACTCAGTAAGATCCAGGAGTTGCTGGAAAGATCTAATTAAGAAATTGTTGAAAAACATAGGACAGAAATAAATATAATGGGGATAGCTAGGTAAGAAAGAAAAAGAGGGAAGCTGACTCTCTGACCCTGCACAAAGATGAATATGACAATTTTATAATGGAGACAAATTTAAACTCTAACCTAGAAAAAAATATATTTCTACAATGAATATCCAGCATTGCTTTATGCTGTAGGATTAGAAGATGAGACAGTGTACACTGGGTACTTGGTTTCTAGGGTTACTTTCTTCTTCTGTATTCCAAAAGAAATTTAAAAGCTAAAATGTAAGATATAGATAAATGATTTTGTACTATTCTCTAAACACCTCCAATGTAAGATTCAGAAAATATACCATGAAGCATTGCACATCCCTATTAGTCATGTTATAGTATTTTGTAGAGGTCATATTTGACCACTTCGATTCACAAGGTAATGCAGTAGTAATGAGAATCAATTTAAATTTAAAGAAATGAATAATCTTAAGAGAAAGATTTCAGTTCACAAAGAAATGGATGTAAGCAATGTTTATGGGTTTACATCTCCATTCATAACTAATAGATTATTCATATAATGTTGATAGCTCAAGACTTTCAGATTGTGTAAAAAAGGTTTCAATGTTATATAGGCATATATGCAAATTTATAAAGTTTTTTTGTATTTATATAGACTATTTTGGTAGAAAGTAAATACATAGGGAATCTTTTCTTCTTCTTAAAGATTTTATGTATTTATTCGTGAGAGACACACAGAGAGAAAGGCAGAGACTCAGGCAGAGAGAGAAGCAGGCTCCATGCAGGGAGCCTGATGTGGGACTCCATTCAGGGACTCCAGGATCACACCCTGGGTGAAGGCAGACGCTCAACTGCTGAGCCACCCAGGCATCCCTATATGTAGAAAAACTAACAAACAGGAAAATAAAACCCTTTAGTTTTGAAGGCCAGAAGGATATTCTCCTAGAAGCCTGTTCTATCACTTGGATGGAATTTAAAGTATACCATTGTATTTAAATATCTCCATACCAACATATACTATATGTTGGCAGATTGAATTTAAATGAATAAATAAATAAATAAACAAACAAACAAACAAATAAATAAATGTAAAGATCCCCATATCATCATTAAGTGCTCTCACATAAGCCTATAAAAATCACACAAAATTCCAGTTCATAATGTCAACACTGAAGTTTAGTTTCTTCATAAGCTCATGAACACCTTTCTACAAACACTCCTATAATTTTTAGCTTCGAGGCAAATCCTTTAACACTTCACACCAGATTTCTGCCACTAAGTCACTTCTGCAAGAACATGTAATAGTTTTTTAACCGTCTACCCAGGGAATGATGATATTAAGATGAGCATGACTGCTCTAGTCAGAGTCGTCTATCCATACCATGGTGTACCTACTGAGCTACTCAAGATGTAGTTTGGCAACTTCAGTACATATCTAAGGCACACCACTAGATCCAGAAATCTGCTATACAGATACTATAAAGCCAACACAGGATTGTGTAACCTGACCCAAGAAGCTGGCTACTTCTGTTATTACCTCATATATTCCTGCTCTAGCAGTTTCATATATTTGTGTAAACTTATCACTTTCTACCATTACAAAAATGTACTAATAAAAACAGCTTTTACAAGTTACTATATATCAAGCTTAATGCTTGATATCTGAAGCGTTTTATAATTATAATCTTCACAATCACCTATGTGGGATGAGTTACTATCCCCAGTTTTTAGCTAAGAAAACTTCAGCTCAGGGAGGTTAAATGATTTGCCTCAGGATACATATCAAATAAGTATCAGCTCTAGAATAAAACTCGGGTCTTCCTCATGCTAAAACAAATAGACCCTCCCCTTTTTTTAACTGTGTCAAAAGCCTAAACACTGTAAAAGTCCTATTCTTCCTTATAGGCTTCAGCACCCAGGGTAATGTTTTAAGTACAGTAAAAAGAAAAAAAAAACAGAAAAAGAAAAAAATTTATGTAAATAAAAGACCATATGATAATTTTATTGAGTCCATATTGATATGGCATAGAAAAATATAGTAGATAGAGGGAGTTTAGATTCTCAACAGCTTAGCTGCTAGATCTCTGAGATGAAACTATTAAAATTGACTTGATGGTGCTTTGCTTATTGTTTTTATGAAAACATAGTCTGGGTTTTAGAATTTTAAAAAAATGTTTCTTAAACATCTTCACTCAATCATGGTACACTGTTAAAGGCTCAAAGAACGAGGTAGTTAATTTTAAAAGATATAAGAGCACTAACTGCAGACATAAAAACCCTTAAGTGCAAATTGATCATAAACCACTAGACTAGGATTTTTAATCACCACTCAATTATTATTAGCCTTACAGAGACTAAGTAGAGTTTATTAAGACCATCCCTGTTTTTCATCCTATAATATTTCAAAAGTATGTATTATTGAAGTCATCATTGCCAGGTTTATGTCCTAGGCAGTATGAGCTCATTTTGGTCACTATAATTGCTATTGCTTTGATCTCTTTGTCTCAGTGAACACAACACAAAAATGTAGATGTTTTTAGATCAAAACTTAACTGGTTTCTGCACAAAGAAAATTAGTAAAATAAAATACTGTTCTAGCATTGACTTTCCAGTATTGAACAAATTTAGTATCTAAAAACATTTTAGCAATATTACACTTATTTTTAAAAGCTATAGTGGTTACATAACTATGCTCCAATGCAAATTTTTTTTTCTTTTTCATCTGAAAAATATTTTTCATAGTATTTGCAATTTTCCCCATAATTATCACTTTTACTATCAACATGAGATTTCATCATGTGGAACATTAACTTATTTAACCATTCCTACCTTTAAAGTCAGATAGTTCAATATAATGATATTATGATCATTAGTGTGATTTTCAGTTTTTTATTCCATTACAGTACAATAAATAAAATTAAGTAAATAAGTTTGGTTATTGTTAAGATTCTTGCTACTTATATGGCAGGCATTTACATATTCATTTACTCATTTTCTCATTCCTTGTTGAGTGCAAATTATTTGATGGTGCTATTCTTGGGACTGGTGAAATAAAAGATGAATAATACATGATCTCTGAATTCATGAAGTTTCTTCTAGCAAGGGTAGGCAAATCCATAAACAAATATGCAAGGGATAGCCTGAAAACTTTGCATTGTAATTCGGTCCTATATTCCCTTAAGGATACATGTAAAATAGGGAGGATGCATTCATTGTAGGTTGTGGCATGATTCTGCCTTTCCAAACACCTTTAAAGTGCAACCAACGCCGTGATGTCCAAAATGTTTCATTTTATTGTCACCTCCCCTTAAATTATCACGTATATCATGTGGCTTAGTACACGCAATACATCAGCTTAGTGACACACAATGACAGCTTCAATCTTAAAACAGTATGGCAAATATAACTTCCTTTACTTACCCATCCACATGATATTTTATAAGCACATTTACATTGCTTTTTATTTCTCAGTTCTCCATCAAAATATGAGTCCTTGCTCCTAATTTAGTTGCACAGCATGGAATTTTTTTAGGCTTTTTATAACATTTAATTACATGTTATTCTATCCTGAAGTTTAGATTTTAAAGTACTAACACTAACACTCCCACTTATTGAAAAATTGGAAGTCAATCTGACACCATATTAAATTAGTTTAAATTTTAATTGTAATGCATGTTAAACTATTAGCACCATGTTAGATAACAGCTTGGTTCACACATTGCTGTTGATTTTCTTTACTAGCTAAAGTAGAGTTGCCATTTGCCAATAGATTAAAAGCAGTTTATAAGTCATTTAGCCCATAGCTTTAAACACATGCACAATCATTTAAAACATTTTCAAGAGACGTGCATTTATTTCAAATTTTGTGCATAAGGGGAAATTTTCTTAATATTGTATATCAGATTATTTCAATTAAAAATTACACAATTAAAAATTACATGCAGCATGTCACACGCTATAAGCTTACTCAGGGTAATCCCGGAGCTATAACAAAAGTTATAGGACTCAAGCCAAACACAACACTTAACCAAAGGAAGTAAATTTTAAGAGGGAGATTTAAAAAGAGTGAGGAATAAACTAATGAAAGAGAATCATGAGCAAACACAAAGCTATGTACTTATTAGAAGTGATCATTTAATACGGTAAAATTGTATTTTTATGAACTTGGGTTAAAAAAATTAGACAAAATTGCACCTTTGTAAAAATCTACGATACAACTATTTTAATGAAACTGGGGCATTTTAAGTTGTAGTAATGCATAGCTTTTCTCCCAAGTTGGCACAGTGACAGACACCAGGGGAAATGTGGCTGTGTTTTTAAATAGACTCCTAATGTTGAGTGACCTCTGGTACTGAACGTTCTGTGTTTCCTTTCAATGAGAAGGAAGGTTTGTGCATTTTCAAAAACTGACAATTGTCACAAAGGAGCCAAAGAATAGTTATTCTCTGAACCTTGAAAGTGACTTTTGTATGGCATGCAGCAAAATAGAGTGAGCATTTACCTTATGGAACATTTCAGTTTTTCAGGACAAAGCTATATTATTAAGTAGCTAAAAATTTATAAAAATTCAGGGAAGTTTAAATCCATATGCACTCTTGGAAGAGACATTTTATTATAACAAGAAAAATGTGTTGATCTAGAATGGAGTGATTAGGTCATTTGTCAAATAGTGTTACTGTTTCTGATAACACTTACAGGTCACATACACTTTTCAAATCTCAATAGAAGTAAGCTTGCTCAAATGGAACTTACCCACCTGAATTCATGAGATTGATTGTTATGAGTAATTGAAACATTCTGCAAAACATTTTAAACCCTTGCTTTTTTGAAGGAAAAAGTGTGAAATTAAAGTTATAAAGAAGTGTTTTCACTGAACAGCTTTAATTATAAGGATAGTAATTTATTGTGTTTTCATTGTGAGCCAGGCAATGTGTTACTGGTTTATATGGCTTATCTTGTTATTAAAATAACCCTGCAGCATAGGAACTAATATTATCCCTACTTGTAGATAAGGCATATAGGTCAAATAAGCCTATAAAAGTTACCCAAACTCTTGCCACTGCTTAAAATTTGTAAATAGATTTTCATGATTTTGAAGGAGTAATTTGTGTTCTATAAAAATTAACAGATCTAAAATAAGCTTAAACTACTCTTTATTAACTTTTTCAATGTTTATTAAAAATCTCTCACTACAGAATGCCTGGGTGGCTCAGCAGTTTAGCATCTGCTTTTGGCCCAGGGCATGATCCTGGAGTCTCAGGATGGAGTCCGACATCAGGCTCCCTGCATGAAGCCGGCTTCTCCCTTTGCTTGTGTCTCTGCCTGTGTGTGTGTGTGTGTGTGTGTGTGTGTGTGTGTGTATGTATGTGTCATGAATAAATAAAATCTTTTAAAAAATCTCTCACTATTCAAAATAGAGCATTCTTTTTAAATGTCATTAAAACCAGAAATATTAATTAGATTATTCCTTAGGTGTTATTTTTTGTGTATCTAAACTGGAAATAAGTTCTTAGTGCTATTGAATATTCAGTTTCTTTACCATATATCATTTTAAAAGTAAAACATCTGTTTATTTCCTTAAATGCAATTTTAAAAATCCTTCTTCTTAGAGAAATAGCTTTCTATGACAAAAGTGATAGAATGGTAAAAATAATGATAATAATAACTAAATCTACATTTCATTTGCCATTGACATGCTCTGTGTTAACAGATTTTCATACATTGTCTAATAATCCCCAAGTGTTTGAAATATTACCCAAAATTCACTGGTATCGGTATTGAGAGACTGTCTTAATGTTTTACCAAAACCCACACTGCAAGTAACCAAATTAACTCTGCAATCCTACCCTTTGTTATAACAACTATTTTTTTCTTTTCTTTTCTTTTCTTTTTTTTTTAGATTTTATTTATTTATCCATGAGAGACACACACAGAGAGAGGCAGAGACACAGGCAGAGGGAGAAGCAGGCTTCATGCAGGGAGCACAAAGGGGGACTCGATCATGGGTCTCCAGGATCACACCCTGGGCCCAAGGCAGCGCTAAACTTCTGAGCCACCTGGGCTGCCCATATTTTTCTTAATCCCTCTAGTACTCATTGGATATAAGTCAGCACAGTGAACATCCATTTAAATAATGAATTAGGAATATATTTTGAGAGACCAAAGTTGATTTGTTGCTTATGAGGAAGCTGGTTCCTAAAAATCATTTTTAAATATTTTTTTAAGATTTTATTTATCTATTTGAGAGAGAGAGAAAAGGAAGGAGGGAGAGAAGGAGAGAAAGTGAGAGAAAGAACAGAGCCAGGGAAGGGACAAAGGGAGAAGGAGAAGCAGATTCCTCACTGAGATGGAGCCTGACACAGGGCTCCATCTCAGGACCTGAGATCATGACCTGAGATGAAGTCAGATGCTTAACTAACTGAGCCACACAGGTGCCCCTCATTTTTAAAATTTTTAATGAATTTTGACTTCCTTTAAACAATATACTAGCAACATAAATAGAATAAGCTTAAGTTTAGTTTTGAATAACTGCTGAAGCTCTGAAAACATTTGAAATAATTTTTATATTATTTATTACTTATACATCATTTATCTTCCTAATGAAATCAATATTTTATATAAATTTTAAATAATTTGAAGGTGGTAATGAATCATTGTGACTCCTTTGCCACCTAGAATCTAGTGACTTTTGTCTAAAAATTCTAAAATTTTATTTGGTCTTGATAGAGAAATTCAACTAAAATGGAGTACCAAAAAAGGTTTTGGTAAGTGACTTTTTAAAGAAACTTAGTTTAATAATAAAAAGAAAAGTGTTCAGCTGAGTGTTCCTTTTCATAAAACAATAGGGAAAAACCTTAATATTTTGAGGAAAGCATTTTTCCAAGAAAAAGCACAAGCTAGGTGATTAGTGATTATTTAAATTAGTGTGGAGAGAGCTGGGAAAGTTAAAAGAATATTTGGGTTAACATTCTTTTGAATCTATAAATTATTAGTTAGAAATATGATCTTCTAAAATGTTCTATACCATTACTTATCCCAATTATTTCTCTGATATGTGTCTTGGATGCTAGAAATGAAAAATGGAACCATTTCAACCTTGATATAATGACAATTTTGTGTCAAAGCAGAGACTTGAAATTGGCTCATATAACAACCAGAATTCGTAATTAGATACTTTTTAACTTAATTAAGGTAAATTTAACTTGAAAACTTCTAAGGCCAGATATAAAATATAGGCAATATTTTTAAAAGTCTAATTATGTGAAGATTGACCTGCCAACTCATTAAATATAAAATTGCAAGTCACAGCTCATAAAAAATTGTTCAAAAACCATTGTCATTATCTATGTAAACAAGGAGAAATAAAGATTAAATATCCTGTAATTTAGAATGCATTAGTTTGTTGAAAAGAAACTTCAGTTGAACTGACATGTACTATCAAGAATTAGTTGAAAAGTTATGTTGTTAGTATCTATAATAAACCACCTAACACTAAGTGTATAGTAATACAAAGTAACAACTCATATCTTCCTACTCATGTTGTATCTATTGACAGTAAAAAAAATGATTACTGTAATTATATACAGCTTAGTAAATAAACTTAGAGACTTAGCATCGACCTAGCATCGTACCTGAAACATGGAATCATCTCCTATAAAATCTTAGTTTATGAACTTAAAGGCAGAATTATGCTGTCATGTGGCATGCATAAAATAATTGTTTAAATAACTACATTAGACTAAGACAAAGGTTTTACAAAGAAATATTCTTACAACTGTGGCTTTCTATCCTGTCTTGTACATTTGGAAATTTATGATAATGTTACAAACTTATCAACATCCGAGCTCTATCTCCAGAGTTTCAGGTTTAAATTTTCTGGTATGTGGCAGTGACACTGAAACAGCATGAAGTGTCACCCCTCAACATGTTAATCACATAATTGGAGACATTCTCAATTCATTTTAAGTGTCTTACTCCCCATTTTTTTTTTCTGTTACAATTCTGAAATCTGCCAGTGCTGTTCATCAAATATTTCCAGCTTTCCAACTGAGAGAGGTCTAGTGGAACTGTACTTCATGCCCCACCCACCATGGAAGTTATTTTTAATCATGTGATTTGTCTTGGCCAACCTGTGAGTGGGAATAAAATCTATAACTTCTGAGCACAAATGTTTAGAAGCAGAGCACAGTATACCCTATTTTCTTTTTTTTCCTGCTTGGTTATTTAGGGATGGCATTTTAACACAGAGCTCTCTTTAGCCTGTGCCTGCAAGTAAGGGACTCCCCGCTGTCACTTATTCAGCTTGTAGTGTGAACTACCTAAGAATTTACTTTGCTAAAACTACCAGATCCGGGAACACTTTATTACTGCAACGAAACCTAAACTATCCTGACAGGTAGCATTCCATGAAACCAAATTCATTAAAACAGATAAACAAGAAATAAATTAATATTTGACAAACAAGTCTGTTCCGTTTGGTCACTATTAAAAAGAAAAAGATCCTGGAGCTGATCCTCAAGTGTACCAGGATCATGACCAGTGTGTAATACCTGCTAATTTAATAATTAGCCTATCTAATTGGCACATGCATAGTGATGAATTAAACCCAAATTGCTGAAATCACTAAACTGAAAAAAATAAGTTAAAAAACACACTCTCTGTCTACAGACTAGAATACTTTCAACCTGTGTTATTTTCTACTAGTACTTAAATATTCAATAATGTCTTCTAATCATTCCTTTAATCTCAGCATTTACTTTGCTGTATAAACAACACAGTGGTGATATACACTTTCATTGTGTATTGTGTGGGCTTGAATGTTTTCCCCTTGAAAACTCTTTCCCCATAACTCACTTATACATTCTTAAAAGCAAGCTTATGAACTTAGAAACAGTAGAATAGTTGTTGTCAGGGTTGGGGGTTGGAGGAAATGGGAGATATTGGTCAAAGGGTACAAACTTCTAATTAGAAGATGATTAAGTTCTGAGGATCTAATATACAGCTAGGTGACTATAGTTAACAATACTGTTTCTATATACTTGAAATGCTAAGATAGTAAATCTTAAGTGGTCTTACTACACAAACACACACACACACACACACACTGTAATTATGTGATATTGATGGATGCATTAAATAACTATATTGTGGTAATCAATTTGCAATGAATATGTGCATCAATCATATTGTGTAAAAAAATTAAAAAAACAAATAATCATATTGTGTACCTTAAACTTAAATAATGTTATATGTCAATTATATCTCAATAAAGTTAGGGGGAGAGCAGATGCAGTAGCATTTTTCTTCTATATTTTATTATCAAATTAGTGGTATAATTTACTTAGCAATCTTATAAAACTGCCTTAATTTCTTATGAATGCCCTTGTAGATTAAGTATTTCCCCCATGTTTGTCTAATTTATTCACATTTTATTAAGCTCCTTAATAGCTCATAAACTCTATTTATAAAGGGAGTTAAAATGGATACTGCAGGGGAAAAAAAGGACAATTTTAAATTACACAACTTACAATGTTAAGGAATACATCATTCTGAAATCATTAGGGTCACTGCATACAGGCACTTGGATTTATATATATTTGTTAAATATAGCCTCCTAAAACCATAGTGTTTACAATGTGTTCAAAGATAGGTAACTGTTTTAGAGACCCCTTTCCAGTCAGATACAAAGGATGAATGACATACATTGGAGTGACAACCTAACAAGCTTCTATAGATTATAGGCTATGGCACAGATATTACAGAAAACCTGTAATTTGTCTCATTCTTTTCTTACTAAGCTAGGTCACTAGAGAGCAAGTGCGTTTAAATGTCGTCCTATTAGAATAACTCTGGATTATTTTAATTAATTTGAAAGCAAAGCTAATAAATTTAGAAATATAACAATTTTTACCTGTTGTAGTTTATGTCAACCCTCTTAAATTATTGCACACTATCAAGAAAGAGAATAAGAACTGCTAGCATAAAGAACCTCTTGAGTTTAGTTGCTTTATTACTGTGTAGGCTTTCATACTTTCAAATGCTCAGAAATTTTCTGTCCAGTCCTGAAACCCACTTTTTAAATCTTTACTTAACTTTCCTCTTATTTTTTAAACTGACATTATGGTGATGGCTTAAGTATTCTGGAACATAGAATATTCTTTGATTAACACTTTTCTCCTTTATGGTATTATATTTTTAATACAAATAAATTTGGGAAAAACATTTTCCTTATGTGAGCAGAATACATGAACTATTGCTGCTGAAAAATCACTTTTCATCACAAATTTTTAGTCTACTCAGAAAAAGGAAAGGAGAAAAATACAAAAGTGCTTCTGAATAGTGTCACTGTCTATAGATTTCTCTGTTAACTGTTAACTATCATTGTGCTCTTACAGGCTCTAGGTTTAAAAATGCTTAGACATGAGGAATCCCCTCTATTTTCTCTTTCTTTAAATTTGTTTAAATTTTTATTTAAATTCCAGTTATCTAACATACAGTGTAACATTAGTTTCAGGTAGAAATCCTCTCTATTTAAAAAGTATCTGTCTAATGACTCATTTTTCTCATGCTTTTTATTTAATAGTGGCAGCTTACTTTACCAAGAAACCAAGAATTCATACGTAGTCATTAATATAAAGGAATTCTAAAGTTTTTCTTGATGTTAACCCCTCCCTCTTAATGAAAGCACAGATTTTTAAAGAGATCTGAGCTTACCTAGACAATGCTGTCATACTATTACTAAATTGTAGAAACTAATTCTAGGACAACAAGATAATGGTATACTGGCATTTAATTTTAGAGAAATATTGACTAAAGTACAACATGAAAAACAATATTCATTTTCTGAAATGGACATTTGAGAGGCTGACTTAAGAATAATACACATTTATACCAATTCAGAATTCAGCACTTCTTATTTGAATGAGAATACATTGGGAGTTTAATATCACTCTCCATAGTCTTAGTGACCATTTCATAATTACATTACTCAATTTTAAAATAGCTAAATGTTCTAAAATAAAATTTTAATTTGTAATGTTCTACTGTAACACACATTTTTCAATAAATAGCAGTAAAAAATAACTTTTTTTGAATGAGACACAGCTAAGTATTTTGCACTTGATATTTTTTCACTTAATGAAAAGAGTAACTTCTAACCACATATCAAAGACAAATGGAGAGAAACAGAGTCTGTATTCCTCCCCATCATCCAAATTTTAAGGGGAAAAGACTTTAAGAGTTAAAGCTGAAATTAGACCTGATTTTATACATATAGTAATGTTTTATTTTTTAAAACTCTTCCTCATAATCAATGAAACTTAAAATTTTGACAGAGTAGCACTACCAAAATGAAGTTCTATAAATGCATTAACTCATAATAAACTTGCGCCACTTTCTTGTGTGAGATATATCAGTATAGATTAAATATGAATATAAAGAATAATAAAATTATAATAATGAAATCCAATCCTCTATCATTTAGAATGGAAACAAAATAAAACTCTTTCCAGGTAACTGTTTTCCCTGAGGATAAATTCATACATCAAAATGTCATGATATTTATATTGCAATTTTTGCCCAGACTTTTTGCAATGCAAGGTTTTACATGATACCAATCCATCAAGATTAAATATCATTACATTATGTCAGCCTAAAGTCCCTGAACATGATTCTAAAACTGTGCCCTCCCTGTTAGTACAAAACAGAGAACAAGCCCAAATAGCATGAGTACTATTGATTGATATTAGAGGAAGAAATATAAGGCTCCCCTATAGGTATACAGAAATATATCAATGAATAGGATTTGTAGCTGAATTGTATCAACATAGCAAGTAACAGGCAGCCCGGTGGCTCAGCGGTTTAGCGCTGCCTTCAGTCCAGGGTGTGATCCTGGAGACCTGGGATCGAGTCCCATGTCCCGCTCCCTGTATGGAGCCTGCTTCTCCCTCTGCCTGTGTCTCTGCCTCTCTCTCTCTCTCTCTCTCTCATGAATGAATGAATGAATAAATAAATAAATAAATAAATAAATAAATAAATAAATAAATAAAATCTTAAAAAAATAGCAAGTAACTAGATTTGGTAAAAGTAATACATTTAAGAAGAACAAAGTTTTTAAAACTGTCATAAGATACATCTCTTCAAAGCTATAGCAAGCATGCATGACAAAATAGATCTTACCCTGTGACAGGACAGAGACATCAAGTCCAGACCATGGGTCTTTCATGTTATATTTAAAAGAAAGTTAAAAAAGAAAGGAACAGTTTTAAAAAAAATAAGGAACATATGAAAAGGACAAGAAGAAAACACTCTTCTTTTATATAGTAAATATAAAGCATATTTTACCCAAAGAAGCCATTTGTCTAAATTTCCAGGACTACAGAGGTAGAAGGAGTGACTAGAAGAATGCAGATTCAAACAAAATTTGTCCAACTATCTACCTATTTCAAATGATTTCTTAATATCCAGAATCTGGCAATTGGTATTAGCTGGTCAATCTAAGAATTTTAATATAATCATGAAAAGATGAAGTTAAAGCATTAGCTTGTATTAAGGAATTCTATCCATGTTAAGAGTAAGCAATAATTACAGAAAAACCTTAAAATCTATTTTTGACATAAAAGAATAACCTATTTTGAAGAAAGAACAACTTCAGGCGAGAAGATAAAATTAAGTTATTTCAGTAGAGAATTAACTTAGAGTTCTTTCATTGTAATATAATGAGTGACCTAGGATGTCCTCTCTAGTAGTACAAACAAGAAAATAATTCCTCTTTGAAATGAAATATTCTATCACTTAATTTTATCCACAGAACTTCTGGTACCTAATCTTATTTTAAAAGAAAACCACTTCAATTTCATCCTGGAAAGGCAGAGCTACCTGATTGCTCTGAGGTGGTAATCTGCTCAAAAGCACACAGACAGGCTACAAATTTTTAGTATTATTTCTTAATGCTCTTTTCACAAAAAGATTAATCTTCATGGTTTCACCCAAGGAATTAAAATAGGTCAGTTAGTGACTCTTCCCAACAAAACTATAAAACTATATCCATATCACATGTGGAAATTAGTATTGTGACCTTGAAGACATTACAGATCAATTGGTGGATCTGGTGACTCCAAAAATAAAGATGAAAGATCCCAGACTGTCCTGAAAAAACATCCATCAGATACAGACAATCCTAACATTTACTTACAAGAATGGATTTTAAATGTTTGATAACAGTCCCTACCCGAAATTCAGATCAATTGGCCGTTTCTGGAGGTAAGGACCATTCAGCTACCTTAAGTATTAAATACTCATTTGAGTGTCATCTATGACCTAAAGTTGCACTTGATTGTTTCCGACAGTGATGCACTCAATGTAGGCAAATGCATACAAAAAGAAGGAAGCAGCAGCATAGGATGTGTGAGAAGAAATATCTTTAGACAGCCAGAATTCAATTCTGAATGCAGAAACTCTGAATATACTAAAAATACTCCTGTCTAGATCTAGATATGGCATTCAGACAGATTGGCAAGCAATAGATTAGAATGGAAAAGATAATGAGAATTATGGCAATGCTATTTTGACTATAAATTCTCATTAATTGACACAGTTACCAACATTCCACTACTATGTCCTATAAGATAGGTTTTAAAGAATGTTTTCCAGTAGTTAGTTCTGACTCCAGAAAAATCAAATAGACAGCAAAATGTTGCTCTATATGCTCCGACTCCTCACTTCTCACATGAGAATATAATTTTGAATGATTTGGAACGGATCTTCATTCGGCAGGTGAGCCTGCTGGAGTGATTATAAATTCCATTTATAATATTCAGACTGCTAGAGGAATTTTATGGATTATGGCTATGGGTAGGATTTACTGTCCAGAGAATGTTATCTTTAATTTAGTGACCAAACTAGCCTCTAATTTATTTCTTGAAGCCTCTACAAGAATAAAATCTTTTTTTTTTTTTAAGAAAAGATCTCATGGGTGCTTTTTTCTTATCATATTTAAAATATTTGGTTCAAAGGTCAATGTTTTTATAGCTTTGGTGATACAGTGGAGTTATTTAACTGGCATGAAATCCATTTAAAACAAAGGAAAAGAGAAATCATTATATATTCATAGGTCTTTGCTGATGTATCATTAATTGTACACAGTGTTCTTAATTTATTTTTTCTGCTATTTTTCAAGCCTGAATATCAATATTAAACTTCAAGTATGTGTTTGTCCCTAGGAATAGATTATAAGTCATTTATAAGGACTCTGCAGATAACTGTGAAACATTTTGCTATTTTTCCAGTCCATCCTTAAAGCAGAGGCTTTGATACAGCTAAGGTATCTTTTCTCACAGGGCCTTAGGTACTAGGACAGAACAATCGCCAACATCACTAAGGTACCATCATCAACATAAACTCAGTTTCCAAAAAACTCAGACTGGTATATCTTTGTCCACAAACTGGGTAATTACTTGGAGAATAAATAAGTAAAATATAACTTATTATACCTTAGATTGAAGAACGTTTGAGAAAATAATACCCATACTTTAGGGAAAGCTCTGCTCTAAATGCCCTACTTTGAATTGCAACGGAATTGAGGTATTTTCCACTGAAGAAGAAATAAAAGAGTGCTGATGGAATACTGCTGAGAGAAGATAATCCCTGCCTTCGGGACTACTGAAATTTTGAGAGATATAACAATTTTGTTTTCTCAGTACATCAGCACAAAGTATCAGAATCATTGTGAATATGACTTAAACACTTTTAGTAAGAAACTTATTAGCAGTTTGATGAATTCTCATAAGCACTTAGAGAGTCTAAAGACTTTCATACCTATTATATATCGCTTAGCAGCAAGTTTTAGTCAAATAGAAAATAATTCTGCCAAATTGCAATCTAAACTTTGGGAGTAATGTTGGCAAAAGGAGAACATTATCCAGTGGCATACATGATATCTTAAGTCTCAGAGTGACAACAAAAATAAAAGAGCTTTTATCATCTACAATGAAAATAGTTAAAATGTAATATTTGGTCAAAATAAAGTTGACACTAGGCATTTCCGAGGTTACAACATTTGACAAATACTATACATACAATGACTTTATAAAATTATAGTTTACTTGATAAGTTTATCAATGACTGAGATTTTCTAAATTCCTATTTAAAATGCAGTCGCAGTTCATTGAGACTAGGTATTACTAGAAGAAGTACTCAAAGAATGTTTTATCAAAGAGATGCTCAAAAAACTGTTTTCTCTCTCCCATAACAGTTTCAGTAAGTTTTAGACCCTGATCCATTAATATTTTGTTGTTGTTGTTTGTTAGGCCATAGTTTCTGTCCCTGAATATCTTTTAAACATATAGCTCTGAATACGTAGATAAGTTACTTTAGTTTATTTCCTAGGATAGTAGAAAATAGTGGCCTTTTGTTTAATATGTGGGAAGAAAAAAAGACTTTTTTGAAGTTTCACCATTTCGAAGCCTTTCTGTAGATGCTATTTTCCTTAGCTTTGGTATCAGACTTTTAAAAAATATGCATTTTCTATATAGGACATTTTGTGGGTACTAATAAATCAAAAGTATGAATTTTATCATAAAGAGGGAATATAAAATGTACATACAGAAACTTACAAATGCAAGCTACTGTATCCAATCATTTAGAAAATGTTTTACATACTATAAAAAGTCCAACTTCATGAAGAGGTAAGCTTGACAATTCTATAATCACTGAAAAGTTATGAAGCTCATTTCATTTATCTGTTTATGAAAGTCAGTTAGACTATGAGAAGATTGTTAAATATTAATTATTAAAGTATCATAATCATTTAACAGGAGAGAGATTCTAGGACTTCCTGGAAGGCCTATAAAACTACTCCACATACCAGTGTTAAATCTGCCTTCAAAATGTCACTTGATCATTATGGAAGTTTTACACTCAGATATATCCCAAACTAAATTCAGCATCCATTGACTAGGCAGGTTCCTCATTCTTTGTTTAAGTATCAAAACTGTCACCTACTTGGTTGTTCAAGCCAAAGACCTGACAGATGTATCCTGGGCTTTATCTTTTCACCCATCCAATCTCATGTAATCAGTCACATAATCACGTTTCTACTTTCTTGTTACCTGTAATAATGGTCATCCCTATCCCTAGTCATTTTTTATTCAGGTCCTCATTACTTTTCACCACAATTATGAAACAGTACCTAATGCGTCTTACTGTATCTGGGTTTGCCCATGTCTAATCTACTCCTAAGAAGTTTTTGGAGTAGACATTTCATCATGTCATTCTCAGAGTTTAATGCTTGAGGGGACATTCAAGAACCCATAGCTTTCAAGGAAGAGTTCATTCAACCAATATTTATTGGTGTCTACTATATGGCCAACACAGCTCTTGGGGCCATATGTACAACAATGAACAACATAGCAAATTAGAAGAGAAAGAAGTAGAAGGAAGAGCAAAGGAGAAGATGCAAGAGGAAGAGGAGAAAAAAAAAAGAGGAAGAGGAGAGGAGGATGAGAGAGAGAATAATTATGTTCAAATCCCTTTGCAAACATGCTCTAGTTTTAGATAGATTAGATAGAGCATACTCACAGGCAACACAGGACTCATTTTTAATATACTTTTGAGCTAACTTTTCCATCTTTACCTGGAAAATATGAAGTTTCTAAATGTATTCTATTGCAATGCAGTTTATTTCATTTTAAACTTCATTTTTAAATTCTTTGAAGTAGATTCATTGAGCACTTCTCATATACAAAGCATGGTACTAGGCACTGTAGAAATGTGAAAAATATATTTAACAAAAGGGAAATCCATATGTATAAACAGTAGTAATACAAATACAAGTAGATTGTCATAGCAATAATAAGGCATTCTAGAAATTTAAAGAACAGAAAAATTACTTTCTGAAGAAAAAAAGGAGCATCTAGGAAAATCTATTTCAGTTAATCACCTACCATGTATGAGATAGAAAGAATAGTTTTCCAGAAAAAAAATAGCAAGTGCAAAAAATTAGGAAGTTTGTATTATTTATAAATATAGTTGTTCAACTTAAGTTCATATTCTGCACTTCTGGCTATTAAGTTTTATAGTAAATTGTATAACTAATTGTATCCTGAGTGGTTAACAGAAAATTGAAACTGTCAAAATTATATTACTATGAAAAATAATATCTTATCAGCAATCTTTGTAAGAGTGAGAATTCTTAAGAAAGGTCATTTAGACCAGAGATGACACACAGAGACCAGGATGCTTGATGTACAAAGTCTTCCAAAGAAGTTTTTGAAGAAGAAGAATGATAAAGATGTATACCTAAAAAGTGAGACAGAATATTCATTAGTAATAATTATATTTATAAAATGAATATTTTTCCAGCCATCTTTCTAATAATTACCCTGTGCTGTCACTGAGAAAAATACTACCTTTGTCTAATGAAGAAACAGAAAATTGGAAGAATTAAGTAATTTCCCCCAGGGTCACACAGACAATAAACAAGTAAAATTCAAGTTTCATTTTATATATTTTCATTACTGATTCAGTGTTCTAGCAATGTAAATGTGTGCAGAGTTCCATATTAAAAATATGTGGAGTATAATGACGAATAAAACTTATTGCCTTTGTACAAATCTAATTCCATTATTTAGTATCAATTATGAGATGATGTAATGGAGATTCAAAGTATAATAAGCAAATAGAAGGAAAAAAAAGTGGAATTGACTTTAACTCCATTGACTACATAGACAGATGGTTATGTGGAGGAAATGGTAATTATGCTAAAATATGAGAGATTACCAGAATCTCCACTAGCAAAGAGAGAGGAGGTTATTCAAGGTATAGGTAATATTATTACAAAGTAGTACAAAGGAAAGGAAAGGGAAACAATTATGTTCAGAGAAAGTGAGGATGCCTTGTATAGGAGAGCTCAGATACTTTACGATCATGGTGAAGCCTTTCAACATTTCTTCAGCGGCAGCACTTGACATGGTCAGGAATGTGCATTAGGATCAGTGCTATTGTGTGGGCAATAGAAATTGACTATGGGAGGAGTGGGAATTTGTGGGTATGCTTGAGTGTAAAAAGTTTAGAACTTCAAGGAATTTAATTCCAAGGAACTATAGGAATTAAGAGTAAACCTAGGAACACAGAATAGAGATTAGACACAAAAAAACAGAATACCTATATACTTACCTTTCATGTATTATGCATCAAATATCTACGCACTGTCTTCAGCAGAAAGCATGCTAGCCCCATAACTCCTTCTATAATTCTCCTATTACACCAACAACTTCTCTAAGCCATCATGTTTTACTTTTAGCTATTACCATCCTTCTCTGGGTTTCTCTAGCATTTGCTACTCTAGACCTTAGAATATTAGTTTCAATACTGTGTATCACATGAATGTAATTATATATATATATATATATAATACATATATATGTATAATATGATATATTATATATATATATAAATAATTCAATCATTAGTGAAATTCCAGAGCTTAAAATCCCCTTGAATGTTACCCAGATAACCCTCAAAGTGTCATCTGCAATTTTCAGAGAACTGCTGACATTCTAAAATCAAAGTATGTATTGCAGGTAAATACATGACTATTGTACACTGTGAAATTTTTAATACTCTTTGCAAAAGTTTTAGTATTATCCAAATTTTATCAAGCCTGTGATATATTATTTCTTTCAAATAGGTTGGATTACAATCATAATATGAAACTATAGAATAAAAACTTAAAATGTCTAAGGAAAGCTTGTAAGATTCCTTCAAAATTAATATAATTTGCCTTAAGATGGCAGTATTGTTCTTCTTAAGATTTTAAAAAGTTTTAGGAAAAGGCTTCACCAAGAAAGAATAGGCTTTCTAAACACTGTCTTACGTTCACATAGACACATAAACCCACACTTTCCAAAGAATTCAGTAAATGTAATATACATACAGATTAAACTAAAAGTCTATACAAACAGTGATAATGGTTAAAAACACAAGCAGTGCAAATCTGATTGACACGTTAGTTAATTAAAAGCAACAAGGAGAAAAGGTTTTGGATCACAGAGGGGATTACACACAGCGACAAGTCTTCTAAATTATTTTGTTTCAGAAGAAGGAAAAATCAATACATGAAATTAAAAACAAACAAAATCCTCCAGGAAAATATTCCGTGTAAATAAATGTAGTGAAAATAGCAGTTTATGTTAAAAAAATCTAATCAAGCAGAAGCCAAATTATGATATTTAAAAACGAGACGTATAATTGTGTGAAAGATTGCTGATTATCAGTCGCTGGGGAGTACTTTTCACACAAGTTTCATTAACATTCAGTGTGGATGACCCATGTTTGGTCAAAAGCCTTACAAATCTTTACAGCCTGATTAATTTGAAATATAAAATGCAGCAACCCTTACATCCTCAGAGTTTCTGAGTTACTCAGTAGAACCTATAAACACTTGCAACATGCAAGTCAGTCTTAAACACTGGAGAATAAAAATAGCCATGACTTTACAATCTCATTATAGGTCACATATATAAAAAATTAAAGCAGCTAAAGGTACAATAGTAAAGAAGTTTGTACAGAAAAGTGTTTTTAGGGACTATATGCCTTAATGGAATTGTACATTGTATATAATGTATTACATCAGTATAATTGTTTACTTTATCAGGCAATTTTAATCTTATCTGTAACCTAACTATCAGGATGTTCTATGGTCTGTGTTAGTCATTTGTGTGTATGTATGTATGTATATACACACACACATAATATATATATGCTGTACTGTAAGGACATTTTTCTACATAATATTTACTTCCTGTAGAGTTTTGTTTGGTTTTGTTTTTAAGGAAATTTCATACTAGTTCTGAAATATCATTTACAGGATAGCCTCATGTACCTTGTAACAATTATCTAGGCACCAAATTATCATGATTAGCCCATATACTCACTTAATAAAATTAACACAAGGATCAGTGTGCAGAACAAATGGGATGGAATCTTAACGAGGAAATAAAAGAATTATAATCTTTCATTCAAATACAGAAAGAGTAATTTGAGGTAGCATATTACATAGTAAAGATACAAGTTGTAATCATTTGTTTCCCTTTGGAATTAGACAAATTAACAAAATGTAAGATTTTCCCTAGAAATTAGAAATCATTTGGCCAAATTCTACAAATGCTTCTCTTTACACTTCCATTAATAGTGATGTCACTACTTACACAAGAATAACTTGTCCCACCATAGGACAACTCAAAAGCTAAACATGTTTGCTTTAATTTCAAATTGCAAAATGATTGCCTGAAACTTCCTTACGTTGCTTGATGCTTAGCTCCTTAGTCAAATCATCCTGGTTGAGTTTAATTTCGATTCTCACACCATCCACAATATAATATATGATTTTGTTTTCAGAATTTTTTTTTCAGAAAAGATAGTATGATTCCAACAGTTTTAGTTCTCTTATCAGAAAAAAATTGTTTGACCCTTGAAAATAAGACAGTGCATCCCTTCATTATCATATGAGGGCTTTGCTTCCTTATGCAATGTCTAGTCAAATGTCTTTAGTTCATTTCCTTATTCACTATTGATTAAAGGCCTAAGACTTAGGGAGGTCACATTTTTGGTGTCTAGACTCTAACTTCAGCTTTATTGAAGTCTAAGCGACATACAAAATTGTAAGATATTTAATGTATACATCATGGTAATTTGATTATGTATACATTGGTGAAAGGATATATCCTTGTCTGAGGAACACATCCATCACCTCCCTCCACACAGACAAATGTGTCTATTACACATATGTATATGTATGTGAGAACCTTCAAGCTCCACTCTCTTAGTGAATTTCTTTTTTTTTTTCTCTTAGTGAATTTCAATTACACAAGTGTTATCAACTAGTCACCATATCTTACATTAGATATTCAGACCTTATTCATCTTAAAGTTGTAAACTTATACTCCCTTCACCCACCTCCTCTTTCCCCCCACCCAACTAATATTACTTGTTAAGTATTGATTTTAGCTGAAAGAGATACATATGATTTCTGCCCAGTGGAACAAATAATACCCATTTTTTTAAAGATTTTATGTATTTATTCATGAGAGACACATAGAGAGAGAGAGAGGCAGAGACACAGGCAGAGGGAGAAGCAGGCTCTATGCAGGGAGCCCAACATGGGACTGGATCCCAGGTCTCCAGGATCAAGCCCTGGGCTAAAGGCGGCGCTAAACCGCTGAGCCACCCATGCTGCCCCATAATATCCATTCTTAATGGAATCTGGTTTGCAATCTAACTTATTCCTTCTATAAATATACCTACCTTCTGACTTCCCCTCACTAAATGAGGTATTAAAAACTTTAGAACCAGTTTGTTTTGTATTTGCCTTAGTAATAATTGTGCCATTTTGATAATTATATTTTGATATATCATGTACTGGTATCAACACTCAATCTGTACCTACATCTGATCTGGCGATTGTCTTCCATGTGGTTGCATTAGTCTTCCATAGTTTGGCTGAGTAGGAATTTTGAACCCTTGATGGGAGGCATCAGTCCCAGATGGGACTCTAAATAGGAGATGTATCTTACTTCAGGACCCTAAAGTAAGTTTTATTGCCAAGTGTCTTTTTTTTCTGGAAACACTTGAAAAAATATTGCTGCTTTCCTCTCTTCCTAAAATTTCTAAATTAGGCATTTGCCTAACACAATCAAGAACCTCATCAAAATAACGAACATCACATTTGGTCTAGAACACTTGAAAAAATATTGCTGCTTTCCTCTCTTCCTAAAATTTCTAAATTAGGCATTTGCCTAACACAATCAAGAACCTCATCAAAATAACGAACATCACATTTGGTCTAGAAGCACCTATTGGTACAATGCAGATCCAGTGATAAAAGTGTCAGCAAAGACTCTGTACTCATGGAGCATGCAGCAGTAGTACAGTTAACAACTTACTGAAAGTGTGATCAATATTATGAAGAGGTCATAGATAATTATGGATGTTTATAGCAAAAAAGAATTTGCAGACTCTTAGAATCTTAGGACACATGAGAGCTAAAGAATGAGCAGAAATAGAAGGGCTGAAGTGAGAAATGGGAAGGAGGACAGAATGACTGAGGATGCTGAGCACCTGCATGATCCTGATGTCCAGTGCAATGAGCAACGGGGGGGGGGGGGGGAGTACAATGAAAAGGAAGCACCCATCAGGGATGTCTGGGTGGCTCAGTGGTTGAGTCTGCCTTTGGCCCAATGCGTGATCCCCGGATTCCGAGATCCAGTACTGCATTGGGCTCTGGACTCCAGGAGCCTGCTGCTCCCTCTGCCTGTGTCTCTGCCTCTCTGTGTGTCTCTCATGAATAAATAAATAAAATCAGATCTGTGTTTTTAAAAGTTCTTTGCTGAGTTCACGAGCAGAATGAATGGGAAAAGTGGTGAGGCAGGCTCAGCAAGTCTGGACTAGGACAGTGGAGATAGTGGATATAAAAATACTGTGAAAGATTAAAACTCTTTCCCTACTGAAATATTTCCATTAGAATCACCCACTTTTATATCTTCCTTCTCATGTTTAAAGACATATCATTAAACAGAAATTTATAAGTTCTTTTTAAAAAGGAGAAACTTGCACTTGGATTCATGAAGGTTTGTTTTTTCATATTGCTTCACTTTTTATGCCCAATGTTCTGTGGAAGATCTCTTGTCCTTTGCTCCATTTCCACTTACTTCACCCTCAGCAGATGGCCTTCTTTATTCTTTACAGGGAAATTACAATTAATTTTTTAAATCTTTTGAAAAAGTCCCATAATTTCACCAATACAGGAGTAAGAATCTGTTCCTCTGGGGTACTATTGTACCATGTATAACTTTTTTTTTTTCTTATCCCTTTCTTCTGGATCTTCCTCTTCATTGTTCAAATCTGTTTTAGTATCTAAGAGCATCAAATGTGATACAAGTAGTGGGCTTTCAATGAAAGTCTAAGATAAAGGCTTTATTCTCAAATATATAAAACCACGAGTTTTTTGTTTTTGTTTTTTTTTAAAGAACAGTGGAGAAAAAAGGGAAATGTTAACAATCATATTGTATACTGTAATTTAGGTATGCTCCTCAGCTCTCATAGATCATTTGTAAACCCCGGTTCAAATCCAAAAACTCTCAGACACTATATAAAACCATAATAAAGTATATTTGATTTAAATAACAATAAAAACATCTATGCATTTTTTTCTTGGAATGCCTAAGTACTTCACATTAAATAAATAAATAAATAAATAAATAAATAAATAAATAACTTATTTTTTCTTCCTTTTATTTTTCATATAAGTTATAATTAAATCCTTCATCAATACTATGTTATTCCCTTGAGATGCCTAGGTGGCTTAGCAGTTGAGCATCTGCCTTTGGCTCAGGTTGTGATCCCGGAGTCCCAGGATCCAGTTCCACAAGGGGCTTCCAGCATGGAGCCTGCTTCTTCCTCTGCCTATATCTCCGCCTCTCTCTGTGTCTCTCATGAATAAATAAATAAAATCTTTTTTAAAAAATACTATGTTATTCTCAATAAGTAGATAAAAAATAGCTCTTTGTGAGGTTGTGACATTCACAAGTTCTAAGTCTGTTGTTCAATTGCAATTTAAATTTGCAAAATTCTAAATATATGTAAAAATAGAATAACAAATTCCTATTGCCCACACCGTAATATTGTCACTATGATTCCTACTCAAATCTGATCTTCTCAGGGATTGTTTCCAAGAAAATCTCAGACCTCACATTATGTCATTTACAGATGTTTTGGCATGTATCTCTAAACAACAAGATTGTTTTTAAAACATAAGCATAATTCTAGTTTTCCAACTTGAAATTTTTTTTTACATATCCTTATATTTCCATTCAGTATTTAATTTTTCCAAATTGTACATGAATGGGTTTTCACAGTTTAACTTGTTGAATCAGATTTAAAATAAGTTTCATACACTGCAGTCACTGACACATCACTAATCCATAGTGGCCTCTGTCTCTTTTCCTTTCCTTCCAATTTATGTTGGAGGAACTAGTTGCTTGATTTATACTTTCCCCTGATATAGATACTGCTGGTCTATTCTGATATGATTTCACATACTCCACTGATTCTTATATTTCTGGAAATTGGCCAATAGAGCAAGAAGTCTTCATCAGAATCAAGTTTAAGTTTTTTGACAAGGTTTCCTCATGGTTTTGTGTATTTCCATAAAGAGGTACACACTGCCTGATTAACTCTCTTATGTGATTTTTGGAGCCTTTGTTGATCACTGATTAGAACCATTATTTCATTGGGGTTGTAAAATAATGGTATCATTTCACCAGTAGTATTATGATCAATAGTATCATTCATCACTACAAAATTTTAAAAATCTATTTTCCTTCATTTATTAGTCAGGACAGTTCTATAAAAAGAAAATCAAACACATTAAAATATAATTACACTAAGGTAAAATTCATAAAGCTTCATAGAAGACAGATAAAATATATTCTTGAGTCTTTTAAGTCATCCAATTTGAAGTCTCCTGATTTATAAGAAAAACTGTACAATCTTTGAAATTGTAACACTAAGTTCACAACTCTGCACTTCCTTGTTGGTAAAAAACTTTCTCACCAGCATCCTAAAAATATAGCAATTTTAAACTTAGAAAAAATATGTCCACAAATGAGTCTTCCTACAAACTATGAGATAGCCATAGTATTTTTTTAAACACAATGGAAAATGTAGTGCTATATTGGCTGAGTTGTTTTTTTTTTTTTTTTTGATAAACTAATTCAGATAATAAAGGTGTTGGCAAAGGAGCACGTACTATATGTTTTGGGAAAATGTCATTTCAGTGCACCTATATGTGTAAATTGTCCAGCTAAACAGAAACTGAATAGTTCCTATTGATACCTAGTGTATATAATTCTACTCCATGTGAGACATATAAGCTATGCTTTCATATGATTTGTATTCATGAGTTTTTTGAAATCTGTACTATACTCTTTCATGTTTATTCAAGCTATTGTCATTATTACTTAAAAATCTTGTGTAAAATTTTCCAAAAATTAGCATTACACCTAAGTACAACATTAATGAATGTTCTTTCATTAAATTCACTTGGCTTACATAGGAATTCTTCTGCTAAACAGTGTCATTCTTATGTGTACCTCAGTACTACAATTTAATTCACTTTTTAAAAATTAATTTTAGGAAGGCTCCACACCCAGTATGGAGCCCAACAAGGTACTTGAACTCACAATTCTGAGATCAAGACCTGAGCTGAGTTTAAGAGTTGGATGCTTAACCAACTGTGCTACCCAGGCCCCCCAATTATAATTTAATCCAAATCAATTTCTAAGCAACTGAAGAACTTCCTAAACACTGTCTCACTTAAACATTTACAAGTTTATATTATTAAACTAATATCAACTCAGTTCATTTTAAGAGTTGGAAACATTCCAATATCTTTCCAAAAAGGTATAGGTATTTTTTAAAGGTTCTTGAATCTCAGTAATTGTATTTTCTTACCTGGACAATTGAAACTGGCCATGCAGCTGATAACATCTTTTTCTTTTAATACCTGGATTTAATCCTCAGCTAGGTATCTCAGCTTTATGTTTATCATTTGGAACATCTAAGATTTTTATAATTTTTATAATTTATTATAGCTTAATCATAATATTTTATTATCTTTTCCATCATCAAATGGTCTTAATTCCCTCACCACATGTGTTATATATGTTTGTGTGCCATTTTTCTATAGGCATAGGACTACAGCTATTGCTTCTGAAAATAAATTTTAAAGATCTAGTTGAAGCTGAAATATGAAAAAATAACTATGTAGAGCTGCATATCAGAAAGCTTAAAAATTAAATAACACTATTATCTACATAGTGCATAGCACCTACCAATTTTACCCGAAACTCTGTCACCAAAAAATACTCATCAAAAAATAATCATTATTACTTGGGTCAAACTGCTGCTCAGAGCAAAGACCCATCTTTTAAATGTGGAGTCTGCCTTTTTTTTCTCCCAGTGATATGAACTATCTTTCCCAAATAAAACATGATCTGAGTGCTTTACACTTTTCTGACAGAACACAAAGATTGAATATTTTAAATGATAAGGTTCTCTTACACTGACTTCTCATTTAGAGTTGTTAAAGAGGTAGCTTATATACTATGTATGTAACAGAATGATTTCTTGAATGTACTGTTCAGTACTAAATTATAAAAAAGTTGGTAAAATTTTATTTAAGATGTGCCTTTGAAATTCACCATTTCTCTAACAGGAAGGTTGGAGAAAGGTTATGAACTGACACCATTATCTTGATATCTGTCAGGCAGTTGGCTATTGCCATGAAAAAAGAAGACTACTCTGTCTTTCCAAATAATAAAAAGCTCTTTACTTTTTAAAATGAAAGCCATTTACGAGAAAGCCTTTGAAAAGCATGTTTCTCTGAGTTTTAAACACAAATCAGAAAGGCAAGTAATCATTCCAACTGGTGATAGAAGCAGGGAGACATTTGTGCAATTGCAGTTGCTATTATAGGGATCTTGCCACTAGACCTCCATTAAAATCGAGTTGGCTTTGATTATAAATGACAATTTTCCAGAATCAGATTTTCAATTATTTTAATTGCACTAAAATTTCAAGAAAATTATAAAATATTGCCCCTTGTTCAAATACTTATAGATTTTAGATTTTAGTGCTATAAATTCAGAGCATATGAGAAAGGAAATATACCTATCAATACATGTAATTTTTAGCAGTTTATTTTATAGTTAAAAGTTTATAATTTATGGGAGAATATGTAAGACCTAAAGATATTTTGAAACAACTTTAATTGAAAATGCATAGCAACAGCTTAAAAAAAATGTTCATGGCTGATTTAATTAATAGAGTTTTCTTTGCAGTGTCTGAAAAAAGGGGATAAAGTTCAGAGGAACTATGCTAGATCTACCTTGTTGAAATGTAATCAGTAAATGGTTAATACTGAGCTAATGAAAATTTAAAAGCTTAAGACAACTACTTAATGTCTATATTTAAAGGTATTCACTATGGTCTGGGATCTATTTCATGATGGGGTTAATCTGTGCGTACTGTATGCTGATACCCAAAAGAAACTGCTTCTTATGAGCAATGACTTTTCTAGCTGTGTTGTTTAATGTTTACATAATTATAATAGCATTTTTAAGAAATTTTGAATTAAATTATATGCTTGTCATCTGTTGTATGTAATCACAATAATTATGAGATACATTGGTAAATCAATAGGTAAATACTGGGTTTTTATTGAATAATTTTCAACTTACTGTATTTTAGAAACTTTTGAAAATCTGAAAAATTTCCCAAAACTCTCTGGACTCTTTAGAGTCTAAAATCAAGCACAAAAAGAGAAATGTGTAACAAACAGTATCATGATTTAGTACCTGTTTGACTGTATTATGAATTAGCAGCTTCAAGATGACCAATGTAAGTTATGAGCCTCTATCAGAAAACTATGGAAAACAAATTAGTTTGAGGGAAAAACAAGCTGAAAGCTGTCATAAATTTTTTTTTGTAGTTTTGTGTTGTCAAGCCATATGCTAATAGCTGAAAAATTAGAAATCCACAGTAATCAAATCATTTATCTTTTGACAGACCAGTAAAGAGTGATAACACAGAAATGTGTCAGAGTAACTATTCTGAAAATATCAGCTATCTATTTTAAACAGAATATAAAAATAAGAATTGAAAAGTTAAGAAATAGAAAGAGGTCTTCTATAGTGCTCTGAATAAAAAGTGACAAACTAGATTATTGGAAGTTTCTTCACATGAAATAGATGTGGAATAAATGGGTTGTATGTGTGGGGAAGAAAATAATGAGTGACGTAAGTGGCTAAGGGATTATATACAGCAGAATCTCCCTAATTTAAGGCAGATCTGATATTACTACATTGCATAACTCCAAGAGAGTCTGATTTTTATGGGTATGGAAATCAGAGGTATAAAGTTTCATTCACACACATCTAAGGTTATAAGTAAGGTTATAAGTATAATATGTTTTTAGAAATTATTTTTATCAGGATAACTTCAGTTATATATTCTATCAGTTACTGTGTAGACATTAAAATAAATAAAACTACTAGAACTTAAAATGGCATGAATCTGAGTAGACTGTCTGTTCTTCTGGTCTTGTTTAGGCCCACTTTTATAATTGCACTCAGCCGATAATGTCACTAGCATAAGGTAGTCTCAGGGAGCCTCACCAGCATGTTTTAAACCTTGGTGGAATAAGTAGGCTTCTCTCTACATGTGGTTTTCAATGGGCACCACCTCGCATGATGACAGTAGTATTCCAGGGGACCAAAATAGAAGCTACAAATCCCCCTGAGGCTAAAACACTTTGCGATTCAAAAGCAAGACCTAAGAATGGAACAAGAGATTCTATAAGCGATAAACTATGAAATACAGTACCCATGTTTCTCAATCTACCACATAAACTAGTGTACAATTGGGAAAATTTTCTAGAAACAATAGCTATAACAAGAAGAAAAGAGAGGTACACTGTCACATCAGATTGGCAACAAGTATTTTGAAAACAGTTTGATTCAAATTCTCTCAATTATCTTCACTAGCTCTGTGAAGTTGAGCAATGTATACTCCAAATGGGCATAATAATACCACCTCCATAAGACTGAAAATTATTGAGTGGAATGCTCCTATGTAAAGCATTTAGAATATTCAACATGTAGAATGAACTTCAAAATAGTAGTTATTATTATTTAATCATTCTGGAGTTGGGCTGGATTCTGTAGGATACAACAGAAAGCAGTTATTTTTATAATCAAATCTATCGAATCTGTTATGCCCCAACTCCATTATCACCTTGGGTACATCACATAGAATTTTCTGGTTTCTCTCAGATATTGACAAGAGTCTTATTTTAGGTATAGAAATATGATCCTAACATAAAGCTTCAGTCCCCCAACTAGTTCATTCCAATTTTCTACATCGAGTATGCTTTATGCTATTCAACATTATTTTGGCAACTCATAATTGCCATTTTTCTTTTTTAACCAGTTCCTTCTAATGAACTTATTTTTCTCTTCTATTCACTATGTCTGGTTCTATCAAACTAGGTTTGAAGGAAGTCACTTCTAGCAAAGATCTTCCTTGATATCATAAGTAGTCATCTAAAACTAATGCCATCTCTTCTGTGGCGAGGATCCAAATGCTATCTTTTTGTCTCATACACAGAGTAACCATTAATTTATCATCTATACGATGACAATATTTGAGTTAAAAGGGCTCTAAAAGTCATTAACAAGTATTTGTTGGTTGACAGCAAGGATAAACTGGATTTTATGTCATAAAAACTGAGTGGATACTTCACCCTATTCATAAAACATTTTCATGGATTCCTTGGAGATCCCTTTACTGGGTACCATCAACTAGAGTCCCAGGCACAATTGCAATGTATGACTGGGTATATACAACTTCTGAACCTCTTTCTTCTGAGGTTGCTTCAACTGGAAGTCCACTTGAGTGGAATCTTATTTAGGATGACTTTCTGTGGGATAGATACAGACTTTTTCCATGGGATGGATATAAACCATCATGTAGAACAGACATGTGTTTATCCTGCTGCCAGTGGTCATGTTCATGTTTTTCTTCTGCAGAAGAAGCTATTTTTGTTTTCAACCAAACTAAATCATGTCCCTTTATTTCACATTTCTTCTGTTTGTTAACTCTTGTGTGGTTATTTGATTAATGCTTATTTCTCAAAGGATGCCCTGACATGATGTACAGATTATATTTTTCTCAATATTTTAGTACAGTGGGATCCCTGGGTGGCGCAGCAGTTTGGCGCCTGCCTTTGGCCCAGGGCGTGATCCTGGAGACCCAGGATCGAATCCCACGTCGGGCTCCCGGTGCATGGAGCCTGCTTCTCCCTCTGCCTGTGTCTCTGCCTCTCTCTCTCTCTCTCTCTCTCTCTCTCTGTGACTATCATAAATAAATAAAAAATTAAAAAAAATATTTTAGTACAGTGCTTAAGTATGGAGAAGTTACTCAATATTTTTTAAATAAATGAATAAAATCAAGAGTAGATCCATAAAAATAAAGGAAAGGGAAAAAATAAAAGTATATAGAAATTCATGACAAGAGCTATTCTGGGCCAAACAGATTCAACTGAAATATTTTCTTTAAGGACTATGTAATTCTAAAAGTATTTTTAGACCTATGCAAAAGTAGTTAAGTGAACCAGATTTAAAAGTTGGGAATTCTTAATAGGAGTCCATTTTAAATTATGTGTTGACTTATTCACAAAAAATGTCATTAGTTTCAGAAAATTATTTCTTATGAGGGAAAATTATTTTGATATTCTGTAAACCCAACCTAAGAATACTTTGAAGGTAGAAGACAACCTGCATACTGAATTAAATTAGAGCAATAATGACCCACAGTGATACCACTGTGTGAAACTACAAGAAAGTATTATTGCAGGTTTAACCATGCTCATAAGCACACTGGTGTATTGGCATAAAGCTTGCAATTCATTCTTATATAGGAGGGTTGAAATATCCAAGGGTTATAATAATTAAAGCATAGTCATTTTTCTATAAAAGATGACCTTAAAAATCACTTAATGTCATATCATATCGTTCCATAGACTTTGATATCAAACGTGCAAATAAAATAATTTTTTCTCCAGAAAGAAATGCAGATACTCAGATTACACTTCAACAGTTTTAAGTCTGCGGGGAAGGAAAAATTACAGCAGAAAGTAGAATTATATAATTTTGGAACAACTCTGTAATTTAGGAAGAAAAGAAATACACAGATTTGATGTTGTCAAATATAGGAATCATGATAAACAGAACAAGAAGAAAATATAATCTTAGTGATTATGAATATTGGTTATTATTGACATTGAGAAAGAATTACAGAAAAGAAAAACAAAAACACTTTCCGTATTTAAAATTATACAGACTCAAAACAGAATAATGAAAAAATGGGGGGGAGGGTTGAGGATTTAAATATGTTAACAAATGAGGCATACATAGTTTCTTACATGAGATTAATGGTTATTTTAATATTAAATTTAGAAGTTATTTGAGTAAATGGAGGCACTATATTTTAAAAATATATTGCAGAAATATAAAATAGTAGTAGAATAATTTTAAAAGCATGAATGTCTTTCTCATGAAAATAATGGCTGTTGATAATAAAATAATGAAAAAATAAATCTGTAATTTTCAACTATTCAAAATTATAGACAATTAAATGTTCTGAGATTAGATATAGAGAATTATTTTTAAGAAACTACTATTCTAAAAGAGCCAGGAAAAAAAGGTAGGAGTATTTATACAATGTTTTCCTCATTGACATTGATGAGGCTGCACAAACTTTCAAATCCCCAAATCTGCAGGGTATAAAATTAAGAAACAAAGAAACTGACCTGCAGATAAAAATCTATCATATATATATATATATATATATATATATATATATATATATATATATATAGAATGCAGACATATGCACACATGAGAGTATATTAATTTGAGATGCTGTAAACCAGGTAGACTGTAGTACAAAATTTCATACATAAGGGAAAGTGTCAAATAGCTCAAATAATATAACGTATAATATTAATTGATAGAATAGAAAGTTCAAGGAAATAGGAATGAGGAACCTGAATGAAGCGTTGAATGAACTGTAAGAGTTCTAACTTGCTATGATGTTTTATGTGTGGGAAACAGCACCATTTCAAAGTGTTCAACAAGCAATGTAGGATAGTACTTAAACTGAAATATAGTGTGCAAGATAGCTTAAAATAATTAAGCAATATAAATCACATTCATATTTGAGAAATCAAAGACAAACTGAGAGTTAACTTAATAAACAAGTTCTAGGGGAAAAGGCATATCTGTTGAATGATATTTGAATCATCAGAAGTGCTGAATTATTTATATGTACCTCAAGTCTAATAGAATGCATATGGCAATTTATCTGCCCGTTTAATGGTAACAGTTACAGATCTACTGCACATGTGCAGAAATTATAAAGGAGATGGATGTCAACAATATTTAAGTAGCCAGTTAATTTAGGACATAGATGGTACATAGCAATGATGAAAGTGACAATTTATGGGAAATGGGGTAGAATGTAGGCTTAGCAGTACAGAATGCCATGATCAGAGATCAACTACCATGGTTGGTTATAGGTCCCCAGAGTAGGGATATGGCAACAAGGAAAGCCATACTTTCCATTCCTAGCTCAAGACAATATATATCATTGGAAAGAGTCAACAACCTCAAATAAATCTGTTGAGCATACATCAAAGCTAAAATTAAATCAATTTTAGCTTCCAGTGTCACATCAAAATAACGTGTCCAGCAGTAACATAAATAGCGCCACATTTTTAATTATTTCTATTCCTGAAACCAGTTTAAGTCTCTCTGCATGTTTTTCTGTAAAACAGATATTTGAGGCAATTGTGGGAAGATTCAGTGATAACAAAAGGGAGTGTTTGACAGTCATGACAGTAACTACCTTATAGATTTTTACAAGTTCTATTAGAATAATAATTTTATTATAATTAATCAATAATTCAGTGAGATATTGCTACTGTTATCTATTTTAGAATCTACTTTAAATGCATTTTAAGTAAAGGAAACAATTTTATCATTCATTTATAAGTAAATGTGGATATTTTAAATCTCATGTATTAAATATACTCTTAAGTATAGAATATTTTGAAAATGTAGTTAAACTTTTCATTTGAGCCAAGTATGTGTGTTTAGTTTTCAATCCCAAAAGACTATTAGAAAGATAGGTAAAATAGAATCAATCAACATAAAATCCAGATTGAGTGCAAGATGACTCAAGTATGGAAGATTTTCTGGAATATACTTAAAAAGCTGAAATAAATTGTTATATTCATCAGAGCTAGAAAATTTTAAATCTATATGGTCAGAAGTGTCAACTTCCAGAGAAATATATTTCCCAAGCAGATCTTCATAACGCTTACCCTAAAGGAAAGAATACAGCTAGCAGTAAAGTGGATGGCAGTAATTTGAGTTAACTACACACACAAGAAAAATGATAGAACAATTACTGATATTTCAGTTGTCAAAGTTAGGGTTTATTTACCAGGATAAATGCATATGTAGAGCTCTAAGTAATTCAGAAATGCAAAGCACAATTGAATAAAATAAACTTATGTTTGGAGGAAAAGATAAAAGCCCATTTAGCTATATACATCCTTTAGCAACAACTCTCACATCAACATAGATCAACACACATCAACCCAGATACACACTTTTGTACATACATCCACTTATCTACACAAACATGCATGTATACCTCCAGGTACCCATACCATATGTGAGCACCTGCATGTACACACACATACATCCAAATTAATACATGTGTGTACACATGCACTTCGACCTATATACGTATAAATATTCACACATACACATGTATAGTATAGATATCTGGTAATTAGAACGTGCACATGGAGACAGAACAAAATATTCTTGAATAGAAGGACTTAATATGGTAATTATTTCAATTCTTTCCGTAGGGAAAGAAATTGAAACTATATAGTATTAGCTATGATCCATCATGAAAACCTGTATTATATGCTGAATATGATACTTAGATAAATTCATCTTAATATGTTTTAAAAAAAAAAAGATGTTTTCAGAAAGCAATTAAGACAAAAATGAACTAGATATTAAAACTAATAAAGCTAGAAAAAAATAGTATCTTTGAAATATAAGAATAATGGTAAGTGCTCAAGGATTAAATTGAAAATTCATAATAGGATTTATCAATAAAACAAAATTTCTCAGAGAATCTTAAAATAGTCAAATCTTTGCAAAATTTCAGAAGAAATCAGAAATGTAAAAGATAAACAAAAATAATAAAAATGAAGAAAACATGAGCAAATGTAGAAGAAAGTAGGATAGATATATAAAGAAGTCAAAGGATTAAGAGTTTCTAGAGAAGCTAACATTCAACATCACAATAATCTACTGAATTACAGAAATTTAATATTACATACATACATTTGTCCAATTCTCTTTTATATATTTCATCTTAAGACTTTAATTACCTAATTTCTAAAAATAATCATTGCTTTCTACCAGTGCATTCACAGCTATTGCTACTTGTTAGATCTTTATTCCATCTGTATCATAAAAATGACATTTTTAGGCTTATGAAATATAAATTGAAATAAAACTTGTTTAAATTGAAATAAACTTGCCTAAAGCACAATTATTAAGTAGCCCATAATTTTCCCTCTGATTGCATGCTGCCTTCAAGGAATATTCATCTCTATATATACCTTAGTCTATGCTTTAAGTTTCTATTAATTCACCTAATTAAATTTCATATCTATAGGTTAACTCCAAATTTCTTCAAATGCTGTAATTTTATATTTTGTTTGAATGTAGGATAAGGCTATATGATGCACATGTCTCTTTGCTTTTAAATTTACTCTTCATATACAATTTAAAATCAAGTTCTCAGTGTTTTTTCACCTCTGTGATAATTCACATTTGACTTCAGTTTGCCTCTGGTTTAATATGTAGTTACCAACTTTATATGGATTTACTCATTCAGGAATATGCTTCCACTTTTCTATATGGACTGTCCAATCACATGAACTACTTATTTGTTTTTGTCCCTTCTCATGAATTAATATCATAGGTGATTACACTAATAGTGATGGTGACATTGCTAGTGTGTTAATGACTTCAATGGAAAGGACTAATATTTCTTTTTTAAGCATGATTTTAATCAGAGGTTTCTTTTAGATACCTGTTACCAAATATGGAAAATATGCTTATTTCCATTTTTATTTAAAGTTTTATGAAAAACGTTTAAATATGAAAAACTTCCAGCATCTATCTAAATGATAATGTGATTTCCTCCCTACTTTTCTCCATTATTGTAGTGGATTATATTTAGTTATTCACCTTGAGTTACCCTGCATGTGCTGGATGAATTCTATTTGTGTAAAATGCACTATTTAATTGATTCAACACTGGATTTAATTTATTAAAGTGTATTTAGAAAAATTCAGTTATATGTGATTCTTTAATTTTCTCCATATAACATATTACATTTGGTGAAAATCTCTCAAACATAATCATATGAAAAGCTGTCCTGATTTTTTTTTCTGTTTTATAGTGAGCTAAATAATGGATTTTATTTTGATTTTTATATAATTGATCAAATCTCCTTAAATATACTGAACACCTAGGAAAATTATTTTTTAAACATAAAATATGATGAAATTTCAGAGTTATATCATACTTAAAGACAGAGAACTTGCTTTATGCTTTTTAAACTTTCTACTCCTAGCAGCTATCATAGAACAGGACTTAAAAATTTTTGTGGAAAAAATTTGTGGAATATTCATTTAATTAATTTAGTTTTTAAAGTATGTCTAATAATCATCTCTCCAATATTTCAGAAAGTAAAATTAAATTACTATATATTTTATTGAATATGAAACAATTGAAAAGAAAACTTATTTTCACTAAGTTCTGGCATACTTAAACCAGAACTCCTAAATTGTAACAATGGGAAACAAATTGCCTGCCAAGGAAACAACAGGCAATGAAAAATCTGTCTGGTTCTGCCTGCAGTTCTGAGCCTCATTTCCTGACAGCTGTTACTAGAAGATCTTTTAATGAGTCCCTTTTGTAGAAGTAGAAGGTGAAAAGCCAACCAAAAACATGATGAAGTTGAATCACAGGCATATTAGTAGTAGGATATAATGGAAGAAATTAAGTATTCCAAGTTAGCAATAACATTTCCACGATTGCATGGACAATAACTATCAGATCAGATAATTTCAGCCAACGTTGAGTGATAAACTATTTTTAACACTTGTAATATTAGATTTAAGCTATTTATAAGGTGCATAGCTATGGTTAAATAAATCCAGAATCATAGTGAGGACTCCCAGTTTTCCATTTTCACTAATGGGGAAATTGTTTTAAAGAGATGTTATATTCATATTCCAACTTTTTCAGGAGCTAGGCATTTAACGACAAAGTTTAATCCCAAATTTAAAAAAAAAATTTAATTTCTAAGAATTATTAATGGAGGTGGTAAGTAGGCCACCTCCATTTCAGGAAAATTTATGTTATCAATGTCTGTGCCTGGTTGGCCCAGTTGGTTGAAATGTAGAGTTAATGACAATCAGGTCATAGATCTAGTTCTGTTGTAAGCCAGCTTTCCCATTTTCTTGATCCTACAGCACACTCACAAAAACATGGACCTATTTTCAAAGATCCACTAGTACTCACAAGAGATCATGAAACAAACTTCAATTCTACCAGAAAAAAAAGTCATGATTTATTGATGGTGTACAAAGAATTCTTTTCCTGTAGAGTACTGGACAGCATTCACTGTTATGCAATGCCACCTTTTACACTTACTACATGTATACTTTTCAGAACAAAGGAACCAAAGGGAGAAAAAAGTCTTACTTCCTCTAAGAAGGAATCCTTAAGAAAATAGATTGTTCTTTAATTTGAATATTTAAGTAATTGAGTTGAAATTATTTAACATAATTAAAAAATATAATGTGATTAAAGGATGTTTAAAATTTTTCATTCAGGTTTCAAAATATTTTTTTCCAAAATATGTTTTTGAATGTAGTCACAGAGTTATGGCAGAATCACTGTAGATTTGAGAAAGCATGGCAAAACAAAAACATTTTAATTGTTTGGTTGTCACTTTATTCCCAAAGTGAGAGATTTGATCAACACTATTTTCCATTATTCTGCCCAGCATTGGACAAATAGAATTGTTTCTTGATGTCTTCTATAACTCAGTTTCCTGAAGAAGTGATTCAAACTTTTCCAGTCCATCAACCCTTTAGTTGAGCAAAATATTGATGCAACTGCCTCTAATTCTATTAAAACAGTATCTCCCAACATAACTGAGAAGAGTGTTAGTTTCTGATGAGCTTCTAGAGAATCTTTGTATAGTAATAAGAGAACTACTGATTCTTAAAATATAAATAGAATCAATGCGAGGTTTATGAGAATAGTGAGAACTGAACAAGTCTATGAGAGAACCAGGAAATAGAGAAGTAGTAGCGATGGAAGTAACACTCTTGTAGATGTCTGATCTATCTTCATTATTCCAATTTTAGGAAAATTATTGAGCTGTGTATGTTGAGGGGGTAACTTCTCCTTTATTAGCCACCCTGTTCAAGTGCACTAAGCAACAACAAAAAACAGATTTTGCTTAACATAGAAATTACAGGCACAACAATTAGATGCCATCAGATCTATACACTTATACAACTTGTCAGTAAGTCTTTTTTTATTTCATATATTTTTCTAAATATCATTGCATACCTTGTTTCTTGTAGCTTAGACCACTGGTGAAAATCTTAGAAGAAGGGCAAAACTATTAGGCTCTCAAATCTCAAATTTTGACTGTTGCCTCTCAAGCATGGTCTAGGAAGTGCTCAGAGTTACTAGATATTCAAGGATTCTCTGAACAGAGTAGTACTAATCTTAGCAGTAATCAGCAATGTTATATCTTTTTTAAAAACCTATGAAATAGAATATTCCACATTTTACCAGATTTTCATGTGTATTTTCCCTTGTTATCTATTAGATCCTGTTGTTTTTATCATGTCTAAAAAACTTAGAATTAAGTTTTATTTTAGGTTTACTAATTTCTAGTTTACTATGTTATATTATTTCTTGTCAACTTCTCAAAACTATTGGATTTAACAATTTTTAAAGCATCCATAAGGTTTTAATATGCATGTTATTAGGATAGAATACTTTAAAAACAGGCTGTAACAACCAAATCCTATTCTTTACTGATAAACTCCAATGTATAAAAAATAAATCAAAGGACATAACATTTTACTAGGGGACTTTAAGATCAGTATTCAAAATTTTATGGATATTTCTAAGCAGATGTTTCTAAAGTACTATAAGAAAATACCTATTTTTGGTTACCAGAGTAACATTACAAAAGTCCAGCTGTTGCTTTATATGTTCATTTTTAACTTTTCTGTTTCATAAGCAATCATTAAGCACTTTTAAAAATACATATTATTAAACCATACCTATAGCTCATTGAAAACAGATGCTTATAGTATATTATTTAAAAAAGAGAATTTGGAGACTACTTTGTATAAAATTTGGTAATTGGTTAAATAGTTTACCATAGTAGTATATAATAAATGTAAATGTATAATAAATGTAAAAATCTTTATTAATATTAAAGAAAAATCAAATCGATGGAAATAAGTTTTAAGTCATCCTTATAATATGGTCCAAATCAGAGATGGTTTGAAATTAGAGGCAGGGCTGAAAAAGGATACTGAAATATTGTTGCTTCACAAATCAATTTGCCTAAATCGCTGCTATCACAAACCTGCCCCACTTTTATTTTTAACGCAATTACGCTGTTTCTCATGACTATCATTTAGTGAATCTTCATTCATTGGTTAGGCATTTTATACATGCTGCCCAGCAGAATTTTATTATACATATTACAAAAATAGTTTTTTTTAATATTTTATTTATTTATTCATGAGAGAGAGAGAGAGAGGCAGAGACACGGGCAGAGGGAGAAGCAGGCTCCATGGAGGGAGCCCGACGTGGGACTAGATCCCAGGACTCCAGGATCAGTCCCTGGGCCGAAGGCAGGTGCTTAAACCGCTGAGCCACCCAGGCTGCCCATATTACAAAAATAGTTTAAGCACAGAGTAATAATGACATTCAGGAGAAACAATGGCCAAACATATTAGGATTTTTATGTGACAGTGATAAGTTCTTTGTCCCTGGCTCTTCTCTTCTGACTCTTGCACAACTACAATTCTGATACTAAAAGATAGGAGATGGTTTCTATGCTTATGGAAGAATCAAGCTAATCCTCAGGGAAGAAAGCCCTGAAATACTGAGATCAAATTTTGAAATAGAGGTGAACAGAGGTGAGGTAAGCATATTGATTATATATTACATATGCATCCCTTCAAATGACAAATATTGGCTATATATTTTTATGTATAATATTTTATTTCCTACTTATACAGAACTTTATGCCTAGTGTATTTTATAAATCCGTGTTGATCAAGATCTTTAATTTTTCTTTATAATTTATAATGTGTATGACTCTGCCTACTTGTTAATATTTTTACAATTTTATTTTTAAGGATTTATTTTTTTATAGAGAAAGAGAGAGAGAGAGAATGAGCATGAGGAGCAGAGGGAAAGGGAGAGAGAATCTCAAACCGACTACATACTGAGTGTAGAGGCCAATATGGGGCTTGATCTCACAACCCTGGGATCATGACCTGAACTGAAACAAGAGGCAGACACGTAACTGATTGTGCCACCCAGGTGCCCCTATGAAGGATTTTAAAGCAGTATTATAAAAAAGGAACAAAAATAGTTTGGAATTCAATTCATACTTTTCGAAACTCAAGATTTATGGGTAACAGAAATGAGAAAAGTATAGCTTTGGCACAGTAATAAATGCAGTTTAAAATATAGTTGCAGTGACACATGGGTGGCACAGTTAAGTGTCAGACTCTTGGTTTTGGGGTCAGGTCGTGATCTCAAGTTTGTGGGATCAAGCCTCATCTAAGGTTCCATGCTCTGTGTGTAGTCTGATTGAGATTCTCTCTCCCTCTCCCTCTGTTCCTCTTGCCTGTGGTCTCATTCTCAAATAAATCTTTAAAATCTTTTTTAATATAATGCTGCTGCAAACTTTGGGATGCATGTATCCCTTTAAATTAGTATTTTTGTATTCTTTTGGTAAATACTGAATAGTGCAATTCCTGAATTATAGGGTATCTCTACTTTTAACTTTTCGAGGAACCTCTGTATCGTTTTCCAGAATGGCTGCGCCACTTTGCATTCCTACCAACAGTGCAGGAGGGTTCCCCTTTCTCCACATCCTAGCCAGCACCTGTTTTTTCTTGTGCCATAGATTTTAGCCATTCTGACAGGTGGGAGGTGATATTTCATCAGAGTTCTGATTTGTATTTCCCTGATAATGAGTGATGTTGAGCACCTTTTCATGTGTCTGTTAGCCATCTGGATGTCCTCTTTGGAAAAATGCCTATACCTGTCATCTGCCCACTTTTAAATTGGATTGTTTATCAGATGTTTTTATAAGTTCTTTATATATTTTGGATACTAATTCTTCATCAGATATGTCATTTGCAAATATCTTCTCCCATTCCTAGGTTACCTTTTAATTTTGTTGTTTCTTTCACTGTGCAGAAGCTTTTTTATCTTGATGAAGTCCCAATAGTTTATTTTTGCTTTTGTTTCCCTTGCCTCTGGAGATAATGTGTAGTAAGAAGTTGCTACAGCAGATGTCCAAGTGGTTGTTGCCTGTGTTCAAGATTTTGATGGTTTCCTATCTCACATTTAAATCTTCCATCCACTTAGAATTTATTTTTGTGCATGATGTAAGAAAGTGGTCCAGTTTTCCCAACATTGTTCATGAGACTGTCTTTTCTTTTTCCATTGGGTATTTTTTCCTGCATTGACAAAGATTAGTTGACCTTATAGTTGTGGATTCACATGAAATATAGTACATATTTATCTCAATTATAGATTTTACATGTTTATTTTCCATACCCACTTCTCATAGAATATTTGCTCAGTTTAACTTATGCTGTGTACCATGCAATATATAGAGGTGCTATCCTATTTTAAATTACACAGATAACTAGTCACTAACTTTGTGACTATCATTTTTTCAGTTATTTTCAATTTGGGGACAATTTTTTTCCCTGTACCACATTGTAATTTAAAGTACAGTACAGTATACATACACACACACACACATATATATATACATGTACATATGTGCCACAGCCTACACATTTAGACTTATTCCTTTATTCTCAATTTTCTAGGATATACAATAGTTTATTGGAAAATAATAATTCTACTAAAAGTTTTGGTAATTGCTGATAAAGAGTTCTATTGTTTTCCTAAAATATTAATCTTGCCAGTGTATCATCAACCAAGCTTAAGTTCTCTATATTACATTGTTCCTGTGCAGTAAAATTTAATTTGAAAATTACATATGCTTAACTTTTTTCCAATGCAATTTTTATTTCCTCGTTAATCTAAATGATTTTCACTATGTCTTTTATGACTGTGGATGAAACTTAAAAGGAGTCATGTTTAGTAACTTTTTCAGTATATATATTTGTTTTAAAAAATTTAAACTTTGTCAAATACTTTTTTCTGTTTGAAACTTGCTTTGGTATTAAAGGGAATTAAAATCTAGAATATTTATACATGAAAATAAATTGAATACCTTCAAGCTTATTTATATCCTATAAATAATTTAAGAGCTATTTCTCATATAGCTTATTATGTTTATTCCTCTGAATATGCCATAAATAAAATCAATATCTAAATTTTTAGTTTGCATATCAAATTATCATACAAGCTTCTTATTTAAGTGCCCTTTCTTTCTTGTTATTTCTGAGTTTACAGAGTGTTTTGCAATTAAAATCATGGTTTGTTTCTTTCTTACATTTGTTGTACTACACAAGTCATGAACCTTTAACCTAACTGTGAGAAGAATGCCTTGTGTATAAATAATTACTGATAAATAAAATCTAACTATTTGTATTTCCTTACATAATATTTTCAAAGTTGCATTTTTGGCTATTCTTGAATTCTCTTAAATATCTTTAGGTTTTAACAATAAAAGTACATGTTTTGTCTCTAGAACTCATAAATCATGGATGAAGTATTTAAAAAATGAAATGCTTCAGGTTAATATCGCATATCAGATTATATCGTGAGTGAAAGAGCAATATACTAAAACACAAGATATAGGAGGTCTACATTCTAATTCTGAGTCTAGAGAGATTTAGCTGCCATTTTTTTGAGCAAGCCTTGTAATGCAGTTAGTTTGTAATATTCTTATTAGTAAAATGCAAATGTTAGGGTAGGTAATGTCTAAGCCAGCTCTTTTTGTTGATAGTTTTTTTCTTTATCCAACTATATCCTACTATCAAACATTTATGACTTCAGTGATTAAGATAACAAAGTTCAATAGATATCCTAGAAACAAGATGATATAGTCTTTCTGTAGTAACAAAAATGTGAAGTTTTAAAGTTTTACATTTAACACACAGTAAACTGCAAATTACTGACTTCCATCATGGAAACTAATGTTGAGGACTATTAACAAAAACAGTTCTTAGCTTTAGAACATGCTACAGGTCAAGGTGGTGATTTCATTACATCAGGTAAGTCAGTTCCTAAGGCAATAGGTCAGCAGAATTCAGGGAGATGAAGAAATAATGTTGAAGATCCTTGAATTTCTGAGGCAGTTTTTTTTTTTTTTAATCTGAAGATGATAAACAGTTGGGTATACATGAGATGTCAAATTTGTGTAACACCCTAGCGTTTAATGTGTCATTCTGTTTAGTCCAATACAACTGAGCAAATGTTTTTAATACCTATGCAAAGCCTTGCATTACAGTAGATATTTGGAATATGTGAATTATGCATAAACATTACAATGAGGGGCAGGCTAATGTGGTGGTTAGGAACCCAGACTTGGAGACAACTTGTGCTCAATTCCAGCTCTGCCCTCATTACCTGCATGACCTCAGGTAACTATTGTTCCTCCTCTTTAAAGTAGGGATAACACTAATACCAACCTCACAGGGTTGCTCTGAGCATCAAGTGAGTTAAAATGCATGTAAAGTACTAAGAATAAATCCATCAGTAAGATTTTTTAAAGCCTTGGCTAGCATTATCATTATACACGATCCTTCTCTTTTGAACTTATTTGTATTTAATTGAAGAGGGATATATATATTTATTAGAAAAGTGTTGTTAAATGTGTATCTTTTTTTTAGGCCTAAGCTGTGCCTCAAGTTCAAGGATTCAGTGAGTCAAATAGCTAACTTTAAGCTATTTACTAGTTTATGTTTCCTGGTATTTTAAGTACTTACAAACTGCTCTTTATTGCTAGTATTATTTCCTTCAAGATGAGTTTATGGTTTTAAAAAAAAGTATTGTTCAATGTGTAACAATTAAGAAACTTTTTTTTTTCCCCACTCTGCCCATTTCATTGCTTTAAGGTCACATCTTATCACTCTAGCATGCCTAAGTAATAATGTTTGGCTCATAAGGCATTTTCCCAAGGAGGCAAGAGAGCTTATCTATCTATCTACCTATGAGTCCTTGTTCTATATAAAGCAGGAATCCAAGCCACATAGTCTAGCCCCTTAACACCAATTTATAACTAAAAATATTTTTAATCACAATTTGAATTGTTTTTCATAAACTAAGTAGCATTAGCAAAATTATAGCATTGCAATCATTCTTTATATATTAATGTGAAATTTCTATTGAAAATAAATAGTAATACAGTGTCATAAGGTGATCCTTAAAACCTCTTAAACAGAAATTATTGGATACCAACACACTCCTTTCCTATACACAGGAGAGCTAGATCTTAGAGTAACTTATATATTCCTTAAGTTTTGTGTTCCAGTCATATTTAATCTTATTTAACCCTGACTAACAATATCTTGTAGAATAGGAATTAGCACTATAATTCCTATTTTACCTAACAAGAAGTCTGTGATCAAAATTATTTTGATTTGCCAGTGGCTGTAAGCCTGACAACTGCACAGCCATGACCCAATTTTTTTTTGACACCACTTTGAATCTCTCTAGTTTATTATTAGTCTCAATCTTGGCAATAATCACAATCATTTGATGAGCTTTAGGAAATAAACTTACTCTTGTCTGCCCCATTTCATTTAATTTCAGATTAGTTGAAACAGGATCTGAGCATAGAGTTGGGGTATTGATAGTAATTAAGCGCATTTCTATTTCTAATGTGCCAGTTTTGAAAAGCAACATGCTTACAGTTAGATTTATTTTCAATAAACCTGGATGAATGAATGCCAGTGTGGGAGGAGGGGACAGCAAACGCTAATATGCAAAACACAGATATATTAAAGCATAACACATAGCTAAAGACCTCTGTCACAGGTGAGAAAGGAGCATCAAAGAAATGTTTGCACCATGAAGAGAGCAGCATTAGGTGTGTCCCTAGGAGACAGATATTTTTACTAGGGTAGTGGTTGTACTTAGGAAAGAAAACAATTATTCTTTCAAAACCAGAAACAATCTCCTTGAATGATTAATTTTTGTCATCATTCCTTGGAGGTCCTGACTTTTCTATCACTTGCTCTTTCTGTTCTACCTTGTATTTCCATTACTCACTCATTTTTTTTCTTTGCAATTTTTCAAATGAATTCCTTGCTTTGATTTTATAGAATAGGCTTGTCCATGTTTAAAATGCTCTGTAAAGCATCTTGAAGTCTTAGGGGAAAACATGCAATAGCAGTTTAATCAATCAACCACACAACACAGGGCTATGTTGGGACACTATACTTGGAGTGTTAATAAGAGCCTTGAGTACTCATTTGCCCAGACTGTGTTTTGTTTTTTCAACAGAAATATAAACAGGTAATCCATTCTGCCAAGTCCACTACAAGAATCCTACTATCCACTACTAGCCAATACAACATGTCCTTTCTCTATCCAGAATGAATTGTTTATACTCTTCTATGTGTTTTTACAATCACCTTGATCTAGAATAGTGTAAGTGCTTTTGCTTTGAGACATATTAGAAATGCAAATCTTAATGGTTATCTCCTCCTATTCTTTGATTGGATGGTTTTATTCTGTCCCAAATGTGCTTTCATCAATTAACTTTAAGCAACTAAGAAACTCTTTGAGGATTATTTTGGAAAAAAGCAAAATACTTTAGTCTATTCAAAGTTTATGTGTAGATCAACGATGTTTGATGTGCAAGCTTCTGAGACTTTCACGAAGTTCTAAAGTTCTAACAAAGTTATTTGGTTTTAGTTAGTAAATACTGTTGATGTGGGAATATTGGGGTTTGGAGACAACGGTTAAAAAACAATTCTCGACATGGCCTTACTGCAAAAAGGTGGTTATTAAAGCATGGGGACAGGACTGATGGGCAGAGAGACCTGCGCTGGGATTGTGAGAGGTGGCCAATTATATACTTGGGAGGGAATTAGGGACAACATAAGTCTCTAAGCAATATGGAAGCAAGGTTTCCAGGGCCTTGAGGGGGCGAGCTATTGTTATGAAAAGATCATTTATTACTGACTCATAAAACCTTAATCATGAGACCCTACAAGTGTATATTGGTGCGTCATATGCTTGGAGGATGATTGCTAACACACATGTTGGCAGATAAAAATAAAGTAAGTTTCTAAAGGAATTTTTGTATGTTAAAGTAGACTTACAGGATCCTGGAGGTTAGGATGTTAAGCTAAGATTGCCTTTTGCCATTAGCAAAGTGTCAACGTCAAGGCAGCTGAGTTCCTAGAGGATAGTCATTGTCTGTCTGTCTCAAGGACTTGTCATTGGGATGTAAGTTGTAAGAAAATGTATTTATTTATTTATTCATTCATTCATTCATTTGCCTTTATTCTCTACCTCACTACCACTAATACTTAAAACAATTTATGTGTCATTGACTAAAAATTTTTGCTTGAGGAAAAAAATCTGTATCGTAATTTTTTTCCATACAAGGTCCTAAAGGAAAATAAAAAGTATACTTAAACAAAGGGTACCTAGTTCCTCTGGGTTTTTATTAGCAATTTTATTTTAATATGAAGTTACCTTTAAAAATATGTCTTATGCTTGAGGGATTTTGGTTGATATTTGTTTCATTTTGTTGTGTTTTTCTGTTGTTAGTCTTTTTTGTACCGTTCTCTTGCCCTAAATTAATTTTCATTATATTTATATCCTACGATATTATTTTGGTTAATTTTCTAAGCTTTGCTTCACATAGCCACATTGAAGATATGACATCGATAGAGAGATGTTGGATTCAGAGTATAAAACACTTAGAGAAGACAATTAGGAGAGAAAAATCACTTTAAAATACAAGAATGGAACACTTCCTATACTTAAGTGAATATTTAAATCCTATGGTACATTCCACCAGAGAGCAAAGAGGCATTTAAAAAATAATAAATTCCACCATTAGTCACTTGATAAATGCCCCATTGGCCCTGAAAAATGTACATCTGGCCATCAAGTTAACTAAACAAAGATTTGGGAATTGTTTTCTGAAGCACCTTATCTTTGTTGTTCCAGGTTATGATATGGCAACATGAAAAGAGTTTGGAAAAAGCAATTATTTGACTTCATTTCTGAAAAGATTTGTAATGTTTCCATATGAGTGGATTGAATTTAGAAGCACACATTTCATGGCCATTGTACTTTTTGATTATATGATTAACTGCTTATGACATCTTTCACAAGTGAATATAAGTATATTGTATAAAGAGTCATATGTCATTTCCAATATGAAATGTTAAAATTTAATCCTGTTTCTATTCACAATAGAAGACAAATTCCCCATTTTCTCTCCAAATATTTTACCCATAGTGCAATAAATACCATTTAGAAAATAACTTATAGTAGCTCTCACATCTATCATTAAATATCTGATTCTGATTTCAGTAGAACTTCTGCCTAGGGAAGGAATGCAGAATAGACCTCCCAATGGTACAGTATTTTACTTGTGGCAAATCTTCTGTACCTGTGGTTTATAAAATAAGACTCAATTTTGTGACTTGTTCACTTCAGATGGACAAAAGATAGGTTTAAAAAATTCATTTTTAGGCATTTTTAATATGGTTTTCTCCTTACATTATAAATATAAAAATTATAAAAAACATCTGTTGTCTGTCAAACAGAATTTGATGTTATATATTCAAAGACACACTGGTGAGAAGGGTGCTTAACCTATACTGCCATTTGTTGGGACATAGTAGGTAATGGGAATAGTAATTAAGTTTCTACATTACCTTGAGTCAGAAAATACAGCATATGGAAATTTTCTTTGGATTTTAGTCATTAGATTTTCAAACTCCTGATTTTTAGCATAGCAAATATATATATATATATACATATATATACATATATACACTAATGATCACAACTTTTTTTATGCATGTGCAACATTATCCATAATCCATAGGACTATTTGCACATCCTAAGAGTTTTATCATTTAGGACATTTACATGTACTAAAATGTGGATAAACCAAATTATTAGCTGAATCTTAATTTAGATATTTTAAAACATGATTTCAGTATTTAAAACATGATTTCCAGTTTTATTAAGTGATAAATAGTCAAAAAATCAGTGTTTTAGTTAATCCTATATTTTAATTAATTTCCAGCATTCAAAGGTTATCTTGTTATGATAGCAATTTTGGCAGTTAGCACTGAATTTTTTCAAGTTGATCTAATTACACACAGATATTTCACAGTTCTATATGCCAACTTTTATTAAGATTTAAAAATTTAAGGGATGCTATTTCCAGGGACTGCCAAAATGAACTATATAAAACTATGGAAGTTTATCATTTTGCAGTTCTACAGTCTAGAAGTCTGATATCAAGATATTGGTAGGGCCATGCTCCTGCCCACAGCTCCAGGGCAGACTTACTCTTTACCTCTTCTATCTTCTTGCATTTGCTGGCAAACTCTAGCATTCCTTGGCTTGTAGATGCATCAAGGCAGTCAGTTGGCCATCTTATCCCAGGATCTTCCTATAGTGTCTCTATCCAGATTGCCTCTTTTAATAAGAGTGCCAGTCATATTGGACTTTATTTTAATTATCTCCATAAATCCCCTATTACTAGAGATTAAGACTTTAACATAGTTTTTTGGGTGGCAGGGAGGGGAGGAGATACAATTCAACTCCTAACAACTGCCTAATGAGTAAAAGAAAAAAAAAAAAAAAGAATGTACTAATTCTCTGTGACAAATTTGGCATACTTTGAAAAATTTTTTTTTTTAATTCAAACCTCTATTATCATTTCTTTTCGGTTAATTTTCACCCAAAAGTATTTCTTAAAATTCAATGCTTCTATTACCCTGAATTTTCAGTGAACTTTTTGTGTCATTCATATTAAAAATCTGGTTTTATCTGGCACTAGGTTTTATCTTTGAGGAAGTAGAAGAGATTTATTTTTCCCCAGAGTAGACTAGGCTAGGGAAGAGAGCTTTGAAAGTATCCCCATCCTTAAAAATGACAGACACACACTTATTTCTACCTAATGGGGATGAGGAGGCATGGCATGAGGCTGGAAGAGACCCACAGGCCATGTCAGAAAGGAAGAAGCCGTCTAAAGCATATTTATGCCTTTCATTTTTATAAATTATTTCAAGTTCAGTAACTTTTCAGGAATAGGTATCACTTAAACATTTTAACATTTGTGTTTCTTTTGGTTCTTAATACTTCTAAACTTCATTAATCCAGAAAATTAAAGCATTAAACTGAGTAAAATGTATCCAAAATTGATGGCATAAAAAGGAAAAAGTAGAGCTAGTAGACCACAGTATAGTTACTGAGAAAAAATTGCAAAACTTGTGATTCAATTGAAGTATCTTTTCAAATATATTCTCATGTTCTTGCCAAAAAAGGAACATGAACTCACCACAGAGGACACTTATTAGGACCCTACAATGTACTTACTAAGAGATGTGAGTATTTTGATCATATTTTGAATCCTAAATTTAGAAGTTTACATTCCAGTAGTCAGACTTTTTTGTATATTTTTTATTGGAGTTCAATTTGCCAACATATAACATCCAGTGCTCATCCCGTCAAGTGCCCCCCTCAGTGCCCGTTACCTAGTAGTCAGACATTTCTAAAGACAGATTATACCTTTGTTGTGAGAAATTCTATATTTGATACACGAAAAACCTGTTGCTTTAAGTATTAAGGTAATAGTTATTACAGATCCAATTATAAATAATCAGTGAAAAATGTCTAAACCTAAATACCATATGATCTGCAGATGTTGTTAGGCTTCAACAATTCCTTTATGTTGTCAGAGAATAAAAGCTCATTCTAACTACATAAACCAAAAATAGCCTTTGAAATATTAAAATGCTTTTCTTATGATGACAATCATTTTGATGTTAGTCTTGTATGTACTACACAGTCCTGTAAGTATTGTTTACATTGATAATTCAGTATTTCTTTAATGCCTTCTATTGTAACTGTATGAATTTAGATTTTAAAGTTGCTTATCAAAGTAAGTATTTTCTTTTGACCAATTTACATTATTGTTCTTCAGTTATCACATTGTCAAAAATCTAGAGATCATTATTGTGAAAATAGATCTAAATCCAAAGGTTTGTCTTATGCAATAAAATATTGTAAATTTGCTCTGGTCTTGAGGAGGGATGGGAAGGGGTAAAAAACACTAAAGGTTTTCAACATATTAATGTTCTAATATGTGGGGAAAGAAATCACATTGTGATCCAATCTGTCAGAGTCTCATTGGTTTCCAGATTGTAGCAAGATTGATTTTTTTAGCGCTTCATATAGCCTCATCTTTCCTTACTTACTGCCATATGTTTCTACCTCCTCACTTTTAATCAGTCTCACTACACTGTCTGAACAATCAAAATTTAAATTGTTTCATAACTATTCAAGCATAGAGCTTTTTATGTTCCTTAACTATGAAATTCTCTGTGATTATTTCTAGTAAGGACAGGTGGCTTTCTATTGAAAAAATAAGTTCCTGTAAGTTATGCTTTTGATTTTTTTCATCTAAATTAAATTGATGTATTTTGATAGTTGGCACATATTGATTTGCTATCAAATTATATCTCCATGATGTGCAACACTTTATATAAACTGTTTCTTATAAACTGATATACAAGCGTCACTCTACTTTGCAGTTTATTTTATGAGACTACTAAATAAATCACTACAAAAGGAGAATATTTTTAAAGGAAAAAAAAAAAAAACTAGTTTAAAAAAGCCCAGCAGAGGCATATAAAAGAGAATAGGGAAATAAAAAGACAAAATAATCCAAACCGATTCTTTTTATGTGCTGAAGTAGTTATATGGAAATATTGCTAGCACGACATAAGCAACAAAACACTTTGGTCAAACAATTTCAGAATCATCTTTTGACTGTACATATAGAACTCATTGGCACTGACAAAACAACTCAACTTAAAGTTACTTCTTTGTGTGTGTGCGTGTGTGTGTGTGTGTGTGTGTGTGTCCAGAAGAATAGAATATGGAGTACATGGATATAGTATTGCCTTAATATACCAGGTCCCACAAGTTCCTAGAACATTGAGTGTAAACTTTTAAGAACACTATATTTTAGTGACTGACATGAGTGACTAAAAGAAAAAAAAAAAAAAAAACATTTCCTGAAATGAGGATATAGTTAAATGGTATAGTTTTGTATCTGATAGGAGTGACCAAAAAGTGAGTAGGATGTTCAAGACGAAGGGTCCGGGATCAGTCCTGGAAACTCTCTCAAGGCTAAAAGCCCATGTGTTTACTGTTTCTAAGAATCCCTGACTTCCATTGCTTGATGTCTTGTACCTTGAAAACAAATGTTTAAATTAGCTATTCTCCTCCTTGATTGTTTCAGTTTGGAATAAAAGCTTTCCTGCTTTCCATCTCAGCTGGATGTAGAAATTACTTGTTCTAATATATTAATGACATTTAAAAATGACAAGGTCCAATAAGCTCAAAGTTATAATATCATCTACTTTATTCAGAGAATGAATTAGACTAATAGAATTTAATTTTCAGACTATCTTGAAATGCTTAATGAATAGAATAGTTACATATCCACTTATTAGCACATTTTTCATCAGTATTGAAATGTTTTCTCTTTAATTCTTATTCTTGTTTTAATATATATTTCTTCAGTTCAATGCTCAACTCTTTTTGGAGGTTCACTTTCTTTCCAACCACACTGATGATTTGTAATGTCATTTTTTCAGCCTTCTGAAAGTTCAGGAGAAATTGGGATGTAACCATCACTTATTCAAATGTCAAAATTAAACCAATTAAAGGAAAAAAGAATTCAGTACTAAAAAGGGACAGGACATTATTCTGAAAGTTTCTTCGACTCTTTTGATTTGCCATATTAAGCTATGCAGGAATATCCAGATGACTTAAAATTTCAGAACAGTTCAACATTATCTCAAAGTTATTTTTAATCTACAGCTGTGGATTTCTCTATAAAGAAAAGACATTTTAGAATGTGGCAATATTGAGAATAACAAAAATTTGCTTTATATATTGTTTAAAATTATGCATAATAAATATAATTATTTTTTAAAATTTTAAAATATTAAAAAATCAGCACCCAAGGTATTTGACCCTTACTTATTTGGCATATTGTATAAACTCATGGCATTTGAGAGCTGTTAAACACCACAAAGATTATCTGGTCCAATCATTTTTACCAATAGATAAGCAATCTGTGACCCAAAGAATGTCTCATTCAAGGCCAAAGAGGAAGTTAGAGACAGAATTATCCATTCAGCCAAACACTCATTGAGAAAGGAATTGGTTTAACAGAGCTAAAAATGGTCTCTGCCACTATGGAGAATCTTGAGCCGGTATTCTAGTAAAGACAACAAAACATATATATGGATGAATCATGGGGTGCTCTGGGAGTTTATTGTGTGGGTGGGGAAGATCAATATTCAGGCTTTCCCAGAAGGGAGATACAGAAGCCTAATGCTGATGATGACCAAGTTTAACAAGGACAGAGGGGAGAAGAGAGTGATCCAAGAAAGAAAATCGTGTGGATAAAAGCCAGAAGTTTAGAAAGAGAATGCCACCTTTAAAAAATTGCATACTATTTAATAATATTGATGCTAAGAGCTGAGTCAGTTGAGTGATGGTGTGAGATGAACCTAGATAGATAAATAGGCCATGAAATGACTTTAGATTTCTTTTCTTTTTTTTTTTTTTCTTGGAAGGGTATCGAGTCATTGAAGCAACTTTTTGCAAGGGGGTAATAGAATAGGCAATACTACATCTCAAAGTCAATTCTGAATTCAGGCCCTGAAAAATGTATATTTTACCCAGGTTTATACACATTAAATACACTACCCTTGGTGCAAAGTCTTCAAAATTATCTTCTAGAAGAACATTCTCCTATTAGGTAAATACTTGCCACTTGTACTAAGCAGGGTAAGTGTTAAAATAGGAGAAAGGAGATATGAATAGCAGGCATGAATAGTTATCTCTTATTATAATTCCAAGATCTAGAACATGGGGGTACACACACTCATGCAATATTTTCCAAGCCCTCAACATAAATAAAATAATTCATAAACAGAGGCACTTGGGTGGCTCACTCAGTTTGGCTCAGGAGTCCTGTGATCAAGTTCTGCTTGGGGTTCCCCCCTCAAGGGGAGTCTGCTTCTCCCTCTTCCCCTTATCCTGCCTCCTGCTCTCTCACTCTCTCAAATAAATAAATAAAATATTAAAATTATTTATAAAGAACTTTAATTAAATACATTTATTTCCAAAAAAATCCATAGTGTGTGTGGCTATATTATTTATAACATTTTGATAATATTTTACATTTGAAAAAATAGTTTTCTAGTTTTTCTTATGTAGAAATGGAGATGAGTGATTTTTTTCAACTTTCTTAAATGTAGTAGAAATGCAAGACTGAGCTGTAAAGTATTGAACAAACGAAGATGTATATGCAATTAACTGACAACTTAATTTTTTTACTTGTATATAGTTGACATACGATGTTATATAGTAAAAGATGGAAGCCACACTTGAGTGAGCGTAGCATAACATATAAATGGGTTGAATTACTATGTTGTACATCTGAAACTAATATAGATGAAGCCTGTATCTCCCACTCCTCTTCTTCCATTTTCTCATTTCCCACCCATTCTCCCTTCTTTCCAAAGAGGACATAATAGTTGGCCAATACACACATGAAAAAATGCTCAACATCACTTGTCATTAGGAAAATGCAGCTCAAAACCAAATTGAGATATCACCTCATACCTGTCAGAATAGCTAAATCGAAAACACAAGAAATAGCAAGTGTTGTTGAAGATGTGGAGAAAAAAGGACCCCTGGTGCACTCTTGGTGGGAATGTAAATTGGTGTAGCCACTGTGGGAAACAGTATAAAGGTTCCTCAAAAGATTAAAAATAGAAATAGCATATATAGTTTAATAGTTGCACTACTGAGTATTTATCAAACAAAACAAAAAAACTAATTCTAAAATATCTATGCATCTCTGTTGCAGCATTATTTATAATAGCCAAGATATATAAGCAACCTAAGTGCTCATAGATAGATGGATGAAGGAGGAAGTTGTGACACACACACAGACACACACAAAGACAGGAATATTATGCAGCTGTAAAAAAGAATAGAATTGTGCCATTTATGAAAACATGCATAGACCTAGAGGGTATTGTGCTAAGTGAAATAAGTCAGAATGAGAAAGGCAAATACCGTATAATTTTTTCACTCGTGGAATATTTTTTAAAATGAACAAATAACTGAATCAGATCTATAAATAGAACATTATTTATATTTCTATAGCATTCATTCATTCATTTATTGTTCTTATTTGGGGTGCCAGGGTGGCTCAGTTAAACATCTATCTTAACTCAGGTCTTAATCTCAGAGTCATGAGTTCAAGCCCTGCGCGGAGCTCCACATTGGGTGTGGAGCCTACTTAAATCAGGTTCTTATTTGAAATTTTAAGTAATCTGAGAGAGTTTTTCAGTGCCCCATCATTTAAACATTCAATCACTTTTCATATGAAAACTATACTTTCATTTTTGTTCTTTAGGCAGGAATACATCTTTTTTAAGATTTTATTTTAAAGTAATCTCTATACCCAATATGGGGATGAAACTCGATCTCCAAGATCAGGAGTTGCATTCTCTACCACCTGAGCCAGCCAGGCACCCCTAGAAAGAATCGTTTTAAAGGATAGAGAGAGTAGATACAGAACAGAAGGGAGTTAGAGAAGATAAAATTCAGCTACTTTCCTTGGAATGAAATATAATCTCTTCCTCAGGTTTAATCTTCAATAACTTAATGAAAGAGCCATCAGTTATCCTGCTAATGGTATTACCCTAAATATACTAACAATGTGATTCTTATTGAGAGAATAAGAGTATGAAGAAAAGAAGAGATAATATCTTTTTTTAGTAGAGAGATTATAAGCAAAAACTCAGAGGCAACTAGTGGGAAGGCAGGTCTGTATGTGCCGAGAGAAGCAAGACTGGGTTTATTTTCACCAGAGAGCTAGTGAAACTTGGGCCATTTAAGGAGTAGTGCTGCTCATAAGTACAGACTAGCTAGTTGGGTGGGACCAGGGAAAGCCCATTATGAGCTCTAGTACCAGAAAACTGTGGTCTCACAGATAATTAGTTTCATGGGGAGGATTTCATAGCCTATGTTCTAGTGCCTTTGCAACCTGCTGGAGTCATGCCCAAATACTCCCTCTAATACTCCTGGAAAGAAAATGCACTAGACATAGAGCTATTGCATAAAATAGAGGATGACCAGTTAAATTTGCATTTAGGATAAATGATTTTCTAATATAAATATGTTCCAAATATTGCATGGGATATTTATATTTTTTAAAAAATCTACTCTTCAAATTTAAATGAACATACTATATTTTTATTGCAAAGTCTTGACAGTCATTAACTAAACATGTTTTCACAGTAGCCAGAGGACAAGGCAACTCAAAATAAATGTTGTGGAATAAAGACAAAGAATAGTCCATTCATCCACTCTTGGAGTTGAGCCCAGCATTTAGAACCCCCTGAGCTATGACCACGGGAGGGGGTTGAGCTATTACAACCACATAGTTTTCTCTAATAAATAAATAAATGCGTTGAAAAAGAAAAAAAAAAAAAAAAGGAGGGGTTTCTTCCTTCCCAGTTAAAACCATTTCAAATTGAGATATTAAAATTTATCTGACTCTCTGAGGGAAAGGGGGAACAGGTCTTTAGTAGTTTCCAAACTCAAGTCAATTTCTCACATTCAGAACTTTGCTTTATTTATATTCCCCTCCTATCCTTTTTCTAGAAGTGAAATAAAAGATGTTTTTCAGATCCTTGTCTATATGAAAATCTTAAGAGTTAAATGCATTACTCATGTTCGGAGATTTTTATGTTATAAATTGAAGAATATTTAAAGAAACAGATCTGAATAGAAAGTACAAATGTTTAAGATTTTAAACTAGTTTTACTATAGAGTCTCTGGCATAGAAACTAATCCTATTCTTGGTCTTAATGCCATTGACCAGTAGATTCAACCGTTTGTTTTTGATTTATGATTACTCTAATACTGTGCACTCGTAAGTACAACATACCCATCTCACTTAACTGTTAATTAATTTTGTTTCACTCTAAGCTTTCTTCAAAGCATCTAAATGCATGGATTTGAGAGGGGTATTTGGACTATTTCCCATATTTTAAAACTAACAGCTGTGTGTATCAGTCTGTTTCTGTGATTCTCGGAGTCCCAAATTTTTATACTATTTATAGCATACAAATAAATGTAATTTCAAGGTGTCAAAAATAGGGGGACATGCATGGTAAGTGATTGACAAAATCCACTGTGGTTTCACAGAAAGTACATGATTCTTGCACATCAAGTCGATTAGAACTAATTCAGTGCAGAAAAATGTTCAGATTATCTGTTGAAAAAAATCTAGTCATTCACCACTGACATAGATCTGCTTCCATTAATGACTGTTCTTGTTATGAAGATGAATAACATCTTTCATCTTAGAAAATTATAAGGGCAACTGCTGTGTGTTTAAATCCATTATATGCTTCCTGGAGTCCTAGCAATTAGAAATGGAAAGGCCTGTTTGGTCATCTCCCCCATCTTTCTATCTGGGCAGGCTTTTATTCTTAAGTAAATTCTCCAGTGCTTCATCTAATCTAGTTTTACATAACTCAAATGGAAAGCTTGGAAGACTTTACCATAGTCTAAAAGATCTTGCTGCTGGGAATCATCATAATGATAATAAGCATAATTTGGCTCTGCTTAATTCCCCGGTACTTTTATCTATGCCTCCTGGGAGCAGCCTTGGGCAATTACACACACACACTCCTCCCCCTGGTGTGCCACCATTCAAATAATCACAAATGTTGATCATGCCCAACCTAACACATTTAATCGTATTTGGAAAAATTATTTGGATATCTTTTAGCAACTCTATGTCTGCCAATCCTTCTAAGCATCTTTGAAATTAATGAGAAACCTAACAGATGAAGATGAACTTCTAGTAAAATACAGAATTAATGATCTTCATTATAAGAGCTCTTTTGAACATTTGAGGTTTTTAGTCAGGAAATTTTAGTGATTATTTGTTAAAGATATGAAAAAATATGAAATATGCCAAGAATATCTTCAGAAACATCTCTATTTCTATTCATGCATTTTTCCTGCTCCAGCTTCCCAGGATTGGAGCTATTTATTTACTGCCAGCTGCTTTTCTAAAGTGCTTTTTGTCCAAAACATCTCTCCTCCCAATGGGAAAGTCTTCTGTCCATAAAGAACTCACTTAGTGGCTGCCTTGTGGATTGTAACAATATGTTCAGACCAAATGGTATTGAGTGACAATGCCCATCTTCTAAGAAACAGGTATATTTAAATATAATAATGACAATTTTAATTCTATTTAACAATAATATAAAAAATCTAGCAGGACAGAGAGGGATGCCTGTGTGGCTCAGTAACTTAAGCAGCCAACTTGGACTCAAGTTATGACGCCACGATTGGCCTAGTGTCCTGCCCAGCTCTCCCTGAGGTTCCATGCTCAGAGGGGAAGGGGCCTGTCCCTCTGCGCCCCCCCCCCAACTCGTATGTTCACAGGCACTCTCTCTCCAGCAAATAAATTTGAAAACTTAAAAAAAGAAATCTAGGTAGGACAAAGAATTAGTAGGAGGTAGGGGCATAGTTTAAGGGAGTATCACCAGAAGGAAAGTTCCTTCAGGATAGAGATTTTTTGTTTCACTACTATATATCCCTAGTTCCTAGATCCATGCATTCAAGCTCAATGGATAAATAGCTTCAAGGTGTTCTTGTGGGAAGGGAACGGCTCTGAAAATCCAGCTGTGGTACAAGGTGAAGAATTGCCTGTGAGTGGTCAAAATGTGCTAGATAGCCTTAATAACATCATAAAGAAGAACGTGAAGAGAATAGAGAAGTCACCCACAGAAGCTTTGGAGAAAGGCCTTGGTCTGCTTAAGAGGTAATATACATTTCCTCACAAGTGAGTATATAATTGTTTATAGTAATCTGTTACCATAGTATGTATTTCTGTGGTTATCTCTCCTCACTTCCATTTTTCATTTTGGTTTTTGAGTCTTCTCATTTTTTTTCTTAACTTAATGTATTTAAAATATTGCCAATTTTTTTTTAAACCTGGTCATTACTTTCAATGTTATATCATTGTTTATTTTGGTCTTTAACTATTTCTGATTTTTCTCTGCTATTTCCTTCCTCTACTAAATTTCAGCTAAGTTTCTTCTTTTTTGAGTTCCTTGTGGTGTTTTTTTCTTAATGCAGCATTTATAGCATAAATTTCACTCTAACATCTGTTTTTGCTGCATCCCCTAGGTTTTATTTTTATTTTTACTTTTTATTTACTCATGAGACACACACACACAAAGAAAGAAAGATAGGCAGAGGGAGAAGCAGGCTCCATGCAGGGAGCCTTACATGGGACTCCATCCTGGGTCTCTAGGATCATGCCCTGGGCTGAAGGTGGCGCTAAACTGCTCAGCCACACAGGCTGCCCCCTAGGTTTTAGAATATTGTGCTTTCTTTTGTTTTGAGACATCCTTTGATTTGCCGTTTGATTTGGCCCATTGCTTGTACAGTGTGTTGTTTAATATACACATACATACATATATACATTGTAGATTCCAGCTTTATTGATCTTTAGTTTTTTACCATTATGGCTGGAGAATAAAATTGGTAGGATTTCAGTCTTCTGAAATTAGTAATATTTTTAGATCTCTTTTTTTTTTTTTTAAATTTTTTTTTTTTTTTTTTTTTTTTTATTTATGATAGTCACAGAGAGAGAGAGAGAGAGGCAGAGACATAGGCAGAGGGAGAAGCAGGCTCCATGCACCGGGAGCCTGATGTGGGATTCGATCCCGGGTCTCCAGGATCGCGCCCTGGGCCAAAGGCAGGCGCCAAACCGCTGCGCCACCCAGGGATCCCTTAGATCTCTTTTTATGTAATTTAACCAGGGGTTTCTTCTTCTGTGTGTACTTGAAGTAAATGTGTGTTCTATTTGGTGTTTTATATATATTTCTTAGAACCATGTGTTCTGGAGTACACTTCAAGTAAAAAAACAAACAAATGTTCTTGTTGGTGAAAAAAAAAAAAAAAAAAAAACCTAGGGTACTCCTCTAAAATACAGCATATCAGAGAGGAGGTGGGGGGTGAGGTCGGTAGGTAAGGTAGGTGAAGGGGATTAGAATACACTAATAGTGATGGAGCACTGAGTAATGTATAGAATTGTTGAATCACTACGTTATACACCTGACAGTATTATAACAATGTATTTTAACCAGACTGGAATTAAAATAGACAATTTTTGAGGTGTCAGTGGTTTAGCACCTGCCTTTGGCCCAAGGAGTGATCCTGGAGTCCTGGAATCGAGTCCTGCACCAGGCTCCCTTTATGGAGCCTGCTTCTCCCTCTACCTCTCTCTCTCTGTCTCTCATGAATGAATGGATAAAATCTGAAAGAGAGAGAGAAAGAAAGAAAAAGAAAGAAAGAAAGAAAGAAAGAAAGAAAGAAAGAAAGAAAGAAAGAAAGAAAGAAAGAAAGAAAGAAAGAAAGATAGATTTTGAAAAGAGGTATTATAGAATGTAAACTCTGATTGAATTTATCCAATGGTGAAGTACATCTTAATAAAGAAGTCATCAGCTCATTGACAGCATGGTTCAGCTTTCTGTCTTAACGAAAAGACAGTGTTATTACCTGATTGAAGAGAAGGGTTTTATTAGGCCTGGGACTAGGTAATCAAATAAGTTATAGCTATGCTCTTTGAAAGCAACAGCTTTTAAAAGATAGGCTGGTGACCATCAGAGATGCAAAGAAGAAACTGAACTTTGTATCACATTGCATCTTTTCTTTAAAAAAAAGTGTATTCAAATTTAAATCAATATGTGTTCTGCTGTATTTGAGAAATGAAATGTAAAATAGCACACAGATTTTCACTCATTTTATTTACAAAGGGACATGTTCAAAGAAAGCAGGACATTCAAAATAAAGTAAACATTCATTTTAGCAGTCATAAAGTTTTATAGCTATTGTCAAAATCAGACAACTTAAAATGGGAAGCTGTTTTATGTTCAAAGTGTAGCTATGATCAATTATAATTTATAGAGATGGAAATCAGTTTCTTTTATTTCTGCCACTAAGAAAAATGTGCATGAATTTTTATAATAGAATCTGTCAGTTGTCCTAAGTGCTGACCATCTCACTTAGATTGTTGAAAGCAGTATGGGGAAATTTTCCTGTCAAAGTATTCATTGTGATAGGGTAGGATTGGAAGACTATTACTAATGTCATGGGCAATGATTAAAAAAAGCTCTAGGTTTTAATCCCTTCTGGCTTTATTGAAAGAACTACCAAAGTGACATAGTGTCTTAACCCACAGGCAGATTTATTAGGGTGGAAATCTCTCTTGCTTTGTATTTAATTAGCTTAGTCTGTGGAGGGAACCTGGTAGCAGGGAAATCTCTCACTCTGACACAAAACATTGAACAATGAACCATACTTCAAGCTAGTAAAAGAGAGGCAAGGACATTCTAATAAATTAACTACTAAGGAGAAAATATGGCTATCAGATCATATCTTTAGAACAAGAACATATCCCTACATCTTTATCATTTAATTCAAAAGCTTCTGTTTGCCTGATTCCTCTTGGGACACCAAGTGGGAAAACACGATAAACTGTGGGATATGGGATCATTGGTATTGCTGTAGTAATCTGGATCCAACTTGTTACAAACCCAGTTATGGAAAATTGACCATAGTTTAATCTATATATATCATTTCATTACTGAATTACAACACTTTGAAATAATGCAAAACTGATTATGTATCAAAAGATACAAAAATTGGATCAATAAAGAAAAGTGAAGAGACCATAAAAATTCTTAGGTTCATCAAGAAAATTAATAAATTTTAACCAATTCACCAATAGCCTAAGTCAAAAGATTTTGTTCAATGCAAAACAGGACAAATATAAAAGCTTAGTTGTGATAATCTACAATTGAAAAAAATAGATTTTATAGATTTTTTTTACCATGTTATCTCAGAAGCTTTCCATGTACTTGTGGAAGAACTCATCTTTTGAATCATTAGCCCAGATAAGCATTTTAAGCATGTGAGAGGCAAAAGAAAGAAAGAAAGAAAGAAAGAAAGAAAGAAAGAACCCAAACACCAAAAAAATACTAACCAAAGAAGAATCCTGAAGTAGTAATACTCAGAATCTAACAAGAGATATAAGATTTTATTTTAAAAAATCATACATTAAGAGAAATTAAAGATATGAAAAAATGGATGTGATTTCAATTAAAATCTCAGCAGAGTTTAAGTAATAGACAAGTTCTATTTTTGTAGAGTTAGATCCAAGAGAACACACAGCCAAGAAAATTGGGATAAACAACTTCTTTTTAGGAATTATAGAACCACTTTTTAAGACTTATCACAGACTTATAATTGAGAGTATACTATTGCACCAAGAATAACAAACCAATGAAACAAAACCAGGGGGAATAAACACTTAGCTTAGTATGTAGAAGGAAACTGGTAGCAGAGGGGAAAAAAAAGACAATCGGGGGAACAAAGAAAAAAATCTTTAAATACCTGTATCCAAATTCACACAATTCATGGAAATTAATTCTAAGTTGATTAAAGATCTTAATGTGAATAAAGTTTCTAAAGGATAACAGCAAAAATATTCATAAAGTGAGATTGGCAAACATCTTTAAAAAAAACATAATAGAGGAAAAAAAATCCACAAAACTCTAATTAAGTTGGGCCCTACTTATATTAAGGATTCTTTTTTTCTAGAAGAGATATCATTAAAGGATCCTAAAGGCAAATAAGAAAGAGAATGTTTCACACTACATATATCATTAGTTATCAGTATCATGTAAATAGAAACTAATATAAGGTAATATATGCCTGTGATAATCACTAAACTTCAGGACAGAAAATGCTAAGTGTTGACAAGGATATGAAGTAACTGGGGCACCTGGGTGGCTTAGTCAGTTAAGTATCAGATTCTTGATTTCAGTTCAGGTCATGATCTCAAGGTGGTGAGATCAGGTCCCAAGTCGGTTCCCTGCTCAGTGCAGAGTCTGATTGAGATTCTCTCTCTTCTCTGCCCCTATCCCTGCCTGCACACATTCTACCTCTTTCTCCAATAAATGAAACCGAAAAAAAAAAAAAAGAAAAGAAAAGAAAAAAAAGACATGATGTAACTGAAAATGAATACTCCATTATGGAAAATATGTTCGCAGTATCTACTATAAGCAGAACATATGCAAAACTTATGGTGAAGCATTTCTGTTCCTGAGCATGTACCAACATAAATCTCTACATTTGTAGCACAACAACTAAGACATATCGATGAGAAGGTTCAAAGCAGAACTATTTGCAACAGCCCCAACTACTCATTAATGGTATCAACAAATACTAACATTTCTACAACAGTACAATGGATACTTCACAGAAATTAACAAAATACTCTGACCTGCTACAACATGGATAAATCTCACAAAAATAATGTTGAACAAAATAAGCCAGACAGTAAAGATTACCTCCTTGAGATCCATTTCTGTGATAAACAAAATCAGACAAAACCAATCAATTTTGTTAGACAAGAGGTAGCGTTTACCTTTAGGTAAAAGGGGAAGGTGCTGCCCTGAGAGGACTTCTCAAGACAAGGATAGCTCTGGCTTCTATTAACATCCTACTTCATAGAGATAATATTTACATGGAGGTAAAAAATTAACTTACTTTTAAGAGGGGATACAGAATACACACCACATCCAGAAGAACAACACAGCTTTGTACCAGTCACTCCTCTCTTGGGATATCCATGATGACAAGAAATAAGGCTGAGCAAGGTCAGGTGAGCTCACTTAGAAAATCTCTCAGGTCTGGCACTCCCTCACTTCTGCACTTGGTCTGTGCTCAGACATGTGTGTGACCATCTGCTTTTATAACCCCTGATTAGTGATTCGTGGTTGTTCTTTGGCTCAGCTGTATTCAATCAATCCCAGTTACTCCAACATAAACCATCTCAGCTGCTAGTACAGGTGCTTGGTTTGGTACATCTGCTTGGAGGTGATAATAAACTCTTAACAATTAGATATTAAAAAGGAGGATTTGGCTGCAGGTCAAATTCTTAGACTTCGTTGAGGCTGGGGGAAAGACCATCTATTTCTAGTTGTCTGTCTTTTCCATTTACATTTTAGTTTAAAAAATTACTTAAATAAACAAAATACTTTTTACTCTAAATATTACTTTAAAATTACTGTATTTTTTCTTTTTTAAATATTTTTTAAAAGATTTTATTTATTTATTCATGAGAGACACAGAGAGAGAGGCAGAGACACAGGCAGAGGGAGAAGCAGGCTATCTGTAAGGAGCCTTGATCTGGGAACCCAGGATCGGCACCTGAGCTGAAGGCGGATGCTCAACCGCCGAGCCATCCAGGGGTCACATAAATTACTATATTTTTTTCTTAAAATGATTTTATTTGTAGAATCAGTGGTTCTACTCTAAACAAATACATTGATTCTTTTTTTTTGTTATTGTTGCATAATTATGTTGTGTAATTCAGATTACCAATGAGGATATACTGTTTTTATTGGTTATAACCTAGTAATAAAATATTTTAAAATGGACAAGATGTATTTATAACAGTTTTGTGGTAATATTTGATCTAAAAAATGATTTCTATTAGCTTTATACACTATATGTAAGGTATTTAAGAGGTTACAGTTACTTTGATGTGTATATAGTATAATAATCCTTTTTTAAGATTTTATGTGTCTATTCATGAGAGACACAGAGAGAGAGGCAGAGACATAGGTGGAGGGAGAAGCAGGCTCCTCACAGGGAGCCCATTGAGGGACTGGATCCTTGGAACCAGGGTCACGCCCTAAGCAGAAGGCAGATGCTCAGCCACTGAGCCACCCAGGTGTCCTGTCCCTAATCTTCTTAATATATAACTATTTTATAAAGCATTTACCTGGATTGGTTAGAAAAATCTTATTTTATTTAATTTTTAAAGAAAATTCTCTTATTTTAAGTATACTTTTTAAAACGACATAATTATAATTTATAATTATAATTTATAATTTAATAATTATTATTATAATATAATTTAATAATTATAATTCTCTACAGAAATTCCATACATTTTGGGATGCCTGGGTGGCTCAGCGGTTGAGCCTCTACCTTTGGCTCAGGGCCTGATCCTGGAGTCCTGGGATTGGTCCCACCTCTGGCTCCCTGCAGAGAGCCTGCTTCTCCCTCTGCCTGTGTCTCTGCCTCTCTCTCTCTGTCTCTCCTGAATAAATAAATAAAATCTTAAAAAAAGAAAGAAAATCCATACATTTTTACACCAAATTCCTAGCTGTACAGTGCCATAAAAGATTTTTTTTAAAATAATAGGAAAGACTTCTTATTCATTAAGAGTTGTTTATTTTGCATCCCACAGAACTAGAAAGTTCCTTCTCTGTCTCTGGCCTTCTCTAGGCTTAATTGATTTTTAGCTTTTACCACCAAGTTGTCCAGGTGAATGAATGGCATTATATCCCACATGCTCCCTCTCTATACCAGTTACATTTGTTAATTATTGTTCTGGCACCCATTCTGTTTAACACCTTCTTGCATTTACAGAAGTACCATGCTTTCATGCTGTTATATAAAGACCCTATACTTTGCCTCTTGTTCATTCCCCAAGTATCTGTCATTTTTTTTTACCCACATAATGATAACCACATAGCAAAAGCTATGGGAAGGTATGGGAAGGGAAAGCAAGAAATTTGGAGAAAGCAGAGATGTGAAAGTATGTTCATATATTAAAAGAAAATGTATTTGCATAGGGAAAATATCCAAAGGGAGAACCAGAAAAACTTATCATTTTTGGGGGGTATGATGGTTGGCATAATTTTGTTCATTATGTTATATGTATTTGTCATTTCTTTCAAATACACTCTTTAGAGATGTATCATATACCTAATGCTTTTTATTTATTTTTAAAGATTTTATTTATTCATGAGAGACACACAGAGAGAGACAGAGGCAGAGACATAGACAGAGGGAGAAGCGGCTCCATGCAGGGAGCCCGATACAGGACTCCATCCCGGGTGTCCAGGGTCAAGCCCTGGGCCAAAGGCAGACGCTGAACCACTGAGCCACCCAGGCGCCCCTACCTAATGCTCTTTTTTTGTTCTTTCCTACCTAATGCTTTTTTTTTTTTTTTTTTTTTTTTTAAGATTTTATTTATTCGTGAGAGATACAAGAAAGTGGCAGAGACCTAGACGTGGGGAGAAGCAGGCTCCTCACAGTGAGCCTGAAGCAGGACTTCATCCCAGACCTGGGATTGTGGAGGCAGAGAAAAATCAAGGCCTTTCCACCTCAAGCTTAGCGTTAGCACAAGTACAGCCATCCCAGGCCCCAGTGAATAAGAGCTGAACTTTACCTTACTTCAGTTACAGGGAGAAAACAGTTTACAGCTTAATGTCCTAGAAAGCCCCATATTAGAATAAGAACAGAGCTCAATGCCCTTAAGCCCCATATCAAAATGTAAACAGAACTTGAGAAATTCCTCCACCCCTTCTGAAAATCCCCTAGACCAGCCTATAAGAAACCCAGCTGTAACCCACTTCGGGTCCAAGTCCCTGCTCCTCTGTGTCGGGTATACTTGGACCCAAGCTGGAGCTTGTAAATAAACCCTCGTGCGCCTGCATCCCTGTTGGCTCCTCGGTGGTTTCCTGGATTCACAATCTTGGGCACAACATTTGGGGGCTCGTCCGGGATCCAAGAAACCTCCAGGACCCCACCCGGAGGGTTTCACGCGTGGTGAGTGCACTCAACTTTTTCCAACTTTTGCGCGCATATTCTCTGAGAGCTCTAACCTGTACTGTACCTGTGGGAATTCCAATCTGTATTGGGTCGGCATTGGCTTAGGTGGACGTGCTGGCGGGTGGTGGACCGGGGGTCTTGAGGAGATGTCTCTTGCCCCTGCCTGGAGGATGGTTCGGTCCTCATCTGTAAGGAGGACGGGGGTCCTCATCTGTATGGAGCTCGGGGGTCCTCATCTGTAAGGAGGACGGGGGTCCTCATCTGTAAGGAGCTCAGGAGTCCTTATCTGTAAGGAGGATGGGGGTCCTCATCTGTAAAGGAGCTCGGGGGTCCCCATCTGTAAGGAGGACAGGGGTCCTCATCTGTATGGAGGACGGAGGTCCTCATCTATAAGGAGCTCAGGGGTCCTCATCTGTAAGGAGCTCAGGGGTCCTCATCTGTATGGAGGATGGGGATCCTCATCTGTAAGGAGGATGGGGGTGCTCATCTGTAAGGAGCTCAGGGATCCCCATCTGTAAGGAGGACGGGGGTCCTCATCTGTAAGGAGCTCGGGGGTCCTCATCTGTAAGGAGCTCGGGGGTCCTCATCTGTAAGGAGGGCCGGCTGTCAGCCCTTCGGATTACTTTCCGTCTTGTCTCCGCAGCCGCACTGGAACGTTTGTCTGTTCCTGTGTTGTTACGTGTTTGTGCGCTGGTCTGTGTTAACTGTGTTCTTGTTAACTGTGCGTTTCACTGTGTTATTTGTTAACTGTCATAACTGTCTGTGCCTTCGTGTGGACGGGGGACACAATGGGGCAGACACAAACCACACCCTTGTCCCTTATGCTCTCCCGCTTCTCAGATATTAGGGAAAGAGCTGTATTCTGAGCTTAGACATACTGAGAGAAAGATTCCAAATTTATTGCATATCAGAATGGACAACCTTTGATGTGGAGTGGCCCCGAGAAGGAACTTTTCACCTACCTATTATCTTACAGGTTAAGGCCGTGATCTTCAGGGACAAACCGGGCGGCCACTCTGACCAGGTGCCCAACATCCTGGTCTGGCAGGACATGATCAAGAATTCCTCTCCTTGGCTAAAACCATTTTTATCCCCCAAAGTGCACAACTCAACTGAAGGTAAGGAGAGACTCCAGGTCCCCTGCCAGACTCTAGGGGCAGGTCTCCAGGCTGCCGCGCGCAAGCCTACCAATCTGGCCGAGGTATGATTATGTAAGACAGGGTAAGGATGAGAGTCCAGCAGCCTTCTTAGAATACTAGGAGAGAAGAGCTGCAGGACTTACGGTAGCAAAAAGAGTCTAGCAACAAACCAAACTAAGTGATCGGCAGACCTGAAACCTAGCCAAGATCCTGCTGGCCACAACCATGGACGACCCACAGGAAAGACAGAGGCACCTCAAGAAGCTGGCTTCAAGGACAGGTAAGGAGGATGGCCCTGGTCCCCGTCTGGATCGCACAAGCTGAACAAAAACCAATGTGCTTATTACAAAGAAGAGGGCCACTGGGTGAAAGGCTGTCTTAACAAAAGACCAAAGGCCCCTGCCAAGATCTTGGAGATGGAGGACCTGGACGACTAGGGGAGTCCGGGTTCGGCACCCCTCCCTGAGCCCAGGGTAACTCTGAGGGGAGGGACAACCTGTTGAATTCCTAGTGGACACTGGGGCACAACATTCGGTTTTATTACAACCCCAAGGGAAATTAGCAAACAAGACTTCATGGGTGCAAGTGGCCACAGGCACCAAATAGTACTCATGGACTACCCGAAGAACTGTGGATCTCGGCATGGGCCGGGTATCCCATTCCTTCATGGTCATCCCTGAGTGTCCCTACCTGTTGTTAGGTCAGGATTTGCTCACCAAGATGGGGGCACAAATTTGTTTCCACCCCAAAGGGGCAAAAGTCCTAAACAAGGAGGGGCACCCTATTCAGGTGCTTGTCCTGAGTTTAGAAGATGGATATTGTCTCCACCAAACGCCGCCAGCCCCAGTGACTGACATTGACAGTTGGCTGTGGGAATTTCCCCAAGCGTGGGCAGAAACTGGGGGAATTGGGCTGGCCCGGCACTGACTGGCCATATACATAGAACTAAAGCCGGGGGCAGACCCTGTCAGGGTCCGCCAATACCCCATGCCTCTTGTAGCGTGTAGGGGAATCACACCCCACATACGTCGACTACTGGACTCGGGCATATTGAGGCCTTGCCAATCGGCATGGAACACTCCCTTGCTGCCGGTTCAGAACCCGCACTCTAACAATAACAGGCCAGTCCAGGACTTAAGGGAAGTCAACCGGCAAGTAGAGGATATGCACCCTACGGTCCTAAACCCATACACCCTCCTCTATTTAAAAGATGCCTTTTTCAGCCTGCCTTTAGCATCCAAGAGCCAAGACCTCTTCGCCTTTGAATTGACGGACCCTGAGAAAGGCGTCAATGGCCAGCTCACCTGGACTCGACTACCACAAGGATTCAAAAATTCACCGACCATCTTCGATGGGACCTTACAGGAAGACTTGGGTAAGTTCCATTCAGAGCACCCTCATTTGATATCCTGTGGGCAGCGGAGGACCAGGACACATGCCTGCGAAGCACCAGGGACTTGCTCCAAACCACAGCGGCTCTAAGATACCAGGCCTCAGCTAAAGCCCAGATCTGCAGAGCAGGGGTGAGCTACCTTGGGTACAAATTAAAGGATGGACAAAGATGGTTGATGGATGCATGGAAGGAAACCGTCTTAAGGATCCCACAGCCGGAAACTCTCTGCCGGGATGGACAGAGGCATTTCCCACCAAACATGCAGCACTGACCGTGACCAAGAAACTGCTGGAAGACATCTTACCGAGGTATGGCTTTCCTGTTAAGACTGGATCAGACAGGGCAGCCCCGGTGGTGCAGTGGTTTAGCGCCACCTGCGGCCCAGGGCATTATCTTGGAGACCCTGGATCAAGTTCCACGTCGGGCTTTCTGCGTGGAGCCTGCTTCTCCCTCTGCCTGTGTCTCTGCCTCTCTCTGTGTGTCTCTATGAATAAATAAATAAAATCTTTAAAAAAAAAGAATAGACTGGGTCAGACAACGGCCCAGGATTCTTCTCTAAGGTAACACGGGGAGTGGCCCTAGTACTTGGGGCAGATTGGAAATTACATTGTGCATATAGGCCCCAGAGCTCAGGACAGGTAGAGAGGATGAACAGCACGTTAAAGGAGACCTTAACTGAATTAGCCCTGGAGACTGGCGGGGACTGGGTGACTCTCCCCCCCTTCGCCCTATATAGGGTGAGGAACTCCCCATATAAGATGGGACTGACTCCCTACGAGGCCACGTTCGGTCTTCCTCCGCCTGTTATCCCCATTTAGCAGCAGGTCTCCAAGGTGAACAGCCTCTGGCATGTTGGAGCGTGGAGAAGGGTTCCATGTGAACAGCATTTGAACATGGGTCAGTCAGTCCTGAGAGATGGGCGAGCGCCATTTGAAGGGACGGGCGATGGCCTCCATTGCCCTCAGTGGATCGAGAGGAAGTGGGGCTCAGATCCCCGAATCCGGAGTGGCGGAGATGGGCACCACAAGGCGGCCAGTGCAATAACGCAACCAATCCCAGAGAAGCTGGCGGGAGCCCCGGGGAGAAGGGCAGGGCGCCCTGGCTCACCCGGAGAGAGGGCCGGACCTTGGAAGTGTCCGGGGAGCTCTCCCTGGCCCTTGAGAATCCCGGGGAGAGGGTGTAAATCTTGCCCCCCGCCATACCCATATCCAAACCTGAGGTGCTTGCTGAGTTTGGTCACCAACTCCTTTTCTCCCTCCAAATGTTACAACGAACCCATGAGCAGGTGTGGCCTAGGCTGAGGGCCCTCTATGAGACTGGGCCACCCCCGGGTCCCCCTCGATACCGGCCGGGTGACTGGGTGTGCATGTGGAGATACAACACCAGACACTTCAACCCCGCTGGAAGGGACCCTACATTGTGATCCTGACCACTCCCACTGCTCTCAAGGTCGGCGGGATTACTCCCTGGGTCCACTACCCACGTCAGGCCAGCTGACCCACACGCTGTTCCCAAGGACTTTGTTCCAGAATGGAAAGGCCAACCGGACAAAGACAATCCCCTAAAGCTAAGACTGTGCCGTTCTCACTTACCCCACTAATGTTGCTTCCCCATTAGCCATTTAAAAATGTGCACCCAATTCAGCCTTGCTTTTAAAGTATTTTAAGAGTTAAAGAGATGGGAGCATCTTAACTGTAGAGAGGCTTTTGCAAGCAAGGGGGGGCGGGGTTATGTGTTGCCCCAAATGAGGAGTGTTGCTTCTTTACTGACCACTCAGGAGTAGTCTGGGAATCTATGGCAAAAGTCAGAAAATGTTTGGCTAGACGTAAACGGGAGCGAGAACAGCAACAAGGTTGGTTAGAATCATGATTTAATCATTCCCACTGGCTCACTCTGAGACCAACCTGGACCCATGGTTGGGTCCCTCCTTAGGTTCCTCTGAGAGGGGGGAAATGTGGAGGCAAAGAAAATCAAGGCCATTCCACCTCAAGTTTAGCGTTAGCACAAGTACAGCCATCCCAGGCCCCTGTGAATAAGAGCTGAAATTGACATTACTTCAGTTACAGGAAGAAAACAGTTTACAGCTTAATGTCCTAGAAAGCCCCATATTAGAATAAGAATAGAGCTCAATGCCCTTAAGCCCCAAATCAAAATGTAAACAGAACTTGAGAAATTCCTCCACCCCTTCTGAAAATCCCCTAGACTAGACTATAAAAAACCCAGCCTATACAAACCCAAATTTGTATTATTTACCTATTCCTTAACCCACTTCCGGGGTCCAAGTCCCTGCTCCGCTGTGTCGGGTCCCCTGGACCCAAGCTCGAGCTTGTAAATAAACCCTCGTGCGCTTGCATCAGTGCCGGCTCCTTGGTGGTTTCTCGGATTCGCAATCTTGGGCACAACAGGATCAGGCCCTGAGCAGAAGGCATATGCTCAACCACTGAGCCACCCAGGCGTCCCTCTATCTAATGCTTTTTTAAAAAGAAATTTACTTGTAGTTTAGAACTATGTTTAAAGTTTGTATTAGTTTATTTGATGGTAATTCTACAATATTAAAACTTCAAATCTGAGCATTTGGATACTGATTTTTTTTATCTGATTCTCCTGCTAATACTTATTTTTTCTTGTAAACTTTACTTTCTTTCATATCTTAATTACCACAAGGTCAAGCTTATAGGGGAAGTTTTGAGACAACAGATTGATAACTAACATGGAAGAAGAAGCAATGGAATTCATTTAATCTACCATAATCTGAGGTTTAATGAGCTTAAAATAAAGATAACAAATGTGGGTTCCAGTCCCACCTGTACCCTTTCTACTGTTGTCTGCCGCACTCTTGAAGAAAACACTCATTCAAATACACACCTTCCATTTGACCAAGAACTTCTGTTTAGAAGTTTATTAAATAAATAGCTAAGTGTAACAAGAAGTAGAAGTAACTGAATGAATTCACCATTAAATGAAAAGGCTAGAAAGCAGGTCCATATGTGTATTGACTGAATTACAGTGCAAATCTGTTTTTTAGTACTCTATATTAATTCTGACACTATTGTACCAGCATTTGAACTGGTATACTTTATATTGAACTATTCTTGCAATATCCTATCAGAAAACATTCTCCTTCAGTTCAGGTAAGGAAAGACAGATAAGGCATATAACTTTTTATTTTTCTTTCTTGGTATTATCACTTTAATGTAGGGGAAAAATTATATTATTTACCTATTCCTTAAAATACTATTGCAATATCTTTTTCTACATTTAACATTTTTATTTTATTTTTATAAAAAGTCGTGTCTACTAAAAAAAAAAAAAAAAAACTCTAGATACACCAACTCTTATTTTTGATCTTTTGAAAGTCTGACATCATGTTTAAAAGGAATTATTTAGTAGGAGTATCAAACCTTTGCCTTGAAAGTTCAAGCTCACTTTGATATGTGTATGGATCTAAAATGTACATAAAAATCAAATACTGCAAATGATTCAGCTTGTAATGTTTAGATGAAGATGTGCATATATTTTAAACTAAACTGAAACATAAATAAAATATTCAATGACTCCATCAACTTAAACGTTATAGGGCATACATAAATAGTTGTTTGTAGAATAGGTAATAAAGTGAAAAGGTAGGTATGAGCATGACTATAAAATGAGCATGGTGTTATATCTTCATTGTATGTGTTGAGTTGAGTCATATGGGGAGATAGGATTAGGAAGTAACAAAAGTATCAATATGTATTAAAAATTCTTTTTTTGTACTTGACTTCCTATGATAGTACCAGGCACTAGAAACAACCTAAAAAAAATTACTTCAAAATCTTCAGAAACTTGAAAATTTTCTCCACTAAATCTGACCTTCATGATAATATAGATATCCATAAAGTAAAATATTTAAACACATCTACATAGAAAACTCTTCTTCTTTCCTATATTGATAATTTGGAAATGAAGCAAATTTTTACAAACAACATGGTATTTTGAAAATTGACTAAAATAATCAACATATATTTATATTTTCACAGGAACAAATGTAGACTAAGCCTATTTTTTTAAGATTTTATTTATTCATGAGACACAGAGAGAGTGAGTGAGAGAGAGAGAAAGAGAGAGAGGCAGAGACACAGGCAGAGGGAGAAGCAGGCTCCATGCAGGGAGCCCGACGTGGGACTCGATCCCGGGTTTCCAGGATCACGCCCTGGGCTGAAGGTGGCGCTAAACCGCCGAGCCACCCGGGCTGCCCTAAGCCTGTTTTTATCTTCTAAATTTATTCTGATGTGTAACTTTTATTCTTACCATACATGTAAGAAGAGGCTAGTCAAATTTCATTCTGTATTTTTTCATTTATGTTAATTTAGAATCATTAATCAGTTTAATTTTATACTCAAATATAAAATCATTATTACCTTCATTTATCACATTTATTATTGAAATTAATAGGTTCAAGAAATATTTTCAAATTCGAATTGAAAAAGAAACATATTTCCCCTAAATCTCAGTTTGCTGGAAAATGTATCCCTTTTATAAACATCATCATTAATAGCCTTTTTAAAAACTTATTGATCTACTTTTTTTTTTCTTTATGATTGCTAGTTTTTTCTGCGTAACTGTCATTAAAGAATGCTTCTAAAATGTAATCTTTTCTGTTTTGCAATGACTTGGTTAAATGTCTTCAAATTATAGAATTCCTTTAATATTACAAAAGTTGATGAAGGAGCCTCTGTTGACAAGATTTGACCCCTCAATATTAATAAATGAAAAAGTCGAAATTTATTCTCAACTTTAAACTCACACAAAAATGAACCCTAATAATAACTAAAAAGCAAGAAGATTACTTATTTAAAAAGTGTTTGGAAACATGACTTTGCATTTTTGTTATTTCCCCCAACATCTATAACGGTGCCTGGCATATAGTACTAACTTGATAAATATTTTACATAAATTTTATTTAACCATAACAGTATTAAAACAAGTTATCATTATTACTGATAGTCTCTGCCTATTAAATAATCTGGTAAACTATTTTAAAAAGTATAGTGCATTGTCTTGGAGTGACACAGAGGATGTAGAGGAAATATAACATTACATAAAGTCATATATTATAATCCAAAAATACTGGTTTAAAATCAAATACAATAAGAAATTTCTCTTTTGTGTTAAGTTCTCAGATTCCTATATATGTTTTTACTCCATTGGCTTTTATGTGTACAAAGAATGAAAGTTTAAAGAAGCACTAAAAATGCCTGATAACCTCAGGTGTTATGTAAATGTATGAGCCATTTTGCTAAGGTTTGTAAAAATAGCTACCATTTAATAAACATACTGAACCATAGCAATATAGTAAGCACTTACTAATATATTTTCCTATATAGTTCTCACGATAATATTTTAAGTAATATATTATTAATTCTATTTTATAGATCAGCAAATCCAGGGAGAGATTAACTAACTTTCCCAAGGTGTCATAGCTAGTAATATCAGGAATATCATAAATACAGTGTTTAGCTCTAAAATTCATGATCTTAATCATTTTGGCAAATTGCCTGCTTTTATCACCCTTGACAGCAACTGGACACAGAAATATAACATAGCCCTCAGGCCAATGTTTTCTTCTTAACATCTTGGGGCTATTAATAAAATGCATATTTTCATAATGTGACTAAATAGATTTCTTTTAGTGGAAAAAATACTTTCTCTGTTTTCTCATATTTATGCTATTTAATTGGTTCCATTTTTCTTTTCAGTTTGAGATATTGGTACTTTCTTTTTCCCTTTTTTTCCCTTTTCCTTTTTAATAGAGACTCATCCAATTGTCTGTGATCATTTATTTCATTATTCAGTGCTTTGGAACTATTATGTAAAAATATATGAAAGCAGATTTATATTGCTCTAATTGAGAGTTTGCCACAGTTATTTTCCACAAGGCCTTTTTCAGTTTGCATTCATTAGAAGTGACCAGTGATTACTCTTTCCCACTTAAAAGAGAAACAAACAACAGCAAGAATAGCTTAATATTAACAATTTTTTTCTTAGCAAATATATTTCACATTGGTGAGAGCACACAGTTTCATTCTTTCTAAATTTGCTTAGTAGTACATAACAATCTAAAGAAATGTAAAGTAGACAAATAGATTACATTAAAAGAAACAAGATTTTAAAATATAATAACTTTAAAGGTTTGTAATTATATACTTTTTTTCATTAGAACTACAAACTTTGTAATGTAATTAAAATACTCTGATTTCTAATACATAAAATGTCTCAAGGAGAAAACTAGTACTGCTTAAAAGTTGAAAATAATCTAGTTTATGATTCAAATACTAGCCATTGTTATTTAAAAGAGTATATCATTAATGGTTTGTATGGTTTGTGCTTTTTTTTTTTGTTCTTTTGGATTTTCTATTCATACTAGAATCTAGGTGTGGTCTAGGACTAAACCCTTTATCAAGTACAGTTTTTATCTAATCAGTCTGTTTATCTCCATTTTGATTCTCTGTCAAAAAATAACCACCAAAGTTGAAATAGACTAGCCATTAAAAGAATTTTTCCAGGGATCCCTGGGTGGCACAGCGGTTTGGCGCCTGCCTTTGGCCCAGGGCCCGATCCTGAGGACCCAGGATCGAATCCCACGTCGGGCTCCTGGTGCATGGAGCCTGCTTCTCCCTCTGCCTGTGTCTCTGCCTCTCTCCCTCTCTCTGTGTGACTATCATAAATAAATAAAAAAAATTTAAAAAAAAAAAAAAGAATTTTTCCATTTTTTGATGAGAAGCTATCAACTTTTTTTCTGTAAAAGGCTAGATAGGAAATAATCTAGGCTTTGTAGCCCATATAGGCTGGTGTGACTACTTCTGCCATTGTTATGTGAGAACAGCCATAGAAAATACATAAATGAATGAGCAAGGCCCTGTTCCCATAAAACTTTATTTTTGGACTATGAAATTTGAATTTCATAGAAATTCCATGTGTCAAGAAATATTATTCATATGATTTTTTTAAGAAATGAAAAAAAAATCTGTTCTTAGGACATACAGACTCAGGCACTGGTTTTAATTCGGCCAGGGGCCATAGTTTCCTGGCTCCCGAGGTAAATAGAAAAAAACAAATAAGGTTTTTATCCAAATAAGGAAAGCGTATTTCCTGAGAGGTCAGTACATTAGAACAATCATGATATCTTTGAACCAATGACACTTAAACTAAGGAATAAGTAAGTATTCAGGTCATTGGACACACTTTATCCCGATTTTGGATGTTAGTATACTAAGTAGAAAGCATTTTAAATTAAAAATCTCCATTTCACAATAGTACTAAACTTTTTTCTTAAAAGAAGCCAAACTATTCTCAGTAAATTCTCTGATGAAATAGCCTTCAACTTAATCTGACCCATTTTTTCCCTTTAAGAAAAAGCTTTCACCATTTATGGCTAATTGCCATTTGATGTTCGGATCTTTTATACTGTGTGTCTTAGAATCCGTTTCTATTTTAAATGTTAGAAGACATCAGAATATCTTATTATATAAGTCTCATGTAAGTCAGCTTTGAAGGATAATGGCAGTTTCATATTTGGCTCTTACTTTAATATTTCCTTTTAGTATATTATATTTGCTCTCTCAAAGTTAGGCTTAATTCTAACACCAGTGCCTTTTTGTTTAGTTTTGAATTTCAGCTAATAAAAGGGATATTTTACCTTTTAAAATTTCCCTTAATAGCTTAACTACCTTGAGAATCAGAAGAGAATATATTTGTTTAAGAAACAACACAAGACATATGGAATAGATGTCATTTTGACTTCATAAGTTGTCCATTTATTCATAAAGGATGCCACTATCGGCCTTATTAGCTCACTGCAAATTAGACAAATTGCAGGGTGTTCTAGTGCCCTTCCAGATATCCTACTTTGAATTACATTGCCTTGGGGAATTTCAAGTTCATAACAACTTAAACTTCATCTCCTCAGAACTAGTTATATCTAATTATAATAAAGTATGTTCAATTCCCTATCTGAAGTTGCCATCAATACTGTTAATACATCCGTTACTTCCTACTTCACTAAGTGGGGGGTTTCTAATATACAAAGGATGAATGAACTTAATGATTCCTTCCACGCAGTGCCTTAAATTTGCCTTTTCTTAAAAAAAGTGCTCTATAGAATCAGTCAGTAAAATTCCTTTTGCTTTAGTTTAGCAGAAAAGAAAAATTATATGTCAAAAAATTCTAAAATCTTTTAAAAACATGAATGCAAAAATAAGACTTTTTTTTCCTTTTTTTTGTGGTGGCTAGTATTCAAAAGTTTCAATAGTTTCTTATTTTATTCAAAAGAATTTTATATAATCTAGTAATAAGAAATACTCCACAGGCAGAAGGAGAAGCAGGCTCCCTGGAAGAAGCCTGATGCGGGACTTGATCCCAGACCTCAGGATCACATCCTGAGCCAAACGCTCAACCGCTGAGCCACACAGGCATCCCTACTCTGATTATAGAAAGGAAGAAAAATGCATGGAGTGAATGTCCTAAATGTTTAAAAGTCAATATTTATTTTTAAAAAAGTAAACCCTATTTTTACTACTGTATTTATTATTCTATCTTAAGACATTATAGTATCAGGTTTATCATACCTTTGAGCACTATTTTTATTATTCTCTGTATGTGCATTTAAGAAAAGTTTATTTTTTCAAAAATAAAACATGTTCAGAGAAATAATTCACAGACTAATGCAGTTTCAGTATCTAGTCTTACTTCTGAAGTTTCATCATTTAAATACATATCCATAGGAACATTAATGATAGGATCTTAGTGGATGTAAGGCAAACACAGGCTTTTCCAACAGAACAGAATGAAGGAGTTGGCTTTGTAATTTTTTTAAAGATTATTTATTTATCTATGTTAGAGAGTGTGTGCTCCTGAGCAGGGGGTGGAGCAGCCAGGGAGGAAGAGGGAGGGAGAAAGAATGTCAAGCAGACTCCATGCAAAGCTGGGAGCCTGACACATGGCTGAATGCATGGCTGGATCTCACAATCCTGATAGCATGACCTGAGCTGAAGCCAAGAGTCAGAGGCTTAACTAACTTAGCCACCCAGGTTTCCCAGGTTTGTAATTTCTTGCAGAGTACAAGATACAGTAAGCATAACAATTGTGGAGTGATATCAAAGAATGTCAAAAAGCCAGTTTATTTCAAATAATAATTATGTGTTTCCACTTGGCTGGAACAATCCACAATCTCTAACCACTCTGGAGTATTCCTTAGCTCATTCTTTAGTTTGGAGTGCCCCAAACTCAGGCTGAGGACCTCTTCAATTTATTTCCTCCTGATATTATCCAGTCTCTATGCCATCTGTATGCCGGATATTCCCATCATATTCCCAGACTCAAATGTTCTCCTTAACATAGCCTTGAAGTTATAAGAAAGTTACTTCTTGAAATCATCACTTGAATTAATAATAGAGTTCTCAAATTTAAATTGTGCAACATGAACTCCTGGTCCCCCCTTCCCTAAACACATTCCAGCCACTGTCTTTTCTATCTCAGATGATGACATCACCATCTTTTCAAATTCTCAGGCCAAAAATGTTGAAACCATCCTTTTTCTTTTTTTTTTTTAACACACTTCATATTCAGTTCATTAAGATATTCAGCTGGCATTAAATATTAAATATATTCAGAATTAGAGCACACCCTCACCCTCCATGTCTATCATCCGCATCCTGGTTTAAGAAACCATCATCTTTTGCCTGGTTTAGAGCAAAGCTTCTTAATTTATCTCTGCTAGCCCACTTGCCGTTTTACAATCTTTTATTGTTTTGTTTTCCGACATAGATAATAGGGGTATTCCTTTAAAATACAGATGATATTATTTTTCTTCTCAAAATAGTTCATTGGTTTCCAGTTTACCCAGTGTAAAGCCAAAATTCTAATAAAGTCCTATAAAAATCAACTTAATGTGACCCTCTGCTACATGTCTGATCTTTCTAGTCATGCTTCCCACCTTTGCTTTGTTACATTATGGTCTTTTTTGTTCCTCAAATAGCCACATAGTCAATTCTTTTGGCCTTCACATTTTGTTTCCATGGTCTAGAATGGTCTTCTTCCATAAGCATGTAGCTACTTCCTTTAGCTCCATTATATCCATGTTAAAATGTCACTGGCCTGCCCTATCTAACCTATTTAAAATTAATACCCACACTCTTGTTGCCCTGAACTTATCTTGCTTTTTTAAAATTTCATAACACACCTTCTAATAAAATATATACTGTGCTCACTTTATATGTATCATTTATTGTCTCAACTAACTAGAAAACAACTGCACCTTACACACTGTAGCCTGCAATAAATGAATGGAAGTTGTAGCAATTCTAATAGTAGGCACATCCGGAAAGTGAAGGGAGGAGCCACAAAATAACAGAGACTTCAAAAAACTGCATCCAACTTCAATGTACTGTAAACCATGCCCAACATGCAGTTGAAAATACAGAAGGATTGCTGACCAGTGTTTCAAGGATGTTGTCACAGAACCGTGAGGATTTAGTGAAAAATTATGTGAAACTCCATCAAATGATGACTACTGAAACTGCAGAGGTGACAGAAAAGGAATTATGATGTTCTTCAAAAATAATGCCAAAGAATACATACTTATTCTTAAAAAAAAAAAAAAAAAAAGGTGAGAGCCATGTGTGTGTTTAGAGATCTGATTATATTTAGTTTTATGTTTTATATATTTCTAGTGGCTGGACAAACATTAAACTGATGAGAGCTAAACTATAACTAAACTGTTGCAAAAATCCAGATAAGAGATGATGAGACTTGAGCTGAAGTTGTAGTATAAAGTTGAAATGAACTTTAAATAATTGCCTTGGCTAAAGTATTGCTAACTATTTGCATCAGATACACCCAGAATTCACAGTGGCTTAGGGTACATAGTGAAATGTAGTCCTTGGCTGAACAGCCACTTTTAAGTAAGAACTATTCCCTATTGACTTAAGAATCCTTGGTGGTTGGCTAACTATTTTGGCAGCAATGACAAATACAAGAAAAAAAAAATCTATGGTACATAAGATTAGCTAGACTTGGCAGTAAAAATGGGAGACATGGAGGAAAGTAGGGAGATGCCTAATATCTTTGGTGTGTGCTAACAACTAGTCACTGATGCCTTACATAAAATGCAAATCTACATAGATAATTTGTTTTAGAGGGACAAGATGATGCAGTTGAGGATTTGAAGAGCAAACAAAAGGAAACCTACAATGTAAATTGCACAGATAATTTCAAAGTAATGGGTATATTTTGAACTAGCAAAATGAAGAATCAGGAGCTCACAAAACACAGATAATAGATAAGATTGTTTAGAGGCATGAAGGGTGAAAAGAATTCAAGGCTAGCTCAAAATTATGGAATATAAATACTCAAATATAGACAAAGGGAAAAATAAAAAAATAAGTACTCATTGCTCATCTATTGAATAGTTAAACACACTAATGAGAACAAAGAAACATTAATGCCTATTTTACATTCCATCTCATTTAACACGAGCCTCATATTCAACATATTTAACTGAGCCTAGTAGGTAGCATATGTTTATAAACTGACAAATGCAGAAAAAGGATGTGCCATGTTTTCAATTTATAGTAGTAACAGAAAGAGAATATTTTTTGCTTTTTTTCACATTTAAAATGTTCTCCTAAAAATAATGATGAAAGCTCCCACTTAAAAAACAAGATGTCATGGCTTGAGAAGTAGGATATTATTAAGATGAAGAGGATCAAGAACGCATAGGTGTTTCAGTCGGTTGAGTGAACCACTCAGGTCATGGAATTGAGGCCCATCCCAGCCCTGCACACTGAACCCCATGCACCCCACAAGCAGAGTCTGCCTGAGGTTCTTTCCCCATCCCTCTCCCTCCCCCCTTTCCCACTGCTCCTCCCCCTCTATATCTCCACTGCTTCTCCTTCCCTCACTGAGTGTGCTTGCTCTCTTTTAAATAAATAAATAAATAAATAAATAAATAAATAAATAAATAAATAAAATTTTTAAAGAAAAAAAAATAAAAGATTAGCAGGGTCAACATATCCGGTACAGCCAATATGTCTAGAATTATAAGACAGAAAAGAAAAATACCTCTTGGTTTTTGAGAAGCCAGGAAGAGTGCTTTTAGTGCCTATCTCAAATTATTTTTCTACTCCAATTATTAAAATTTTTAACATTAGATTCCTCTCTCAGATCAAATTGCTTTCTCAGATCTACAGAGAAAATTTAGTTGTATGGAGCTGAGGTTTGGAGGCTTTTGTTCTATCCATTAAAACATTATATTGATTATGACTTTTTATTATTTAACATGTAGAAAGCTATGTTAAACCAATTAGGATGGTGTTAAAATATAACAAACAGAAGATTAGGGCAATAAGTTTTAACTGTAGCTTGCTGTATAGTAGTGGTGGGACTCAAAAAAGACGTCTTACTGTCTCTAAGGTTAAGTTTTATATCCTTTTAGAACTCAGTTCAAATGTCATTTCAGGCTAGACGTCAACTTTTAACCCCATAGGCTGAGATTATTTCCTTATGCATTGCACTCTGCACAGCTTTCTATGCATTCTTCTATTATTATATTTAGCACACTACATTAAAATTCCAATGTTTGAGACTTTCACAAGATTCTAAAATCAAAGGACAGGCTTAGGATTTAGTCATATTTATACCTAGTCTGCAACAGTGTTTAGCATATAGGATACTCCCTTCAATGACTATGGAACTGAAATAAGCTGTAAATATGAGTCACTGATGTGTGTTTATGTCACAAAATTGTTATTTACTCCTTTACATCCTAACATCTTTCACAGAGGACTTAGAAGCCTCAGGGAAAAACAAAAGATTAGAAACATAGCAAAGCCAGAATAAATTCATGTTAGAACAGAAGGATAAGATTGGGAGGCTTTTAGCTTGGAAAGTTCCTGATAAAGGCTTTCATGATTAGGGTGTTGCAATGTATCCAGTTTCCCCAAAGTGAGAATATTTAAGACTGAGATATAATGTTTCTGAAGAGAGAAGCCACACAATAAAGTAATGGAAAATGCTATTGATTAGTTCCCAAACCTGCCCAGAGCAGCACTACTTAGCCAGAGGGCTGCCTTTCCTTCCTGACCCAAATACAACATCATTCTTCCCCAAAGGTTTTAGGGCAAACAACCAATGAGCATCAACAATTTAGCACAGGCAAGCATCAAACTGTAGCAGCTGCAAGGAAGAGAGAGCCATCAAAAATACGGCATGGCCCAGATTCCTTAGGGGGAGAATCTATCAATTACTTTAAAAAGACCAGAGAATTCTGTGTTGCTCTGAGTGTCAAGGAAGATGGGGGTGGCGATTTAGGAGAATCAGAGGATGGGCTGCTAGGGCAGCTTTGTCAAAACATATGAAATCTTTAAAAGTCACATGCAGAGAACTAACTGGTAGTTGTGAAAGGGAAGGTGGGTGGGGAAATGGATCAAATGGATAAAGGGAATCAAGAGGCACAGACTTCCACTTATAAAATGAATAAGTCACAGAGGTAAAAAACATCACATAGGAAACATAGTAATACTGTAATAACATTGTATGGTGACAGATGGTGACGTCATTTATCATGGTGAACATTGAATAATGTATGAAATTGTTGAATCAATTCACAACATACCTGAAACTAATATAACATTGTGTGTATGTTAATGATACTTCAATAAAAATAAATATATATTTTTTAATTTTTTTTAAATTTTTATTTATTTATGATAGTCACACAGAGAGAGAGAGAGACAGAGGCAGAGACACAGGCAGAGGGAGAAGCAGGCTCCATGCACTGGGAGCCCGATGTGGGACTCGATCCCGGGTCTCCAGGATCACGCCCTGGGCCAAAGGCAGGTGCCACACCGCTGTGCCACCCAGGGATCCCAAAAATAAATATTTTTAAAATAAGATAAATCAAGTATATGTATGAACAATTGTAAACAATCATTGCTCAAGGTCCCAAACTGGTATCCAGGGTTTTTGGGAAATTACAATTTCATATTGAAGATATAACCTGTAAATTGTGCATTAATAGTATTATGATAGGAAAGAAGATCAAAAAGTTCTATATACAATTGTGGTATTTGCAGGGGGAATGGTTCCATATGATTTTTATAAAATATGTATTAGTAAAAGAAGTAAGACTTAGAAAGTTTTGTTGGGACACCACAATGAAGGATACAGAATATTAAGATGTACAGCTTGCTTTCTGCCCTATTGGCAAATAGGATTGTAAGACAAATAGTCACAAATGTGCAAAATGAATCAAGGAAGGAAAATTGGAGACATGTCAAAGGCAATGTAATTATAACATCATGCTTACAGTTCCAAACTGAAAGATTATGTGCATATGTATGTTTGTGTACCAGTTGTAAAGTAAATTTGAAATAATTATTAATAAAATATAAGTTAATAGCACTTTCAAATAATCTGCTTTCATTTTATAAAGCTGAATAAACTTGTTGTAATCTCTGGAACATTACAATTTCTAAAATTATGATGCAGCACAAACTGTTCTAAGAGGGAGCTGTATAGCCATTCAGGTTGACCTCAGGAAGCAAGAAAAACCTCAAATAAACAACTTAACCTTACACCGAAAGGAGTTAAAGAAAAGATGAAAAACAACAACAAAATACCGAAAACTAGTAGAAGAAAAAATAATAAATATTAGCACAGAAATAAACAAATTAGAAACTAAAAAACAATGAAATAGAACAATGAATTTAGGAGCTAGTTCTTTGAAAAGATCAAGCAAATTGATAAACATTTAGCCAGACTTGTAAGAAAAGAGAGAAGGGCTTGAAATTAAAGAGGGGAAAAAATAATAATAGAAATAAATAAAAATAAATAAAGAGAAAATAACAACACCACAGAAATACAAAGGACTGTAAGAGAATATTATGAAAAACTATATGCCAACCAATTGGACAACTTAGAAGAAATAGAAAAACTCCTAAAAACATATAACCTCCCCAAACTGAATAGCAACAAAGTAGAAAATTTAAACAGACTGATTGTCAGCGAGGAAATTGAATCAGTAATCAAAAAACTCCACAAAATAGAAGTCCAGGACCACAGGGCTTCCCAGGTGGAGTCTACCAAACATTTGTTTTTTGTTTTTGTTTTTGCTTTTTAAAGATTTTATTTATTTATTCATGAGAGACACAGAGAGAGAGAGAGAGGCAGAGACACAGGCAGAGGGAAAGCAGGCTCCATGCAGGGAGCCTAATGTGGGACTCGATCCTGGGTCTCCAAGATCAGGCCCTGGACTGAAAGCACACTAAACCACTGAGCCACCAGAGCTGCCCTCTACCAAACATTTGAAGAGTTAATACGTATTCTTCTGAAATTATTAAAAAAAAAATGGGACAGAAAGGAAACTTCAAATCCATTCTATGAGGCTAACTTACCTTGAAACCAATACCAGATAAAGGTACTACCAAAAAAGAGAACTGTAGGACAAAGTCTCTGATGAACATAGAGACTGCACCAAACCCACCCCCAATTCTGCACTCCCCCCAATAATCCCATTTAAAAATGGGACCTGAATAGACTTTTCTCCAAAGAAGACATGGATGGCCAACATAAAAATTGAGACATAAAGAGACATAAAAATTGCTCAGTATCACTCATTATCAGAAAAATGTAAATGGAAACCACAATGAGATATCACTTCACACCTGTCAGAATGGCTAAAATTGACATTAAAAAAAAAACACACAAGAAACAAGTGTTGCCAAGGATGTAGATAAAAAGGAACCCTAATACACTATTGATGGGAATGCAAACTGGTGCAGCTTCTGTGGAAAACTGTATGGAGTTTCCTTAAAAATTAAAAATAGAAATACCCTAGGATCCAGTAATTCCACTGCTGGATATTCACTCAAAGGATACCAGAAAACTAGTTTAAAAAGATAGAAGCACCCCTGTGTCTATTGTAGCTTCAATTACAAAAATATGGAAGCAGCCCATGTGTCCATGGATAGATGAATGCTAAAGAAGAAGTAGTATATTTATACAATGGAATATTACTCAGTCATAAAAAAGAATGAAATCTTGCTATTTGTAATAACTTGGATGGATCTAGAGACTACAATACTAAGAGAAGTCAGTCAGAGAAAGATAAATACCATATGATTTCATATGTGGGATTTAGGAACAAAACAAATGAACAAAGAAAAAAAGAAACAAAAAAATCAAACTCCTAAATATAGAAAACAGTTACAGGAGGAGGGATGGGTGAAATCGATGTAGGGTTAACAGTACACTTCTCATGATAAGCACTGAGTAATGTATAGAGTTGTTGAATCACTGTATCATACACCTGAAAGTAATATAACTGTGTGCATTAATTATACTGGAATTAAAAAATAAATTAAAAACTCAATATGTTGTATAACCAAAATACATAACATTTTTGTCAATCATTTGTTAACAAAGCTAGAAGTAAAAGAATCTTCATAAGATGTAAGTTAAAATATTAAATATCAAAAAAGGAGCATATGTATATAGAGAGAGAGCAAGAGAGTATAAACACACATATATACAGTTATACTTAATGTATACATGCAAATAAAACATATATGGTTATATATAATGTATATACACCATATACTATATATAACATATACAGATACATATATATGTGCACACATATATATTTACTAATCATTAACAATGATGATACATGATGATATAGACCAGTGCATGAAACAGCAAACTTTTCCTTTAAAGAGAAGCATAATAAAATTTTACACTTTGTAATTCTCTGGTATTTGGTTGGGTTTGGTTTGGTTTGGCTAATCTTAAAAATCCTTTAAAAATGTAAAAGCTATTTTAGCTCACAGATTGTAGTTTGTCAACTCTGGTATAAACCTCTATTAATAAATATTTAGAAAATAGCCAAGTAAAAACATTATAATATGTTATGTATAAAATGACACTGTTTTTAAAAAGAGCCTATAGTGTTAATTTGTTTCCTGGAAGATTAAAACTAAGTGTTGTTAAAAGAGTAAGTGACTTTTTAATTGACATTTAACCTTTTTCTGTTTTTCCCAAATTTCTGTTTCCACAAACAGAAAAGGGGCGTTGCTGGGATTTCTGCGGTGCTGTCTGCAATTAATCCAAACCAAAACATGTGCAATGAATCCAGACCAAATTGAGTTCTTCATGGCTATATCTCCAGTATGCAACATAATATCTAGCCCATATTGGTTTAACTTAGGTATACATTAAATATCTCTTCTTAGGTCAATGTAGGGCAAATTATCATATTATACCTTCTAAAATTTTCTTGAAACACATCATTTTTTGTTTATCTAACAGGTAAACAAAATTACTTCTAAAAAATCCTTTTTACAGTGGAAAGTACAATTTTAAACTTATACACATATTTTTATATTAGATGAGTTTTGCCTAAGACTAATTTAGAGATAATTTTTCATAATACTATTTTATGTTTTGCAATAAGCATTATCTCTATGAAAATAACATTTTTATTTCTATTATTTTTAGTTTTAATTAAGTGTAAAGTAAAAATTTAATAATTCCTTTAAATTCATTAATCAGTTATGGTTGATAAATAGTTCTTGGACAATCATATAAATCACCAAGGCAATGTAAAAAGTTTTCATGCTAGTGTTCTTTAAACCACAGAATCTTATGTTTACATACTACACAAGCAACAAACAAACAGTAAAACTACCACCACAAAGAAACTTTGGACATATATTTTGATAATATATCAAAGAAAGAAGAAAGAAAGAGAGAGGGAGAGAAAGAAAGAAACAAACAAGCAAATGAAGATCTATGTAAAAATGACCAATTCATATAAAAAATTTGAACAAACAATGGAGTCCCAACATGAGTTTATTTCTATTAAATTAACACCAGTTCAAATCGTTCTGATTACTTTAAAATAGCTATTCAAAATGTGTATTTATGAATTATCTAGTGTTAAAAATTATGGATTTCGTTTTCTCTTTACATAAAAGCAATACCTAGTGAGACAGTATGATTGCATGCACATAACTTGTTTCCTGGTTTCAAAATATTTACATAATTTTAGCCCCAGTTGGAATTATAGTATTCCCTTTTAAATATATTTAAAATATTATGACTAAGAAATCTACTTATAAATATTTTTAATGTTATATAAAAGATATTTTTGATGATGTATTAATATATCTAAGTTTTAAAATAAGATGATAGAAACAGTTATGAAAATACATTCTCTTAAATATGTAAGTTAGGAATCTCAGGTTATTAGAGAAAAATGTGATTTGAAGAGATTTCTTCGAAGATATGTTAAACATACCAAACTTCTTTCTTTTGGCTATACATAATACAATGCCCATACATTTCTTTTCTAATATTCTCTTCCTTTGCAACATATTTAAATCTTCAGGGGCTCTTTAGTGAATAATCCACAACATTGACTAGGTATGAAGGAAACAGGATCTATAGATTATCATACTATTTTTAAGAGATATTTCATGGTTTAATTTCTTCAGTCCCAGGTGAAATAAGCACTCAGTGTATAGATTAATAAACCTTGATCTGTCAATGCAAGTATGATGGTCATTAAATGATTAAATTAAAATAATTGAGGCTACAACACTCCCTACTTTTAAAGCCATTTTTCAAAGAATGAGTGAGATAGGAGATACTCTCAAAATCAATCTTTGAAGATAAAAATATAATTATGGTGTTACTATTGCTCTATAGACTATTTTCAGAAGGCTTGAATCATTAAACATGTGGATTTGTGATGCTCAAAGTGTACACTGACGTCTGCACCAATAAATCAGTAATGACCACTGCTTTAGACAGATGGCATCTCTAATTACACATATAGATAATCAATAGAATAATTGAAAAAAATGAGTGCAAAAATCATTAAAATCTAGTGCGATTAGGAATTCAGAATTCTAATATAAAGTCACTTCTTAGGTTATAGTAAAAATGTAACCGTGTAAATTTGGATAGTAAGTTAGTTTCTGTATTTCAGAGATTGAAACAGTGTCACCTAATATTGAAAACCAGGAGTCTGGAAAGAGACATCCTTGAGTTTACAGCCTAGCTTCAATATTTACTATTGACTGTGTCAGTTACTCAATATAGCCAAGCCAAAATTTTAAAACCTATATAATGGAATAAAACTATTATCTACCTGATAGAGTAGTTTTGAGAGTCAAATGAGATACCGTGCCTAAAAAATAAAAGCAAAAACTTATCATACTTCCTGGAACATATTAAGTACTACAAAATGAGTTGCCTTTATTATATTCAGCAATTGAAGGTAATCAGTCTATCTACATCCCAAGATTTCTGGGGATGTAGATAGACATTCACACAACAAGAGAATGAAAATCACCTTTAGAAAGTTAAAATAGTTATCCCTAAATTTTAGAAAACTGACCTATTTTTCTTTCTCTTGCTTTTTGCAAGTAGAAGTACCTTGCCAGGTACTTTCTAATCCAAGTTTATCTCCTCCATGTTGATTTCCATTTTCCTGTTCTTGTTGATCCCCCCACCCCCACCTTACTTCAGATCTCAATTTCACTCTTAGGCTAGTTAAGATCGGACATTCCTGCAAAGCAAAACTCCAGTAATCAGGCCGCTAGTAAAATTTCAAATACAACTTTTATTTCTTCATATATTTTCTTCCTTCCTCCTTTGTATATTTTACAAACTCCCAAAAACTTAACTGTCTTTGATGCTATTACAGCTCTAAGATCTAAGATCTTTAAGTATGGTACTTTATCATTTAAACTTGTAAACTCCGTCTCCTCCCATAGCTGGCATCTTCTGAATATCTACTCTTTCACATTTTCAGAAGACTATATACAGTATCACAGCTTTTATAGACAGGGTAAAAGGGCCATATTTATGTAATTCCTATGATTTCCCTAATATTCATAGTAACTTTAAAAATATTTGTTATGCTTCTCTCCAAAAGGTGTTTGTTAGTGTTGGTCCTTCCTTGTTCACAGAATCCAAAGCATAACAATCTCATCTGGTGAGAAAAAAACAAAAACAAAAAAACAAAAAAACAGAATCAATGTTCATGTAGTCCTGAATTACATCTTTGCCTCTTGCAGTCCAGTAGAAAGGAAACCACATCCTTCTAGAGATACCAAAAATGAAATTCACTGTAATATATGTATTAAATGTTGGCACTGATTGTTTTAATTACTTTATTTTTTTATTTTCATTTGTTTTTGGCACGAAAATTGCCTTTGCTCTACAAGCTCAGGTTGTAGGTTATTAATACAGGTTATTCATACTCCAGAGCCCTAAATCTGGACAACAAGGAGTCTCAAAGAAGAGTAACTTGATGACAGACATTAGAAAGTCTCTGAAAATATAGAAAGTCTAGAGTGCAGCTCAGGAAAATAGTTTCTGGATATCAGATATATGTCAATGCTTCCAGTTATTATCTGGATGTACAGAAAGAGTTTGAGTATTAGAACTTTTATACCAGGAAGAATCTGTGAAGATCTATCTGTGTAGCACTCAGTTTCTGAGAACTAGAGTTAACTGGATGGATAATAAAGAGAGGTAATGAGTACTACAGCCTAGTGCTCTCATAGGTGTTCAAAACCACTTGTTATTCACTAGCTGCCATAGCGATTCAGTTGGCAAAAGTACATATCTTAGGCAGAAAGAAAGTTCTGACTAGTATTAGTTAATGACTTTTTTTTAATTTTTATTTATTTATGATAGTCACAGAGAGAGAAAGAGAGAGAGGCAGAGACATAGGCAGAGGGAGAAGCAGGCTCCATGCACCGGGAGCCCGATGTGGGATTCAATCCTGGGTCTCCAGGATCGCGCCCTGGGCCAAAGGCAGGCGCCAAACCGCTGCGCCACCCAGGGATCCCTTAAGTGTTATTCTGAGGAGCACACACTACTGACCACATACCTGAAATCACGAAAAACAAACAAACCAACAATAACCACAAAACAGATGTCTTTATGAACTTTATTGTTAATGTTGTTTTCTAGTACACTGTGCCATCCAGCACATATACCTTGGAATTAAAAGAATTGTGCCCAAATTCTGATTTAGCTCAATGCTGTCTGTTCTACCCTGTGCAAATTACTTATTCTCTAAATGTTTCCTCATCTATGATCCAGAATAAATAATACAATCTTATAGATTTTTTTGAGCACTAAATAGAATAATGGAGAGAATGTGCCTAGAATAATGCTTGGTACATAAAATATACTTGTGTTGGGGATGCAAAAGACCACCCTGAACATTAGGATTCACAGGACTCAGAATATAATTGTACTCATGGCTAAGATTTATTTAGAGATAACTAACCGCAAGTTTCCAAGAGTGCTTTCCTTGTAGAACCACAAAGGAAATGCTCACTTCCTCCAGCAACAAGTTATGACAACGTGTGAGAATTGTTGTCTACCCAGGAAGCTCATTAGAAATAGAACTAAGAATTTTACTGAAAGCTAGTCACGTAATTACCTTCTGCCTACAGAAATTCCAGAGTCCCAGAAGGAAAGCAGGTGTTCAATTGTTTGTACAAGCAACTTAGGACCATCAAGCTACTCTTCTCAGGGTCCCCGATGCCAGCCAAGTGCAATCCTGGCAGCCAGGCCTTTTCAAGATTAGCATTTTCAGGACTGCTATGTTAACTCTTTTCTGCAAAGTATTCAATAATATCATTACTGTCAAAAACATTATTACATCCTAAATAATAAAAGTAATATGTAAACAGATATTAGCTGAAAAATCTATCTTCCATTGCAACATTAGGAAATCTTGAAGACTATTATTAGCAAGAAATAACTTCTGGATATTTAGGACATTTATTCTCATTTAAAAATTTACAACATTGTGTTATCAATGATAGCCTACAAAACATGAAAATGTCCTTAAGCATTGGATTAAAGACTACTGCATGCTTTGCATTCTCTCATACAGGTAATAATGGCAACATTGGAGGGACATAAATCACCTGACAATTATTCTATAAATATAAAAGCATAACCAAACTATCATATGGTATAATGTTTTCATTTCTCCCTATTGACATACTGTGACTATACTAAGCTATGCTCATTCTATAAACAGATGTGAAATATTGTACTGAATGTTTAAGAGAATATTTGGTTTTCTTTAGGTATACATAGTATGTTATGACCTAACATTCACTTGCTATTTTATAAAAAATTTCCATGCATATACAAAACTCCATACTATACAAAAACACTGTACAATAAAATTTTCAGTTTAGACATGGTCATTGCATAATAATGGTTTTCATTCTTTATGAGAATATTCTTGACTCTTCCATATGCCCTAGTTACTCCAGTTCCCAAGCAAGACTTCAATGGAAGCATCATTAATTCTTTTATGATCTTCATATTATTAGATAGTATCTCTAGATAACCAGAAAAGTTCCCAAAGATGCTGTATTTAGAAACTGTAACTTTATCAACCTAGGAAGTAGTCTTAAAGATTAAAAAGTTCTATGCAGGCCACTAACATACAAATTTTTTCCTGCTCAACAATAATTTTCATAATGAAAATTTACCACTGTATTTAAAGATATTGTCAGTGTTATTTTCCTCTTTCTTCTTTCTTTCTTTCTTTCTTTCTTTCTTTCTTTCTTTCTTTCTTTCTTTCTTTCTTTCTTTTTTTCTTCTCCTTCTTCTCCTTCTCCTTCTTCTCCTTCTTCTTCTAGCTGGAGTTGGTTTTTATTTGAGCCACATAAGCCAAAGCTTGCAGAAAGCAAAGCTCACTGATCCCTACATCTATAGGCCTCATTTTTAATCCTAATTTTGCAAGGCTTTTGGAAGTTTACTAAATCTTAAAGATTTATTTATTTTTTTTTAAACTTTCATTTAAATTCTAGTTAGTTAACATATAAGGTAGTATTAGTTTCAGGAGTAGAATTTAGTGATTCATCATTTACATATAACACCCAGTGCTCATCATAAGTGCCCTTCTTAATACCCATTATCCAGGGGCACCTAGGTGGCTCAGTCAGTTAAATTTCTGACTCTTGATTTTGGCTCAGATCCTGATCTCAGGATCCTCCACTCAGTGCAGAGTCTGCTTGTGACCCTCTTTCCTTCTCCCTCCATCCTTTCCCATTCTCTCTTTCTCTTTCTCTGAAATAAATAAATAAATCTTAAAGAAAAAATACCTCTCATCCATTTAGGCCATGACCCTGCCCACCTCCTCTATCAACCCTGTTTGTTCTTCATAGTTACAAATTTCTTATGGTTTGCTTCCCTCTTTTTTTATTCTTTTTCCTTCCCCAATGTTCATCTATTTTGCTACTTAAATTCCGCATATGAGTGAAATCATATGGTATTTTTCTTTCTCTGACAGATATATATATACACCATATATTTATATATGCCATATATATGCCACATCTTCTTTATCCGTTCATCAGTTGCTGGACATTTGAGCTCTTTCCATAGTTTAGCTATTGTCGGTAATGCTGCTATTAAACATTGGGGTGCATGTGCCCTTTCAAATCTGTATTTTTGTATCCTTTAGGTAAATATCTAGTAGTTCAATTGCTGGGTCATGGGGTAGTTCTATTTTTAATTTTTTGAGGAACCTCTGTACTGTTTTCCAGTGGCTGCACCAGTTCACATTCCCATCAACAGTGTAACATGGTTCCACTTTCTCCTCATCCTAGCCAACATCTGTTGTTTCCTGTGTTGTTAATTTCAGCCATTCTGACAAGTGTGAAGTGGTAAAGAAATTGAATCAGTAATCAAAAATTCCCCAACAAACAATAGTCCAGGGCCAGATGGCTTACCAGGTGAATTCTAGAAGACATTTAAAAAGAGTTAATATCTATTCTTCTCAAACTGTTATAAAAAATAGAAATGGAAGAAAACTTATGAAGTCATTCTACAAGGCCAGCATTACCTTGATTCCAAAACCAGACAAAGACTCCACTAAAAAGAAAATTACAGGTCAATATCCCTGGTGAACATGGATGCAAAAACTCTCAACAAGATACTAGCAAATAGAATCCAACGGTACATTAAAAGAATTATTCACCATAATCAAGTGGGATTTATTCCTTGGCTGTCAGGGTGGTTCAGTATTCACAAATAAATCATGATACACCATGATAATTAAAGAAAGGATAAGAACCATATGATCCTCTCAATAGATGCAGAAAACGCATCTAACAAAATACAGTATCCATTCTTGATAAAAATCCTCAATAAAGTAGGGATAGAGGAACATAACCTCAATATCATAAAGGCCATGTATGAAAGACCCACAGGTAATACCATCCTCAATGAGAAAAAGCTGAGTTTCTTCTCTATGGTCAGAAATAAGACAGGAATGTCAACTCTTATTATTATTACTATTTAACATAGCATTGAAGACCTAGCCTCAGCAATCAGACAGCAAAAAGAAATAAAAGGCATCCATATTGTCAGAGAAGAAGTCAAACTTTCACTATTTGCAGATGACATGACACTCAATGTAGAAAACCCCCAAAATTCCACCCAAAAAATGCCAGAACTGATACACAAATTCAACAAAATCACAGGATATAAAATCAGTGTACAGAAATCTGTTGCATTTCTATGTACCAATAATGAAGCAGCAGAAAGAGAAATCAAGGAATGAATCTCATTTTACAATTACATCAAAAACCGTAAGATACATAGGAGTAAACCTAACCAAAGAGGTAACAGTACAGTTTTCTTGAATACTTGCTGTATGTAAAATACCATGTTTAATATAATGTCTGAACTCAATTATGACACCATTGTTTGTAAGACACACTATATGTTACAAATATATATGTATGTGTATGTGTGTGTTCATGTGATCTTAATACTATAGGATTTTAATTTATTTTTTATTGTGGTAAGTACACTCACCATGAGAGTATATAGGCACAATGTTGTACAGCAGATCTCTAGAACTTATCTCATTAAGAAAGAAAACAGTAAAGGTAGCCTTTTACCAAGTTACCACCTATTACCGTCAAAAGCCTTCAATAGAAAGCAAAGCTCCAGGTTCATTCTGTTTCTGCTCGTTATCAGACAGATAACATCACCCTCCAAGACTCTGGGTTCCAAAAGAAAAAACTGGCCCAGGATGCTAACTTCTGCTTCAAGTGAATCTGGGCCGTGTAGGGCAACATGCACTTGTTTGCAGTCTATATTTCCCACCATCTGGACTCACTAGCATCCCGCGGTAAAGACAAGGCTAGGGTAGTAGGTAAAGCACAATGTTTTACAATTAAAGGGTGCTTCACTGGTCAGCGCAGGATATAAGTACAGGAGCCTGTGGCATTTCTTTTGGCTGTCTGTCATGGGTGAGTGGAATTGACCTCTGACCTCTGCGCACATTTTCCATGGCGGCCACTTCAGCCAGCGCAGCGGAAAAACCATTCAGAAACTAGTTGAAATTATCAATATTTATGCTTTTAACTTTAATTTCTGGATTCAAACCTGTATATAAATCTTTTGAAAAAAAAAAAAAAAGAAAGAAAACAGAACTCCCAAATAAGCCAATACATAATGTCCTCTTTGCACACTGCATTTTTATTCTATATTTATGAAACAGCTATTCTCAGGTATATTTAGTCAGGTATGTTTATCTTATTTTACTGCTGTACAAACATAAAAGTAATATATAAGTAAAATTCTTTGGACAAAGCATACTTGATATTTCTCTAAAATCTGACTCAGCTGAATTATTCTTTGACTCAGATTCATTGAGGTCTATGGTTTCTATTTTTTTTTTTTAAAGATTTTATCTGTTTATTCATGAGAGACACAGAGAGAGGCAGAGACATAGGCAGAGAGAGAAGCAGGCTCCATGTAGGGAACTCAATGTGGGACTCAATTCTGGGACTCCAGGATCATGCCCTGGACCGAAGGCAGATGCTCAACCGCTGAGCCACCCAGGCATCCCCATGGTTTCTAAATGATACTTTCTTCCTTAGCTTATTGATGCAACACTTGAGAAAGTAGTAATCTACTGTTGATTCTGCATATATTTGGCAAATCTTTGACATTCATTATTTTAGTCTTAATAGTTTTTCAGAAGACGCCCATGGAAGCTTTTGGAAAAAATCTAGATTAATATATATATATGTTAATACAATATATATAATATATATATATCCCACATTTATGTAAGCTATATAAACACATATTTTTAAATTAGGTAGATAGATTGATTAATCACTTTTGGAAAGATCATTTGTAAACTAATCATATATATGCCCTCAAACGCATTAAGAAGTACCACAGAGGGTGGCTAGTTAGAGCTCCTAGACTTCTATGACCAAAGAACTTTAATCTATGCACCATCAGTTCACCCATCATCTGTCTACTTTTTTGGGTTTTTTGGTCATTTCACAATAAGATTGTAGGGCTATGATTTAATTCTGTGGTTTAAAATTAAATCTGGTGGCAATTTATTTTTGGAAATTATTATTAAGCATAGCCTCTCAGTAATGTGCTTTTTCTGTAATCCTTATAATCTCAATCTTTCAAGTACTTATAACATTAATACTACATGTTTGGCATGTTGAATGAATACTGAGTATTCATTAACATTTCCTAGTTGACTAAACTAATGCTATCACTTTTCTCTAATTAAATTACTTATCACTGTAAGTTAAGAATATTCTACTCAAATCAGCATGAAATATCTGGAAAACCTATTTTTGAGGCTTTAAATATAGCTCTGTGAAATGCATGAATATGTCACAACAACCTTTCTTCCTTTGAAATTTCAAGAATTTTTCAAGGCATTTCAAAACATCTCTGGCCTCCGTCACATTGCTTGGTTACGATATTATTCTCTGATACTGTTTTATGGAAAAATATGAAATTGCAGTCATTATTCCAAAGAAAAATATTTGCTTCACTAATATCTTATTTGTGCTTCACTACTGTTTTCATACCTATTTCTTTCTGAAGAAAATGGTTCAAGAATAATCATGGTGTATGCTTTTAAATGATACCTCACTCATGTGTCATAGCTAAAATACATGTAACTCAACTGCCATGACAACCATATGAATAGGTGTGACTAAGTACACCCAAGCACAGGCAATGAGAACTACATTCCTACTGCCACCTGGTCAATGGCTATTATAAGACGCCACTACATATGAGATAAATTCTAATTCCAGAATGTTAAATTATGAATACATATGTATATTAGCCAAACCCAAGGATAGAGACCAAGAAAGCAGCTGAGCCTCATGAGGAAGAAAAACCCAAAGTGGTATTTATATATATTCAGTTTCTAGTCTCTATCTCTTTGTGTCAGCTTCATTTTTCTCTTTCACCAGACCAAGAGCTGTTTCTCAGGGCTCATGTTCCTCTGTTGTTCCTGTGTTTTCATGTCCTGCCACAGTTGAGTCACCTAGATTGACTATAATTCTACTTTCTAGCTCTAATATCTCAGGACTAATGAGCTGGCTCTGTGGTGTCAACTCACCATTCCTAAGCCAGTCACTTGTGTGAAGAGGGTGGGGTCACTAGTAGCCAGATACACTGATGTGTAGTTTGGAAATGCCTTTTTTTCTGTTTGAATCTTCAGCTAGATACAGTGTCCTGGAAAATAAGTCTACATCCTGTTCACTCTGTTTATCATGTCCTTTCTATAGTTCAGGGTAAAAAATAGTCACTGAATTGGTAAATATATTAATTGATTCACTGAAAGACTGGTGATATAAAATTATTCAAGGAATCTTTTTCTTACTCTTTAAGTATGATTTTCTACTTTCAAGCAGTGAATTTTCTAAGGTATATTATGGTCATTTGTCAACTGGAAATACAACATTTTTAAATGAAAGTAGTTACTAGGTAGTACTAATCAAGTATTAACTTTAGAGTTATGTGTTTGATTGCCAAGGTCAAATAAATGTCTATTGACAATCAATCATTCCTCCATAAATGTGATGAGAATCAAGGAAAGATCTATTATTGATAAAATGTATATAAGAGAGTTGTAATTAATGTGTATGAGAGAGGACACAATTCTATATGTTGAGAGCAAAGATATTAGTGTGCTACTCTCAATTCTACAAATAATCCAGAAAAGAACCTAGCCAGAACCATCTCTTAGCTTTCACACAAATAAAGGCAAATACTTATGCTAAATGGAGTAATTAGAGCCATTGTGACAGGGGGGCTTCTCACCCCAGAAAACATCTGTTAGGAACAAAACTGCATTTTGCTGTCACACACCTGCAGTGCCCATCTATTTACAAATTCAGAAGCAGTCCAGAATAGTCTTTTGTTTGCTCATCAGTAGAATTCTTGAAACTATGCTGTTGAATTTGAAGAAAGATTCTGTCTCTGGAAAAACTAGTAGGATGGGTGAGGAGTCCATCCCTGGTAGCTCAGCTCTTTCCAGTCCAACCCCTGACAAACTGGTACAGCAAGCTGGGGGGTCCATCAAGATCAAGCACACACACACATACACAAAAAAGATCAAGCACACTGCTATTTTGGAGGAGAAAGCCTGTAGATCCCATATGGCACTTTGGTGCTGGCGGATTCGATGGGAGCACTACCAGGGATGCTGGTGGAAACTGCAAGAGTCTGAGGGTCCTTTGAGCACTCTCCCAGTTAGTGAGTCTTTGGAAGTGCTAGCAAGGGCACAATCATGGATTGTTTCTATAAGCTTTTCAGTTCTGAAGAGGGACCATTGATCCTTCTCTTTAGTCCCTGACTCACTGGCTGAGCTCATCTAATGATCCAACAATGAGGTACCCAGGAAGCTATGGGAACTTACACCATTTGTTTGATACAGCTCTGTCCCCTTCCTTCAATTGTATTATCTTACTTTATAGCTATTGACACCTTAGGCACTGTGGAGGAACACTTAATTGGCCTTCCATCCTTTATGATCCCTTTTCTGGAGACTCAAATAGATGGGAGGCCAGCATGGTTCTTCAGCAGCAAAGGTGGGAGATGATGTAAACTCATTATGAAATCTTTTAAAAATTCAGGATTTTGTGCTAATTCTTTCCGATGTGTCTTTCCAGTTAAATTATATAAACACATTTTTCTGTAAAATGCTTTTGTCCTTTTTGCATAGGACCATTTTAAATGAAAACCCTAGATGAGAGTAGGAAATGACTGAAAAAATATCAAATGTTGATTATTAAATGGAATACACTAATAGCATCTACCACCAGAAGTAAAACCAAAACCCTAGCACCTGGCCAGGTATGGGAGATGGGGGAAAGGGCATTAATATCTTTATTTATCAGAACTGTTCTCAAAAGCTTTACCTCCTCCTGAAGAAAAACTCCCCAGGCTGTTTTTCTAAGCTGTTGTGACTGATCTGAGAACAAATGAAATTCTGAGCCTACACTCACACATGGCAATGCAGTGACACAACAGAAAATGGCCTCACTTCCTGCATTCTCCAATAGAACATCTTCATATGTCATATACACTCATGAGGCTCACAACTTTTGCCACGGACAAACTCAGATCTTTGAACCCGAATGCCTCAAGCAGTCCCTCTAAGACCAATGACTGAACTAAATTATTTGGTCTGGGACCTTAGGGTGGAGAAGCCACCTTGATGGCAGGCTACACTGGGGGTCCAGTTAACCTGACTGCATAATTAATGTATGTCCTGCCTGGAGTGCCCTCACTCTATAAACTCTTCATTTCCAGGATACCACATGTACCCTCTGGGATTATATTTATTGTGTGTGTACCCCGATGAGCATGACATCACCTCAACTCTGGGAGGCATTCAAGTCAGCTTCAGGAACACCTGGGTGGCCCAGAGGTTGAGCATCTGCCTTCGGCTCAGGGCATGATCCCGGAGTCCAGGGATCGAATCCCACATCAGGCTTCCTGCCCGGAGCCTGCTTCTCCCTCTTCCTATGTCTCTGCCTCTCTCTCTCTCTCTCTCTCTCTCTCTCTCTATCTCTATCTCTCATGAATAAATAAATGAATTTTTTTTAAACAGTCAGCTTCAACTTAACCAGCCAGAGCTGTACTGTGCCTCAGTTGATGCCTCAAGCCAGGTAAAAAATAAATTTATCCAGAAGTGTAAGGAAAAACTTCCTGGCTTTCTAAAGTGGACCCTAATCCCTAATGGACTATGGGACATGTTTACCCAGCTGGATTAGAGTTGGTATTCATGACTGTGCTTACTCCACCAGCAAGCCTGATCATCCTTCTTGGAGTAATCTTGATTATGACCATGGTCTCTGTGGCCTAAGATTACTTACAAGGTTCTTAGTATGGCACTCAAAATCTGACTTATTTGAGACCACAAAGGGTAGCCTATGTTTCTCACTCAGGCATAGAAAATCCAAATGATGGAGTTGAGGAGTCCAGCGATTGGCAAAAAGATTATGACTGATCTTTGAGGCTCAACCAGAGGCAATGACAAAGTCTCTTCCTGTCAAACTTCATAACAGAAAGCTGCCTTTCCCACACCCGTTTGTGCATTTCAACCTTTGAAGGGAGTTGCATTGAAGGACTCAGGCTCCTATTGCTGGACATGCTATTACCTGTATCTGCATTCCAAGTCTTTGTCCCACTAATCACAGGCCTCTGTATTAGGCCTTGGGCTGAGGTCTTCATCAGGTGCATTTGCAGGGGTGTCTTTAAAGACATTTTGTCCACTTAGACTCAGACTTCAAACTTTTGTCCTCCTAGCCATTCTCCCTCTCCTTCCACATAGCCCCAGGGTCCATAGAATGCCAGAAACTTCTTGTTTGGGGGCTTGCTCAGCAGTGAGACAGTTCTCTCATCTGTGCTGATGTATCTGAATCTTGACTGGTGTCATTCACAGGATACATAACCCTCTTTGTGGCCTCTTGTTTGTACTACTGCTTCAAATGAATAAAGGCTTGACTGATACTTTCACTTTTGCTTGTTGTCTTAATCAACCACCCTGACATCTAGAGCGTTCCTTTCCCTCCAGCTCAGCTTTTAACAGTGAAAAGTGGTAGAAGAATCTCTTTATCATCTCTCCTTCTTGACTGTATATCCTAATGCAAGGATCAGTGTTTTAGGGCTTATATATCAAGAACACTTAATTTGATTGCTTTTGCTCAGTTAAGAAAAGAACTCAAGATTAGATAACAAAACAGTCTTTTACAAGAAAGAGGGAAAAAAGGAAGGAAGGAAAGAGGAAAGGAAGGAAAGGAGAGAAGGAAGGAAGGGAAGTTAGACTGTGGGCCTTATAATAAATAATATTTCTAAATAAATAATATTTTTAATTTTCATTTAGAAATATTGAAATGTTCTGTTGATATCGATAACAGAAAGAATACTATACATTTTGATCAGAATGGATAAATAAGGTTGTTCTACTATAGTAATCAATATAATACTCATTGAAAAGGTATAGTGTTCTAAAAAGGAAGCAAACATAAGGATTATAAATATTGTAGTTACCCCTTAACCAACTTACAACCGAGTTTGCTGATTATTTTAAAACATATTTACCCCAAAATATAAGGAGGGTAAGCTCCCATACAATGCTGTTCTGTCATCTATGCAGCATATTGCATTAAACCTAAATCAGGGGGGTGGGAGTGAATGGGTGACGGGCACTGGGGGTTATTCTGTATGTTAGTAAATTGAACACCAATAAAAAAAAAAATAAATGAGAAATTGCTCAAAAAAAAAAAAAAACCTAAATCATACTCACAAAATATTCAATAGGCCTTTGGATGACTAGATAAATCTATAATGTTAATATGGTCTGGAAGAGGGGTTAAAATAAATAAAAGTTTCCAGAATAGATGTTACTTCAAACATCAAACTTCTCAGTAATCTGCAACTATAGTTATGGGTTTATGTCTACTTCACATGCATCTCATGTTGACTTTAATTCCGTATATCAACTAACTATTCTCTTCCAGACCATTTTTCAGTAGAGTGCAAGGTCCAATCTCTAACCAAGATTAACTTTCTGTTACACAAGTAACACTAGTTCCTAAGTGTGTGCCCACCTTAAGCATGGTGTCCATGATTCTGATATAGACAACATATAAAAGAAGAAAGAAAAAAAGTTTATTTTGTCACTTAACCTATTTGTTGCATCCTGAAGAATTTGAAGATGACTCCTCATAGCACGACATAACAGTAAAACAGATGATTTAGGAAAGAATAAGTACAATGACTCCACTAATTAGACTCTGGTGAACAATCAAACATCAAAGCAAATCATTAATGAACAGAAGCAAAGAAGAAAGAAGATACACAGACCTGACAGCTTTTGCAATAGAATATTCTGTCTGAAGTCCTTTCCCTAGCAACCAGACAGAGGGTGGCTAAAGAGATGAGACTTACTGTCTTGCAGACTTTAGATAACATGGTCATGGAAACTTTTGCAGTTGTTACTCTTGTCAGAAAGTCACTAGCATTGACTGGAGTTGGGAAGGGGAAGACAGATATGAGAGCTAGGCATCTTTTTGAAAATTAGTATATAGCATATTTCTATGTATATCTACTTTTGAAATATTTTTGATTAAATACCCTTACATTCATATTCCAGAAATGTTCAACATACATACTTCCAAAGACGTATTAATTGATATTTCTACTAAATCTTCTTTTTAAGGGCATCCAGAATCTTCACCATTAAAAACAATACAATATTGGTAAAGGTTAGGTATACAACCTAAATATATATTAAAACTGAGATCCTTAAATTAGATCATCTTCCTAGTATATTTTCCCCACTGAATCTCATTTAACTAGCTTTAATGTTTACTCTATAATCAGCCTTTAGCTTATAAATCTAGACTAAAATTAATGTTGTTCCAAATGGGAGCAAATCAATTTAATTCAATATCTGGGAGGATTCAAATGATGCATCTTTCTTTTGCTGCTTCATACAGTACAGATATTGATTTGTGCAGCCTAAACCATCATAAATAATTGATTTGAATCCATAGTTGCACACTTGGAATTTTATTTCTCTTTTAATGTTCTGTATCTTGAATGGGCCATGCTTAACTTTTTTACATAAAAGTTGTACATTTTTTTAAACCCTCACATTCTCTGAGTTGTCTTTCTTATTCCTTATACTAGAATATATGTTCTCATCTAGTTTCTTCCTCAGGTTTAGTACTGGGCTTGCAGTCATTCCTGAAAGTCTGAGCAGTTGCCATGATCTGTGATTTAAAATAATGAAGAAAATTTCTCCATCGAAATGATTACCATATAAATTCTCCCCAGATTTCTTGGACTTAGGACTGCATTTTGTATTTTTATGCTAATGTAATATTCTTCATTACAGAGGATTCTATCCTTTATGAGGTGTCCTGTGCCACATTTTTAAAAATTAATAAACAGGAAAAAAATGTACCTTACTGAGTGTTAACATATCACTTTAATAGAGTTAGAAATGTTTTTACATGGAATAACTATAAGACGCTTTTATATACATTCTTATCTTCCTGTATCCTTTCAGCAAGTAAGAATTCACTCTGTCCTAGTTACCATGTTAGAAACAGGGGGGAGATACAAACATGAACAAAACATAGTTCTTGTCCTTCAAATACTCAAAGTCTAGTGAGAGGAAATAGGAAAGCATGAACAAAAAGGGAAATTATAATACAATCTACTTTGTGCTGCAATAAAATATGAATAGTGGTTATAATTGTAAAACACATCTATTGAGGTTACAAAATTACTTGTATATATTTTTTGAAGAGCAATCACTGAAAGAAGATATTTCCTATAAGAAATAACTAAAACACTCTTGAATTCTAAATCATAACATCATTTCCTGAAATGGTTTTGATTGATTTAAAGTTTATTCACAACTGGCAATACTCATAACTAAAAAACATTATTAAACTGACTATGCAGTATGTTAAATCCTTCACATGAGCTTTTCCACTTCATCCCCATTATAACCTTGAGATAGTCATATTTAATTTGACATTGGTGATTAACACATAATATTCAAAGTGTTGCAAACCATAGATGTTTGAGAAAAGACCTTGAAAACACTTTATCACAAGAAATTTGCATCACAAATATGAACACTGATGACTTATGTGCTATAATTAAAATTACAATGAATGCTTAGATAAAAAGTAAAATATATTACTTATAGCATAGGAGAGAATAACTGAATTTAACCTAAATTTGAGTAATCACATTAATAAAAATTATGTGTAAAAGAAGTAAGTATAAAGTGTCTATCTTCAGAAGGGAAAAATACCCCAATATTACTGAATGTTAACATAGTATATGGAGAGTTGTCTAAACAACTGTGGAGATACCTGGGTGGCTCAGCAGTTGAGTGTGTCTGCCTTTGGCTCAGGTCATCCTGGGGTCCTGGGATCGAGTCCCATATCGGGCTCCTACAGAGGGTCTGGTTTTCCCTCTGCCTATGTCTCTGCTTCTCTATCTCTCTGTCTCTCATGAATAAATAAATAAAGTCTTTAAAAAAATAAACATCTGTAAAGAGTCTGAGATTTGGGCCTACTTGCAAGCTCACAGGTAAACAGGGTGTCACTGGAGCTGATCTGCTGAGTTCTCAAATATACATACCCCTTGCATTTGATAAGGGAGGCCTTAGAGGTCTTCTCCCACCTGATCCGTGGTTGTATTTGGAACTGACATACACCCAAATAGGAATATCAGTCTACAGAGTCAAAAATCTTCCATCGGCAGGTGTTTATTTTCAGCGAAAGCACAGCAGCAAGCTGATAGCTGCTTTTCCAAAGGTGTATCCAGTGATCTCTCAGGAAGGATACAAGGAGAAAAGTAGGAGGAGATTCTCTAGATGGAAGCTGTTTTCCTTTGCCAGAGACTCCAATCAAAACCACCAGTTACAGACGCTTGTATTATCTCTAATACCCAGTGTGCAATAAGGTGCTGGGACTCCAATTTAGTAGTAGGGGGCTGGAAGAGACAGTAGTTTTTCTTTAAGAAGGTATTATGAATCTACCCACATAATTTTAAGACAGTTTACTTGCCAGTTGGACCCTAGAATTTTGTCAGGGTTTACCAGTCACGCTTTCTGAAGGAAAAGTGCTATCACCACAATCAGGCCATTGAAACAGATTTACTTGCCAGTCAAGAGAGCATCATTTATGTTGTCAAAGCTCTTGACATCAGAGGGCAGAGACACACACACTAAATTCTCATCCACTCGCTAGTGGCAAATATTAGGAGAAGGTGTCCCATTGGCATTTCCCTACCTATAGCTCTTTACAGTTTAGGATAATGTCCTCTGGCACTTATAGGACAGGATGTACAATCACAAAACACATCTATTCCTACTAAACATTCAGATATACAAGCAATAAGAATTGAATCGGCCGAAGGGGTTCCTTCTATGAGGGAACATTAGTTCCTCCTCCATGTTTTATTATTTAATATGCCTTTTTTTTTTTTTTTTTAATCCTAGAGACAAAGGCTTCTATTACTCATAGCACAACAGGCAAATGAACTTCACATTCTCATCCCTGGAGTCCCATAGCAGAGATACAGAGGTGAGTTCAAGTGGATGTTGGACAAATAACGGGTGTGTGTCCCAGCTGAAAAACCATAAGTTTAGAAAACTCAATCTTTTAGAGAGAGCTGCTAGAAAACTTATTTGGCCTTTATCTGGGAGAAGGATAGTATTTTTGATTCTGGTCAGGAAACAAATTTGCTCTCCACCATGGAGGGAAACACTTTTCTATCTTCCAAGACTGTTTGCTATCCTAACATCCATGAAAAAAATTATATCTAGAGCTGATACAAGACATGCAGAAATATGTTAGACCCATGGGGATCCATAATGGGAAACATATTGTAATTCTGGATTTCTCATGAACTCTAGCTTTGCTAATGCAAGAACCAAATCTCTTATGCCCATTGTTTTAATCACGGTTTTCAATTTCTTTGGAAACATAACAAGGACTTAATATTTGTCAGTAAATGAATGAAATGAAGGGTAATAGAATCGAATCTGTATTTATTGTAGAGGATGACATACCTTAGGAACTAGAATGGCAACAGTAGTCTGAGATTTATTAAAAGCTTCATAGTTAAAAGCTATCAGTATTAGGCATAATCTATTAAGTTTTATCTTTGATTGCCACATGGTTAAAATTGAGGCAAATGGAAAAAAAATGTCATATAAAGTGGAAAAAATCCGTGGCAAATGCTGAGGAAAATGCACTTCTCAGCCTGGATAGGAAAGCACAAAGAGGAAATAGTAATCCCTTTCTATATACTATAAACATAGTATTTATAAAATTATAAAATATATAAGTATCCAAATTAGAAGAAATAAAATTAAACCCAGAGGACTTATTGGTTAAAATGGAAGGCATTATTTATAATAACAATAGTGAGATACTGTGAAAATCTATGTCTGAAGACCAGGAAGATATATTCAACACTATTTATGTTACCTATGAAATTGTGACTAAACCCCTCAACTTGACCTTTAAAAATTCTTTCCAGACTTATTTCTCCATGTTTGGCTATATATTGTATATTCTAGTGACTATGACCAAGGCTTCCAAATGTGTTCCTAAGCTCTTGCTCTACCTTCCATCTACAATATACTGCCGTTCCAACTCTGTCTGTTAAAATCTTAACATTTCAAGGCAATTCCAAATGCTAGGTTCTTAATAAAACATATCTGGTCCCATAGTGTTCCTCTCTGGAATCCATGGAGTATATGTTTAGCTTTTCTTCCTTCTTTCTTTCCGTGGCCCCTTTCTCCCTCCCTCCCTTCCTCCTTTCTTCCTTCTCTCTTTCTATTTTTATTTTCTCTTTTGTCCTTTTTTAAACACAGAAGTAGTTCTTTCTTTTAGTTTTACACTAGCAACTGTTACATTACATCACTAGATTATTTATAAAAACAATGTTAAAAATCTATGTGAGTTTTAAAGGGCAAGGTCTAGCTTCTATGGTAGATGTAAATAGAAACAAGAATCAGGGGTGACTGGGTAGTTCAGTCAGTTAAGCGTCTGCGTTTGGCCTAGGTCATGATTCAAGGTCCTGGGATCGAGCCCCATTGCAGGGACCCTACTTCTCCCTGTCCCTCTGCCTGCCACTCTGCCTGCTTGTGCTCTCTCTGTCAAATAAATAAATCAAATCTTTTTTAAAAAATAGAAGCAAGAATCAAAAAGTATTTTCCTTCTTTTTATTTTAGAATTTTAATTCACCCTGTCTTCAGATGATTAAGATAGCATTTAGCACTAAACTTCAACATGTATAAATTTACTTTCAATATTAAAAATCAGTAAGTAGAGAATCAAGCCTTTGATATAATTTAGAGCTAATATTAATTTATAAAAAGAAGCAACTAATTAAATGGTAATTATGAGTAGCACATCCTTTCAGACAGTTGGCAAATAATATAGCATCAATAGAAAGCATACAGAAAATTATTCTGTTAAATCTCATAAAAATACAAAACTAATTGTTGTTACATTGTATAATCATTCTTTTCAGCACATCTGAAGGATTGCTAAATGTTTTTCAACTTTGAGCTTAGTAAGTCCCATAAACGTGTGAAACTAAAAATGCATTTCTGAAGGCTATAAGAATATTACATTTCTTCATAGAACTAACCTAAGACAAGGACATTGCTTATATTCTGAGGAAAACTTGCAACAATATTTGCATAATTATCTAGAAGATACACATGTGAAAATTTCATTGGCAGATGAGAATTAAGGAGCCCTCAGTGTATACACAACTCTGAATACTTTATCCTTGTTGGAAATTTCATTTTTCCTCAGTCCCTTATGACATAATTTAGGTGATTTTCATTAGATTGGACCCTATGTTTATACAATAACAAATAAAATAAGACAGTGTTTCTTAAACTTCTAGGCAAACATGGAAAAGATGGCAGCCTTAATTCAAAGAAATATCCCTCTTTTCATTACCTATTTACAAGAGTTCGCCAGAGAAAAAGGTGAGATGTTTTATAGCTTTTCTTGTCAACAATGATTAATGCAACTGGAAGAAATAATTTATGGCTATAAGGAACATTTCTGACATATAGAAAGAATGATTAAATTTTAGAGTAATGGAATAATCTATTACTTATTGAATATTATTGGAAAAATAAACACTGCTTTTTAAAAATGGGGTGAAAACTAAGGAAACACTAAGAATCTACTCCCTTATGAATGTGTGGAAGATTTCAATTGAAAAATTTGTACAGGGTACCTGGGTGGCTCAGTTGGTTAAGCGTCAACTCTTGATTTTGGCTCAGGTCATGATCTCAGGAATCCTGAGGATTCTGAGATGGAATCCTGTGTTGGGATTTGTGCTGGATGTGGAGCCTGCTCAAGAGTCTCACTCTCTTTCTCGCTCTGTTCTTTCCCCCTCAACATCCCCCCTCACAAGCACATGCTCTCTCTATATACAAAAAAATAAATTTAAATTAAAAAAATTAAAATAAAAAATTAAAAATCTATACAAACATCTGAATTCAAAGCATTATCACCACAATCCATTCACTATAATTTATGAGATACTTTAATTAATTAATTTTAGAAAAATTATACATGTAATAATAAAGTGTGCAATACCTAAAGTAAAAAAAATAAATTGAAAATTATTCCAGATATGAACATTGGCATTAAGCCAATAGTATTCGAGATATAAATATATAGATAGATAGAAATTTTTAAAAATAGAAATACAAATATTGAAGAATATCTTATAATCCTCAGATTAGTTATTAGTTATTATTATCTTATTAATCCTAAGATAGTTTTATTATTAACATGGGATAAATTTCATCTGATAATGGCCATAAGGGACAGACTGTAGTCCAACAAAGGTGGATTTATTAAGTTGCCATAGCAAAGGGGGATATCTGAGAGGGACAACTGCATTTTTAACACCAAACAAAATAAGAGGCAGTATTGATATAGGATTGAGGAAAAGAATTTGTGTTATTTAGGTCAAATTTAAATAAAACAGAAGTTTGACAGTGTCAGCAAAGACAGCTGTTTTTAAAATGTTTAATGTCAGTTCTTAGTGGCTGAACCAGGAACCAGAGTTTTGCTTTTCTTAGCAAGTAGAAAGTTAAGATAAAGTGGAATACTGGGTTTGGAAACCCCTTAGCTGAAGTCCCATTCCTGAATTGGAGAGGGAGGCTGCTTCTGCTTGTCAATTGACCAAGATCCTTTAAACCATAGCGTGATGTTCCATTCCATGCTTCTGATGGTCTACGCTTTCAGAGAATGTTCCCCTAGCATCATGTCTTTTTGTGAATTGACATAAGCAGAATTTGCAAGTTCACAATGGAATCAGGCAGTACACACATTTTGGCAAACATATTTGATTTATTCTTCCTCTAACAAAAGAGAAGGACTATCACATGGCAACATGGCTAAGAGTGATATTATTTAGCTACAATCTCTCTCTCAGAATAAGACAATCCTCACTCTATTGTCTTGTAGCATTGAATCTTACTGTGGAAAAATTAGGCCAGCCTGATATTTTTGACATTTTTCTACTGATGCACTGGATATTTTTTTAACTTTAATTTTTGGTGTCTCTGTGGTGTTTCCTGTGGTGTTTCCTAAAAAAAAAATCATTTTTATATTCAGTTTTTTTAACTTTAATTTTTGGTGTCTCTGTAGTGTTTCCATAAACACAAATTTTAGTGTTTACTCCACTTAGCCATGTATTTCATAGTCCTGTACAAATAAAACTTCTGGCATCATATTGGGCTGGCAATTAAGCAGGGGATTAGAAATTTATACTTCGTCTGAACCTCAGCTCTACTTTATTTAACTGTCTCTCCAGAAGCCCACACCACTTGACTCCAAAGATGGATGAGGTAACAGTACTTGTATTTTTATATCCTATTTGTAATAGTTTACAATGGAGAAGGATCTTTCCCTGGAAATCTCCGTTTATCTTCCTCCTTTCCAGAGGATCGATCATGTGCTGTTTATTGTGTCTTTGTTTTCAGTTCTGCAAAACCCCAGCTTATTGTTGGGTATTGACTAGCTCTGTGAATATATAGCATTCAGCCTTTCTTCACTACTTACCTGCTATTACAGCAGCCAGATGATGAGTTCAGGGCCTGACTCATTCTCCTGAGATCTTGGTGGGGAAGTAGGCATGTTTATACTCACCGGCTTCCTCAACACTTTTATTTTTTCTATCTACCTGCTTATCTTCTCCTTTCAATTATCTTGAATTAGGGTATGTTAAAGCAGTTCCAGGATTTGGCCAATGTGTCTTCTTTTTCAAACTTTATTTCTGCAGGGTTGGTGTAGAGATCTAAGCCAGAGAACTCCACCAAACTCTCTTTCCTTGGCCTCTTATTGCAAGAGATTTTGGTAGCTTTGCTTTTTTGATGTAGACAATAACTTTCACTATCTTCTTGCTGTTTACAAAAAACATTTTTGGGTGCAGACGTGGGAAGATTTTCTTTGATAGAAAATGTGAAATTTGCAATCATTCTTGCATCCTTGCCCAGATCTTAATTTATGAAATTTAAAGTGTTAGAGGTTTAAGACCAGTTGACAAGTGGAGTATAAATTAAGGGAAATTTTAGTTTTCTTATCAAGGCTGCTAGTATGTTTTACATATTTAACTGCATCTTTTGTATTGTGTTCTTATTTTTCAAGGTTTTAATTAAAGCACATAGAATTTTAAATCTGGTAAATAAAATATATAATTGTAATCAGTTTCTCAACATTGTTTGATGTTAGTAGTCTTTGTAATGACTATCACTCTACTTTCACTGTTCCTTGAAAGCAATTATTTTTAAACTGTTTAAAATATTTTGAGTCATTTTGAAGAATTATGATTATAATGTCATTTAAATATTGTAGATAGCAGATGTGAAGTGAGAATCTGATGAAATATTAAAGTATCTAAGTGTTCAAGCATAATTGTTGCCATTTTCCACATAATAGGAAATATATTCCACATTAATATTAACCACAATTATCAAGAGGTATTCACCTTTTCTAAATAGTGCCCACAGTATTGACTATGCAATTAGTACTCACACATGTCTCTCCTTCATTATATTCAATAGTATATTTCTGAAAGCTGGCAAAGCTTTTTATCATGCTATCATATCCCACCATTTTTTTTCTAAATGAATTTGCTTTATCCTTTACCAAAGTATTTCAAAACACTCTTTTTCTTACAAACACTCTTGATAATTCTTGAACCAAATCACATATGTAAAAAAGTTCATACTGTTTAGCAAAACTATGTGTTCTAATTTCATTTGTCCTTTTTTAAAAAAATATTCTTGAAATTTCATTGTTTCCTGCCTCTCTTGTAACTTATCTCCCTTTTACAAGCTCTCTCTCTCCCCCTCCCTTCCCCTTTCTCTCTCTCCCTATATGTATATACATATATATTTTCCTTATTTAAAAACATTTGTAGAAACAATCTCTATATTACATAATATTTTCTTTCAATTTTGTTTTTTTTACCTTAAATATGTATGAAAGGGAATAAATACTATTTTAGAACTTATGATTTGACCTACCTCTGAGATTAAAAATCCCTGACATGAATTGTCAGAAGCTACAAAAGATTTTAATCACTTTATTTTCATAAGTTTGTATAGTTTGTATAAATTTGATCTTTTTTCAAATATGCAATTATATGCCTCAAATATTTGTTTCAGACCACAGATAGCCTCTGCTTTCCCATCTCCATTCCCATTCCTAGACTGAAATTCCTTTCGTCCTTTTTTTCCTACATATAATCTTAACTGTGGGGACTCAAATATTCCAATCTTGGGTTTCCAATTTGTTTTTTCTTCTTTAATCTACAACTTCTCTCTGTTGGTATCTCCTCATTTCTAATTTCTAATTCTCTAATTCTCCTCATTTTTGTATCTCTTAATTCTTCTTCAGAGAGTTCACACCTCTCCTGGAAGCTCCTCTCCCATCAACTATTCTTGCTAAAAAGTTTGCAGTGAGTTCGGCTAGTTATTATTTATTTGATAATAATTTTCCCTATCAATATACATATACATACACTTGTTAATATTAAATAACTTGCAGACTAATAATATACCAAATTACACTTTTACAATTTTATGTAAAACCCGTATTAGATACTTGCTTTCGGTATTATCAGAAATTGATGTTTTTAATTTCATTACATCTATTTTTATTCTATGGAAATTTCTATATATGACTTATTTTTATTATTTAGCATTACTTCCTCCAGTTGAGTTAATAAGTTTAGGTTTAAGTGCAAGAATAACAAAAGCCAATGAAAAAGAAACTAGAAAGCTGAATATACTAGTGCTGGTCTTTTTATTTATTTTTTTAATTTTATTTACTTATTCATGAGAGACATGGAGAGAGAGGCAGAGACATAGGCAGAAGGAGAAGCAGGCTCCCTGTGGGGAGCCTGATGTGGGACTCAGCCTGAACCCTGGGATCATGACCTGAGCCAAAGGCAGATGCTCAACCCTGAGATACCCAGGTGCCCCTGCTCCTGTCCTTTTTATAGGATATTGTCTCAAATTATCATATTTGAACCTGCAGATGTTTACCAAGCAGACTTCTTTTAGAAATTGCAAATATTCAACATACATTTTTAATAATATTGAAAAATAGGAAGTGATAAAAATTCTATAGTCAATGTACTATAATGATAGAGCTATTTCTGTCACAAAGTAATGTACTTAGAAAAAGCCATTCCTTTATGTTTGCATGTATTATGGATAACATTTTTATGAGATTAAGAAGGTCAATGTCTTGTTTTCATAAATACTAGGACTTATGTGAGAACAGTGGTAGTGGGAGGTATAGCAAAATTTAAGTCAAACAGAAAAAGAAACCTCACATAAACCATAAGTCTTATATTATCTAAGTATTATTGTCATAGGTAATTAGTAAACTATTATTTATATTCATTCCTAGATTAGTGAACCATACAACGAAATGAATTCAATTAGGGCACATTATAAAAACTTGAGTAATAAATAAAATATTTAGCTTTATCTTGGGTATGAAAAAGCCAATGACTCTATTTTTATTCTTAAATTTTCAAAACCTTAAGCTAAATAAATGATTATTTTTAGCATATAAAGTACATTAACAGTCTAAACAAAAAAAAAGTTAAATGCTAACTAGGAAAATTTAAAATATTAATGTATTTTTCCTTTTATATCCTTCAGTATAATTTTATTTCACACCCACTTTTTTTCAAAAATATGTGCTAATATAAAACTGCATGATTTTTTTTTCCTCTGAGTTAATAGACTATGGCTTTTTTTAAAGATTTTATTTATTTATTCACGAGAGACACAGAGAGAGAGAGAGAGGCAGAGACACAGGCAGAGGGAGAAGCAGGCTCCAAGCAGGGAGCCCAACATGGGACTCGATTCCGGGTCTCCAGGATCATGCCCTGGGTTGAAGGCGGCACTAAACTACTGAGCCACCCGGGCTGCCCGACTATGGCTTTTTTTTATTAAGTTTTTTATTTTAATTCCAATATAGCTAACATACAGTGTGATGTTAGTTTCAGGTGTACAATATAGTGATTCAACAATTCTATACATTACTCAGCACTCAACATTATCAAGTATACTCTTAATACCCTTCATCTATTTTACCCACCTACCACCTACCTCCCCTCTGGTAACCCTGTTTTTTTCTCTCAGAGAGTTTTATGTGATAGTCATAATAAAGAGCCAGCTTAGAACATGCAATGACATCGACCAATTTAAAGTGATGAATAAGCAAGATCAAAGAACCTAGGCCCTGAATGACGCCGTGGAACCAAGTTGACTGCACATAGTTTGAGACTATTTGCTAACAAATACAACAGTGTATTTGTTCACAATTAAGCAAAGATGCTTTGACATATTGTGGAAATGTTTGTAGATCAAATATTGTGACTAAAACTGTTCATTTTTTTCTTATAATTTACCATTTATATTCATCCCCCCCAAATGCTTTTCACCAGATTATTAACTATTATTAGCTAGCTTTTTTGAAAGCTGAAGATATGTACCTTTCTTTTAATCTACCAATATAAAGATTTGAGAAGTCATGTTTTAGCAAGAAATGAAGAGAATATATACACTCACTATATTTCCAGGGCTTTATGCTTCCACTATTGTGAGAGAGGGAGGAAGAGAAGGAGAATTTGAAAAAATTGGGAAAAGATAAAATCATGAGAAATAGTTTCTTAAAAATATGGAATGGGTTGGGGTGCCTCGGTGGCTCAGTCAGTTACGTGTTTACCTTCAGCTCCCGTCATGATCCCACTCTTCTGGGATCGAGCCCCCACATCAAGCTCCGCATTCCCCCCAATCCCGCTTCCTGCTGAGCAAGGAGTCTGCTTCTCCCTCTCCCTTTGCACCTCCCCCAAAAAACCTCCACTCCTGCTCTCTCTTGCTATTTCCCTCCTTCTCTCAAATGAATAAATAAAAAAAAATCATTAAAAAATGATATGGGCTAATCATTCATCAGTCCAAACTGAAGTAATATTGCTGATACTGATATTGTTAGCCTTCAGTTTATCTTAAAACTCAATAGCCATAATTTGAATGATTTTACATCATATTATTCATCAATACTATTCTATAGCAGACACTTATAACAGGGTTAAAATAAAAGAATTTGTGAGAATAATGTCAAAAAAATGTACCCTGGTGATTTAAAGAATGCTATATATATATAATATGTTTAATGATTAACTCAAACTTTAGATTAACTCAAACTTTAGCGTTCTAATTTGATACATAATTACTAAACAATACAAAGGTGACTTGCTTCTGCTATATAATGAATTTCATTGAAGGTGTGAGTATAGCTACAAAACAGGGTGAAAGCTATTTTCATTTAATATATTTATGTATGACATCACAAAAGACTTTCAATACATTTAATTGCCAATTTCAAATGAAAGATAATATCTTATATGGAAAATGAAATTAGTCCTCACATAAATCTGTTTTTATATTCTAGATGGACTGGTATCTTAGTCTGTACAGTTTGCTTTAACAAAATCCTATAGATTTAGCACCTTATAAAAAACCAGAAATGTATTTCTCACAGTTCTAGAAGCTGGGAAGTCCATGATCATGTGGCTAACATGATTGCGTTCTGGTGAGAGCCCTACTCCTGGCTCCTGGCTGGCAGATTTTTGCTGTGTCCTCACACAGCAGAAGAGACTGGGAAGTTCTGTGGAGTCTTTTTATAAGAGTGTTATTCTTATTCATGGGGCTCTACCTCATGATCTAAGCACCTCACCTCCTAAAATCATCTCATCAGGCATTCAGATTTCAACCTACGAATGGGGCGGGGTTGGGGGGGACACAAGCATTCAGACTATAACAACTGGAATTAAATAAACTATCTAGCAGTATTCAACCAAATAAGTTCAAACATGAGATATTAAATTTAATCAAATGTCCAAGCTCTGCAAATATAAGAAGCATCGTTATCTTACATGACCATTTTTAACATGGCATATTATTAAAAAGTAGAATTAAAATGTTGTTAAAAAGTGAATTTGTGGAGCACCAGGGTGACTCAGTCCGTTAGATGTCTGCCTTCAGCTCAGGCATGATCCCAGGGTCCTGGATGGAGCCCCATGTCAGGCTACCTGCTTGGTGGGGAGCCTACTTCTTCTTCTCCCTCTGCCCCTCTAACCTTGTTCATGCTCTCTCTTTCTCTCAAATAAATAAAAAAAATCTTAAAAAAACTGTGGTATATATTAATATATATTATATGGAAAATTATTTAATATTGTTATAATATATTATTATACTATATATGGAATATATATTTTATATATATTTTATATATATTATGAAATATTATTCAGCCATAAAAAAGGAATGAAATTTTGCCATTTGCAACAATGTAGATGGAGTGAGAGAGTATCATGCTAAGTGAAATAAGTCAATCAGAGAAAGACAACCATCATATGACTTCATTCATATGTGGAATTTATGAAACAAAACAGATGAACAAAGGAGGAAAAAAATGAGAGAGGCAAGCCATAAAGAGACTAAACTATAGAGAACAAACTGAGGTTTGCTGTAGGGGAGTTGGGTTTGGGAATGGATTCAATAGGTGATGGGTATTAAGGGCAATTGTTGTGATGAGCACTGGGTGCTGTATGAGACTAATGAATCACTAAATTCTATATTCGAAAAAAAAAAATTTTTAAGTGCAATTTAAAAAAAAAGAATAAAATGTGCATTTGTTAATTCATTAATTGACTTGTATCCTTTTTAAGCATCATAATAAAGAACTAAAACTGCTAACTATAATTTATTCCAATAATAGGCAATAATTTTAAATGTTTTTCTGGATCTAGAAATCATGATTAGTGTTATTAAAAAAAACTATGAGAAATCTCTTATCATACATTTTTAAGGGCTATTTGTAAGTACAATTGATTCTCTTTATTCACATTTGTAAATACAATTGATCTTTGTTATTTACAAATTCCACATTTGAGAATTCTACTCACTCAAGTTAGTTTGGCATGAGTCAATACTCAAAACAAAAAACAATCTTAGTTGCCTAGATGCATATGTTCCCAGCTGAGGGAGAACATTGCCGCTCTGCCTTCTTGTCTCAAGCCTTCATAGTGTAAACAAGTGTCCTTTTTGCTGTCTCTCTAGTGCCATGTTTTCACATTTTTTTGAGGTTTTTGTGAGTGTTTTCACGGTTTAAAATAGCCCCAATCATCTTACTGATGTGCTGTGTAGTGTTCGTAGGCATGAGTAGGCTGTGGTGTACTTTTCGGACAAAATATTTTTGTCAATAAGCTTTGTTCAGGCACAAGTCATAGTACTGTTAGCCATGAGTTCAATATTAATGAATCGATTGTATATTAAATTAGATATCATTGAACAAAAACACACTAAAACACACAGTGAACAAAAATGTAGTGACTAAAGGTTTGCAGGAATCTAACTTCCCATTTCCTGTGGGGGCAATGGATCAGCATCATTAGTTAATTCAGTGTTCTTTTTTTTTTTTTTAAGATTTTTTTTTAAATTTATTTATTTATGATAGTCACAGAGAGAGAGAGAGAAAGAGGCAGAGACACAGGCAGAGGGAGAAGCAGGCTCCATGCACCGGGAGCCCGATGTGGGATTGGATCCCGGGTCTCCAGGATCGTGCCCTGGGCCAAAGGCAGGCGCCAAACCGCTGCGCCACCCAGGGATCCCAGTTAATTCAGTGTTCATAGCAACTTTATGGAACATAAGTACTGCGAGGAATGAAAATCAATTGTATATTTGTAATAATTTCATGGAAATGAAAGCAAATGGGATTCACTGTGTAATTTTTAATAAGATTAGGATATGTGATAGATGCAACATTACTTGTGCTGGGCCCTCCTCCCCTTTCTTTCTCCTTTGTTTCTCTTAACTATGGATATTGATGGTTTCTTTTCCCCCTCTACTTCTTTGTCTTCCTTACCAAGTTCTTAAATACACAATACTCACAAACACCCTACTTTTAATACCCTTTCTTAAGGATTAGACCTCTAATTAGTTTGCTCATAGAAGTATTAAACCATCATCTATTTATCATTTTTCTACCTTAAGTTGTGTCTTAGTTGATTATACCCTGAAAGAAAATGGATTCGTACATTTATTCATTACTTACTTACCTGCCAACTACTTTTGAATTAAAGTGACTATTCAAATACCTTGTCCATTTTAACAGGGTCGTGTGCTTTCTTATTATTTAACTGTAAACGTTATTTTTATATTATTACCTAGATATCAATCTCTTATTAGACATATATTTCTCTAACATTTTATCCTGGTCTGTGCATTTTATCTTCACTTTCTTAGTGTCTTTTGAATAGCTGAAGTTTTATACTTTGATGAAGTCTCATTTATCAATTTTCAAATCTTACACTTTTTATTCTCTAAGCAATCTAGGCTAGCCCATCACAATGCTATTCCTCTACATTTTCTTCTACAATCATTAGAAGTATAGATTTTACATTTAAGTCTGTGATTCATTTGAGTTAATTTTTAAATGTATTGTGAGAAATGGGTGGAGGCCTATTAATTTTTGGAAATGAATGTCTAATCATTCCATTGTCATTTGGTTAAAATTCCATCATTTTTCCATTGAATTGGCTTTTGTCAATATTCAAATGTTCTTATACATGGGTCTCTTTTCAGAGTTCCATTAAGCCATGGACCTCTCCTTTTGCTCATATGATACTGTTGAACAATGTTTACAGCAAGTATTAAAATCCCAATGCCATCCTAAACTTTTTGTTTTTAATTTTAATTTTACTTTAACTATTCTATCAGCTCATTTTTCAAATGACTGCACTTTCATATGTCTTGTGTCATATATTTTAATTTCTCTGCCAGTCCTGCATAGTTAGGCTTTGTGTAGTTTTCTCATATAGTGAGATAATTTTAATAATATTAATAACAAAATAATAATGATAATATTTTCAAAAATCAGTTCTAATTTAAAACAAAGGTTAAACATTATATGCAAGATTCATTCTAGAGTGTATGTTTGTGCATGTATATATATGTATTATATATATAGTATGTGCATATAGTGTATATATTATATATATTGTGTATATATATAGTTTATATATATAAAGAGAGATTGATTTTTTTTAAGATCTTATTTATTTATTCATGAGAGACACAGAAAGAGAGAGAGAAAGGGGCAGAGACACAGGCAGAGAGAGAAGAAGGCTCCATGCAGGGAGCCCGATGTGGAACTCGATCCCAGGTCTTCAGGATCACACCCTTGGCTGAAGGCAGGTGCTAAAGCGCTCAGCCACTCAGGCATCCCTAAAGAGAGATTGATTTACCCAGAGATAACTATATAAAGACAATAATGATAATATATTAAATTTCCTTCAAAGTTCCTCAATCTAATGATTTCTATGGAGTATGTCTGCATGTTCTCTGAATGAGGTTGTTGACAATGTCGTTACTATAGACAGAACTCTACAATGGATGCTCTAGAACATATTGAGAACACAAAGTTTATTACATACAAAATTTCATATCAATACTTCCCTTTTTAAACAATTGTATTACCGTGATCATTATTTCTAACTTACCATATTTCATCAAAAAAGTCATTTTTTATCTCATAATCTACATATTTATTTTATGTCTGTGATTATATCTAACTAGATGTATATGTTTGCATATGTGTATGAAATAAAGAGTTGCCTTAAATACCATGAATATCTATATCTTCAGTCTTTCTTACCTTTACAAACATGGTTTAAAAATGTAATTATGCCCAAAATTCATACTGCTATAGCTTCAGTAGGAACTAAGGGCATGAGATAAAAAATAGATTTAGGAATTGGAAGAAAAGAAAATTCATAGTTTTAGCTTAGATCAGAAGAGAGAATCAGTAGGAGTTATATGTGAGATGGGTCACTTGAGATTTGAGTACACTATTATTAGCAAAACTTCTGAAAGGTACCCTCGTTGAAAAAATGAATTATGAGCTATCAGCTTTTGTCACAAACTACATTTGATACCCACTGAATCTTGGGATAGAGATTTTGCTTTGTAGAGTAAAGGATATCTTTCCATAAAAGGATAATTTTACTGTTAAAGAAAAAACAAGATTCAACTGAGTAAATATTAAAGATCTTATTGGTGCAATTCAATGTTTCATGAATTGGGCAGCTTCTCATTTAGCAAATAAAGAGGAGCTGCGAGGAGCTGTACAAAATGGAAGACTTTTATATGCAGAAACGGGTGAGAAAAGGAAGTTACTCACATGGAGTAGATTGTTTCACAAAAGGTCACCTTCTGTTAGGGGAAGGCAGAGGGTCTATAAGGCAAATTACCTCCCTTGTGCTGACCATGTAATTGCAGATTGATTGGTTATAATACATTGCTACGGGAAGCTGAAACTGCAGTTAAGTTAGTATCAAGTCTTTGTTTAATGACATGAGCTTGGCACAATCACTCCATTTGGGGACCATTGTCTGCTATTAACAACAATTTGCTCAGCCTCAACTTGAAGGAGAAAAGAAGGCCAAAAAAAAGATGAAGAAAAGAAAAGAAGAGAATACCTGAAAACAGATCAAATTAAGTACTTGACTTAGAAACCATGTTCCTATGGTGTGATAGATAATGGCTATTCTGCATAAACTATGACTCATAAACCTGTCCTTAAATTAAAAACACATTGATTTTTATAATATTTCTCTTCATAATTAACACAATTATCATTTCTAAAGATTAATGTTTATTTTTCATGTCTCCAAAATAGAATTTATATTATTTTCTACATTGATGACTTCTTTTTTGTCAAATTTATTCTCAAAGTTATAAATCCCAAGTGCATGATTATTGCTATGGCTACTTTCTAGCTTAATCAAAAGCTCCCATTGAGTGATTTGAGCTTCTCATGTTTCACCAGCATTAAATATTGGTAGCAAAAAGCTTCTAAGTCTAGATGCCATATGTGTGAAGTTAGAAGAATGCAATCAGATAATATTAATATATATTGTGGTTATTAATTATAGCATACTTAACAGTTGATTTTCTTCTGTATTTTAGATATGTACAGGTATTAGAAGAGTATGGGGTTAAGATCAAAATCTAGTTCAACTATTTATGAGTTATGTGTTCCTGAGCAAGGCCCTCTAAGTTTATACCTTGACTTTCCCTTCTGTAAACAGAAATAATATTATGATCCATAGCAGAGATCTGTTGCAGGGACTAACTTCATTTCTTCTTGAATGCCTCTTATCCAGTGAGCACTTGATAAAGAAAACCTGCTATCGTTATTATTATTAATTATTTAATTCTCATATAAATACAATTTTTTTTAAATTTTTTATTTATTCATGAGAGACACACACACAGAGAGAGAGAGAGAGAGAGAGAGAGAGAGGCAGAGACACAGGCAGAGAGAGAAGCAGGCTCCACGCACCGGGAACCGATGCGGGACTCGATCCCGGGTCTCCAGTATCGCACCCTGGGCCAAAGGCAGGCGGTAAACCGCTGCGCCACCCAGGGTTCCCATATAAATACAATTATGGAGTAAGTTGTATTTATGCCACTTTACAGAAGCTTATTAGTTTGGAGTGGTTAAGTAACTTGTTCAATAGTACAAAGGGTTTTGTTGTTATTGTTGTTGTTGTTGTTGTTGTTGTTTTCTTTTGAACTCTCCATTCCCAGCATGGTGCCCAACTCGGGACTTGAATTCAGGACTGTGAGATCAAGACCCAAGCTGAGATCAAGAGTTGGCTGCCTAACTGACTGAGCCATTCAGGAACCCTCAACACTACAAAGCTTTTAAGAGTTTGAGTTTGGAACGCCTGTGTGGTTCAGCGGTTGAGCGTCTACCTTTGGCTCAGGGCCTGATCCTCAAGTCCCAGGATGGAGTCCCACATCGGGCTCCCTGCATAAAGCCTGCTTCTCTCTCTCTCTCTCTCTCTCTCTTTCTGTATCTCTCATAAATAAATAAAATATTTGTAAAAAAAAGTTAGAGTGAATTTAACTGGGTTTGGAATTAACTGAATTTCCTGTTTGGGAAAGCCATGGCCTTATTTTTTTAATAATTTTTTTAAAAATGTGATTGTAATGAAACTCAAATGCTACCCAATCCTTGGCTATCATTTGTATCTTTTAGGAGGTGCTATCAGACTTTACTATGTACTTAAATTGTTTTGGGCATTCCTTAATACATATATATTTCATTTATATATCATACATATATTATAAACCACTGCATATATGTAAATAAATGCATATATGCTGAATATATTTGAATAAATATTATTTAAGTATATACTATGCATAAGTGCTATACACTGAATATATATTTGTATGTATGTTATTCTACATGAAAGCTCCTAAATTAAGAGTCATCTTTCCTAGTTGGATATACTATAGGAAGTTAGCAAATGGGCCATGTTACCCATCATTTGTAAGACAAGAAATTATTTCAGACTTAGAAATCCCATCTGGCACAGAACAACTTGTTCAAACAATGACCAAATACTTCCTTTATTTCAGTCCATACATCCCGGTCAACCATGAACCATCAATAACTCCTTTTGAGTACCACACTCCAACAACTTTTACATCAAGCCAACAACTACATGACCTAACCCATATTTTCCTAGCTTGTTGATGAGTATGCCATGTGGGACAGAGTTAAAAGGCTTCCTGAGGTCAAGCTCCATTTCACTTATTGTAGATTGAAGGAATCAAGTCCATTATTCTGTCATAGTAGGAAATATGTTTGGTTTGACAATGATTTGTAACTCAAGTCATGCTATTTATAACCCAGCACTTTGTGATCCTCAAAGGGTTTGCAAATTGCCCTTTGGATGATAACATACAGTACATTTCCCCATTTAAGTTAAAGTAGCTAGAGAATCCAGTACTATTTTTCTCCTTTTGAAAGGTAGTTTCTCTTTGCTTTTAAAGATTGTGAAAATGGTAATCAGACTGTGAACTTACATGGTACTCTAACTATAAAAGCATTTTGTATAATAAAGAATTTTAGCACATATAAACTTGCTATATATATGTACATATATATTAATTTAATTAAACAGATTGTGAATATAATTTGTCACCTTCTGAGATGATTCCACTAAGTATTTAAATCAGGCATTTTTGTAAACTCTCAGCTGATTGTTTTGTAATAGCTAGCAGAACACAAGATCCTAATTTTCAAATCTGTCCTTGCAAGTTTGAAGGTTACCTACCAACTGATTAGAACTGTCAGACCTCATGACATTTATTATATAGTGTTCCTGTTAAGGTTGCTTATGAAACTATTAGCCTTTTCCTTCGACATTTGCTGTTCTGCATGAATGAGTGTATTTATATTCCTGTAAACCTTTGTATTGCTTTAAAGGTAGTTGTAAGCAGAGCTCAGGTTAAATGAGTTGCTAACAAGTCATCTTCATTGAATTGCTTTTGTTTACAACTAAAATCCATTGTCTTCCCTAATGTTTTTTTTTTTTCTTATATTAACTTAAAATAACTAATACAGGCAATTGAAATTTTATCTGTGAGGATTCGAATAATAATAATTTAAATGGCCATTAGAGAACATAAGTACAATGTATATATTTTTTTATTTGCTTTAAAATTATAAAAGTTTAAAAAAAATTATAAAAGTTTTACTCTTTCTCAGATGGCTGAGTGGATAAACCAAAATATTTGTAAAGCATGTGTAATTTATGCCCCAAATAAGAACTGACATCTTTTTCTTTTATATTTCAATAACAATATATACCTATATATCACATATCAAATGTCTGCTTTATGGGCAAGTAGGTACACATTTACTTAACTTGATTGACTGTGAAGGTAGGGTAATAGTGATATATTTACCTTCTCAGTTCCGAACACTGTGTTTTTACTTATTCATCCTTAAATTTAACTAAAGTTAATTAAAAGGGAAATGATATATTTTTTATTATTTGCAAACCTGAAATAATTCACTAATATTTTCTTTTTGAGTGACTTTAAAAATAGAGGTTAGTTCATAATTGGAAATTATTTTAAGAACTGCAATAGATTATAAGCCTGATATATATTTATGCTTCTATGAATGAAAAATCTGATTTCAAAAATTAAAGGAAACTGTTTTCTGAGGCTAAAGATTTAATTCAGGAATCTGCTTTAGTGAAATATTTAGTAAAACAACAATATGTGCCTAATGTCATCCAGAAGAGATTTGAAAATTAGAACAATATTTCCATGTATATACAGACCGATTCCCTAAATCTCATTTAATACTCTCTGAGGACTAAATACAACATAAATTTTAAAAAATAAAAGTGGACCACAGATTTTCATAGTAATTAAAATAAAAGTAAAAAGAAAAAGTGTTGAAACAGAGGGCAGGAGCTTTGGGGTATTATTATTAATTTAAATCAAATATATTCAAGTACATTCTACTTTAAGCTTTTCTCAGCCTAGAGGGGAGAGACTTCCCAAAGGGTCATTTCCCCTATCTGCTAAACCTACATAATTAGAAACAACAGCCAAGATACGGAAAGGTACATTTCATTCAATGATTGGACCAACAAATGAGTTCAAGCAAATAATGAAAATGAAAAAGAGAAATTTAACTAGGTAAGACCAGGAACAGAAGAAAAACAGTTTGGAAGTTGAGCTCAGAGCAATTATTTTGGGTTTGAATAATCCATTTTGAATCAATTTTGAATCCTTGGATTGGATCCAAAGGTCATAGTTTTAGAATAATCAAAATAAATATTTCTTGTTTGATGTGGAAACAGAGAAATAGAGAACACTAGAGAAGGTGTGAATTTCATATGATAATTATATTAAAATGAAAAGCAAAAATTGTCAGTGAACCAAGCAGACAAAGGACTATGCCAGAAAAAGTAGGAATTCTGTAACTATCTTTGGCTCTTTATTTGGAATTCTATTACATAGTTTGTTCATGGTCTTTCAGATTGTATGTATTGTTTATTTTTGTAGACTCTACACTGTTGGATAAATTTGCTCTTTTCTAAGATTTACTGAACCAACTCACCACTTTATCCTCCAAGCTGTAGTTTTACATGATGACAGTACAAGTGAACAATTGTTAAATTAAGAATCCTGCATGATGCAGAGGGAGTTTTATTGATTTGTACAAACTCTGTCCTGGCTGCCCCATTTAGATGTCTTGTATCACTTCTGAAAACAATGTTTTAAGATTTCTTTATTGTTGAGTAAAACTACTATGGGATAGATTGCTATTTATAAGGAACAAAGCATTTCTTATTTCATTCTTTGTATTGACTCATATTAGTGACATCCATAAACAGAAGCCTATTACTTACAATTAAAATTCCCATACAATGTGGTGTAAGTATTAAGGGAAAAGGGATTATTGCCTATATTGCCCAAAGCTCATTAGCTACCTGATGTTCAGAGGTATACAATTCTCAAAGGGTAGATGAACAAATCTCAAAGCTTGAGATAATTTCAGGATGGCAGATTCTAGAAGCTGAATATGCTTTTTTTTAAGATAAAAGATTAGATAAAAGTAATGCATATGAATGTTAAATTTTATTTTGAAGATTCATATCTATATCATTACCTATTGAAATCTGAATAACTAACTTGTAGATTTAGTGGTGTCGACAAAGAAAGGCCAGCTGGCCATTTACTAGGAAGACCATGTAGTATGGCTTTACCTAAATATCTCATAAAGGTCTCTTGTCTTGTTTTCAGGTTTATAAGTCCAGAAAAAAAAATATATACATGTACATACAACACACACACACATGCACTTTTTTCCAAGTTGATCAGATTCAGATTGGTTAACTCACAATATCCAAATATCTAAGAGATGCAAAGACTTTTGCTGAGACACTCAGACACTGAGATGTTCTGATAATAGTAATTCATAACAAAATGCAGAATGCTCCATGAACCAGAATTCTGGGGGAAGAATACATTGACTTCATAGCTACTTGGCTTCTAAAATAATTTTTTTATATATCAGAATAAATGTACTGGCTTGTGGTATAGAGCCAGGACTTTTTAATAAGTCTGCCTTGGTTTAGGATCTTGGTTTTGACACATGCTAGTGATATGACTTTGGACAAGTTGCTTAACATCTCTTTAACTCAATTTTGTTTTCTGTAAAGTGGGACTACTTATACTCATCCTCAGCATGATTGTTATATGTTTAAATGCCAGCCTTTGGTAACTCACATATGAGTGTCTAATGTGATATAAGCATATAACCATGTCCTGGGTAAAGAGAGATGAATGAAAGAGGCAAGGTGCTTATCCTCAGGAGCAAATAGAATGGAAGGGGAAGAAACAATGAACTGGTAATCATGGTAATAAATGTATAATTATAAATTATAGAACAGGAGCACCTGGGTGGCACAGTTAGTTGAGCATCTAACTCTGGGTTTCGGCTCATGTCATGATCTTGGGGTCCTGAAATGGAGCCCCATGTCAGGCTCTGAACTCAGCAGGGAGTCTGCTTGAGATTTTCTCTCCCTCTCCCTTTGCTCCTCCCCCTGGCTCTTACTCTATCTCTCTTTCTCTCTCAAAAAAAATAAATCTTTAAAAATGAATAACTAAATTATAATATATTCTATAATGAAACAAATGGGGCCCAATGAATAGCAGGAATGCAAACGGTCTTCATTGAATCATGTGGTTAAAGATTGCCTCTATGAAGCAATGATATTCAAGCCATAAGAGAAGAGACAGGACAGAGCCAGCTTCCCAGAAGTGGTAAGAAAAGTGGGATCTGCATATAATTCAGTATATGTCAAGCACTGGGGCAGTCAAGGACTTTGAATTTTTGAGAATCTAAAAGAAGTTTGCCTAGTCTGGGTTGAGGGAGGGCAGAAAGAAAGAAATGAGAGAAGGGGAGAGAGTAAATTTTAAGTAGGGATGTCTCTTGATCTGACTTAGTGTAGCCATGTAGAAATGGATAAGAGAGAGGCAAGAGTGGAAGTGACACATCAATTAGACTAAATGCAAAGGACATGCAAAACCTCCCCCATACCTATCAGTAAATGATAGCTATTATTGTTGCTAAAACAGTATTTTATATATAATTAGGAATTCAGCCTCACTGTGACTTAGCTAATAAGATTAAAGGTCTTTGACAAAAAGGTCAAATTATATGTCATTTTGTCTCCTGCTTCTAGAATGCTCAACAGTTCTGGAAAATTTCATATAACTCTGATATTGGCCATATTAAATTTTACTAAACCACATTCAGATTTTTTCTCAGCCCTGCTTCCTCATTCATTTATTCACCCCTACAAGAGTCCTTTATCATTCTTCATAGCCACACACGGAAGCCACATAGCTTGTCTTACTGAGTTACCACTTTCTGCAGAGGACCCTATCCCTCTCCTTCATTGAAAAAAACCTGTGATTTTTAAAATTAAAATAGACTCAGAACAGTACTATGTTTTAAAGTAAAATTTTCATCCTTTGTTATTTTTGGAGAAATCTTTTTCCTCCTCCTTCATAAGGCTAAAACTCATCTAATACTTCTGGGAACTATTATCTCCACTTATCTGCAATATTTACTATTAGGTTGAATCTGATAAGAGTACTGTTTTTGTATGACAAGAATCAAGTATCATCCATTTCCTGTGATCCAGCTTAATATATTTAGCTGTAGTCTTTTGTCTCCCTCTCTCTACCCCAACTCTTATGGGGTATCATAGTTTAAATAAACACCATGCTTTCTGTATAAATAATCTTTCCATACTAAAATAAGACAACATACTATTTTTGGCATATTTTCTGTACAAGATAATGCCTTTTCTATTTTCTTTTCTTTTCTTTTTTTAAAGATTTTATTTATTTATTCATGAGCGACACAGAGACAGAGGCAGAGACATAAGCGGAGGGAGAAGCAGCCTCCCCATGGGGAGCCCAATGTGGGACTCAATCCCAGAACCCTAGGATCATGCCTTGAGGAGAAGGTAGATGCTCAATTACTGAGCTATCCGGGCATTCCTTTCCTATATTCTTCCATCATCCTGAGGTTCTAGAAAATGTAATCTATATTCTGCCTCTAATTCCTCTATTTGGTACAATCTGATTCTTTTTCACCATCTGCTCTCATGAAGGTCATTAGTAATAAGCCTTATTGCAAAACACAAATGTGTCCTATTACTTCCACTTTCTTCTGTTTTATTATAATATTTTGTCTGTGCCAAAATGTCTTGCATTTAAAAGATAAGAGCCAGTGGTGGGTAGAGGAATATTCCAAAGAAGATTATCTGGGTTCAAATTCTGGCTTCACAAATTACTTGTTATACTATTAGCAGTTATTACAAGAATGCGAATTGTAGATTACTCAAGTTCTAGAATTTTAAATGCATATATGAGATAATATTTGTACCTATTCATTAACTTCTGGGGATTAATTTAATTAATTTAATAAAGTTAATAGCCTAGAAGAGTGTGTGCTGCATTGTAATTCCTCAATGTGTGTGAACTATTGCTTTTATTGATGAAACTGTTATTGACAGTTTTTCCTTTAAAAAAAAAAAAGGATTTTATTCATTTATTCATGAGAGACACAGAGAGGCAGAAACATAGGCAGATGGAGAAGCAGGGGCCCCACAGGGAGCCTGGTGTGGGACTCGATCCCAGGACCCCAGGATCATGACCTGAGTCAAAGGCAGACACTCAATCTCTGAGTCCCCAGTTTTTCCTTTTTTGGCACTGCTCCATGACAGAGTTCCTTCCTTCAGGTTGGTAAATCTTCCTGGTGATCTTAGTATCTCTGCCACTTGTGAGTGATTTGCCAGCATTGAAAATGTTTCCAGGCTTTTCAAGTATAATAAAACTTTGTGAAAACAGAGGCTTCATCTGTATGTTTGCTATTGGATGCGCTATATACAACACAGTGCCTGGCAAATGGTGGGTACACAGTCAATACTATTACATGAATGAAAGAATGAACTCAGTTCAGAATGCTTAGCTCAGAAAACTCTGATGCAATTGATATAGGGGCTGAGGGGGCTAGGCAGGGAAAGATAAGGAAAAGGCCCTAGAGTCAGGCTCCCAGGAATCTTTGGGCTCCCATATATCCCAAGGACACCGAAAGGCCCAGAGACAGGCTCCTACCCAACCCAAGGAAACAGAGATGAGGCAGAAATAAATAAATAATAAATAAATAAATAATAAATAAATAAGCAAGCAAGCAAGCAAGCAAACAAACCTGGCTCCCCAGCTCCAAAAAGTTAGGGAATATCTGTTTTTGATGGTTACTAAGTAATCACAGAAACTCACCAGACCACAAGAAATATGTCATTAAGGTGTTATCAATAGTCCCTGCTCAAACCAAGACTGCACAAGAAGTCAAGGCGTGGGCTCCCTGGCTAGGTGCTCAATAAAAGACTGACACTGAAAGCCCTCAGTGGCAACCTTGTCGGGACCCCTCTCACTTCGGAGAGCTTTCTCTGTATCTCTGCTTAATAAACTTCTATTGCTTTGCTCACTCTCTGTTGTCCAAGAGATCCATTCTTCCACTCCGTAAGACAAGAACCAAGTTTTCCCATATCACAAACTCAAATATTCTTTTTTAAAAAAATATTTTATTTATTTATTCATGAGAGAAACACAGAGAGAGAGAGAGAGAGAGGCAGAGACACAGGCAGAGGGAGACACAGGCTCCATGCAGGGAGCCCAACGTGGGACTCGATCTCTGGACTCCAGGATCACGCCCTGGGCTGAAGGCGGTGCTAAACCGCTGAGCCACCCGGGCTGCCCAAACTCAAGTAGTCTTAGAAATGATTAATCATCATTAATTTATGTAAAAAAGGTACATGAGCCATAGATGCTAAAATAATTGCTTTATCTCATTTCCTTCCTTGGTGATAGAAAGCCCCATTTCTATGGCATAAATTACCACATAGTTTTATTTTCTCTTATTATTTCTGAACATTTAGTATCACAAAAACTGTTTAAATATACTTTTCAAGGACGCTTGGGTGGCTCAGTGCTTGAGCTTCTGCCTTTGGCTCAGGTCATGATCCTGGGGTTCTGGGATAGAGTCCCTGGATCGAGTTTCCTGTAGGGGACCTGCTTCTCCCTCTGTCTATGTCTCTGCCTCTCTCTGTCTCTGTCTCTGTCTCTCATGAATAAATAAATAAATAGAATCTTTAAAGTAAATAAATATACTTCTCAGTTAATTTGGTACATATGCCATGCTAATTTTTATGATACATGGGAGTTCACAAACGCATAAATATAGTTTCCTATTCTCAGAATATTCTAGCTTTTGCTAGTTATTATGAAAGGTACTTTTGTGAAATTAAAAAACAGTGACAACAAAAATAGCAAACAAAATAATGTTACCACTTGCCATTAACTGTGTAACAGGTAAGGTGGAAACTAACATCTGGTTTATTCACAGACTACTACCCTCCCTCTGACTTTTACCAACATGTCCCTTAGTGAATTTTTAGATCAAGATGACGAAGTAGAGACAGTGAAAGTGGTTAAGTCAAAACTGATGTACTGAAGAAAGAAAGTCGAGGTACTATGTAAGTAAAGTAAATAGATGATCCTGTATCTGAGAAGGAACAAGTTGGGGGTCGAGGAAAGAAAGGAGGCTGGTTGGGGTAGAAATGGGAAAAAATGCAATCTGAATTTTGAAGAGTTTGGAGGAGTATTGAAATAGAGAGCAGAGAGATTTAAGGCTGACTCTACCTTCCACATGTATGAGATATATACACACAGGAGGGACAGAGAAGAAAGAGACATTGAGAACAACTGCTTAAAAAATATTGTATTTGTGTTATAAATGGAATCCTCCCTCTGCATTTCTGAGAGCCTTTGATAAAGTTAAATCCTTTTGCAATTACTTTATGTTATTGAACTGGGGTGTTTTTTAATGTGATTCTATGCCAAAGTCAGCTTCAAAGCAAAGGCAGATCTTCCTCATGTAGATTATATCCTTATTTATGATGTTGAAATAAATTTCTAGGTCCAAATGGAGCCTCTCCTGCACAGGGTGCCATGTCAGCAAACTGACTTTCGTGTTCTTATAAATGCTGAGCTTGACCAGAAATGCAGTATATCCAGTCAGCCAATCCCAAATGCCAAACCAACTCAGGGACTCTAGACTTATTTTCCTGTCCCTTGATTGTTCTCTATAAGGTCAGATTACCAAACCTCAACCAATCACACCCTGTCTCTGCATTGCTGCTTCCAACACTATATAAACTTGCCCAAAATCCTTCCAAAAGGAGTGCTTCACTGCTTCTGAGGCACTGTACTCTCACAATCCATATATTGCTTTCCCTTGAATAAAGACATTAAACTCAATACTAAATTGTTTTACTTTTTGATTTCACAATGATAACAATAGTCTCAGAAAAAATAATGACAGTCTTAAGATTTAAAAGGAATAGAATATACACAGACAGATGTGATAAATAAAAGTAACGATTAAAAGAGAAACTTTGTGTAAGTATGGTTAATTTCTCACAATTAATGATAGATACTTTTCTTCTCTCACACATAAATGAAGTGGAATACATCCAAGTGAGGTGATTGCCTTAGCAATCATTATATGGAAAGCTCCAGGTAAAGATTATGAAACTTAGAAAAAAATTTGAACTAAATTTTAAAATAAACAAATGAGTAACTAAGCAAATGTATATTATTAACATAACAAAAGGGGTTGTATTTCAGCAGATGATTTTTAAATTAAAAGATTTTTAGATTCATTATAATGTTTTCCATTTCCACTCCATTAGGAATGAATTTGAATTAAGAATAGAAATGTTTTTCTTAATTTTACTATTACTCATTGCATGCATTAGAATAGTAAAAATTTATAAATCTCTATGAATAACTCAGTATCAAGAATATGATACCTATTTTTCTCTCAGATCATTTTTTCCTAGTTACCAAGACCATTAATTTCCACCTCAGAATGGTTAATTAGGTGATGACTTTCTCTCATTTTTGATTCTTTAGTGGGATCACACACTGTCATCTTCCTTCTCATTATGAAACTGCAATGGCAGTCTTGAATTTTCCACTAATAATTGCTAGTATCTGGATAGATATCATTTTAAGTTTGCATGGAAACCAGCTTCTCTAGGCTGCATCACAAAGAGTGACTCAATTCCTTACCCTCGGATTGACAGTGGGGCTTGTGTCTTTCACAGTTTTAGTAGGAGGAGAGGCAGAAGGGGGAAAAAGATCATTAGAAGTTGTTCATAGGCATTCTCTGTACCTGAACTTGGTAGTGAACAAGAAGACAAAGCTTATCTTCTGGGATATTATTTTTAATGGTCCCATAATGTCACTGGAAAAATTGGCAAAGCATCAGAGTGGGAGAAAGTGTACCTTCGGAAACAGCAGAGTCTGACTTTGCCAGAATCATTCAGTTACATCTGGCACTTTGAAACTATTTTTCTTTCTTGTTTTTGCTTTTATAAATTGTTAGTATATGTGAGCAGATAGGAAAACATGGGCTCTACATACAAACAGAAACATTCAAAAAATTTTTTAATTTAAAAAAATAGAAATTTTCACTGAAAGCCAACAATCAAGCAATAGATTAATATTACTTTCTTTCACAATCCCCTTCCATTGTGGACTTTTTCCCTAAACCAAAGTGAAATTGGGATAAATCGACCTTCATTCTTTTTTTTTTTAAGATTTTATTTATTTATTTTATATATAGAGAGAGCACAAGCAGGGAGAGGGGAAGAAGGAGAGAGAGAGAGAGGCAGAAGCAGACTGACTCCCTCCTGAGCATAGAGCCTGACATGGGGCTCAATCCCAGAACCCTGAGATCATGACCTGAGCTAAAGTCAGATGCTTAACTGACTGAGCCATCCAGATGCCCTAATTCTTTTTTTTTTTTTTTTAAGATTTATTATTTATCTTAGAGGGAGAGAGTGTGCTAGCAGGAGTAGGGAGACAAGCAGACTCCCTGCTAAGTGGGGAGGCCAGACAAGGGACTCAATTCCAGGACCCTGAGATCATGACCTGAGCCGAAACCAAGAGTCAGTCACTCATCCGACTGAGCCATCCAGATGCCCCTAAACTGACCTTAATTCTTCACTCTCTATTATGTTGCCTACTTCCTATCCCAAATCAAGATTTTATCTGCTACAAGGCACAGCTCAATTCTATTGCCTTTTCTATGAAATCATCAGCAGATAAAATCTCATGGTTTTTAACTTTATAATTTATAAACTATAATGGTTATATAGAACGCTAAAGAAAAAAAAACAGTGATAAAGAATAATGTAAAATAATAACATATATAATACTCAGAACAATTTCAATTAAATAATATAGTATTAATGGGGGGTCTGCACCATTAAGTAAAACAGGTGTTTGATTTTTTAAAAATTAAAGTATATGGTATGGTGTTATAGATCATGGAAAAAGGGTCCTAATGAACTTTCATAGAAGAAAAATTGGGTCCCTTTCAGAATTCTTTGATAAACCTATCGTATATCAGCTTTTCCTCATCTTTTCTAATTTTTATTTTTTCCTCTCTCTTTTTTACATTATATCAATCTGTCAGTCAACAAATATTTCTTGTGTCTGCTCTTTGCCACTCATTGTGTGAGGACAGGGTGAGGGAAGTAAATGAGATAGAAAAGAGAAAATGCGTACATACCAAAATGAATGACATTATGAAAAATCATGAAAGCTCTGAGATACTGGCTTACACACAAACTAATAAGTTACCCTGCTACTATTTCCTGAATCCTCACAGGAGGCGTGAGGCTCCTGGGTTAGAGGAAGAACTATTCATAGGAAAGCAGGCAGCATGAGCTTTCTGTTTACAACACTTACTCCCACCCTTCAAGTCTAACCTAACGGGGTCAATATGAATGTGGGACCCCATGGATACAATGTGCACAGTAAGTTTGTACCACAGCTGAGGAACCTTGAGTCAAAAAACCCTGGATATTTTTATTTCCTGACCTTTATTCAGATCATAAATGTATTAAAAAAAGTTTTGAGATATAATTTATATACCGAACAATTCACCTATTAAAAGGGAAATTTAGGGGTTTTTTTTGTTTGTTTGTTTTGGGTTTGGGTTTTTTATGGTATATTCAATTTTATGAAATCAATGCCACAATCAATTTTAGAATACTTTCATCACCCCCAAAATTAATTCATACCCATCATTAAGTGTTCTCCATTTCCCAACCCCTTCCCACCAACCTAGGTAACCACTAATCTATTTTCTATCTCTATAGATTTTCCTATTCCTGACATTCCATGAGTGAAATTATACTATATGTAGCTTTTGTGCCTCTTCTTTCTCTTAACAGAAAGTTTTTAATATATATCCATGCCGAAGAGGCTTCAGTCTTATATTAGAGGTAGCTAGTAAACCTGCCCCCTCTTAGCTGTAAGATGAAAAGAGATATTTATCTTAATTATATTGGTAAGGAAACCTATCTGTCCTCTGGTCTAGTGAGAGACACAATTTATCTTTGAAGGCTGTTTGATATGCAAACATCCTTGAAAAGATAGTCCAGGACAAAAACAGATACAAAATGTAAAAAAAACTCCATGGAGAATTGTTCCCCAACAATCACAACTAGACGAAATGCTGAAAAAGGAAAGGCAATGCTGCTATGGGAACACATAAGAAGGATGTAAAACCAATCTGAGGGTTCCCCAGAGGCTTCCTCAAGAAGTTGCTGTTTAAGCTGGAAACTGAGAAAAGATGATTAAGTGAAGAAAAGCAGGAGAAAAATAGCGTTAGGCAGCAGCCTGGGACATTCTTATTTACCTATACCCAGGTTACAAACACATTTGTAAAAATAACAGCTTTATTTATATAAAGATCACGTACAAAGGTGAAGAGACAAAAGATAAAAGGCACATGGGTCAGGTATGGATGGAAAGTAAAGCAAGAATGGAAGAATGTCATGAGACGAGACCATCATTGTAAGTAGGTGTCAGGTCATGTAGGACCTTGTGGGTCTGGTTGGACTTGCCAATTCATTCCACAGTAATGAGACACACTTGAAAGAATTTAAGCTATGAAATTATCCGTTTTCTTTTCTGAGGAAATATTAAGAAAGATAGGTAGTGTACAAACTCTCGAGGAAAGAAATCTTGATTTTTTTTTTTTATAGAGATGAGAAATGAATTCAGTTTGTGTGGAAGTTTTGTTTAGTTTCTTGAATTGTGTTATTGTGAAAATGACAACTGATCCTGGACTGAAATTTTGGTTATAGTGTTTTTAAATGTCACCTGTAAATCGTAATATAATTATTGAAATATATCATGTAGGAAAAGACTACAGAGTGAAAGTAGAAGGCTAGGACTACAGTCTGAGAAATGAAAAAAAAAAAAAAAGAGGTAAATAAATATGTGGCAGAAGAGGAAAAGCCTTAGGAGTCTAAGAAAGTACATTGAGGAGGAAAAAAAAAAAGGAAAACCAGGGGACTGTGTTATAATGGAAGGTAATTCAAAAAAGCGGTTCTGGGATCCCTGGGTGGCGCAGCGGATTAGCATCTGCCTTTGGCCCAGAGCGCGATCCTGGAGACCTGGGATCGAATCCCATATCGGGCTCCTGGTGCATGGAGCCTGCTTCTCCCTCTGCCTATGTCTCCGCCTCTCTCTCTCTCTGTGTGACTATCATAAATAAATAAAAATTAAAAAAAAAAGCGGTTCCAATTTTCATCTTCAACTTTCAATTAATAAATCAAATCTTTTCTTACGTTTTCTTATGCCATCTTTTTTGTCTTCTGATCCACCCAATCCTTCATTTATGAGAAATTAACTTTATTCTCCATTTTCCAAACATATCAGTTCAATATCCTTTGCCACGTTTCTCTCCAGTATCATATTTTTACAGTCACATTTCACATAGTCACAATTTCAACTTTTTAAACAGCTGAACCTTTCTTGTCAAAATATGCCCATGTTCCTGAGTGTCTGCCAGAAATGCTAAGAACCCCTATCAGGTTTAGGATGCAATCATGTCCTGGAAGATTCATGAGACCAAGAGGCAGAGGGGCACATTGTTAAACTCCAAGTCTGCCACTTAACCTATTACATGGCCTCAGGCATAAACTATGCACCTTGATTTCCTTATATGAAAAATAGGATAATTATACCTTTACCCAGACTGTTAATAAGTCTTCGAGGGGCAATATTTAACAGGCAATGGCACATATTTTAGAAGAGCAAATCAAAGAGAGTGGAGTTTGGCATTTATTGGATGCCTTTTAAATGCCAGGTAACCTGGAAAATACTTTATGGAAAATTGGTTCGGAGTCTAAATGAATTACGTCACTTGTGTGGATTTTCACTTCATACATTTTGAAATCAAGGATTATATATATTAAATGTATAGTACATACAACTTGAATATATCTATATTTTATATATCTATACCTACATCTATCTGTATCTATCTAATATGGTCATGTAATAGATAAACAATCATATATAAAATATGCTTTTTGTGCCCTACTCTGCAAATACACAAATAGCACTTTCAGGTATGTTGATTCAAAGCTATTCTGTATTATTTCTGCCGTAGTTCATTGAAAACCATTAAAGAGAAAGGATGGTTGGAGAATAGAAACAACCATGCTTAACAGTATGTTTTCAATTTTGCTCAGAACAAAAAATAGCCTCAATATATTTGCAGGTTGTAATTATGACTGGATAGACCTAATAGTTTACTTTGTCCATAAAGCCTTCAAAATGAGTAGTTCTAGTACTTTTTGAGTCAATTTGTCCCACTCCACTGGAGAACAGAAATACCAAAACACTAAATAAACTAAGAGAACAGGACATACGCCAAATTAGATAGCACCTAAGTGCTTTCTTCTGTGTGGAAGAAATCACAGTGAAAATCACAACTGCTTGTCTGTCCAGAAATGTTTCCATTGCCATCTACAAATAGACCTCTGCAAACTTTCCCAAGGGGAAAATAAGTCACTCTGTTTGATCGGCTAAATCTTCCTCAATGCTTAAAATAAAGTAGCCAGGCTATGTACCAATCTGTTTGGCTTATTTCCATCCATACCCAGTCCAGAAAGCAATGCACCCATTTGTTTCAATATGCCAGCAATTACCAACCAGAGAATGTCTGTAATGAGACCATTAGTAACAAAAAAGGCCATGGCCTGTTTTCTCTTCCTCTGCTGCGTCTAATGCAAGAGAACATTTCAAATATCAGGTCCAAGAACTGTTCGAAGCCAACAAACATTCAAAGACGTGCAGCAGGTGGGAGTACCACCTGTTCATGTCTTATTCCAGAAAAAAACAATTGCCTCTCAGAATCCCCAGCTGTGGTGAATTCAAGAGTGACTTTGAATGCAAGCGAACACCGAAAACAGCTTTCTTTGAAAGACTGAGCCTGTTAGGGAAAGTGATAATTCATGTATTATAGGTAAAATGAAGGGTTAAAAACCACAACTCAGAGCAGTAGGCAAAGGCTAAAGCCACTACAGGTGTGAATCTTAATGGATGTTAATTAGGTAGAGGATCAACACAAAAAAAAAAAAGAAAACGAAAAGCAGCAGGTGTGAGGTGTGTTTTTGCTGATATAGGGAGCAGTGTAAATATCCAACTCTGTATCAGAAAAACAAGTTCATTTTTATTTTCTGTATAGTATAGACTTTGTTTCAATTAGTGACAGATGATTACTTCCTTTTATGATTCAACAAGAGTAGAAAATTCTTTCTCTGCTAAATATTACCAACTAGAAAATACCAAGTGGCACATCTGTGTGTACTTCATTTTGATTCACTTTGAGGAGAGGGCAGTTTTGCCCGGATAGTTTAAAGAAAAGAGAAGGAAATTGTAACCTGAAGCATTAATAAGGGTTTAAGAGATAGTCTTGTAATTTTTTCTGGATGATGAATTAAACTTCTTTATTGAGCTATCCTAACCTATAGGATTCTTTGCATCTCTAACCAACTCAAAGTTGACGCAAGATAGTGTCTCCTAAGAAATATCTACGGCAGCTGTCTTCACAGTTTCCTATTTAATATAAATTGCAGACTCTTTTAGAATATTTTTAAAATCACTTTCTTAGCTAGAAAAGAACTCTTAATGTTAACACAAATTTCATCATCAAATCTTCTTGTCCATTCCTAAGTATTTACTTGGTTATGTGTAGACATATTTGTTTCTGATGGTGTGAGATTGTTGTTGTGTTTACTCTGTCATTATAGTAATCAATTCAAACTCTAGTATTAAAGACTCAGAATGAGTTAACTCTGATTACTGAAAAAAATATTGAAAAAGCATTGATCTATATAAGGTCATTACATCTACACAACAAACCAAAAATGCATATATGGACTTGATATTAGAAACATGTTTTTAGATTATTATGTTTCCTTCTTTCATTTTATCCAGTGTCAACATTTACAAAGCAGAAGATCTATATTCAAATAAGGGATGCTGATGAATTAGGATGTACAGTCACATATGTGTCATCTACTTTAGCTCAAACCAACTCTGTAAATTGGGTATTACTATCACCGTTGTCCAGACAACAAAATAACATGAGATATGAGATATTCAAAATATATTTGCACAACAAATAGCTGGGTGGATTAATGAATGATTTATTCCAAATCCCCTTAATGCTTATATCAAGACATGCAGTCAGATTTGTCACTTTTATCAATGTTCTTTCCACAAGTTAATCACATTTTTTATTGCAGCTATACAAGAGGAGTCATTTGACAATATGGAAGACAAATGTCAAAAAATTTTTCAAGGAGTTGCTTCACACTCTACTCTCCAAAATGGATAAATAATTGTAACCTTTTTCACTTCCATGTTTAATTGGGCTAAAAGGCTGGTAAATATGATACTTGGTTAGGATCATATGAAACAATGTAACTAGACAAAGACTTTTAGTAAGTGGAGACAGGAGCAGATGTGGAGTGTCTACAAGTTAAAAAAAAATGCCTCCACTTTTGCAAAGTAGTTCAGTTATAACATCTACTTGACCTGTTAATATTGGATGCAGCTAAATATTATTCCAAAAATAATGGCATTTTGAAACAATTTCATATACAATTAATAATTTAAAACATTTAAATTTACGCCCAGAAGATCTCCAAAACTCCTTTTGTAGTCTTTTATGATGATGTGTCTCTTTTACCTAGAAGAAGCTTACTGAGTATCATCTGTTCTCAAACATGGATTTTATGTCTCTGTATTTTCACATTTGTATGCCATAATGAAAACATTCTACCAATGACAAACTGTTCTTTTTAATTAACAGCCTACTAAAGTTCAGAATTTGTAATCTTAGAAGAGTGTGATTAACCTTTAAGAATTCTGTGCTCATTGTGTAGGCCAGTTTTGATGTAATATTGAAGAACTCACTATAGTTATGTTCATTTCACTGGCTTTACTATTGGCCTATAAATTAATAGATGAAAAATAAAATCTTATGGTGAAATAACATGAACATAATTAAACCACCTAACCTTTTCTATTTTGGGAATGACATTTTGATAAATTGAAACTCTAATTACTTTAACTTTTAGCAGGAAATGATATTGGACAGAAACCTTTATTCCTTTTTCATGGAAAAATGTATTCAAACTTTTTAAATTTAACTTTAAAATGATTTGAAAGGGAAGATTGTTCAATCTGAGAAGACTAAATTTTATGATAAAAGGTAACAGCACAAGTTTAGTCATTTGATTCATTAAGAAACAGTAAGGGTTCCTTATAATGGCTATAAACACATTAGTGTCATTTGGGAATTTCATTTCAGATTGTTAAAAATTTTTGACTTATGTAGCAATTTATTAGACAAGATACAATCAATGAAACTACCCTATTACTTATAATTGCATGCCATTTTTCATAGTTCACTTGTGTCTTAATGAAAATATTAAATAGTGTTAATACCTTCAATATTTTGAATAAAAATAATTTTAACATAATCACATTAATAACAAATATTTTTAAAATCCTTATTGAAAGTAATGGATATATCCCAATAATAAAATATAGTGAATCACTTGGTTTTGTTACTTTGTGTTGGCCTCAGTATTTTCCTTAAAATTGTAAAGCTAAAATCAATTATCTAAAGATATCTTCATTTTGTTCCAAAATGAACAATAAATGAATAAATTATAATGAATTGAACTCCAAAAATTATTATTTGTTTTACTACTTTCATAATCTCCACAAGATCTCTCAGATTTAAGTATTACTATAAATCACATTATACAGATAAATGAACTCAGATAGCTTAGGATGTTCTTATTTTAACCCAGGTTTTTCTGTACTACATCTCCTTTAATGCTACTTTGCTTTATCATTTAATGTTCCTGGACTTTGAGAATGATATTCAAGCCCTAATTTAAATTCTGAATTGCCAACAAGAGTTGTGAGACTGTGTTCTGCTCTTTCAACCCTGGACATTTATTTCTCTTGAAATGAATATTCAATAGGACATTCTCTTTCCAAAAAGGACTATTTTATTAATATTGAAATGCCTTCATTTTTTCTTTTATCCTTCATTGGCCTGACACTAGAATAGTACTTATCTATTCTATGCTTTCAATCTTTTCCTCACATTCACACATCCATCACAGAGAAGGGTCTCAAAAGGAATTGTCCACGCTTCTGTAACATAAGCATGATAAGTTAGGGAAAGGCTGGAAAATGAGATATGCATAGTTCTTTCTGCGTAGATTTCTAGTAAACTGATATTTATATCACCAATTCCCCAGCATTGGAACTATGTACTCTCTGATCAACATCCTTACTAAAAATGACTTTAAAGATCCTTGTTATTAATTGTATGTGCTTTTCTGGTTTCAATACACTAGTGTAGATAATATTAAAAATAAAAGATAATAAATTATACACTGATACTAAATGGAAAAGCTTTTTTATATATAACAAATTATAAGGTAAAATCCAAATGTTTAGAATGTGCTAATATAATCATACTACAAAATAGTAAACATGATATTAATTACAGTCGAGTATTATTTTAGAATTCTTTTTTGTTCTCATTAAATCTTCATTAGCTTGACATTCAAAATTAGTTCCATTGATTAGAAATTGTACACTGCTTGGGCTTAATAAAAATTTTAGTCATCATATGAAACTACCTTTAATTAGACTCACACTGTTTTTACTCTTGTATTAGAAATAAAAGTACAAAAGTGACCTAAAATGGATGTGTGAAAGGTTTTGTTACTGTTGCTACCTCTTTGTTTTAACTTAGCTTTTGAGGGATTTTTTAAATACTAGTGAATAGTGCAATCAGGGGTTGCAATCGAGTGAATCAGGTTTCAATCCGTGAACACTACAGAATGTGTTACCTCCTCCTCTTAAGAAGAATAGGCTCAAAGCTAGACAGGAGACAAGCAATAAACACTGAGTAGGCATGTAATGCCTTTATTACTATACTATGGTTATTTACAAAGTAAAATTAAAATATTAGCATGCATATGCATATGCATTTAACAGCCCTGTAAAGGGTGCTACTTCTTTGATCTATTATAAAGTCTAACTGAATGAGGAATCAGCATGTTAGACGTAAGTGCTATTTAGATTCTTGATTCAATGTTTTCTAAGAAATAATGAGGGGTTTTTTTTTTTTTGCCTTAATATGGGAATTCTGGAATATAATTAAAATATTAATTATAAATGACAGAATTCATCTTGTGAAATTAACTGTTCATCACTTTTTAGTTAACATAGATAAATATATATTTGACAGAAATCTCCCAGACTTTACCAGCTTGTTTGATCACGTTTCTTTCATTTCTTGCCTCTGACAGACTATCTTCTTATAATATACTTGCATTACTTTTGGGGGCCTATCTTTTGATTTTCTAAACAATATGGTAAGCTTCTGCAGAGGTAAATCCAAGCCTTTCCTTCTGAGGAGGTAAAGAAATGCCTGTAACTTTACAATGACATTTTTTTCCAGGCTCTCTTTATGATTATTATTTTTAAAAAACGCTAACACCTTATAACATGTAGAGTCATTTTCTTGTATAAATATGCAATCCTTAAGTACTAAAATGGCAATTTTTTTAAAGATTTTATATATTTATTCATGAGAGACAGAGAGAGAGAGAGAGACAGAGACACAGGCAGAGGGAGAAGCAGGCTCCATGCAGGGATCCCTACGTGGGACTCGATCCCGGGTCTCCAGGATCACCCCCTGGGCTGAAGGCAGCGCTAAACCGCTGAGCCACCCGGCCTGCCCTAAAATGACAATCTTTTATCTGTTTTAAAATTTTACTTTTTCTTAGTAAGTTATGGATAAAACCCTAAGCCAGAACTGGTTGTTCAAGTTTCTAGGTGTCCTATCTTATCTGGTACTGTCTGGTTCCTCTTTAAATTCTTTGTAAGTTGCCTCAAATTCTTTTAAACAGCCCTTACCAATCTAACAATTTCTTTGAATTAAAGATTAGGTTTTCACTGATCAATATTATGCCTCACCTATGCCACATTCTCACTTTTTGCCACTTCAATATATCTTTATATTCTTTTAACTTTATTATTTTTTTTAAAGATTTTATTTATTTATTCATGAGACACACACAGAGAGAGAGAGAGAGAGAGAGAGAGGCAGAGACACAGGCAGAGGGAGAAGCAGGCTCCATGCAGGGAGCCCAACGTGGGACTCGATCCCAGGTCTCCAGGATCACGCCCTGGGCGGAAGGCTGCGCTAAACCGCTGAGGCACCCGGGCTGCCCTAACTTTAGGATATATAGTTTATTTTAAAACATTTTAAAGTTCTCCTATTATTAGTTTTCTCAATATCGATGTACTCTCACCATAGCTTTGTTCTCATCATATTATACCCTCATATATAAAACTAATGCCCTTCGAGATGAAATAAAATGTAAACTTCTACTTCTTATTCCCTATTAATTAGAATTCTTTCATTTCTGACTTATTTGCCCCATGGCAAAAGACTCCAATTTCTTCATCCTGGTGATATTTTATTAGCAAGCATCCCTGTTGGTATAATACGAAGAGCACTAGGTTATGTAGCAAAATTAACAAAGAAGAAGAGCAATAATAATACCTAATCTATAAACTCTGTAGCTTAATGTAAGAAGACCGCTGCCTATCTCTTTAATGCCTTGTTCCTGTCTTGACAATGGAAATCATAATAGTTCCTTGGGGACTGTTAGAATTCTAGCAATGATTCAATGACGGTAGTTATTTTGTCATTAAAAATCCATAGACACTGGGACACCTGGGTGGCTACATGGTTGAACATCTGCCTTTGGCTCAGGTCATGATCCAGGGGTCCTGGGATAGAGTCCCTCATCGGGCTCCCCATGGGGAGCCTGCTTCTTCTTCTTCTGCCTCTGTCTCTGCCTCTCTGTGTCTCTCATGAATAAATAAATAAAATCTTTTTAAAAAATCCATAGATACTTCTTAAAGATTTCACTTATTTATTCATGAGAGATACACAGAGAGAGGGAGAGACACAGGATCCCAAAAATCCATAGATACTTCATAAATGTCAGTTTTTTTCCCTTTCCCATTGGCAACACTTATGCAATATTGAGTTTCTGATACCTGCTATATGTCCAGCCAAAATTACCTTGAATACTAAAGAACCTAAACAAGACAGTCTCTGGGTTAAGATTGCCATACTGAAGGTTGTTATTCACTGGAGGAAATTATCAGAAGTAGTTCAAAGGGGTGGCACAAAAGAGGTGATAAAGCAAAATGATGGAGTGATACTTCTTTTCATCTCAACATCTAGGTACAGAGAAATCAGCAGAAGAGTGAAAGGGATGAGGAGGATAATATTCTATCATGCTCTCTGTTCCTCCTTTTTGATCCTATTCTTTTCAGTCATGAAGACCACTAATACATGTGATGTAGCATTTGGAGCAAGCATTGTTATAAACTATTAAAAACAGTAATTGCAGCCTAGAACATAGGCAAAAAGCGTGTTAGGTACTTCATGAATAGTATTTTTTGTTTGTTTATTTATTTGTTTTTGTTTTTGATTTTTAGAGAGAGTGAGAGAGCACAAGCAGGAGGTGCAGCAGAGGGAGAGGGAGCCGGACTCGGGCTCAATCCCAGGAGCCTCGCTGGCATTATGACCCGAGCCTAAAGGCAGATGCTTAACTGACTGAGCCACCCAAGCACCCCATAAATAGTTGTTAAGAATAAGAAAACGTAGGTTCCATTCTCTACCCTAATACTTCCTAAATGTGTGGTCTTGAGCATTTCATCTCTCCTCTGTGTTTGGTTGGTCATAAAACACCCACTTAAAATAAAGGCATTTCCATTACAGATAATCCCTAAATTCTAATTCTATATTTTATTAGTTTTGAACCATTTTTATGCCCAGCATAATGTCAGAGACAAATTAAGCCAATACATAAAATGCAGGTTTAAACCACCAATTCATCAACAATCTTTTTTAATTTAGAATTTAAACTATATGCTTCATAATAAAAACACATGATTTAGTAAGTCTTTTTTTTTTTTTTAAGATTTTATTTATTCATGACAGAGAGAGAGAGAGAGAGGCAGAGATACAGGCAGAGAGCAGGCTCCATGCAGGGAGCCTGATGCAGGACTCAATATTGGATCTCCAGGATCAGGCCCTGGGCTGAAGGTGGTGCTAAACTGCTGAGCCACCAGGGCTGCCCTAGTAAGTCTTTTGATTATAATTATTTCACTTGACTTATACAAAAGATTTTTTTGGTTTATTTTGAAATAGTAGAGAAAAGGGATGAGGAAACAAGGAAGTCATGGAGTTTATCTGTGGAGAAAAGAGTTCAGTAGCTGCTGGGTATACAATGATTAGCTTTCCAAACATTGAAATGCTAACTTTTCATAAAACTAGCCATACAGTTTTTGTTCCTGAACATGAACAATATAAACATCCAGAAGTAGAAAATGACAGCTTGAGTGAGCAGATAACAGTTGGATAAAGTTGAAACTAACAATGATACATATGTTTTCATTGAGCCCTGTAATTTCCTGCTTTATCTGTTTTTTAATCTTATTGTTCTTGAGTACTTTCCTGTTTTCTATGTCCTTTTATTTAAAAGATTTATTTATTTATTTTAGAGAGTGAGCGGAGGGGCAGAAGGAGAGGGAGAGAGAGAGAATATCAAGCCGACTTGGGCTTGGAGCCCAGATGCAGGGCTTGGTCTCACAATCTATAGATCAGGACCATAGCTGAAATCAAGAGTTGGATGCTTAACTAACTGAGCCATCCAGGTGCCCCTTTTCTGTTTCCTTTTATCATCAATTTTCTTTTTTTTTTTTACCTTATAATTTGGCAATATTTTTTATTATTTCAATCTCCTCAGTTAACTCAAATAAAATAATTTTTAATATACTTTTTAATTTGAAAGGTCCTTTTCAAAATTAAGAGCCATTTTAGGGCTTCTTTGGGACAGAGTGATTTCAAATTAGTGGCTTTAATGGGATTAAAACATAAAGGAGAATACGCAAAATATGAAAATAGGCACATATCAAAAACCCTATTTCCAAATTGCAGTATCAGAAGAAAATATCTTAGTAAATGTATTTGAAAACTCACCTAAGAGTTATTTTAAGTATTTTTCAAATGTATTAGATACTTTATTTACTTGCTTAAATGCTATATTTATAGCATCATAAAGAAACAACTGCAACATATGCAAAAATGTCTTCATAGTATAGACTTTATTTTTTTTTAATTTTTATTTATTTGTGATAGTCACAGAGAGAGAGAGAATGAGGCAGAGACACAGGCAGAGGGAGAAGCAGGATCCATGCACAGGAGCCCGATGTGGGATTCCATCCCCGGTCTCCAGGATCACGCCCTGGGCCAAAGGCAGGCGCCAAACCGCTACGCCACCCAGGGATCCCTAGTATAGACTTTAAATGTATCCTTTTATTCCTTAATGTTCTCCAGAAAACCTAATTTAAGTAATGTAATGGCTGATTTCATGCACTTTTTCTGACACAGCTGAAAGATCCAGATAGAAACAGACCAAAGATCAACTAAAAGTAAATTTGCATCTCTCTACCACTTTAACCTAAAATTTCAAGATTTGACAAATGCTTTTATTTAATTATATAAAAATAGATATGTGACCTCTCTGTGTCCATTTGAAGAGAAAACATTTCTTATCTCTTTAACAATGTTTGGACTAAAGTTTTAGAAAACATGCTTTCTATATAAATATAGATATTTTATTCTTATATCTGTAACTGATTTTCTGCTTCTGTATCAAGTACTATCATTTCTCTTTCATTGGTAACAAGACTATTTTTTGAGGTTAATAGCATAAGACAGTGCATAAACTCAAGTGCAAAGGAGAAAACATCTTTTTGTTATATTATTATTTTCCATAAAATTTAATTTCATAGTTGAAAATAAATGTGATGAATTGATGCCATCTCTTCTATGTGTTTAGAAAATAGCTTTAAAATCATGTAATTATAATATAGGCATATTACAGTTTTGCATTTATATAATAAAATCTTATATATTGGACTAAGTAAATAGGGCTATTCTAATGAACAATTGCCTAAATTAGTGGATATCATTAGGATAATGATATTTATTTTTCATGTGTTTAGTACACATAAGTATTGTAAGCTAGAGATTCAATTCATGTTGATAATTAAATTAGTCATTAGGCAGTGATTTTACATTATACTGTTTTAAATATTTATGTTGCCTTATAGCATTAAAAATGGTAAAACATCTTCAGAATACATTCAGGTAAGTTTTAATTTGGTAACTGTACTCATCCTCTGATGGGAGTGGTCTAGACTCTAAAAGATCATGATGGGATTAGTTTTCCATGCAAATATATTAACTCATCCCATAATATATGGGTCTTTCTTAAAATTTTTGAGCAGGGAGATGGTCATGATTAATTAAACTTTGTACTAGATAGAGCCCGAAGGTAGCAAGGATGATAACGAAGTAATGTACTGAAGAGAAGGAGGTAGTAGTAAGACACTGCCATAGTCATGTCAAGAGCTGAATCAGGAGAGAACTAAGAAGGTTATATAGAAAATAACCAAAAAAGTGAAAAGGGGTCCAAGTTATTTAAAAAGATTATTCATACAGTTTGAATCTCACTCACAAGATCAACCCAGGAGAAATTAAAGAGATGGAAACATGGTTTTCAGGGACTGACAACAATAACAATAAGTAACAACAAGACAAAACCAACCGACTTTTGAGAAAACCACTGGAAGTTTAAAAGCTGTCTTTAAAAAGTTTGTATTGGGATCCCTGTGTGGCTCAGCGGTTTGGTGCCTGCCTGCAGCCCAGGGCCTGTTCCTGGAGACCTGGGATGGAGTCCCATGTCAGGCTCCCTACATGGAGCCTGCTTCTCCCTCTGCCTGTGTCTCTGCTTTTCTCTCTCTCTCTCTCTCTCTCATAAATAAATAAATCTTTAAAAAATAAAAAATTAAAAAATAAAAAGTTTGTATTGAGGGTCTATAGGGAAAGTAGGAGATATGATTAGTAATAGAGTTGATAGCATAGATAGTAGTGAGACTTGTTGAAGAAATATTTTTGAAATCTAGGCTTTGCCTGAGTTTACCCTCCTCTCCTTCATAATCTAGAAATTGTGTCCAGGCATTAAATCACCACAGCGAAGGCTCTTTTCATTTGTTTCTCATCTCTGAGGGATCATTGTCTTTTCCTGCCTGATGTTCAGTGCCTTAAAAACTATTTTTTCATCTCTTGTCTGACATTTTAGTTGTTTGGAGAAAGTGGCTATATCTGACCCCTGTAACTATCTTGCATGGAAAAGTAGTCACATTCAAATCTGATATTTTATTTTCTAGGGAAGTGGTAGGTACACTTTTTCTATAAAGGGACAGACAGTAAATATTTTACTCTTTATGGGCTACACAGTTCCTTTCACAACTTCTCAGCTCTGCCACAGTAGTACAAAAACAGTCAAATACAATAGGTAAATGACAGGCATGGTAGGAAATGGTTTATAGGGACTAGAATAGCTAGTTGTCATGAACCCTGTTTCATGACAACCACTAAAAGTTTGTAAACAATGCATAACTTACAAGCTAACAGAAGTAAAATAATGAGAGTGTAAATATAAAAATGCAATTCCCAAAGTAGCCAAACTTTTTTTTTAAAGGGAAAATAAGAATATAAACAAAAGGACAATTAGAAAACACATAAAAAGATAGTTTAAGTCAAACATTTCTGAAATGACATTAAGCATATATGGACTAAATGATATATTTAAAAGACAATTGCTACCATTTGGATTTAGAAAGCTAATTTCTCATTGTATGTGATGCATAAAAGATATACAGAAAAGTTACCTTTGAATAATGGCAAAAAGAAAGGCTTTGCAAAAGTGACAAAAGGGAAGGTACTGTAACTATGTCATCAGACAACCTAGCCTAAAGTGGATAATTAGGGTAACTTCATATTGATAAAAAGTTTACAATTTCTAGGGAAATACTCACACTTTAAATTTTTAGACACCTAGTAATATGATCCCAAAATGTATGAAGCATATTTCAAAAAAGCTATGAGGAGAAATAAGCAGATTCACAAAGTGGGAGATTTTAACACTACTCTAACAAGCAAAGAAAAAACAGCTTAGCAAGCAATCTGAATAATGAAGATAAATAAATGACTCGTGTAAGAAACCATTTTGAGGAGTATTAAAAACCCATGACATCTGCATGAAAGAAGAGAGAAAAGAAAAACTATTATGTAATTCTATTCATAAAAATTCCATTTGTAAAAAAAATAGGCAAAATTAAATCAGATATTTTAAAAAGCACAGGAGATTAAGGAAAAAGTCTAGATATTTGTTAATTTGAGCTTGGTACAGGAGCACTATGGGTTTCTCAAGTCTCAACAGAAGTCCTCTTGGCTTTCTGAAGAAGCATCCTGTATTGACAGTCACACCCACGTTCGGTGCAGAGGAAAGAAATGCAGAGAAACATTTGGAGCCTTGAGATCATGTTAATCACAAAAGAATATTTGGGATCATAGGTTACCCTATACCAGAACCTGTACTAGCAATCTTCCAATTGGCAGAGGTGCTCAAGTGGTAATTTGTAAATTTTATATTACCTGAGAGGTAGGGCCCTCTAAAGATGAGGACAAGGGGCAATATCTACCCTTGCCCAGAGCGAAGGACAGTATTGTCCTAAGAAGATGGAAGCAAAAGCAGATATGGAAAGGAAGTTAATTAATGAGGCTCATGAGTCTTCTGGAGTTAATTGTAGAGAAAATTGTTGGATATCTTAGCTTGGAGAAAATACAGATCTATAAATAATTCTGCAGGGTTACTGAAGCTTCAGCATGCAGAAAGTGTGATAAAGACAATGTAAGATGAATAGACAGTAGAGCTGAAAACAGCTGTATGGGACGCGAGCATGAGAAGCAGAAAAAAAACCCTTAACTATGATTGAAATACATGCACAAGAGATGTAAGAAGGGAATAAAGAATGCCTGAAAAACTAAAATAAATATATAATAAGACCTTATGTTCTGAAACTCACAATGACCAACACTCTCAAATGCTATAGAGAAAACAAGATGTGGATTAACAATTGTTCACCAGATATAGTACATAGTCACTAGTGAACTGAATGAGGTAATTTACATTGAAACACTGAACTTACATCACAGGTTTTGGTGTTTTAATGAGTAAATAAGATATGAGGAGCAGAGGTATGAGGTATGAAAAAGTGTAAATACAAGAGATACACGTATGGGTGTGTTCATGTATATTAGTGTGCATGCATGTGTGTTTGTGTATATCTTTCAGATGTAATAATAAGAATAAGGACATTTTTATTTAAGATTAATGATAACTGGATGAAAACTCTCAGGGAAATGTAAATCTCTGGAGGGCAAAGTTTCTGTCTGCTTGATCAAAAGAAACTGGTGAAATAATTCTGACATGTGCCATTTAGTCAACCCTTTATTTAGATAGATTAAAAGTCTTAGATTATACAATTACATACAATTCATTAAATTCAAGACACTGCTGATTATTTGATGAACCATCATTTTATACATCACCAGAGAAACAATACTGTCAAATTATTTCACAGCGCTTTTGTTATACTTATAATTTTCATTAGAATTTACTGAAGAACTGAATCATTTAGAATAGATTTTTATCATATATCACTTGTGACTCTATGAAGACAAAAATATATGCAAATTAAACTATTTGGAGTATACCTAAAATATCCTTTTCATGTAGTAACCATATCTTCCAAAACACTTTTCAGTTCAGAGTTTTTAAAATCTGTGTTTTATCATATGGCATCATTTGCTGTGCCTTCTGGGGTATAGCCAGAGCACAAGCTCTCCATTATTCTGTACCAGACCTGTCTATAAGCCATTTATACAAATTGTAATGTACACTGCAGGACCCTACAACTTCCTTGGTGATAGTAATTGTCAGCTACGTCTTGAATCCAGAGCAATAGAAAAAAAAGGTGATTCTTAGAATTGATAAAGTACACTAGGAAAAACAAAGCTGGGACCTAAAGCAAGTTGTCCTTATTTGCCATGCAGTACTTTTCTCAAATAGTCCACACCTAATATTTTTGGAATCATGCTTGCTTTTTACATTTGGGAAATAGATATTTTTTTAAAAGGAAAAAATTATTGCATTCATAAATGAAATACTATACAACCATTAAAGGTATGTGGTAAAAGAATACATTAAAATTTGGGGGATCCCTGAGTGACTCAATGGTTTAGCACCTGTCTTCGGCCCAGGGCATGATTCGGGAGTCCCAGGATCGAGTCCCATATTAGGCTCCCTGCATGGAGCCCGCTTCTCCCTCTGCCTGTGTCTCTGCTTCTCTCTCTCTCTCTCTCTCTCTCTCTCTCTTTCTCTCTGTGTCTCTCATAAATAAATAAATAAAATCTTAAAAAAAAGAATACATTAAGATTTGGAAATGTATCTATGATATTTGAAAAATGTATAAGTATATACATATATGTATGCAAGTGCATATATGTTTTTATATATATATATACACATACTTAAATCTATACCTACATATAATATCATATTCATATATAAAATAACCATAAAGGTATATACTAGAATATTAGCAACATTATCTCTAACATACAAACATGACTTTTTGTATTTTCTTGATATATTTATATTTCCAGTTTTTTTACTGTTCATCTGTACTATTCTTACCACATTAAAATAAACAGAATAGATTCTACTGTTCTCACTACAGGATTTCCATAATTTTTGGAATACTTTACAATAATTTTAAACTTCAGATTAACCATGAATTAAATACTGTAGGGTCATATACTATAAACATAGAAGTTTGTACTGTCTATACTAGAAATTTTTGGCAAATTTCCATATTCTTTTCTGTAATTTTATAATAGTCAAATGACTGATCGTAAAATAATTATTGGATTATCTTCTTTGATACAAGTATAGAGTCAAAATCTTTCAGAAAAAGTTATACAACACATAGTTCACTTGGTTGTAACCTTTTGATTGCTAATTTAAGTAGCAATTTAATCTAATTTTACATGTATAATTATGCATTAAATAACTCAAAGTACAAAGTAGTAGTTACATGTTGCAAATAACTGCAGGAACATATTAACCATTGTTACGCATTTTCACTTCATGCTATAATATTAAGGATGGGTGTATATACTTTTTTCAGTCTTTATTAATATACACTTGGCATAAAAATATACACTTGGCATATACTGAACATAGAATTTTAATTTGTATGAGTTTTTGCACATATATTTTTAAGTTACCTGTTTTTTGCAAACTTAAAAGAAAACTACATAAATTATTTACCTTTGTCTTTTCTGTCAATTCCTTTTCCCTCCTTTTTATGGCAACAGATCTAACTAGTCAAATCTATTTAAAATTTACTTACTTGTTTTAAGCTTTCTATTCTCTAAAGACAGAATTTCTAAAAATCATCAAATTCAGTGGCAAACTAGCTGTAGATAACTTTTTCACTAGAGTATTTCAAAATCTTAAAAATTAAATAATCTTTCTTAGAACATTAAAAGAATATATGAACATACCCTCTCTGTTAGATCAAAACCATTTTTTTTTTTTTACCGAAAGTGATTTATAAATGTGCAATGTACATGCAGTTACAGAAGAGGAAGATGCTCAACTTTGTGTATAGATCTTGATTATTTTTCCTCTTTTTTTTTTTTTTTTTTGAAAGAGGGAAGGGTGGGAGGGTCAAGGAGAAGAGGAGAAAGAATCCCAAGCAGACTCCATGACCAGTGGGGCTTCCTCCCATGACCCTGATATCATGACCTGAGCCAAACTCAAGAGTTGGACACTTGACCAACGAAACCAACCAGGCATCCTTCCATCTTGATTTTTTTTTTTTTTTAATTTAAAGTGTCTTAACAAGAGAGGTATCACTTCTCAGCAAGTATTACTTTTTACTCTTCTAATTAGTCTGGCAATCTGGTGAGTGGATAAATGTTTTCCTATAGATAATTTTTAAAATATCACCTTAGAATCTCAAAAATATCTGTTTAAATGATTTGTTATAATACTAGTTGTTAATCATATTTTACCACTGTGTGGAGTGGGTGGAGGAAGCTACAGGCCTATGCATTCCCAAAAATAATATCAAGATATCTATCTCTTTTTAAGACTATCAATCCTTAATTCTATTATCTGGGATACTTGCATGATTTTGAGCATCCCAAAAATTGTAAAGGAATCTTAAACATTTGTGAATTTCCCATAGCACCTAATAATTCTGAGAGCAGATAACAAGTATTTGATATCTGTCCATCTGTAACTACTACTATATTTTATTATTAAAAATGATTTTAAATGGAACTCAGGCTCACATTATGAGTAGGAAAAGGTCCGTCCATACTGCACCTGTTCTTTTTGTTTGTTTCTTTCTTTAAAGATAATTTATTGTTAAATGAGAGGAAGTCACAAAGCAAAATGGAATGGGGACAGGTGTCAAAGATAAATTTTAAAAATGTTTTTGTCAAATACTATTCTGGATTTCCTAAGGTTAGAAACAAGAAAAGAATCAAGTGAAAAGGTAATCGATCTCTTTAAAAGGTCTGAATTTGAAAAGAAAACAACTTTTCTCTGAAAATACAAATCATCCTTCTTACATGAAACTTATAAGAGACTGAGAAAAAAAAAGACTTTAGTAAACTGTATCTCTCAGATATGCTTAGGAATGTTTGGTTTTAATGAGTTTTAAAAATCATGGGTGCCACTTTGTAAATGGACATAAGTCCACCAATGATCAATGTCACTTGATCCACCCTGAAGTGTCCCATTATGTCTTCTTATGCTTCTTTCCTGTAACTTGCAGCAAAGCAGGTTTGAGGAAAAAGAAAGGATTAGAAGGAACTACAGTTAGTTCCCTAGTGAATAACTTAAGATAAAACCTGCTTTTCCATTCACATCACACATTCACAATTGCTCACTTCTACTTACTTTACTGGTATATTTCAGATTCTCTCCACACCTAGAATGCTTTGTCTGAACTTAATCCAACCCCCAAAACAAAACAAAATCTCACGTGGATATCCCAAAACATGGCTGTGCACCAAGGCCATGTTCTCCCATATATCTCTCCTGTCATGCTGCCCACAATATTGTTCTGAGCTCATTGAAGTGTCCCCACTGGGCCAGAATAAAGCCTTGGGAACTCTCTTAACATAATTTAAAAATTACATTTACCACTTGTCTTGAATGAGATGATTGTGAAATCAGAGAGAAAAAAAAACATTTTTATCAAGAAATGCTACATAATTGACTCTTCCAGAGGCAGATAGTGTTTGTCACTCTGAGTGAGGAAGGTAATCACGGAGTCCCAGAGTGCCCTCTTTACCAGTCCCCACTACAGCAAACTCAGGACCATGGACCCAACTGCAGGATCCACCCAGAGATGCATCCAGTATGACAGACTAAACACTGTTTAAGCTGAAGAGGAAAACTGTGTGGAGGTTCCTCAAAGAGTTAAAAACAGACCTGCCTTACAACCCAACAATTGCACTGCTGGGGATTTACCCCAAAGATACAGATGCAGTGAAACACCAGGACACCTGCACCCAATGTTCATAGCAGCAATGTCCACAATAGCCAAACTGTGGAAGGAGCCTCAGTGTCCATTGAAAGATGAGTGGATAAAGAAGATGTGGTCTATGTATACAATGGAATATTACTCAGCCATTAGAAATGACAAATACCCACCCTTTGCTTTGACATGGATGGAACTGGAGGGTATTATGCTGAGTGAAATAACTCAATCGGAGAAGGACAAACATCATATGGTCTCATTCATTTGGGGAATATAAAAAATAGTGAAAGGGAATAAAGGGGAAAGGAGAAAAATGAGTGGGAAATATCAGAGAGGGAGACAGAACATGAGAGACTCCTAACTCTGGGAAACGAACAAGGGATGGTGGAAGGGGAGGTGGGCAGGGGGTGGGGGTGACTGGGTGACGGGCACTGAGGGGGGCACTTGATGGGATGAGCACTGGGTGTTACTCTATATATTGGCAAATTGAACACCAATAAAAATAAATTTATTAAAAAAAAAAAAAAAGCTGAAGAGGACACCAGACAGTTTGGCTCTAGAGGTTTCCAGTGACTCTAAATGAGAGGGATGATAATCACACCTGCTCTCCTCGGACCGGAACAGAAATCCCCACTGTGGCTCCAGGGTACCCACAGAGCTATCGATTCTGCTTTCAGGACACATGGAAACCATCAAAAGAAACCCTAAAATACAGCGGGAATTCGGGCTTATAAAACTCTACAGCCCTTGAGCACATGATATAATTTGGACATATTCAAAGAAAATATTCGCAATTGTTCTTTCCAATATTGGAAGAGAAAAAGCCACCTGCCCCTTTCTTCACTCAAAAACCTCAGGGATTGGCAGGAGGAGGAAGTATGGGCTGGTGGGGAGGCAGGGTGAGCAGGGGGTGGAAGCCAGATACAGTCTGGCCCACCACACCCCCTGGCCCAGCGGCCCTTTCTGTTGCTGTTTTTTTTTTTTTTTTTTTAAGAATTTATTTTTTCTTTATTCATGAGAGACACACAGAGAGGCACAGGCAGAGGGAGACTCAGGCTCCATGCAGGGAGCCCTATGAGGGACTTAATCCTGGACCCTGGGATCATGTCCTGAGCCAAAAGCAGCCTCTCAGCCCCTGAGCCCCCCAGGCACCCCCCTTTCTGCTACTGAGGCCAACTCAACTGAACTCACAAAGTGTTGTGCATTTGCACCTCACGCCCTGATTGTCTCTGCCATTACAGTAAGCACTTACAAGAAATGAGTGCCATCACCACAGCGCCCAGGTTTGGGAGTCTGACTCATGACACCAATCCCTGAGCCTTTCTTTCACCTGGAGGGAGGGCTCCTTCGGGCTTAGACTAAAGTCAGGGGCAGGATTCCTCTGCGGTGTTGGCACCATCGAAGTTGATCCAGGGTCCCTGGAGAGGAGACTCATCCAGATGAAACAGATCACCAGAAACATTTCCATCTGCCTCTCCCAGTGGCCATGCAGTCCTGGGTGTGACCGGCCCTTCCCACTGGGAGTGAGGCCCTCTCGGGGAGTCCCCCAAAAGTGGTTTCCCTAAGCATTCTCTCAAAATGCTGTTTCTCTCTGCTACGTTTTGCCTTATGAGAAAAATAGGCAAGTATTTGGAAACCCCAAAATACATATCAGGAGAGTTACACAAGCCTGTGGAGACATTACCAGATGCCAAGGGTTCAAAGTGCTTTGCCATAGCCCATGCTTGGAGCCAACCAGGTGAAGGAACCAGAACTGAAGCCATTGCTGTCAAACTGGCCCCTGGTGGACCTGACTCCTCTGAAGAGAGGTGAGAACAGGGTGAACCTTTTCATTCTTTCTTTTTTAAACAGGCATCTTTATTTTATACTGTGGTTTGGGGTTTTTTTGATATGAAAAGGGTTTGGAGAATCCCAGGAGTTTTGGTGACACAGGAAAGTACAAATGGAAATGGGAATAAACTAGGGAATGGGACTCAGCCTTCCACAGATGGGACCCATCTGGATATCAGCTCATGGAACTAGCACCACTGTCAGTGAAGACATCCTGGGCTGAAAGTTCTTAAAACTCACTTTTTCCATCCCGGAGACTTTCTCCACACTCTTCCTCGGGCTAACAGGCTGACTGAGAATGGAAGAAGAGCTCTCTCTTTCCTCCCTATTTCAAACTGGGCCCATTTTTCTTTTGCTCCAGTTGGCTTTCTATTTGCTCATCGAATTGAGATTTTGGGGGAAGCTGCACAGCATAAAACTGGAAATATTTTGAAAATAATTTGAACACTTTAGAAAAATAGTCTCAATGACTGTAGGATACCATGACATTTTCTCCTTCTCCAGGCCAGGCTTAGAGGTATGGGCTAGGTCAGACTCCTTTGGGGCACGAGGGCCGTGGAGGGCAGTGGAAGAGCTGGTCCAACCCCACACAGGCTCATGTCAGCACTCATCTGGGAGGCCATCGCTGCCTGGGAGCTCTGTGGCTTCGAGCCCCACGCTGGACAGAAACCTCCTCAGCGTCTTGCAGCAGTTGTAATCCAGGGTGGTCGTGTAGACGGTCTTGGGGTACTTGGGGTAGATGATGGTGGTGCTGGGGAAGCGGGTGGGCTTGTGGTGGGGCTTGAGGTGTACCTCTGCCTTGTAGTTGCACCAGGTGCAGTTGGGGGGCAGGTGACCATAGCTACAGGGGGCCACTGCCAGGCCCAGGGGCAGGTGGACATCATCAATGAAGTGCCTCTCCGAGTCATACTTGACCGATGAAGTGTACCTTACTTCGTTGGCGGTAAGGGATCAAATTCCACTCCTTTGCCAAAGGACAGAGGGCACAGCCTTGGTGAGCAGGCAAAGGCCAGTGGGCTGAGGAGAGGTGCTGGATTCGGGGCGCGGGGCTGCCGCCTGCCGTCGGGGTCTCGCGGGCCCCACACTGCACCTATTCTATCAAAATTAATTTATTGAAAGAAAACTACTTTCTCCTAGAAGATAGAGGAAGCTTAATATTTGCTTTCACAATGGCAGACTGGGCTATTGGGTCCAATCCTGTCACAAAGGACAAATAAAAAATCCAGATGGAATATTTTTTTTAGAATATTAAAATATGAGGAATAAAAGAATTTCCACAATCACTAACAGTATTCAACATTGCACTTGAGTCCTGGTCAGCAGAGTAAGGCCAAAAAAATATTTGAAAGATTTAAGTAAAACTGATGGAAAAAATGATAAACAGATGATAAGAGTATATATGGAAAAAAGTTAAAGGAATTTACAGAAATTTTTTAGGAACTATAAGGCATTTAGGGGTAAGGTGGGTAGATCAGTGTTCTAAATTGAAAAGTGCAAAATTATGAAGGTTTATAAGGACATAGCCACGATCTTGCATTGGGAGCAAAAAGATTTATTTAACAAGACACAAAAATCACAAACAAAAACAATTGTAAACCAACTGCATTAAAAGTAATGACTTCTCTGTCTCAAAAGGCACCACAAAATATGACATGATACAGATGGAGAGAGGATACTGCATAACATAAATTATTAAGTAATACAATCAAGAATACATAAAAAATTGTATTAATTAACATAAAAATACAAAGGAAAAATACTGAGGGAAAATAAACCAGAGGACTTAAATAATATTTTCCTAAAGAAATTATCCAATTGGCCAATAAACGTGTGAAAATTTAGCTAATAAACCTGTGAAAGTATCCAACTGGCTAATAAACCTGTGAAAATTTAGAAAATATTTATAATGATGTTTTTCCATCAAGTTCTATTAAATAGCTACCAAGGATCTCAATATATCACATTTTTTTGTCATGAAAGATTTTCATTATTGTTCACTTTAGAGTCTTATGAACAAAGGAGCAAGATGTGGAAGAAGAAAACAAAGTGATGGAGACGGAGGAGGAGGACAGTGGCGATGATAAGAACTAAGAAAAAAGAGGATAATTGCATGCGGGCTAATTACTACAAGGCTACCAGAAGAGCCACATGACACATATGCTTATTTCTCACAGGACAGACCTGAATCACATGACAATAGCAAGTAACATGGGAAGATAACATATATATTCTTTATCCTAAGTTATATCTATCTAAAAAATTAAATTTCTTTTACTATGGATAAAGGGAAAAACAGATAGGGAAGGAAAGCAAGTAGTTAATGCTATAAATTATGTAATTTCCTAAAAGGTTACATGTATTTGAATTTTGAAACATTGCTTCTACCTCTATTAAAAATATATGCATCTTGGTTGGTTAATTTATATCTTAGATCAATTTGTGATCTGCTCACATGTATAACATGTAGTTTTTTTAACCAAAGAGAATAAAATACATATTCTGAATTTGTATCTTTATAGTGTAGCCATTTATGATGTGGTTTTACTCCCTTATTTATAAAAAGAAGTTATCCTGTTTTGTAAACTTCATAAATGAGTAAAAATGCCAAGTATTTTATTAAATTCATGTTTTTCCATATCAGTATTTGATTTACTGAATCTATATGTTCTTTATAAAATTAAAAATAGATATCCTGGTGTTTTTGAAATATTTCCTTAATAATGTATAGACAGACATTCCCTTATTTCTGTTAGGACCTATGTTATTTCTTGATAATATCACAAAAGCAAGGCAAATGCAAACAAATAAATCCCCTAGTGCTGTGAATATCTAAACCAACTTTTATCTTCAAAGATGTTCCCTGAAATTACTCTTTTCATGAATTTTTCAAAATAGGTTCATAATAACATAAAGTGAGGGAATCATCATGGGGTTTGAATAAATCATTGTATTATATAACTAAGTCCAGGTATGATATAACTAGTCCAGGGAGGAAGGCATTAGTTCACTCCATGAATTCAAATTCACAAAACCAAGTATCAGGAGAAAAAAGCAAAGCATTATATATAGTCTTCAGTATGATATTGAAGGATACCTTCAGTATGACTTGAAAAATTTTATTATGTCTTTACAGATTGATTTATATATGTCTTCTTGAATTAGTGATTTTAAGAATTTATTCTTTTTTTTCTGATAGTTATGATGTCAGATGCTTTGCTGCTTATCCATTCATTCTTTGCTTTTTAAAAAGATTTTATTTATTCATTTGAGACATAAAGATATGGAGAAAGAGAGAGCACAAGCATGGGGAGAGGCTGAGGGAATGGGAGAAGCAGACTCCCCACTGAGCAGGAAGCCCGACATGGGGCTTTATCCAAGGACCTGGAGATCATGACCTGAGCTGAAGGCAGATGCTCAATCGACTGAGCCACCCAGGTGACCCCTATCCATTCATTCTTGACATCAGTTGTCACTTAACATCTCCCATTTATTTAATCAATCCTTAGAACTCCATGAAAGAATACTTCAAAGTAAAACTGATCAATTTTTAAGAATCAAACAAACAGTGCACTATTGAACTCAGATATTTTAAACATACACATTCACAATATAGGTATCAGCCATCAAATGTATATAAACTTTCTGGAGCTCTTTACTATATTAAAGGATGCTTGAGTGTTGTCTAGATTCTGAAGAAAATTGTGGGCAAAGGTTCTTAGAAGAATTTGGAACAAATGCCAGAGTATAGGAAGGGATGTTTTATGAATACTGCAAGCAGGTTAGGATAACCTTCTATCCAGTGTTTGGATCTGACTTTTCTAAAGCTGACACTGGAGAGCATTCAGATTTTGAATAGTTTTGAAAATAAGATTAAAGAGATTACATTCTTCACATGAAAGCAAAAGGTATGATAGTGAGAATAGGAAGGATGGAGAATCTAGAAGGTACTATGATGTTCTAATGAATCATTTGTCAAATATATCCCAGGAATTTTGCAAAGGGGTAGAGGGATGAGAACATATTTTAGATTGTAAAGGGATAAACTCTGTACATGCAAAATACTGGATAGATGGGATAAAAGAAAGAAATACAACATGACAGTCACAGTTTGGGTTTGGGTACACATAGGACATATAAGTAGATGAGGATAATGGAGTCACGTGGGAGTGATGGAAAGAGATGGAAGTGGGGAGAGATGGGAACAACAAGTTGGGGAAAATCCCCACTAAAGATACTTAAATTTTTTACTGTTACAGGAGATTGATTGTTTTTCCACTTTACTGAATCATCTCTATAAGACAGGAATTGGCAAACTGTGGCCAGTGGACCAAATCCAGACTGATACCAGTTTTTATTAATAAAGTTTTATTGGAACACAGCCAGTCTCATTCATTTACATGTTGTCTGTCACTATCTCTACACTACAACATTAGAGAGACCATTTGGCCTGCAAAGTCAAAAATATTTACCATCTGGCCTTTTACAGAGAAAAAGTTTGCTAATTGCTGATCTGGGAAATGAATCCAATTGTGAAAAACTAAGTTTGAGTGCCTGGACCATTATGGTCGTACTGTCCAAAATAAATCTGATATATAGATCTGAAATTCAGTAGAGAGCTATCCAATATCATTTGAGGAATTATCAGTTTTCTGATTCTGTAGTAACTATAATATAGACATTCCTATTTATTATAATTATGTATATGATATATACAAATATTATCCTAACATGATACTTTATAAATACATTAAAATTCTGTAAATTTATAACATATATGATGAATAAATAAAAATATGCTTCAAGTCAAAATCGCATGCTTTGGTTATTTTAATTTTTTTTCCTTTGCCTTATTGATCCATATGGGATAACTTTTTTCAATCAGTTATCCTATCACATTTGTAGTGCCTCTATAATTTTGTCAAGTTCAGTTTTCAAAGTACAAAGTCTTGGCTAAATTTATTTGGCTCTGGTTATGTTATCTTTCTGTAATTATGAAAACAGTTCTGTGCAAATTCTGGAACTTGGATTTGCATTCTTCTCCAATTCTGTAAAATATCTGCTGCAACTACTTACTCCGAATTGCCTTCTCTGTTGTGTGATAATGGTGATGATGGGCAAGATAATCTAGACTAGCACAGGCTTTATGGCAGTAATAGAGTAACTTTTCTTTTAAGTTTTTATTTTATTTCTAGTTAGTTAATATACAATGTTAGTTCCAGGTATAAGTAGCAGAGTAACTTCTAATCTAAGAAATATCATAAAATATCTTCTAATCACAAGTCTTTTAGTTTATTATTACTTCATCTATGACATAAAATATTTCCCTTAGCAGTATTTGGAATTTTGGGATTTTTCCCTCATGTCCACTTTGTTAATTTCTACACAGTAAAATAAAGCAAAACAAAACAATGGTTTATGCTTGTCCTATTATTTTTAATAAGATGTGATTGTGGTTGTTTTTTTTTTTTTTTAATATGGTATTTGGTTTTCCTTTTTAGGTTGGATATATGTTAAAAATTTGCCATGATAGGAAAATACATTTTTCTCATTAACTTTCTCTTCATTTAACGACTTAGTACCACTATATCCCAAATAAACTAATTTTAAAACGACTTTTTGTTATAAAGTAATTAAAGTACTTCTAGTCATATAAGTATATTGGCTAGCTGGACAAATATTTTGATATCAGCAGGAATGTGAGACATATATTTTGTTTACCTCTCCTGAAATAAGCAATATTATACTAACTAAAAGGTAAGGAAATTACTTTTAATCCACTCCATTGGGATCCCTGGGTGGCGCAGAGGTTTGGCGCCTGCCTTTGGCCCAGGGCGCGATCCTGGAGACCCGGGATCGAATCCCACGTCAGGCTCCCGGTGCATGGAGCCTGCTTCTCCCTCTGCCTGTGTCTCTGCCTCTCTCTCTCTCTCTCTCTCTGTGTGTGTGACTATCATAAATAAATAAAAATTAAAAAAAAATCCACTCCATTTTATAAGGTTATAATGCTATTTAGTTGAAATTATACATTGTTATTGTTTTTGTCATGAATTATACTTGGATATATCCAAATTTGTGCAGACAAAAGGGGTTTTACAGATTTAGTGAGAATAAATGTAGATCCTGTTACTAACTTCAGATATTATTATTATTATTTTTAAAGATTTTATTTATTTGTGAGAGACACAGGGAGAGAGAGAGAGAGGCAGAGACACAGACAGAGGAAGAAGCAGGCTCCATGCAAAGAGCCTGATGTGGGACTCGATTCCAGGTCTGTAGGATCAGGCCCTGGGCCGAAGGCGGCGCTAAACCACTGAGCCACCCGGGCTGCCCTAACTTCAGATAATATTGATTAGGTTTCACTTATTGATATAATTTTCTAGTATGGACTGACAAACCCAAAAGAGGATAAATATATATAATTTTGCCTTATAATATCAAGCTACAGAACCAAAGATCTAATACAAACATACATAACTAAAAACATTAATTTTATAAAAGTGGATGAATTTTTAGCAAGATATGAGTATCAACAAAACATACACTTAGTTTTTTAAACTGCATTGTGAGTGAAAACTAACCATTCTACTTTGCATCAAATAATGTAACAACTTTATATATCTTCATAAATATTTTTCAATATGTGTAACATTTTCGGTAATCTTACTAAAGGGGATTTTGTTAAAAATAATGTTTATTTGAATCATAGAAGCACTATATTTTAAGTGATAAAATGTAATGTAAAGGGGAATTTCCATAATTTGAAAAATAAAGTAAAAATCTATAATTGAACACTCAACTATTAAGCCTTCTATAAGCTAGCCATGATCCTGACTTCATTTTTCAGTGTTCACATTGCTTTACAATTTCCATAGCCAACCCATGTGTTAGCAGCTTCTAGATTGATCTATTCAGAACACAGTCTCAAAACAGTTTCTAAGTTTTAAAGTAAGGTTTTAAATATATATAAAGTTGAAAAATGAATAGGTTTCATTAGCCTTGATGTAATTAATACTGCTAGTTTTGTATCACACAAGAAAATGTGGAGTAGCATTATTTTGTTAGAGTAGGCAGTTTTTCTACTGGTGTTACCTCTTAGAATCCTAAAGAGAATCCCTCAGGAGAAACTTGGTAATAGATAACCAATTACATCCTCTTTGAGATATAAGCAGCATGATCAGAAATACAATAATTGAAAAACACAAATATTAAATTATACTTGTTTATTCTCAATATTGTATATATGGATAGTTATAACATTATTTATATAACTTTATATACTAAAAATGTTTTATAATACAAAAACAAAAGGGTACACTTTATATACACAGCATAATCCTTCAATGTGATAATAAAACAAAAGAAGAAATAATTATCTAGAAAATTATATAGGCTAAAGGTAAAGATAGTCTTAAAATTAGCAGACATTATAAAATATTTTTATTGGAAAGAAATTTAGTTATTTAACATACATAAATAGTGTTTTAAATAGATGCCATATTTTTTCTAATTGTTTAGGATTTAGCAGTGAACAAACTAGACAAAAATCCTGTTCTCATGAAGTTTCTGTTATAGTGTAGGAGGACAGACAAAATAAGAAACAACATTTTTTAATACGCTTCATGTATTTGGTGGCTAGGGAAATGGAAAAAAGTTAAAATTGGGAAGGGAAGCCTGGAAGGTAATTTTAAAAATTAGAGTCAAGGAAGGCCTCACAGAAAAGGAAATATTTAAATAAAGACATAAGGTGAAGGAACAAACAATGCTGTTATTTGTGTATCTATTGAAATAGGGATCCAGTTAGAAGAAATAGAAAACAGAAAGTTTCAAAGGAAGGTGATCTTAAAGACTTGCAGGGAGGTCAATGAGGCTGGAGCTGTGTGAGCAAGGATGATTGCCGGGAGTTCTTTCATACACATGACAAAGGAGAGTCTGCTAGAGTCTCCTTTAGCTCATAGCTCATTAGAACACATTATTTGTTTAATTTTTTTAATTTTTTTTTATTTATTTATGATAGTCACAGAGAGAGAGAGAGAGAGAGGCAGAGACACAGGCAGAGGGAGAAGCAGGCTCCATGCACCAGGAGCCCGACATGGGATTCGATCCGGGGTCTCCAGGATCGCGCCCTGGGCCAAAGGCAGGCGCCAAACCGCTGCGCCACCCAGGGATCCCCACATTATTTGTTTAAACTGAGTGAAATGAAAAGCTATTATATGGTTAATAGCAAAAAATATCAATGATTTACCATATTTGAATAATATTATCTTGACTCATTAAATGAGTATAGACTCTAGAGTAGAATACTATGGATAAAAGAGTAGAGTGGTTTGGCCACATTATAAGTAGGAAAGAGTAAGTGGTAGTTGGATTCTAGGTATGTATTGGAAGTAAAGACAACTGGGTTTGTAGTTGTTTTGGATCACAGGAATTAAAATAAACGAGTCAGGAAATATATCATTATTATTGCTCTATTGCACTATTATTGCCCTAAGCCATGGAAAAAAATGGATTTTCATAACCAAAATGGAAAGGAATGCTAAAGGGAAAGTTTTGGGACAAAATATTATAGTTTGTTCTTGGACATATTAAGTTTGTTATATAGGACTTCTACTTCTGGCCATGATGGCATAACACAAAGTGGTTTTATGACTTTGAAGTAAGCAAAAAAATAAAAAAGAAAAAGAAAATGAAACGAAATATATAAAATGAAGGTTATCAAGACGTTGACTGAAAAGATGTTCAGTATCACTTACCATCAGTGAAATACAAATCAAAACCACAATGAGATACCACTTCATACCTGTTAGAATGGCTACAATTAGCAACACAAGAAATAATAGATGTTGGCGAGGATGTGGAGAAAGGGGAACCCTCTTACACTGTTGGTGGGAATGCACACTGGGCACAGCTACTCTGGAAAACAGTATTGAGGTTTCTCAAAAAGTTAAAGATAGAGCCACCTTATGATCTAGCAATTGCAATACTAGGTACTTATCCAAAGTATATAAAAATACTGATTCAAAGGGGCTATGCACCGCAATGCTCACAGCAGCATTATCAACAATAGCCAAACTATGGAAAGAGCCCAAATGTCCATTGTCTGATGAATGGATAAAGATATGGTATATATACACAATGGACTTATTCAGCCATCAAAAAGAATGAAATTTTGCCATTCCTAGCAACGTGGATAGAGCTAGAGGGCATTATGCTAAGTAAAGTCAGTCAGAGAAAGACAATTACCATATGGTTTCACTCCCATATGTAATTTAAGAAACAATAGAGATGATCATATGGAGGGGGAGAGGGAAATAAGCCATAAGAGACTCTTAAAGATAGAGAACAAACTGAAGGTTGATGGAGGGTGGGGGATGGGCTAGATGGGGGATAGGTATTGAGGAGGGTATTTGTGTTGAGCACTGGGTGTTATATATAAGTGATAAGTCCCTGAATTCTATTCCTGAAACCAATATTGCATTGTATGTTAACTACAGTTTAAAGGAAAAAAAAAAAGATGCTATCAGGCAACAAGTGACAGCATTCCCAGAAAACTAGGAAATAAATAGACTTCTCTCTTTGTCCCAGCATAACTCCTTGAGAGTTTCCAGAACACGGTACAGAGAGAAGGAATCCAGGCAAAGCTTCACATATTCACTAATTTGAGTAAAGGGAACTGATAGACCGGCAAAATAAAAGTAGCTAGAGTAGACAGGACAAAGTTCCACAGAAGAGAGAACTGCACAAAGACAGCACTCTAAAGATGACCTAAATGTATCCTTATATTCATCAAAATACTGCTTAATTCATGTATGGGCAAAAAGTAATCAAGGCCAGGAAAAAAACCAACTGAAAGGATTAGAGATAATACAAACTAGTGCACACTCATTGCCAGGCAAATATACTTTTTCCACCAACTATAGTATAAACCTCATGGTATACTGTTTAAAATACTCAGAATGGTTCTGCTTTAGTAGCAGGAATTAGTTACAATAGACACTGCTCAGATTTCATCTGACAGGTCTTAAAGTAATGCCTAAAGAGAAACTATTTTCTTTTTTTTAATATTTTATTTATTCATAAGAGATACAGGAGAGGCAGAGACATAGGAAGAGGGCGAAGCAGGCTTCCTGTGGGGAGCCTGATGCAGAACTCCATCAGGACCCTGGGATCATGACCTGAGCCAAAGGCAGATGCTCAACCACTGAGCCACCCAGGTATCCCAAGAAACCATTTTCAAGTTAATTATAGTCTATCCATAGAAAAGCTTATAATAAAAAATAAATAAAAAATAAATAAAAAAAGAAAAGCTTATAATATTTATAGTAATACCAATATCTAGCATCTGAGATAAAATTAATAACATTTGTATTTTTAAAAATTTATAAGGCATGCAAAGAATCAAGAAAATAAATCCATTTGACAAACGTTGGCATTCATTCCTAATTAAAACAACATCAAATGTAGCAATCAAATGTAGAAAATCTCTCATTTGATAAGGAATAGCTATGAAAATCCTACAACTAATATTCTGTTTAATGATAAAAGACTAAATACTATACCAGAAAGATCAGGGACAAAATAATAATTTCTACTCTCATAATTTTTATCCAATACAGTTTTGGAAGTTCTAGTCATTATAACAAGGCAAGAAAAATAAATAAAATGAATATAGTTTATAAAGAAAGAAGTAGAACTTTATAATCTATAAAATTAAAATTAAATTTTATTTTGGGATAACATGACCATCCATTAGAAAATTTAATAGAGGGGATCCCTGGGTGGCTCAGCAGTTTAGTGCCTGCCTTTGGCCCAGGGCGCGATCCTGGAGACCCGGGATTGAATCCCACATCAGGCTCCCGGTGTATGGAGCCTGCTTCTCCCTCTGCCTATGTCTCTGCCTCTCTCTCTCTCTCTCTCTCTCTGATGACTATCATAAAAAAAAAAATAAAGAAAATTTAATAGAATCTGAAAATCTAACCAAATAACAAAATCGACAAATTAGTAGTACAAAATTGAAAAGAAAAAAAATCAATATGCAAAAGTCAATTGTAGTTCTAGTGAATAACTAAATAATTTAATGAACAAAAATTTTAAATAAAACAATAGTTTTAAATATTAATGTTAAACATTAGTATTTTAAATGTGTATTTTTTGTAATAAATCTGACAAAAGATATGTAGGATTTGTTTGCTAAAAGCCTCAAAATCGAATTAATAGAAATTAAAGAAAACATAAAAAAATGGAGAGATGTACCATGTTCCTGGATGATAATACTCAATTTTAGGATATCAATTCTGTCTAAATTGATTTACAATTTCAATGTAATCCCAATCAAAATCCCAGCAAGCTTTTTTTTTATTGAGAGTGTGATTTTAAAATTAATATGGAAATACAAAAGATTCATATAGCCAAAATAAGTTTAAAAAGAAACAAAGTGACTAGGGTGCTTGGATGGGGCACCTGCATCCCAATGTTTATAACAACAATGTCCATAATAGCCAAACTATGGAAAAGAGCCCAGATGTCTATCAACAGATGAATGGCTAAAGAAGATGTAATACACACACACACACACACATACACACACACACACACACACTAGAATACTACTCAGCCATCAAGAAAATGACATCTTGCCATTTGCAATGATGTGGATGGAATAAGAGGATACAATGCTAAGCAGAATAAGTAAATCAGAGAAAGACAATTATCATATGATCTCACTCATGTGAAATTTAAGAAACAAAATTGAAGATTATAGGGAAGGAGAGGAAAGAAATAAAACAAGACAAATCAAAGAGAGAGACAAACCATAAGAGACTCTCAATCATAGGAAACAAACTGGTTGCTGGAGGGTAGGGGGCTGTGGGGATGGGTAACTGGGTGATGGACATTAAGGAGAGCACGTGATGGGGATCCCTGGGTGGCGCAGCGGATTAGCGCCTGCCTTTGGCCCAGGGCACGATCCTGGAGACCTGGGATCGAATCCCACATCAGGCTCCCGGTGCATGGAGCCTGCTTCTCCCTCTGCCTGTGTCTCTGCCTCTCTCTCTCTCTCTCTCTCTCTCTCTGTGTGACTATCATAAATAAAAAAAAAAAAAAGAGAGCACATGATGTAATAAACACTGGATGTTATATAAGACTGAGGAATCAGTGACCTCTACCTCTGAGACCAATAATACATGTTAATTCATTGAATTTAAATAAGATTATAAAAGGAAAAGATGGTAAGTTGGGCTAAAAATGTCTACATTTCTTTTTTTAAGATTTATTCATTTATTTGAGACAGAGAGAGAGCACGCACACATGAGTTGGGGTAGGGGCAGAGGGAGAGGGAGAGAGAGAATCTCTAGCAGACTACCCACTGAGCATGGACACCTATGTGGGCCTTGATCTCATGACCTGAGATCACAACCTGAGCTGAAATCAAAATCCAGTCGCTTAACTGACTGAACCAGGTGCCCTCAAAATGTCTGCATTTCAAAACACAGGATTAAAAGCAGGAAAAGACAAGCCACATGCTGGGAGAAAATATTTTCAAAGCACATTATCAGAAGAACTTTAATTCAGAATCTATAAAATCACTTTCATAATGCAATAATAAGGCCACAGACATTTCAATAGAAAAATGGGCAGAAGGTTTGAACAGATACTTCAGAAAATCTAAAGCATGGCAAATAACCACATGAGTACATTCTCAACATTATTAGACATTAGCAAAATACAAATTAGATGCATAATTTAATGCATTAACCACTACTACTTGAATGGCTATAATTTAGAAACACTGATGATTCTAGTTATTGGTAAAAATATCTGTATACATTACTGATAGGAGTGTAAGTATTTATACAATTTTGGGAACAGATTGCTAGTTTTTAGAGTCAAGCATATATCAATCATATGATTCAGCCATCCTACCTCTTGGTATTTGCCCAAAAGAAAGGTAAGTCTCTCCCCATAAAAATAGTTGTACTCAGGGTACTTGGGTGCTCAGGTGGTTAAGCAATGGATTATTTTAAAGCAATTTTTATATGTTTTTTTTTAGATTTTATTTATTTATTCATGAGAGACACACAGAGAGAGGCAGAGACATAGGCAGAGGGAGAACCAGGCTCCATGTAGGAAGCCTGATGTGGACTTGATCCCAGGACCGTGGGACTTGATCCCCATGCCCTGGGCCAAAGGCAGATGCTCAACCACTGAGCCATTCAGGTGTCTCCAACAATGGATTCCAGCAACGGATTTCAACTCAGTTCATGATCTCAGAATGGTGAGACTGAGGACCATGTTGGGCTCTGCACTCAACAGGGAGTCTGCTGGAAATTCTCTCTCTCTCTCTCTCTCTCTTCCCCTCTGTCTCTGTCCCTGCCTCCCTCAAATAAATAAGTAAATATTTTTTAAAAAGTTGTACTCAAATGTCCATGGGAACATAATCTGTAATAACCCAAAACCTGGGGGGAGGGTGACAAAAATGCATAAACAAGTAAATGGATAAATTGTGATATTTCCATATAATGGAACACTACCAACTAACAAAAATCAATGAACTATTGATGCGTGCAACAACACACATGAATTTTAGAATAATTATGCTGAGTGAAGGAAGCCAGTCAAAGTAGAATATATACTGTGTAATTATAATTATAGCAAATGATAGAAAATATAAATTAATTTAGAGTAGCAGAAAGCAGATAAATTGTGATCTGGAGACCAGGGCTGGGGAATAAAGCATGAGAATGAGAAAGAATGGAATGCAAGTATTATGAAGGGTTGTGATATAAAAGGGTAATAGATATATTCATTATCTTGATTTTGGAAATGGTTTATGGATATATACATATGACAAAACTTACCAAGATAAACACATTAACTAGTGAATTTTAATTATAAGTAAAATTTACTTCAATCAACATGATAATTTTTGCTGTATCTATTGGGCTTCCAAATTGCAATGTCAGAAATGTACCTTGTAGTTCAAAGGGGTATAAAATGCAGAAAATATAAATGTTGAAGACATCAAGCATAGATGACATTTAAAATGATTTTTTAAATGTATAAGATATGAGAATAGAAAGAAAGAGAAATGATCCAAAGATCAAGTCCTGGAGCCCTCTAATATTTTCATATTAGACTATGAAGAACTAACAAAAGTCACTGAAAGGGAATACCCAAGGAGGAAGAAGTAATTTCAAGAGAGTGCGGTGTCCTCAAAGCCAATTAACACAGCTATTTGAAGAGTATAAGAATGATCAACTGTGTCAATTGCAGCTGACAATAATTCATGATAATGAAGACATAGGGGTTTGGGACACATCATGTGGATATCAGGTGAGAAGTGGTGAGGAGCTTTTCTAGGTAACATTCAAGAGAGAAATTGGAGCTCTAAAGAGAGAAATAGTGGATCAGAAGCAAGAGAGAGGCAGGTTAAAGGGAGTGTGACTTTTTATCATTTTATTCTTTTAAGTTTGAGGAAATCAAAAATTTATTGTAGCTAATGAGAATGATATATAGTAGAGAGGGGGAAAAACATGTTGATCCCTGAGAGAGAAGACAAATTGATGAAATGATGTTCCTAAGGGAAGGAATTTATTCACAAGGAAAGAGACATAGATATTAATTAGGAACATAGATATAGTTCATCCACAGTGGCAGGTAGAAACGCAGAATCTATCATCCAAATGTGGGTGGGTGGATAAACGTCTTGGCAGGAGCCTGTGGGAGTTCTTTTATGATCTATGTTCTCAGGGAAACAATAGGAAAAAGCTCAACAGGTAAAAGAGAATAAGGAAGAGTAGTTTCCGATTTGATAAAAGAGCATATAAGAAATGGTAGGAAAAAATGGAAAGCTACTGGACTATGAAATGCAAAGCAAACTAAAGACCCATTTGTGTTTAGAAGCATAGATTTAAAGTGACATTTGTTTTGAATTTTTTTTTAAAATGTCTTTCCATTCAAAAAATGTTAAAATGTTTTACTGAGTTTAGTTTCCAATGTTAATAAATAATAAAAACAAATGCTATTAAAGGTTTGCATTCTGTGAAATAAAATCAATGCAACCTACGATTTATATGTACTTTGCCTACCTTTAATTTGATTTATATTGCTAACATATTTTATTGGGAAATACGCTTGTTTTGAGATTTTTTATTTTAGGAATGTTCTCGTCCTTCATGTTGACAGAAAAAGACAGCCAAATGGCATGCTGTTCTTAAAACAGTATTTAACTAAAACCATCTACTAAGCTAGATACAATTCTTCAAATAATTGATAAAACACTAGAAACTGCTAATACCTAACGTAAAAGGTTTAAGTTAAATTTACCTCTGTTATTATTCATAGAAAGAGGAGACAATCAATGCAAATGTGAGAGCAAAAATGCTGGTGCAGTATTTTTTTAGAATTATATCAGTTTCCATCTATAGACTGACTAGACTGTTAATTGTGGGTTATAATGAATAATACTAGGATTAATTATGTGATAAATTTTAGCAACATAATTAATAGAATTGAATGACACAATTGATTTGAACAGCTAATTATACCTTAATCTTAATAATTCTGAATCTAGGTTATCAAGGTTTAAATACCTAATAAGATAGGTGTGACTAATTAAAATGGAAAGCTAAACTAATTTCTTTTTGTTTTATATGATCCTTTACTACTTTTACTGATGAAGTAATAGTTAGAAATGTGAATCAGCTACATTTTCAAGGTAGCCAGGGTTCAAATAATAAAATTCCATTTATAAAACAGCCATATAAAAATAATTCAATGTGCTTTTTCATATTTATGTTGGAAGTATTAAAAGTTTATAAAACCAGTAAAAGGAAACTTTTGTGTATATGTCACATTTTTGCTCATATATGTAGCATATTGTAAAGACAGATGGAAAATTATAATATATACTTAAAATATGAAGGATCAAAGTGAAAGAAATGTGTTAGGCATTCCCATTTTAAAAGGAGCAAAAAGGAACTGCAATATGTATAAATATCTTATGAAATTATTTTTTAATGTTTTATATGCATACAGGTTGACTATTAGAATAATTTTTAAAGTTCAGATAATGCATCCTATGACTCTTGTAAAACACTGTCTCTAGTTTATATACTTTCTCCTTTAACCTAATGAAATCAAATAAATTTATATATATATACAATTTGTATCATATAATTTTACTTCACACTCTATAGATTTATGGAAATATCATTAAACAGAATATATTCTACATATTTTTCTTAAATTTGAGTAATCAGTAGTTTCATTTTAACTGATAATTAATACGTTAACCTAAAGGAGTACTTACTGTGCGGAAGGCTAGTGTGAGAGAAGAACTGAGATCACCTTTGTGCCTAACAGTTGTTTTCTCATCTTTGACTAGGATATTAATCAATAATTATTTAAATATATATTAGGAATATAACCAACCAAAAGACACAACTCTTTAGAAATGATAGGTATTCTCAGTTGGTTGACTATGGACTTTTATTAAATAGTAGAGGATTTAAACAGTGGATTTTCCTCTGAAACCAAATTGTACAATCTTTTCATGTAATCCTAGAATTTGATCTAGCAAATTTTGTTTGAATACAAAGGAGGTGTGGTATCTATTTGTAAAATGGGTCCTCTAATAATGTAACATGTTCATATTATTTTCTTTATTAGAGAGCACAGATGCCATTGATTGATTACTGAATGTTATTGTTTGCTGGTGCTAGGTTGTATAAAACGAGATTTTTATTCTATTTAGGCCACATTCTAGTTAGGATTTTGCTTGTAGTTTTGATTTGAGGATTTTTTTCTGCACAAAATTGAAAACCAAAAGCCAAACAAACCAAAATTAAACAAACAAAAAAAATAAAAAAAGTTAAAAAATAAAACCACACAGAAACCAAAATAAATATATCATTATATCATAACTCCGGTTTGACTTTATCTCTAATCCCACTAAAAGATTCTTATTGTTGCTTCACGTTCTTCAAAGAAATGCACATACAAGAGTTAAAAAATCAAGCACATATTAATTTTGTATCATTCTCCCAAACCTCCGATTGCTTGCCTAATCCCCAAATCACCCTTATTCCATCACTTTTATGTACACAGTCTAATACAATTAGTACACAAAAAGTTAAATTCAATCTCATTATAAGCACAGTAGTGAGTAAAAACATATCCATTCTCTAAGAATTTGTTTATTTTACAACTAGCAACGAAATCTCTATGGCCTCTCTGTGGTACTACTCCTTCTTATAGTTTGAAAAGTCACTTCCCCAAAGAAGCATTTAATATTAGCTAGGGAATTTTTTTAATTACTTGCTGAAATTAAATGCTTTTGTTGGCATGGATTTGATTTACCATCCTTTTGTCCTATGAGATAAAAATAAAAGGGACAAAAATGATTGTGGTCTAACCAATTCATGGCATATGTGAATTTCTATTGTTTCTGTTATTCCTGATTTTATTTCCTTAAAGAAATAAACCAGTGAAACCTTATCTTGAGGGATTTTCAAGTTTAGAGTATGAGTCTTTGGTAGTAGGGAATAGCAAAAACCATAATTTGAGTATAAGATACAGAAATGGGGCTTTCATGTAAATGATCCAATATTCTTGGGAACATGAATATTCAGTGTTATTTGTAATAATTAATTAGCTCTTATTACCTGAGATATTAGGCATTTTTTTAAAAAGATTTTTATTTATTTGTGAGAGACAGAGAGAGAGAGAGAGAGAGAGAGAGAGAGACAGGCTCCGTGCAGGGAGCCTGATGTGGGACTTGATCCTGGAACTCCAGGATCACGCCCTGAGCCAAAGGCAGGTGCTTAACTGCTGAGCCACCCAGGCATCCCTATTTTTTTCTTTTCAAAAATTTTCTTCTATGCAAGATGGACTTCAAAGTTCACAGTTACCCAGAAGGAAAAATAAAAGTAAAAACACGTATTAATTGTTTTTTTGTTTTAAATATTTACCATCTATCAAACCGAGTTTCTCCATTTACCAGTGTTTCACTTTCTTTCCATCCCTTTTATTTGATACCTTTTTTTAAAAAAGATTTTATTTATTTATGAGAGACACAGAGAAAAAGGCAGAGACACATGCAGCAGGCCCCCTGCAGGGAGCCCTATGTGGGACTCGATCCCGGGACTTCAGGATCACACCCTGAGTCAAAGGCAGATGCTCAACCACTGAGCCATCAGGGATGCTATATTTGATACTTTTAATGATGAGACCATGTGTCCTTCTTGTCTGTAAAATTTGATGATTAATTTTTTAAAATTTTGTTCACATTCTCCATTCTCCATAAACAATTACCTGGATTTTTCTGTCTAAAATATTTATTCTATTTTTGTATTCACGTACTTTAATTGTACGGTCAATCTTGCTCAGTGGTATTTACATGTTTTTGACTTATTTTACATTTTTATTTTCTCCCTCAAGGTAGTTTGCAAACTTCAAAAGAAACTAATTCATATCCCTTATAGACAGTCTCACACTACATTCAGAATAGTAAAAACATTAAGACTCAATTGATTAATTTTTCATTAGTGAATATAAAACAATATCAATAATATGATAGGAGTTCTTTATATTTAAGAAATGATTCAATGTTTCATAAAAATTAGAATGAGTATCCCATTCAGAGTCTCAACTACTGACAACATGAAAATACAAGAGATAGATCACTTGAATTCTAAACTTCTTGAATTGAACATACATATCATTGCTAAAGACTAAGATAAGAAATCACTATATTTGTGCTCTCTGTCCATCGTGTGTTGTAAATCTCACCATCATATATTGATCCTGTCACAACAAAGTATGCTGGACACACAAAAGTTAATGATTGTCATATTTGAAGTACCCTCAAAAGAGAATGATGTTTGCCTTCATAGCCTCAGTGAAAAAAACAAAACAAAACAAAAAAACACAGACCATGGCCACATGCCTGATGTGCTTAACATTACACAACAGAATGGCCATGACCATAAGCCTGATATCATGAGAATTATTCCAAAGCCTATATTTCCTGGGAAGGTTTGAAATATAATGGTAGAGAATGTATGCAGTTTTTGTTTTGCTTTTTAATTTCATGATTTCCTATATACACTTAGAGGAATGTCATTGGTAAGACTGGAAGAAGACCTACTCATCTGTATGTATCTTTCTGTTAACAATATTGAAAAATCACAATTTGGTTGGCATGGTGCTGAGGGCAATAGGGTCTAGCTGGTCTCGAATGTTTCTAACTTGCCTTCTTAAGTATGTCTTTCTGTGCCAATTCCTTAATGGTCTCCAGTTTTTAAAGATCCAACCATTAGTTACAATGAAGTTATATCCTAATTTAAAGAATTCTACCCTTAACCTCATACTACACCTAATCATTCTCAATAGAACTGAAAGTTTAACCATTTTGATCCTCATCTGGACCTTCACATTTCTGACCTTCCATCATTTAATTGCACCTGCCGTTCTTCCACATTTTTTTTCTTCCACATTTTTTGAGGGAAATTCATTGTACTCTTTCCCAGATTGCTATTTCACACACTCTCCTCTCTTTTTAAACCACCAAATCTCTCTCCAGCCCCCTCACTCCCAATGGACAGAGTAACAACTTCAGAAGAGAATTAGTTTGTCCTCTCCCCACCAAATCTACCAACATGCCTAACTTTTCTTCCACATTCTGGCTTTCCTCCTGTTTCAATGAAGGAGTTGCTCTGGTTTTAAAGGCCATATGAATTCCTAGGTATGTTTTTTTCTACTCAAGGACTCTGCTTATGTGGTTACCCCCTTTCTTCTCCCTTATCATTTTTTCCTTCTGCACTGGAGCATCATTCCCATCAGTACATAACCATGTTGAATAGTTCACATATTAAAAACAACAAAATATGATCTCTCCTCCAATTGCCTCATTAGTTGTTTACAGCAATACTACTTCTTAGAATTGTTTATACTTCCTACTTTTACAATCTCACCTGCTACTCTCTTATAAATCAGCAAGAACTAGGATAAACTTCTACCCTAAAACGTCCAAAAAAAAAAAAAAACCCTCTTTTTGAAAAGTAAATAAACTTTCAATTTGCCAAAATCAATGGCAAAATTTTATTTGTGACCTTAGCTAGCTTCTCTGTACTTGACCTACTCAAATTCCCTTATACTTGAAAAAAACTCTCACTCTGGCTTGATGTACCCCATGTGTATGCTTGGCTTCCCTTCTACTTCAAGATCAGCCCCTGTTAGTGTTCTTTGGTGATTCATTCTCCTCTTTCTGAAATAACTTCCTATCCTCCATATTTCCTTTCTTAATAGTAACACTAATTTGTTTTTTTTTTTTTTTACAGATTATTTATATACTGATGTTGGCTTTATACCTCTAGGTTTTACCACTTTATATATATATATATATATATATTTAAGATTGATTGATTGATTGACTGATTGATTGATTTGGAGAAAATACAGAGGGGAGAGAGTCTTAAGCAGATTCCATGTTGAGCCCAGAGCCTGATACGGGGCTTGATCCCATGACCTTGAGATCACAACCTGAGCCAAAACCAAGTGTCTGACACCCAACCAATGGTGCCACCCAGGTGCCCCAAGGTTTTACCTCTTTCTTAAAATCATGTTAGATTTGTAATGTTTACTGTGTACTTAACATCATACCTGATAGAGGTTAACATCAATTTCATGTTGAAAACAGAATCTTGATTTCCCTTCTCTTCATCTAAAATGTTCTACAGGTTTTCAGTGATCCCAATAAAGGATATTTCCATATGCTAATAATTCAGATGAAAAAACTAGGCATAACCTTGGAGTTTTTAAAAATTTCCTTCTTACTGTATAATTAATAGATCAATGTCAATTGACTAATAGATCAACTGATTAATAATAATTCAAAATCTATACTGCATTTAAGCCTTATTTACATTTCCTATCATTACCAGTCTAAACAAAATTAGCAGTATTCTCACTTGGGTAACTATAACAGCTGCCTAACAGGGTTGAATTCATTCACCTCTGCTCTCTTGAAGTAATATGTAGTGATGTTTAAAATATTACAATGGTATCTCATATTCAAAATTAATCAAATAGTACTCTTTCTATAATAAAACTCCAAGTTTGTAACTTGGGTGATAAGGCTGTATCTGGTCTTGCCCTGTTCACCTATCAAACTCATAGTATTTGCTGTTTTAACCCTCTACATCAGCCAATTTCTTTCACCATTTTTTCCTTCAGGTTGTATAAAGGTATTCCAGTTCAGGGGCTGATTATCTGCTTAGAATATTCTCAAAATTGATGTTGATATGGTCTTGCTTCACTATTCATGTATCTGCTCAAATATATTCTTCTTGGAGAAACCATCATTATTTCCTTAACTAAATATACCCTGCCTATCACTATTTTCTGTCATTCTCAATTCCCTTTCCTTTGAATGCAATGCTACCTGCTTTGACATATACCCTCCCTACCATTATTAGAGGTTAATCACAATATATATGTATTTCTCATCATATGAAATCCAGTAAATTCCAAAACAAAGAAGCAGGAGGGTCTTTTCTTCATATTGTAATTCTGGGGTTCAGCTGATAGAGCCTTAGCTCTCTTCAACATATGGCTTCAAAGACTACTAGGCTCAGATACTTAGCTATCTTTGTGGAAAGGAAATCATGAAGGATAGCGGTAACTTTTGGCTCTGACTTAGAAGTGGCTTAATGCAACTAGATGTTCATTTTACCCTGACTTAGTTACATATCCTCATCTGCATGCAAGAAGTTGAGAGGGTGTGTGTATCATAAATTATGGCTAGGAAGTTGCTTAAATTATTTTTCTATGACTCTATATTTATAAAAGGATCCAAATCCTTGGAATGCTGATAGGTACCACAGATTTCTTCATTTCACCTATTACTACTTAAAAGTGTATTATTGTATGAGTGTTTATTACACCTACCATAACACAAATTTCATGTTGAAAGATAATTTTGTCTATCTTATCTATTTTGTATACATCTTGAACTCACTCCATATTATATGTCCAATAAGCTTTTGGTTGAATGATTGATAAATGTTTTTTTATCCTAAATTACATTTGAATTATCCGCTCTTTAAAGATTGTCTGCTTTGACAAAAATGGACTTGGTTAAATAATTTTCTACAATTCCTTTTTAAAACCACTGGGTGTCAACTGCTTAAATCTTTTGTGGTCAACTTAGCAAAGAACATTTTCCTTGAGAATTGTCAAGTCCTCCTGCTTTTAAAATTTTATTTGCATAGAATGATATAAAATATTTTTATGATTGTAGTGGATGTTATGTTATGCTTTTCAGACACTTTCAGGAGTGGGATGCTAATTCTGCTAAGTATTAAAAATATTGGTCAAATGAGACACAACTGAATACTTCATCATTTTCCCTCTGTAGAAGAGAGCTTCAAATCCAAGTTTAGCCTCTTCCTGGTGGCAGCCTGCATGTACATTAGTTGATATGAATGTACAAGGTCCTTTATTGTTATATTCTCTCAAATGGGAACATTATGAAAGGCCACCCAAGCTTTAAACTTCGCTGAAGGATTCACTGAACCTCTGTTGCAGCTTCATTGCAGTTCAATTTCTATGTTAAATACTACTTCCTTTATTTCTTTTAAGTTTTGTTCTGGAGATTATTCATTTTTACATAGCCTGTACTCAGATCTAGAATCTCAGAGACAGTTTTCCAGCCAATCCAAACTACAATTAATACTAGAAGTTGTTTTAGGAGGCAGCCTATAAAGTGGGAATTTTAGTTGCATTACTCACCAGTCAGCTGGCAAGGAGGACCACATAATGGCTACAAATGCTATATTGATAGCTCTTGGCATAGGACTGCAAAGCAATTGATAATATGTGTCATAGATGGTAAGGTAAGAAGAAAACCCAATAAAGAGAAATACACTAGCCATTGAAATATTTTAGGCATTTCAATATAGTAATTAAAGGACCATGGTATTAGATATCTGTTGCTATATTCTCAAAGCACTAGGGAAGGACAATGAAAAGCTGAGCACCATTCCAAAACAAGTGGAAGTGTAAAAGTGAACATGTGAGGGTAGCAGAGAGTCTTCTAGATAGTATTAAAAGGAACAGAAATTTCCTGAAGCTGGAGGGCAGGAAAGCTAAGGACCAGCACCAGGACTTAATTGTAAGATTAACAGATCACCAGAAGAGGTTGAATTCACAACCCTGATAGGTCTTCTAACCAAAGTTAGGCCTTCATTGAAAAAAAAGCAGGATCTTAAAATCTGAGATAAGGAAATCTGGGTTGATGTTTTGACCATTTTGAACTCTGAAATTTTTGTAACCCTCTGAGCCAAAAGAAGGAGCCCAAAACAGATGAGTAAAATATATAAAATAGAAGTATCCCAAAACCAATTAACAAAAGATGGTACTACCTGTTTGTTCATTGATGATGAAAAATGCTTCCCCTTCAGGAAAAACTGCTAACCCCCTCAAGATCTATCCTCAACTCCCCTCCTGGTCATAAGATTAATAACAGGGTAAAGATATAACACAATCTAGCTTGGGAAGTGCTAGTTCTTGTAAAGTAAGTAACGGAACTATACATTCAAGGAGATGCAGCCCTGAAATAACATGTACCATCAGGAGCTTTGACTTGGAGATAACTGATTCAAGTGAAATGGAATATGAAGATGAATAAGAGAAAGATGACTTATTGGAAAACATGTTTCTTTGAGTTAAATAAAACCATTTGTGAAGCAACACTAGCACACTCCTGGCTCTTATAGCTTGGCAAAAATCGTTGCCATTTAAAGAATTAGAAATTCTTCAACTACCATTACAAATGGTAGAGAAAAGAATTAAAAAAAAAAAGAGAGAGAGATCCATTAACATGGATTTCACATAAAGTCACATTCAATCAAGAGCCCCACTTTACAGCAAAGGGGTATAGCAGTGGGTGTGTCACAAAATCCATGAATTTCATAATGTAACACATTGCATGATTTAAGACAATCTATATTTTTTAGAGTAGTTAACACTTCCAATATACGATATTTTTAAAATTTTCCTAAGAAATAACAATATATATGTAATTTGTATTATCCTCTCTATGTTTCTTCTCCCTCTTTCTAGCCTCTAATTTTACCCAGTAGCATTAACTATATTTGTTTAATCATTAAATTTTTTGCATATGATTTCTTTTAAAAGACTTTATTTATTTATTCGAGAGAGAGAGAGAGATTGAGAGAGAGATAGGCAGAGACACAGGCAGAGGGAGAAGCAGGCTCCACGCAGGGAGCCTGACATGGGACGCAATCCCAGGTCTCCAGGATCCCACCCTGGGCCGAAGGTGGCGCTAAACTGCTGAGCCACCAGGGCTGCCCTGCATATGATTTTTATTTATTTATTTTCTTTTTTTTAAATAAATTAATTTTTTATTGGTGTTCAATTTACCAACATACAGAATAACACCCAGTGCTCATCCCGTCAAGTGCCCCCCTCAGTGCCCGTCACCCATTCACCCCCACCCCCCACCCTCCTCCCCTTCTACCACCCCTAGTTCGTTTCCCCGAGTTAGGAGTCTTTTTCTTCTCCCTTCCCTTATATTCCCTTTCACTGTTATTTATATTCCCCAAATGAATGAGAACATACTTTTACATGCAATCATTAATCATAAAACAACAGTGAGCTTATCTCCCTTTCACTTCTCCTCTTACCATCCTTACATTTTTTTATTTAGTGTATTAAGCTGTCTAGTGACTGTCAACCAGCTCTGGCTTAGCAACCCAGGGTACTTTTCCTCATCCTGTAGGCTACAACCACACCTTCCCTAGAAAGATATAAATCCCAGCTTGGGGAAGGAGACATCTTCTTTAGGAAGTCTTACTAAACTTTAAGATTTTCCTTAGAGTTTTATTTTATCTTTAAAGTTATAGCTTTGAAAAAAAAAATAAAGTTATAGCTTTGTTATAACTAGTAATTCTTTATATTAAATTTTTTGTGTTTAGATTACTATGTCTCCTGGATGAATCTTGATTGATAAGGGTTGTTATCAGATATTCTTCTGTCTTAATTTTAAATATATTTAGACAAACACTATACTGAATACTCTTACCCTCAATCTGGAGAAAATTTGTTTGATTCAATTTTTTGGCAACTTCAAAAGCCAAGTCACTCTTCACATTAACTGACTTGACCTTTGTAACAACTTCCCATGAAGTTGTTCCCATGAAACTTTTCATGATTTTTTATTTCAGATATTTTCAGCAGCAGTTAAATAAATATGGTGTTTGCAGGGTTTGTGTGTGTGTGTGTGTGTGTTTGCAGGTTTTGCCTGTCATGTAGTTTTGTTACAAATGTGTTTGTTGTTTTCCTCATGTGTTTCCTTTATTCTCTTTGTTGCTTAATATGGCCTACAGGATGCCAAAATTCACCTGGTTGGACAAGAATGGCCAGAGGAAAAGTGAGAGTCTAAGGTTTGTTGCTAGATTTTGCCTGAAATGTCGATAAGAATGGAAGCAGTATGGAAATGGCTCTCTCATTATACAAATTTGGCATGAACAATTCAATTTTAGAATAGGAACCAATTAGTTAAATATAAATTCAAGCTGTGATTCCTGAGGAGCTTAATTTTAGGGCAAAGCCCTGAAGCTGAGACAAGCAATAGAAACAGTAGAAAGATGCTGTCTGGAGATAGGGTTCCCTGGAAACCTGAAGTGCAAAAGTTGCATATTATTCAAGAATATTTTAGTGGGCATGGAACAACTTATTTAGGCTGTACAGACCAAAAACCTCCTGATAAAAAGCAATTTTTAAAATTCTTTATAAAGCAATTCTATTCTTTTGAGTGGCTAATTCCCTGTTGGTTGTAAACTAGTTGTTAGTGTAAGGAATAAAAACACCTAAAATTGTTATAGAGCATTTAGATTTACATAAGTTACTAAATAGATTTATTTTTTCTTGCAACTGGCAAAAATCCCACATTTAACTATAAGTAATATGACTGATGCTTCGCTTTCTAATCTTCTGGAGAGAGAATCTTACACTCCTCCCAATATGCTCTTACTAAAAATAATTTGATTTCTTTGAGTAGGTGTTTTGTGTTTAAAATTTCTAACATAACTTTTTGTCTTCTATGGATATATAAAATATATAAATAATGACATTAGTTATGAAGGATATTTAGGTTCTATAAAAGTTATATAATTGGGTTTTATTGGGGACAATGAACATATTACACATTGAAAATATGAGTGATACAAAACATTATACTAAAAGTGGGAGGCCATCATTTACTCCGCAAACTGGTAGCAAACTACCTCTGTAACTATGATGTATGAATTAGATCAGGGTTCTGGTTTAAATAATAGATAATTAAAACTTAGAGAAAAAATGAATTGTAAAGGAAAACATGAAAACTATCAAGCAAATTAGATTGTTAAAGAGAAATTCCAAATTTGTACCCTTACCAGAGAAAGCAATTCAAAAGTTGGGGAAGAAAAGGGTTGAATTGCAAGACAGGTTTTCCTTTTTGGATTTATTGAATTTAAAGCTCATTCACATGGTAATATTCTCTTGGAGTCTTTTAAGAGTTTGCAGCTGAATAAAGCTATCCCTGAGTTTGACAAAATCTGAAGCAAATGACAGAAGCATTGTTTGAAAAACCTTATAAATATAAAGCAGAGCCTAAGGCTATAATAAAGACCAGGACAGGCATTAAATGTGAGGATTGAGGAAATTTAAAATAAATAATAAAAATAAACTGGAAAAATGAAAAACACTTTGGATGAAAGAAAATGTCATAGGAGCCTCTTCCTGACTAAATTTAAGTGCTTAGATGCTTAGCACTAGAAGCATGTTCCCATCTTTCATGGCACCATTATTGCATTATATCTATGGGTTTACAACCAAAAAGAATATTGATAAGACTGGATAACACCAAATAATTATGTTTTTTGAAGCATAAAATGACAAAGAATGCAACATATCTAGTAAAAAAACATTATGTAAACTGAAACACAAGAAATATATATATAAATAGGAAGTTCAGAACTCTAGTACAATATAGCTAAATAGCACTCAAACTACTTTGTCTCTACTTACTAAATTGTAAAGTGACTGAGTTGAATTAAAATCTCACACTCATTCCAGCTTAGTGTCCTTTGCTTCTAGTTCAAAAATTAATGATTTTCTTCCTAGGATTTCATATTCAATAGCAGGTGTCAGAAGATATCACAAGAAAAGAGACTGTATAAGAGCACAGATGATCTTTCATCAGTCTACTTACTTAATTATATTCCTAATGCACTTTTTAAAATTCATTCTTTAAATGGCAATCTTGAGAGATTTGTTACTTTGTTTCAGTTATTCAGAATGAAGCCTTGGGGGAAGAAACAAATAAACAAATATTGTTATAAATTCAATTTAGTTCAATAAACATTTAAGACATTGTGCTGATTCTCAAGGCTACAAATATGAACTAGATATGATTTGGTACCTAAAGCAGGTTATAATCTTCTAGTGTTTGAAATATATATATTGGTTTAAAAATCTGCTGCAATATATTAGGTATGTACTAGCCTGGCTTTGTCCAAAATAGGTTTAAACTGTAAAAAAAAAAAAAAATACGACATGTATAGGAAAACTCAGGATGAGATAATATAAACCTAAAGGACCAGGGATGCAGAAAAAAATAGTAAAATACAGATTACCTGCAGAAAATACGAAATGAATAATATGCGGACAAGGCAGTACAGTAAATTCCATTTGGAATAGCACATTTAAAACGTGAGATAAAATAAAAAGGACATTCTTAAAATACATGGATGACTTGATAGAAAATTAAAGGAATTCCCCAAAGGCTGAAAACTTCAAGAAAAATGCTAATCTGGAAGAACTAGCAAGCAGTAGAACTAGAATACCCTCTGAGAGTACCTGCCACTCCCTTAAGATCTGAAATCTAGACTTTAATGAGTTATTTGTACAACACACAAAATACAAAAGAAGCATTTTATTAAGATCAGACTCCAGATTTAAGTCCAGATCCTCGAAGGAGGATCCCCTGATTGAACCAGAGTAAATTCTTGTCACATTGAAAGACTAACGCTTCATCTATTGATAGTCCTCTCCAGAGGACTCCCAAATAAAATCAGGCACTCACATGGGTGAATTGAAACTATGTATAGTCCCAAATCCCAACCCTACAATTTAGTTAAGGAAGGGCTCAGGTGGAAGTTCACTTAAGTAAAAGGAAAAAAAATAAGGAGATATATATGTGTATATGTGTATATGTGTACATATATATGTGTGTGTATATATATATATGTATTCATACATACATAATATTTGGAATGATGCATTTTAAAATTAGGTCAAAAAGAATCCCCACAGAAAAGCTGCCAAGAATATTTATATTACCTCAAAATATCTGTGAAAAGATATGGAATATGAAAAAAATTTATTGGTAGACTAGATAAAATTATAACTCATATAGGTATAGAAAGTTCTAAATTTAAATTATTTTAAAATGTTATACAGGCAAATATGAATTGAAAGAAATATGTGCTGTGGACTGAATTGTGCACCTCCCACATCATTTCATATGTTGAAGCCGTAACATTCCATGTGACTGTAATGAAGATAGAGTTTCTAAGAATGTAATTAAAGTTAAATGAAATCATAAGGGTTAGTGCCCTGATATGATGGGAAAAAAAAAAAAAAACAATTGGAGCCGCTCTTATAAAAAGAGGAAGAAACGGCAGAACTCACCCATGTGAGGGCACAACAAGAAAGTTGCCTTCTAACAGCCAGGAAGAAAGCTTTCACCACAGTCTGACCCTGCAGGCACCCTGATCTCAGATTTCCAACTGTGAGAAAGTAAATTTTACTTTTTTTTTAAGTCACCCAGTCAATGGCATTTTATTATGCTAATCCTAGCTAAGTAATACAAATTGCATATCAATTTGCATCCAAACAGAAAAAAGAAATTACACAGGAATTCGAAAAAGAGGAGTTTAGTATCAAGAATTATTAAGTATAACAGAGTATTGGAGTAATGAGGGATCAGAAAACAACTAAGGAGAACTCTAAAAAAATATAGGAATATTGGATATAAGGAATATCCACTACCCATAGGACTGATATCTAGCACTGAAGGAAGAGCTCTCTGTAACCCAAGACTGAGAACCCAATTGTTGTGGCTGGCATTCCATGGCTCTTTGAAAGGCAGAGAAATAGGGGATCCCTGGGTGGCTCAGCGGTTTAGCGCCTGCCTTCGCCCCAGGGCATGATCCTGGAGTCCCTGGATTGAGTCCCGGGATCGAGTCGGGGTTTGCAGGAAATCTGCCCTCTAGACTTCTTAGGAAAGACCAGAGGATATTTGTTATCTAACAGCCCAAGGTAGATGCTGGGGAGAAAGCGTTGGCCACTGTGTACTGAGGAACACTGTGCCCTGAGGAAACCACGTATGCTACAGGGGCCAGGGACTGGGGACAAGCCACACATGCTATAGGAACTTGTCAAGTGAGTAAACCCTCTACTCCTTGTGTTTCTCCAGGACCACCCCTCCTCCCATCCCTGACCAAGCTTAATGTAGCCAAAGAAAAAGTAAATGTTTAAGGGAGGGACATCTATTCATTTTCACCAAACAGGCAAGAGGATGAATTTGGGCAGAGAAATACTTGGTTTAATAGTTATAATAATGCATCAATGCTCAAATGTTTATCAGAGAGAGTGATACATATTGACAGAAATTTCAATCCACTTGAACAATGTTAACAATTCCTAGCAAATTAGCTTTGAATGTATCAAATAAAATAGCCTGAAACTATTTGAAGAAACAGTAAGAAAACCCCAAAGAGAAATGAATAGTTCCATGATTATTACGAAATATTTTTAATATACTTCTTTCTTTTATAAAGACTAAGGTGAAATAAGAGTGGTTTGGTTATAAAGGATTTGGACAATGTGTTGAACAAACTTGATTTAAGGGACATATATAAAACACTGCTTTCTACACTTGTGGTATATAATATTTCTATCATTCACAAGTAGTACATATACAAAATAATTGACCCCGTAGTAAGTAATAGAACAAGTCTCACAAAATTTAAAAATGTATGTTACAAATCTCATCCAACAAAAGAAAGTCATTTTAGAAGGCAGTCACAAAGCAATAACAATAATAATAGTTACAGAAATCCCATCTGTTTGAAAACTAGAATGCATACTTCTAAATAACTTATAGGCCAGAAGATAAAATTTGTAAAAAAAAAATTTAGATTTGCATTCTAAAATCTTAAAAATTTCTAATAATTCTAATACTTCTCATAAAAATTCTAATAAAAAACTAGAATAAATTTGAATTGAATAATAATTAAAACAAATGATATCAAATTGTGTGTGACACTGCTAAAGCCTTTTAAAGTACATATAGGGAACATGCCAGGCACCCAAGTTTGTTCCTTGAAACCAGAAAAGGGACTTTTCTCTGCCAGTCTGATAGAATATTAGGAGGAAAAGGTAAGAAACCTACAGAATCATACCAAAAATGGATGACAACAACAGCAGCAGGGCATCTGATTCACGGCCATGCATCTGCAACAGTCAATGCATGGCATTGCATTGGTGCTGTGGCCATGTGATGGGACCAGTGTCACTGCTGATGCTACAAGCCACCGGTGCTCAGAGACAGTCATCTATATTCTCTGGAACACTAGCATAATCTCATTTGGGGCTTGATCCGACTGTGATCTCTAAGGCCTGTTCTCCAGACTTCCAAGAGATTCAGTAAACACTAGATTTCCCTTCCATAAAGTCTGTTTGTTTTCTAATCGCCCACAGTCAGCTTTTGTTGCCTGAAACTGAGAATCTTTACTCCTAAAATAGCCTTAAGCTCTATCATTGTCTCTTCAAAAAAGGTTTTCCATTAACCCTCATATAAATGAAACCTCTTGCAAGTCTTTTTTTTGTCTTTTTTTTTAAATAAGTTTATTTTTTTATTGGTGTTCAATTTGTCAACATGCAGAATAACACCCAGTGCTCATCCCGTCAAGTGCCCACCTCAGTGCCCGCCACACAGTCACCCCTACCCCCCCAACCCCTCCCCTTCCACCACCCCTACTTTGTTTCCCAGAGTTAGGAGTCTTTCATGTTCTGTCTCCCTTTCTGATATTTCCCACTTATTTTTTCTCCTTTCCCCTTTATTCCCTTTCACTATTTTTTATATTCCCCAAATGAATGAGACCATATAATGTTTGTCCTTCTCCGATGGACTTATTTCACTCAGCATAATACCCTCCAGTTCCATCCACGTCGAAGAAAATGGTGGGTATTTGTCGTTTCTAATGGCTGAGTAATATTCCATTGTATACATAAACCACATCTTCTTTATCCATTCATCTTATTTTCCTTAGAACAGTGATTAGATTTATACTTATTAGCAACACCAATGGTTGACATTTATTTAATCAATGAAGCCATTGTTTGATATGAATAGAAGAAATCTATCAGGTTTACAATTTTAAAACTTTATGTTTATTAAGGATCAATTTATAGAAATAATTGTTTATCAGAAAAAAACATGAAAGCTGAAATTAAGCAGTTGTTAGCTTGAATTTAAACTATGCCCCTTAATAAATGACCGATCTTCAGAAATCTACTTATCTACTATTTTTAACCTGTTTTCTTATTTAGAAAATGGAGATAATTACCTCTGAGATATTTTTCTTGCAAGAATACTCAGTGCTCTGCCTTCGATCTAATTAGTTATCAACAACAGTTGTTTCTTCCCCCATAACATCTTTCATGATGTTCATTGATTATCTCAACAAACTTTAGTACATTAATAATGTGAGTACAACTATATATATATTTTTTGCTAACATTTTCTTTTTTATGTGCTTTAGCCTGATAGATTTTATTGATCATGTAACTTTTAAGGAAAGATCAAAGTTTTCTTCCTGAGTCAACTAAAAGGTCTCTTGAAAGATCAGGCTTATATTTATATCTGGAAGTATACTAGTAGAACACTATTTTTAATGTTATCTGAACCAGAAGTTTGACCATTTGTCTTTAAATTTCTTTTAATAACTCAATTCATTGGGTTCTTGTAATTTAAGTATGCTTTGCCAATCTGACCTAACAGATTTTTTCTATTAATACCAAAAGTGATTTATATATGATTTTTAATTCTGTGTTTTTTTCTTCCTTAGGGGATTTTTTTCATTGTACTTTGCTCATTAATCATTCAAGTCTTTGTTAGTATGAATTTTAATAATTTTTATTAACTTTCAAGGTCTAAGAACAAATTGAGTAATTTCATTGGTAGAAAACATATGTTATTAAATCTCTCTTCCTTAGTGTAAGATAGGAGCTAAGAATCCTTGGCCCAAATGTCTTTCGGAGGCCCCAGGGAATAGAATCATACAACCTATTCCATCTTTGTAATATCTGTAATTCCTTCTGATAAGCCATGCCAAAGAAACTACAAGGTGCACTATCTCAGGAACATACTATTTCTAAGGCTAAGATGAGCTCTCTTAGTATACGCTAAATCCACATTATATGAAGTAGTATGGTGAATCCTCTCCTTTACTAGCTCTTTTCACAATCTTATCTTTTTAAAATTACTCCCAGTGGGGCCCACAGATGAGTGGATAAAGTATGATATGCATATGATTTCATTCATATGTGGAATCTAAAAAAACAAAACAAATGAAAAACAAACAAAAAGCAGAATCAGACCCTTAAATACAGAAAACAAACTGGTGAGGAAAGGTAGGTGGGAGGATGAGCAAAATGGGTGTAGGAGAGTGGTTGGTTAGAATGAATAAGTCATGAATAAAAGGCACAGTATAGGGAATATAGTCAAAAGTATTGTAATAGTGTTGTATGCTAACAGGTGGTAGCTACACTTGTGGTGAGCATAGCATAATGTATAGAGATGTTGAATCAATATGTTGTTTACTTGAAACTAATGTAACATGTACGTCAACTACACCCAAATAAAAAAAAAGTATGTATACATATATTCAACGGACTATTATTCAGCCTTTCAAAAGATGGAAATCCTGCCATTTGTGACAACCTGGATGAATCTTGAGTACATTGTGCTAAGTGAAATAAACCAGACAAAGATGACAAACACTGCATGATCTCACTTATATGGGAAATCTAAAAAACACTAAGTTAAATTCATAGTAACAGAAAGTTGAACTGTTGTCCCCAGAGGCTGCAGGTAGGGGAAAAGAAGTGATAGTGATGCTCAGTATCATTAGTCACTACAGAAAAGCAGAGAATTCACCACACTACTCAGATAATCAGGTAGCTCCTGTTAAATATTTTATGATACTATGTCATATGCAATAAAATTCTTTTTACTAACATTAATAATATGGAAATAAAGCAGAATTTTCCATTTACTTCTAAAAATAATTACTACCATCTCTTAAAGATTTTGTTATAAAGACATATTCTTTTACTATATAAAGCATCTCAGGGCACCTTTATTATTATGGTAAAACCAGATATATTTACTCTATTGGACTTTTTCTCAATGATCTTTATATAGTAAAAGGAACATACCACAGAAGTGCCTGTTTTATTTGTTGTTATTGTTTACCATACCACAAATCCTATGTTTTATTCTATAATACATGGCATGACTAGAAAAAATGAATTATTTCCAGAGAGACTGGAAATCTCCGAAAATTTGCACCTTGAGTACAGTAGGTCAATGGGACATCCCTGAAAATCATGTTTGCTTCCCTGAAAAGAAAATGTAGTACAAAAAGAAAAAAAATCCCTGTAGAGGAAAGAAAGGCCATGATTTGGGGTACATAAAGTAGTGGGTGACACCACAGGCAGAATTTTATCAACCCTGAGAAGTAGTTTTATGTTTGAACTCAGTAAGTCCTGAAGAAGGAGTTATGCCTCTAATCCAAGCCTAGACATCAGTGCCACCTGAACAAACAAGATGCTTAGGGATTTGCTTTTTGCCAAGATAGTTCTGCTTCAGCATTCCCAAATCGACCAGAGCAGCAGGCAAAAAGTTTACCAAATCCACAGGGACAACTTAATAGCTTAGAGAGAATCTTCTTTTTCAGTAGTCAAATATTCTACTACTGTACACTTAATTTTCTACCATTCTGAATATTGCATGACTTGCAAGTGATGTTATACTGTAAAGGATCACAGGCTTGCCAATTCTCAAATATATATAATGTTATGTTTGAGAAGTAATCAGGAATGGAAAGAATGAAATTGAAGGGCCCTGGAGTTTTTCCACTGTGTGTAACCCTGGGAGAACAGATTACCTCAGTTTTTCTACTCACATGACACACTAAGACAAACTCTTCCAACTTGCCAGCAATTTTCTTTCAAAGATAATGCATCAAGATAGGCCCAAGGTAGATTTTTATCTCCTCTCATTCATTGCCACAACAATGATTTCTTAGAACCTTAGGATTCCCATAATGGAGTGGAATTGAAAGTCTTAGACAAGGCAGACTGGACTTCAATAGACTTCCCAATAGTTTCAAAACTACAGCATTTAAATTCATGGGATGAGCTAGGGGACATTAATTGTCCTAAGTATCATTGATTGACACTTTAGTTACAAATACAATAGATGATAAGCCAAATTTGTCTAGATTCTTAATATAGCATTTTAAAAATCACTGTAGATCATTATCATTGTTCTGTGATTTATAACATATTGTAACCAAATTATTCAAAATATATAGGTCAATGGGACCTATATATTATATATATAATATATATAAACAATTTGACTTGAGTTTGGTCCCTATGACTTTCATCATTAAGTTTGCAACTCAGCACAATGATTATTTATTTTTCTGTGTTTGTCAATACAGCAAGCTAGACCTCATTTAGCCAAGATTTCCTCAGGGATCTCTTCTCTCCTTCTTCTACCCTATATAGAATTTTTGCTTAGTTCTTCAAAATTAAAGCATTGTATTAAAATGAACTGAATATATTTCAATTTACCCTTTAAGGTGGTGTGTGTTTTCATCATAGTAGCTAACTATTTGCTGAAATGGCTTTTATTTCCACCTGAATAACACAGAGAACCATGAATTAACTGAATTGTGACTATCTGTGCCCAAGACTGGAATCAGAGCAATGATTTCTTGTCAGTGGCCTATCTAAAAGAATTTCTTTTTCTAACTCTGAAATAGTCTCAGACTTCTTCAAACCTTATTCAGGTTTTCTGTTGTGTTTTTTTTTTTTTTCCTTTAGTATCAGGAACCATATTTTTAATGCGCTTACAATGGGTCTCTAAGGTTCAAATAGCTTTTATGTCTTCTAAAAATCCTTGGCAAAAACAAATTTCAAGCCTTTTAGTTCATAGATCTTTTAATCTTTTGGACCTTTTATCTTATAGGTCTTTAGATTTCCTACTATTCCTTATTTCTTGAGTTGTTTCTGTTAAGAAAATTTTCATGTTCTTCCTACCCTTTCAATAATTACAATACATACTATGTGCTCATATAATGGTGTATACTGCAAAACCTTTATTGCATATTGACTTACATAAACAACCTTGTAATACTATAATGAGGAAACATACCTAGAGAAATGACTTGCTCAATGTCACATAGTTAATAATAGAGCCTAGACTAAAATCTTGGCCCTTTGTTCCTAAACCTTGTTTTGTCTCCAAGGGTAAATCTTTATGCTTTAATCCAAAGCTACTTCAAAAAGAAATCTTTGCATGGTTTTGGTTTTAATAGCCTAATAAAATGAGTTGGGGAAAAGTTTCTCCTCTAATTTATGAAAAAATTGTATAAAATTGCATTTATCCCTTTATTGGGTATTTGTTAGAAATTGCCTTAAAACTCTTCTAAGTTGATTGTTTCTCTGAGGAAAGTTTCAACTATTGAGTCAATTCATTTAATTATTATGGATTCATTCAGTTTTTCTCTTCTTGAGTTAGTTGTGTCAATATATATTTTTACAACACTATTTTTTCCACTTGGTTTCTAGATGTTTTGGCACAAATTTTTACATATTTTTCTTCTCCCTTCTAATATTTGCTGAATTTTTAATTATGTCTGTTTTATTAAAATAATTATTTTCCTTTTTAATGTCAGTAGAGAAGTTTATTTTATTAAATGTAAATGTGGATGGCATGGTCAGATTTGGGAAGAAGTCGTTTATATTTGAACTCATAAATAGACCCCGTCAATGTTATCATGGATCTTCTCTTAATGAGTTCATTGAATAGACTCTGGAGAGGCTAAATAAATCCAAAGACTGGATAATTTTATTTATTTTCAGTATTGTAAATATTGTGCACAGAATGGGCCTTGAGAGTTATAGTCATACAGAATAAAACTTTTCTAACAACCTGGGCTATCTCGAAGGTTCTATTGATATGCCTCTTCTGTAAAGTTTCTTGTCATGAGTCGCTGCTCATACAGATCCAGGGCTGGCTGACCTCTGATGACCGAAGATAAATATTTACTTTTCAGAAGTCTCAACAACTAATTTGCCAAGTTTGGGGGGGGGGTTAAATATATTTTTATATATATATATATATATGCCAAAATTTAAGATATAATAGTCAGATTTACACAAATAACTGCTCCACAATTTTCTACAAGTAAATATATACTCTGACTTTTGGAAGATGAAGCAATCCTGGGCATTTCCTAATTCACAGCTTGTTGTTTATGAATATCCAGTCTATGACAGTCAGTTGCTCACCTGGTAGTCTATAATTAGGCTTTAAATATTATTAAAAAGTCCTATAACAGTCTAATAGCTTTTCTTTAAGGGAAAATGATTATTTTCATGATTATTTCCCCTAAGCCTAAGAAGTTATAGCTTTATTTAACAGTTCAAAATCATCCACTGTGATTTTCTCATAGAAATTTGCCACAGGATCAAGAGAGCTCCCAAATAAGATAATTCTTTGATAATAATTTACACGTTTTTTCATAAACACCAAGTGCCAAAGCTACTTGTATTGCAGCCTGAATGTGCTAAATAAACTACTTTTGCTTCCTGTCCTATTCGAAGTTGGTAGTCATTTGAGTGAACTGGTCTAGGACACATAAATAAAGCATATATTAATTCCAGATCAAAAGAGACCCAATTTCTAAATGCCGAACTTGCAAGCTGTAGGAATTTGTCCTTCAAATTTTAAAAGAATGTTTTATCACACCCAGAAATTTAAGTGAGGTGGCTCCAGTTTATGCATTGGACTTATATCTTACTGTTTGAAATGCATGTATCTCATCAGAGCTACCTTCTTTTCCTCATCATCTATTTTATAAGTATTTTGCATCGACTAAGAAGAACAGATAATGGTCCTCACATAGAAAGAAATCAGTTTCTGTGGAATATGTTTTTTTGGGGGGGGAGCAAAACAATTAATATAATTCTTAGGTAAGGTGCGAAAATTGTCATGATATCTCACCTTATAAAAGTAAAATCACATCACTCCATCTTTACTGAGGAAAGATTATTTTGCCACTCCAATGGCTTTATTATTGTTTCTATCTGTATCTTCTCCAGGAAAGGAATAGAAAATTAGAAAAGTAAGTGAGGAAGTTACTTTCAGAGAAGCAGGCCAGTCAATAAAGTGTGGTATTCTTAAAGTTGATTGAAATAAGAGTTTCAAAAAGAACAGAATTGTCAATTTGAGTAAATGCTATTTATAGCTTAAGCAATAGAACACTGATAATTGACTGTTGGGTTTAGAAATATTGAAATTTTTGGTAACTCTTTAAGAGCAATTAGATGATGTACCCCAACATAATAAAGACCACCTATGACAAATGCATCATAATCAATGATGAAAAGTTGAAAGCTTTCTACTCAGCTCCATAGTTCGTTTTTCCTCATGTAAGTAATATCTTGGTTCAGATATAACAGATGAAGTCTTTAAATAATGCACATAATACATGATGTACACAAAAAACTAGTCATAAAAATAGACATATTATACTCTGATAATTACTTAGCTGACATTAATATATTCTATAAGTCTGTGCTCCATAAATCCATACATTTTAACTTTGTATTAAAAAATACCATCCTGAAGTTTGATGAATATGTTTACAAGGAGTTTTGATCAGGTCATTCTTTCTCTCTCTCTCTCTCTCTTTTTTTTTTTCTATCTTCCCTGCCATCACCGAGTTAGGAAGTGAGCATTGTAATATCTATCAAATACTACTAAAAAAGAATGTGAGAAAAGCACAGATTCTATTTATCTGACTTCTATATCAAATATCTGTGATTGTATCCTTTTGCAGTATAAAGGAGGAGTCTTATCACAATTTTAAAATACTTATTAAAAGCTGCTAAGAAATGGTTTTAAGTTGATTGTTCCACAAATAAACAGAGAGAAAATAAATGCTAGCCATTTTATGTCAACAAAAGCCCATTTCTGTTTTCTGGTAGGTCATTATAATTACAGATAAATTAAACCTCAAATATTTGTTAAGATGAGCGAAGAGTCTGAGGTTGTTTCCTACTTACAAGCTCACAAGTTAGTCTGCCTCAGTTTCCCCAATGCTGGCAGAAGACATGAGATATCTGGGTCAGAGACATGATACAACCTGTCATGACTGTAATAGTGACCAGGATATCAGCATTTGATGTGCTTTCTCAACAAAGTGACACAAAGTGGTCTAGGTGATATCTGCACATACAATGGCATGTGTTACAGTAGAAGAATACCAAGTTTAGGGAAAACAGATCTTTTATATTTGGAAGTAAGCTTACCTGCCCCTTATCCCAGAAGGAGATGCAATCTCTTTGTTTCAAATATTCTCTCTACTGACATCCTTGCAATGACAGTCCAGAAGAAAGAAAGTTTGTGTCTCTGCTTGTAAGACAGGCAAAAAGCTGAAAGACTGATGGGTGAATTGTCTCCCAAGAATATTAATGGTGTTCTTTGACTTATATATGTTGTTACCCTTGAAAACACAACACTATAAGCAAATTTGAAAGACATACACATGCCTAAATGTCACCATAAAACATGTAAAGGGCTTAAGCTGTAATGTCTGCTAACATAAATTATTTTATTGCCTTGTTTGTAGTTCTTTCTTTTCCTGGTAACACATATGGTAGGATATATTTTTCTTCAACTTTTATACACCTTTTTTCTTTCCCTTTCTTCTTTTCACCATGCTGGGGATAAATGTTTATGAAGGTAGAGAAAAATGACGGAGTTATGTTAGTATAGCCGTTCACCACAATTTTGCTGTAAGGACTTGAAGCTGTTGATGAGGAGGAAAGGTTTGTTTTAGACTAAGATCCTATTTTCATAAAAGCATTTTAGTATTATCCTATAAGAAGCATAAATATAACCAAGAAAATAGTGTGTTTGACTTGGAGATTCTGTTGGTAAAAATCAGATTTTAAGATTTTTGTTTGGAAAGTCATATTAGTAAGAGAAAGTTTTCCATGTCTTGAAAAACTCTACCTTTGAACAGCCTAAAGGAACTAAAATCTTCTCCAGATTAGCATAACATCTGAGGCAAAATAACAGAGCCAGGACTCTGATTGGTTGGGTTGGCAAAGGCATTAAAAATATGCACATATGAAAATGGAAGGAAATGTATAGCAAAACCCACTGAGAGGAAGGATTTCTAAATATGTATCCTTGGTTGACCCTGGGGATAGGCCTATACTTCTCATTTGAAAAGTTCTATAAAGTTATAGTATTCCCTAGACAAGTGGAATATTTAAGAAAATTTAAGAGAAAGAATTTTTAGTAATGTGCAACAATCATGTGTATGTGTATAGTTAAGAGGACATGATCTACTGTGGTTTGGGCTTTGACTAAACCCTAATCAAAATGAACAGCTAAATGAAACCAAGCAACTCTTCCCCTCTGCTTCTAAATTATTAATATAATCATGCCAAGGTTTTCATTAGGAATAGCAGTAATGCTAGGGATGCCTCTCACCCAGAGAATAATGTGCTATAGAGAGATGTGCTTCAGCATATCATTTGAAAGTAGATGTTATACCTAGAAAGCCTTGATTTATTTTATTGGTTTTAGTGTATTTAGATGAGTTCCAAAATGAATTTCCTAAAGGAGATATTAAAGAAGGGAATCAATGAAATGTGAACAAAAGTATGTGTTTTATTTAAAGAAAGCTGATTTTTTTTTCATGCATAGGAAAGAATATTACTGAATCATATGGCCCAGGGGAAAGGATGATAGTCTGATTCTGGATACAATACTGTTCACAATGTAATGAAAGTAAGTTGAAAAGACTAGTGATGTACACTATGCTGGAAGATGCCAGGTCTCTTAAACTCAAGGTTGTAGATGATGTAGAGAGCTTGTAGATGGAGTCACTTAGCAAATCTGACCCAAGCTGGACATATAAGGAAATGTCACACACATAAGATGTCTCAAAAACAAAGGCAAGTGGATTATGAAATGTGTATCAGGTTCCAAATCTGGTAAAAGTCACTTTAAGAACTAAGAAGATACAGTCAGATAAAATGTATCAGTGGAAGTATGTCAGCAGAACAATACAGAGATCTGAAAATGAATAACTGAGAAATAGTCACACAATAAAACCAGAGGAATTGGCTGGAAGCTTGGACAGTTGAGAATTCTACAACATAAACAACATAAAAATGAGAGTTTATTACACCGAGAAAAAAGGATACAAATATCAGGAGGTATTAGGCTGGGAGATATCAATATCTATAATCTCCCTAATTTCTTATAGGAAACCTACTCCAATTAGAGGAAGAGTATTCCTCCAACCTATTTCTAATGATAATATAAATTACCATTTACATTATTAGTTTGTAAGATCTGCCTTTGGTATATAATAAAACATTTGGACTTAGGATACAATTTCTTACTAGCCCCTAGTGTCATCATCATGCTATAGTTTTCACAGATTATATAAAATCAAAGTATGATATATTCACAGTTGCAGTGAATCTATGCAATTTTGTGTAGTCTTTTGATTTTCTGTAATTGATTATCTACAAGGTCTAGAAAGGAGCATCCATTTTGTTAAATGATGATTAATATCATTGTAATGGTAAACATTATTATCAATGATATAATAATTCTAAAGCAATGAAGAAAACAAAATCAAGGGAAAAATTGGCAGAGAGAGAGAGAGAGAGAGAGAGAGAGAGAATTAAACCAAGAAACAGACTCTTAACTATAGAGAACAAACTGATGGTCACCAGAGAGAGGTGGATGGAGGAATGGGTGAAATACATGATGGCGATTAAGGAGTACGCTTGTTGTAATGAGTGCCAGGTGACATATGGAAGTGTTGAATCATTATATTAATACCTGAAACTAATATTATGCTATATGTCACCTAAAATTAAAAATTTAAAAAGATGGGAAAAATGACAAAGAATTCTGTTTGAATCAACATTTTACAAATCAAATCTGGGAGTTAGTAAAAAAAATCATTACCATACCTCTGAGTTCCCATCACTAAAGCACCATGATGGTAGTCACGGTCATGGTCATCACCACGACCACATTACCATCTACATTAGCATCATTATCATCACCACAAAATATCTCTCTTCATATCAAAAGTTGTTATTCTAATGATAGTACAAGGAAGGCTTTTATTTTTGGAGCTGACTAAATTATAGGGAAAGCTCAAAACCTGCAAAATAAAAATCATATTCCTACTATTGACATTAAACACATGGGTATTATAGAACAAATGTCACCCAATAAGGTAACATTCTTTAATATTCAAATATAGTAATCATAATACTAGTAGTAATTATACTCAGTCTCTAACACTGAGAGAATCAGTACTTATACAGAAAAGAAGGGACGGGGGGGAAAGCAGGAAGAGGAGGGGATTAGAGGAAGAGAAAGCTGCTGACAGTTTTTGAGCATTCATTATATGCCAAGAGTAGTATAAGGCATTTGTGTATATGGATAACCAACTAGATCCAGATAAAAACTACTATCTGGGATATATGCTTTCATCATTATTATTTTAATAATATTTTATTTTCATCAATATTATTTTAACAATTTAAAAAAGAACTTAAAAATTTTTGCCAAATATGTGTAGTTAATAAGTCATAAAGCAGGAATTCAAAAATCATGAATGCCTAAAATCATATACCAATTTCAAAATACATTTTGATATGGAATAAATATAACAACATTGGCCACATTGTTCAGGACAGCAAAAGATTATTTTAAAAATATTATTCTTATAAAATAGTTCTGTAGTTGAAACTTATTACTTACCATCTTTCCTCAAGGATTAATTGATCTCTAGGCTCTTTTACTATTTTCCAAAAACTATATTTGTGTAGCAGTAATAGCTAATAGCTACCGTTTACCAAGTAACATCATGTGACATGAAGTGCTTTAACTGTGGTACCTAATTAATATATTACATCATTTAATTGACTTTTGAAACAAATATATGGATTATGCCCTATTACCTCAGTTTATATGCAGTAGAATATTGAGCCAACATCTGGGCTGGCAGGGTGTCTTACTGGAGACTCAATCTGCACTCTATTTTGTTTTGGCTTTGCTGCTACAGGAACTTATTTTATTCATGTTTAGCACTGATAGCTAATTAATATAATATACTGTACTTTCTAAATCATATGTATTTTATCAATAATACTCCTATTAAAATGAAGGTATTAAAGTGAAAAATATTTTTCCCTCTTTCTGGAAGGTAGACAGAATTTTGTGTTCCTAAAGTTTTTATTCCTTGAGGTCCTGAGAAATATCAACAGGTGCTTTGTAGATTCTAAAGTGAAGTACTTCTTGATGGACCAAAAAATGTTTGTGTTAGAGATAGAATACCTATATATTCTCTGGACAAAGGCAAGGAGTAAATGGGACACAGTTACTCCTTAAGATGAAGGACATTGAAAAGGAATGGCTGAGTACTGGCTGATACTAATATGAACTGGTTGCACTGAACAAGGACCCTGGGGCCTGACCCAAAGAGGAAAGCAGAGTTAACCTTACTGTAGACAGAATGGAGTCTTCATTCAGAAGTTCTGATAAAAAAGTTTTCTCCTACTGAGAGAAGAGTGGGCAGGCGAAACTTCACAGTAACAGGGAATAGCATCAGGCAGACAGGAGGTGAAACTGCAGAGGTTTCTACGGAAAGCACAAACCACAAATGTGCTATATATAGTTTGGGGCACCAGACATCTCTGTGACTTGAGAGATGGATGTCTAATGAGAGTCATCTGTTCTGAACCAACAATAAACTACTATGGAAATCCATGCCCTTTTGGTAGGTGGGTACTTTTTTTAGGACTCCTGGGCCCAATTCCAATATGAAGTATGGGATCCCCCACATACAACTTGAAGCAATTCTCAGACACCCTGATGGAGTCAACTCAATTCTGATACTATCTACCAGACAATAGTGTCACATCCCATGATTTAAGGAGTTCAGTCTTGCAAGTCTGCTCCCTACCCCCCACTCCAGACCAAGCCCAAGCCATAGGCTGTTACCTGTGCTTCTGACCAAGCAGTTAGTTTGGAGAGTAGATAGATTTGCTGGAGTAGCTCATAGAACTCAGGAAAACACATTTACCAGTTTATTAAAGGACATGAACCAACAGCCAGGTGAGGAGATAGAGAGGGCAGGTCCTGAGCAATGAAGCATCTGTCTTCCTGGATCTTGGGACCTACCTCTGTGGTACCTGGTGCATTCTGGAAGCTTCTTGAAAAGGGACCAAAAAAACTGTCCTTTTCAGTTTTTTTTGGAGGCTTCATTAGGTAGTCACAATTTACTAAGCCATTGGCCACTGCCTGATTCAACCTCTAGTCTCTCACTCCTTCCCATAGGTGGGGAGATACAGCTGAAAGTTCCAGCCTCTAATCACCTGTTTGGTCCTCCTAGCAAACAGCCCCACCCTTGGGTGGGGCCCAAAATCACTTTCACTAATAAAAAGACACTCATTTTTTATCCTTTCTGGCTCTGAAATGTTTTTAGGAACTGTGTGTGAAAACACAAATATATCTGAGAAATGCATCTTTGGTCATCTGAATGACCAAATATTTATTTCTTATAAATCATTGTATTGAAACACTAGGATAGGTTTCACATTTAATTACAATATTGATACCTTTCATTATATTTCACCATAATTGTTGCGGACTGGTTAGGGCTATTGAACACTGTCCAGCAAATTTATGTTTAAAATATTGAAGGAATTTAGAAAAGCTCACACAGCTAGCAATTTAAATAGAGTTTTGTCTGAATCAAATCCTTTGCCTAGTATTTTTCAATAAGAAGGACTTTCCCTCCTTTCCTTTTTTTTTTTTTTTAAGACTTTATTTTAGAGAGAGAGCGCATGTGAGCAGGGGGAGGGGCAGAAGTGAGGGAGAGAGACATTATCTCAAGCAGACTCCCTGTTGAGCTCAGAGCCCAACATGGGGCTTGATCCTGGGACCCTGAGACCTCGACCTGAAACCAAGAGTTGGATGCTCAACTCACTGAACCACCTAGGTGCTCCTCCCCCTTTTTCATTTTTTCCCCCTTTCCTTTTTTATATATTTTTTTACATTTTGTTTTGAAAGTTGATGGAATGCTCTCAAAATAGGCACTGTAGCTCCTTTTTCTCAAAACACAAAACAAAATGAATTATGTAGTCATTATATTGATATTAGAGTTTCATTATATCTTGAGCCAATCCAAGCCCTGCCAATTAATAATTACTCAATTATGGACAAGTTATTAGATTTAATCTTCCTGTTTCCTTTTATGGAGAATGGGGGGAAATAACCTTACAACATTATTGTGAAGATTAAATTAATAGCTAGTGTATAGTGTTAGTTATCATTGCTTATAGTAAACAAACTTACATAGAGTAGAATACATTCACATGGTAGCTAATGTGAATAGAAAGGTATGAGAAATTACAAAGGGAAAAAAAAAAACAAATTTTACAGCTTCCCTTAAGGAGATGTAGTTAAGGCAGTGGTTTTACATTGGTGGCTTCTATGCCAGAATCAGCTGTTAAAAATAAAATAAATCTGAATATGTCTACCTAGGTGTAATTTATTAGGATCCTCAGCCCAACCCACCACCATTTACCTGGCCTAATTCACATTTTTGGGTTACTTATCTTGCCACTGTCTTAGTTGAGTCTGTAAACCCAGATTTAAAGATGTGCTCATTCACATGTGTTTTCTTGGGTTAATGCCGAACATCTGATTGTTGCTGTTTGTTTGGCTTCCTTATGCTTTACACCTGCACAACTATAGAAGCACCATTATAAATTCCACATTGTTTTATTTTCATTGTCACATTTTAATTTAGATGTCAGGAATCAGAACCCATGTTTGTTCTAAATTCTGTAGACTGTGTACCCACTATTACTATGTAGTTCAACAATCTTGCTGGCTCCAGTGTCAGAGAAGTGGCTGAGTTATTGGCAAGGATTAAGAGAAATAGCCTTTAATATTTTGTATACATTTTTAAGATCAGAGAGGATTTAGAGGGCTGGCGTGTGATTTTTTTGGACTGGAATTTAGCCAAGAAACTATTACGTTTATAGTTATATTGAGAAATATCTCAGAACAGCTTTAAGTGCTAAAAATAGAGAGAAGAACTCATTTAATAGCACTGTCAGTAGCCTGGTTCCTACCTACATGAAGTTGGGACTTTGGAAAAGTATTTATGAGTGAACTCTCCTGAATCACTGATCCCACTTACTGCAATAACTGATGTTCCCTTGGAGGTTTCCCATCTACTCAGTTCACTCAGCCAGGTTTATGAGATGTGACAGGGTTGTAGTGCAAGGAGGTGGCTGCTATTTATATAGCAGAGAGTGAAATTTGACAGTAAACTTAGGGAAAGTTTTGCAAAGATTGTATCCTTACTCTAATTTCCTCTGGTTTATTTCCTGTGATGTGGACTCAGCTCCACTCACTCTGGCAAACTTTATTTCTGCTATTTGAAAATATAAAAGTTGCTTGGAATAGTGTGTGTTTAAAGAACAAGAAATGGCTTTTTTGTTACTATGTTGTTTTTAACAGCTTTATCAGGGTAGAATTGTGTATATTCAATATGGTCAATTTGATGAAATTGGGCATATGCAAACACTTGTGATACCACCACTCCAGACAAGGTAATAGAACATACAATGGAGAAAGGATAGTCCTTACAGCAAATAGTGCAGGTAAATAGAATATCCATATGCAAAAAGTAAAACTGTATCCTTACCTTACAAAATACACAAAAATCAACTCAAAATGGATTAAACACATTTCTTTGTAAGACCTGAAACTGCATGAGTTCTAGAAAAAACATAAGAGAAAAGTGTCTTGGCATTGGCCTTGGCAATGATTTCTTGGATATGACACCAAAAGCACAGTCAAACATATCAAAAAGAAGTGAGATTATCTCGAACTAAGAAACTTCTGCACAGAAAAAAGAAACAACAGAATGAAAAGACAACCTGGAATGAGGTGAGGAAGAATATTTTCAAACCATACATCTTATAAGTGGTTAATTTCCAAAATATACAAGGAACTCATAACACAATAGCAAAAATAAATAAAATGAAATTAAATAACCTGATTAAAAATGGGCAAAGGACTTGAATAGACATTTCTCTATAGAAGCCATACAAATGGACAACAGGTATATGAAAAGATGCTCTACACCATTAATTATCAGATAACTGCAAATCAAAACTATAATGACACCTCACCCCCACATTGAATGTAGCATGGTACAGCCATTATTTAAAACATTATGCGGATTCCTTAAAAAAAATTACAAACATATCTACCATATTCAGCACTCACACTTCTGGGTATCTATCCAAAAGAATTGAAATCAGGATCTTTTGTGTGTGTGTGTGTGTGTGTGTGTGTGTAAATTTATTGGTGTTCAACTTGCCAACATATAGAATAATACCCAGTGCTCATTCCATGAAATTGCGATTTTGAAGAGGTATCTGCATTCTCATTTTCATTGCAGCATTATTCACAATAGCCAAGATATGGAAATAATGTAAGGGTCCATCCAGATAAAGGATATATGGTATGTATATAGAATGGCATTTGTTCAAAATTAAAAAAGGACGGAAATCTTGCCACTTGCAAGAACATGCATGAATCCGAAAGGCATTATGCTAAATGAAATAAGCCAGTCCCAGAAGGACAAGTGATTCCTCTAATATGTGGCATCTAAAACAACCAACTTCATAGAAGCAAAGAGTAAGATAACTGTTGCCCAGAGCTGAGACATGAGGGAAATGGGGAGCTGTTATTTAATGGATATAACATCTCAGTTATGATAACTGAATAAGTTCTAGAGACCTGACAACGTAGTGCCTATTACTATTGTGTACTTCAAAATTTAAGAGGGGAAGTCTCATGTTAAGTGTTGTTAACATAAAAAAAAAATGGCTTCTTTTGATAAAATATACCCTAAATAGTGTCCCATAGGTAATTTTTATATCACCCTACATAAGCTAAAACATATAAACAATGGTTATCAAACCAGATGTGTTCTAACAGCTTAACTTTCTATTTCTTGCCCAGTATTCTATTTATTGATATAGTTAACTTCTTTCGAATGTAGTTGCATGTTTTATCTTAATCATCTCACAGAAAGAGCAAAGAACCAAGGCATTTTTTAATGACAAATATTTGTTAGTCTTTTACTCTGAACATTATACTATTAGTAAACTCAAATTTGAAAACCAAATATTGATATCAATATTGATACCTGCTTAACTTTCTGGTGATCTTTAATGAAAAATGTAACTTCTGCCTCACTGTTTTATCTTGATAGTCACAATGTTCTAGCAAACAAAAAGAAAGTTTCTCATTATTATCATAATGCTTTTCTATTCCATGTCAGTCTTTCACTGTTAATAGATATTGGGAGATTTGCTTTAACAAGCTGTACAAATTTTTGTTTGATTGTTGAGGCCGATGCACAAACCCATGAGGGAGAGACTCATTGAGGTGTGACAAGCTGCAACTATCACTGCTAAAAGATAATTCCAAACCTATCTGTTTAATCTCACTCAGACCACTTAATAACAAATGACTGGTTTAAGATAAAATATCAAATACACTTTAAATTTTATATAAGGCAGGGGCATTATTGGAAAGGCCTAGAGATTTAGGAAATGTTAAATATCTGAGAGAACTAGGGAATGATAAGATATGAAACCCTGAGTTGGCACTACTTTTTTTCCCACCCAGCACATTAAAGTATGGGTGCAATGCCTTTCATTTCTATGTTTTTGATGAGAAGGCAGTCGTTTGAAATGTATTCGCCTGTATGAAATGCACTTTTATCTTCAGTTTAAAGTTGTATCTATTTGCTATGTTCCTAGGTTATTTTGTTCATCCTGCTCAGTGTTCACTGAGATTCTTGAACCTATAAATTTATATCTTTTACCAAATATGGAAAATCTTCAGTTATTATTTATTTCTTAAAATATTTTTCTTTCTGCCACATTCTCTCTCTTGCTTTCTGCAACTCCATTCTGCATGCATGTGAGTACTTGGTATTATTCCATCTGTCCATGAGATTCCACTCATATTTTAAATCATTTTTCTATTTGATCTTTTTTTTTCTTTTTGGTTTTCTCACTATATTTGCTTTTTCTTATCCCCTTTATTTTCTATTCTTCATTGAAACTCCTACATTTTTACTTATGGCAAGTATATGCTATATTCTTGAGCATTGTGACAATAACTTAAAAATGTTTGCTGATTTCAAAATCTGGGTTATCTCAAGGTCAGTTTCCATTAAGTTGCCATTTCTCCTTCTTATGAATAACGTTTCTTTTTTTATGTAGAACAACTTCGGTTTGTATCCTGAAATTATAAACTACACATAGAAAAGAATCTTAACTGCATTGTTTCTCTAAAGAAACATTAATGTTTGTTCTTGTTTTATCCAGCAGTTTATTTGCCCCAACTCAAATCTGTATCTGCTGCTGTGCAAAGCAGCTGAATTTTCAGTTCAGTCTATAGACTTAGTTGGAGATGTTTGCCATCTCTCTTGAATATTCATATTATACAGACTAGGAAGAGATTATATACAGAATTTGATGCCTAGGCTCTCTCGTCTCCTTTCCAAGATTCCTCTATATACTTAATGTGTTGTAAATATTCTGAAATACATCTGCTGGTTCATCAAGTTAGTAATATGAACATATCTGTATCAGTTTTACAGCTCTACATGGTGTGGGACTAGGGACCCTCTTCATTCTAAAAGTCATAAAAATAGTAAACTAACCCATAACTGTTATTTTCTTCTAAGCGTTGAACCCTGACAAAATTTCTTTGATTTTAGTCACTCTCCAGAGGCTCTAAGTAAGTTGTTTTATGTTTATATATTTGTGGGAGAGTTATTTTTAATGAAACCATTTAATTTACTTTCAAAAGAACCTCTTATCAAATGCCCACTCCCCTGAAAGTCCCTACAGAATACCTGTTGATTAAACACACTGAAGTTCATTAGACTTCACATTAAGGGAGAATGCCACACTGATAGAACCTTGGTATTGACAAGAAATCTGGAGAGAACATTTATACAATCTTAAGACCTAGACAGGGTGACTTTAAAATAATCTTTCAAAGTGGAAAACTGGCTGAGAATGTGTACGATCTACAACATCAAGGTTTTTCATGGGCAGAGTGAAACAAGGATTTCTAAATGAGGATTGAGTAAGGTGTTAGTTTTTATTCACCGCTATTTTAATTTGTTCAAAGGTTTATCTTTCACGTGGCAAATATTTCCTGAAGCAAGTTGCTTTGTCATTTTTATGTGGTTCCAGTATTTTTAGCTCAGAAATAGAAAAGTATAATTGTTTCAGTTCCCAACACTTAAACTTTCACAACATATTGAAAGTTGCAAGTGGAATATTTGAGAAAGGATTACAGATTAATAAAAATATTTGTTCATTAATATTTTGACTATTAAACTATAATTTGTAACCTCACCTAAAATAGATATCTGTAAAACAACTTAAATATTTGTTTTTAAAAATATGAAAAAATAGTTAAAAACATTATTTTGAGGGACACCTGGGTGGCTCAGTAGTTGAGCATATGCCTTCAGCTCAGGGCCTGATCCCAGGGTCCTGAGATGGAGTCTGCATTGGGCTGGGGGTGTGTGTGTGGGGGTGGGAGGAGCCTGCTTTTCCTGGAGAAGCTGGGATCGAGTCCCACGTCGGGCTCCCTGCATGGAGCCTGCTTCTCCCTCAGCCTCTCTCTGTCTCTCTGTCTCTTGTGAATAAATAAATAAAATCTTAAAAAAAAATGCCAGTTAAAATATTTCCCACTTTTCTTCTCCCTAAGAAAAAGTAATAAATATTGTGATGTAAATTGATTTTTTTTAAAAGATCTTATTTATTTATGAGAAACACAGAGAGAAAGAGAGGCAGAGACACAGGCAGAAGGAGAAGCAGGCTTTATGGAGGGAGTCCCATGTGGGACTTGAACCCGGATCTTCAGGACCACACCCTGGGTCGCAGGCAGGCGCTAAACTGCTGAGCCACCCCGGGATCCCAGGGTGTAAATGGATTAATTCACATTATAGTACGCTTTTCAGTTTGATTCAAGTTCAATTTAAAATTGAATTTGATTGTTTTGATAAAGTTAATTCAAATATCGGGACCCACCAAACGGAGGCCTGCCCAGGACCCAGCTTTCTAAACCAGGCAGGTTGCAATTAGGGCAAGCACCTGTCCAGGACGCCTGCTTCCCACGCTCCGACGCAGCCTTAGCCCCGCCCCCCCACGCGAGAAATCAGGAGCGGCTCGCCCTATAAGGAAATTCCCCGCCTCCCAGCCCATCATGCCTTGCTGCTGACTTCCGGTTCTCCAGCGGTATAAAGCGGCGGCTCCGGGCCAAATTTCAGGAGAAGCGTTGGTGCGAGCCTCTTGGCTCTTCTGACCTGGGATCGTTTTCCCTGGAATAAATGGTGTCAGACTCGTTACTAAATAGTCTGACAACAAGAGGGGACGAGCCCATGGCTGCCGAAGGTTCCAGGTCAGCCCCCAGAGCCCGGTGAAGCCACTCTACCTTCCGCTCGCTCTTCGCGGTAAGTTTTCCTCAGACTGAGCTCCCCTCATTTCCGGTTCTGAGCGCTCTGCGCTTTTTGTCTTAAGCCTTCTGAGTGGAAAACTGGGATAGGAGAGACTCTAGATTTTTCACAGTGAGAACTAGTGGGGCGCACACAGCCTCCAGAAAAACATACCATCAGTTGATTTAGGATTATTTTCATAGGGAAAAATAATGGGTGTACCTCCTAAAAACAGCATGAAAACGCCATTGAGGCGTCACAAAAGCCCTGAGGTAAGTCCACAGCTTAGTAAGGACGCAGTTTTCTTCCCCTTTATGATGGTGAATTCGGTTGACCATATTGAAGTCCATCAGAAAAGTCATAATTAAGAAAATACGGTTTTACGTATGTCTAATAGCACTCTACAATGTACATTTTAAAGCCAGCATTAATATAACAAGTACTATAAATTCACGTTATCTTCAGTCTCAGGTACTCTTCAAAGCAAGGTAAGAGAAGAGTATGCTATCTTGTCATGACATTTCTTTTCAAAATACGTGGTTTAAAGAGGAACGAAAAGAGAAGGTGAGATAAGAAATTTTGAGTTTAACCCCCTAATCTATCTCAGGACTTCGATGAAAGGGCAAAAGTAGCAACAACCAAACAGGCAATACAAAAACTACCACCACCGACAAAATGCCACTTTTTGGAGATTTTGGATTGAACTATGAGAAAAACGTAGATTGGTAGTCTTAAAAAAAAAAAAAAAAAAAAAAAGATTGGTAGTCGGTAGTCTTTATGCTAAATGAGAACTGAAAGTAGCCCATTTGCAAAGCCAAAGTAAAGGAAAACTTTTTTTCATTTTGTTTATGAGAATGCCGGATAATACCCTGCATATGTTAAGATACAGTTTGAGTTTACTCACCTATCCTCTCTGATGTAGAAATACTTTATCCTTTAACATCTGAACTCTATACAGTCCCTGAAATCTTTTCCTTTGTACTCAGATCACCACTAATTTCTTGTTATGTTCCATATTCTAATTAAAATTGCCAGTTAAGGGCAGCCTGGGTGTCTCTGTGGCTTAGCGCCGCCTTCAGCCCAGGGCGTGATCCTGGAGACCCAGGATCGAGTCCCACGTCGGGCTCCCTGCATAGAGCCTGCTTCTCCCTCTGCCTCTCTGTCTCTCTCTCTCTCTGTGTCTCTTGTGAATAAATAAATAAAATCTTTAAAAAAAACAAACAAAAATTGGCAGTTAAAATATTTCCCATTTTTCTTCTCCCTAAGCAAGCCCCCAGCCAAAATTATTGTGATAGTATAATGATTTTGCCAATTCAGGTTCTTTTTGTGTGGAAATATCTTGGAAAAACTGTAGCATATTTCAGGTGCAAAGTGAGCCAGATTCTCTTAGATCTATATATAGATCCCAAGCGAAACTAAAGATATCAAATATGCTTTTGTTTTTCAAATACTGGGTAACCTGATATCCTCTTTTTTTCTGTTTTTTTTTTTTTTTTTATATCTTATATTCCTGAAGTGAATTATAAACTGTGCTGTATTTTCCTTAGTTGTTAAAAATATGTAAATATAAGCTCTTCAGTTATCTTGTGAATATTTGGGGCTGGATTGCTGACTCTGATTTACAGATGATGTTGCTGAGAACTGAATTTCATTTTCATATTTCCAGGAGTTATTTTTGTTTTCATTGTTTAACTGAGAAATAGTTAATCTTTATAGTGTTTAGGGCATATGCATATTTGACTATTAACTTGAAATCTTAAAATATTTTGCTTTTACAAATAAGATAAAAAGATAATGCCCTCAGATCAGATGTTCAACTATGAAAAATACATTGATTCACTATGTAGGTAGAAAACAACACAATTTACTAGTTTGTAAAAATATGATAAACTTTCACTCTCCTAAAGAACTGTTGGGTGGTTTAATGGAATTGACCATTGTTTTTCATCAACCAGTATTTTTATCATCTAAAATATAATTGGACATGTTATTTTGAAGAAATTTGACATAAAGTTTCAGTGTTATCAGTGGACACTTGCATTGTGGCAAGGGAGGTCTCAGTTCTTGGATTCCACCCCATGAAAGTATTACATTGGCATCCGTGTGCGAATAAAGACAGCCAGAGGGAAATAGCAAGCAAAAGCAGTTTATTAAGGACTGTACACTCTCAAGATGGGAGAACGGGCTGGCCCAGAGGTGGCAACTGTGCCAGGGTTAGAGGTGTCTCTTTTGTTAATGCTTACATAGGTTATGGGTTGTACCTATGGTGGTCTCCAACCAATGTTTCCAACTGTCTAAGGGTCTCCTACTACTGGCTGGAGGGAGAGTTTTTGGTCTTACAATGTTCTTGCCAGAATGTCATAGCCATTTTCCCCCACGGTTTAGGGGACGGGGGTTGACATTGCTGTAAATATATTATAATGAAGCTATAGGTTATTATAGGACAAAAGCTTGAAAGAAGAGCACAGGCACTGCACCTGCACTGCTTGTCTGATAGCCCCAGAACGTGGTAAACCACTGTTTGTCACCTTGCCTCCAGCTCATATGTAGCCAATTGCCTACTCTATCATCTACTCATCTACCCTCTTTGTAACTAGATGTCTTCATTACTTTGAACATGAAAATATATTTCTTTAGTGTTACAATACATAGCTGAATCATTCCAACTTCCCTGCTATCACTTTACTTCATATCTCAGAATGTGAGATGCCAAGGCATATTTTGGTTGCAGGAGAAAGATTTTACCATAAAATATGTTCCCAGCACTATGTTAGATACAAGATTTCTTCACCAATAAGGTTTTGTTGTGGAGGCAAACTATTAAATGTCTTCATCTAATCTGTTTTCAGTTTTTCTTCGAAACTTTTCCTTGACATATGTTCTTTAATAGGATTTTGTTGTGTGAAATGCCCTTGTACAAAACCAAGCAGTCTTTAAATGACCACAACAGACTATAAAATCTGTTTCCCACTTCAAGAGGCAAGATTCAGAAAAAAAGCAGTATTTCAGTGAAAACAGTTACTACTTTTCCTTTTTTGACTAGTAAGTCAGATGATATCCCAGTCTCCTTTTTTTATGGCTGAAACCCTCAATATCATAATAATTCAGTCTTGTTTTCTTTGCTACCACCTGCAACATAATTAAATGTATCCAGAGCCATTCCATTTGGATGTATATTTCTACTAGCCCTAAAAACATGTTACTTTTGGGAGAAATTTAATTAAAAAGCAAAGTCTTCTGTGTTCTCAGAAAACCCTTCCACAAAGGTGGAATATAAATAAAACTTTTATTATCGAATAGACATTAGACCAGAATGCTATGCACATCTCAAGCAATCCACTAAAAAAGAGATTGCAAAGACCGAAGGAAATCTTACCTTTTATGTACCCAGGCATATACACCCGATTACTTACATGTTCTTGAGATGATCAGTAACTAGTTCTCTAGTAACAGGACTTGACAGCACCATTTGTCACATGTACTGCATCATAGGTTCTTTTGGTAATTGCAGTGGCCATTTGTGCTTAATTGGCTTTATCCAAAGGAAAAATAAACTTACAGAAGATTTAACAATTTGGTGGGATGTACCCGTGGAAGTTAGGCTCCTACCATTCCACAAACTGGGAGATGAGAGAGCTATCTTATTGATTACATCTCAAAGAGATAGTTGGGACTCCTGAGTGGCTCAGCGGTTGAGTGCCTGCCTTTGGCTCAGGGCGTGACCTGGGTTTCCTGGGTTCCAGTTCCACATTGGGCTCCTCCATGGAGCCTGGTTCTCCCTCTGCTTCTCTCTCTCTCTCTACCCCCCTCCTCTCTCTCATGAAAAAATAAATAAAATCTTAGAGAGAGAGATAGCAGGTCCTTGAGAACAACATTCCTGGGGCAAGCGTGCAGGAGCCTTGTTTACCTTTTGAGAAAATTTACATACATTTATAGAGACAGAAAGTACTTGTAAGTTTTCTTAAGTAAATGATCTAGGAAAAGGATAGTGGGGAGAGGTCTTTTTCTTTACTTTCAACAGATAGATTTCAGACTCTTAACTTTTAATCAGTATTTGCCCTTACACTACTGTATTATTTATCCAGAGGAAAAAGAATCAATAAAGTACTGATTCTTGCAGTTATGTGGCCTGAGAAATTTCACGATTAGCAGTCAGCAAGCTCGAGCCCTGGGAAAGCTGATGGTGTAGTTCCAATCAGATTCCAAAGGCCTGAGAACCAGGAGGAGCTGATGATTTAGTTCTAGTCTGAAAGCTGGCAGGCTCCAGAGTCAGGTGGATCTGATGATTTAGCTAGAACAAAAGCAGGATAGATGTATGACCATGTTCTAGCCCAAGACTATTATCCAGGAGGAGTTCCTTCCGAATGAAGGGTCATTCTTTCTGCTGTTCAGGCTTTCTACTTGTTGGATGAGGGAGAGCACTCTGCTTTACTCAATCTGTTGATTTAAATGTTAATCACATCCCAAATACTCTCAGGAAACACAGAATAATATTTGATCAAACATCCAGACACCTGCTGGCCCAGCCAAATTGACATTAAATTAACCATCACACTGATCAAATTGAGTATCAAAGTACCTAACTTCTTTCTCCGTACATTAAGAAAAGATTATTTTTCACTCAGTGACCTTCAATTTCATGTTTGCATAGCACGTTAGATAGCATTTGAAAAGAATGGATAATATTTTGAAAAATACTATAAGAAGCTTGTTACCTAGAGGTAATACAGTAAGATCTCTACTGATCTCCAAAATAAACTTTTTCTCTGGTAGTTGCGATGTGAATATTACCCTATCTTTCCCGATCTTACACCGATTTTTACCAGAGATGTTCTATAACTCTACTAACTTTTTTTTCTTGTAAGATTCCAAATACTTAATTTTGACTTAGGTATCAATATAACTTTACTCTCTTTTGGTGTATGTCTTGTTTACCAACATTTCAAGCTTCTTTCTGTACAACTCCAGGAATGTATCATTGATAATTCAATGTTAGTCAAAAATCTAATGTATCATTGATACATAATGTATCGATAATTCAATGTTAGTCAAAAATCTAATTTCATCCTAATTTTGTTGATGTATTTCTTTCAGTTTCATCCCACATGATCCAGTTAACTTGCACCTTTCATTGTCCACATGAACTTCTCTTTCTTATCTGTTTCTTCATTATTACCACAATTGGAAATAGTCTCATCTCTATAATTTTGTTTTTAGTATTCTTTATCCTTCAGTGCTCATGTCTGCAGTTGTAATCTCCTTAAATGTTGACACAGGCATCCTCCTGGAAGTGCATCTTTAGTCTTTTGCATATCATAAGTGATTCTCTTACTGTATTTTTCATATTCAAGTCATTCTATCATGCTTGTGTTCATATTTTTATTCTCCAAAATAATTGTTAATTCATAGAGAGTAGGCAATGTTTTTTTTTTTTTTTCTGTTCCTCAACTTCTCTAGCAGTATGTCTTATTTAAATGTTAAATAAATAAGTTGATGTGTACTGATAGCTACACTTAGGTCTCTTTAACATCTTTCAGCCTGTGTATATATCTTGCATGTAGTTATTCCTCTGAGCAAATTTATACTATAAAGAAAAATTTTATTGCAGTTAAATTCAGAGACAGTAACATCAACAGGCCCTTTAAAAACCATTTTTGTGGAAGAAAAAGTGAGTAAACATTTTATTGTCTTTACTAAGCTTAAGTATGTTTAAAAAGCAAGTGATTTTCTTAAGAGCTTAAAAATGCATTTTCATGGTAAAATGTTATATATATATATATATATATTTTTTTACTTGAGCTGATCATTATGTGCCATGAGACTGGAAAATAATTTGTTGAAATAGATTTCAAAGTTAAAATCATACTGTTATTGTCACAGTAAAGTATAATAGCCAGCTAAGGGAATTTGGGGAAATCAACTTTAAAGAATTATCCAAAAAAAAAAAAAAAGTTTCAACTGATTTTTCACCTGTAACCTTTTTTTCTATCATAATTTTCAAAGAAACCTCTGGTTAAATGTGTAAATTTGAGAAAGAAAATAGGATTATAATTTATTGTTTTCATTTTATTTTGAAGTTGCTGTTTTGAATTCAGTTTAACAAAAATATTATGTTATAATCATTTAAATAATAATATTAAAATCCTATAGTAAAATTTTTTCCCATGAGTTATCGAAGAACAGTAGAACAAAATGTAAATGCCATTACAGGCCTACTGGTCATCACCTTGCTGTTATTGAATTACTCCGTGAAATATACCCTCCAGTCAATTGTACAGTGCCGTTTTAGCAGTTTTAAATGGTTCAGCTGATGGGTTTCTTGTTTTTCTCCTGGGAAACTATTACGTAATGTAACTGTAAATTGTTCTGTTGCCAAGAAGATTTTTTTGTGTTGTTGCTTCCATTTTCTTGTTTTAAAATTACAATTCAATTTTCAAATTGTGTAGTTTTGTTAAAAACAAAATGTATATATTGATGTGTTAATGCTATGTTAAATTTATGTATGTTATTTTATACATCACCTGTTTTAGAAATTAATAGAACTAAGTCATTGATCAAACATATTCTAGGTCAGAAAGTATTTTAAGCACTTTGCATATGTTAGCTCATTAAATTTCAAAACCTTTTGAGGTAAATACTGTTTGTTCCATTTTACAGATGAAAAAAGTCATATAAAGATTGAGCATTTCTCGCTCAAGGTAGCCTCACTAGGAAATACTGGAGGAAGAGGTAAAGAATCCAGGTATTATGGTTGTAAAAATCTGCTTTCTCACTGAGTGTGCTTCACTGCTACTTGGCATTTAATTTTTAGCATGGTTAATATTTAACAATGATCAAAATGCAAGTTATTATTTGGAAAATATTTTTTGTTCCTTCCCACTTCAATTCATACTTACTTTTTAGTCCAAACTGTACATTTCAAAAATACATTTCTTGAATATTTAAATGCAGTATCAAAAACAACATGACTTATACATAAGTGCCTCATCTCCTAGTGCATTATACCCGTGCATTATTAGTGTCAGTTTTGTAATTGTATTTAGAATATTGAGTTTATAACATTTTCCATATTACATTTCTGTCTACCATTGTTAGAGAAGTTACTCCACACAATTAAAGGTTGCCTTACTTCCAAGCTCTGTTGGAATTTTGTAAAGAATGTTTATTCATCAGCTTTTAGGAAATTGTCCATTTGGTTTTATTTTATTTTTTAAAAGATTTTTTATTTATTCATGAGAGACCCAAAGGGAGAGAGGGGCAGAGACCTAGGCAGAAGAAGAAGCAGGCTTCAGGCAGGGAGCCAGATGTAGGACTGATTCTGGGACTCCAGGATCATGCCCTGGCCCGAAGGCAGATGCTTAACTGCTGAGCCACCCATGTGTCCTGGAAACTGTCCATTTTAAGTTAGCATCCCTCATTCTCTTATTTTCCTTCATTAGCATTCCTGCATAACCTTGTTAATAAAATGGTTGCTATTATACCAGAGATTATTTTCAAAGGGTAAAATAGTATTGGCCCTATACTCAGAAAATATGAGAAAAACCCACCTAAAATGTCAAATTTCAAATGTCCTAAAATACGTAGCTTTTTTTTTCCCTAGATGAGTGGAGTAAAATAATGGGATCTAAATAGAATGGAAGGAAATATCCTGCCACAAGGATATTATGGAGTGTAGTTGAGACTTTAAAAATAATTTTGTATAATTAGTTTATAAAATATTGAGCTATTTATTCATTTTTGTAAAGCAAGAAATCTAATATAAAATATTTGGAAACATGCTTTTCTCTGCCAGATCCTTTAGCAGAAATTAGAAAACATAATTTATTTCTAGCTTCAGTTCACAAATTTCATGGATTCTATTACACCTTCAAAGATAAACTCTGCAAAGTTATTAAGAGGAAACCCTTACTTTTAGTGAAAAAATTACTTTCCAGTATCACTGATATTCAGAAATTAGGTGGATGATATTATAATAGAATTTTACAAATTTCCTACCTTATACCCAAAGATATAAAAACATAAAAAGGGCTTTAATGCAGTAGACTTATGGCCAGTTAAACTCAATTTTCTATCTTGGATAGTGCAACTCTAGCAATTTAAGGGGTCATGATTGTCATCCATAAGTATCAAATTATTAGTGATGTCCTTCAACCATTCTTAATGCCCTAGATAGCCTATTATTTATCTATCTGCTGTCTCCACTCTCTTCTGTCTGCAATCTTTTTACCACTTTCCTCAAACCTTCGACTGACTCCTGCTTCTCTTGGAGATGTCAAATTAAACATCCTCTTGAGGTCTTCCTTGACTTCTGAGACTAGGCTAAATCCTATTAAAATGTCCTTTATCAAGTTCTTTTTATACGTTACTGAGATTACTAGTGAATTACTTCTTTTAACATAGTAGTTTCTTATCATGTACCTGTTCAATGCATGATTTAATGCCAGGCATTAATTTATTTTAAATCCTGCCCTTTGAGTGTTTTCATACTTTACTACTGAGTAGTACTCTATCAGCCCAAACTGGCTATATAAAATATTATTTTATGTATCTTAAAAACAGTAGGTATATTCTGATCTTCATATTCTATGATAAAGTTTAGAGGTCTGTGTTCTTTTTGCATGTTGCTCATTGTTTCCATACTTTGACAATATCTGCCATTAGCTTCCCTTATTTGAAACATCTAACAGTTCTTCTTTAATCCTTTTATATATGTCAGTTTCACCTCAAGTCACATGCTCTGCTCTCAGAATAGTTGAAGTGTGATGATGATAATTATACACAGTTATTTCGTGGTCAGTAGAACAATTTGGGGGGAGTTTTATTTTTTTCTACCAACATTTCTTCTCATTATTTGGTAATGATAGCACATTGATTGACTATCTTCAAGGAATTAACAAATTCCTTCCTTGGTTATGATGTAGTTCTGAGGAGGATGTCCAATATTGTTAGACATTGTGTTTTTCTAAATAGAATTATGTGATAATTGTCCACAGAACCAACCATATGATTATCTCTAAGCAAATGAAATAATTGATATCAACTTAGTGAATGGTTTCCTCTAGAAGTACTTAAGGAAATTTTTATTTGTTTCTGATGATTTGTAAAAATACACTGTTGAATTGGAAGAACCCAAAAAATCATGCTAAGTGTACATGAAGCATCTATAATATTCCTGGGCATAAACTGTAACTGTGTACAATTTTGGTTTAGTCTATACACCCATAAACCCAAATTCCTTGGTAGATTTCAAACTGTTGACTCTACTATTCTCAACTGTGCTAATAGTTTTCCTTCTTGGAAGAAGGAAAAAAAGAGCAAAACAGTATTTGTGGGAAAGAGTTAACAGCCTTTTTCAATATACAAATATAGTGAAAACTTACTGAATGTACAAATTAAAACTATAAATAATTTTTTATGGTGGCACTTAAAGTGAGATGAAAATGATTTAATATTCCAAATTACTCACTATCCTGAAAAAAACCCTTCATTAACAATATCTCAATTCAGCTTAGACAATCAACATTCTCAGCTATCTTAAAATTTAATTCAAAGCAAGAAATGAAATCAGTAGTGGTGTTTCTAGCATTTTAATGCTGTTTGTTTATTTTTTTCTGAATTAGTATTTCTCTTACATGTTACTAAATTTAGTCATTTCAGAAGAATGAATTTACCTTTGATCTAGGATAAGAAGCTAAACTGAAGATTGATTATTGACTCTGTTCCACTTGGAAGAAAAAAAGTAATTTATGGGAAGTAAGCTGCTAATTGAATACTTTTGTGTTCTAGTCATTATTTCCAAACTTCAAGGACAGAGATCCTCTAGGATTCTACCCAGTATTGAGCTTGCATTCCTGTTGGTAAGTAATGAGCTCATAATTACTTCAGCTCTAGATCAATCACTTCTCTGGTGACTCTTGATAGAGTAAAAACATTTTATACATTGATTTTCCTTATTTAATTCATCTTCTTTCCTATCTTGTTTAGATTCCTTGATCTATTCAGTGTTTATGAAAATTCATTTAAAGATACACAGATGATCTTTTTCATATGTTCTAAATTATCCAATAGAGTGCTTCCAATCTACAAATTGTGTCGGAATGTACACAGAGAAATAGGATAGTATGTGAAAATGTGATTATGGATTAACCTATTTATAGAATTGAACATGTACCCTCCCTTTCAGGGAGAAGGCAGTTAGTAGTGATGGGGGGGGTAAGCATTTGAGTGAGGTTGGTAAGAAACATAGGGGCAGCTGGTAACTGTTTGTTCAGGGTGCTGTACTAAGAAAAATCACCATCAGTGTAACATTCACTAAATAATTTTACTTGTGTAAATTTATTTATTTATTTATTTATTTATTTATTTATTTATTTATTTATTTATTTATTTTTAGCAGGACTGCACGTGGAGCACTGCAGGGAGAAGATTTTTTTTTTTTTTAAGATTTTATTTATTCATGAGAATACACACACAGAGAGAGAGAGAGAGAGAGAGAGGGGCAGAGACACAGGCAGAGGGAGAAGCAGACTCCACACAGGGAACCTGATGTGGGACTCGATCCGGGGACTCCAGGATCACACCCTGGGCCAAAGGCAGGTGCTAAACCGCTGAGCCACCCAGGCTGCCCTGTAAATTTATTTAGAGACCGATTTAGTTGCAAAGACTTCAATTCCAACCAGAAAGCAAGTGAGAAATTACTCTTTGTTGAGTATTCCCCAATTTTGTATTGTCTATTTCAGCATACTGCGATACTGTAGGCCACAAGAAGTTTGACTTTCTTGAAATATTTTAACAGATGATATGGATTGCATGTGTACCACTTAGAATAATTATTAACCCTGACCACTGGGGGTATTTCCAAATGTTCAGGTACTTATGCCACAAATGATCAGTTGGGAGAACTTGGGCCAATTTTGCAACTTCTCTGTGGCTTAATGCTCATGTTTATAAGTGGAAATGATGTGTATATCATAAGTTACTGCAAGGTTTGTGTGGCATTTGCTGTGATATACTTAGAATAATGCATAATGCTTAGTATTCCATGAAAATTAATTATCATTCTGAAATATTTAGGCCTTAGACTGAAAAGATAATCAAAAACATTTTTACTAAATACAAGGAGTTAGTAGTTTTTTTCTTTTGGTTTTATTGTGTTTCTTTGCAATCAATAGCTCATCAATCTGATAAAACACCTTGAAAATTAGCTGAGCTGTTTGATCAATTTTCAGGGATATTGGAAGGGATCAAGAAATTGAACTAAGTGTTCAAAGTACTTTACAACACTAAGTTTATTAGTCAGGAGTTCTTTATTTTGCAAGTGACAGGATCCTATAGAGAAATATCTTAGGGAAAAGGAACACTCTGAGAAAGATAATGTCTGACTGAAAGAAGTGGTGAACAACCTTAGAGCAGAGCATTCAAAGACATAGGTGGGTTTCAGACAAAACACACTCAAATACTGTCATAATCCCATCACTCATCATCTTATCTGCATTCTTCTCAAAACATAAAATTTGTTCCTATCTGGAAATTGTTTCGGACCCATCCACGAAGTAATTTCACGTTGCACATGCTATAATATCTACAGGAAGATCAAGGTTGATTTCTTGATCTGACAGTTCTGTAGTTTCTAGAACAAATGGTCTGTATTTCCCTTATCACCTCCTTTGTCTTCTACTTACTCTTCTCTGGTAACCCCTTTCTCCACTTGGCAGGACTCGATCTCAGCTAAAATCACCTGACTGCCAAATCCAATGATCCATATCCAGTTTGAATCTAATTTGACACAGTTTACTTCTTTAGTAACTGTAGCTTCATTAAGTGTCTTTTCTCTTTTTGTGTACTCAGAATTGCCTTTCAAACTGTCCTCAAGTCCTCCTTAGTGTTTGTTTTCTCTAGTAATCATGCAGGAACTTCTTGATCTCTCACACTACACTCTATGGGCAGTTTTGTTAACACACTTCTCAATGAATGGTGCCATTTGCCTTAAAAGGAAACCTCTGATATGGCTATATTTTGCCTTTCAGATTTATTCAGGACCATAGTATTTTGATTAACTTCTGAATACCTGTTTGAGCTGTTAATACCCACTGTCTTCCTTTCATCTGATTAATGTTTATATGTGTTGTGCTCCTATAATGCAATAGGCATATGGGCATAGATGCTGCGAGAGAAACATGCATTTCTGACAAAGGAGAGGAGTCATGCCTTAAACGTATAATCACAAAATATTTCTTTACTGAGCATAATAGTGCTATGAGGGTGTAAGACATACAGTCTTACACTGGAACAGCATAAAAAGGTGATAACTGCCTCAGTGGATGCCAAGGGAGAATATATGATCCCTTAATACAGGATTGTGGTGCATGAATTGGCCTTACTACTTATATTTTCAGGTCCTCCTATCTGTTCAGTGTATCTTACATTTGAGACTGTCATTGCAAGCAAACTTTGATTATTGGACACACCTTCAAAATTCCTTGGAATTTTAATTTCTAGAATTTTTATAAAAAAGTTCATGCTAGGAGCAATCTCTTCTTGCCCACCCTTAACTCTCATCTCTTTTCTAATAGTGTCAATTTTTTTGTATCTCTTTGAAAATGCTATGTTAGGTAAGGCCTTTGTAATTTCCACATGTCCTGCCACATGATTTCCACTTGAAAATGCACAGTCATTTCTCTGATACTAATTAAAAAGAAGCCTCAGTTTTGCATGTTTTCATAATAATCATGGATGTCTTAAGGCTGTTATTTTCCCCTTTGATTTCCAGTTTTACAAATGATTCTGTTATTTGAAATTATTTGTATAAAAAGTTAAAGGATGATTTATCTGGTGTTTATTATAAGCCACTTAAGGAATTTGCTGTAATTCTTTAAAAAATCTTTATATCTTAGTACAACATACAGTATCTTGATAATTCAAATATATTCTTAATTTAAATTCTCATCAAATATACTTTACTTAAATATTTAAATATTTAATTATCTTAGGTAAATATATTTAAATCTCCAAAAGTTAAAGAAGCTATTAATTAATGTTAATATACCAAGAATATTATTTTCTAGAGTTGAATTACCAAAGTAATTTTAATTTTCACTGAGCTTACATTTTTGAGAGACTAATTTCTGTTGAGTTAAACCATTCCATTCAAAATCTAACCTGATAAAAAATACATGTGAGTTAGGCATAACATGCAAGCCAATTTAAACTAAGTAATTTGTTTATATATTAATGTGATTTGTGGAGATCCTTTTTCTTCTCCAGTGGAAAAATATACCCCCTCCTGTCTAAGAGATGATAGTACATCCCATTTCTCTAATGAGGTGTCTTATATTTTGCAATTTCTAGCCAAATAACAAGGTGATATAATTGTGTCATAGTAAAAATAATGAAGCTCGATTAAATATCTCTCCTAGTTGGATTCTTTTATTCTTTTTCTTTGCTTTCAATTCCCAACAGCTAACCTTATTTTAAGGAGTTTTGCTCTTTAATGATATCTGTTCATGAAACTTAACTGTTGGGGCTTAGACTTCCACTATAAGTTTCTGAGCTGTATTGCAGCTTAGGGAATAGTGAGATATAGAAAATAATGAGACAAATTAATTTTCTTTTCCCAGAGGTACTATATTCCCCATAGCTATCACTCAGAGGACAACCTCTTTTCTGAAAGATTAATATAAAAATAATTTATGTCAGGCTAAGAGGCAGAGCAAATCTATCTGCCTGGAAAAGCACATAAATGCCTTTAAGAAAAGAGTAGTAGCTTGTGGAGACAGTGCTTCTTGGTAATTAGGGGTGTTTATTATCCTTGTCAGGCTTTAACAATCAATTCTGGATTTATATAATGAAAAGGATTTCAACATTTAATATATAACTATACCATCCAGGTGCCTCTATAATTTAGCTTCAAATAATTTAGGAGTTGTAGATTAATAGAAGTTTTTTTTTTTTTTTTTTTTTTTATGGCTTAAAATGCTGCAGTGGTGATGAGAAAATACTGAAAATGAACATCTTACTGAGTTAAAGTTAGTAATGGAATCCTAGACTTTGAAGAGCCAGCTGAGGTCCTTCACTTCCTTGCTTTTAACAAAAAGACTAATGTCACTAAACCAAACCATCAGAAATTATAACTTTGTTATAAATATCTTTGACAACATATTTTATATATTTTTGCAGTATAAGTATATAGATGTATAAATACCTCATTCTAATGTACTTTGTGGCCTGTGGTTTTAAGGAATATATATCCAAGAGGAATACCACTAAAGGGAAAGTATCCATATTAGAGAATTCCAATGGAAATAAAGAGAGCTTTTTGTGAAGTAAATAAATTCATTTATTTTTTTTCCAAGTTGAAATAACTTCAAATAGGACACCTGGCGTACTTGGATATAAAATCATTGCATCAAGATGTTTGGGTTATTCTATAGTACTATATTGTAAGCAATAGTATTAACTCTTATGCACTGAGCCAGAAGGGTGTGTTCACTCATTATCTCTTATTTTTTGTAAGTGTCCAAACTATAAATCTGAAAATGTGAGTACCTACAGCATAGCTCCTTATTGAAACACTGTTGAAAGTTTCTCTTTTTCTTATATTGATAATCGTATTTTCATGGAGGTATAGGCACAGAGGACTGGTTTTGGTTATAAACTTCACACTATATTATTTCACCTTTTTAAAAGACACCCTAATGCACTTGTTTCAATTGTCTAGCTCTTAATTTATCACCAGATTAACAGCATGTTCTTAACTGGAATCATTCAGCCTTGTATAGCAAAAGAAATCTGTTTATATGTATATATAAACTTATATAATTTTTTTCTGTTTAGTTGGAGGGGAGGGAGCAGCCCTCATTTGAAAAAATCCTCATGGTCTTTGGAAGGAGTGCAAGCTGGGAATTAAATATTGAATTTCAAAGTCTGCTCTCAACCACTATAGTCTTCTAGAATATTTGCTCAATTTAACATTTCTGAGACATTTATTTCCTAAGAATGCAGGGTATTTTTAGTGAATCTTGAAATCCTTTTAAAGTCCAAACTCCAAAACTATTGAGTGTTTACATGTATATGACTAAATATTATTAAAATTCATTAAAATGGAACCAAAGCTACTTGTACATGAATCTATCTCCAGTTTTTAGATCCCTTCCGGATACAAGTATTTTCTATGATAAGCACTTCCATCAATATTCCCTGACAGTTATATTTTACACAAATTGGAAAAACCAGATATCTGTCTTATCTCTAGTAACTAGCACATTATTAACCTTTCTTATTATTCAATAAAAATATCAGTCTAAAAATACAGCAGCAGTCCCCCACATAGCCATGCTTCTTAAGACAATATACTGAGGGGGCACTTGGGTAGCTCAGCAGTTGAGCGTGTCTGCCTTTGGCTCAGGTTGTGATCCCAGGGTCCTGGGATCGAGTCCTGCATCAGGCTGCCTGCAGGAAGCCCTCTTCTCCCTCTGCCTGTGTCTCTGCTTCTCTCCCGGTGTCTCTCATAAGTAAATAAATAAAGTCTTTAAAAAAAAAAAAAAAGGCAATATACAAAGAAGAGAATAATAGACATCACAATTGTGTATACATATGCTTATACATAAGCATACTGTATTAACAAAACCCAAAAAGCAAAAGTGCATATTTAAGAAAAGACTAGTTGATTTGGAAAAAAATTCTGATGTTATATTATTATTATTATTATTATTATTATTATTATTATATATTAGCAAAGGGACCACAAAATAAGACAGAAGTGATTATAATAGTAATAATTGCCCTTTAATTATGACTAAAAGGGTTATTCATTTAAAAAAGTGACTTCATGTATTACAAATACACTAAAAAGATACAAACCCAAACAAAATACCCCAAAAGGATTTAGTAATATTTAAGCCAAGTTGGAAAAGTTGATATAGACTTGGGACCTTAATTACAATTTAAAAGCTCTGTCTCCAGAGTGTTTCTGAGTGTGTCGCTGTTCTGGTCAGTGTTTTTTCAATATGTGCTAACATGAATACTAGCACCCACATTTTTTAATACGTTTTTTTAAATTAAAACTAGAGATTAAAAAAAAAAAAAAACTAGAGATAATTGGAGAGTAGATAGTTCTGTTTGAAGCACGAAAAAAGAAGTCACAAAAAACCTTTCTGCCAAGAAACAATGGTGATTCCAGATGTCAGGAGTAGGGCTTAAAAGACAGTACAGGCAACTTATAAGAAATTCTATTTATTAAACTGATTATTTGAGAATTATGATAATAATTGTATTTAATCAGAACTTGATTAATCACAAAAAAGTCCACATTATTAAGGAAAATTACACACATAAACAAAGGACATTGTTTTATAAAAGTAGCTTGACTATAACATAATAGATAAATGGGGAATGTTAATATATGCTTAATTTATTTGATGTATATAAATATCTACTATTTTATATTTTATATTTTTCTACCTAAATGAAAAAGAAAAGACTGATTCAGGGAATTCTGTGTAAGTTAACAAGACAAGAACCAAGATCAGGAAAGGCTAACTGTTACTAGTTTTTGTTTCTTTTTTTTTTTAATATTTGTTTTATTTTATTTTTTATTATTTTATTTTTTCATTCATTCATTCATTTATTTATTTATTTTAAATATTTAATTTAGAGAGCACAGGTGAGCACGAGCAGGAGAAGTAGAGAGAGAAGAAAAGAGAATCTCAATCAGACTCTAAGCCAAGTGTGGAGCCTGATGCATCCATTCTTATGGCCACAAGATCACGACATGAGCTGAAACCAAGAGTCAGATACTTAACCCACTGTACCACCCAGCAGCCCCTGACTGTTACTAGTTTTTTTTTTTTTAAGATTTTATTTATTTATTCATGAGAGAGACACAGAGAGAGGCAGAGACATAGAGGGAGAAGCAGGCTCCATGCAGGGAGCCTGATGTGGGACTCAATCCCAGAGCTCCAGGATTACGTCTGAGGTGAAGGTGGATGCTCAACTGCTGAGCCATCCAGGCATCCCAGTTACTAGTTTTGATGTAAAAATGATATTCTGCAAATAATGCCCAATAGTATCAACATCAGATGATTTATTATTCTAAAAAAAGAGAGCACTAGTAACATTGAGAATGAGACCATTTTTGTTACGACAGCTCTTCATGGAAAAACAAGGACATGACACATACCTGCCTCCGAGGGAGGTGGTAGTCTGTTTAAAGTGAGAATCAAGAGGACCTCTAATTCTGTAGTCTTCTCTCTGACACCCTGAATCTGGACTGATGATTCAGCTGATTGATTTCTTGGAAGAACATTAAACGTTAAGACTTATCTGAGACTGGGGATTTAAAAGTCTTGTTTAAACAGCAGTTGTTAATGTCTTGTTAAAACAGCAAATGAATAAGTTCAAGGAAACATCTAAGTTTGAAACCCAATTGATAATCAGATGTTTTCCTATTTTCCTATATTCTCATATAGCTTATATTGAATTTTAAAGAGAAAACATTAAAATTTCTGGATGACATTGAAATATATTAATCATGGTATACTATGAAAAATTTTAGGAAGGATCTAGAAATAAATACAAAGTAAAAGATTAATATATAGCCTACATTCAAATTAAGAATGTGTGCTTATTAAAGTGGAAAAATAAGCCATACAATGTAAAAAATGTAATTAATTTAACTGTCATAAGACCTTTAGCTATATTGTTCTTACAGTTCTGTAACAAAAAGACTGATAATCCATTAAAAATAAGAGACACAAGAGCCACTTTATAGTTCTATATCCCAAAAGCACAAAGGAAAAAAACATCTACACACATGAAAAGGGGATCAGACTCCTTAGTCATCAAGAAAATGCCAAGGAAAATCATTCTCAAACTATTTGCTAACCAAGACAGCTTAAATAAAAAGGATAGACAGTACTATGTATTGACAAGAATCTTGAATAATAGCTTTCATATACTACAGCAAGAATAGGAATTGCTGTGATCGAAATAATTGTTAGAGATGAGATAATTTTTTGTTGACTGAGGCATGGGGTTCATCCCACACTGATGTGTCAGAAAAAAAGGATCTAGGAAGTCTAGTCAGAACATTCTAGAGCTAGGCAAGTGCTGAAATTGCTGGAAGGGAAATTAAGGAGCTTCTCATTGGTGCTAAGATTACTCTAATGTTAAGCAGTTGTCCTCAACTACTCAGTAGGATTTCAATCTATGTTTGGGAATTGTTTCTCTACATGAGCATTATTTTAGATCAATGTTTGGAAAAAACTGGAAACTTATTTACATTTTATCTTTAGAATTATAACCTCTAATTTTCAAATCAATAGTATGCCCCTTTTTCAAGTTTTTATTTAAATTCCAGTTAATTAACATATGCAATATTAGTTTCAGTGTAGAATTTAGTGATTCATCTCTTATATACAACACCCTGTGTTCATCACTACAAGTGCTCTCCTTAACCCATCACCCATTTAACCCATCTCCCTGCTAATATGCCTTTTATTAAATATTTTTGAAGGTGGTATTGGAATTTAATTATAAACTGTACATAAATACCCAGGCATCCATTTTTGAAGTTGGGAGAGATGAAAGTTAACATTAATCTAAGTTCACTTAGGTATATGTAGCAATCACACACTATCAGTCAGAGTGGGCTTCCTCATTCACCAATGAAAGCACACAAGTCTCAAGAAGATACTTCCAAATTATTAGATTGACTTAAAACTTTGGAGCAGAAAAGATGAATTAAACATTCAATTTAAAGATTTTTATGGTATTGATTGCATGCTGAAATCTAGTGAAAATACTTGAATGGGGAAATTTGATGAGAAACTAGACTGATCTGATATTTGTTTTTGATATCTAATAAAAAATTCTGTGATTTTTTCCTTTTGTTATGCTGAAAAAATCATGTCATATTGGGACATATGTATATTCTTTAGAGATTGAGCTTTAATTTCTATTATTTTCCTTGGCTTTCATATTTAGAACATGATATTTAACATTCAGTAGAATGTGCAATGTAAATTCACCACAGAAAAATTTTTGCTTTTCTGGACATTTACTTAATTGCAGTGTTGGTCATATACTTTACCCCACTCTACCCCATTATCAGGTTCGGTTTCCCTGTCTTTCAGAGTAGGTTTTCTGACTGTACTGGTTTTGTGATGGATTTAGACAATGGTTAGCTCCAAGATATTGGAGAGGTAGAAATAAAGTTGATATATTTATTCCTGAATACTCCTTCTAAGAAGTCATGGTGGCATTGTATTCATCCTTAGACCAGTGTTTAATTTAGCACTTGTGCCAGGTGATCTTTGACCTTTCTGCATACTTCAGTTTCAAATACTATTCTACTACTTTAAGCATAAGAGTGGTCCTGTACCCCCTGCAGTTAGTAACCATCGGACACTGCGTTATCTCTTGTGGCTTCTAATTCTCTATATCTTTATGAAAACCTATTTATTTTTGCTCACATTATACAATTTGAATCCTCTCTTTCTGGATAAAATCCTGATTTATCCAGTCAGTTACTACTGTTCTTTGAAATAACAAAAATTTTCCTTAAAAGGAGAAAACCACTCGCTGATAGTATAGATAGTTATTAATCAGCACCTGTGATTTGGATTAATTGTATAGGTACCTTGTTAGGATAATTTGTATCAGAATTTTAAGGTTTCCCCTAGTCTTATGATGCTGAACATACTTGCTTTTGTTTCTCTTTCATTTTAACTTCTAGTATGTTTGAAAATAGGACAGAGTAGATCCTTCATGAAGTCAATGAAAACTTACTATGCTGCTCTACATAGGTACATGGAGACCTCACAACTTTTCCTGGGACACAAAATGTAACAAAAGAAAGTGTCCATTTAAGAAAATATTTTTAAATGGTTTGCTTACTTTGCTCTAATCAGTTCTGAAAGCCTTGACTAAATTATTCACATGGGTGAGAAATAAGGAAGAGAAAAAGGAAAAGAAGGGAAATTAAAAATATGTTTGTATAGAAGAAAAGAAAACATGTGTTGGAGAGCATGTACTTTTTAAAAAAAAATATTTATTCATGAGAGAGACAGAGAGGCAGAGACATAGGCAAAAGGAGAAGCAGGCTCCCTACGGGGAGCCCCATGCAGGACTCGATCCCAGGACCCCGGGATGACGACCTGAGCCAAAGGTAGACGCTCAACCACAGCCACTCAGGTGTCCGAGCATGAACCTTTTGAAGAAATAATTTTGAGTCTAAAGCATCCAGTTTGTGAAATAATTTGTTATAAGCCCTTACATTATTTTGGTTTTAGTGTTACTCTTCTGGTGCAAGACTGCCAGTATTCCAGCCTAAGCAGGAATATACTATATATTAAAATCTCTGAGTTATTGTGAAATTTAGAATACTCATTCTTTGTTTAGGCATTTATATCTGCTTACTTGCTTTACTTTGTTGTCCTTTGTTTACCTGGTCATTCTAATCATATATCATCATTTTCTTTTTACATTCCTTTATATATAATCAGTGTACTAGATAAGATACAGCTGGATGCCAAAACAGACCTCGAAATCATGGTTGTTTTACACAAAATAAATTTATGTCTCACTTAGATAAAGTTCAGTCCTAGGGAGAAAGTGGCAGTGGGGACCTTCCTTTTATGCAGTTATTCAATGGCCCAGGTTGATGAAGTCCTGCATGTTTTTACATGTAAGATATTTTATGAGGCTAGATCAGTCAGTGGTGGACATTATTTCTGTTCACATTTCATTGGCCTAAACTCTTGACACTAACTTCAAGGAAAGCTTAAAGAAAACAAAACAAAACAAAAAACAGTATTCCAGTTCTGTACTCAGAAACTGAAGAACTAGGTTTAGGAAGAGCTTGGCAATTTCTACTAAAGGCGGTCGTAGTTTCAGTAAACTCTTATTACCTGTGGTTGAGAACATCTAAATCTCCTAAGTGTTTTCCCAGCCTTTGGTCTCCAGACAGTGTTCTCTGCACTGCATTTTTCAAATGTCCATATTTTTTAAACAAAATTATTTACCCTCTTTAGCAAATAATTTAAAGGTTTATCTCTATTGAATAAAGCCAGAACTTCTTAACTGATATACAAGTAAAGTTTTACCCTGAGTGAAAATGCCTTGTGTGCCAACAATGATGGCTCAGTCAGGCAAGCATCTGACTTAATATATTTCAGTTATTTAAGAGCAGTTTAAGGTCATTGGGGTGACCAGGAGGCACTTTGAAAGTCCAGGGATACTAGTATTTTGTAGTGTTGTCTCTATTTTCCTTTCTGGTTACACCATATGTAACCAGGTTACTCCATACCTGTCCTTCGTTCAGTTTTAGGCCAATTTTATGGCACGTTTCCACTTACATCTTAATGTGTAGCTGAGTCCTAATTAAGATTTACTCTCTACCCAGACAAGTTATGATTAAGCTTAAACACCAACTAGGATATGTGCGTTTTTGATAGATTCAGTTGATTGGTATTTTATTTTTTTTTTTGATTGGTATTTTTAGCTGGGAGATCTGGTTGGTTGGTTCATTGTGCCCATTGGTAAGCTCCTATTTTGTTTTCAGTAACACATTCTCTTTGAATTTTTTTTATTATTAGAGAAGTAATATTCGTCTCTTAGAAAAAAATAGACTATACATAGAAACAAATTGAGAATAATTACTCACATCTTACTACCCAGAAAAAAAGCTCTCAATTTTGATACTTTTTCTATATCTGTGGTGAATGCTTTCCCCAGTTTATGCATTTCATAAAAATAAAACCATGATTATTATACTGTTTTTACATAGTGTTTTAATTAAATGATAGTGTATCTGCCCTGTATTCTGTGTAAATGCATTTAACTTTGTAAGGTATTTTAGTATCAGTATGACATCCAATAATTTGGATGATTTATCTACTAAATTTACTAAATCATATTACTGAGCAGTATTTTGTAAATATTTTATATAATATTTATATAATATGAATATACTTATTATGATATTTATGATAAAATAATTACCTGGGCAACATTATTTTCACTAAATATTTATGATATCTTTACTCCTTGAGAAAAATTTCTAGATGAGTTTCTGAGGCTAAGGTTATACATAGCTTTTTGCATTTGAATCATAGTCTCACATTTCCCTTTAGAAAAGTTACATTTACAAATCTCATAGGCAGTGTTTGAGGGTAACTATCCTTTGCATTTGATTGTAATCTTTGAATAAATGCATTTAAAATTTTTGATTTACAACATCTATATTGCAAGATATGAATAATTGTTTAAGTATCCTGCCACACATTCACTTGCTTGAATAATTATGTCAGTACTTTAGCTTTGTACTGGGGAAATAATGCTATGTTTTTCCATTGGTTAATATTTCATAAGGTTGAGCGAGATTATCCAAAAACATGCAAGGGCATTTCTTACAAAATACAAGAGCTTCACAGTAAAACATGGCTATACCAGTAGGTTGTATTGATTTACATTAAACCAGACAGTAGGGTACTAGTTGTTCTATTATATATCTGGAGAACAAAATGTGGCATATTAGGAAAGAATACAAGCATTCCCCAAAGTATTTTCACATAATAATGAATTCTATTCATTATTCAAATTCATTGTTGGTATGTTAATGTTTTCATAAGTAATTATTTTTAATTTCCAAGAAAATAAATCCAAGAAGCTGAAGCTTATTTTTTTCTTTACTTTTGAATTATTTTTTTTTCCTTCTTAAAAATCATCTAATTGAATTGAGTGATTTACAGTTTCAAGAGATGGATGGAAAGTATGCAGATTGTTTAAATATATTTCACATAATCATAGGTATTCATAGAGAAGTTACTTTGCCCAGATTATGAAAGGGATCTTTCACAAAAATTAATAATGTATAGACCATTGAGCTACTTGTTTGTGATAATTAAATACTTAGTGAGATATTATGAAATATGTGAGCAAAACCATGGAAGATTCAACATTCATAGAATAGAGTATATTACAGCCCCTCCCTGCTTTCATGCACACATTCACTCAACTGTTCTTCTCTTGTCTGTCATATAGGATTGTAATGCTCTTCATGGCAGTGTTTTTCATGAATAGGAGTGTGATGGCTTGGAAGGAAGGTGAACTAATTACAGGTGTGGTTTGTCCTTAGAGTAATAAGTCTATCCCTAGCCTGCAGGGCCTGTCACTATTTGTGGCACTGCCTCTTAGTCTTGACAGTCCAAACACAACTTTTGCTAAAAAAAGAGCTACACCACCTCTCATTTTTAGAATGCTGCACTTAAAACTTATCAATTTCTGTCATCTCCAAAGTATTGACAGGGATATTGTCATCTTCTCTATTCTATTATTTTAATATTGGATATGAAACAACAGCAATTAATAACAACAAAAGTAGAAATCTGTGTGACTATTCTCTAATTAGAGTTAGGCGATTCAAGAACTTTATTAATTTAACTTGTGTAGCAATTTATTTAATATTTGTTCATTTCAGGAAGACACCAGGAAGTAACCTGGCGGTAAAAACATCCACATTTCTTATTTATTCATCAGTTCATACTGTCACATACACCCCTCCAGAGCTCTCAATCATAACTGATCAACACTTGCCAATGTAATGCTATCTGTCATTTGAAATGAAGGTTCCTAAGGTTTCCTTTTTCTTTGTAACTAGACTCAAATGCAAACTTTCTTTTGAGAAGTAGAATTTTATTTCTGTATCATGGTCTACTGGAAATGAGACTCCAGAGATCATGTGAAGCAGGCCTCAGAAATGTGAAGACAGATAATGTTGGGTGTAATCCACTATGAAAGTGGACACTAATATATAAAATGCCAACTTTCTTCAAGTGGATACATTGTGTTCTCAAGAATTAGTAAAAAATGTAGGAAACAGTATGTGAAACTGCCTCAACCAACTTATTTTTCAAATAATTCAGTAATTTAACTCTGAAGAATTCCTTTTGGATAACAGTTTGGACATATCATAGTTTCCACAATACCAAAATGAAAACATGAACATTCTATCGTCACTAATATTCTTCTCTATACCTCTTTACCTATGTAAGGGTGCATGAGCCAATTATCTGAGTCAACTGACAGGACAGCTAAAGATGCCTGAGCTCTAGATTGAATGACTCTTTTCTCAGTGTGATTGTATGGATTCCTATCTAGAGATGAATTTACAAATTAAAAACTAAATTTAGAAAGAAAATTATTGGTTATTAATGTTTAGTGATTTGCCAAGAAAATATTAATTTTAGAATTTAAATATTTATGTCACAGTTGAATAACAAACTCTTAGCTCTCGTTTATACTCCTTACTCCCATTATCTGACAAGCCTACATCTGATATCTTTAATGTAAGCCAGAGATAGAAACATCTTATTGGTAGCCCAGCAATTTGGTCCACACAAAGGAATTAGTTACCATTTCAACATTTTTTTTTCATGTGATCTCCTAAATACTCTAGACCTATATCCAAGAAAATATTTAAAGAGTAAAGTTTAGTAGATTTCATTAAATACTTAGTAAATATTTCAAAGTATATTTAGGTTACAATATTACTAAATGGAACAAAACAGTATTTTATGTGACTACTGTGGTCACATACATGTATAGATTTGCCATTCTTTGTTAAGTATGGTATAAATGTGTTAATGTAGACTTTGGATAACCCAAAGACTTGAAAAGTAACAGAAGTTGCTAATAAAATTAGTCTTAAGATGTTTGAAACTTCCACAATACACTGTCTAAAGTAAAACTATGTTCAGGAAATAAAAGAAACTTCCTATCTGGTTGAAATTGTAAAAGAGAGTTTGGGGAGCCGATAAATCTAAGCACTAGTTCTGAAACTTGTATGAATTGTGCCTTAAAAAATTATAGAGTTGTTATTTTTAAGATCTTACTTTGTTTTAAGCATTACTTGTAGCTTTAAGCATAAAACAATTTATATCTAAAGCATTGTTAATATCAGAACATCCATTCTGGGAAAGAAAAAAAATTTATTATTTTGGTGATATTTTCCAAACTTTAAAAACAGTGATAGGTTTCTTTAAACACAATAATGACTATCACTTGAATTTTTTCTTTTTCTGTGATTTTTTCAAGTCTACAATATTGTCTTCACTTTTGTATTCTTTAGTTTCAATAAGAGTAGAATACTGAAACTATGATTTTATTAATCACTTTTTCCCTATTTTATGGAAATAATATACACTATGGCAACAATAGTTTAGTAAGGGGTTTAACTGAAACAAGTTGGTTGATTTGTAATAATGGACATTTAATTTTGCCAGAGTAAAGTACATCAACCTAGTATTTACTATTAGGAAATTTTATAGAATTGTTAATACAATATTGAACATGGAAGAAAAACATTTAAGAAATAAACAGAATATACAGGTATCGCAGTAGGGTATCTCCTGTTGAAAAAAGTAAGTTTTCTAAATTCAAGATTATGTATATGGAAAACACACTGAGTATAATTTTGAGGGCAAAAATATGCTAGTAGTACAAAATATTAAAATCTAAATGTTTGGAACTGAGGTGTTTCTTTTTTGTCTCTTACCCTTGAGAAAACTTTCCTTCATTGTATAACAAATATTTTATTCTGGCTATATTAAATAGCAATGGGAAATTTTAGAAATGCAAGCTGAATGATTTGACTACTATACAACCTAACAGAAGCAATTGGCCTATATACATTTTGTCATGTAGTTAGTGTCCATTTCCAAATAAGTTCCCATGCTCTAATAAATGTTCAGGAGGAAGAATAAAACACACACGTATGCGTGTGTATGTTTCTGCATATTCTACATATGAACTATGATAATAAATATAAACATAATTAAAATCTAACAAAATATATAAATATATTAATGTGATATAATTTATATATAATGTAATTTACATGTGTTATATATTATGTTTATTATATATGTCAAAGTTTATAAATACTTAGTACATTTTATCAAATTAGAAATAATACTAGATTAATAACAATAATTACAATAAGTCTTAGGAAATAATCTTTAACCGAAAACCAGCTAAGTAGTATACTTATACATAAATTCCAATTTTTGGTTAATTATGTATCTTAATTCACTTGTGAAATAGAATAACTCTGGGATAGATTTTGATCTGTATACATAGATGAAAAACATGGACAAAACTGTATTACATTTAAAGTAGGAAGAATATCTGGAAATGGTAAAGAGGTCTAAAGTAGAACTCCATGGAGATCTCATGTCTATATTTTGGGAAGATGAATATAAATAAAATCTTATTTATATAAGATAAGGAGTGGCCAGGAATATAATAAGATCCAACTGATTCTAGTCTTATGGAAACCAAGAAAACAAAAACATGTCACAAATGAGGACTGTAAACAATATCAAATGTGACTGATATTATTTGTAACCTATTTGTGATATTGGTGAAATCTGGCTTATTAGAGTATTGTGGGTGGGGAACAGATTGCAGTTAGATAAAAGGATGACAGGTGAGATTTAGTCTGAGGATGGGTCAATATAGTTGGGCCATAGTAGTGGTGAGTGTAACCTGCTTTTTCCCAGTCTTTTCCAGTGAAGTATTTTGAGGTAAATGGTAGATGCAGGGGAATATTGAAGTTCAAAAGAATGTTTTGTTTTTTTGTGGCTGATGTTGTTCTTTCAAATGGATAGAATTGAGAAGAGTGTTGAAACATTGAAGTGAAAATGTTAGATGAGAGAACCAGAAGGTTTAGTCCATGGAAATAATTCTTTGGTAGAATGAAACAAATGGTATTGAAAATCCAGGAGATAAATTTATACAGAAGGAGTAATAATTTCAGTGCATGTCACAGCAAGGCTAAAAAAAATATTTCAGTATGATTGAAATAAAGGAGAAACTAATATTTGTGGAAGCAGCTGAGTGTGTATGTTTATGCATGAGAAAAGGAAGAATTTGTTCTTTTTTGTCAATGAAGTAGAAAAATATGACCTGCAAAAAAAAAAAAAAAAGGGTGAATTGTCAGATGAAAAGTTTGGGGCAATATGGATGGCTTGAAATTGCTAATGTGATAAATGTGACTGATACCTGACTATGAAACATTGGGCCAGTAAGGAGAAATTAGTAAACAATGGAATAATACTGAAATATAATTGTTTCCTATTTTATCTCTCTTCTAACAATTAAGTCATAGAATGATCCTGAATTTTTAAAATTCAATGTCAAACCCTATGAAATCAAAGAACAAAAATTAAAATTAATATTGGTACAGTATTGCCAGTTGGATGGTTAGTAAATTCTTTATAGACTAAAAATGGCTTCTATAAACTATGGCTCTCAGTTTGACAAACAGTTGCCAATCATGGAGATGTCTTTTATGAAAAGAAACAGTAGTCAAGAGATGAGTTTAAATCTGCAATTACAGATGTGCTTTTCTAGATCAAAAGAAAATATAAGGAGTGGTCTTGCAAGTGAATGGCTCAAGTAAAATAAAAAGGGGAAGGTCTTTGTAGGTGATGATGGAAAGGAAATTGGAAGTTTTAATAGCATATTTCTTCCATGAGTATATAAATATTATACCAGAGTAGTTGGACATGTAAGTAAAACCTATGCAATACAAGGAGTCCATTGATTTAGTTGATTAGGAAACAAAACATCCTTTATTTTTATTTTTTTCAAAGCATCCTTTTTGAGTTGTGAAATACTTCTCAGAAAAGTTAAAAATCAAACAGATTTGGAAAGTAAAAAACAGTGCATGTTATGGATCACTTAGGTAATTCCAGTGATGTAAAGCAATAAAGAGGGAGAAATAAGAAAAAACAGAAATAATGATAGATTGAAAGGCAATAAATTATGCATTGAGAGAATGTATCAAGACTAAAATGAGAAAAATATTTTTTTAGAATAGAGCATAGAGAAGGGGACTTTGGAGAATTTTTGTTGTAATATTAAGTGTTAATCATTGGGTAGCTAAAAACATGCCAGATACCATGCAAAGAAATTTGCATTTATTAAATAACCCAGTTCTTGTACATGTTCTCTAAGTGTTATTTTTTATGTTTTACAGTTAAGGAAACTAATGTTTGGAGTAGATAGATAATACCTCAATTTCTTAAAAAAAAAATAATGTAGAATTGGAGATTGAACTTTGCTTGCCTGATTCACCAAAGCAAAAGTGCTTAGCACTACCCATCATAATTTGTCTATAATTACAATGCTCTGCTATTATTATTTAGGCTAGAATATGGAACTAAATAGATAAACATTTGACATAAAAATTTTACATATAGGGACGCCTGGGTGGCTCAGTGGTTGAGCATCTGCCTTTGGCTCAGGGCGTGATGCCAGGATCCAGGATCAAGTCCTACATTGAGCTCCCTTGCTTGGAACCTGCTTCTCCCTCTGCCTATGTCTCTGCCTCTGTATCTCTCTCATGAATAAATAAATAAATCTTTAAAAATTATAAATATTATAAATTTATGTATATAAAATTATAACTCCTGTAGTAGAATGAAGGAAAGACTAATAAGCCAATTTGTGAAGAAGGAGTATTGAAGACTAACAAAGTTGGCAAGAACAGAAGAAATGACATTTTACATGAAATGGAATTGATAAATATCAGTATTCAAATTAAAAAGGCAAATGAAATATCTGATGTGATTATATTAGTCAATTCTCATGGGAGCAGATTTTGAGAGAGAAAATTTGAATGCATATTTTTATTTTGGAGGTTTTTCCAGGAAGTATCAGCAGAGGGGTAGAGAGAAAAAATAAGGATATAATGAAAGAAGTATTTTCAAACAGTTTATCACTGTGATCAACTGTAACTTAATCCTGCTGGAGAATGCTGAAAAAAGTTTTAGATTCTATACTTCGGTGTTTATTTTCTGAAGGATTAAGGATCAAAGACATATAACAACTCCCACCAGTTGATGCTAAAAGGTGACTTCCAGGAGTTCTTAAATTCTGTGATGCTTCTGGCCTGCCATGCATGCAGGGTGATCAGGCTCTATCAACCAGAGTAAGTGTGTGCTGACATTTGGAATTTGATCAAACCAATTTATAATAGTAAAGACCAAAGGGATAATGATAGAGTATCAACAGCATCTGCTACAGTTGACATAGAATCTAGAAGTATAAGAAATGTCAAAAAAATGGACTATACGCACTATTCTAGAAAATCTAAAGACTAGATCCCCTATATTATCATTTTATTACTCTAATATTTTACCTACTCATTGAACAAAGAGAATAAGTTATTATATAATACCATTGTATCTAAAAGCAGTACATACCACTGGAGTTATATAAGAGAATGTTACTAATTAGCAATTTATTTCAAAAAGTAAATGATACATAGAACATCTTATCTGTCCTTAAAATTTTATTAAAAAATTAACATGCATAATTCTTAATCATTTGTAAGATGTCTCTGCTAGATCTAGATTGAGTCAATGCATAGTACATATACACAGAATTTGTGAGAGTTTGTAATACAACATATCCAATAGAAAAAAAGAAAACACCAATGACAGAATGAGGAAACTTGTATGTTAGACAATAAGGAAACATGAAAACAAAAGCATCTTTCACAGCCACAGAAGTCAACACAGACACTTGTAAGATTAGTTTTTGAAGCATGGGCAGCCCTGGAAATGTTGAATTGTTAGACATTCTATCCAACATTTTCCCTTAAGAGGTGGAATCTGGGATTTTTCCCATTCATTCTGTACTGAGCCAAGGGGAATGGTTGTAGATATTAGATCAAACCATGGTCTTTGTCACGTTGATTCTCAGGTGTTAAGAGTTAGCGGAGTCCTGTAAACACCCTGAGGTGTAAGGTAAGCTGTACTTTGGACAGCTTCCAGAGAAGTTGGGACATTTGACATTTGGTTTACCTCTTTTTCTCCTGGGGGTACATTAGTTTTCATTTCCTTGGACTGTCCTGAGCCAGGGAAGAGGGCTCTGGTGACTGCTAATTGAAAATGACTTTTTCCCCCTCTTCTCCTTGGCTTCCAGGAAGCTAAAGTTTGGTAGGCCCCATTAGTACCCTGACATAAGCTAGGCAGAAGCCAGTCCTCTGGGCAGGCTCCATAAAATTTGAGGTGTTGGACACATGTTCACCCTTTGCCCTCTCTAGGGAGAAGTTGGGAGCTGAAGTTTTCCATCAGCTATTTTTTTAATGGAGCCTGCAGGTGGGGGTATGGCAATTGTATCCAATCTGCCATCTTTGTTCACTCTTCCCAGGTGGCTAGGGTATGCTTCGTTCTGTCAGTATTCTGGAGCAGACAAGAGAGAAGCCAGTCCTTTGGGCAGAAGGCAGAAAAGCTAGGACTTTGATGCATGGTCCAACTCCTTCCCTCCCCAAGAAGAAGTTGAAAGCTAGGGGCTTCCCCCTGATTACATTGTGCTGTGCTAGGGATGAGGATTGTGGCAAGAGGATGTGTCAGGTTTTCCTACTGGCCTAGAGATAGCTTTTATGCTTGACTGGAGTGCAGGAGCCTTTTAGCTAGCTTCTGGATTTTTACAAGGGCAATTTGTATAAATTTGAATTGTGCGTATGGGGGTTTGGAGGGTCTAGAGCTTCCTGTTCTGCCATCTTGCTGATGTTGCTTTCCAAGCACTAGAATTTAAAGCCAACTGAAATTTCTGGTCCCTAGGCCAGATCTTATATGCAAGTTTCTCAGCATTTCTATCTATCTATCTATTTATCTATCTATCTATTTATTTATTTATTTATTTATTTTTAGCATTTCTCTTTATTTTTCTTCAAAATGGTATTAGATGTTTATAACAGTATTATCAACAATAGCTAAATATGGAAACAGGCCAGCGTGCATCAACTGATGAATGGATAAAGAAGTTGTGATATGGGTACACAATAGAATATTATTCAACCATAAAAAGAATGAAATCTTGCCATTTGCAATGACATAGGTGGAACTAGAGAATAATTATGCTCAGTGAAATAAGATCCTCAGAGAAAAACAAGTACAATATGATTTTACACATGCAGAATTTAAGAAACAAAACAGATGAACATAGGGGGAACAAAAAAGAGACAAACCAAGAAACAAGACTTCTATCTAGAGAACAAACTAATGATTACTGGAGGGGAGATGGGCAGGGGGTTGGGTTAAATAGGTGATGAAGAGTAGGAGGGAACTTGTTTTGATGATCACTGGGTTTTGTATGTAAGTGATGAATCACTAAATTCTACACCTGAAACTAATACTGCCCTGTATGTTAACTAGATTGAATTTAAATAAAAACTTGGAAGGAAAATTATTAGTGTTTGAGGCAACAACAAAAATAAGATTTTTCCCCACTGCAGACTCCTTCATGAATTAAAATGTCAGTTAAAGTACTGAAGTAACTACTTATCAAGTGATTAGAATAGCATATATTATTAGACTTCTCTATTATAAATGACTGTCTCAGTAAGATAAATCATACCCTAAGGTAAAAAATTAATGCAACTTTCAAAATGTCACTCCTCCTTGTTTGCTCTTAGATAATATTTGATTCGGTCTGTGTTATTTGAACAAAATTCTCTTTTAACACATGAAGCAACAAATGGAATAGCAAACTAGTTAGGAAATGAGAGATTTCTCCAAAGGAAAATTATTTAACAGGGGAAATATAACTGTAATTATATCTACATGTTTGAGACATACTGGGATAGCTGACCAAAGAAATACAGCAGAGCTGCTGTATTAACTTGAATCTATTTTCTGGGTTAATCAATTAAATTATATGTCAAGTAACATCTATTGATTAACTCATAAAACCTTGGTAGAAGACTTCTGTAGGGTTAATTTTATAACTAAGAGTCTGAAGTATTTCCTCACAATCTTTTATAAAGTATTTTTAGCCATTTCTAAAAACAAAAACAAACAAATAAACTGTCTACAAATGAAAGGAAGTCAGGTATACTAACCTTTAGTTTCTGAAACCATCTTAAGTGACCCAGAACTTTAGAAAGAACATTGGCTTTTTCCAAAAGCACTCAAAAAAAAAAAAATCTTCTGTTAGCAAGACTGACTTCTTGCTCACTGCTGTAGTTAATAGCTTTTGCTCTTAAGAATCTCATGCAAAATTCATTGGATATTATGGCAGAATGGGTCATATCTGCCTAGTGTGCTGAAGGAGGAAGGGGAGTGAGAATGGGTCTTATGCTTAATGCTTATGACACATTGCAAGTGGCACCTAGAAACACAGAGCTGAGGGGGGAAAAAGTAAAGTTGCTGGGCTTTGCAAATGAGCAATATTTCTAGAGTTGTCATATTTCATATCTATAAATGCTGGCATCATTTAGTTCACTTTGTTGTGTAGGCCTGAAGTGGAGCCAATTCACAGGAAAACTCTCAGGCTCACGTTGTTGCAGGTAGAATATAAAGCACACATATAGATACTTACCTGTGAAAGGGATGGAATTAAATTCAGAGGCTGAAGGGATATTTTTTCCTAAGTGCCAACAGACATCAAGTTAAATTTAAATTTTCTCTCCTGCAGACCACCAAATATTTGCTGTTTGAAGTCAAACAAATCATAAAATGAAATGCCCACAAAGAGATAATAAAATAGTTTGGTATATATTGTTTTATCCTCAAAATCCATTTTAAGTTTCCATAAAACTACCAGCATGATGAAAAAAATGCAGTCAAGCTGAAATTCTGCTAAAATATAGAAGATAGTGAAATGCAAATAGCAACAAAATGAACTCAGCTTTTTGAAATTCCACACTATAAAACAGTCTTGAAATAATATATTAAATTGTTTATTGCAAATATATTTATTTTTAAAAATTGAGACATACCTTTGGAGATCATGATAAAAATATAGGAACAGCTACTCAATTCCTCTATTGAAAGCAGTTCCATTAATATAAGAAGGAAAGTAGGAAATTTGGACACTGAAAATCACAAATTTCTGTTTTACTGTGTTCTGGGTACTAATCCAAAAAAAAAGTTACATAGATGAATGATTTTGAATCCAGAAATGTATGTGGAGAGGAAAACATGATGCTATATTGCTTAGCGAAGTTGAACATTCCCACTGCTAAAATATTTTAAGGGAAGATCGTATTTCTTGTAGGTTGGGATTATCTTTTTTTAAATCAGGCCAAGATGCTGTACAATTTAATCTCTTAATAGCTTTTCTTGTTATACATAGCTAGAGTATGTTTATGTAGAGTATTGCAATATAAATTGAATGTATTTAAGGAAGGTAGAAAAGCTTACTCTTCATGTGATGTCTTACAATCCGATTCCAGTGTCCATCCACATTAAGAAAGAAACTTTGCTTTGAGTCAGGCAGACCTGGGTACAAATGCTAGCTCTCTCCTTGATGTTCAAGATCTCTTGACCTCTTAACTTTCTGTATTTCCTTTCTCTCTACTTTTTTTTTAAGTTTTTAGGGATCACTCAGGCCTCATTTTACATAGTGTTGTATAAGGAAGAGACGCTGGTGTGTTATATTCATTTGAAAGGAAACAGTAGTAATGAAATGGAAGAAGGAATCAGATTCAGGAGACATTTATGAGGAAATGTTCAGAACATCTAAGTAGTTGCTTTTTATTTTTCTTTTCAGCAGTCCCTTCTCCTGTAACACTTATTTTTATCAGTTATCTGGATTATGTTGTTTTGGAGTACACACGTAACTGTTTTCTGTTCTTTCCTTTTCACCCATACTTCATGCAATCTGTTATTGATATTGTCTCTAATATGGCTCTTTAATGTTTGCAAATTTGTACTTTTTTTCAACCTTAGTATTTTGAATTTGATATTACTTTTAAGCTAATAAGCTCAAGTCTGTTACTGTTTCATGTGTGCTGGCAGAGACACAAGACTCTTCATTGTATGAATATTGTGTTTGCATTGATTCCCATAGTTTCATGAGGACAATGCAGAGGAACTCATGTGTATGCTGTGTATGCAGTGGTTTGGGGTCACAAGTGAGGAATACTGAGCCTGCAGAAGCCACTGTATTAATAGTAAGATCTAAGCAAGTTTACTTTTTGTCTCCTATTAGAGACTGTGTTAGTCGACTATAATATAGTACTATAGACTGAGTAATTTACAAACAACAGGAATTTATTTCTCACAGATCTGCAGACTGGAGATCGGAGTGCTGGCAGGGTCTGATTCTGGTGAAAGCCTGCTTCTAGGTTGCAGACTGCCAGTTTATCCCTGTGTTCTCACATGGTGGAAAGAGAGATACTCTTACTCTAATAAGGTCACTAATCTCTTCACGGGGCATGACCAAATTATCTCCCAAAGGCCCCATATCCCAATACCATATTAGGGGGTAGGATTTCAATATATGAATATTGGACAATCCATAATACAAACATTGTCTCAGTGTTCAAGTTTGCCATTGCAAAGAACCCTGTGAAATGGTCTAAGTAGAGTGCGTTCAGGGCTTTGCATTCTTGGCATACTCAGCAAATAGAGTAGATTTGAATGGCATGCAGCCTAAGCATTCATATAGGGCCCTGTGCTGTGAAGTGCCTTGTGCTTTTCTGTTAGTTTGTATTTGGTCCTATAAATTATTTATCTGGTCTTGCCCATAAGAACTTAATGGAATGTGCAACACCTATACCAGATTGCCTTTCCCAACAGCCATCACCCTACACAAGTTCTCAGTCACTTCTACCTTAATTACATTATTAAGGTTTTTAGTAGTTTTTCTACTTGTAGTTTTGTCCTCCTGTACAATGTTAAACTAAATTTAAATTCAAATTCAATACTATATTACTTGTGAATCCATTATCCTTGGATTTCAAATATTACCTAATAACACTGAATCTGTTTCCAGCCTTCCCCTACTATAAACACACAGACGATATATATTTCAGTAATGCACAACTACTCTGTTTTCCTTGAATGTAATTCTTTCTGCATTACTTCAGATATTCCTAAAAGCAGATTTTGAGATAGGATTAGATATACATGAGATTTAATGGGAGAATTGCTTCTGAGAGAGAAATCAGAAGAAACTGGAAAAGGTGGGGAAAATGATTAGACTTTTTGTAGGTCTGGACACTTAACACATCCCTATTAAGTTCTACCTATTGTTTATTAGTTTATGAGGTATAATGAATTTCCAGAATTAATTGTCTGAGCATCATTTTCCCCCCTTTGAAAGATCATATTTCTTCTTCTAAGAAAGAATTGTATGTACAACATACACTAATATTACAAATTCGATTTCAGTATTTAGGAAACAAAATTAATTTTTTTTAATTTTTATTTATTTATGATAGTCACACAGAGAGAGAGAGAGAGAGGCAGAGACACAGGCAGAGGGAGAAGCAGGCTCCATGCCGGGAGCCCGACGTGGGACTCGATCCCCGGTCTCCAGGATCACGCCCTGGGCCAAAGGCAGGCGCCAAACCGCTGCGCCACCCAGGGATCCCCAAAATTAATTTTTATTGAACATCAAGAGATGTAAGAAAAAGTAAAACAGCGACAGTATATGGCCTTGTACTTAACCAACTAGGGTATTGGGTGACCATGATGATTCAAGGGGAAAAAAAAAATCCATTACGTATTCATAGCCTCCATAGCCTTTCACCAACTTAAATAAAAATCTTTTCTTTGGTTATGTTACCTATGTATGTAGTTGCCTCCAAAAATGTTAGTCATCTTGTCTTACTAATTTATAAGAATGGTAGACATAAATACCACATAGGTTTCTGATGGATTAAATGAGAATACAAATTGTTCAAAACTTTGATAGATGATAAATGCTCACTAATGGCTAAGATTGTTTATCTCACTTTTGAAACAGGAAATTTGGTTTCTACCGTTTGTACACTCCTTTTTTTTAACACTCTTAAAACAAGCACAATGTTTTATTTTTATTAACAAGTATTGTAATAAAGTATTTTACTATTGTGAAATAATTTCAAAGCTAATATAGCTCATGTACATACATAATTTAACACCAGTTTGTCAACTGTCATAAAGGAAAAATGAAAAATGTAATTTCACTTACATTATTTTAGTAAAATACCAATAAAACATAAAATGATTATAACTGTAATGTGTAAAATAGTACGTAAATGGTCAGATCTAACATTAGAAGGTTTATATGATTATCAGTCACAGACCTCTGCATAGATAGCAGCTACAGATGCAAAATACATGTTATGTTGGGATATCCAATTCCATTGATATTTGATGTAATTTTCAAAATATTGAACAATGTTTATGAAGTTGAAAAAAAGAATGCAGCTATCAGAACTGATAAATGAATTCAGGAGTGTCCCCAGTTACAAAATTAATATACGGAAATCCACTGCATTTCTATACACCAATAATGAAGTAGCAGAAAGAGAAAATAAGAAAACTAGTGCAGTTACAATTGCCCCCAAAATAAAAAAAAAAATACCCTAGGAATAAATTTAACCAAGGAAGTGAAAGACCTATATTCTGAAAACTATGACACTCCTGAAAGAAATTGAAGACAATACAAACAAATGGAAAGATATACCATGCTCAGAGACTGGAAGAACAAATATTATTAAAATGCTCACCCTACCCCAAGTAGTCTACAGATAGAATGCAACCCGTCAAAATACCAACAGCATTTTTTCACAGAACTAGGACAATTCTTAACATTTATATGGAACCACAAAAGACCCTGAATCACCAAAGCAATCTTGAAAAAGACCAAAACCGGAGGTATCACAATCCCAGATTTCAAGATATGCTACAAAGCCATTGTAAGTAGAGCAGTATGGTACAGGCAAAAAAATAGACACATATCGATGGAACAGAATAGAGCACCCAGAAATAAATCCACAATTACATAGTCAACTAATCTTTGACAAAAGAAGCAAGAATAAGCAATAGGAAAAAGTCTTTTCAACAAATGGTGTTGGGAAACTGGACATAAAATCTTTTTAAAGCATTGTTGAGTCCCCTAGTTCTGCCACTTTCTTGAAATGCTTCTTAGAAGTTTACAAAGCCTCTTCATGCCTCACTTCTGTCTCGTATAAAATGGGGGAAATGATACAACTTCTTCCTGTGGTTGGTATAAGTATTAAATGGGTTAATACAAATAAGAGTCTTTGAAGAATGGTTCGCACATACTAAGTGCTTAATAACTTGGCTCTTGGATCATTCACATTCACAAAAGTGACCAAAGCAAGCAGCAGAAAAGATATTAAAAGGAGGACATGGGATACCTGGGTGGCTCAGCGATTAAGCAATCTGCCTTTGGCTCAGGGCGTGATCCTGAGTCCTGGGATGGAGTGCCACATCAGTCTCCCTGCATGGAGTCTGCTTCTCCCTCTGCCTGTGACTCTGCCCGCCCCCTCCCCGCTCTGGTCTCTCATGAATAAATAAAATCTTTAAGAAAAAAAGGAGGACATATATTAATGTAAGGAGTTTAGGAAAATAGATCTGGAAAACAAAAAGAAGTCCATACAATATGTAGGGCGAAGATAAGAAGGAAGAATCATTTAGCATAAAAAAAATCAGGTTTTTTTTTTTTTTGTCAACTTGTCATAATTACCATCATGATTAATAGGCATCCTGAGCAATGATTTCTTCACAGTATATCTCAGTAAAACTTTACATATATTTGCATTATTTATTATATCTTGTCTTAATTTTCAAACTGCACTAATAATTCGTTTTACATAAAAACATATGTATAAAATGAGCATGTAGCTGAGTTTGGCAGACTATGGCCTGTGAACCACACAGTGTGTGTCCTACAAAGAATGATTTTTACATATTAAGTGGTTGTTAAAGAAATAGTATAAGAAGAATAATGAAATAAATTACAAAACCTATAACATTTACTATCTCCCCCTTTATCATGAAAGTTTTCTGGCTCCTGGAATATAGGTAAAAATTGGCAGAGATGATGGATAAGTTAATATAAAAATATGAGAAATGAGAGAAAAAATACAGAAGGAAGAAACAAAATACATTTTTTAGAAAAATGGAGGATCATTTTTAAGTGCCATTTGCTAAAGGGTCTCAAAGTAATGCAAATAAATGGTAGTGTACTAAGAAAAATGAATGGAATATACAGAATACACAGTTAACATGGGTAATACCAGTTGAATAGGAAGGATGAAATAGGGAGAAGGTATTTGTTGTTTGAATTACTAACCCATAATTTATTGTGTTTCTACACTGAAATAATGTCTGGGCTTCCAAGGCACAAGAAGAGAAATCAAGGATATTAAGCCAGAAACTGCCATCTTGTCTAAATAACACTAACAAAACTAATGAAAATAAACAAGGCATAAGAAAACTACTAAAGGGGGGATCCCTGGGTGGCTCAGTGGTTTGGCGCCTGCCTTTGGCCCAGGGGCGTGATCCTGGAGTCCCGGAATCGAGTCCCACGTCGGGCTCCTGGCATGGAGCCTGCTTCTCCCTCCTTCTGTGTCTCTGCTTCTCTCTCTCTCTCTCTCTCTCTCTATGTCTATCATTAAATAAATAAATCTTTAAAAAAAAAACTACTAAAGGATATATAGGACATCTGGAGATAAATTATATCTAAAAGTTACACAGCATGTGTGATCATACCAATTATAAGGAATATCTGTGTACTTATTATTTTAAAGCTATGTTACTCTTTATTCATTTTTATATTTTGAAAGTCTTTATGGAGAATTAATGAGAATTCTCTATAGTTCAATAGTATGCATAATTATTTTATAAAGATACTACATTTGAACTTTTTAAAACAGACATACAAAATTTTAACCACCTACCTTCCTGAGTTCATACTGATGAAGAATTGTTTGTGCTGGTGATGCTTGGATGAGTGACTAGTTATTGTTTAGTTCTGAGTAGCTGGGTGTCTTTAAGTGATAAAAGTAGGTGATAATGTTTTAATTATGCTCTGGCTTATTTTTTTTAATTTATTTTTTATTTTTAAAATTTTTTTTAATTTATTTATGATAGTCACAGAGAGAGAGAGAGAGAGAGAGAGAGGCAGAGACATAGGCAGAGGGAGAAGCAGGCTCCATGCACCAGGAGCCCTACGTGGGATTCGATCCTGGGTCTCCAGGATCGCGCCCTGGGCCAAAGGCAGGTGCTAAACCACTGCGCCACCCAGGGATCCCTGCTCTGGCTTATTACTTAAGGAATATGCTTTGTTGCTTTTTCTAACTGTATTGTGTCCAGAAATCAAAATCTTTATTGGCATGGAACCACGTCCTTCCACATTCTTCAAAACAACGTTGATGATTAATGACTTGGCTGAAAGTGACAAGAAGTAAATTGAATTTCAAATTACTATTTTATAAAATAAAAATATAAATGTTGACATTAATTTATAATTTTAGAGTTGTAGTTTTACCTATAATTATTGTTACTAATATCCTTCTGAAATGGCAAAATAAGTGTTTTTTTTTTTCTTTTTTTTAGCAAGAAGGGAATAGCAGTACAGAAGAGCAGAACATTTCAGAATTGAACTAGTGTTACTCCATCCTCTATCTCCAAGATGGCTTATATAGAGTGCCAGTCACAACTACACAATTGCAAATTTCAGGTAGATCTCTCTAGAAAGTTTAGTGCACATAGTCAGTAACGTGAAGCATTATTGAGTCCCCGTTTCCAGTACCAAGCCCTGAGAGATGGTCAAAGCTAGAGGCAAAGTATGGCTGGACTCCACATATCTCTTCTATGGACGAAGAGAAAAATGGCAGAAATTATAGGAAAAAGTGGAATGAAAAGTCTATAAGAATTTCAACTCAATATTTAAGAATCCCATACATAAAAGTATGATAGTTTAATATGGAAGGGTATCATATGTATTTTACTCCATAATCCTCAAGAACGAAATTACTTATTATCGACAGTAAGGACAAGTAGAGAATAAATCCATAAAAATCATCAAGAATAAAAGGAGTTATCAGTGTTTGAGTAGTAGTCTACATTAATGACTTTCTCCATTTTTTTCCTCCCCTCATCCTGACTCTTTCAAGTATTTAGTTTGTTTATGCTCATTTCCTCAGGGAAAATGTGAAGATGTAGAATCTAAATGACCTCATTGGTTTGGACAAGGTTCAAACTTGGATTCTTCAGTGGTTTCATGATTCTGGGATTCAGTGATAGTCATACTTCATCAGTGTTTGGGGTCATTTCATTGAAGGGGTACACATATAACAGGATGTATACATACTTTAGTATGTTATTGAAAATACTCTGACCACTTTTCTCACACATCTGTGGGCTTTTGGGTAAGTGAAAATTTGTTTTTCTAATTTTTTTGAAATAGTAATAATAAAATAATTAGTTTATTGAGAGTAATTAAGAAACAGTATGGTGGGGTGCCTGGGTGGCTCAGTCAGTTAAGCATCTGCCTTTGGCTCCAGTCATGATCCCAGGGTCCTGGGATTAAGCCCCACATCTGGCTCCCTGCTGAGTAGGGAGCCTGCTTCTTCCTCTTTCTACCACTTCCCCTGCTCGTGCTTGTATTCTCTCTCAAATAAATAAATCTTAAAGAGTATACCTAGTGGATTAATGTTTTACTTTGGAACCAAGGTTGCCTATGTTCAGATTCCAGATCTTTCTACTGCTGTGTAAAGTTAGGAAAGTTACCTAACACCTCTGTCCTTTAGTTTTCTCATTTTTAAAATGTGGATAATAATATTAATCTTACAGGATTTTATAAGGATTTGATATCTACTAAGACTGAGAATTATGCCTGACATCTAGTAAATGTGGCATGGCTCTGGTTTGTCTATCACCTTAGAATGTCATGAGGAAATGTTTTTAAGGAAAAGGAGATATTCTCAATCTGTAATTACCTTTGCTCAGAAAGCCTTGACCACAAGTCAGGTGTGTGAAGAAGACATAGGACAGAAATTATTGGAATTCACACATTTTATTTTTTTAAAGATTTTATTTATTCATGGGAGACACAGATAGAGAGAGGCAGAGACACAGGCAGAGGGAGAAGCAGGCTCCATGCAGGGAGCCTGATTGGGACTAGATCCCAGGGCCCCAGGATTACGCCCTGGGCCGAAGGCAGGCGCTAAACCACTGAGCCACTCAGGGATCCCCGGAATTCACACATTTTAAAAAGGAGAGAAAGGATTATATATGTGTGTATGAAGAGAGGGAGAGAAAGAGATGAGAGCCTTTTTTAGTCTACATACTCTCAGACCCTTTTTGGAATTTGAAGGTTGAATTATAGTTTATAATGTTCTTAAGTTATGTGAGACCCGAAATGTTTCTAGAACATGAGCCATTCCAGCCATAGGGTACTTTTTTCTGAAGTTCCAGTGGAGCTGTAAATAAATTAACGTCTATATTACCACTCAGAAATTCTACCACTATCATCCTTTCTTAAAGAAATTTATAAGAAAGTGAGTGCTATATGGCCCAATCCTTAGAAATCATTAACTTTCGTATATAGCAGCTGGTCCAATGGGCTGATTTCATACACTTTAAATTTCCAATATCTCAAGGAAAATGGCTAGTCCCTAATGGTTTTATCTCTTAGAAGCTTCTATTTAGGGATGCCTGGGTGGCTCAGTGGTTGGACGTTTGCCTTTGGCCCAGGGCATGATCCTGGAGACTGGAGATTGAGTCCTGCATCTGGCTTCCTGCATGGAGCCTGCTTCTCTCTCTGCCTATGTCTCTGCTTCTCTCTCTATGTCTCTCATCAATAAATAAATAAAATCTTTTTAAAAAAATTATTCATTCTCCTATAATTCTATAAAGGGAATCTTATAACATGTCTGGTTTAAAAGCAAAACAAAAAAGCTACTGGTAATTATTTTGTTGCATAATTCCTTCAGGGTGGAGGAATAATTTATCTTCAGAGTTATACTCAGAATCTCCCTCATTATTTGGAAAAACAAATATCTATGTAACAGTAAGTGAAATCATACATTTAGATACTATAAGCCATTATATAGCCATGGGACCAGTTCTAAATATATTACACTGATTTCTATAAATTATGACATTGCTTATTATACTCTCCCAGAATGGCAGGGCATGGTATTATAAAACTGACTAGACCCTCTGAACAGTTTTCCATATTCAGATTTCTATTAGATTTTACAACTCCCACTTGGATCCCATATGAAAACTGTGCCCCAATTACTGCCTGAATCACCCTTGGGAAACTTCCTATTAAGGTTTGTTAATAGCACTAGGTCACATAAATATTTTAGCTGCAGAGTTATTTTCCTAAATATGGATGAGTTAACGTTTAAATTATTATTTTCTGAGACCATAGTAAATCAAAACCTCCCTTAGAAGCTAAAAAGCAACACTGGATTAAATTTGTATTACAGGTAATCCACAATTTGGCTAATATCCTTGAGGTAATAGCTGATTTTTACTCTTATTCTTAACATTGAGTATGTGTAATAATTTCCTATACTGTACTATAAGAGTTTATATAAGACCACTTCCTGGGCACCTGGTGGCTCAGTGATTGAGTGTCTCCCTTTGGCTCAGGTCGTGATCCTGGAGTCCTGCATCGGGCTCCCCGCAGGGAGCCTGCTTCTCCCTCTGCCAATGTCTCTGCATTCTGTGTTTCTCATGAATAAATAGATTTTTTTTTAAAAGACCGCTTCCTGAATTTTGGGTATTTAAATTGCCTTCAAACAGTAGCATAAATCACAATAATTAAGGTGATTTCTTAAACTAAGGTCACAGCTTATGAATAATGTAGCAGTTAAACTGGTGGTTTTTATCAAGCCTTTTTCTTAACAAATATATGCCATGGACATTTAGGCAATGCAGACATTATTAGTTGTCTGCACAAAGTATGCAACAATGGCATTATATTATCCCTTCATTGTGAAGTAACAAATGTGAGAACAGAAAGCCAGCAACTAATGGTAACGTGACATTACAGAAGGATATGATCCTTGATGGTACTTTAAGCATCTAAGCCAACACAGTCTACTTTTGGATTTGCTAACATATGAGAAAGATAATCCCTTTTTGGTTTAAGCTAGTATTGGGCATGCATTGTATTACTTGAAGCCAAGGGTATTATTAACTGATAGACCTTTATATTAATAAAATGGCTTATGACTGTTTCCAAGTGTGACATAGTTATCATTATCATGAATACTTTAAATGGGAAATATATGAAGAAGTGGTGTATCATTTCCCCCTTTTTCTGAAATGAATTTCGTTTTAGATCTAGGAAGCTATTTTTATAAGCCTTTTTTTATCGGTAGTAATTTGATGTATTACCATTTTAATTATTGACATATACAATAATTTATAAATGTCAATTTTTTAATTGAAGGTTTTCAATAACTACCCTCAAGTGAATCATTTCAGTTTTCACTACTTCAGTGAAATGTTCATGTTTTTATGTTATTTATAGAAATTTATATAAGAATTCAGAAAGCCCCACCCTCATATGTCTCATTATATAAACTAAATCATAAATGTGTAATTAATCATTTAATTTCCCCTTTGCTTTTCCTACACCAAGGGTAACAATTTTTGAATTGGGAAGGGAATAATAGATATTCATTATAGAGCCCTGAAGCTCTATATATGAAAAACAATTAAGCATCGTAACCCATTTAAATCTCTTAATTTTTTTCATTTCTGATTGATGATTATCTAAAAGACATGTACAAGAAATCACAGAGTAAGTCTTGTTAAATGTTTCTTAAAGTGGAGAACGGGGACTGTTCTGATCTTTAAAAACAGTGAGGTTAAAAATAAGAATGAATACATTTGGCTCTACTTTTAAACAAAAATGTAAATAAACTGATTGGTAATAGATATTTAGAAAAGATAATATTTGGAAATAGGCTTGTGTTTACCAAGAACATATACAAGCATGGATGACCAAAAAAGGAGACTCAAGATATAGAGTAATAAAACAATTATGGAAATTAACCATGAACAGGATATTACTTAGAAGTATGATATTTTATTTTTGTTCCATGAGACATATTTTAGTTAGAAATTTCTCCCCATCAAAAAGAGATGCATCCCCTATTTATCTCTTCCCCTTTTTTGTTGTTCCAGCAAAAAGATTTACTATTATATTTAGCTAATTCAGCTCTGCTAACCATAAAATAACACTCACCCTTTATTCCAGGTATATCTGGAACCATTCCTCTACTATGTCAGGAATGCACCATTACTATGGTCAACACTCTAAATACTTGTTTGATATGACAGTTCCTACATATGGGACATTTGGAAATAATGATAGACAGCTACTGACTTTTAATGGGATGGTCAGAAATACTAGGTATCATATAATGCTCAGATACCTGTCATTAGTAAAGAATTTTCTCATATTCTACACTATTTCCAAATATCTCACCATGTATTAGCGGATATGTTAAATTAGCTAATAGCTCATTTTTTCTTTCTTTCACTTGCCTCTGGAGATGTAAGAAGTTGCTATGGCCATTGTCAAAGAGGTTACTACCTGTGTTCCCCTCCAGGATTTTGATGGCTTTATTGTCTCACATTAGGTCTCTCATCCAGTTTGAATTTATTTTTGTGTACTGTGTAAGAAAGTGATCCAGATCCAGGTTTTAAAACTGGAGACCCTGGCATCACTGTCTGTACCCTTAACCACCATTGTTAACACTGTGAATTATGATATAGAGGCTAATTGACTGAAGAATTTCTTCAGCTGAAAATTGTATGTGATTTGTAGGGAAAATCAAGCAAGAAGGTGTCCTTTATATTTTAAGCCCATTTTAGATTTGTTTCATTTTTCATTTTGCTTAATTATAAATAAGTGCCAACCAGTGTCGCTAATGATAGTGCAGTCTTCTATACAGAGACTAATCTTTCTTAAGGATTTTTGTTCATTACTCCAAATTTTACTGATTTTACTGATGTTTTCACCCTTTATGAGTGATTTTTTTATTATTGGAGTTCAATTTTCCAACATATAGCATAACACCCAGTGCTCATCCCATCAGGTGCCCCCATTGGTGCCCATGACCCAGTCACCCCAACCCCCCACCCACCTCCCTTTCCACTACCCCTTGTTCATTTCTCAGAGTTTAGGAGTGTCTCATGTTCTCTCACCCTCACTGATATTTCCCACTCATTTTCTCTCCTTTCCCTTTTTTCCCTTTCACTATTTTTTATATACCCCAAATGAATGAGACCATATAATGTTTGTCCTTCTCCAATTGACTTTACTCAGCATGATACCCTCCAGTTCCATCCACATTGAAGCAAATGGTGGGTATTTGTCGTTTCTAATGACTGAGTCATATTCCGTTGTATACATAGACCACATCTTCTTTATCCATTCATTTTTCGATGGACACCGAGGCTCCTTCCACAGTTTGGCTATTGTGGCCATTGCTGCTATAAACATTGGGGTACAGGTGTCCCGGAATTTCACTGCATCTGTATCTTTGGGGTAAATCCCCAGAGGTGCAATTGCTGGGTCATAGGGCAGTTCTGTTTTTCACTCTTTGAGGAACCTCCACACAGTTTTCCAGAGTGGCTGCACCAGTTCACATTCCCACCAACAGTGCACGAGGGTTCCCTTTCTCCACATCCCCTCCAACATATGTTGTTTCCTGTCTTGTTAATTTTCACCATTCTCACTGGTGTGAGGTGGTATCTCATTGTGGTTTTGATTTGTATTTCCCTGATGGCAAGTGATGTGGAGCATTTTCTCATGTGCTTGTTGGCCATGTCTGTTTTCCTCTGTGAGATTTCTGTTCATGTCTTTTGCCCATTTCATGATTGGATTGTTTGTTTCTTTGTTGTTGAGTTTAATAAGTTCTTTATAGATCTTGGAATCTAGTCCTTTATCTGATATGTCATTTGCAAAGATCTTCTCCCATTCTGTAGGTTGTCTTTGAGTTTTGTTGACTGTTTCTTTTGCTGTGCAGAAGCTTTTTATCTTAAGTCCCAATAATTCATTTTTGCTTTTGTTTCCCTTGCCTTCACAGATGTATCTTGCAAGAAGTTGCTGTGGCCAAGTTCAAAAAGAGTGTTGCCTGTGCTCTCTTCTAGGATTTTGATGCATCCTTCTCACATTTATATCTTTCATCCATTTTGAGTTTATCTTTGTGTGTATGGTGTAAGAGAATGGTCCAGTTTCATTTTTCTGCACATGGCTGTCCAATTTTCCCAGCACCATTTATTGAAGAGACTGTCCTTTTTTCCAGTGGATAGTTTTTTCTGCTTTGTCAAATATTAGTTGACCATAGAGTTGAGGGCCCATTTCTGGGTTTTCTATTCTGTTCCATTGATCTATGTGTCTGTTTTTGTGCCAGTACCACACTGTCTTGATCACAGCTTTGTAGTACAACCTGAAATCTGGCATTGTGATGACCCCGACTCTGTTTTTGTGTTTTGTTTTTTTTCCCAATATTCCCCTGGCTTTTCGGAGTCTTTTCTGATTCCACACAAATCTTAAGATGATTTGTTCCAACTCTCTGAAGAAAGTCCATGGTACTTTGATAGGGATTGCACTGAACGTGTAAATTGCCCTGGGTAGGTTGACATTTTCACAAGATTAATTCTTCCAATCCATGAGCATGGAGTATTTTTCCATCTCTTTGTGTCTTCCTCAATTACTTTCAGAAGTGTTCTATAGTTTTTAGGGTATAGATCCTTTACCTCTTTGGTTAGGTTTATTCCTATGTATCTTATGCTTTTGGATGCAATTGTAAATGGGATTGACTCCTTAATTTCTCTTTCTTCAGTCTCATTGTTAGTGTATAGAAATGCCACTGATTTCTGGGCATTGATTTTGTATCCTGCCACACTGCTGAATTGCTGTATGAGTTCTAGCAATCTTGAGGTAGAGTCTTTTGGGTTTTCTATGTACAGTATCATGTCATCTGCAAAGAGGGAGAGTTTGACTTCTTCTTTGCCAGTTTGAATGCCTTTTATTTCTTTTTGTTGCCTGATTGCTGAGGCTAGTACTATGTTGAATAGCAGTGGTGAGAGTGGTCATCCCTGTCTCATTCCTGATCTTAGGGGAAAGGCTCCCAGTGTTTCCCCATTGAGAATGGGGAAGATGCTGAGGAATGTTCCCTCTATCCCTACACTCTGAAGAATTTTGATCAGGAATGGATGCTCTATTTTGTCAAATGCTTTCTCTGCATCTATTGTAAGGATCATATGGTTCTTATTTTTTCTCTTGTTGGTCTATCACATTGATTACTTTACGAGTGTTGAACCAGCCTTGCATCCCAGGGATAAATCCCACTTGGTCATGGTGAATAATCTAAATGTACTGTTGGATCCTATTGACTAGTATCTTGTTGAGATTTTGCGTCTCTGTCCATCAGGGATATTGGTCTATATTTCCCCTTTTTGGTGGTGTCTTTGTCTGGTTTTGGAATTAAGGTGATGCTGGCCTCATAGAACGGGTTTGGAATTATTCTGTCCCTTTCTATCTTTTGGAGCAGCTTTAGTAGAATAGGTATTGTTTCTTCTTTAAAAGTTTGATAGAATTCCCCTGGGAAGCCATCTGGCCCTGGACTTTTGTGTCTTGGGAGGTTTTTGATGACTGCTGCAATTTCCCCCCTGGTTATTGGCCTGTTCAGGTTTTCTGTTTCTTCCTGTTCCAGTTATGGTAGTTTGTGGTTTTCCAGAAATGCATCCATTTCTTCTAGATTGCCTAGTTTATTGGTGGATAGCTGCTCATAATATGTTTTTAAAATCATTTGTATTTCCTTGGAATTGGTTATGATCTCTCCTTTCTCATTCATGATTTTATTAATTAGAGTCTTTTTTTGTTGTTTTTAATAAGGCTGGCTAATGGTTTATCTATCTTATTAATTCTTTCAAAGAACCAACTCCTGGTTTTGTTGATCTGTTCCACAGTTCTTCTGTTCTCTATTTTATTGAGTTCTGCTTGAATCTTTATGAACTCTCTTTTCTGCTGGGTGTAGGTTTTATTTGCTGTTCTTTCTCCAGTTCCTTTCAGTGCATGGTTAGCTTGTGTATTTGAGGGTTTTTTTTTCTTTTTTTTAGTTTTTTGAGGGATGCTTGTATTACAATGTATTGCCCTCTCAGGACTGCTTTTGCTGTATCCCAAAGAATTTTGAATGGTTGTATCTTCATTCTCATTAGTTTCCATGAATCTTTTTAATTCTTCTCTAATTTCATGGTTGCCCCTTTCATCTTTTAGCAGGATGCTCTTTAACCTCCACTTTGAATTTCTTCCAAATTTCTTCTTGTGATTGAATTCTAGTTTCAAAGCATTATGGTCTGAAAATATGCAGGGGATAATCCCAATCTTGATATCAGTTGAGACCTGATTTGTGACCCAGTATGTGGTCTATTCTGGAGAAAATTCCATGTGCACTTGAGAAGAATGTGTATTCAGTTGCATTTGGATGTAAAGTTCTGTAAATATCTGTGAAATCCATCTCGTCCAGTGTATCATTTAAAGCTCTTGATTCTTTGGAGATGTTCTGCTTAGAAGATCTGTCGTTTGCAGAAAGCGCCATGTTGAAGTCTCCCAGTATTAGTGTATTATTATAAGTATGTCTTTACTTTGGTTATTAATTGATATACTTGCATCTTCCATATTAGGGGCATAAATATTCATGATTTTTAGGTCCTCTTGTTGGATAGATCCTTTAAGTATCATAGAGTGTCCTTCTTCTGTTACTACAGTCTTTGGTATAAACTTTAATTTATCTGATATGAAGATTGCTATCCCTGCTTTATTTTGAGGACTATTTGAATGGTAAATTGTTCTCCAACCTTTCATTTTCAGGCTGGAGGTGTCCTTAGGTCTCAAATGAGTCTCTTGTAGACAGCAAATAGATGGGTCCTGCTTTTGTATTCAGTCTGAAACCCTGCGTCTTTTGATGGGATCATTAAGCCCATTCACGTTCAGAGTTACTATTGAAAGATGTGAACTTAGTGTCGTCATAATGCCTATTCAGTCCCAATTTTTGTGGATTATTTCTTTGGACTTCCTCTTTCTTTTATAGAGTTCCCCTTAGTATTCTTGCAGAGCTGGTTTGGTGGTCCCATGTTATTTCAGTTTCTGCCTATCTAGAAGCTCTTTATCTCTCCTATTCTGAATGAAAGCCTTGCTGGGTAAAGTATTCTTGGCTGCATATTCTTCTCATTTAGGACCCTGAATATATCCTGCCAGCCCTTTCTGGCCTGCCAGGTCCCTGTGGAGAGGTCTGCTGTTAATCTAATATTCAACCCATATGAGTTAGGGATCTCTTGTCTCTTGCTGCTTTAAAGATTTTCTCTTTATTTTTGGAATTTGCAAATTTCACTATTAAATGTCGAGGTGTTGAATGGTTTTTGATTTTGTGGGGGTTGTTTCTATCTCCTGGATCTGAATGCTTGTTTCCCTCCCCAAATTAGGGAAGTTCTCAGCTGTGATTTGTTCAAATACAGTTTGTAGTCCTCTGTCCCTTTCGGCGCCCTCTGGAACCCCAATTAAATGTAGATATTTCCTTTTGAGGCTGTCATGTATTTCCTGTAACCTTTCCTCATGGTCTTTTAATTGTTTTTCTCCTTTTTACTCAGCTTCTGTCTTTGCCATCAACTTGTATTCTGTGTCACTCACTCTTTCTTCTACCTCATTAACCCTCGTCCTAAGGACCTCCAGTTTGGATTGCATTTCATTTGATTGATTTTAAATTTCAGCCTGTTTAGATCTAAATTCTGCAGTCATGAAGTCTCTTGAATCCTTTATGCTTTTTCTCCAGAGCCACCAGTAGCTTTATAATTGTGCTTCTGAATTGGTTTTCTGACATAAAATTGTAATCCATGTTCTGTAACTCTGGCAGAGAGTACTGTTTCTGATTCTTTCTTTTTGGTGAGTTGTTCTTTCTAGTCATTTTGCTCGGTGAAGAGTGGCTAAAACAAGTTGTACTGGAGAAAGGAAGAGAAAAAAAGAAAGAAAAAGGAAGACAAAAAGAGAAAAACAAACAAAACAAAACAAAACAAAAACCAAGAAGGTATCCTCTGATTCTGTATATTTTAAGCCCCTCAACTTTCCCTGGAGCTTTCCAGCACTGCTTGTCCAAGAACTTGCTCTTTCTCTGTCCTTCCAGCTGGTCTTCTAGGGGAGGGACCTGCTGTGCTGATTCTCAGGTGTGTGCACCTAGGGGAACTGCCCCACCCCCTGCCAGGTGCATGGCTCTGTGGGAGCTGTTTATCCTGAGAGGCCCCTGTTCACTGGTGGCCCTGCCCCGTCCCAGGCACAGGGTGACACCAGGAGGAAAAACCACACTGGTGGCAGCCAGGTCCCCAGCCCTGGAGTCAGCTTCTGCAGTAACTACTGCATTTCCCAGTCTGCAGGGGCCTGGATGCTCTGGGCTGGGGGGGGTGGGGTGGGCGCTGATCACATCTGGGACTGCCTGGAGGCAGGAGGGTCCTCGCTGTCCTGTGCCCTACCCACCGCCGCCTGTCCCCGGGAGGGGGGGAGCACAGGATCCTGGGCTGTGTCCCCTGGCACCCTGGGATCTTGGGGCTTACGGTGCTAGGATTGCGTTCTGGGGGTCCGCAGTCCTGGAGCCTGCCTGGGCTGCTCCCGAGGCCCCGCCGACACGCTCCAGCCCTTTACCAAGCTTGGTCAGCTCTCCCCAGGGCGCACTGCCTCTGTTAGTGACCCCGGGAGACTGGAGGCTCCACTGCCCTTCTGGGATCCTGCCCGAGTTTCCTGCAAGTGCTTTTCCTTTGGGGAAGAATCCGGCACAGATTTTTTGAATCCTGCTTCTCCAGGGCGGGGTTTTCCTGTTCCCGAGGCTCTCACCACCCCCCTTAGCCCGGCTTTTCGCTCACCAGCCCCCCACCCCCCCCCGCAACTGGATTCTTATTTATTTATTTTTAAGGTTTTTTTTTTTTTTTTTTTTACTGTTTACCTACCTTGTCAAAAGTGCAAAACTCTTCTATCTGTACCGTTCCAGCTGTTCTTTCTTTAAATTTCAGGCCAGATTCATAGGTTTTCAGGATGATTTGAAAGTTATCTAGGTAAATTGGTGGGGACAGGTGACTTGAGAACCCTACTCTCCCACCATCTTGCCATGGATGATTTTTAAACATTGTAAGATTCCTTTTTTAATTGAATTTGTCATTTAAACAATTGGTCTTCCTTTCAGATATATCTAAAAATATATAAAGGCTTATTTTCAGAGGTCCTTCATTACAGGCTTAGTGGAGCAACAAATAACTTGTCATCATTCAACACATATTAAAACTTTTTAATAAAAAAACAGGATTCTATAAGATATCTTTATTTCTCCACTGGAATTTGCTGACTGGACAAAGTATATATTCTTGCTTGAGTCTAAATAAGATGAACATATGTGCATCTATTTTCCTTCTGTTGCACTTGACTAATTTCTACTGACATTAAGTTATGATCGTGTATCACATAATGCTCTCTTATTGACAGTGGAATAGACCCCGTTTTGCAGATATTCAGTGATGCACAAAGGTGTATATTGGCTTCTGTGCAATGTAATCTAGTTTCTGTATGTTTAACAGTCCTTGAACAGTCCTTGTTCATATATTGTAGGTGGTGTCTAAGACAGGTTGCATTGCTCAGCTATTTTTTTTTTTTAAGATTTTATTTATTTATTCACGACTGGATCCCAGGTCTCCAGGATCACACCCCAGCCAAAGGTGGTGCCAAACCACTGGGCCACCAGGGCTACCCTGCTCAGCTATTTTTAAAGTTCACTTGAAGTTCATAATTAGGTTTTCCTGTTTTCTCTTACTGATTTAATAGTTTCTGAATATTTTCCATAAGACACCTAATTTAAGTTAAGCAAGAATAATATCCACATAATTGAATTTATCCAAATCTAAAATTTTCCATAAAATAAACTTCAAAAAGAACACATGATTTACAAATATGTGTATTTTTCATGGTGATATGATAATGATATAATAACAGTAATCATTACACAAAGAAAACATATGCAAGCTTTAATATACAAAAAAATTTTCAGTTTCCTTTTTTAAAAAAAAAATTATTTGAGAGAGAGTGTGCACACAGAAGCATATGAGCACAAGCAGGAGCAGCAGCAGAGGGAGAAGTACAGGGCTTCATCCCAGGACCCTGGGATCATGACCTGAGCCAAAGGAAGACACTTAACCAACTGAGCCACCCAGGCTCCCCTGTCACAGAGTTTCCATTAGAAATCCATATAGTGGGATGCCTGGGTAGCTCAGCAGCTGAGTGTCTGCCTTTGACTCAGGGAGTGATCCTAGGGTACTGTGATTGAGTCCCACCTTGGACTCCTGCAGAGAGCCTACTTCTTCCTTTGCCTATGTCTCTGACTTTATCTCTGTCTCTCATGAATAAATAAAATCTTTAAAAAAATCCATATAGTCATTTGCTTAGCATACTATAATACTATATAGACTAATCCATATACTTCCTTTAAAAAAAAAAAAAAACTCTAAAAGGAAAATATTTCCTATGGTTGCATTTTAACTTTTCCCAAGATTTGATATTTAAAAGGAATAGTACGTTTAACAGTGTACTATCATCCACTATATAAAAATGTCATATTTTTCAGTCTAAATGCCTATAATAAACTTTAAAAAAATTTTATTATTCATGAGAGACAGAGACATAGAGGGAGAAGCGGGCTCCTTTCAGGGAGCCCGATGCAGGACTTTATTCCCGGACCTGGGATCATGCCCTGAGTCGAAGGCAGATGCTTAACCACTGAGCCACCCAGGCGTTCCTAAAATAAATTTCTTAATATTTGTATGGATGTTCTCTATGATTTGCGATAATTAAACCTGTTTGGACTATTCAGCTTTTTAATGTATTTTAAAACAATTTCCTTTCCTGTGTGTTACCAGATTGCCTTAACAGTTCTCAAATTCTATTGTATAATTTGAAAAATGCTACATGTAAATTAGAAATGTACATAATGGCATGTACCTGTCTGTACCAATTAAAATGCTAATATTTCAAATATTTAAAAATATTTTTATGTATTTTAATTTTGAAATGCCTATTGGATATTCAAATGGAGATGTTGAGTATGGGATTAAATATATACATCTGTAATTAAGAAAAGAGGACTAGGATGGAGATATAAATTTGGTCATCCTTTAAGTATGATCATTTCAATAAGTAAGTGTCACAGATGAGACTACCAAATCAGTGACGGTAGCTAGAAGATAAGATGGGCCCAAAGAACAAGCTCTAGAGCACCCTAGAGTTTAGAATGGTAATTAGGAGGAACCAGTACAGAAAGATGTTTTAGTCAGAAAAAAGAAAAGCGAATATGAAATGAAATTAAAAGGATATATTTTAAGAAGCAGGAATTATCTGCAGTGTTAAACAGTAAACCAAGAACAAAGACTGAGATTTGACAATTTAACAAGAGTGGAGATGATTGGCAAACTTGGTGATAATAGTTTCAAATGGAGGGACACCTGAGTTGCTAGGTGGTTGAGTGTCTGCCTTTAGCTCAGGGCCTGATCCCAGGATCAGGGATTGAGTCCCACATCAGGATCCCTTTGAAAGAGCCTGCTTCTCCCTCTACCTGTGTCTCTGCCGGTGTCTCTGTCTCTCATGAAGAAATAAATCTTAAAAAAGAAGAAATTAGTTTCAAATGGAATAGTGAAAGAGAATGCCTATTTGAAGCTAATTTAAGTAATAATAGGAGGAAAGAAATTTGAGATAATGAATATAGATAACTCAAGAACTTATATGATTGAAATATAGTTATAAATATAAATTATAATTTTTTAAAAATATTTTATTTATTTATGCATGAGAGACATAGAGAGAGAGGCACAGAGACACAGGCAGAGGGAGAAGCAGGCTCCATGCCAGGAGTCTGACATGGGATTCGATTCCGGGTCTCCAGGATCCCACCCTGGGCCGAAGACCGTGCTAAACCACTGAGCCACTGGGGCTGCCCTAAATTATAATTTTTGTATTAAGAATTTTTAACAAAGTATTTTTAATTGATGAGAAGCAAAAAATGCTTCTATTTTTTGTATGCAATATGACAACATTCTTGTAAGTATAATACTGTAACCTAAAGTAAAATTTATTAAATAAAAAAATTGTGTATGTTACATGGATTCTTTAATTAAATTCTTAACATTCTACTGGATAGATACTGCCTCATTTAATATTGAACAACATTTTAATTGTGGTATGTAAAATATACTCCTATAACTTCAGATGTACTTCTCATTTTTTTTAGAGGATATCTCCTTTCAGGTAGAGGAACTATCATGATATTTCTCAACCACACAAGCAATCTATGACATTAATGAGAATACCCTTAGAAATTTGTCTAAGATAATACTACATTTCGAAAGTGGCTTATTTTACATTTGTGTTCAAATTTCAGTGGTTTCATTTCTCTTAAAAAATACGACAATTCTAGAGGCAGAGACCACATGTAATATTTACTGTCTACATTATTCAGCCTCTCTTGGTGTTTTGGAAAGTGTGCACAAAATTATAGGCCAACCTAGTGTAAGATATGTAATGCATGAACCAAAATGCCTATATTGCGGAAAAATAAGAAATAATGGTTTAATCTATCTTAAGAAAAAGATTTTAATATCTCAAATAGTTATTTTTAAAGTTTCTTTTTGTTTTAAATCCATTTTCTTCTTTGTCACTAAACAAATGTATTTCCCTATGTTCTCCAAAGAATTAAGAAAATACAGTCTCCTAAAGGAGAGTTATAGAAGAGTCATAGAATCCTTCCTAAAATATTAAACTCAAATTTAGTATTTTGCTTTAATCTTCTTGTAATAGATTCAAGAATCTAAGAGAAAGATACCAGTTTTTCTTCAATGAAATTATTTAACTTTGGGTTCTGTTTTTCTTGTCAAAGGCAGCTAGGGACATTTTGATTGGAGCAATATTCCATGACTGTTGCAGGCTACAAAGCTCAAAGGATATTACCTAGTTGAAAATCTAGATTTTTAGTTTTAGATTCCAGTTGACTCAGGAATTTGAAGTGCCTAATTTTCTCGGGAGTAAAGTGACTATATGATAATACTGTCTTTGTCAACTTGAACTGTGAATGATTTATTCACATTTACAGAAAATTCTGCAACAAAAAGTAGATGTCTGAAAACAATAAATGATATTTCATAGGAGATAAGCCCTAATATGTAAATTTGATTTCAAGAAGCTGATCAGGAAATTCTATTCATTGCTCCGTCATGTATGAATAGAAAAAAAAATCCCAGAATTCCATAAAATTTTTTATGAGCCTGAGGGGGGTTTGATTTATTGTACAGGTAAGACTAAGGTTAAGGTAATGAGGTCAATTTTCAAATAAAGAAAAGAATCAGTTGTTGATGTTCAGATAGAAGGGTACATAATCAGGAAAGTACAAAGAAGAAAACTTCTTTAAACCGTAAATTCAATAAGGAAAACTACTTGCATTTCAGATTATATATCAAGAATGGTGATATTTTATGACAATATTCATGGAATAAACTAGACTCTGTGGGGAAGGAGGAATAGCTACAGAAATCTAGCTCTATGATAAATCCGTCATACTGTGACTGGATGACAAGGCAGAACTCTTAAAGTTGAGAAATCTCATCTCTTTTCCCCTCAAACCCTGGCATAAATTATGTTTTAAATGGTTGTAAAGGGGATATTACGGTCAATTCCAATGTAGGATATTCTGCCACTAAGTAAAATTCTCTTCTAAATTATCTGATGCTAAAAAAACAGTTAAATTCCAGATGTATCATAATATTAATGTTCTAATTTCAGTAGCAATGATGTCTGCTCAGACAGTCATCACTTTTCATTCCCTTCTTTTCACCTATTTGTCATACTTTTGTGTAATTACATATTTGTAGGGCTGCCTTATGTATTTAACTATAATCTAATATTAATAAATGAGCCAGGTCCATGTATCTTTGTATTCTAAACCTTATCCTGTAAAATACCTACTACATTTTACTGAATTAAAAGTTTAAATATGGAAAAGTTGGCATCAGCAAAATGGTGGAATTTCAAAATTCCATTCCTCCAGAGAAATACTGAAAAACAAGCACAAATTTTCAAAAGTAATTTGTCAGACCTTCAGATAACAGTCTTAAAGGCTTAAAGCAGGCTAGTGAATGTTCAAACAAGAAAAGGGTAACTTTAACATGCTTCCAGCATTCAGGGAAATCTCTCCCAAAACACTAGTTGAACTGATGCTTAAAGGAACAGAGAATTTTATGATCACATATGTTTAAGAATACAACCTTTGCAAAAAGGATTAGAAAAGTGAACAAGAGGATGACTGCAGTCTTCAACAACCCCCAAAAAATAAACTCTGAGGACAGAGGAGACTCTGATTTCCGAGTTACCATATTACAATATTTAACTTTTAGCTTTCAGCAGAAAATTGGAGGACATACATAGAAACAAAAGTGTGATTCAGAGGAATGAAGTTAGCAGAAATTGTCTCTACAGAAGTTCAGAAAATTTACTTACTCTACAAAAGATGAAATAAGCTATCTTAAATATGCTCAAAGAGCTAAAGGAGACCAGGAAAATGATGTTGTAACAAAATGAGAATATTAATAAAGAGAAATTATGAAAAGGGATCAAATACAACTTACAGAGATGAAAAGTAAAAAAAGAAAAACAATTCACTAGACAGATTCTACAGATTTTATTAGGCAGAATGAAAAATAAGCAAATTTTATGATAGGCAATTAAAATTATTCTGAGGAAGAGACCAAAAAAAAAAAAAAGTGTGAACAAAATTGTTGGGACCTCTGTGGCACCATCAAGAGGATCAGCATATGTGTCATGGGAATCTCTGAAAGAGAGGAGGAAAAGAGACAGAAGGAATGTTTGAAGAAATAAAGGTCAAACATTTCCCCAATTTTTAAAATACAAGAATATATACATGTAAGAATTACAGTGAAATCCATGCCAAAAGAGAACCATGCTGAAGCACATTAAAATCATATTGCTGAAAACCAAAACAAAAATAGAATCTTGAAGGTAGTAAGAGAGAGACTCTCTCTCAAAAGGCAGAGATTGGCAGAATGGATTTCAAAAACTACCCAACTATAGGCTATCTTCAAGAGACCAACTTTAGATCCATATAATAGGTTGAAGTGAATGGATGGAAAAGATACTTTATGCAGACAACAACCAAAAGAGTGCTAGAGTAGTATACTAATATAATACAATAACTTTACACTATAAGTAAAAAAAAAAAAAACTATTAGGAGACAAAAAGAATATTATTTTTGATAAAAGGGTCAACTCATCAAGAAGACATAACACTTAAAAACATATGCACCAAACAACACAGTCCTGAAATATATGAAGGAAACATTTAAAGGAGAAATAGTTCTACAATAATACTAGGTAATAGTCTACTTTCCATGATGAATAGATTATCTAGACAGAAGGTCAATAAATAGAAAACTTAGATAAAACTAAACCATCTAGACCCAGTAGACCTATGGAACACTATAGCCAACAACAGGAGAATGAACATCCTTCTTAAATCCATATGGAATGTTGTTCAAGATAAACCATATTTTAGGCCATGAAACAAGTGTTAATTTAAAAGACTGAAATCAGAGAAAGTGTCCTCTCAAATAAAGTGGGATGAAGCTAAAAATCAGTAACAAAAGAAAAATTGGAAAATTCACAAATGCAGGGTAATTAAACAACACATGCTTAAGAATTGATGAAGAAATAAGGGAAATTAGAAGATACTTACAGATGGGTGAAGGAAATTAAGAGGTACAGACTTCCAGTTACAAAAAAAGCCATGGGAACTAAAAAAAAAAAAGGAATAGTCAATAATACTGTAATATACCAATCATGGTGAACATATCCTAATGTATAAATTATTGAATCAATATGTTGTACATATGAAACTAATACTATGTGTCAACTGTACTTTATAATTAAAAATTGTAAATAGCAGAAATTATGCGATAACTTGTTCACATACATGTATGCATACACACAAGTCTATTAAAATTCTAAAGGAAGGAATAAATAGCATAAATAAAAATAATTGATAGATCAAAATATACTTTTTGGTGACAAAATAAAACAAAATGCAGATGAATAAAAACAAGACACCTTAAAACTTAACAGGATGCAGTGAAGACAATTCTCAAGGAGCATGGTGTACCAGTATACACCTACATTTATATAAGATCTCAAATCAATAACCTAAATTTATACCTTAGCAAACTAAAAAAAAAAAAACTGCAGTGGATAAAAATGAAATAGAGAATAGAAAAATAACAGAGAATTGATGATACCAGTAATTGGTTCTTTGAAAAGATCAGTAAAAGTGACAAACCTTTAGCTAAACTAACAAAAACTAAGGAAGATGCAAATTTTTAAAAACAGAACTGATCTTAAAGAAGAGGTTAAATATAGGAGCATTGGGTTGGAGAATAAATGTTTTTGTTGTAAAAAATAATTAGAACCCAAGATTACAGTTTGAGAATCAGCAGCACAATTTTTAGAATTATGTATCATGTCTTTATTTCTAAATAAAGTCTTCCTGTTCATGAACTTCAACAAACCTTGCAGTTTTCTTACCTCCTCAAATGGTCATTTTCTTTTCTGTGCTTTTGTGGTGCATAACCTTGGGTAAACTTAGAAATCGCTTCATCTTGTAAATAACAGGATTATCATTTTAATCCATGATAATAAAAATTTAAAATTTTGTGGAACTGTTGATTATCTCAAGAAAATCCATTTTTCTTCTCCCTACTGGCTAATCTATACATCTTTTTTCTTGTTTCATACAGACTCTTGGCATTTTCAACCAAGCCATTATGAGGCACATGTGGAAGTTTGACCTCTTTGAAAAACTACTTGAGAGTGTTCTTCCTCTTTGTAAAAAAGAATAATGTCTTAATAGGATTTTGTAGTAATGAGTCTCTGCTGTTCCTATTACCTGAAAAAATTTAAGGACCATATATAAATATTTAATTTTGTGTGTTCTTTCACAGATCAGTGCACTTTTGAAAATCACATGCTCACTGCAGATTCCTGTTATAATATAAAGATACATCATATGGACACAGTGATTTTTCTTTTAAGGAGGACTATATTAGGAAATTAGCATCTAGCTGTTACAAATTGAACTTAAATATCATGCTCCTCAATAGCCACTGTATTACCTAATGTCTAAAAGTTCACTGTACTTATTATCATGGCTAAAAATAAAGTTTGGAAGGAGCATTTATCTTAATATCTCATACTTAATTATGGAATCATAATCATTTAACTCTTGATTGTTGAGATCTTCTCGTCCAACTTCCTCATTTTGTAAAAGAGACTTTTATGACTCAATTTTTTTCATTCTGATGGCTAAATTAATAAAGTATGAAGAAGTATTATTAGAGGGATTTTTATTGTGAAAAGAAATTACTGAACTACTTTTAGACAAGACTGACCATAAAACATAAGAAACAAGTACTCTTTTCTTTTTAACAAATCTCAGAAACATATTTTCTCAGAAACATACATTTTTGGTTTGTATGCTCCCTTTGTTTATTTTTCTTCTACTTTTTAATATAAATTTATTTTATTATTTTTTTAAAGATTTTATTTATTTATTCATGAGAGACACACAGAGAAAGAGAGAGACAGACAGACAGACAGACACAGGTAGAGGGAGAAGCAGGCTCCATGCAGGGAGCCGGATGTGGGACTTGATCCTGGGTCTCCAGGATCCGGTTCCTGGGCTGAAGGTGGCGCTAAACCGCTGAGCCACCCGGGCTGCCCATAACTTTATTTTTTATTGGTGTTCAGTTTGCCAACATACAGAATAACACCCAGTGCTCAGCACATCAAGTGCCGCCCTCAGTGCCCATCACCCAGTCCTCCCCACCCCCTGCCCACCTCCCCTTCCACCACCCCTAGTTTGTTTCCCAGAGTTACGAGTCTCTCATGTTCTGTTCTCCCTTTCTGATATTTCCCACTCATTTTTTTCTCCTTTCCCCTTTATTCCCTTTCACTATTTTTTATATTCCCCAAATGAATGAGACCATAAAATGTTTGTCCTTCTCTGATTGACTTACTTCACTCAGCATAATACCCTCCAGTTCCATTCACGTCGAAGCAAATGGTGGGTATTTGTCGTTTCTAATGGCTGAATAATATTCTCAGCCTAAAATTATTAAGCAATTTTTATTAAATGTAATTAAGGATTTATGTTGCTTTGCTCTGTGTTTAGATATCTCCAAGTATCTTTTTGATTAAATATTTCAGTTTTAAGGTAAGCCTAGAAAGTTGACCTATTTTTAAATTTGTTTTATAATTTGATTTACCTCTCTTTGAAACTGATGTTTGGGGGACACTGGGTGCCTCAGTGGTTGAGTTTCTGCCTTTGGCTCAGTATGTGATCCTGCGATCTGGATTCCACATCCCAGCTTCTCCCTCTGCCTGTGTCTCTGCCTTTTTCTTGTTGTGTCTCTTATGAATAAATAAATAAGTCTTAAAAAAGAAAAAAAAATAAACTGATGCTTGGGACTGATTTTCTCAGAGTTAAAAAGAAGTTTACTGGTATGGTTAATAAGCAAAGGCAAACTGTTCAAATCTACATCTTAAAGGATCATCTTTGAATTAGTAGAGCCATAAAGTCAGCGTACGGTTTCTGTTGAATTACTATTTTGAAAATACTTTTGAAAAAAAAAAAAAGAAAATACTTTTGAACAACAATTTTCCGTTGGGTTCTGAGACAGATGTAAAGATAAATGACCTGTGCCTCTCCTTGTGGAGGTCAGTACTCCTTGTATTCCATTCATTATGAGTACTTCGTGAGGCTTCTGTGGAAGTAACCAAGCAACCTATGCTTCTATGTACATTATAGAAGCTCATACTTCACTAATATATTAAAATCAAGTCCTAGATTTTTCATCTGTCTTGGAAATTTTCCAAGGTACACAGCATGCCATTTAGTAATTTTCTCCATTTCTCACATTAATGGAATAATGATGGATGTTTTCAAAGAATTGTCCTTACTACCTAATGTCTTGTGCTGAAAGCTCCTTTTGTTTGCTCTTTTTCTTTTCTTCTTGCTTCTAATTCTTCTCCTGCCTATGTTTCTTTTTTCTCTTCTTCTACTTTTTCTTTTAAAAATTTTCTATTTCTGGGACGCCTGGGTGGCTCAGTGGTTAAGCATTGCCTTTGGCTCAGGTCATGATCCTGGAGTCACAGGATTCAGTCCTGCATGGAGCCTGCTTCTCCTTCTCCTTATGTCTCTGTCTCTCTCTTTCTCTCTCTCTCTCTCATGAATAAGTAAAATCTTTTAAAAATAAAAAATAAATAAAAATGTTCTATTTCTTAACAACTGTTTAGAGAATATGTCTGTTTTCTACTAGGGATGTCATTAAAAGAGAAGGTTAGAATATCAATATACATGTCATGAAGTGAGAAATCTTTAGAAGTTACTGCTATCACATGAAACAAAATAGTATTTTTTTTTTTACCCATGTGTCCATTTGAGCATTGGTAATAAATTAGTATTTACTTAAAAAGATGAATAACCTAAACTAATAATTGAATATCTTTTACATTGCCGGTTTCAAGCCAAAGGAAATCTTGATCTTTAGAATTGATTTTTCATAACATTTTAAAATGCTATATTTATTCTCTATCATAGAATGTTAAAATTTAATAGGTTTCTTGATAAAAACCAGGTGAATGGAACATAATAAAGCCCACATATGAAGAACCCTTAGTTAACATCATACTCCGTGGTGACAAGCTGAGCGCTTTCTCCCTGAGATCAGGAACAAGACAAAGATGTCCACTCTCACCAGTTTTATTCAGTGTAGTTCTGGAAGTTGTAGCCACAGCAATCAGATAATAAAAGAAAAGGCATTTGAATTGGTAATAAAGAGGCAAAACTTTCACTATTTGCAGATGATATGATACTCTATAGAGAAAAACCTGAAGGATTCCACCAAAAAACTACCAAACTGATAAATGTATTCAGTTAAAGTCACAGGATACAAAATTAGTTTTCAGAAATCTGTTGCATTTCTATACCCTAATAATGAAGTGGCATAAGGAGAAATTAAGAAAATAACCCCTTTACTATTGCACCAAAAATAGTAAGATACCTAGGAATAAATCTAACCAAAGAAATAAAAGACTGGTACTCTGAAAACTACAAAACATTGATGAAATAAATTGAAGACAACGCAAAGAAATTCCATGTTCATGGATTGGAAAAATAAATGTTAAATTATCCATCATACCCAAAGCAATTTACAGTTTAATGGAATCCCTATCAAAATACCAACAGCATTTTCCACAGAACCAGAACAAAAAAAAAATCTAAAATTTGTATGGTCAAAGACCCTGAATAGCAAAAACCATCTTGAAGAACAAAACTGGGTATATTACAATCCCGGATTTCAAGATACACTACAAATCTGTATTAATCAAAGCAGTATGGTATAGGCACAAAATAAACACATATCAATGGAACAAAATAGCCCAGAAATAAACTCACATATGGTCAACTAATCTTTGACAAAGGAGGCAAAAATATGCAATGGGGAAAAGGCAGTCTCTTCAAGAAATGGTGTTGAGAAAACTGGACAGCTACCTGCAAAAGAATGAAACTGAACCACTGTCTCATGCCATATATGAAAATAGTCAAAATGGATTGAAGACAAACGTGATACCTGGAACTATAAAAATCCTAAAAGAAAGCAAGGCAGTAATTTTTCTGACATGTGCTGTAGCAACATTTTTCTAGATATGTCTCCTGAGGCAAGGGAAACAAAAACAAGAATAAACTATTAGGATTAAGTTAAAAGCTTTGCACAGCAAAGGAAACAACAAAACAAAAAGGCAGCCTGCAGAATGGGAGAAGATATCTGCAAATGACATACAATAAAGGGTTAGTATCCAAAATATATAAAGAACCTCTCCAACTCTACATCCAAAACTGAAATAATCCAATTAAAAATAGGCAGATAAGAAGGCATGAAAAGATATTTTTCCAAACAAGACATCCAGATGGCCAACAGATACATGAAAAGATGCTCAACATCAGGGCAAATCAAAACTACAATGAACTATCACCTCATGCCTGTTGGAATGGCTAAAATAAAAAGCACAAGAAGCAGGTGTTCCTGAGGATTGGAGAAAAAGGAACCTTCTTACACAGTTGGTGGGAATGCCAACTGGTGGAAAATAGTATGGAGGTTCCTCAAGAAGTTAAAAATAGAACTGCCCTACTATCCAACTGTTGCACTGCTAAACTAAAGACAAATACCATAGGTTTTTACTTGTATTGAAATTTAAAAAACAAAGCAACAAACTAACACAGGAAAAAAGAGAGAGAAGCAAAACACAGACTCTTAACTATGGAAAACAAATTGATGGTTACCAGAGTTGAGATGGGTGGGGGGAACGGGTGAAATAAATGAAGGGGATTAAAGATACAGTTATCATGAGGAGCTCTGAGTAATTTATAGAATTGTTGAATCACTATATTGTACAACTTAAACTAATACAACATCATATGCTAACTCTACTGGAATTAATATAAACAATAAAAGATGAATGAAGCAAGTATTTTAAAGAATTCTTTTTGCATATGATAATTTGATAAAGTGAATGTAATATCTTAAAAAGCATATGAGTATATTTACTATTTTCAGTAACATAAATGGAAAACAATTAGAAAAAATTCTTTTTTTTAAGATTTTATTTATTCATGAGAGACAGGGAGGCAGAGATATAGGCAGAGGGAGAAGCAGTCTCATCAGAGGGAGCCCGATGTGGAACTTGATCGTCGAACCCTGGGATCATGCCCTGAGCAAAGCCCGAACTCATGAGCCACTGAGAATGTGCCCAGTTCTATTCTGAGTCCTTCAGATATAAAAGCTTGTTCAAGAAGCCATACCATCTTGTTTCCTAAGTTTCTTAAGAGGTAGCTTAAAGCAACAAATTTATTCTCTCACGGTTCTGGATGCCACAACTCTGATATCAAGGTATAGACAGAGGAATGGTCTCTTGAAGGCTCTTAGGAAAGAACCTGTTTCTTGCCTTTCCTTTGGTTTCTGGTGTCCTTAGCAATCCTCAGCTACCTTGGCTCAAGTCAGATTGGATTAGGATCTGCCCTAATGACTGTATCTTAATTGATTACATCTGGACAGATCCGTTTTCTGTGGAGGTTACATTCTCAGGCCTCAGGAGTTAGGACTCAAATACATCTTTTTGGAGGACACAATTCAATGTATAATTCAGCCTATGAGGAAGGCATTTTATTTAAAACTCTTTACTTTTTATAGGCAAGGAAATGGTTTGGAGCACTTATTTGCCAAGGTTATATATTAGATAAGTAGCTAAACTGTATTTTGAAGTCAGCTGGGCATTTTGAATGTTGTCTTAATTGGGGTATATTGCCCAATCCCAGGAAGTATAAAAATATTTTATGCAATATTTTGGAATTGTCATTCTTTGTCTCCCCTTTTTACCGAGGCAAAATATTTATATAGATTGCAATTAAACTGGAATAAATTTTCTTGAACACAAATATCCTCAACTTAGTTATGTACATTAATCTACAAAACATACTTTTCCCTCTGCACTGAAAACTACCTTTGCAAGTATAAAATAGTCACCTTGAAACCCAAATACCAAGGAACAAACAGAGCCTGGAGGCTTTGAACGATACTGTTGCCTCTTTTTTGTTGAAAAGCTTCGAAAATGGCCTCATAGTACACTGCCAATCACTTACCAGGGTCACTAAGATATATCCCAGCAGTTTGAAATTCTTTTTATGAGCTTTAGGAAAGCAAATAGCAACCTTGTATGTTCCTTCCCATGGGATACAGTTACAGGTATAGCATTTTATAATATTCATGTTGAAGGAAGATATTTTTATCAGTATTAAAAAACAGTGTAAATAACAATGAAAAATGTTTTTATGAAAACATTGCACTGTATCCCAATTCAATGAATACATATTGAACATCAAAACCTGGCATTTATACACAAATGAACACACTTCACAGAAGTAGGATCATGTTGAATTATATATATCTATAGTCCCAATGCCTAGCCTGGCACCCAAGGGGAAAAACAATTTACATAATTGAAAGATGCAGAAGATAATGTTTCTGCTGTCAAGGAGTACAGATTTTTAAAGTGGGAGTGGATGGGTAAGACCAAAAAAAAAAAAAAACAATTTAGAATATAATCGTGAGGGGCACCTGGGTGGCTCAGTTGGTTAAGCATATGCCTTTGGCTAAGGTCAAGATCTCAGGGTCCTGGGATCCCCCCGCCCCAATCAGGCTCCAAGCTCAGTGGGGAGTCCTCTCTCTTCCTCTTCCTCTCTCAAATTAAATAAAAATATGATCGTGAAATAATGGAGAGACTAGCAGGATTTTAGGAAATGCAGAAGAAGGGTAGGTCAAATCTATAGATGAAAAAGAAACCTTTAAAAAAAAAGAAAAAAAGAAAAAGAAAAAGAAACCTTATCTAGAATTTTATAAAGTTAGAAATGGTAAGGAAAATCATACTGAATTTGAAAAACAATCCCTCAGGCTGAAAAGTTTTGTGTAATCTTTATCTTCCCACCCCTGTCCACAGGCCACATTCCCACACCCAACCATCAGCAAGGCCTCTGGGTTTACTTTCAAAATATTTTCACAGAATCTGACCACTTCCCACTTTTTCTCTGCAGCCACCTGAGTCTAAGCCACCATTCACTCACCTATATTGTTGGAATAGCTTTTTGACTGGTCTCCCTATTTTTGTCCTTGCCTTCATTCAATCTATTCTGACATAGCAGCCAAAATGATTCTATTAAAATTCCCAATATTTTGTGTTTTACCTACCCGAAACTCTCCATAGGCTATTCATCACATTCCTATTAAAAACCTACTCTCACGATGCCTACGTGGCTCAGAGGTCGAGTATCTGCCTTTGGCTTTGGCTGAGGGCATGATCCCAGGATCCGGGATTGAGTCTCAGTCAGGCTCCTCTTGGGGAGCCTGCTTCTCCCTCTGCCTATGTCTCTGTCTCTGTCTCTGTCTCTGTCTCTGTCTCTGTGTCTCTCCTGAATAAATTTTTAAAAATCTTGAAAAAATATAAAAACCAACTCTCTTAAAATAGATTTTAAAGCCCTCTGACCTTTCCCTCTTTCGTGTCTGTTTCATTTCAACCATACTGACTTCAGGGTTCCTCAAAGAGTAGGAACGCTCTTGCTTCAGAACTTTGCACTTGTTCTCTCTGTTTTGCTTCTCAAAATATCTCCACTTGCTTACTATTTTTTTTTCCACAAAATTCTAATCAGATCATTCCATCTCAGTGACTTCTCTGGTTACCCTATAGAACAAGCTTATTTCTGTTATATACACATTGATGCTTTTTAATTTTTTTCTCCTTAATCCTTATGATAATCTAAGATATTACCCAGTAGCCAACTTTTTATTTTCTTTTTTCTGTCTTCTCCACTGGATAGTAAGCTCCATTATACCTGAGATGTTACCTCTCTTGTCAACTGCTCTATGTGCCATTTTCTAGAATTATAGCTGAGACAAATTATATGCTCAGTCAATTTTTGTTAAATGAATTAATGATAACTGAGGTTTTCACTCTAAAAGCCATGAGATATTATTAGAGGAATCAGGCAGACACAGCTATGTTTGCGTGTTTGTTTTTTCCGAATCAATTATCACTGTTTCCTTTTATCTAGAATCTAGAGCCTTGATATTTTTAAATGTATTATACAGTGATATATTTCATGAGTGCCTTTCCCAGTAGTAAGCGATGAATAATTATTCATCTAAACCAATTAGTCGGTCAGCCTGGGTGGCGCAGTGGTTTAGCGCCTGCCTTCAGCCCAGGGCCTGATCCTGGAGAACTGGGATTGAGTCCCACATTGGCTCCCTACATGGAGTCTGCTTCTCCCTCTGCCTGTGTCACTGCTGTGCGATCTCTCTCTCATTAATAAATAAAAATAATATCTTTTAAAGAATAAAAATAAACCAATTAGTCAATCTGTTGAGGCATAAAAATCTGACTGCCCTAAATAATGAAATGTAAAGGGAAGTATTCTGCTTTGCTCATGAGGAAGTACTTTTTCTCTAGTATTAGAAGACACTGCTTTCCGGTCTTTTGGTATCATTGAGCATATACATGGGTGAGAGATGTGTAGGCATCATGAATTAAGGAGAAGAAAGCCAGAAGAATTGGAAAATACTGAACTGAGCCTTGACAATATAGAAACACCACGAAACACAACTATGACACTTCACCAACTCTGGGCTACTTGTGATGTGAAACAGTAAATTCTTTACTTGTTCAGGCCATTATACCTGGATCTTTACTACTTACTGAAGCTATCTTATGTAAATTATGTCTGTGGTTTATAAAAGGATGTAAAAAAAAATAAAAAAAATAAAGGATGTAGGTCAGGAGGAGATATAGGCCCTTATTCTCTTTGCGTTTGATTTTCAAATCATGTATATATGAATATTTTTTCTTCTTCATATCAAAAGAAATATTTGAAACTATATATATTTCAATATGTTTCAATACTGTTTCAATTTTTGAAACTATATATATATATTTGGTATATTGTTTCAAGTTTTTGAATATATAAAATTTTTTTGAATATATATATATATTTTATATATATTTAGTCATGTGGAGGGGATGTGGGTGTGGGTGTATTAGGAAAGAGAAAAAAATAGGAAAGCAAAAGTAAAGCTAATTGCAGATCCCAAGAAGCACAACTGAATAACTAAAGATAGGCTGTTGTTTATTTCTGAATTCCTGAGTAGCCAAATCAGAAATAAACACAATCAATTATGAGAAGTACAATATTCATAGCATCAGATCTTTCTTAACAGTTGTTTAGAAGAACAGATGTTCCTGGTACAGAGACCCTCAGAAAATGATTTTTATGATTCCTAGTGGGCAACATTCTTAGCAACACACCTGGACAATTAAAAAGTTTCTAATTATCACTTCTGCCCACTCCCAGGATACTACTACATACAAAGCCACTATTGTATCTAGGAGCATTAGATCAATGTTCTATTTTCTTTCTTTTGTCTACTTTTGCCCTCTCTGTTAGGTATAATGAAATTCTGTTACAGAGTGCCAAGATACTTCATATTAAAAAAGTAAAAAGTGTAGATATTATGTCTACTCTCATGGGGTTTAGCTAGAAAATATATATAAATAAAAAGACAAAGGGATTTCTGCTTTTATATATGGCGGGGTAGCTTATGGGAGGTGAACATTCCAACCTAGAACAACAACAACAAAACCAAATCTGGTGCAAACAAAATTTTTTTTAAACTTTTGAAAAAATTAAAGGTCTTCCAAGGCAGTCATAACTTGAAGGTAGAATTCCAGAACAAAAGGAACTGTAGACAGTTGAACCAAAAATCATGAAGGCATTTTCCCCTTCAAGGCATTTGCCACCGAGTGATACTGAACAAAAGCCAATAATCCAACAATCTGTCAAGAATGTGAGAAGGTGGCAGATTTTATTTTACTTATTTTTATTACTTTTTATTTTTTTAAGATTTTATTTATTTATTCATGAGAGACACACAGAGAGAAAGACAGAGACATAGGCAGAAGGAAAAGCAGGCTCTGTGCAGGGAGCCCTATGCGGGACTCCATCTCGAGACTCTGGGATCATGCTCTGAGCCAAAGGCAGATACTCAACCACTGAGCCACACAGGCATTCCAGCAGATTTTATTTTTATTATTATACAGTACTGGGAAAAAGTTGAGACTAGAGTGATAAGAAAGTTAAAAATTTAGGAGCTAAGATACCAATGAGAAGAGAGACTTAGAGAAATTAGCCTTCAATTCAGTGATTTATCTCCAAAACATGTTCAGGGTAAGAGGCAGTTTCACCATTCTGAGGAGATAAAAATTGAAGTCTATGACAAAATTAGGGTACCCCATACCTTCACTTGTGATTCTGGAAGAGTACATCCTAATAATGGAGATGAGACCTGGGTAGATAAACTTTGTAATAAAAACAAACTTGCAACACAGTTTTAAACAAGTTACTTTAATATGACCTTACCATACCTGTCTGTAAGAGAATAGGGTGAAGCTTTTTTTGGAAAAAAAAAATATATCATCCAAAGCCTCTTAAATTTTTCATAGTCAATGTTCCATGTTAAGATAGCCATAGTTAAAAGAGAAAAGAAAAATAATAAAAACAGGCCTAAAGATAATAAAGTTATTGAGATTATTAGCAATTGATTTAAATACAAAATATGTCAAAGTCATATGTATGATAGTTACCTTAGAAAACTATCATCTGCATAAAATCAAATAGAAAATTTAGAATTCTGAAAACTAATAGAAATTGAGAATTCAATAGAGATTTAATAGTAAGTTGGACAAGATAGAACAGATTAGTGAGCTCAAATAACTCAGTAGTAAATATTCTAACTGGAACACAGCAAATGGTTAGGGAAAATAAAGAATAAGTGGAGGAGGAAAATATTCTAACATTGTAACTGAAGTCTCAGGAATAAAAGAAAACAATTCAGAAATATTTTTTAAAATAATGTATATGATATTAAATCTAAAATTTCTAGAAATAGCACCCATATCAATTAATTTAGCTCTATCTACTTGTTTCATTATTCCTTCTATGGTCTAACACCCATAATATCCATCCCCATACACATTCAGTTTTCTGCCAAAATATATTAGGAAATTCTTGCAGTCGTTCTATCTGTAAATTATTTCTTCCTGGGTTATAGGCATATCTAATGCCCTAGAGCATGCTGATGTGGGACCATTAGTTATGTGTCTAGTGGCATCAGGGGGTGATTGTAGTGGGCCCTGAGTAAAATGAGCATGACCTTCCAAAGCATCTTCTACAAATGAGGCTATCACTGTATTTTTTAAGCACAAAAGGCTCATCTTTTCAGAAAACAGAGGGCAAGCTACTTCCACTCAAAAGAATTTGTACTACATTATGGTCCTTATATCATCATTACTAGCAAAATAGTCCAGCACAGCAGCCACATGAGCTCCCCATGTTTCACTAGATATTTTATCCCACTCAACCACAGGTTACAGTTGTGATTCCACTGCAGGCCATGGGTCGCTAGCATTCCATTTCTCATTGGGAAAGAGTGTGCATTATAATCAAGCTCAAGGACAAAACTAACTCCCAAATCCTGTCTCTAAAGGCCTGTCTTCTGGGACCACTCCTGATACCAATTTTGTAGCAATCTGAGTCAAATCAGGAGACATAAACTACAAAGTGGTGTGATCAGAGAAAGTTTAATGTGAGAATGATTAAGATACAAGTGATTATGAGTTATGAGAAATGTGACATCTTAGAATTGAGGGAAGATGATTTAGAGAAGAACATACTTAAGGAGGGTGGGCAACTCCTGGGCTAGGATTCCGATATCTGTAGACCACTGGGTGGGAGAGAAGTTCACTGGTTTGCCTGGCCTCATCCATAGTTTGGGGGCAAGCAGGAAGCAATCCTCCAGGATACAGAAGGGGCACAGGTGAGCCACAACCAGTGTGGCCAGGTACAGGAGTGTTCAGGGAGAGTGAGGGCAGCAGCATGAAGAGGAAGCCTAGAAGGCATGGTATCTCTATTGGGAAGTCCATTACATTGATAGGGCTGCAGCATCAGGAGAGCCTTGGGAAACAGACCTCTGGGGCCTTGGGATAGGTGATCAGAGAAATGTGGGGCTCTGGTGTTAGTTGAAGTCTTACAGCATACAGTGTTTATGTTGACATAGCTGCAGCATCGTGATCACTACCCTAAGCCAAGGTTGCAAGGGTACCAAGAGATCACTCATGTAACTGGAACATTTCTAACATCCATACTATATACCAAAAGTATACCTCTGGAAATGCAAGAGAATTCCTTTCTCTTGCAGTGTCCCTCTATAACCTCTACTGGTTATAGAAAGCTTAACATTGTGCTCACGGTAAAAGAGAAATTTTTAAAGGAATTCTGTTCATTATCACAGAGCATGTATTGAAGGGTAAATTTGGCATTAAGAGGTAGTAAATTGATCATTGCTATAGATATCAAAGAATTATGCATATTATTAATATTTAGAATTTATACCACTAATATCCCTTAATATCATTTGATTCCCTTCTATAATAAAATTTGAAGCCTGGATATTATTTAACTCTTACTGAGTAATTCAATATTCATATTCTGTTAAATGCTTTACAACATTTTTATTCATGCTGCTATCACAAATTTTCACACTTTTTGGGTAAATTTCTGACTATTAAGAATCTATATATTCCAATATGCTCATAATGAAACATATCATTCAAAGATAACTTACAAAATGTTAATTTTAAATATGTTCAAACCACTACTTCATTTGATTGTGTAATACATGTAAACATCTTTTCATTTTCATTTAACATCCTAAAAAGTTTGCAGTTTTAGATGTTTTTGCAATTTGGTTTTAATTCATTTTGTACAGCTGCTCAGTCAGCATGTGGCCACTAACACATCATATGCCTTGTCACATATTCTGTTGTGATTTAGTGAGAAGGAGAGATCATTCCTCTCAGGGACTGAGGTGACTCAGGACACCAGGACAGTTGTCAGTTATTAAAAGTTTTGATTGCAGAACTTCTCCAATAAATGGATGTATTTGACCTGTTCTAAACTATGATTAATCTTGAAGGAAACATTGTCAACTTATTCCAAGTAGTCTTTTTTGTTTTGTTTTTATGTTTTCATTTTGAGCATCATGAAATCTTGAAAAAATGCCTGTCCCTGACTCTTTGAATGTTACTACTTAAACTTTAATATTATTCCTCTTAAAATACTATGTATTTCTGACTACTTGGTATTTTATACTATTTCTTCTTATTAGAGATTAAAATATTTTAGTTTCTACTTCTACAACTTCAACATACTCAAAAAATCTTGAAAGCTTATATTAAAAACCCATACATCTGAATATCCAGAATTTTGGTCTCAAGTAAATTGAATTTTTATTTTTCAGATTTATAGTTTTTATTATAAAGGCTTGGGAATATGCCAAATAAAATTGGCAGTTTGCAGACAGAAATGGAGCCACATACATGCTTGTGTCAAAATTTAAAAATCACATCTGGATATTTATAATCTACATTTTTTATAACCCACTTATCTCAAATTTGATACCTTGTACACCATGAACATATTACATTATACAAGATTCTGTCAAATTTTTAACAATAGGGTGAATCTCAGCATGCTCTGACTCAAACCCTTCATTTTATAGTTGTAAAATGAACTGAGGTCTCAATAAATCTTAAAATACACCTTTTTACAAGTATTTATTTCATCATTTATTGATCAGCTAAATGTAAGATTATTTTTGATAGGCCTACTGACCCAAAGTGGGAATTTATGGTCTGTTCTCAGCAAAATGAGGCTAAGCTTTTATTATGTATTGCTTTTACTTGATTTTTCCTTGTATTTCTGATTTTTCCTTCTCTCTCCATGTCCCCAGAGTTCAAAACTCTCAATCTGATCTCAGTTGTTATAGGCATCTTTAAAATGGGGATTATAGTAAGAATTGATCGGAAAACAAAAATTTATCTTCTCTTATTCTAATTCAGGGTACATAACCTGTGAACTTCATTAGTAACCTATGATATCAGTAGCTTTGATTTGAGATAACAAGCTAGAAGGAATGGTTTATTTCGTGTGGCCAGTAAGCCCCATTTAAACCTTTGATCAAAATAGGATTGATTACAATCCCTACACCTTCTATTGAATTACTTTTCCTCAAGTATTCCCCCACTGTCCAGTTACAGAATAAGCAGGCTTTATATTATAACTAGGAAGAGTCACAAGATGACTTGTTTGTATATAAACAAGGTGACTTGTTTGACTCTTCCTTGTTTGTATATAATGCTGAGTCTTCCATAAACATAAACACCCCAAATTATTCTCCTAAATAAAACTGGTGGTTATTTTTAGAGAAGCCCCTGAGATTTGGACAAAAAAGCACATAATCCATAACCCTGCATAATGTCTTCTAATTTATAGTGGAACTGAGTAATATCTGTTATTTCCATTTTTACTCCTGAATGCCTAAAAAAGGTAAGGGTTTCCTAGTGTGAATATTGCTTTGCCACAATGATTTGACTTGTGCTAGACTTTCAAACAATGAATTTATTCTTAGAAGATGATATCTAAAAAACAGACACATACAATTCAGTTTTTGCTTTAGCAAGATTGTCCATTTTATTATAGTTTACTATAATTATATTTATTATTTAAAGTTCACTTTTGGCCTCTGCACTCATTATTTGTAATATCAGATACAATTTGGAGTTGGTAAATTTAGTTAAGAACCTGCAGAGACTAATTTTATTTTTTTTATTTAATTTATTTTTTATTGGTGTTCAATTTACTAACATACAGAATAACCCCCAGTGCCCGTCACCCATTCACTCCCACCCCCCGCCCTCCTCCCCTTCTACCACCCCTAGTTCGTTTCCCAGAGTTAGCAGTCTTTACGTTCTGTCTCCCTTTCTGATATTTCCCACACATTTCTTCTACCTCCCCTTATATTCCCTTTCACTATTATTTATATTCCCCAAATGAATGAGAACATATAATGTTTGTCCTTCTCCGACTGACTTACTTCACTCAGCATAATACCCTCCAGTTCCATCCATGTTGAAGCAAATGGTGGGTATTTGTCATTTCTAATAGCTGAGTAATATTCCATTGTATACATAAACCACATCTTCTTTAACCATTCATCTTTCGTTGGACACCGAGGCTCCTTCCACAGTTTGGCTATCGTGGCCATTGCTGCTATAAACATCGGGGTGCAGGTGTCCCGGCGTTTCATTGCATTTGTATCTTTGGGGTAAATCCCCAACAGTGCAATTGCTGGGTCGTAGGGCAGATCTATTTTTAACTGTTTGAGGAACCTCCACACAGTTTTCCAGAGTGGCTGCACCAGTTCACATTCCCACCAACAGTGTAAGAGGGTTCCCTTTTCTCCTCATCCTCTCCAACATTTGTGGTTTCCTGCCTTGTTAATTTGCCCCATTCTCACTGGTGTGAGGTGGTATCTCATTGTGGTTTTGATTTGTATTTCCCTGATGGCAAGTGATGCAGAGCATTTTCTCATGTGCTTGTTGGCCATGTCTATGTCTTCCTCTGTGAGATTTCTCTTCATGTCTTTTGCCCATTTCATGATTGGATTGTTTGTTTCTTTGCTGTTGAGTTTAAGAAGTTCTTTATAGATCTTGGAAACTAGCCCTTTATCTGATATGTCATTTGCAAATATCTTCTCCCATTCTGTAGGTTGTCTTTGAGTTTTGTTGACTGTATCCTTTGCTGTGCAAAAGCTTCTTATCTTGATGAAGTCCCAATAGTTCATTTTTGCTTTTGTTTCTTTTGCCTTCGTGGATGTATCTTGCAAGAAGTTACTGTGGCCGAGTTCAAAAAGGGTGTTGCCTGTGTTCTCCTCTAGGATTTTGATGGAATCTTGTCTCACATTTAGATCTTTCATCCATTTTGAGTTTATCTTTGTGTATGGTGCAAGAGAGTGGTCTAGTTTCATTCTTCTGCATGTGGATGTCCAATTTTCCCAGCACCATTTATTGAAGAGACTGTCTTTCTTCCAATGGATAGTCTTTCCTCCTTTATTGAATATTAGTTGACCATAAAGTTCAGGGTCCACTTCTGGGTTCTCTATTCTGTTCCACTGATCTATGTGTCTGTTTTTGTGCCAGTACCACACTGTCTTGATTACCACAGCTTTGTAGTACAACCTGAAATCTGGCATTGTGATGCCCCCAGATATGGTTTTCTTTTTTAAAATTCCCCTGGCTATTCGGGGTCTTTTCTGATTCCACACAAATCTTAAAATAATTTGTTCTAACTCTCTGAAGAAAGTCCATGATATTTTGATAGGGATTGCATTAAACGTGTATATTGCCCTGGGTAACATTGACATTTTCACAATATTAATTCTGCCAATCCATGAGCATGGAATATTTTTCCATCTTTTTGTGTCTTCCTCCATTTCCTTCAGAAGTGTTCTATAGTTTTGAGGGTATAGATCCTTTACATCTTTGGTTAGGTTTATTCCTAGGTATCTTATGCTTTTGGGTGCAATTGTAAATGGGATTGACTCCTTAATTTCTCTTTCTTCAGTCTCATTGTTAGTGTATAGAAATGCCACTGACTTCTGGGCATTGATTTTGTATCCTGCCACGCTACCGAATTGCTGTATGAGTTCTAGCAATCTTGGGGTGGAGACTTTTGGGTTTTCTATGTAGAGTATCATGTCATCGGCGAAGAGGGAGAGTTTGACTTCTTCTTTGCCAATTTGAATGCCTTTAATGTCTTTGTTGTCTGATTGCTGAGGCTAGGACTTCCAGTACTATGTTGAATAGCAGTGGTGAGAGTGGACATCCCTGTCTTGTTCCTGATCTTAGGGGAAAGGCTCCCAGTGCTTCCCCATTGAGAATGATATTTGCTGTGGGCTTTTTATAGATGGCTTTTAAGATGTTGAGGAATGTTCCCTCTATCCCTACACTCTGAAGAGTTTTGATCAGAAATGGATGCTGTACTGTGTCAAATGCTTTCTCTGCATCTAATGAGAGGATCATATGGTTCTTGGTTTTTCTCTTGCTGATATGATGAATCACATTGATTGTTTTACGGGTGTTGAACCAGCCTTGTGTCCCAGGGATAAATCCTACTTGGTCATGGTGAATAATTTTCTTAATGTATTGTTGGATCCTATTGGCCAGTATCTTGTTGAGAATTTTTGCATCCATGTTCATCAGGGATATTGGTCTGTAATTCTCCTTTTTGGTGGGGTCTTTGTCTGGTTTTGGAATTAAGGTGATGCTGGCCTCATAGAATGAATTTGGAAGTACTCCATCTCTTTCTATCTTTCCAAACAGCTTTAGGAGAATAGGTATGGTTTCTTCTTTAAACGTTTGATAGAATTCCCCTGGGAAGCCATCTGGCCCTGGACTCTTGTGTCTTGGGAGGTTTTTGATGACTGCTTCAATTTCCTCCCTGGTTATTGGCCTGTTCAGGTTTTCTATTTCTTCCTGATCCAGTTTTGGTAGTTTGTGGCTTTCTAGGAATGCGTCCATTTCTTCTAGATTGCCTAATTTATTGGCGTATAGCTGTTCATAATATGTTTTTAAAATCGTTTGTATTTCCTTGGTGTTGGTAGTGATCTCTCCTTTCTCATTCATGATTTTATTAATTTGAGTCTTCTCTCTCTTCTTTTTAATAAGGTTGGCTAATGGTTTATCTATCTTATTAATTCTTTCAAAGAACCAACTCCTGGTTCTGTTGATCTGTTTCATAGTTCTTCTGGTCTCGATTTCGTTGAGTTCTTCTCGAATCTTTATTAACTCCCTTCTTCTCCTGGGTGTAGGATCTATTTGCTGTTTTTTCTCTAGCTCCTTTATGTGTAAGGTTAGCTTTTGTATTTGAGTTCTTTCCAGTTTTTGAATGGATGCTTGTATTGCGATGTATTTCCCCCTTAGGACTGCTTTTGCTGCATCCCAAAGATTTCTTTTTTTTTTTTTTTTTTTTCCAAAGATTTTCAACGGTTGTATCTTCATTCTCATTAGTTTCCATGAATCTTTTTAATTCTTCCTTAATTTGCTGGTTGACCCTTTCATCTTTTAGCAGAATGGTCCTTAACCTCCACGTGTTTGAGGTCCTTCCAATCTTCTTGTTGTGATTTAGTTCTAATTTCAAGGCATTATGGTCTGAGAATATGCAGGGGACGATCCCAATCTTTTGGTATCGGTTCAGACCCGATTTGTGACCCAATATGTGGCCTATTCTGGAGAAAGTTCCATGTGCACTTGAGAAGAATGTGTATTCAGTTGAGTTTGGATGTAAAGTTCTGTAGATATCTGTGAAATCCATCTGGTCCAGTGTATCATTTAAAGCTCTCGTTTCTTTGGAGATGTTGTGCTTAGAAGACCTATCGAGTATAGAAAGAGCTAGATTGAAGTCACCAAGTCAGAGACTAATTTTAAATGGTCTTTTATTTGTCAGTACTCAATAACCAGGGCTTTAAATGTGGCTGCCTTAAAGGAGGGACGTAGAGGCCTAAGATTCATTTGCTTCATGGTAAATCTGACTCTGAGAGAAAGAAAGGAATTTCAATAAGCAGTTAAAGTGAGGCAAATATTTTGATAGAAGGAGTGCAGGATACTCTGGATGTATTTAGCAAGAGGCTTCTAATTTAGTGTGGGGGGATTCTGGGTGGAAAGAAGAAAGTAAAAAAAAATGATGGTTCAGCTAAATAGAGTGTCAGAAACAAAACATCAGGGAGAAAAATGGAATAGACATAAAGTGAGGATAAAAGCTGAACTTGGACATTGTCCTGTGGGCATGGGATGCCACTGAAGGAATTTTAGAAGAGGTTAAAAAAATAGATTTGTATTTAATGCAAAGGTAGTTGTGTTTAAATCCAAAGATGGTTGTATTTGTTCACTGATTGTAAATGCATATCTGATAATAATTTAGACTTTAGATCTAAAAAGTCTTCTGAATTCAAGAGAACATTTTTCTTTTGAGGAATCTTTAATTTCTTTTAAAGATTTTATTTATTTATTCATGAGAGACACACAAACAGAGAGGCAGAGACACAGGCAGAGGGAGAAGCAGACTCCATGCAGGGAGCCCGATGTGGGACTCAAGTCTCGGGTCTCCAGGATCAGGCCCTGAGCTGAAGGCAGTGCTAAACTACTGAGCCACCCGGGCTGCCCCCCAATTTTTCATTAAAATAATGAAAGCCATGGATTTTATTCCACAGATAAGTGCCTTCCCCTCAGGGGCACCAGGGTGGCTCAGTCAGTTAAGCATCTTGCTTTCAGCTCAGGTCATGATCTCAGGGTCCTGAGATCAAGCCCTGTTGTGGGCTCTTGCTGAGTGGGGAGTCTGCTTGAGGTTTCTCTCACTCATCTCTCCCTCTGCCCCTCCCTCTGCTCACAAGTGCTATTTCTCCCTCTCTCTCTTAAATATATCTTTTAAAAAATGCCTTCCCCTCAAACACAAGCATAGTATTAAAATAAATATATGAAGAAAAATTTAAAAACACTAACAGTGGTATCATCTGAAAAACAACACCTGTTGCATGTAAGTAGTGATCAATAGAGAGATGAGGTATTGTCAACTTACATCATTTCCTTTCTGTTCTGTGGTCAACTAAACATGGCAGAGGAAACATTTAGAACCATAATTCCCTGCACCCTCTTCCCCATTTATTCTCAGGTTACAATTTTCTATGAAGGACACGCTTACTATTTTAAAAAGGAGATGTTATTGTTCTTTAGAGAGCATTTGCAGATTAGATATCTTTTACTTTGTCTGATTTTAGATGTTTATCTTTATTGGTTGTCTTAGGAATTTGATTATGATGTCCTTGATGAAATTGTCTTTGTGTTCATTCTACTTGTGGCTTGTTGAGATTCTTAGATATGTGGGCTAATATCTTCATCATCTCTGAACAACTTGGGAATCATTATCACCAGAAATACTTTTTTCTCCTCACTTAATTCCTTCTAAGAGTCCAATATTTCTATGCTTCCTTATAGGCAGAATTCTTCAGGTTCACCAGTCTTTTCTTCTTCAGTGTCTAAATTGCTCCTGGTTATACCTAGGTATGTATTTAAATTTCAGACACTATTTTTTTTATTGTAGAAGTTCCATTTTGTTCTCTTATATTTTTTATTTTCTTTCTCATTGTGTCCTTATTTGTGTTTGTGTTTAGATATTTTAACATCTCCATAATAGCTGTTTTAAATTTTATCTGCTATCCATAATCTGTTACTTCTCAGATTATGGCTATCTTTCTGTTTGTGATTTATCTACTGCTTACAGGTTGTATTTTCATGTTTCTTTATGTCCCGCCATTTTTTATTGGGTTTGGATATTTTGAATATTATGTTTTTGGATGTCTGGACCTTCCTTTAAATAATATTAGAATTTGTTTAAGGAGGTAGTTATTTGTTGGTATTTTTGTTTTTATAGGTTTGTTTCTGATGCTTTGTTAGGATAGATTTCCATAACTATAATCTGTGGCTGGTTTAGCATTTCACCTTATACCTTAAGTTATGGTCATTTCAGGACTTCAGTTGATTTCCATGGATGTTTAGTGAGATGTCTCCATACTTGATGGTTAGTGCTCAAATATTACTGAGCTCTGTATAAGCTACAGTAGTTTCTTAGTTCATAGTTTCTCAATAGTTGTTCTTTCCTTGGTCTTTTTTATTTTCCCATCCTCCTGGAGTATGCCTAGATTCTTATTCAGCAAGGAATTTAAGAAGGCCCATATGTAGATTTGTGGAGCTCTTTCTTTGCCTATTTTCTTTCCCTCTGTTATTCTGCCTTGCAAATCCTATTACTTCAACTTCTGTGAAATCTTATCTGTGTACCTCCAGTCAGCTAGACCACTGTGCTTTGCTCCTGGGTCCTTCCTGTACCATGGTGCAGCAAGTACCTTGAATTAGTTAGAAAGCCAGGCTAGTGGCAGGGTATATCTCATTTGTTTTACTTCTTTCATAGGATTGAACTAACTAGCTGTTGTTCAATGAATAAAAATAATTGTTTCCCATATTTTGTTCAGATTTCTAACTCTGGATTGCATTTTTCAATGATTGAAGTTGTATAGAAAAACGTACAGTGCAGTGCACCTGGGTGGCTCACTCGATTAAGCATCTGACTCTTGGTTTCAGCTCAGGTCATGATCTCAGGGTGGTGAGATTAAGCCCCCTGTTGGGCTCTGTGTTCAGCACAGAGTCTGCTTGAGATTCTTTTTCCCTCTCCCTCTATTTTTCTACTTGCTCACATACACTCTCTTTCTGTCTCTCCATCTAAAATAAATAAATTCTTTAAAGAAAATAAAAGCATACAGTGGGGCTGAATAGAATTAAGGATTGCTTACATGTCTCACTTTGGCAGTAGGTTGATGTTAAAAACTTATCACTGGGTTAGAGGGAAAAGGCAAGAGAAAAGGCAAAACAAAAGGAGAAGTTAGGATGGGAACAGGAAAGATAGTATGTTCCCTTTTCATTTATTGATTTTGAGGCAATAGAGTCAAGTGGATATGAATTATAGGAAATTGAAGCTTAGTCAAGAGGCCTAAGTTGAGATTCAGCTACTAAATGAATAGTCACATATTTTGTTAGGCAGAAGAGCAAAAAAACTTCAGTATCAAGAATCTTATAGTTAATCTTTGTCCTGCCTCCTTTTTACTAGTACCATACAAGATTACTAAAACAGGAAATGTTATAGACAATGAGGATCATTTCTTTAAATTGAAGCTATGAATTGAAATTTAAATTCTTTAAATTCTTTAAATTGAAGCTATGTTATCTATTGTTTCTTAAATCAAATATCATGAGAAATTGAATTGCCCAAGGGAGGAGCCAAGTCAAATTTCTCTACAACATAAGAAAAACAAAAACAAAAAAAATAAAAATAAAAAAATAAGAAAAACAACATGTAATTTTTCAAAAGTGACATAATTCCAAGGAAATTGATATGTCCTTGACAATCATGGTGGCATTTAAAGAAAATTGCCTATAAATATACATATAATTTATTTTTCAACATATTTACTGCATCCTGTTACATGGCAAACATTGTTCCTGGGAGTCAAAGATACATTGATAACCCAGAGAGCCAAAGCTTTTACTCACATTTTATTGTGATGTGTAGAAATCAGCAAATAAAATAGATGTGTAAACATATAAAGTAGTTATAAATCTCATGAAAAATAAATAAGCAAGGTAAGGCAATGGAGAGTTCTAAGAAGTGGTATTTTGATACTGCGATTAAGGTAGAGAAGTGGTGTCCCCATGTAGAGGACAATGAGTGCAATGACTCTAAAATAGGAACTAGCTTTATATTTTCAAAACATGCAAGAAGAATATCAGAGTAGCTGGAAAGGAATAAGTGAGTAGATAAAATGGTGTATGATGAGTAGTTCACAGTTAAGGGAAGGATCTTTATCAATAACCTTTTTTACCATGGAAAGCATTGTGGCTGAGAAGCACCCACTGGAGGAGGTAGTATATGACTAGGAAGTGATGCAGTCTGATTATTGTTTTCATAAATTATCTGACAAGGAGATTTTGCTATAACAACAGTAAAGGAAGCTTATATGTTAGAAAGTAACTTGGATAGAAAAATGATCTATTACAAGGAGGGATTCTAGAAGATCTAAAATGGAGATATTTCATCAGAATCCTGAATGAAGTTAAGGGAGTGAATTATGTGGAAATCTCTAGGACAGATATTCTAGGCAGTGGCTTCTAAGGAATAGCAATAAGTCCAGTTTGGCCTGAATAGAGGGTCTAATGGGAAAAATGAAAGGCAATAATTTTGGAGACAGAGATATAGGGAAGGTCATATAGTGCCTTTTAGCCCATGCTCAAGTTGTTGAGATTTTTTTTTTTTTGGACATATGTGAAGGTTACTGAACAAAGGAGTGACATGCTTTGTCTTTTCTTTTGCTGAAAGCATGATACCATTTCACCTAGGTGATTTTCACTGCCAGGTAGCAAATAGTTTTCAGAAGGAAAAGGGGAAGCTAGGATGCCACTTCTGAAATTATTGCAGGAGTCCAGTTGAGTGATGGTGGGGGCCAAGTCATAATGGCCCTGCAGAGTGGGCAATTTGGGATAAATTTTACGTTAGATTCAAAGAAACATGAAAACAGATTGCATGTTGAGTGTTAGAGGAGTTGAGGAAACTCTTTTTAATAGGATCTTAATATTCTCTTTCAACCACTAATTTACAGATTGTGGTCATCATGGTTTTTTGTTTCCATTTAATCTTTTTCCTCTATCAAGCCTCAGAATGAAAGGAAAAACAACAAATAACCCCTCTCTCATGCTTGCCCTTATTTCCCACTGTGTTATTTTTTTTCTACTCAGATGTACATATATACTGCTGCACATAATTATACATTTTGTATGGAGAAAAATAGAACATTCGATGCCTGATGAGCATCACAATAACTTTTCTCATAAGTAAACTTCCTTACAGTGCCAGACACAAAATGTCAAGGAGTTCTTTAGCACTTTTCCACAGACATCAATGTTTCTATTCCCTGCTCAGCAGAGTTCTATATTCAGTGACATTACAAAGTCATTTGAAGGGAAGTTGCCTGGTGAGAGAGAAGATGATAGTCTTCTTCGTCTTTTAAGTAACTGAAAAATGTTTCAGCAAGACAAATTTCACAGTGTTCTGAGTCATTTTTTCCCCTTTCTAAATGGAAGTCCCCTTCTAAGTGAACATCTGAAGATTGGAAACCTAAGAAATGTCCTGATAACTGCTAGGAAAAAAAGGACATCTTTGTCCATTCTTCCAGTCTCTCATTAAAAATACTGAATATTTTAAGAAAGAGTGTCTAATTCTTGTAGGGCAAGGTGACTGATTTAATTTTACATTTTTGGACAGTATATAGTAAAACAAAATAAACTGTCTCTCCCTAATTCCTATGTAATTTCAATTCAGTTTACTGTACTCACATGAAATACATTTAATCTAGGTATTGCAGGATAATTAGGTTCTCAAAAAAGGGAGACTGGGGAGGACACACAAAGAGGCATAAGAAGCAGCACAGAGTAAGTGGTGTTAAAGAGAAATTGAACCCATTGGAGTTAAACAGGCAAGGAAGACTTTACTCAAGATTATTGCAGTAGGGGTTGAGGCTATTGCAGTGGCAGAGAGAGGCCAAACTCAACTTCACTGAAACAAATGATGGAAGTGTCTGTGATGGTTTTTGAGCACTGGGTTAAGCCAGTAGAAAAGAACTGGAGGGCTTAGAAGGCAGATTGGTCAGTGATTGATTAGACTGTCTGTGTTTGCTAATTGGTGCTTAACAAAGTTAGGCTCCTACCCTCCCACAGAGTGGGATATAGGGGATCCATCTTCTTGTTCATTTCAAAGAGATGGCTTTGTGGTCCCAGGAAAGACATTTGTGGGTTGTAATCCAAGCAAGAGTCTGGGAGAAGATTTACATTTCGGTGAGGCAGAGAAAGAATTTAAAATCACTAGTTTTTTTAAAGTAAATGATCTAAAGAGTGAGGTCAGAGGCCTATAGTCAAGTAGCTTTTCTAAAGTTTAGTGGAGCTGAGGGGAATGTTAAGGATGTATTGGTCAGTGCAGGAGAAACAGGGCTGTGGAGGTTGATCTCCAGCAGATCTTGAAGTCTGAAGATTCTTAATTTGAAAAGACACATTCATAGTGCTAGTATCAAAACACTTTCCAGCTTTTGACATGGAGGGTGAATTGAATGGCCAAGATCCCTCTATTTCAACCTTCTGAAGAAGCTACTACATCATTTATACACACCAGTTAGTAAAGACCTATTATGATGTTAGAAGTGTGCAAACGAGAGGATAGATGAGCATAGAATAACTAAATAAAACAAAGTATTTGTCATTCTGTTTTACTGTTATCTACCTTGATTTCTGAGAGCAACCAAACCTTTCTGTCATTTAAATTGAGTTTTGCTCCTGTGGGTTACCCTGCATCTGTTGGCATTTTGAATAGCCACGTGGGGCCCACAGATTTAACAGATGTCCATCAGTTCAAACAACGGATGAGTAAAACTCTTAAGCCATTGAGTTACTGCAGATTATAATTACCATGGCATTAGAGTTCCTAGAGGTTTGTATAATTCCTGCCATTCTCTGGATGGTGAGCTAATGGTTTTGCTTCTGAAGGATGCTATTTCTAATGTTCATGGCAGATTAACTCACTAGAGAAAGGTGAGTGACAGTGTCCTGCCAGAGGTCATGATTTCCTCTTCCTGGCTGCCATTTAGTCTGTTGTTTCATGTTTTTAGCATTAAGAAAACTTTTACTGGTTTGTGCCAACAACTCTCTCCTGGGGAACCTAATTGTCTGTGTCTGTCTGCATAACAAACATTACAACTCCAGAAGGCATGAACATATAGATATGTAGGATGTCACATGATTGCTTAACTTTGAAACATTCAAGGAAGTTCATTTAGGATTTCTAAGTGAATAACGTTGTCAATCTTCGTTTACTCTAGGATAATTTACCAAATGGTTTTCATAACACTGAAGAAAAATAGCTGCCATACTTACTCTGATTTTTTTAAGTAGCTCTGATTCAAAACTATTATTATTAGAAATTTATTTCACTTCCTTTATGTAGTTCATCTCTTTTCTGGAAATATTTCTTTGTGCTTCTATTTCTTTTGCATAAACAAAGTGATTCATGGCAGCGTAAATTATTAGGTTAATTTTGGAAAATAAATGGGATTTATTGGATTAAGAACCCGGACATGTGTAGAATATATTTACTAAATTAGGCATAGTTAGAACTGGTTTTGCAAACCATAATATCAATCTTAGGCTATTCTTAGTTTGCTTTGAAATGTCTCATCTTCATCCTGACTACATTCAGGGTAGTTTTATGTGTGTATAATTGTAGTACACTGGATGTGATACATTGAAAAAAAATTCTACTTCATAAGTCAGAGATAAGAAATAGATCCAAGTGTACTAGGGCTAAGAACTGAAAATAAATATGAGATCTCTAGATGTAGAATTCTTGACCTTCAGCTCCTGTGACCTTTTATTGATTGCCAAGCTGCCTGTCATGGGGAGACTGAGAAGGACTCAGGCTAGTCAAAGCAGGTCAGACTTTGATGACACAAACAGCAGTTTTTGTTTACAGAATATTGTTTTAAAAAGACATTTTTAACTTCTTAATTGTGTATAAAACTATTTTACTTTTTAGGAGTGTAACTGAATTGTATATTTGGATTCATTTGGCTCATGTATGGGCATGTAGTTTGTTATTTTAGGGAGTAATAACAGTAAAATAAATTGATTATGGAGTACCAGATTTGTATAATAGTTTATGCAGTAATGTAAATTGCATTCCCATAGCCCACATTGTGCTGGTGGTCTATTAAGAGACTTCTGAGGGAAAGAATGCACAGAGATTTTTCATTCTTTGTGAATACTAGAACATATTCATTCATATAAAAATGTGCATATACTATTATCGTGTACCACATAGGAGGGATGAAGTCAAAGTTAAGGTAGGCATAGTCCTTGTTCTTATGTAATTTCCTGTTTAGGATTGTGCCTAGTGAACTAGGAGAAAAAAAAGTTGACTATAATTTTATGGTGATATATGTTAGGACTCTTATGTATCATAAGTACTTACTGTGTTTCAGTAAACTAGAGAAATGGTTTCCTTCAAGTGCCAACTCTTTGCTTGATTTTCTGTCCCAGATAAAGGTAATCAAAACTATGATACTGAAAAAGAACTAAAGTGAATGACTAGTTATTAAAAGGGACTAAAAAGAGAACTACATATATTTCATGCTCAACTTGTGTTCCAAAGAACAGTATTTTCATTAATGAATATTAATGTGTAAGAGTTAAATGTTCAGTGCAGAAACATGCCTATTTTTAAGGTAGTTATTTTATGAGTTAGAAGATGGTCATTTATCCATGAAATCATCCTAAGGTAATTTTTTTTCAGTCTCAAGTGTATCAATGTGAACAGACTTTCTTTTCCCATTAACAAGTGACTGTGTATGTGTGGATATATTTCTGCCTCTATTATTTTCCAATGTTTTTTTTTTTTTTGTCTACTCTTATATGCTGGAACTACACTTTCCAGATTACTATAGCTTTACAGAGGGTCTGGAAATTAGATAGTATATATCATCAAATATTGTTATTTTCAAAGTTGTATTGGTTATTCTAAGTCCTTTCCTCTCATATAATTCCTTAGAATCACCTTGTCAAATACTACCAGTAGGCTTGCTTCAATTTTGATTGAGATTGTGATAGATTTATAGAGCAGTTGGAGGATAATGACATCTTAACACTATCGAGTCTTTCAGTCAATTATTATCTCTTCTTATTTAGATCTTCTTATTTAGATCTCTTCTTCTTATTTAGATCTTCTTTGCTCACAATTATCTTGTAGTGTGCAGTTTAAATCTTGCACATCTGTCTTTACATTTAGTTATACGTATTTTATGTTTTCATATTTTTGCACATGGTATTTAAGCATTTCTTTTCTATTTATTCATTAGTAATTTATTTTTGCATACTGTGACATTGCTAACTTTACTTGTTATTTTTTTCTGGTTCATTTGTAGAGCCCTTGGGATCTTCTACATTGAAACTGACAGTAAAGCAATTTTATTTTTTTCTTCTTAATCTGTATACCTTTGATGTCATCTTATTGCCTTTTACTAGCTAGGACTTGCAAAAAAGATAAATGGAACTGGTGAGAAGAGATGTCTTTTCTTTCTTCTGGAATATAGGAGTAAAAGGGTCTGAGGTTTTTCCAGTAAGTATGACGTTAGCTGAGATGTTTTTGAAGATACCCTTTATCGGATTGAAGATGTTCTCCCCATTCTTACTTTACTAACTGTTTGCTTTCATAAATATGTGAAACTTTTTCAAAAGTAGTACTGCATTTATTGAGATGATCATGAGTTTATTCTTTTTTTTTTCTGTTATGTTTGGTAAATTACATTAATTGATTTTTGGATTATGAAATATTCTTACATTCTTGGAATAAATGCTACTTGGTTGTTCTGTATTATGATTTTTACATATTGCTGAAATCCTTTGCTAATATTCTGTCCATCTACATTCATGAGGGATACTGGTATTTCATGAACATAGACTTTCTTGTAAGGTCTTGTGAGGTTGGTACTGCCTTATTAGTTTCCAAAAATATTTGTGAAAGATTGATATTATTTCCTCCTTACATATTTGATTACATTCACCAGTATACATTTAAATGTTATATTTTTATTCTGGAAAGGTTTTCAATTATGAATTCAATTCTTTAATGAATTTAGGGCTATTCAAATTTTCTTTTTTTTTTTCTTACTTACATCAGCTTAAAAAATGTCCTCAAGAAAAGTCTATTCAAAAAAAAAAAAAAAAAAAAAAAAAAAAAAAAAAAAAAGAAAAGTCTATTCACCAAATGGTGCTTAAACAATTGGATATTGAAACAGAAGAAAATGAATGTTGACTTCTAATTTATATCTTACACAAAAATTAATTCATTTTGAATCATATACATAAACAAAAACTAGAACCGTTAAACTTCTAGGAAAAACTGGGAACATACATTTTTTTAAAAAGATTTTATTTATGCATTCATGAGAGACACAAAGAGAGAGGCAGAGACATAGGCAGAGGGAGAAGCAGTCTCCCTGCAGGGAGCTTGATGCAGGACTTGATCCCAGGACCCTGGGATCACAAAATGAGCCAAAGGCAGATGCTCAATCACTGAGCCAGTCAGGCACCCCCGGGAACATACATTTTTTACTTTGGGGTAGGTAAATAATTTTTAGGCAAAACACAAATAATAAATTTATATAAATCAAAAATAATAAATTGAACTTCATGGAAAGCAAAAAACTCATGCTTATTAAAACACACTGTTAAGCAAACGAATATGCAAGCCACTGACTGAAAGAAAATCTTAGGAGCATGCACATAAGACAGTGGACTTGTATCAGGAATATAAAGGACTTTTATAAACAATTCAATTGAAAAATACTTAAATATTTTAAAAGACTGTCACAAAGGAAGATATACAAATAGCCAGTAAACACTTGAAAATGTGGTCAGCATTGTATTAACCAGGGAAATACAAATTAAAACTACAATGACATGCCACTATTCTTCCTCTAAAATAGCTAAATCTAAAAGCATTGAAAATTCCAGATGTTGCGGGGGAATGGAGCAACTAGAATACTCAGACATTACTGGTGGAACTGAAAGAAAGTTACAGTCAGCTTGGAAAACAGTTTGGAAGTTTCTTCTAAGCTTGAACATTCACCTCACGTGTATCCTAGCAATTTTATTCCTAGGCATTTAGCTGGGAGAAATGAAAACTTAGGCCAATAGAAAGACTTGTACAGAAATATGTACTGTAGCTTTATTCATAATAGTAAAAAAAAAATGGAAGAAATACAATGTCCATTAACAGGAGAATGGATCAGCAAATTGTAGCATAATCATAGAATTTTACAGTAAAACTAAATAAAATACTGATGCACACAGTATATAGATGAATCTCAAAAATACCCTAAATGAAAGGAGCTAGACACAAATGTATACTGATTACCAGTTCTATTTATGATAAGTTTTAGAAGGCAAAACTGATTCATTGGAGTAGAGGAAGTGGGATTTCCTCTGCAGGGAAAGCATTCCTCTGAAAGAGGATCAGGGAACTTGTTGAGGCATTGGAAATATTCTATATCTGGATAGGGATGTGGGTTACACGGTTGGTGACATTTGTCAAAACTCATCAAACCATTCAGCCAAGATTGGTGCATTTTGCTGAATAAAAATTACATCTCAATTTTTAAAAAATAAAATGAAAAATAATTATTTAATTATAAAAATAAAGTATATTATGTGAAAGAATACATTTATTGTACTATGCAAGGAGAGCACTCAGCTTTAAGAGGTTTGTGTGCGTGTTCAACAGTATCAAATTATTGTACATAGGAAAAAGGAAAGAAATGTCTATGAAATACATAGTTCATTTCCTGGGCAGAATTGAATCACTGAAAATGTGTTATAATTTTGTTTGCAATCAACCAAATGTTGCTATTAAAATGCATATTAATAGTACTAAGAAACCACAGCCCCAGGTGTGTATATATATGTAAATTTGTCTCAAGATAGTAAAAGTTTTATTATTATTTTCATTTTAAATAATTTGTATAAATTTTATCTGTGAGAAATCCTTTAATTATTAAATAATTTCAGAAAAGCTAAAAATATATATAAAAGCATTTTGAAATTTTCATTTGATTTCATGTTTGAGCTGAAATATGATTGTCTTTGATATTTTAAGTATTTTTTTTATTTTAAGTATTTTAAATTTTACTCACTTTGACTTACATATTTTCTCATTTTGAATATAAATATTTTTTAAATTCAAATATATCTTAACTACTATGACTAAACATATGTATAGAATGTGTTTTTGTGTGTGTGTTTTTGTGCAGCTTGCTTTTTATTGTACTTTATTTTTTGTTTTTTTAATGTGTATATTTTTATTGGAGTTCAATTTGCCAACATATCATATAACACCCAGTGCTCATCCTGTCAAGTGCCCCCCTCAGTGCCCGTCACCCAGTCACCCCATTCCCCCACCCACTTCCCTTCCAATACCCGTTGTTTGTTTCCCAGAGTTAGAAGTCTCTTCTGCTTTGTGACCCTCTCTAATTTTTCTCACTCATTTTCCCTCCTTTCCCCTATAACCCTTTTCACTATTTCTTATATTCCCTATATGAATGAAACCATATATGTTTGTCCTTCTCCGTTTGACTTACTTCACTCAGCATAATACCCTCCAGTTCCTTCCACGTTGAAGCAAATGGTGGGTATTTGTCATTTCTAATGGCTGAGTAATATTCCATTGTATATATAGACCACATCTTCTTTAACCCAGCAGGTGTCCTGCTGGGGATTTACCCCAAAGATACAGATGCAGTGAAGTGCTGGAACACCTGCACCCCAATGTTTATAGCAGCAATGTCCACAGTAGCCAAACTGTGGAAGGAGCCTCAGTGTCCATCGAACGATGAATGGATATAGAATGTGTTTTTAATTAACAATTTTATTTATTTATTCACGAGAGACACACAGATAGAGAGGCAGAGACACAGGCGGAGGGAGAAGCAGGCTCCATACAGAGAGCCTGACGTGGGACTCCATCCCGGGTCTCCAGGATTAGGCCCTGGGCTGAAGGCGGCGCTAAACTGCTGATCCACCCAGGCGGCCCAATTAATACAATTTTATTTTATTTATTTTTTTTTTTATTTTTTTTTTTTAATACAATTTTAAAAAGTAACTTTAGGGAGAAGTAAAGTAAAAGAAGTGATAATGGAAAGAAATTAACGAAAGAAGTCCCCAACCCTATATATCTTAAATTTGTAGTTTTTATAACTTGGGAGGAACATTTTTTTTTTATGTTTCTTTCTTCCCTCAATTTTTTCTACTGTACTCATCAATGGAGACATGAAATAGCTCAAAAAGTTTAGTTTTTAATTCAAAATTTTCCAGAAATTTATATTATCAGCAATAATGCTGTAACTAAAAATGACTTTCATTGTTATATAAGCAGTTGCTGACTTAATTCTCCCTCTCCATCTGTGAGATAGTTACCATTTGCCTTTTCATATTATTTTGACATTATCAGAAGTAAACTGACTATAAATTTCCAAATGTATTAGCTGGTGTACCTTCTTTATTGAATTACTGTTCCCATCTTGGGAGATGGGAGCTGAATGCACTATATACATAAAACATCTGATGATTGGTAAAACTTAATTGCTTTAATCTGGGCTTTAGGAAGAAAGGATGTTTATGGTAATACAATTTCTGAGCTTTAAGTATCATTATAAAATAATGTTTGAATGGTTTGGGAAATTCTATGATTTTACTTTCTTGCATGGTTGGTATCTTGCCATTCATTCATTCATTCATTCATCTATTTATTTATTTTGGAGAGCAGGAGGGAAAAGGGGCATAAAGAGAGGGAGAGGGAATATTAAGCAGGCTTCACAATCAGCACGGAGCTTGAAGCAAGGCTGAATTTCACAACTCTGAAATAATGACTTGAGTTAAAATCAAGAGTCAGACACTTAACCAACTGAGCTACTGAGACACTGCAGTATTTTTTGTTGCTTAAAGCAAAAAGAATACTTGGGAGGGTAATTTCCTCTCTGATATCTTCTACAAATGCCTGTCCTATGAAACTCTCATTCTTACATAAACAAATGTATTGCCACAGTTATTAATCAACATGAGGCAAAGCCTTCTATGCACAGATGGTATGTAGTTTAAAAATCAGTTCTTGGGCAGCCCCGGTGGCTCAGCGGTTTAGTGCTGCCTTCAGCCTGGGGTGTGATCCTGGAGCCCCGGGAACGAGTCCCACATCGGGTTCCCTGCATGGAGCCTGCTTCTCCCTCTGCCTGTGTCTCTGTCTGTCTCTCTCTCTCTCTCTCTGTGTGTGTGTGTGTCTGTCATGAATAAATAAATAAAATCTTTTAAAAAAAATCAGTTCTTATTTTTTTAATTAAGTTTTTTAACTGATTTCAATTGGTCATGAATTTTAAACATAATTCTCTGGAAATGTGTGAGTTACATTGTATATAACACAGTCAACAATCTTACATAATTTATACATTATACATTATTATACAATAAATGTAGGATTGCCAGCCTGTAGGTCTGCTTTTCTTCTTCCCTTTGTTCAAACATAGAGTGCCAGACCTCTGGTTTGGATGTATATTGACCTTACTCTTGAGAATTTGAAGTCTCAACTGTTAAATAATTAGTTCACATTCTATAAAACTAATGAGAAGTAGAATGAAATGAGACTGTAGGGGTGCTATTCTTTTTGAGGTCTGCAAGAGCAGAGATGTGTCAGTTTGCATAGAGTTTCACTGTGGGAAGATGTATTTATGAAGGAGTAGGGATAGTATGCAAGTAGACTTTTTTCCCCTAAACCTATGAAATGACAGTTTAGGATCTCTTAGATGTTTTATGAAAGACTGCTTCTCTAATTTCCAAATAGAGTCAAATTCACTGTTATGTAGTTCACACATACAAGGGAAGGTTTTGAAACAAGCAAATTTATACTTCTCTACTGTGATTGGATTATAATTGCTTGCTTTCTTTACTTATTTATTTGTTTGTTTGTTTGTTTATTTATTTATTTTTGGAGCGAGAGAGAATCTTAAGCAGGCTCCACACCCAGTGTGGAAGCCAACGTAGGGCTTTATCTGAGGACTCTGTGTTCATGATCTGAGCTGAAATCAAGAGTCTGATGCTTAACCAGGTAAGCCACCCAGATGCCCTTGTAATTTTCTTTAAGGACTATAATTCTTGTGAAGTATTTCTTCTTTTTTTTTTTTCTTTTTCTTTCTCAGGATGAGGAAGGGAGAGAGGGAAGGAGGGGAAGAGTGAGACACACACACAGACTGTTTCTAAATATGGTTATTTCAACTAGAAGAATTTAATTATTTGCTCGTAAGAGTAGGCAATTTGATGATAGAATCTTTTGAAGTGGCTATGCTCTTCGAAGGGGGGTTATGAAAACATAATATGCTATATTTACTTCTTAATTCTCTTTTTGTACCCTCTAATACTATTCTTTATACAATTGAAAATCCACTCACACCTGATTAGGAGTTCCAGGGATAGCAGCAAACTCCATCTCTGTCAGTTTCTCAAGATTATTAGATGGTTTTTATTTTTCTTAGAAACCATGGAAGTACTACTTGGATATTTTATTTTTGCCAACAAGATAATGTACTTATTTAGTAACTATTGACTTTTGAAGAAACACTTTCAAGCATATTAAAATATTTTTATTGTTTACATGTAAAATCTACATGAATATCATTTAAATTTTGTGATATCTATTTCAAGTGTGGTTGCAATAATAGAAAAGAGGCTTAAAATTTAGTGCTTGAAATTTCTTTGCTAAAAAAAAAAAAATGCATCCCTGTTCTGATTATCTCAAAAAGAATCTGTTGTACCATTGTTGATTTTAAGGCGAATTAAAGTATTGAATAAAATAGGTTAATAAAATCTCTTTCATATCATCTTTTATTAATATGTAATAAGTGTGACAATCTGGAATATATTTTAAGAGTATTTATTACTGATTGCTTAATCAAATCATGAGAATTTTGGTCACTGGGATTAGTCTTTAAATATTTTCATTAGTCTTAAGAGATATAAAAGGAAGAAAAGTGAAATGAGTGAACTCATCATGTTTTATAGTTTCTAGTGATCTCCAGTAATGCTTTAAGTGTTTGGAACATTTCTCCAAGCTTGAAGTTGAAATTTATTAGGATATGTGCCCAGATTGCAATGTCTTTGTAGAATTTGGTAAGTCTGACTACAGAGGAGGCGCCTGGGTGGCTAAGTTAGTTGAGTGTCAAGCTTTTGATTTCAGCTCAGGTCATGATCTCAGGGTCCTGGAATGGAGCCCAGCATTGGGCTCTGTGCTGAGCACAGAGTCTGCTTGTCCCTCTCTGTCTGCTCTGCCCTGGCTCATTCTCTCTCAAGTAAATTAATTAATTAATTAATTAATTATCTAATTACTTAAATCCTTAAAATTTTTTCCAAAAAATCTGTCCACAAAGGAAGCACAAAGTAAAAGAAATGTTTGTACCAGTATGAAAAATCTCTTCCTGACCATTAATGATAGGATATGATAGGATAGTGTGCTATCTAACCCATATTAATGAGAGAACATTTTTCATATTTTTGTAATTGTGGCTAAGAAGAAGTCATATAGCCTCTCCTAGTGACATAAACTGGGAGATGTGACAGTTATTTGGTGACCTCATGGCTTGAGATTTATGAGGAAAGGAGGAACAAAGTAGATATTTAGTGATAAGAAAGAGAAGAAATGTGTGGGGGATGCGTGTGTGGATATGGGTGCGTGAAATAAAGAATCAGAGAGAACAAATTTCCCAGTTTTCTATATCTGTCAGTTATTGATTCTCTTCCCTTTTGTGAACTCCTGGCCAAGCCACCTTCCTGCTTATGGTTTCATGATAGTTGAGCTTACAGCACAGTTATGTTTTCCCATGTACTAGTTAAAAAGTTTTAGTCCAAGTGATAGGAAAAAGAAAGGGAAAAGAGTAGCTAGTATTTGTGTAATCCTTAGATTGTGTATTTCTTTTACATATGAAATTAATTTTATCTTTCTAGTGACCATATGTAACTGGTAAGATAAAAATTATTTTCTCCACTTTACAGATGAGAAAGCAAACTCTTTACAAATGGTAAGAAGAGGTCAGTGAGCCCAGTCACCAACATTTAAAATAATCTTTCAGTTTGTAAATAGAGTGAATATTAGTATTAGGATCAGAGAAATTGTTGGGGAGAGGGAGATAGAAAAACCATGAATGCAACTAGAAATATTTAACTTTTTAGTGCTGAATAACTACTCTAAGTAACATAGGTCGAACTGAAAATAATACCTACCGGTTGGTCTCATTTGAGTTAACCAGCTACAAATGGGCATATTTAGTAAGCATTTAGGATAAGCAGGATGAAAGACTGAAAGTCTGAGAAAAGCACAGAGTCTTGAGAAACTAAATTTATCATAATTAAATTGCTTTAATTTAGGACATCAATTACATGGGCATTCTCATGTCTTTCAGATACTTTGTTATAATACTAAAAGTAATTCGTATTTTTCATTATGTTTACTCTCCACCAATTATCCACTATAATAATAGTTTCATATGAAATGATTATAGTTATAGTTCATATAAGATTGTACATGTCTTTTTTTAAAGATTTTATTTATTGCTTCATGAGAGACACACCTAGAGAGGCAGAAACACAGACAGAGGGAGAAGCAGGCTCCTCACAGGGAGCCCGATGTGGGACTCAATCCCCAGACCCCGGAATCACACTCTGAGCTAAAGGCAGATGCCCAACCAGTAAGCCACCCACCCAGGCGTCCCAGGATTTTATATGTCTTAGTGTTAATTTCATTTTATCTGATTTATGATAAGCCAGATTCATTGAAAAATAATGAAATGTAAAACTTTGAATTTAACTATCACCCAAATATAATTATTATTAAAACTTAGGTTTTTGTCTTTTATTTTTGGTGATTCTTTCTGCTGCATAAAAATACTACTGTTTTGAAATCAATTTATATGAATTGATTTTTAGTTATCCCAAAACCTTCACAGTTCCTTCTAGGTTATTGATAAAAGGAATTATTTTTAGAAAATGATTCAGGTTGTCTAATATGAAATCAAAAGATGGGAAATTTCATTACTCCTTTATAATAAAAAGGATCCTTTTGGAATAAAATAAAACCTATTCCATGAACCAATTAAGATAAATGAATCTACTAACCTTATCCAGTGTATAAATGATCCAAATTATTTATTACAGATGTATTTAAACAGTAGTGCTAAGTTTTTAGCAATTGAATAATACATTCACAACTGGAATATAGACAAAGATAAAAAAACAATGCTTCATGGCAGTGAAGGGGAGGCAACAAAAGCAAATATGGAAGTAAAGCAAAGCCAAGTTTGGTCTCCATTTCAGTAATTCACTTTCATATTGTACGTTTAGATTCCTGATTTTAGCCTTTAGCTGAATGAAGGAAGACATGCCAAAAATTTTATTACACAGATATCCCTTCTCAAGTTATAAATATTTATTAATTTCTTTACTTATTGGGGCTCTTCTGCATGCAATTTCTAAAGATTTATCTGTTGGTGACATATTTGTGAGCCCCTGCATGTATAAGAGTATCATTTGTGTTCATCACATATAAATGAGAGCTTGGCTGAATACAGAACTGTAAGTCAAAAAATTTGGTCCTAAATTTTGCCGTGATTGCTTCATTTTCTTCTTAAATTTTGTGATGCTGAGAAGTAATTATCCAGTTTGAAAAAGAAAATCTCTTTTTCTGTACAAATTTTTGTCATCCTTGTAATTTTAAAAAATTGAAGGTTTTTTCTGGATGATTATTTGTTTCTTCAAAAAACAGGATCAGAATTTTAATGTATATACTGGTATATTTTTCAACTCAGTAATGCTTTGGCCATTATAGATTTTATGACAGTTTTTCAAATATTTTTTTTCCTTCTTCTTTGAAACTTTTCTCTTCCCTGTCTTAAGATCTGTTATCTCACTTCTCACTGTTTTCATCTTGTTGTCATTTCTCTTTGCATACCAGGAAGGGTTCTCATGGTAGTTTCCACTTAATTAATTTTTTACAAGATTTCTTTATTTTAGAGAAAGAAAGAAAGAGTGTGTGTACCAGAGTGGAGAAGGAGCAGAAGAGGGGGAGAGAAAATCCTCAAGCAGGCTCCCCCTGTAGCAAGGAGCCCAATGTAGGCCCCATCCCATGACTCTGAGATGTAGTGACCTGAGCTGAAATCAAGAGTTGGTCACTTAACTGAGCCCCCCAAGTGTCCCTCCACTTAATTAAGTTTTTAGTAGTGTGAATTATACACTTTCTTACCTCATTATATGTTTTAATTCTATTACATTTTAAGAACATTCCTTATTATACCAAATGTTGCTAAATACTTTCATTCTGTTTTTCATCTGTCCCTAGTTTCCTTTAAAAAAAAAAAGATTTTATTTTTTCATTCATGAGAGACGTAGAGAGAGAGAGAGAGAGAGGCAGAGACATAGGCAGAGGGAGAAGCAGACTCCATGCAAGAAGTCTGATGTCAGACTCGATCCTGGAGCTCCAGGATCACACTCTGGGCTGAAGGCAGGCGCTAAACTGCTGAGCCACCCGGGCATCCCAAGACTTTCTCTTCCAGAATGAAAGATTGTGTATTTTCTCAAAATGTTAAGTATATAAACTTAGAAATTTTCTTCAGTTGCCAGGATCAAAAGATTTTCCAATATATGTTTTCTTTCATTTTGAAGGAAAAAAAAAAAAAAAAAAGATGATTCTTAAATCTAGTTTCCAAAGGAAATAGAGTAGTTTTGACAACAGCATTCAGTGGCCAGAATCAGTAGTATTAGTGATGCAAGCTGCAGTGTACTAAGCCCTTTGTTCATGGTATCAGCCAGAAAGTCACTGGGTATGATGCCGAGAGGGTCCAGCAGTGCCTAACTGAGCCAGTTCGGTCAAGTGAATTTGTTGTGACTGTAGATGGTATGGCTCCCAATCTAATTCTCTACCAAAGCTCCTGTAGGTTACATATTTTACTAATAAGTATATTCTTGTCTTGAAATTTTCCAGGGTCAGCTTGTGTTATTTGCGTGTGAAGCCTTATACAGGAAGTCAGAAATATTTGCTCATTCTCTTCTTTTTCTTTATTTTCTCATCTATTTTTATTGTATACCTTTGTGTTTTATTATACCCTTATTGTATATTTCTCATCCATTTTTATTGTATATACCTTTGTGTGTCCATATATAATTTAATGATACATAAATGTGAACAGTCTAAGTATTTGTTAACACTATTTTACCTGCTTTCTTCTCTTTTTTCCCATATGTTCAGAGACATTCATTTTGTTGTTCTTTTGTGTTTTCAGGGAAATTTAATTATGAATGCTTATGCATAATCCTCCTCAAAAATTCTGAAATTTATCCTGGTCAGGAGATAGATCTTTGATACAGAAAAGCTACCTCACATAATATTATAAAGCCTTTGCAGAAAAGTTGAGAACTAGGTTTGTTCTCCATGTTAGCTGCCTCAAACAGAATTTCTATTTATAGAAACCCTATATGTTCAAAATAGTCCATTTAAGTTCAGCTCTACTATAATTTCTATAAATCACAAGAGCTGATTTCCTCCATTAGACTGCCTTTGACTTCTAAGCCCTATTTTTTTTTTTTTTTCTTGTCAGTTCATGTTGTTTTTCATTCCAGGTGCTAGCATCTATCCCTACATTCCTTTTTTTTTCTTTTTTTTTTCTTTTTTAGTTTTTATTCATTTACCTGACAGAGATAGAGAGGGTGCACAGGCAGGGGGAGTTGCAGAGGAAGAGGGACAAGAAGACTCCCCATTGAACAGAGAGCCTGATGTGGGACTCCATCCCAGAATCCTGGGATCATGACCTGAGCCAAAGGCAGATACTTAATTGATCCATCCAGGTTCCCCTGTTTGTTTGTTTTTAGATAAATTTAAAACTTAAAAAAAATTTGATACCAAAACCAGATAAAGATTCTAGTTAGTTAAACATATAGAGTAATACTAGTTTTAGGTGTACAATATAGTGATTCAAAACGTCTGTACAACATCTGGTGCTCATCCCAGCAAGTATATTCCTTAATCCCCATCACCAGTTTCACCCATCCCCCCCAACCATGTCCTCTCTGGTAACTATTAGTTTGTTCTCTATACTTTAGAGTCTGTGTCTTGGTTTGTGTCCCTCTTTTTTTTTCCCCAAGTTTTTATTTAAATTTTGATAAGTTAACATATAATGTAATATTGGTTTCAGGTATAGAATTTAATGATACATCTCTTACATACAACATCCAGTGCTCATCACAATAATTGCCCCTCTTAACCCATCAGCCCTTTAACTCATCCCCCACCCGCCACCCCTCCAGTAATCTTCAGTTTTTTTTTTTTTTTTTCTTTTTTTTAATTTTTTTTTTTTTAATTTTTATTTATTTATGATAGTCACAGAGAGAGAGAGAGAGAGGCGCAGAGACACAGGCAGAGGGAGAAGCAGGCTCCATGCACCGGGAGCCCGATGTGGGATTCGATCCCGGGTCTCCAGGATCGCGCCCTGGGCCAAAGGCAGGCGCCAAACCGCTGCGCCACCCAGGGATCCCAATCTTCAGTTTTTTTGTATAGTTAAGAGTCTGTTTTCTGGTTTGCCCCTTTTATTTCTTTTTTTCCCCTCTATGTTCATGTTTTGTTTCTTTGTTACAGGTCTAATTTTGGGTTTTCTATTCTGTTCCTTTGATCCATGTCTCTGTTTTTGTGCTTGTACCATATTGTCTTGATCATAACAGATTTGTGATATAACTTGAAGTCCTGAATTTTGATGCCTCCAGCTTTGCTTTGCTTTCCCAAGGTTTCTTTGTCTATTTGGGGTCTTTTGTGGTTCCATACAAATTTAAGGATTGTTTGTTCTAGCTCTGTGAAAACTGCTTTTGGTATTTTTATAGGGATTGCATTAAATCTGTAGATTACTTTGGGCAGCATAGACATTTTAACAATATGTGTTCTCCTGATCCATGAGCATGGGATGTCTTTCCATTTCTTTGTGTCATCTTCAATTACTTTCATCAGTGTTTTACAGTTTTCAGAGTACAGGTCTTTCATTCCTTTGGTTAGTTTTATTCTCAGGTATCTTATTATTTTTGTTATAATTGTAAATGGGATACCTTAATTTTTCTTTCTGCAGCTTCATTATTGGTGTATAGAAATGCAACAGATTAAAAAAAAAAAGAAATGCAACAGATTTCTGTATGTTGATTTTGTATTTGGGATTTTAAAGAATTTGTGTGTAGGTTGTATCAATTTTTTGGTAGAGTCTTTTAGGTTTTCTATAGAGTGTCATATCACACCTGCAAATAGTGAAAGTTTTACTTCTTTGCAAGTTTGAATGCCTTTTCTTTTGTTTTTGTTGCCTGCTTACTGTGGCAACAGTAAGTATTGGCTTGCTTCCAATACTATTTTAAATTAGCAGTGGTGAGGGTGGACACCCCTGTCTTGTGCCTGATATTGAACCACCTTTGGAACCTAGGAATAAATTGTACTTGGTTGTAGTGAATGATATTTTAAATGTATTGTTGGATTTGGTTTGCTAATTTTTATTGGACATTTTTGCATTTATGTTCATCAGGGATATTGGCCAGTAGTTTTTTGCTTTTTAGTGGAATCTATCTGGTTTTAAAATCAAGGTAATGCTGGTGTCATAGAATGAATTTGGGAGTTTTCTTTTCATTTGTATTTAATAGAATAGTTTGAGATAATTATATATTAACTCTTTTTTTACATGTGTGGTGGAATTCCCATGGGAAGCCATTTGACCCTGCACTTTTGTTTGCTGGAAGGTTTCTGAATACTAACTCAATTTCATTACTGGGCTATAAGTCTGCTCACGTTTTCTATTTCTTCCTTTTCAGTTTCGATAGTATGCATTTCTAGGAATTTATTCATTTCTTACTGGTGATTCAATTTTTTGGCGTGTAGTTTTTCATTATATTCTCTTTATAGTTTGTATTTCTATGTGTTGTTTGGGATTTTTCCTCTCTCATTTGTTATTTTATATATTTGGGTCTTTTTTCTTTTGATAAATCTGGCTAGGTATTTATCGATTTTATTAATTTTTTCAAAGAACCAGCTCCTGGCTATCAATCTGTTCTATTTTTTTAGTTTCTTTTTACTTTTAAATATTTTATTTATTTATTCATGAGAAATACAGAGAGAGAGAGGCAGAGATGTAGGCAGAGGAAGAAACAGGCTCCCTGCAAGGGGCCTGATGCAGGACTCTATCCCAGGATCCTGGGATCACGACCTGAACCAAAGGCAGACGCTCAACAACTGAGCCATCCAGGTGCCCCCCCCACCTTTTTTAAAAATTTCTGTATCATTCATTTCTGTTATAATCTTTATTATTTCCTTCCTTCTGTTGGCTTTAGGCTTTATTATTTTTTCTAGCTCCTTTATATGTAAGGTTAGGTTGTTTATTTGTTTATTTTACTTCTTAAGGTAGACCTGTGTTGCTGTATACTTCCCTCTGTGGACTGCTTTTACTGGCTCCTGAATGTTTTGGAGTGTCGTATTTTCATTTTCATTTGTTTTCATGTTTTTTAAAAAAATTTTCTTTGATTTCCTGGCTGTGACCCATTCATTGTTTAGTAGCATGTTGTTTAACCTTCCTTTATTTGTGGTCTTTCTAATTTTTTTCCTTGTGGTTGATTTCTAGTTTCATAGCATTGTGGTCAGAAAAGGTGCATGGTATGATTTCAATCTTTTAATATGTGTTGAAGGCTTATTTGTGACGTAATATGTGATCTATTCTGGAATATGTGCCATGTGCACTTCAAAAGACTGTGTGTTCTGCTGTTTTATGATGGAATGTTCTGAATATATCTGTTAAGTCCAAATGGTCCAGTTTGTCATTCAGTGCCATTGTTTCCTTGTTTATTTTCTGTTTACCTGTTCATTGATGAAAGTGGCATATTAAATACCCCATTAGTATATTACTATCAATTATTTCCTTTATGTTTGTTTTTAATTGTTTTATATATTTGTGAGATCCCATGCATATTTAAAATTGTTAGATCATTTTGGATTGTCTTCTTTATTATAGTATAGTGCCCTTCTTCATCTCTTGTTACAGTTTTTGTTTTAAGGTCTAGTTTGTCCAATGTAAGTATTGCTACTCTGGCTTTCTTTTGACACCCATTTGCATGATAAATATTTCTCCATACCCTCACTTTCAATCTACAGATATCTTTAGGTCTAAAATGTGTCTTGTAGGTAGCATATATATCTGTCTTATTTTTTATCCATTCTGCCACCTATGTCTTTTGATTGGAGCACTTAAGCCATTTACAAAGTAATTACTGCTATATATATATATATATATATATATATATATATAGCCATTTTATTACTTCTTTTCTCATTGCTTACAGGAATTTTCTCTGGTTCTTTCTTGTCTTTGTCACTTTTGGTCTCTCCTTTGCACTTGTAGATTCCCCTTTATTTCTGGCAGGCTGGTTTAGTGGTCACAGATCATTTAGTTTTTATTTCTCTAGGAAACTCTTTATCTTCTTTTCTGAATGATATCTTTGCTGGATAAAGTATTCTTGGCTACAGATTTTTCCATTCTGCACTTTGAGTATATCATGCTGCTTCCTTCTGGCTTGCCAAGTTTCTGTTGAGAAATCTCCAGCTAGCTTTGTGAGTCTTCCCTTTTAAGTTAAGGACTCCTTTTTTCCTGCTGTTTTTAAGTTTTTTTTTTTCTTTGTTACTATATTTTGCAAATTTAATTTTATATGTTGGTGTTGGCGTACTTTTGTTGATTTGGTGGGTATTCTCTCTGCCTCCTGGGTTTGTTTCCTTCCCCAGGTTAGAGATGTTTTCAGCTATTATTTATGCACATAAATTTTTCTGCCCCCTTTTCTCTCTTTCTTCTGGAATGCCTGTAATACAAATGTATTATGTTTGACAGAGTTACTGAATTCCATATGTCCAATGTCATGTTGTGTGATTCTTTTGTCTCTCTTTTGTTCAGCTTCATTATTTTCCATTACTTTATTCTCTAGGTCACTAATTCATTCTTCTATTTCTTCCAGCCATTGCATCAAGCCTGTTGCCAATCTCATTTATTTCATTCTTTATCTCTGATTTTTTTATTCTTTTATCACTGTGGCAAAGATCTCAGTGATGTCTTCTATTTTTTCTCAAGCCCAATAAGTATCATTATGATTATTGCTTTAAATTCTCCATTAGGCATGTTACTTATATCTGTTATACTTAGATGCCTCGCCATGGCCTTTCATTTGGGATATATTCCTCTGTCTTGACATTTTGTCTAAGTCTACGCCTTCTGTTCTGTGTTAGAAAAGTCAGTTATGTATCCTGCTCCTGAAAGTAATAGTCTTATAAAGAAGAGGTCATGCAGTGCACAGGGCCTGACACTTCAGGGAATGTCCCTGCTGTATGCTGCTTGTACTTTGCTGTTGTGTTTTGACTCTGTCCTTTAGGCCAGTTATCTGCAGAGGCTTTCTTTGCTTGTTGTCACCAGGGTTTGGTCTCTGGCATGAATGTAGCAAATTTTAACTAGTGTACTCTGGTCTGGTTATGAGATGAGACCTGTCACCACCTCCACTGGAACTGAGCCTCTGCAGATCTCTCTGGTTGGAAGATGAGGTGTGGGCAGGGGTTTGTGCTAATCTTCTGTGGAGGGGGCCTGCCATGCCACAGTCATACTGTGGCAAGTATGACGGAGGAGAATACTGCCAAAATACATGAGGATGGTAGTTGGTGTAAACAAATTAGCAGCCAGTGTTCATGCTGAGTTGCTTCCTTCAAGTGGTTCTGTGTTTATACTGAGGAGTTGGGAAAGGGAATAGCACCAGCCAGCCACTTTGTTCCTGGAGAGTCATCAAAGCTATCTCTCAGGGAGGTACTTCTAGAAGAGTAACCTCTCAGGGAGGTACTTCTAGAAGAGCAAATAATCCCCCTCTTCTGTGCCCTAGGCTTTCTGTAGATTGCTGTTTCCACTCCATCTGTCTCTGGATTGTTTGCCTGCTTTTTCTCTAGAGTAGCTCATTACCCTCCTGGCTCTATCCCAGCCAAGCCCACTGACTTTTAAATTTCCAGGCTCTAAGCTGGTTGAAAGAATTTTCTAAATTCAGCTCCTCTCATTTTCCAAGCCAATTGCTTTGGGGAGATGTTCTTCTTTTGCATTCCCCTGTTTGCTCCTTTATTTTTTGCCCTTCTCCATGACCACAGCTCCCTTTCCTACACAGCACGTGTGGTCTGTTTTTTTCCTAAACTATATCTTCCCACCCCCTGCCTTCTTTAATGTGATCTCTTCTCTCCCTTTGGTTGTGGAGTTTGTTCTCTCAGTTTTCAGATTGATTTCTGGGGTATTTAGGATGATTTGATAGATATCTAGTTGTGTTTATGGGCCAAGACCAACCTAGGGTCCTCCTAGTCTGTTGCCAGCTTCCTCTCTTCAGTTGAATTTAAGACTTTAACAAGACATATGGCAATAGTTTCTGAGAAAGAGAATAAACTATGTGTCAGTGATCCAGAAAGTACAGATTCCGTACTTGTTACTTACAAAAATTTCCTGGAGACCCTGTAGCACAGCCCCTACCTCCCTCATGCTTTATATTATGATCTTAACTCTCAACTTATTTCAGTGGTTGTTCTTACCAAATATAATTCTTAACTAACATTTCAGCCATTCCAAACATGACTGAATAATCACCTGCATTTACTGTTCTAAATCAGCTAACTTAATCTCCATTTTTGCAGTTATTTCTAGTAGTGACTTTATTATTTTGTTCAGACTCATCTATAATATATTCCCATTCCTCTAATTAAGAATGATTGTAACTTTTATTCAAAATTAATGTAATATTATATAGCTGGACAGGTACCTATACTATTAATAGGCACTAAGTATATAGTTCCTTTAGTATCCATATGGGAAATTTCTACAAGCCTTTTGTTTATAAGTATAAATAAGTAAAATGATGTGCAATAGCCCTGGCTCCAAAGAGATGGAATTTAATCAAACTCCATTATCCTATTAGCATTGGTAATGTTTGAGGAAGCTGTATGAACCTCATTAAATTCTCAAAGCTCTTGTGGTTTCCTGGATCTGAGATGATAATCAAATTGATGGAAATAGTCCAATCATGATAGCAAATTCCTTTATATTTTATAAATTTTTAACAATAAAAACATAATAATGCATTTTGTAATTAAGTTAAATAAATACAAGGGATGTATCTCTTTTAAAGGTACAGAATTGTCTAACTGTCCTTTTTTTGTCCTTGCCTTGCTAAACTCTATTCCCAGCATATCAATACATCAAGCAGACTGATCCTTTCTAAATATGAGTAAATCTCATTATTCATTTGCTCAAACCTCTTTAGTACACTTCCATCTCTCAGATTAACAATCTAAATCTCAATAGACTATGAAATCTTACATGATCTTTTTCACACTCATAGCCATGCGATCTTAATTACTGCTCCTTTAACATGACAGACACAGTCCTATGTCAAGGTAGGTCTTGCAGTTACTATTCACTAGTCTTGAATAATATTTTCCTTTTCTGAATGTTCTTTCTCCAGATAGTTCCATGACTCCTAACTTGAATCCCTTTAGTCTTTGCTTAAGTTTTTAGTGTTTCAGATATGTCTGTAGCCTGTATTAAAAGACACAGTCATTGGGATTTGCTCTAGAAGATATTTGACTTATTATGCTTTTTCATGGACAGAGTCATCACAACCTTCTTGCATCCTAGGCTATGAAGTCTGACTTCAAATCTTGCCTGAGAATTGGATCCTGGGGTATTTAAAATATTAAAAGCATTCTGAATAAAGGTGAAGAATTCCCTATAAATATTTATCCCTTATCTTAAAGTATGGAGTGGATAAACATACATAAGATTTTTAGAAATTAAAATAAAAATGGCTTGTGAAGCATGCAGTTAAATGGTGTCATATAGATGTAATGTTAAATAGAAGAAAGAAAAGGGTATCTGGGTGGCTCAGTCTATTAAGTGTCTGCCTTCAGCTTGGGTCATAATCTCGGAGTCCTGGGATGGAGTGCCACATTGGCCTCCCTGCTCAGCAGAGGATCTACTTTTCTCTCTCCCTCTCCCTCTGCTCATGTTCTCTCTCCCTCAAATAGGTTTTTAAAAATAGTGGAAGGGAAAGCTGCTCAAAGATTGTACATCAAAAGGATATGGACAGTAAAGAAGTAGGTTTTACCACAGAACCTCTGAGAGATATAGGTTGACAAATGCCATTTCAAAGGGTAAGGATAAGACAACAGCTGGGAGGCAATTGACGTTTTCAGTATTGAAAACTTGTCCCAGTCCTTGTATCCAGAGTATAAAGAGTCAGATATCCTGGGTGTTATGCTATATGTTGGCAATTCGAACTCCAATAAAAAAAAATATACAAAATAAATAAATAAGTTAATTAATTAATTAATTAATTAATTAATTAATTAAAAGATTTCTATACCCCTAGATAGCTGGTAAGTTGATTGGATAATTTCAGTGGTCCTAGAGAAAATGATTCAAAGCTTTGGTATTTAGAGTTAATTAACCTAAAGCAAAGTTTGCCAGTTGATAAGACCCACTAAATTCCTAAATTGCTAATTGCTTTTTTGTAATATTTCATTCTTATATGTGGTTAAATTATAGCTACCAGATGCTTGAGGAATGTTTACAATGCAAAATGATGAAGAAGCTCTGAGATAGCTTGAGATAGCTCTGGAGGAGACAAAAGAAAATTTAATCAAGCATCCCTTTGAGTATGTTTAAAGAGTTTCTAAGAATCAGTGCCTCTAAAAAAGATTAGATAGGAGGAAAAATATGGGGAAAATATTCCTGGAAAAATATAACAATAGATACTTATGCACAGTTAATGGAAACTCTAGAAAAATAAATTAAAATATCCCCCAGAAAATAGAAGAAAAAGAAGTAAAAAGCATGATAACAAAAAAAAAAAAAAGAGAGATAGAGAAGATTTTCAGGAGTTTGAACATCCGATGTATACAATTTTCCATACTTAGAAAAAATAGAGTGAAAAAACACCTGCAAAACAATAGTGGAAATGTATAAGAAAAAAAAATGATATATCTCTTTAGATTAGGGACCAAAACATTAAATAAATTCACAAGCGTATATACCAAGGGGCATTTTCATGTGATATTAGTAAATTTGAAGAATGCTAAAAACTAAAAGCTGCTGAGAGGTAAACAGAATGAAGCAAGACAAAGAAGGTTGTCTGCTGATAAAATGGCAGCCAAGTTCTCAAGAGCTACATTAAATACCAGAAGACAGGGGAGCAATGATTTCATGTTTCTATGAGATAGTTTTTTCTTCAACTTACAAATGTATAATTCACCAAGTTACCAATTGAGTAGGATAGTATAAAAATATTTTTCAGAAACTCAGGACCTTTCACACATTTACTCCAAAAGTTCTAAACTTTTGGTATATATACTTCCAAGAATGCAGAGATGCTGAGTGCCTGCAATCTGTGGCTGTAGTCAAAGGTGATTCCAGTACAGGATATTTACAGCAATAATACAGAGCAAATGGTTTTGATTGAAGTCAGAAAGTGGGAGCCTATTTCAGGAAGGAGGTTGCAAGGATCAGACTTAATAAAGTACTAAATGTGAAGTTTCAACATTTCTAAATGTTCAAATGAGACAAGACAATAGAAAGATAATACAAAGAAAACAAAGGGCAACAGAAAAGTATATTAAAATTAATTTTAAAAAGGAAGAAGATAATTAAATTATAACACAGTAATATTCTCAAAAGCATAATCTTATAAAGGTAATTTTAACTAAAATATGACCAGAATAATATTGAGAAAGTACAGAAGAGGCCTGATGGGTGAGGGAGGGGATTAAGGGAAACCACATATTCATCCCTCACAGTAGAAAGTCAATGATAGTGTCTAAAATAAATATTAAATGATACTCTACACATATTTAAAATATAAAACTGCTAGAAAATAGTTAAAAGAGCATCTGAAAAGCAGGATTAGGGTAAGGGTGGATTGGGAGTGTGAGGAAGTAGGTAAGTAATATTTTTCATTATAAGTCTTCAGTACTTCTTAATTTTTTGTTGAGTCTGTGAACAATTTTGATGGATAATTTTAGTTTTTAGTTTCTGCTTTAAAGAAGCATTGAAGCTGTATTAGTTTTTATGGACAAGTAGTAGAATTTGTTTAACAGCAAGATTTGTTATCTTCTTTGTTGAAGACAACACAGAACTACCACAAATACACCATTAAAGGAACTCTTTAGGAAAATTAAGTCTCTCCCTCTTTATATCTCTCCCCCCCTCTTTCCCTCCACACATATGTATATGTGTATAAGTATATGTATATAAGTTCTGTAGTCCAGTGATTCAAAATATCATTAGATATGAGATTCCTGTTTGTCTTCTTTAGTGCTTTTGGCTTTGAAATTCACTTTCCTTGTTTGATTATTTCTACTCTTGCCTACTATTTATTTATTTTCATAATACTTCATTCCTTTTCTTTTATCTTCTACATTTCTTCATCATTTTGTATTTGAGATATCCTTGGTAAACTGCCAAGTTTTGTTTGAAACCATTATCAGACACTTCGATTTTGTTTTTTTACAAGGGGGATTTTAAATAATTTTTAATTATGGTGGTAAGTAATCTGTTCAGTTTTATTCTTTATCTCTTATTTGGGGGTTACTATTAATTATTCACTGTTGTATTTTCATTGAACTCTTTCATCATGTTTTAGGCTGATCATGTTTTTTGGCATTTCCTCTCCCCTAATAATTTTCAATGACCATTTGTCTGAAACCTTTCAGACCTCTTTGACATCTTTGCTCTTTGCCAGGTACAGCTGTGACCTTGGCTTTCCCAACCAACCTTCAGAAGGTCTCTGTATGGGCATGAGAAGCATCCAGAATTCCCTTTAACTTCCAGATATGTACTTGTTTATTTTTGCATCAGAAGACATAGGAGTAGAAAGCATTACAAGACATTTCTTGTGTGATCTTTCCTATAGGAAATTCTTTTTCTTGTAGATATATATTGCATTTTTTTATGAACATTGAGTTTTGGAGTAGGGTAGGGATTATATGTATAGGGGTGCATGTGTGTGTGTGTGTGTCTGTGTTTATGTGTGTATTCTTTTCTAAAACTGTCTTCCTAAGGGAGTTCTTTTTTTTTTTAATTTATTTTTTATTGGTGTTCAATTTACTAACATACAGAATAACACCCAGTGCCCGTCACCCATTCACTCCCACCCCCCGCCCTCCTCCCCTTCCACCACCCCTAGTTCGTTTCCCAGAGTTAGCAGTCTTTACGTTCTGTCTCCCTTTCTGATATTTCCCACACATTTCTTCTCCATTCCCTTATATTCCTTGATCAGAGGATGTTTATGATAGAATGAGCAGGAGGATATATCCCCTGATGCTGGCATGAGACTATAAAAGGAACCAGACTAGAAGTTCCAAAGTTCAACTTACACTGCTTGGCTTATTCCCATATGTGATATTACTGAAGACTAGATATCTGATATGGTGATAAATATGCTCCAGTGGATTGTAGAGGTGTAGAGGTTTTGAATGGACATTAAGTAGGACAAAGCCAGAATCAGTGGGCAGGGATTAAATTTGCTCTTTTGTTTGTTTTTGGCCTTCATGGGAGTAGAAAAACGGAATGTAAATCATATTGTATCTCAGAGAATGACAAGTATAGCTAAAATCTTGGGATCAGGAGCAAGAATGCATGTAATGGAAGACATTCATCACCTCTGTGACTTTGAACAAATTATTTCCACTTTCTTTGCTTTGGTTTCTTTATCTGTAGAACATGGAAATGGTTGCCTACCTTGTGAAGTTGTTATATGACTAAATAGTATTATGTGAAATGATTAGAATGGGGCACATAAATGATAAATGTTAGCTATCATAATCTATATTCTTATGTTGTATATCCTATACAATTTTCTGATTGCATATATTATTTCACTTTTTCATCTTTGGTTTTACCATCTTTTTCATGTCTTTGGTTAAATGTCACCTTTTCAGTGAGGCTTTCCATGACAGCTCTTTTAGAAACTGAAACCCTCTCTATAGTCTCTTTATTATCTTCTCCTGTTTTATTTTTCCCCTAGTACTTAACACCTTGTGGTATACCTACCTTCTAATGTCCTTATTTTACCTTAACATCCATTTACTCCCACTGGGACAAGGGTCTTTTTGTGTTTTTTAACAACATATTGACAGTGTCTATAATATTGACTGGCATACAGTCTCAGCAAAATAAGCATGTTACATTTCACTTACTGTAATCCTGAAGAGACGCTTATCTAAAAATAGAAATCAAAGGATCAAGAAAAGGCAGCTGATTTCAGGGATAGTCTGAAGTGGAGAAGAAGGCTATTGATGTTTATTTTTTAGGTGATTAGAGATTAGACTATAGATAAGTGAATTATGCTAGGAAATGGGGTGTTTGGTACTTTTTGGAAAACTATGAGGCCTAGGCTGTGGATTAAAAATGGTCATATCTTATACTTGGATATTTATATCCACTTTTAATTTTTTATGTATATATATGGCTTTTTTTTCTTCTACTACCTGCAACATACAGAGTTGTTATATATCATATTACCTTCTTAATTCTCTGTGTTAAGAGATGTGTGTGCCTGTGGCATGCCCCCATAGCCACATCAGGGCAGAGTGAGCTACAGCTTGCTTGAAACGAACCAGGATTCAAGATGGAAAATGGTGAGCTTCAAAAGTGGAGAGAAGTTATCTCAGGACAAGGTGAGATGAGGTGATAACCAGGATAGGATTCTGGAATGCATTAACCTTCATGTATACATAAGGTTAAATCTGGCAGTAACCTCTTCTTCATAGTCAATGTTGGAGTGTCACTGTCACCTCACATTGAAACACTGGTGTCCAGGATCACATCATTTGCCTCTGATAGCACTCTTCTTACGCTTTACACAATTTTTATGGTCAAATACTACTTCATGTTTCAGAGTCCCATACAACTGTTTACTCCTCTGTCTTATATTCTTGTTTGTTTCATGCAAGATTTGAATCCATTACTATGTTTGATCATTCTATTTACTGTTTATTATAAACTGCTTTATGTGAAACTTGATTGAAAATGTTCTGCTAGGGACTCCTGGGTGGCTCAGGCTCCCCTTGAGGAGCCTGTTTCTCCCTCTGCCCATGTCTCTGCCTCTCTCTCTCTGTTTCTCTCATGAATAAATAAATAAAACCTATTTTAAAAAAGGAAAAAAAAAGGGATGGTAACTATGTGAGGTGATAGATCTTTTAATTAACCTTACTGTGTAGTAATTGTTTTGGCTATCAAATGCATAACAAATCATCACACCGTATGCCTTAAACATACACGATGTAATATCTCAAACATAATTAGTATATTTATGAAAAAATAAATACCTGCTGACCCAAGCATTTAATTTACTAGAATTTATCTTGCAGCAACAATTACACTTATGTAAAAAAAAAAATTAGTAATCCCTGTGAAATTCTCTGAATTAGCCAAAGACTGGAATTGATCACATGTCTATTGATAGATGAATGTTTAAGTAAATTTTTGCAAGTCTATTTCTTACTATTTTATTAAGTATGTGGAATATAATATATATGGAATATATTCCAAGACATTGTTATTATTTGCTTTTTATAGAAGAAAAAATGTTTCTAGAATTTTTCCAATTGTCTTTTTTTCTTAAGTAAATACACAAATCTATATTAAGTTTATAAGTATCTTTCATTTCTATTTTTTTATTTTTTTTGAATACGCAAACTCCACATTAAGCTAAACTGGGTTAAAAAATGCGTTATAGGGGATGCCTGGGTGGCTCAGCAGGTGAGTGTCTGCCTGCGACTCAGGGTGTGACCCTGGAGTTTTGGAATCGAGTCCCACAATCTTAAAAAAAAAAAAAAAAGAAAGAAAGAAAAAAAGAAAAAAAGAAAGAAAAGCATTATAGTTACAAAATATTCAAGTTTAAATGGAATTGTCAGTCAGAGGTGTTTATTGACCTCCCATGTCACAAAGCTAGAGAATCACAATGCTACTCATGTCTGCATTTATTTTACTTCTAAGTTTTTTGAAGATAGGAATAGTGTAGTGGTAAATTTTTTGCCATAGGACCTGGCAGAGCATTTTCTTTTTCTTTTTTAAGATTTTTTATTTGGTTTATTCATAAGAGACACAGAGAGAGAGGCAGAGACATAAGCAGAGGGAGGAGCAGGCTCCATGCAGGAAGCCCAATGTGAGACTAGATCCCAGGACTCCGGGATCATGCCCTGAGACAAAGGCAGATGCTCAACCACTGAGCCATCCAGGTGTCCCCATGATTACCCTTCCTTATGTGAGTAGTGAGAACATTGAAAATGTATTCCCTTGGGTGCCTGGGTGGGTCAATGGATGAAGCCTCTGCCTTTGGCTCACCTCATGATCTCAGGGTCCTGAGATCCAGTTCCAAGTTAGGCTTGCTGCTCAGCAAGGAGTCTACTTCCCCTCTCCCTCTGCCCCTCTTCCTGGCTTGTGCTCTGTCTCTCAAATAAATAAATAAAAATTTTTTTTTTAAAAAAAGCTTGGACAGGCTCTGGACAGTATCAGACAATATCATGAGGCTATGTAAGTTCATTCTACCAACATGCAGCTGGCACAGGTGGGACATTGTGTTCCCCAGTCAGTCGGAAATCCCTCATAACTTTGGAAATAAGCTAATCCTTAATCAAATTTTGACTTTTTGAAACTCTTTCTTATCCGACTATTTGCCTCTCTGACAATTAGGTCTCTTATGGAAGTTCAGAAATAAATACAGATCCATAGGCACAAATATTTGGTTTTAAAGAACATAAAGATTGAATGCAGATTAATATTAAATCTGGATATCCTTAGTAGTCAAACAGAGTTTATCAGTCTAGGACATGTTTGTCAAATAGTTTTTCAAAATAGTATTTATCAGAATTGCTTTAAATAATGATTTTTTGTTCAATAATAATAGTCCAGAATGAGCCTTCTTAAGATTAACTCTAGCTTTGCAGAATCACTAGATCTAATTTGATACAGGAAAAAGAATATGGAACTGACATTGCTTTTCAACAGATAATCTTTGCTGTTTCCGTAATCTTATTAATTACAAACAAAACAAAATAAACCAAAAACAAAACAATAACAAAGAAAGAGCAAGAAAGAAGCGTATAATTAATAGTCTCTAGTTAAAGCTCTTTAGGTTATAAATTAAATAACAAAAAATATGATTTAAAAAGGTGTTTCATAGATTCCAAGAGCAAGAATATAGCTAGGTTTCAAGAATTGAAGAAGCTGCTATTAAGGTCCTCTTTTTTTCTCTCCTTATTCTGATTTCTTTTCTTTACTTCTATTTCCTCTACAGCTATTTATCTCTTCTCTTCTCCCAAGATAGAATATGGCCACTCCATGACTCAGGGTACACAGGTGACAGAAAAAATGTTAACCTGTGGCTTTTCTGTACCCCTGTTTTGGGCAAGGCCCAGTGCTGAGAATAGATGCGAATTCCATTTACCTATGCCTTCAAATGTGAGAAATTAATCTGTCACTGCAGATATGCTAAGACTATAAACTCCTTTTGCTAACAAGAGCCATCATCTACTTACAGACTATTTAGGATTCATTAAGAGAAAGATTTTACTGGAAGAGAGGATTCATTGTTAGGTAAAAGAGATGAGAGAATGAGAACTATTGGAAGATGTTTATCACCACAGGAGGAAATAATCTTCAGATACCTTTCAGAGAGCTTGATGTGTATGTCTCTAAGAGTTCAGTCAACGTGAAAACTGATAACTAACGCACCCCTGAAAAGTCTAAATAAAGATACTATAGCTAAAGCTATCATATTTAAGAGCAAAGGAGGGAAAAACAGGACTGGAAACAACTTATATTTTTTGAATGTGGTTAGACCAGATCGCTTGTATTTCTATGGTCCTGGTGTGCCCAATAGAAAAGGGTGGATAGGGCAGCCCCGGTGGCTCAGAGGTTTAACACTGCCTTCAGCCCAGGGCAGAATCCTGGAGACCCAGGATCGAGTCCCGCATCAGGCTCCCTGCATGGAGCCTGCTACTCTTTCTCTCTCTCTCTCTCTCTCTCTCTCTCTCTCTCTCTCTGCCTCTCATGAATAAATAAATAAAAATCTTAAAAAAAAGGAAAGGAAAAAGAAAAAGAAAAAGGTGGATAATGAGGGATGTGAGGTATCTCATGCTAAAAAGACTGCCATGAAGGATAAGGGGACCCGAGCAATGTGAGTAGACTGTCAAAGAAATGAGTAAACAGTACATTAAAAGATTTGAGGAAACTTTCTAGAAAAGACCCCATTAATGAAGGCTCTTCAAATAATGAAGGTCAACCAAATAACCTACAAAAGTTTCCGACTAGTGAGACAGTCATCAGAGGGTATGGATGCCTGATAACCACTGCACTAGTCAGTAGATCTTATCTCATTTTATCCACCTTAACCTGTTCTGAGAAGACTCCCCTATTCTCTTGTATATATATCTCGAATTTGTCAGTTGAGTTAGAGATAGAAAAAGAAGAAGCCTACTGTAAAGTTCTGTACCAAAAATGGGACCAATCCAGGAAAACAAGGGACTTTTAATTAGATGCTATTTAGATGTGATAAAACATGCACACTGAACCCATACATTTTAGTTAGGTACCATAAAAGGGATGATGGCTTAAATATATTAATTCTCTTCCTTTATTTTAATTTAATAATTTGATCTGATTTTGCCAAATTTACAACTGTAGAAACTCAAAAACAACATAGTTCTAATGGCATTTAAAATTTTTTAAAAAGAATAACGTTTGAATACTGTAACTTTACTGAATTAGTTGGCTACTTTTCTAAAGCTTTTATTTATTTATTCCTGAGAGACGCAGAGAGAGGCAGAGACATAATGCCAAAGGAGAAGCAGGCTCCATGCAGGGAGCCCAATGTGGGACTCCATCCCAGGACGTCAGGATGATGCCCTGGGCCGAAGGCAGACCCTTAACCGCTGAGTCACCCAGGCATCCCAGTTGAGTACTTTTAGCATAGGTTTTCTACATACCAGGTCATGTTATCTGCAAACAAAGATAATTATACTTCTTCATTTCCATTTTGAATGTCTTTTATTTTTCTTGCCCAAGTGCTCTGGGTAGGACTTCCAGTACCATGTTCAATAGAAGTGGTGAGAGTTGGCATCATTGTCTTGTTCCTGATCTTAGAGGAAAAGCTTTCAGTTTTTCAGCATTCAGTATGATGCAATATATGGGCTTATAATATGACCCCAATGTCATAGGGCTTGATTGTAGGACCCTGAGATCATGACCTGAGTAGAAGGCAGAAGCTTAATTGACTGAGCTACCCCAGGTAGCTGAAAGAATTTTTAATCATACCATTCTGCCTGGTGTGGGAAGAGGGGAATGGATGTGGGAGGAGAAATGGGTGGGGAAATAAATTGAGGGGTGAGAAAAGGGCTACCTTTCTTGAAAGATAAAAAATCTACCTTTTCTGCTTAAAATCCTTTAGGAAGTATATTCTCTCTCTTTAATTTTCTACAGTTTGTACAGAGCATAGACATGTTTTGAAAAAAATCAGGGTATCTTCTCTTTGTTTTACTGTCCTAGACTTTCTTTTCTGAAACCCTTCTTTCCCCACCTTCCCCCTATATAGTTCTTCCTTTTCTGTTAAACTTTTCCTTAGTACTTCCTTTCTTTGTGAAAGACACTGAAGTTCAGAGTAGATTCTCATCCCAAGTCTCCTCACCTCTGAACTGAGACTCTTCAGGCTGTTCTGGAAATGAAATGATTCACAGTGCCTTTTGGCCTTCTGGTCTCACCTTGTGATTGGATAGTCTGTAAGAAATAAAAGTGGAATGAAATGAGCCAAGCAAGAGACTTCTCCCTTACCTTTGGAAAGATCTAAACTCACATTGCTCTCTGTACTTTCTCTTTTCAAAAAAAATTTGTAATTTAGTGGAAGTTATATACAAATTAAGAAAAAAAGGTGGCAGCACATAGCCTAAATATAAATGCTTGATTGCTCATTAGTTGTTTGTTGTTTTCACCAAGCTTAATAAAAAGGTTCTTGAAGACAGGAATAATGTCTTTTCCATTAAGGTACACAGAAACTTAACAAAATGTCTTTTAATTGAATCATAATTTTTTTAGGCTTAAAATTTAGATACCCTGCTACCAACTGTTTTATCCGTGGAATATGTATCTGCATTTTTCTCATTATCAGTGGTATAACATTTCAAGGCTTAAACTTTATAATACCATTTTATGTGCTTTTAAAAAATATTTATTGTGAAACATTTATTTGTACTTTTTTTTTACACTGTTCAATAAAACTGATAAACCATTAATGGGGAGATTAGAACCATTAACCTGTAATATTCATGCCATCACTGGCACTATAATTGAACCAAAATATATCACAAAGCCTTCCATTCATTCAACCAGAATTTCCTTTTTTAAATCTAAAATAGCAGGTTTTTTTTTTCATGCACTCAGTATTGAAATTACATTTTCAGGTAATGACTCTTGTAGCTAACAGCAGTTTATGCAATACTAAGGCTACGAAATAAAAAAGAACCATATATTTTTTAAAATTTTGATAACTAATAAAAATGAAAGATATGAATCCAACAATTTGGAGCTTTCATTTTAGGAAACTTTATAGAGAAAATGGTGTTAGGCATCCAGCTGTGTTTTCTAAAAAGACATTTTTTTTTTAATTTAAATTCGATCTATTTTTACTTTAATGACAAACGCCAGTGGCTATTTTATGAACAGTTGCTTAGATTCAAATTACAATGTAACTTTCTAATTAAAAAGTTTAATTTCTTCTTAACTATAATAAAAAATAATTACATTGTATGAGCCGTTTAAAAAAATTCTTAGCTGTTCTCCATACATTCACTGTTTTGTTGAATTCTCATTTGGAGAAAAAACTTTGATTAAATTAATTCCAGGGCTACATACATAGATTACCGCATTGAATGAAGATTATTATTTTTTGTAAGCTCCAAAAGTGTTGTTCTTGGAATTTTACCTTCTTTGCCAAATAAAGAAGGTATATATCAACTTTTGGGGGGAAGATATATATTAACTTTTGCATTTGTTGATACTATGAAAGCACTAAAGTATTTTGAAGACATTTTTTGAAGTTGTGCTATTGTAAAGCCTAAGTAAGTTTCCAGTATAGAAAATTGGTCCCTGGGATCCCTGGGTGGCGCAGCGGTTAAGCGCTTGCCTTTGGCCCAGGGCGCGATCCTGGAGACCCGGGATCGAATCCCACGTTGGGCTCCCAGTGCATGGAGCCTGCTTCTCCTTCTGCCTGTGTCTCTGCCTCTCTCTCTCTCTCTCTCTCTCTCTGTGAGAAAGAAAGAAAGAAAGAAAGGAAGGAAGGAAGGAAGGAAGGAAGGAAGGAAGGAAGGAAGGAAGGAAGGAAGGAAAGAAAGAAAGAAAAAAGAAAGAAAGAAAGAAAAGAAAAAGAAAATTGGTCCCTGTGGGAGGATTACTTTTAGTACCACTAATGGAATATCATGCACCATACTTGACACAAAATAAATTGTCAATCTGAACTAATGCTTACAAGCATCTACTTCCTTTCTAATAGTATTTTTTAAAATTTATTTATTTATTCATGAGAGAAACACAGAGACAGAGACATAGGCAGAGGGAGAAGTGGGCTCCCTATGGAGAGCCGATGAGGAACTCGATCCCAGGACTCTGAGATCATGACCTGAACCAAGGCAGAGGCTCAACCACCGAGCCATCCAGGTGCCCTTCTAATAGTGTATTTTGTACTTGATAAGAGTAACTTTATTATTTGTCTTTTAATAATAATATATACTCTCATATTTAGCAGTTGAAATAAAATACACAGTAGTTTTATATAGATAAGATTTTTCCATTTTTATATAGCAATTATAGGTGATCATGCCCCAGGTTAAATGATTTGGAACAGAGCAGGCAGGGCCAGCCAGAATCAAGACCTAAGGCTAATGGAATTGGCTGAGGTAGTCCCTGTGTGAGCGAGAGACCTGGTTAGAGATAATGTAGAAGAGTTGAGGTTGAGAGACAGGACACGATATTCATGGTTATGAAAACTGGAATTCTGGACATAAGCTAAGTACAGGTAAGCTTCAAACCAAAGTAAAGAAGTTATCTTAGGGGCACCTGAGTGGTTCAGTGCTTGAACACCTGCCTCTGGCTCAGGTCGTGATCCCGGGGTCCTGTCCCTTATCAGGCTCTCTGTAGCGAGCCTGCTTCTCCCTCTGCCTGTGTCTCTGTCTTTCTCTGTGTGTCTCTAATGAATAAATAAATAAAACCTTAAAAAAAGAGGTTATCTTTGACTGTAATAACATAGGACAGCAACAAGTGATCTGGACATTGATGATTATAGAACTAATCAGGCAATTTTTCTAGCATGATTTCATTAGCTATTAGAAGCAAACATAGCAATGTTAATATAAAACTGGCTGCAAGACACAGCCCAGTGTCCTTCAAGTGAGAAGGGAATTGCTGATACCTCTGAAGCAAGGATTCACACATTAAAAACAGAGAAAGAACCAGTTAGTAAGGACACAAAGTCATAGCTAAACAAGTAACATGCATGGTACATAATTAGTCTCATTATATTGAACCAAACCTTTCTTGTTAGAAATCAGTTGCAGTGGGGGTTTATTGGTATTTAGAGAAGATTGATTCAGGGAATGGAATTCAGTCAAAGCCTGATCATTTTTATTTTGTAGGAATGGTGCCTTGAAACGGCTTATTAAACTCATTCAGGAAAGCTTAAAAAGTATACGATACAAAGTGAACTGCTATACCAGAGAACCCCAAGTACAGAGGCTTAGACAGGACAGGAGTATGCTTCTCTTGTGTGGCCCTGCAGGATGCTCTGCCACAGTCCTTCCCAATCACACAAATTTCCACTCATGTCCCACTATCCAAGCCTGGAGACAGAGCTAGGCCTGGGTGACAGCAGGTTTCCCACACCCAGCAAAGCATGCGCCACCCTTGTGCCCCCACATGATCTATACTATTACATAGCATGTTTTCTTCAAATGACTTGCCTGCTGAAATAAATTTATTCTAACAGAAAAAAAAAAAAACTTTGTGCCCCGCATCAGGTTCATTGAAGCTAATTTCCTGAGAATTTTTTTTTTAAATAAAATCTTTCCAGGGGATTCCAATAAAAAAATAAATTTGTGATCCATGACTAACACTTATGACTCATTGCATAGTTTTTACTTAATTAGTATGGGGGAAAAAAGGCAGGGTTGGTGTAAACTTTATTATCTTTAATTTCAATCGAAAATTAGTAAAAAATTTTTTTGGTAAGTTTCTTTGGAAAATGGTATGAGCAATTTTGTTGTTTCAAAACTAGATACTGTTTAAGAAAATTTGGGAGGAAAATGAGCCAAATCAGTTATTTAAGCAGTGTGGAAGTGCATTTCTTTTCGGTGTTTTGTGTTTTTAATGATTATTTTAAGTATTAAAATACAAAAGATTATGTACATTTTAACATAAGCTTATGCAAGTTATTTACAATTTGCTCTAAAAGTAAAATGATGAATTTTCAGTGGATTATTTAGTGAGCCTAGGAGAATGCTTACCACACAGAATACAATAGAATCAAACTAATTTTTCTCTGGCCATTGTCACTTTGAATCAATTTTTCTGTTATTTATATAGGGCAGCACAGTGTTTTAAATTTGCCACTAAAAGGTAAAATCTATCTCTTTCCCAAAACTATTATGGATTACCCTATATACCTGCTTTTAGCAGATATCTACTTTTCAAAAAATGAGTATTTGCACATTTGAAGCAATGTGTCACATTTCTGCTCCACTGACTAGCATTGCTTTAAATCTCTTGGATCCCATCTTCTTGTGTTATGTCAAATCACATTGGCTTTTCTATGTGACAAAATATACAGTGATGGAAGGTGACAGAAGAAATGTAATGCAATATGACACATCAGAAATTTAAAGGGTAAAGAGATTAGCTATTTGGTGTCAAATTAGATAGAGAATGTCAAATCAAAAATGAATCTGGCAGTCACTAATAGAGAGAAAGGTACAGTATTCACCCTGTCTATGAAACAATGAATCCTGAACTTCATCAGCAAATATTTAGCTATCTTAGTGGTACAATCTGGAACATCAGAGAGTATCTTGGAAGATCATGTGCCAGCAGTATACTTCAAGGTCATTTCATGACACTATTTACAAAGATGATTTGATCCACATGATTCTCTACAGAGAGCAAGTATGATTGATTGTTGCTGATTTGGTACATATTTTTTGCTGTATTTGAGAAATTATACTTCTTTAAAGAGAGTAATGCGGTAGCATTATGCCATGTTATACTTGGTGCCATTATGTCACACAAACAAAGCATTTTAAACTATTAGGAATGGAAGAAAAAAATCTTATAATCATGATAATACAGATGTCTGAAGATTTAGTTTGTGCCTTTTGGTATATAGTTTATTATTAAACTCCTTGCCTTAATAGGAATTTGAGGAAAAGAACTGGAAAAAAGTTATGATTTTATTTTTTTCCCTCTCAAGGTGATAATAGTGAAATCAAAGAAGTACTAGACAGAAATTACCATTTCTTTAGTCTTCTGGTTAGCAAAGTTTACTGATAGTTAAAGTTTACTATTACCAAGTTGCCCCTGGACTGTATACGATAATTTCCCTTACCTAAGTCAAAAGAATATTTTGTTTAGAAAACCGTATTTTTGGGTATTTATCATGTTACAGTTTACCATTTACAACTCTATATGGCATTTTGGACTGAAGATTATTTGGGGGAGAACTTCCTTATATAGAATTGGCATCGACTTGCAAAGAATAATATTAAGAAAATGACCAAATATTCATTAAATTTAGGAGAGGTACATTCTATCATTCATTTTTTTTATCATTCATTTTTTATTTTACCTTTTCTCATCTCTTTCTCCTTAAAACTTCAGGATTGTTGATCAAAAAAAAAAATCTCAAATGGTGACCCTTAATGAGTCTTTTTTTTTTTTAAATTTATTTATTTTAGACAGACAGAGAAAGAGAGAGAGAGAGAGAGAGAAAGAAGGAGAAGCGGGCTCCATGCCGGGAACCGATCAGGGACTCGATCCTCCTGGGACTCGATCATCCCAGGACTCCAGGATCGCGCCCTGCACGGAAGGCAGGCGCTAAACCACTGAGCCGCTGAGCCACCCAAGGATCCCCTTTAATGAGTCTATTAAAAAGACGTGAAGGCCTTGAAGCTCTAATGTTAAGCTGCAGCAAACTCTAAACCATTTTAATTTTATCTTCTTCCACAAATTAAAGGTGTTTAGCTCTCTAATGTGAAAGGTTAAAGAACAATCTAAATGTAAACACCCAGATTGATTGCTTGCAAATGCACCACTTCTGCTTTTTTTCATTACTTTGAGTGAGGTGTTTGCTTATTGGGGTTTTGTTTGTTTTAGTAACCAGAGAATTTCTGAAAAGAAAGGAAGGCAAAGACATAAAGAGATCTAAAGAATAATTAACTGAAATTTCTGTTACTCTGGATGAATAATTGTTTTTAAGGCTATTAGGTTAAATTTATCGAAGATTAATGAAGGGTCTTGAGAGAATTGCAGTTTAGATATTTTTTTCTTCACTTTTTATCTCAGAATAAAAATACTTTAGTGAAAAAAGAGAATCACTATATTACTAAAACCCTTTCCATATGCTTTTCTGTTTGTATGTCTTATAAAGCAGTTTACCAAACAAGATTTACTAAAAGGGGATTAAAAACTATCACCTAAACTGTCAGATTTTAAAAGTTCCAAAAAAGAATATCAAAAGCTCTAAGCCAAGATTTCATTTTTAGCATTACCAAGTGCATTTCTGCAACTTTAGAAACTGCAATCCAAGCAATTCATGTAAAAACTGGGAGATTATTAATGTATGTTTTTAATATTAAAAAACACTAAAAATACACTCAGTGTCCTAACATGGCTATTTCTTTCTCAACTTCAAGTTGTATTGAAATAGTATTTTTACTCATACTTATATTTATAAAATCTTACTCTGAACTTAATTCTTCAGCCCTTCTTACGTGGTTTGAATGTATGTCAGTAACCTCTTCTGTAAAGATATACATGAAAGCTAGATATCCATGACAATAATTTTTTACCTAGTGAAATATTTATATGAAATCCAATCTTTGGATCTAGTTCTTCTGTATGTTCAAACATTTATGTGCATACAGTATGAAAAACCCAAAATTTTCTTGGTAAAGTCCCATTCTATGTAGTTAGACACATAGAGAAGTCTTCGGTAAAACACATTCTGCCAAGATGCAAAAATATTTTCATCTCTATAGATTACACAGGATTACAGTTAGAGAAATCTCAGGAAGAAGATCCCTGAGAGAATTCAGAAGTAATGGAATAGTAACTCTTACATTATATTTTGAAGGTATTTGGCTGCTGGGTTGGCATGATTCACATGCTTTGTTCATGTAACCAAAGTAGACTCATACAGTCTCTGTAGTGAGGTACCTCCATGCTTGTTAAATCTTGTGGCTTTGTCATCTTGTGAGATCATCCTATCATCTATGCCTGTAAGTTAGAAAAGAGAGACTATATACCGAATTTTTATAACCAGAATGCAGAAGAAAAAGAAATCAGAGAATATGAAGGTACTTTTTGAAATGTACCTCAAGCACAGAAAAATGTACATACTAGTTCCTTTCACACTCCACGGTGAAAAGAAGTCAGGAGTTCATGTCAAAATGAAAAGGGATACGGATACAAAGTACCTGGCTAGATATCTGTATTTCTGCACAGTTTATGCTGTGAAAGTGGCAGCATGACTTTGGTAAACACTTGACATATGTGCCCTGACTAATCAAACACATCCTGTATTATTTAACGAATGTCTTGGTATAGATTTTGAACACTGTATTTGAAGTACTTAACTACTTCTGGTCTGTTCATCCCTGGTATATTGAAAGCTAACTAACCACAAGCAAAGTATAGATTTATAAGTAGAATAATTCACATCAAACTGAGTCTGGGAGGTAGATTAAAAACAAATATATACACACCTGTTTCACACTATGTATACTGAAGTATTTCAATGTAGATTTCATCATAGCAACTTGATAAATAAAATATTTAGGTGCAGTGTGCTTTTCATCTAAACCTTTTAAAATATATTGATTTATACAATTAGTAAATATCACTGATTTTTCTTTAAATTTCATAATGAATAGGGAAAAATCACTTAATATGTTGAAAGAATCAAAGTAAACCTGTACTTTTTGTAGAAAAAGGGAGTTTCGGATTTTAAATACCGCAAAGTAGCATCTGTATTTTCAGGGTAGTACAAAAGGTAGAATTCTTTCAGCTAGAGTCCTGTTTATAATACAATTGACAAAAAGTCTAGGACTCCTTTTGATTCCTCCATACCTCCATCTACTACAGTGAACTAAAAATTTAAACTCAAGCAATGCCTAAAATTTACTTTTGAGTTACGCATAAAGAGCTCAACTAAAGTAGAGGATTCTTTCAAGTTTATGGTTACAAATTATACTTGATCCAAATTATAATCTACTTTTTAATAAACATCTTTCAAATATTCTTAAAAACATTTTTGTTTTGCTTGTTCAACATATAGTATGTGATTGTGTAACTCTTAAGATTATTTCAGCCAAACTTAAATTTTTATTTTTATTGAATTATAATTTACATACAATGCTATATTAGTTTCAGATGTACAACAGATTGATTCAACAATTCTATATATTACCCACTGCTTACCACAATAAGCATAGTCACCATCTGTCAACATGCAATGTTATTGCAGTATTATTGATTATATTCTCTATGCTGTACCTTTAATCTGCCATTTTTTATTAAATAACTGGAAGTTTGTACCTCTTAATGCCCTTTATCTATCTTGCCCATTCCCATCCTCCTTTCCTTTGTCAACCACCAGTTCTCTGTATTTGAGTCTGGGTTTTTGTTTGTTTGTTTGTTTTGTTTTGTTTTTTGGATTCCACATATAAGTGAAATCATATAGTATATGTCTTTCTCCCTCTGACTTATTTTACATTAAGGTTTTTATGATTTTTTTTAAACTGTCATGTTAAATACCAGACAATAGTCAGCCTACCCCAGAATTTGCAACATTTGTCACCAAATTTTGAACTATGTTAAAAATTTCAGAGCTTTGAGATAAACTAAAAATGAAGGAAGCTCATTTATAGCTTTTATTTTAGAGGATTAAAAGATATGAAAAGTCATAAAATGGGTAGTCAACCCAAACTAAAAATAAGTAGATAAAATAAAGCCAATGGCCCAAATTCACATTATCCTAGTGAATCATCAGTCTATTTCTGAATAAAAGTATGGAGATAAATTCCTGTCAAATGCATACAAATGCAGATTAATTGTATAACCATTAATTGAAAATGAAATTGCTGAGAATAAATGTATAAATCTTTTATGTAAAACTGTAAACTTTATTTTCAGAAAAATGGGAGGATTAAATTGAAGGAAGAATTTTTTTCTTTTTTTTTTTTTTTTTTTTTTAGGGAGAGAGGGATAGAGATGAGGGGACAGGGGCAGCTGGAGAAAGAATTTTAAGCAGACTCCGTTTCCAGCACAGAGTTCCCTGTGGGGTTCAGTTTCACCACCCTGAGATCATGACCTGAGCCAAAAACAAGAAATGAACACTTGACTGACTGAGTTAACCCAGGTGCCCCACAGGCATATTTTAGTACACAATATATTTTCCTCTAATGAAAAAAAAATTCTATCTACCTACACACACACACACACACACACACACACAATTACTGCATATTCGTGTTTGATTATAATCAGAATACATAAATATAGTTAGTAGATCACTTAAGGATACCCTCTATTATAACTATGACAGTTGATAGTTCTGACCCTTCTGAAGTAATGAGAAGGTTAAATTAAAAATAAATACATTAGTACAAATTTGACTAAAGTTTGCTTTCAAAACAGTCTGATTATTTTGTGTGTTCTAAAATTTACAATGACAACATCTGCTATTTATTCATTATTAGACTATTTCAACTTGCTTTGAAAGGGTTCTTGAACAGCCTTTTAAGCCATCTGCCAGAGAGATGAGAATGTTTGCCTACAAAATTACCATTTTATGCACTCATTACAAAGTGGATAGTATGTCACCCTTATCACTTGCATGAGGACATAAGAGGCTGTTAAACTAGACTATGTTGCAAATATATGTAATTTACATAATGTGATAAAGTATAATATTTAAGATACACAGGGCTAAAATGGATTTTAAATCATTTTAATTTTCCATTATTTTGGCCAGTGCGGTAGTCCTAAAGGGCTTGGAGCCCTTGAAATTGATTTTGATTATAATCATTATGGTTTTACAATGAAAAGTGACTTTGTATGAGAGCACACCATCCATTGTAACTTTAAATGTAATTCCAATGGACTGGGACATAGCAATACTAATTCAATCAAATAGATATTTAAAAATATATTACACAGCATTTGGAGCTGCCAACTAAATATATACTAATGGATTTTCTGTTTCATTGTCTAAATGACATTTATAAGGCTATGGTAGAGATGCAAAAATTATAATTTCTGAGCAATTATTTATTTTAGGAAACCGGTAAATCAATTAGGCTACCTGACACTTTATCCTCTGATGAAAAATTTATAAGCTTGTTTGATTGGCATAAAAATAAAAAGACATCTTTGAAGATGCTAAAACTCTTCTCCAAAAGCTAATGTCATTGATAGTCTTGTTCAGACAATGAACAGATATTTTAAAGTTCACATCAACAGGAGCAATCAAGGAAAAAGTCAGAATATGCTTTTTATATTTACTGACTATATTTTATTTGCCCTTTTCAATAGAAAGAAATGCAAATATTGATGCTATAGCTGTCTACAAGAGGGGATTATGTTTTGTTATTTGCTCAAAATTTCAGTTTTCATATTAATAGTTATTATTGGAAATATATTTAGGTAACCAAAGATAAAATGCATAAACAGGTTGTTTTGTTTTTTGTTTTTTGTTTTTTTACCACTTTTAAAAGGTCCATTAACAAAATTGCTTCTGGCAGTTTCATCTTCAGATCAGCAATTTTAAAGCCTTCATTTTCACCAAACAGAAGAATCTGGGGGAAACTTAATAAAATAAGGATAGAGAGAAATGAGAAAATAGTTAGGGTTCAACATTGGGATTCAATTTATAAAGACCTAGGAAAACCAAGTTTTTGTTCATGGTGTTTGCACCAGTTCTTCCTAAACTTAATCTTTTTGCAATAACTTTTTAAAAAATACTTCAATCCATGCTTTCTGTTAGAAAGCATGGATTCATATACTAGCGGGTTTGGCTACTTTTGTTGTCATATTAAGTGGTGTATGTTCATTTATAGAAAGGGCTAGCAAGAATCCCATTGAAATATGTTTAATAATTTATTTTAGAGCCCCATTTCTTGTGAGAAATTAAGACATTAGAAAATACATTTTGTCCTGAGTGTTTATTGCTAAGGTAAATTTTAAAATACTTTTACAGTTGACTGATTATATCATTTTTATAACTACTTTTAGGGTTGATGATATTAATGATCTCAGTCTATTCAGTAGCAGTATAGGTCAAAAGTTGGTTTCTGCTTATCTAAAAATGTCTATATTATTACAAATGCAGGATGAACACATTACTACATTATAGGACATGTTTTATAGAAAGATAACTTTCCTTTGAAAAAGTCATAAATAGCTAAAACTTTATATTTGATTTTTCTATTTAAAAATTTATTTAAAAAGAAAGTAGGACTTGTATTTGAAATATAGTCATATTTATTCACACAATCCTTATATAATAAGTCTTTCACAGGGGGTGTCAGCTCACTACAACGTTCTGTAGAAAAGTGGCAACAATGACTTTCAGTATTCAAAATCCTCTCAGGACACTAAAGAAGAAAATATATAATTAAATTTTCTGCTAATACTGCTGCATCTAGGCTCTTACAATGTATTCTGAGTTGAAATATCCCTGCTATCACATTTTTTCTCAGATTAATTATGTTACCATGTATGTTCACAAAAAGATAAAACCTTCAAGGAGCTATGGGCACTTTTACTTCTTATTCATGGAAATGTTTCCTTGCCTTCAGTAGCCAATTCATTTATAGTTTTTAGATATAAGAAGCAGTTTTGTAACAGATTACAAACTGTTGTAATCTGTTTTGCTTCACCACATTCTTAAATTGCACTGCTTTCATAATTCATTCATCTGTTTATTTAATCATTTATTGACTGAGCTTAAAAATATATGATAGCATAGATGCAGTGATAGTGTACATATCCTACATTTCTCAGGAGAAATCTTCTCTACACATTTTTGTTTTTAACGTCGGTGTCCTGAGTTGCATTTTCATAATATTGACAGTTCTTATTGCCGTTGTATTGCACCACACCAAGTGTGCTGACCCTGCTGAGAAAGACCTTCTGTTATCAAATTGATGCTAAATCCAAGCTGTTAGCAGCAGCTTTTTATGTAAGTGCAGTAGATTGAACAAACAGTTTCAGTGTCCTGGAGTCATGGGAAGGTCAGAAACAGCTCTGACCATTAAATGATATCTATTAATTTTGCTCTGGAGAACAAGCTGCCCAGTTAGGCAGTGATAGAGATAATTGCTTTGACTGTGAGGCCATTAAGGAAGTTTAAGGAATTTCAGCTGTGGAAAGTGTGATAATGCCTACTTAATGCTTTAAGATAAACATTATAGTTCAAGTGAGAGGCAAAAAAAGCATATATATATATATATGTGTGTGTGTGTGTGTGTGTGTGTGTGTGATTTTTCTATGAGACCAACTGTCACAGAAAGTTGAAGTCCCACTGTTAAAAATATTCAGGCTTATCTCCTTAAGAAACTATGTTGTTTGGCTTTTTCTTTTTTTTTTTAAGATTTTATTTATTTATTCATGAGAGACACAGAGAGAGAGGCAGAGACACAGGTGGAGGGAGAAGCTGGCTCCATGCAGGGAACCCGATGTGGGACTCCCATCACGGCACCCCAGGATCATGCCTTGAGCCGAAGGCAGACACTCAACCACTGAGCCATCCAGGCATCCCTGGTTTTTTATTTTCTGTTTTATTTAAGTATAATTCATGTACAATATCCTGTCGGCTTCAAGTGTACATTATAGTGATTCCATATCTTTATACATCATGAAATGATCCTCAGGATAAATCTCATCACCATGTGTTAGTATATAAAGTTATTATAATATTATTGACTATATTTCCTATGCTGTATATTATTACATCCCTGTTATTTATTTTACAACTAGTTTACTTTTTAATTCTCTTAACTTTTTCACCTGTCCCCAAGCACTCCCCTTTTTGGTAACCAAGTTTGTTTCCTGTTCCTGTTTTATTTGTTTTTTGGATTCTGCCTATAAGTGAAATCATACAGTATTTGTCTTTCCTGTCTGACTTTCATGTTATCTTATAGATTTATCCATACAAATGACAGGATTTCATTCTTTTTTATGGTTGAGTAATATTTTTCTGTGTGTGTGTGTGTGTGTGTATACGTGTGTATATACACATCATATCTTTTTTATTGGTTCATCTATCATGGACACTTAGGTTGCTTCCATATTTTGGTTAATGTGAAGAATGCTACAGTGAACGTAGGGGTGCATATATCCCTTCAAATTGGTTTTATGTTTTAACATTATATTTTACATCTTTTTATTTTGTGTATCCCTTTACTACTTATTGTAGTTATAATTGACTTTACTATTTTTGTTTTTTAACCTTCATACTAGCTTTTATCTACTGCCTCTAATATACATTAACTTTTACAGTGAGTTTTTTTCTTTCATATGTTTTTTTAAAATCTCTAGTTATAGCTTTTTTTCCCACTTAAAGAAGACCCTTTAACATTTCTCATAAGGCTAATTTAGTGGTACTGAGATCCGTTATTTTTTGCTTGTTCAGGAAACTCTATCTCTTCTTTAATTCCGAAGGACAGCCTTGTTAGGTAGAGTATTCTTAGATGTAAGTTTTTCCCTTTCAGCACTTTAAATATATCTACTACTGATCTGCAGAGTTTGTGCTGAAAATCAGCTAATAGTATTGTGGGATTTCCCTTGTATGTGGTTTTATTATTTTTTTCTTGCTGCCTTTAAGATTCTCTCATTATCTTTGGGTTCTGCTATTTTAATTATAATTTGTCTTAGTGTGATCTCTTTGAGCTCATCTTCTTTAGTTAGGGCTCTCTGAGCTTTCTAGACCTTGATGTCTGTTTTCTTACCAGATTAGGGAAGTTTCCAGCTGTTATTTCTTCAAATAAATTTTTTGCCTCTTTCTTTCTTCTCCTTCTGGGATCCCTGTAATGTATTATGCGAAAGTTAAATATGCTTGATACTGTCCCAGAGGTACCTTAAAACTGTCCTTATTTTAAAAATTGCTTTCTTTTTTTGCTGTTCTGTTGGGTGATTTCCACCATCCTGTCTTCCAGATCATTGATCTGCTCTTCTGTATCATCTAACCTTTTGATTCCATCTAGTGTATTTTTTATTTCCTTTTTTAATTCATTGGCTCTGATTATTTTTTATGTTTTTCCCCTTTTTGAAGTTTTTACTCTGTTTCTCCATTCTCAATGTGTATATGACCATAATTTTGAACTCTTTATCAGGTATATTGCTTATTTCCATTTTCTTAGGATCTTTTCTTGGGATTTTATCTTGTCCTTTTGTTTGGAACATATTTGTCTGTCTCCACATTTTGTTTGACTTTATGAATTATTGTGTTTGTGTCTATGAATTAGATGGAACAGCTGCTTCTCCTGATCTTGAAAGAGTCACCTGATGAAGGAACATCCTCAGTGTAGATTGCATGTGCCTAGCAGCTATGGCAGACCATCTAGGGCCAGAATGGGTGCAGTTGGTATTCTAGGGTATGCCTTGCCATAGCCACCTTGGTGTTTTGAATGAAGTTGGTATGAGTGTGCTTAGTGGGTCCAGGTGTGCTGTGTGGGGGCCATTTTTGTGGGACATTTGGAGTGGGTAAGGGTTGGGTCCTCGAGCACCCTGTACCAGGGCTACGTTGGTGGCAGTGAGTTGGTTATTGGCTGGAGGGCTCCAGGGATGTTCTGTACCAGGGCAACTTTGTCAGGATGGCTGGAGCTGGAATGGGTATAAGTTGGGGCTGTCTTGGTGGGAACTAGGGCTGGAGTAGGTATGGGTCAAGTACTAGGGTGTGGAGTAGTGTGCTAGGGCTCACTGCACCAGGGCTGTTCTAGCTATATGACTATACCTGGAGTGGACACAGGCAGTGGGAATGAGGGGTAGGGGTAGGTTCTGGGACATGCAGTGCCAGCCAGGGTCACCTTATCAGGGTGACTAGGTCAAGCATAAGGTGGATACCCAAAAGGTGCTGTGCTGGGGCTGCCTTTGTGGAGAAAGCTAGAGCTAGTATAGGTCAGGTACTGAGGTATGCTGGGGTGGCCCTAGCAGCTTGGCTAGAGCACTTGGACCATGCTTTTGTCTTCACTATTAAGGTGAAGAGGAGTCATTAAAAATGACACTTGCCAAGGCTCCAACCCCAGAGTGAGTTTCAGGAGATCCCCACTCATTTATTGGATGTTCTGGAGTTACTAAATGGATTTCCCTTATTTATAGTCTAGTTGTTTTATACACTGCTGTGTCTTTACTGTGCCTCTGCACAGGGACCTTCAGTGATATTCCTCCCTACTGTAGGTCAACATGTCTCTGATTCTTACCATGTCTCTGTTGCTCCCACCCTTCTCTGTATAGTCCCTCTATTATTTATTGTGCAGAAGCTGTTCATGTGACCCTTAGTTCTTCTCCAGGAAGTATTGTTCTATATGTGGGAATACATTCAGTGTGTCTGTGGGAGCAGGTGAGTTTAGGGTCTTCCTATACTGCCATCTTGGACCATTTGTGTTGCTTGGCTTTTTTAAACATGGGAACTAAAAGGGGGATCCCTGGATGCTCAGCAGTTTGGCGCCTGCCTTCAGCCCGGGGCATGGTCCTGGAGTCCTGGGATTAAGTCCTGAGTTGGGCTTCCCTTGAAGAGCCTGCTTCTCCCTCTGCCTGTGTCTCTTCTTCTCTCTCTCTCTCTCTCTCTCTGTGTGTTTGCCATGAATAAATAAATAAAATCTTTTAAAAAATGGGAAATAATGACTTCAAAATTGTGCCAACTTATTCAAGACACACATTTCTTAATTTGAAAGATATTTTCTTGGTAGAATATAAATGTCCTGACAGAAGTGTAGATAACTGAAATTTCTCAGGTAGAACAACTTTTAAAATGACATCTCTATCTCTTCCTCCTTTCCTTTACCCCCCCCCCCCAACTCCATATTGTTCACTATGTACTTTAAACCTGGTAAATCACTTCTCTTGCTCATTACTTGCTCAAGTCCAATTAGTCTTTAGTATCCATACCAAATGCTACTGTGAATCTTTTTCTCATTAGCAGATGAATACAGGTGCATGGGTGGCTCAGTGGTTGAGCATCTACCTTTGACTCTGGTTGTGATTCCAGAGTCCTGGGATAGAGTCCCATATCTGGCTCCCTGCAGAGAGCCTGCTTCTCCCTGTGCCTATGTCTCTGCCCCTCTCTCTGTATCTCTCATGAATAAATACATAAAATCTTTAAAAAATAGAAAGTGAATACTCCTTTAAAAATTAGCTAATATTTAATGACTATATCACAGTATATATATATATATATGCCTCACAGTTGTTCAGGTTTCTTTTTCTCTTCACACATGTATATGTTTATATATCATATTTTTGTTAGGAAGTATTGGACAGTTTTTAAATATGTTCAACATCATGGTGCAGAATGGGTTATGGAAACTAGTGTATGTTTCCTCTGCTATGCTGAGCATGTATGAAGTTCATAGGGATGGTTTCAGAAGGAGGCAATGAAGATAAAACATAGGAATGTGAGAAAAGTATAGGAATTCAGACGGAAAATTAAAGACTAGGGACTATGAAATAGTTCCACTCCAGGACACCCAGGTGGTTCAGTTGGTTAAGTATCTGCCTTCGGCTTGGGTGATGACCCTGGGGTCCTGGGATTGAGCCCTACATCAGGCTTCCTGCTGAGCAGGAGTCTGCTTACCCCTCTCCCTCTGTGTTTTCTCTCTCCCTCTCAAGTAAATAAATAAAATATTTTATATATACATATGTAAAAAGAAAGAAATGGTTCCAGTCCTTAGGAGAATCTAAAAATTGTAAACAAAATGAAGAAGAAGAAAAATCATTTTCCCTGTACTCTTGTAGGTTCTTAACTAAGACACCCCACCCACACAGTACAAAGATGAAAAGGAAAAAAATAAATTTATGTATGTACATATGTACATACATGTGGGGGCCTTACAAAGTTATAAAAGCCAAGGAAGAGCATGGATGCATATATATGTTTTAAACAAAGAAACAATAAATTTATGAAAAATTGATAAGACAGAGGGGTTTGGGCTAGGGGTAGTAAAATGGGAAACAAGTAACAAGGTTTATTTATACAGCCTTTTGACCCTAAATTCTCGGTCTCTGATGTTAAGGATACCTTCTACTGCTCTGGTACAGGAATACTATCTTTCACATGGGAGATTTGTCTCCTTTCAGGGGAACAGAGGAGACTCAGAATATCTTTCTCCACTGTCTGTTCTGAAAGTACCTTCAATTCAAAATAATATGCCAAAGTAGCATATATGGGAGTAACATAGTCTGAACCCCTACAAAAATCTATTAAATTCAAAAACTTTCATTGACAAAACTTATTTTTTTAAAACTAAGATCTGAATATTATGACAGAACTGTTAAAGGATAAAGAAAGTTAAATAATGAATCCTGGTCCAAAATAATGAGAAAATATAAGGAGTTGTGCACCTTGGAGTTAATCAACATCTTTAGGAGAGATTTGGAAGTCCACTCGCATTGAGAAGGAAGGATTCAATGTAGCATCACTCAAATCTATACAATGACAGAGGTTGCCAGCTGATATATGGGTTTATTTCTATATGTGGTATATATCTATATCTGTATCTTTTATCAAATGTGGTTTATTTTCTTTTGGTGAACCGTAACTTTTCTAAACTGGCAAGTTTCTGAAACAGAGTATTTATGCCCCAGTATTTAAGATGAACCCTCAATGTATTAAATGTTAAAGAACATAATCAGATTTAGGAAACCACATTATATAACATTCTGTAAAAAAGATAGTGTATAAGAGAGGAACAAAATACAATGATAACATGATCATGGAATCTGCTTCTCTGATCTGATCTGTCACTCTTAGGTGAAGTGTCAGGTAAGTGAAGATAGGAGATTATAACACAAAAAGAAGGGTACATTAGAAACTTTAAATATCCTTTGACAAATTATCCATCTTTCCTACTTCTCTAATAGTGTGTCATGTGGGTACTTGGAAAAATCATTTTACTGTGTGGAATAAAGTAAATTGAAATGAACCTGTGTCTATAAATCACTCAGCAGTCAACAAAATCTATGTGTTTGGCATGAAGTTATGTGAAGCAGTTCCTTTCTCTTGAGCATAGACTATGCACATGAGTGTAATAATGCTCACCATAATGTAGTTCTGCCCCTCACTTTTTAAATGAGAAAGATGAACTTTGAAGAAGTTAAATAAATTCTCACTGTGTTTTAGTCATAAAGCAGTGAAACTTTGATGTGAATCCAGCTAGTCTGCTTTTAAAGTCTGAGAACCTACATGCTTTATTTCACTGTGTGTATAGTGTTGGGGATCTCTTATCTGTCCTCAGATACTCCTTTCTCTTTTTTGTTCATCTATCTCCTGTCCATTTATTCTGTCCTCCTCACTCCATCTCCACTTTCTTTCTCATTCTGTCTCCTTTCCTTTCTTCCTTTTTCCTCCTTTGTTCCCTCTTTTATTTATTTTTCATTTTTGTATTACATGTTCCTCAGAAACCTTTAAATTTGTGATGGTTAGCAAAAGCTGCAAAGTAATCTGTGTACCTCAGAAACTTCAACATGTCAGAGAAGAACTCATAGAAATGGTTAGATGAACTTTTTAGTTTCTTTGGAAAGATAGAGAAAAGAACCTTTAACAGTTTGGAATATGCTTCAGAACACAGAAGTGAAGACAGCAAAAGGAAAAATCTGCCATACCCAAGAGGAGTACCTGAACTAAAACACACATCTGCCTCCTAGATGTGAGACAGTGCATGTCCTTTTTCAGAGACATGAAGATAGTTTCTTGAGGATGAGGAGGAATGATTGTCAGTGTTCCTCCTGCAAGATTGTAGTGACTTCTGCATCTAAGAATGTAAGGAATGTTATAAATGAGACGATGCTTATACTGGGAAAGCTAGCTTTGTTTATTATGTTTTTGTTTGCTTAAGCATCTGTATATACTAAACAGGAAATGACTCTGAGTGATATGTCAAAATATGTGACAGGTGTCAGCCACAAAATGACTGGGTAGGAAGTCACTGGGTTGGTAGTAATATTACCAAAGAGAAATGGTTGCTAATAACATTCACTGGGACCTCAGGGACACTGTAAGAGAAGGGCCTTTTATGGCTTGGATCATTAACTTTAATTAACGTTAATGTTAATTAATTAATGTTAAAGGTGTTTCACTGTATTACTCAAACTCCCTCAACAAGGAAAATATAGAATGGGAAGAAAGAGTTATAGTTCATAAAAATTCTCCTAATCAGAGTCTTAGAGCCAATACACATGTCAGATAAATTTAAAATGCAGCATCCCACATTTGCCAAAGGGTAGTCTCTAGAGAAATCAGAATGTGTAAAATGCCATCTGATAATGTTAAATTCATTTCTATAAAATATGATTGACTTTATTTTACAGTATTTATTATCAAATAAAGCTCTGTGTTGCTACCTTGAATATTTATCTTACTATTTATACTTTTCCATATACTCAGTAAATGTATGTGTTGTGATTGTTAATTGTATTTCCTGTTGACGTGTTTTACTATTAGTTGGGAGGTATCTTGCTAAGAGTTAATTATTCTGTAAAAAAGATAGGAACTTCTTGGACTGTACTGAGGAAACCATTGAATACTAATACAGAAAATCAGTTTTTATTCCCCTAAGTGAATTCTGGTTGTTTCTCAGGGGTATAGATTTCAATGTCTTATCTCAGGCTATGGCACAATTATCTCCATGGTGTCACACAAAATTCCCATGAAAACAAATGAGGTTGTTAAGTTCAGCAGGAAAGGGAAAGAAGCAGGTCAATGCTCAGAGCACTAGGCTCCTCCGTCTTCTCTTACGATTTTAGACGGTGGTGGCAATAAACGAGTTGTCAAGGTTCTCCTAATTTCAGCTTCTTAGAAAAAAAATTGAAATGCTGAAAGAATCATTTATTAACTCAGTTTATCAAAGTCTTTACATCTCCTTCAATAGCTTTACATGGTTGCTTTATTCAATAGTTTCAATGTAAATCATGTCTTTTTTTCTTAACCATAATTATTAAAAATCCTAACTTAATGAACTCAGTTTCATGAAGCTTGAGCCTGATTAAATGGATTTTGTCAGCACTAGGTTACTTTGCAAAAATGTGTTTAGACTTCTCACCCTGACAGCTGTTCTCTTTGCACTCTGTTTTTTAAGTAATACACTTGAGGCAGGGTGACATCAGTCAAGCCATATTTGAACAGAAGAGAGAGTTCCTTGTGTTAGAATTTCCAGATGCATCATTTAACTTGAGATGATGCGGAAAGCACAGTTATTTTTTTTTTTAAGTTTTAAATTATAAGATATGTGGAATAGTTTCCTTATTATATCAAAGTAATCATAGCCATGCCAGGTATAACTCAGTCTGCTAAATGGGAGCTCAGGCACACAATAATTAAAGTAATAGACAACGAAAGCTGCATTTTTTTTAAAGTTTCTACACTGATCAGCTTATTAAAAAATTGGGTAGAAATTTCTTTTTCTCAACTTTCTTACTTTCTCCTCTTTTCTCCATTTTGTGAACTAAGTCCTTATCTAAGCAAGCAAGGCCTGTTTATCTGAGTCACAGTAAGAGATAATAGTCAAATAGTATACTGGAAGATAAAACTCCATTTCAGAAGTACCTTATGTGTTACAAAGTCAGTATTATTACATAGGAGCATGACAACTTGTTAAATTATCATTTAATAACACTGACAAAGATTTGTTTTCTGTTTATTTTGTTTACTTTGTATCAGCAAGTTTTATATTGACAGAAATACCCTGTCAAAAAAATAGATAAGGCCAGGGCCATGTAGGTGACTCAGTGGGTTGTGTCTGCCTTTGGCTCAGGACATGATCTCAGGGTCCTGCGATCTAGCCCAGTTGGAGCTTGATGGAGCCTGCTCTGCAGGGAGTCTGTTTCTCCCTCTCCTTCCTCCCTCCCCCCGCTGCTCATGTTCTCTCTCTCTCAAATAAATAAATAAAATCTTTAAAATAAATAAATAATTAAATAGCCAGAAACAACCTGAAATTCATTAATATTAGGATATTTAAATAATGAAACCCTCATATTATTCAGCAATGAAACAATAGTGATGTAGATCTTTATATACTGACATAAAATTCAACTTTTAAAAGGAAAGCTAAAAAAAGACAAGAATCAGAACACTGTAAGCAAAATAAAATAGACCCTTGGTATTTTGGCTTGCGAAGATTTATGCTAAATTGTGAAACATACAATTTTGTCATTGAAAAGAGAAGGTATGACACTTATCTTTGCTGCTTTGTATTCACCTTATTCAGAAATGTAAATGAAAATATCAGGAATATTCATGTCAGAACTGTATCCCCTTATCAATGGCAACCATATAAAAACTACAGATACCAAAGCTCAGCAAAAATCAACAAAAGTTTTCTAGGAAAGTGAATTGGTTATGTGGAATTCATCAAAAAGTTTTATATACACATAGTCAATATCAGCGGAACCAGATGTAACCTAAAAGTTTTTTGTTTTGTAATTTTTAATTCATCTTCTACCACTTCAGAAATCAGTCACTTCAGAGATCTTCTCTTCTGTTTTCCAACATTGGCTAAGATAACTATATTGCCCAGTGAGCCCAGTGTTCGAGAAAATCTAGGGCCAGGAACTTGAAGCAGAAATTTTCTGTAAGGGGCATAAGTAATCATTCTAATCTAACGTGGCTCTTTTGTTTGATTTCCAATCAGGAGACACTAGTTAATTGCTTCTTATAAAATTTTAGTAAATCTTATTACATTTAAAGAGATGCTTAGTTCTTGTTAGTATTTAGTAAATCCTGAGAGCTGAGTCCTGGCTCATTTCCAGTCTGTAAATTCTATTTCATGTTCTGTTTGATAGTTGAATTCTAAACTTTGGGCATCTTTGAACTAAGTATAACTCCTAGTTATAATACAATTATAACAGTAATTATTATATAATACTGTTAATACTGTTATAATAACTCCTATTTATTATACTGTTATAAATGTTTTATTCGTATAATTTACGTATCAGCTACAAATCACCAATGCCAGTTAACAAACATATCTGCGTTTGATTCTTCCTCAGCACATTGCTAGACCACAATCACATTTGTGTTTACTTGGAGCCAAATAACTCCTACCAAAGGAATGTGAGTGAAAGGGTTGTGTTATCAACTCATGGAGTGAAAAGAGGTGAGGTCCTAAAACTAATCTTTGAAGAACTCTGAACAGGTAATAGCTAAGCCTACAGAGATTACTGAAATTTAGTGGACAGTGAAGGAAAAGATGGGAGAGAAGAGTGCATTGTAGAACTCTGAACAGGAAGTGTTGAAAGAGGGGAAGTTGTCAACAGTGTTCAACACTGCTTAAAAATCTAATAAGATTAACTCTAGAAAATTCCCATAAAGAAAGACCAAAGATTCACATTTGACTGGGAAAATCCTGGTTTTTGTCTATTTTCTGGCCTCATTTTTGATCATTTCCTTTCTACTTTCAAGAGTGCCCAATATGGATGTCGCATCATAGTCAGTGTAGTTACTACTGACATCAGGGAAAGCCACTTTGTATGTGGCCCAGAAGTGAAAGCCTAATTTGTATGATTTATTTAGTAAGTGAGTGGGAAGTGAGGAAAAAGAGATCAGTCTGAAATTAACATTAAAGTTGATTGTGAGAGAGGGATTACTACATTCTTTAACCTTTATTTCACTAGGATAAAGAGTTTCTAGAGTTCAGGACTTTACTCTCTTTATTTCCTCTGGTCTTTGGATTTTTCTTTTTTGTTCCTCCTGTCTCTCAGAATAGAAACATTTTCTTTTCTTCTCATTGAGAAAGGGAAATTGTATTTAATTTTTGCCTCCTCTTTTGGCCCTTGCCCAAACTTCTTACTCAGATTTCCCCGTTTTTGTTAGAATTTTATTAAGACTTTTTAAAAACAAAGCTAACTTTCTCAGCTGTTAAATAATACATTTTCCTTTATATTTTTTTCCACGTTGTATTCCACATTCTATCCCATACCCCTCACCATGGGAAACTTTGGGGTATAAAATGCATGGTGGTTTTTCCTAAGAGATTTATTCCTGATAAATCAACAATATATATGTAACTATGTTCCTAGAATTGATCATTCTTCTTAAACAGAATCCAAAATTCAGATAATAGTGAGTGGTGCACTGGTGTTTGTGTTACAAATGGGGCTATTCTTTCTATATAGGTGAATGGTATTTGGTTGGTTCTCATGTCCAAAGAGCTAATTTATGGGATGCCTGGGTGGCTCAGTGGTTGAGCATCTGTCTTCTGCTCAGGTGGTGATCCTGGGGTCCTAGGATTGAGTCCTGCATCACCCTCCCCACAGGGAGACTGCTTCTCTCTCTGCCTGTGTCTCGCCCCTCTCTGTATTTCTCATGAATAAATGGGTAAAATCTTAAAAAACAAAACAAAAACAAAGAACTAATTTATGCTCCAGCTCCCTACCATCTTTTATTCCTTTTCAAAGGTGAATTTGACGAGTCCAGCTTTACAGAGACTTGACCAAGTGTCATAATATCATAATATTAAAGAGCAGCAAGTAATTCAATATGATTGTTTATATAGAGGTAAACAAAGAACCTTTGAAAGAACCATGACTGCTGTGTATTCTCATATCAAACTGTAAGAAACTATAAGTATGAAGTATGTTCTTTTATATTTTTTTCTCTCTTTTTTTTTTTAGGGAAAGAGCAAGCCTGCCAGCTGGAGAGCAGAGGGGCAGGCAGGGAGGGAGGAAGAAAACCCAAGCAGGCTCCACACCTAGCATGGAGCCCAACATGGGGCTCAATCTCATACCCTGAGATCATAATCTGAGTTGATATTGAGAGTCACTTAACTGACTAAGCCACCCAGCTGTCCCTGCTCTTATATTTTCATAATGCAAAGCTACTAGCTACTCTCAAGAAATAAAACAGAGAAAGAACTTCCATTAGTCACTGTAAAAAAGGAGTTACACACACATATGGATGTATCAAAAGTATGTTCTTGATGCTCAGATGACTCATTAACATATTTTTTATCTTCCACAATATCTACAAACTTTGCATTAACTCTGTGGGACCCAGGATATTTAACAAAAATCCCCTACCCCTGGACAAGCAGAGCAGGAACTCCATTTTGTGCTGCACCCGCCACCTCCTGTATGACCCCCACATGACCTGCTTATTGCTTAAGGCGCTGCCCCACCCTAGTCAAGCTGCTGAGCACACCCTTATCGGAAATCCGTTCATAACAATGTAACCCCGCCTTGTGCCCTCAAGACTGTGTGCCAATTCTGACCAGAGTGATAGGCCAGCTCAAATGGTCACTATAGGGTTAATTGTGATTCAATTGGCCACGCGTGCAGACCTACATGACTGTGCAACTTTCTATGTGTGTTACAATCCCATTGGCCACTGGCCCCTATAACGCTGCTACCCCTCTTAGCCTCGGGATTCAAGTCCCTGCTCAGCTGTGTCGGGTATACTTGGACCCAAGCTCCAGCTTGTAAATAAGCCCTCCTGTGTTTGCATCGGTGTCGGCTCCTTGGTGGTTTCTCGGATTCGCAATCTTGGGCACAACAAACTTTAGGCCCAATCTTGTGGAATACTATTTTTTTTTTCTGTTTACTCTTTACTCTCAATACAGCGTTCATATACTGTATTAGTTGAGGTTAAGCAGTTTATGACTGCCATTCATTTTTGGATCTCCATGGTGAAGCTTGTTAATAAAAATATTCTATTTCATTACATGCATAGGAAAATAAAATATGCTCAATTCAATTCAGTTACATAGGTTCAACTCAAAAGTTTAAAATATAACCCATCTCCTCAGTTTTGATTCCTGATTAACTAGAAAATTGGCCCTCTTCATACAATTCTTTCTTCATACATTTTGTATTAAAATTTCACAACAAAAACTAGTTTTAAAATAAAGGAACACTTATCATCATGAATTTTATGTAGTAGCAAAATAATAACAACAATAATAATAATAAAATGTGGCAGTTTCCATGTACATACATATTTCAAGTAGAATAAAAGTATGGAGTTTGAATTTGAAAACCAAAATTAGTATCACTTTTGTCACTTGTTTATGTAACCAAGAAGCAAGTCTTTATTTTTTATTTTTATTTTTTTTTTAGAAGCAAGCCTTTAATCATTACTTAACCCTCAGTGTCTTCATCTGCAAAGTGTATGATTTGTTACAGTTCAGGCATAAAGATTTGTTATAAACTGTTCAAGGAATATATACTAAACTGTGACTCTTGATCTGTGTATTTTCTATTCCGTAAAGTATTGCTTTACTATGATTTCACTCTAATATAAAATGACCACATTATAATTTTTTTATTTTGAATTTTACAATAAATGTGTCTATACTTATGGAACATTCTAAATAAGACAAAATAGCAAAAATATTTAAAATGCTTAAGCAAGATTATGTCATGAAATGAAAGGCATTATTCCATGCAATACTCATTCACATGCAACTAACTACTCATTCAACATTCACAAATTATATAAGGTAGATGTTTCTATCATCTTCATTTAACAAATGGAGAAACCAAGGAAAGGAATGTTTTAATATACTTGCATGACTAATAACCATCAAAAACAGTTTGATGCACCACCAGTTTGCACTCAGATTCTATGCTCTTGGCAACACCATTTCACACATTTCACTCATAATTATTAATAATTGTTTTATTTATATAAATAGGTAGGTCTAGAAAAAATAAAGTACAACTCTTTAAACCTTTTGACTACCCAAATGAGAGAGGAAAATAACTATTCTTTGCCTGAATGAGTATTTTATTTTACATAGCCAGTGCCAATTTTAATAGCTTCATAAAAATGTAATTGTTAAAAAAATAAAATGTTCTAAGTATTGGTTTATTTGAACTAGTAACTGCAAACATCGTCTTTTAGTTGTACACCACATTACCCTTTCAATACATATACATCCTATTTGAAATTGAATTTGCTATGGTAATTAAACATCAATTCTGAATTTTAAAATAGATCATATAATAAAATTTTCACACAGATAGGGTCTTCAAGATGATTCTGCAAAACTGTTCTGCTTTTAAATAAAATAAACAATTCATGATATTAAAACAGAACACATCATGAAACAATTTTACTCCACTTTTTCTGCCATACTTATATTTAAAACTATGTTATGATATAAAGAGAAGAGATTCACAAGAAGAGACTACTGGTAATAAATTTTCTTCTGTAGAAGGGATGCAATAATGTGTTGTTTAAATACAGCATTAACATTCTATGATTTGGGACTAAGCCAATAATTTTCTGCCAGATGAAACAAAGAAAAAAAGCCAATACTGTTTTTCCTTTTGGAGTTTTGTTTTTATTTGCTGATTGTATGCATGAGGTGACAAAACATGCTTTTAAGGACTTTGTTAGCTCATTAAGCATAGACTGTTATTGTAAATCAGTTAGAAACCTTTAAATATAAAATCCTTTGAGCCATTAATACATTATGCCCTTAGGAAATTTGCTTTGTAGTCTGTGTACTTCTTTCTGTTTCCATTGATAATACAAAATGCTATTTTAATTTGAAAAAAACATGGTAATATTCAGATTCCAACACCTTAGCACGGCTGAGCAAAGGTTTTAAAAAAGAGCAAATAAGTCTGAGTGCAGAAATGCCTTTGATTATAGTTATTCTAAAATTTCATTTTATCTAAGAAATTTAGACCTTAGTATCTTATTACAGAAATACTTTATCATCCTACATATCCTAACATGCAGTGCTTTTCCTCCAAGTATCATTCTTAATATTTTATATATTTTGAATATTAATCTATCTATTTTCTATTTTTGAAATGTTATTTTAAGCCAGACGTACCAGTAGGCACTGGAAGACATTTAAAGAAAAATGAAATTAGGAAGCATTGGAAATGAACTGATAGCAAAACAGCCCTTGGGCTCGCTAAACCATAGAAATTGACAAGAGGGCAAAGGGGAATTTCAGGCAAGACTTTGTTAGGGTTTATGCACCAGTGAGGCTGCACAGAGGAAAGTGTCCTCAGGTTGACTCTCTGAAGTGAGGTCAAGGAGAGTTTCTTAAAGAAACCCTAGGTAGGAAAGGGATGATGTCTAAGCAGGTAGAGGTCGGAATTTATTAGCACCTACACACTTAACGGCCATGTTTCTCCATGCATTGCATATCTGATTAACATGTTAAATCTCCATCCCCGGGTATGATTTTTAATAGTATAATGAGGGAAGATGTCGGTGAAAGTTCAGCACTGAGGTCCATCCTGACACACCCTAGTTTGAGCCAGTCTTCACCAGTCTTTGTCATCGGGCCACTCTCAGTAAGCATCCTGCTTCCTCCTTCCTGCAAGATATGCTGGTGAAGGACATATATTTTAGATATTCTGGAAGATACAGTAATGAAGAGGCATAGAGTTTTAGCTATGCCTGTATGCTGGATTTGGCGGTTCAGGTTGAGGGGACCTGAGTCCAGTCCCCGCCCTTTTCTCTTAACAACAAATATCACATCAGTAGTGTTATGACAGAGATACATACTTAGTGCTTTGGGAAAACCCATGTTGACCATTCCTTGCCAATTTGCTCAATGATATAATATTTGCAACTGTGTTAGTGGGTTTGTTGAAATTTCAGTGCACCATACAAACATAAATGCATAATACTATTTTTTACTTCCTAAGGTAGGTACAGTTCTAAGAATACTCCTAATGACCTACACTCTTATACAACCCTTTACTGAAGGCAGGACTTGTAACGTTTTTCTATTCAGCAAAGTGGGTAGGGTATCACTCCTGTGATACTATTCCATTATATGGCAAAGGTGAAGAAATTTCTCAGATGTGTCAAGATCTTTCATCGATTGACTCTAAGTAAATCAAAAAGTAGTTTTCCTAGTTGGATTGGTCTAATCCATGAGTCCTATAAAAGGTCTAGAGACCAGAGATAGAAGAAATTAGAGATATCATATATTAATAATATTACTATCATTGAGGAAGGCGTATACATATTTATTACTGATGAATTGACCCTTTCATAATTACATAATATTTCTCTTTTTCCTGTAATATCTTTGCCTGGATATCTATTTTATCAGATATTGATATAGCCACTTTAGCCTTATTGCTTACTATTTGAATGATACACCTTATTTATTTATTTATTTATTTATTTATTTATTTTGTCTTTAATCTGTATCTCTATATTTAAAATACATCTCATTTAAACAGTACATAGTTGTATGTATATAGTTGTATGTATATATATACACACATGTATATATATACATGTACATGAATGTTTATAAAATATGCTATAATTATTAGTGAGAGCACATTACATTTTCTTAAAAGATTTTTATTTATTTATTTATTTTAGAGAGAGTGAGAGGATGCAATGGGGTGGGAAGGAGGGCAGAAGGATCAGAGGGAGAGGAGAGGAGAGAGAATTCCAAGCAGACTCCATGCTGAGTGAAGAGCTCGACCTCATGACCCCTGAGATCATGACTTGAGTTGAAACCAAGAGGCAAGCACTGAACTGACTGAGCCACCCAGGTATCCCAAGGGCACATTATATTTTGCCATTTACTTTTTGTCTTCTGCTTATTCCTTATTAATTTTTCTTCATTACTCCTCATGTGCTGCTTATCTTTTGGGTTATTTGAACATAATTTAGAATTAATTTTTAAGTTACTTATTGTTCTCTTTTTAAAACTACCTTAGCTCTTCTCAGAGTCTTTAAAAATTAAAAATATGCTGAGAATTCTATTTTTAGGGGAGCCTGGATGGCTCAGTCGGTTAAGCATCTGCCTTGGCTCAGGTCATGATCCCAGGGTCCTGGGATTGAGCTCCATATCAGGCTCCCTACTCAGTGGAGAGCCTGCTTCTCCCACTCCTCCTCACTCCTGTCTCACTACCTCTGTTACTATCACTGCCTCTCTCAAATAAGTAAAATCTTTTTTAAAAAGAGAAAGAATTCTATTTTTACTGTATTGAATATTTTGAATCTTTTGAGAAATTGTATATTATGATAATAAATAATCTGATCTGTGAACATGCCATTATCTGGGCCTTTTATGTCTTTCATAAAGTGTTTATACTTTAATCTTTAATATTTTCCAAATATATGACTGGATTTAATAATAATATATACTTTTTTTAACCCTTTGAAATAAAGGGTGAAGAAACTAAGCATACATTTGTTTACATAGATTCTCAGCTCTGAATTCTTGATCTCAGCTGAGTGGAGTGGGTGCAGGTGGGGAGAAGGATAAGGATGTAAGTATGTGGCTCCACCTCCGGTTGCAGGGAGGGTACCTTTCCTATGAGATTTGTTTCCTGCTTTCAGGGGGACAGAGAGGAGGGTCAGAGTGTCCTGCTTGAACCAGCTGCTTCTCAAGTAACTTTAATTCGAAATAATCAATATACACGTTAGCATATTCTGGGGTAGCCTGCCCCAAGCCCCATCAAAAGAAAGAGAAAAAATTAGACTGACCTTTCAGAAACCATTTTCAAAATGATTCCTTAAGGACATGGATGTCCTAGAATAATTAAAAATGATGGTTTCAGGAAATGGTCTCCTCAACTGCTGGGTTTCTCAAAAATTCCTTGCTACCATGATATTTGGTATCATTATTGATGTTTTGGACCCTACAAGAGTTTCCATGAAACTCATTTTATTTTATTTTTAAAAAAATTTTTTAAAGATTTTATTTATTTATTAGAGAGAGAGAGAGATACAGAGAGAGAGAGAGGCAGAGGGAGAAGCAGGCTCCATGCAGGAAGCCTGATGTGGGACTCAATCCCGGGTCTCCAGGATCACGCCCTGGACTGAAGTCAGCGCTAAACCGCTGAGCCACCTGGGCTGCCCCATGAAACTCATTTTAAAATTAAGTTTCGGGATGCCTGGGTGGCGCAGTGGTTTGGCACCTGCCTTTGGCCCAGGGCGCGATCCTGGAGACCCGGGATCGAATCCCACATCAGGCTCCCGGTGCATGGAGCCTGCTTCTCCCTCTGCCTGTGTCTCTGCCTCTCTCTCTCTCTCTGTGACTATCGTAGATAAAAAAAATAAAAAATAAATAAATAAAATAAAATAAAGTTTCATGTAAGTGTTGTGATTTGGCAAAACCTGTATCACATGTGGGATCCTACGTGCAAGGAGATAGAAATAGTAATTTTAGCTTTCTAGCTTAGCATGACAATAAACAAATTGTATTGTAATTGTATTATAATACTAACAATATTACATACTATTAAACAAGCAATACTATAGTAGTTTTGCATGATAATGCACATACATACAATTTTATTAAAGAAAACTATAACTTAATTTTATGTATGATTTGTAAACAGCATGCAGCCAATAACAGTTGTCTTATCATGAATGAATCTCTTTTGTGATTAATATATTTCTAAAATCTTACCTTCTAGTTACGGTTTTAAAAAACTTCTATTATTGTTTTCCTTCTCTCCAGAAGCTTTGGCTTAAAGTTTCTACATTTCCTCCTCCTTTTCCACATACTGATTTCTTTATTTAAATTTTAATATTTTAGTGGTGAATTTTAAATACTTTCATATATATTTATGTAAAATGCTTTTTAGAGTCTAAATTTCTTTGGCATTTTTACCCTCTATCTGATGTGACTTTGTGGGTCACAGATGAACTTACCATTGTACACATGCACATTCACCCCCCAAAACATACCATTCTATTTTTTAAAAAGACTTATTTATTTATTCGAGAGAGAGAGAGATACTGAGAGAATGAGAGTGCACGTGCAGGGGGTAGGCGCAGAGGGAGCTGAAGGGAGAGAGAGAATCCTCAAGCTGACTTCCCAGTCAGCACGGAACCAGACACAGGGCTCAGTCTCAGGACCTTGAGTTCATGACCTGAGCTGAAATTAAGAGTTGGACATTCAACTGATTGAGTCACCCAGGCATCCCCACACCATGTTATTTTTTTGTTGAGGATTTTATATTTGTCTCATTTAAACACAAAGAAATGGTCAGTTGTGTTAACACTTAATATTGATGTGTAATATAGAAACAGAATATTTCATATAAATTGACCAATCTACCACAGATTGATGCAACTAATACTGAGAACAAGGTACATTACTCCTAGGTCTCCAATGACCCTGTCTTTTCCCGCCTTTTCATTGAGTACCCTTCCCAAGGGAAACTATTCGTTAGTATACTAAATATTTTGTTAATATGTTTACATAGTATATTTTGAGTTTTTTTGTAACCTGTTTCTTTCACAGAAGATCATTTTTCTTCATGCAGAATTTCTCACAAAACTTTCTCTAGTTACATATTGTAGGTAGTAATAATCCAAGTTCTTATAAACATGAAATATCTACTTTATTTCTCCACCTTGAATAAAACTTAGCCAATTGTATAAATCTCAGGTGACCCTAACACTGATGAAATTATGTATCTTTGTCATTAACTGCCATTTTTCTTCAAAAAATTGTCTATTCTTTGGTGGTTTTAATTAATTGATTAATTTTTTTGGTGGATTTAATTTTATGTAGAGTGATTTCATGTTAACATTAGTTTGTTCCATATTTCTGCTCACTTTGCTTTTGCAAGCTTGTTCTGTTTTGAATAAGAACCACTTTATCTCTTTCATTTTGTAGTTCTCTTAATTGAGGCCCCCACTTGCTCAGTTGATATTAGCTTCCAAAATGGTAAATTGGATCCATCGTGACAATGAAAAATCACAGATCTATTCTTTGAGCTGGTGGATATACTGTTTTAATTCCTTTTAGGGGAATTTATTTTGTTCCCTCTACTTCCTCAATCCAGAGCTTATGCAGGCCTTCATACAGCAATGGAAATGTCAACAATCTATAGTTTTCAAATTATTCATTCACAAATGAGAGGGCCTAATGAACCAGGGATATATCTTTTCTAATGGACATTTTTAGTCAAAACTTTCATCCACTACTCTCTTCTCTTGTAACCAGAACATTGCAGGTACATTTTTTCAGCCCTACTGTATTGATTACACTCCTCATCCATAGACATAGTTATGTAGGTTTTAAGAATTCTTTTAGCTCAGTTCTAGTTTAATAAGGTTTAAAAAATATAAATATTCTAATGTATATTGTAGAGGTGAATATAAACATCAGCAGTGTTTCTGAAAGTCATGAGGAGATGTTTGTAAAACCACATACTAAATTTATTGTAGCTTAACAATAAAAGTCTTGTAACTTTGGTATAAATGTTTTATAATAGTTTTAACCTTAAAATATAATGCTCAATTACTTTATCAGCAAAAATGAATGCATTGGAGTATAATAGAGAATTGCAGTTTTTGGAAAAACTATAGGCAAGCCAACAAAAAAGGAGAGGAATATTATTTTATGGAGAACGAGGAGAGAATTGAAGTGTTGTTTTGAAGGAAAATCCATTGGAGAAAAGCAAGAGTTGACAGTCATGACAATTTCTCATGGGCTCAGTTGCTAGTTGATTTCTTACGAGATGCAATGTACATATTTTCCTGTAGGGACTTAACTTGATAATTCCTTCCTATTGAGGATTCTTCTGTTGGGGTTTGCAATTGACAATTCTTCTAGTAATCCATGTAAGACTCCCCCTTCCTGCCTTCCAAGTCTATTTTGTTGAGGCTTCCCTTTATTAATTTTCATAAGTGTATATATGTCACTGGTTTTCAAAGAAATGGTAAGGCATTGTATCAGGCTAAAATTTTCTGTTTTGTGTTACTTAATACTTAGATATTTTTTCTGTAGACTATTATTTTGCTTTTCCTTATTTAAAAATCTGTTATTCTGATATTGTCATTTAAAATTTTTCCCATTGTTAAAAAAAGTATTTAAATTTAAAGTTCTTGCTTCATGTCTCATTCTCCAAATGCCTTAACCAAATACTATGGACTGGGTGGCTTAAACAACAGAAATATATTTCCTCACAGTTCTGAAGACTGGAATTCAAAGATCAAGTTTCCAGCCAATTCAATTTATGTTAAGAGCTCTCTTCTTGGCTTGCAGATGGCAACTTTGTCCTCATATTATGATTTTTCCTCCAAGAATGCAAAAAGAAGGAATTCTCTACTTCTTATAAGGCCATAGTCTTACTGGCCTCAACTTTATGACCTCATTTAATCTTAATTACTTCTTGAAGACCCTGTATCCGCATGTTGTCATATTGAGGATTAGTACTTCAACATATGAATCTGAGATGAGGATACAATTCAGTCCTTAAGAGTATATCACATAAAATACATACTAGATTATAAACAAGGAGCTTTACATTCAGGTCTGGATGAGAAAAATATCCTATTGAGAGATCAACAAACCTAAATTGCCTGATTATCGATATGGGGATGCAGTTTTCCAACTATATGAGGACATGTTACTTATTCCATAGATCCCATTAATGAGACCATATAGGAAATTATATGAACTTGGCCATCATGTTCCTTCTTATTTTCTTCAAAGATTTATTTACTTAATTTAGACAAGGGGAGGGACAAAGAGAGAGGGAGAGAGGGAGAGAGGGAATCCCAAGGAGACAACCTGCCAAGCTCAGACCATATGTGACATATCTCACAACCCTGAGATCATGACGTGAGCCAAAACCAAGAGTTGAATGCTAAAACTGAGCCATGTAGGTGCCCCATCATGTTCCTTATTATGATTTAATTCTCCATTTTTGAAGATTATTCACATACCAAATTAGTCAGATATTTCAGAAATACAAAATAGGGTCTGCTTAACTTCTCCCAGACATCGTGTTGTATTTGGGTTTTCATTTTAATAGTGATTGTGCTGCCATTATTAATTGTATCCATTTAATGATACTCTTGAGTTGGTGATTGTACTCCAATGGTATTATAAGAGTTGAAAGAGTAGATATTGTCAGAGTTGAAAGAGTAGGTATTAAAATATGAATGTGCCACCTCGTTCAGAATCAGTGTCACTCAGTCATGAACAGCTTTAGCTCTTTAAAAAAAAAAAAACTTCTTTTGTGGCAGGCACTAGCTGGAGTTGTTTACTTAAAATGTTCTATAAGTGTAATCTTGCCTTCTGGTGAGAAGTATTTGACTGATGTTTGTTAATTCTTTAACTGCCGTGGAATACACTGTTTTGGAAATCTAAATGAATAACTGTTACTAACATTTACTTAGCTTTTGATTTGTTTTTGACATAATCTATGTATCAGTTTTTAAAACTGCATTTGACATAATTAAAGAAAGTAACACATATTTTTACATTTTTGCTTATTTAATTTGCTTAAGAATTTAAAAATAAGTTTATCTGAGTATAGTTGACACAGAATGTTCCATTAGTTTCAGGTAACATAGTGATTCAACCCCTCTATGTGTTATGCTGTACTCACCACAAGTGTAGTTACTAAACAATTAGTAATTATAGACATAAGGTTGCCAGTTTTGTTATCTTTTATCTTCAAAATTGTATTGGTCTAGAATAGAAACAATGATGTAAATGGGACTTTTCTCTATTTATGACTCTGTGAGGCTATATTAACAAAAGCATGTTTTACTTTATTCACTTTTGAAGAGGTATTATGATGTTTTACTTCTTTTCAAAAATATATGTTACTTTAACACTTTCCTCGTCTATTTCATCTATTTCCTTTTAAATTTTAATTATATTATCTGCTAATAGTTTTCTTTTATGTTTTAAAATCCTTTTTTTCTTAAGTACTTTCTTATGTGTCATATTTTCTCATACTCAGTAGTAGTTAACACTTATGATTCAACACTTATATTAGAAAAAGTCAAGCCTCATTTTGAATATTCATATGTCTTAATCTCATGAATCCTAGATTTCATATAGAGACCTTGTATAATTGTGGGAGATACGCCAAGTTTGTCCCTAGTTTCCATTCCTTCTTCTTTATTGTTAAGAGATCCAAGATCTTTTAAGTATGGCACTGTTCCTATGTAATTACAGCATTGTTGTTGACCTAATCCAACCATGACATTCCTTTTCTCTTTTGCTGGGAGTGCAATTTCTCATAATCCTTGTAATCAGAGTTGTCTCTAAGACCCATTTCTAGCCAGTTAGTCCCAAAGGAGAGTATGTTGATGGTTTTCAGCCTTTTTAAAAAGATTTTATTTATTCGAGTGAGAGAGAACCAGAGAGAGACAAGTAGGGGGGAGCAGCAGAGGGAGAGGGAGAAGCAAGCCCCCTGCTCAGCAGGGAACCTGATGTGGGGCCCAATCCCAGGACCCTGGGATCATGACCCAAGCTGAAGACAGATGTTTCAACTGACTAAGCCACCCAGGTACCCCACTTTTTGCCTTCTTAATGAAAAGAAAAATATATAAATAATCAAGAATCACACGTGATTCCAACTCCGTTTTTTACAAACTTCTTACATTGCCTAAAACTACAGCAGCCAAATTGTAACATAGCTTAACAGGCTTAAAAACATAAAGAAGTACTTCCTAATATTGGGCACATGATAGCATGATGAAGAAGTTAGTGCATCCGTCTTGAAATGCCTATGACCACACTTATTTTTGAGAATTGAGTGTCTGTATTGTCCAAGTCACTGTTTGTAGAGTCACCTATTAAACATAATACAACAATGTTTTTAACATCAAACAGTTGGGTGTGTGTGTGTGTTTGTGTGTGTTTATATATTAGATAATCCAGATGGAATTTAATTTAGTTTTGAAGAAATGACAAGTCAAGTAAAAGTGGTAATATAATCCCTGTGGGAAAATACTACTATATTGGCTATATGTAGTGTTTTCAGAATTAATGTTTACTGGGTTTATTTAATAGTTATCTTCATTCTCTTGATTGCAGTAATGATTTCATACATAAATCAAAATGAATAAAATTTGACATTAAATATGCAGTTTATTGTATATAATTTATACCTCTAATGCTGTTAAAATATATTGAAAGAATTATGTTGCATATTACTTTCTGGTGTGTCCAAAGTAAGAAAACAGGAGTCATTTTGTTTTTACTTTTTATTTCTCAATTAAGGAGCATTTTGTATGAAATTCAAAGATCGGAGTTAATAACAATGTTCAGAATGTCATTAATAATAAAGGCAATGAGCACTTACTAAATGATTCTTATGTACCTAGTCTGTACTTGCTTTACCTTTCATCTTCCTATCACACAAGCAAGGAAAAGTATTATTACCTCCAATTCAGAAATGAGGAAAAAAGTTGATGAAGCCACATGGTTAATTAGGTTTATCTGCTGTGCTTTCAGCATAGGGCTATCAAATTCAAAACTTGTGTCTTTTTCAATTTGCTGTTCTGTTCCCTGCATTACTGCACTCTAAAATCACCCATTTTTAAATCTGAATATTAGTTTCATCATCTGTAAATATGCATAATATTATGTATCCTGTCTACTGTACGGAGTTACTGTGAAGATTTATAAGGATGATTTATGAGGATGTACTTGAAAACCCTGTAAAATGCTAGTTATCATCATCTAGATTCTCTTTATTCAAGTCAATGATATGTCTTGACTTTTCTTATACACCAAGAATATATACTTAATTAGAGAGTATTTGTTTTTTGCCCATGGATTTATCAAATATTTATTTTTGATCAGAACCTTATAGAAGTAATAGAGAACAGATCACATTCTGCTTTACAACAAATCACATTCTGCATATTCAAAATGCCACAGGGATAGACAGTAGATGAGATATTGTGTTCCTAAAGTTGTAATTCAGGTATAGAATTCATAAATGCTTGGGAATACTGTGGAAATGCCTGCTAGCAATAGTGAGGGGAATAAGGATATATCCAGCTAAATGTTTTCGTTCAAAACTTGATTTTAAAACTTTTGATAAAATAAGATCATTTAGGGCACATTGGGTTTTCTGTTTTTTGCTTCAAGAATAGTGGGTGTACCTTGTCTGGTAAAATGTGTATCAAATTTTGTAGTTTCCCAAGATGCAAGTGTTAATTAATTTTAGAAGAGTTGATTCATAATAACCCAATTATAAACATTAAGGCTTATAAACAAGATAAGTAATTCTTTACTGTGATAAAATTTATTGACAGAAAAAGGATAACTTTTTTCCTCATAGAACAAAACTGTGAAGCCCCATGTGGAAGATTGCTTGATGAGCTTGGAATCAACACAACATGAAATTAGAAATTTTGAGGGAGAGTTCATTAAGACCACAGTTAAATGTTCTTTTATCATTTGATTTATTTAACTTACATGTATTTATTTTGAACTCATTTCATTTCCAAATTATTCTGAGGGTATGAGAGTGAGAGAAAAACAAACATGGAGCTAATATTTTGAAAGAGCCATTCCCTTCCACAGAGACTTCAGTACTAACTGCAAAATTCCTTCCCTACTGGAGCTACTAGGTAAAGAATGCCACATTTTAATCTTTGGGACTCTCCTTCGCTAGGCTCCATATATGTTTTCTATTTACTTTCTATTTCTATTTACTTTCTATTTTCTTTCATTTCTTCAAGTATAATAATACTATTTTGCAGTGTTTAAGTCTTATGTAGTCTAGGTGATTATGCATAGTCTGGTTCCAACCTAAATTCTACAACTTTATATTATGTGATTCTTTCCCTGACTTTCTAGACTTGTTCATTTTCAGTGAACATATCCAAATTTGTAATTATCTTTTGATTATTTTGTTTATTTATTTTCTATTTCACCAACTGAGTCATAAACTTTTTTGTTTCATTCAGCAACTAGAGCAGTGCTTGGCATCTAGTTAACCTTTCTATAAAATAAATGTTCATTGAATGAATGAATAAAGAAGGAAATAATTGAACACACAACATATAATTTATTTCTATTTTCTCTTATAATGTTCAGGGTAGTATATTATTAAAATAAGTTACATATTTAGAGAAATAAGTTCAGTATATATCCTTATATACTACTTTGCAAGAAGTATTCTTAATTTTCTAATTTATGGTGCCTTTCACCATTTTGCCCATATGTTGTCTACGTACTTTTCTTTTGGCAGAAAATTTTTCTTTATATTTCTTTCTTTTCCCCTCATTCCATCTAAACTCTGAGTTAAATATATTTTTATCATTTTAAATTTATTTTTCTTAAGAAGAGATAAATATGAAGTTTCCCTTAGGGTTAAAAAAAGATGAAATATATTAAGTGGAAAATAATGAATTTAAAAATATAAAATAATAACCTTTATTATTAAATATCATTTTATTTTTTCAGCAATTATTCCTTAGATGATTAGGCACATAGACAAAATATTGCTGAAAAAACTACACAGCATTTTAGTATAATTATTTACATATGCATTCTGGAAACTTCAAAGCAGTTTGCATTTATTTATAACACTGTTAAGCTTTCAAATCATACGTTGTAATGTCTCAAATATATTTTAAGTGCAGGACTCACAACTTTAAGACAGGTCACCATGAAAGATTGAACTTTTAAAAATTATTTGTATATATAATATTTTATTTAGACTTTCCAAAAATAGCTTTTCAGTGGATATTCACCAATAAGTAATAAGATTAACCTGTGCCGTGAGTTGTGCAACTCATTGTACATGTTAGTGTCTATAACTAAATGGATTCTATTTGTGAGGAGTCAGATGAAGAATATCATGAGGTTAGGGCAGGATTAGATCGTTTCTCAAATAACTTTATAGTTTAACATTTTACAGCCTTTTAGGATTGAAAAAGGTGATGATGGAGCTAAATTTATGGTCCAATAGGCTTTGCTGTACTCTATAATATGAGTTTGTGAAGTGTAATATATAAACTTTTTACTGGAGTAGGTTCTTTAGAGAAGCCCTTCTAGCATACATAGGCATTTCTTTCTTAGTTGAGGTAATACCTATATATTAATTTATAGGACATTCAATAATTTTTCTATCAAAATAATAAAAATATGTGCCTTATTGAAAAACCATGGGAATTTGAAATTTTTAATCCTAAAATTCCTAAAATAAATAATTAATAAATGAATTCTTCAAAGAGGATGTTTTAAGACTCAGTGAAGCAAGGAATGAGAAAATCTAAGGCAACAATTCAGTTTGTTGAATGGAGAGCTCCTGTGATTGTTGTGGCTAATTTGGATATGTAGACGTTTTATTTACTCATTATTCTAATTTTTAATTTTTTTATTTTTTAATATTTTTATTTTTTTAATTTATTTATTCACGAGAGAAACAGAGGGGCAGAGACATAGGCAGAAGGAGAAGAAGGCTCCCTGTGGGGAGCCCAATGTGGGACTTGATCCCAGGACCCAGTGATCAAAACCTGATCTGAAGGCACACTCAACCACTGAGCCACTCAGGCGCCCACTTATTTATTATTTTTATTATTTATTTATTTGGGGAGCAGGGGGAGGCAAAGGGAAAGGGAGAGAGAGAATCTTAAGCAGGTTCCACACCCAGTACAGAGCCCACCACAGGGCTCAGCCCCAGAGATCATGGCCTGAGTCAAAATCAAGCAATTTCCACAATAGCCAAACTGTGGAAGGAGCCTCAGTGTCCATCGAAAGATGAGTGGATAAAGAAGATGTGGTCTGTGTATACAATGGAATATTACTCAGCCATTAGAAACAACGAATACAGGGATCCCTGGGTGGCGCAGCAGTTTGGCGCCTGCCTTTGGCCCAGGGCGATCCTGGAGACCGGGGATCGAATCCCACATCGGGCTCCCAGTGCATGGAGCCTGCTTCTCCCTCTGCCTATGTCTCTGCCTCTCTCTCTCTCTCTGTGACTATCATAAATAAATTTTTTTTAAAAAAATTAAGAAATGACGAATACCCACCATCGCTTTAATGTGGATGAAACTGGAGGGTATAATGCTGAGTGAAGTAAGTCAATCGGAGAAGGACAAACATTATATGGTCTCATTTATTTGGGGAATATAAAAAAATAGTGAAAAGAAAAAAATAGTGAAAGGGAATAAAGGGGAAAGGAGAGAGAATGAGTGGAAAATATCAGAAAGGGCAACAGAACATGAGAGACTCCTAACTGGGAAATGAACAAGCGGTGGTGGAAAGGGAGGTTGGCAGGGGGTTGGGGTGACTGGGTGATGGGCACCGAGGGGAGCACTTGACGGGGTGAGCACTGGGTGATATGCTATATATTGGCATATCAAACTCCAATAAAAAATATATACAAAAAAAATAGTTTGACACTTAACCAACAGAGCCACTCTGGCACCTCTGGATATGTAGACTTTTTAATAGACACTTCATATGTTGAATTAAATTCACATGTATAATTAGCTTTTTGTGGTGAATAGGATATTAGTGCCCCTCTCCACTCTCCAGATTTTTATGTCCTAATTCCTGGGAACCATGAATATGCTATTTTACATGGATAGGAAAATAAACTTGGCAGATGTAATAAAGTAAGGACCTTGAGATGGAGAGATTATCCTGGATTATCCCAGTGAGCCTAATACAATCAGAAAGATCCCCAAAGGATGAAAGAGAGAGTCCGAAGCATCAGAGAAGGAAATGTGAAGACAGAAACAGAGGTCACCGACACAGGAAGACTGGAGTATGCTACACCGCTGGCTTTGAAGTTGGAGAATGGGGCCATGAGCCAAGGAATGCGGACAATATCTAGAAGCTAGAAAAGGCAAAATCATGAATTCTCCCCTGAGGGCTTTGAGAATTAAAACATAGCTGATGTCTCATTTTAAGGTTCTAATCTCCAGAACTGTGAAATACTAGTTTATGTTGTTTTAGGCCACTTTAGTTTGTATAGTTTTTTGCACCACCAGTAGAAACTAACGCACTAGATCACTTATCTGAAACAGTATGAGATGGAACATTTTTTTTTATATAGTATAAATTATATTTGTGAACCGAGTGATATGTTTTACATGATGGTATTACTGGACTTAAGATGACATTTCTTTTGCATCATTAATTTAAAATTTGTGAGATTCTGTTTGTTTAAGTGATTAATAGGGTCTCAGGGTTTTTCTCTTTTCTCTCCCTTTAGCCAACTTAGGGAGAGAACATTTGCCTTTTGTAATTTGCCTTTTCCTTCCCAGTCTGGAGTATAGATTCTGTGGCTGGCGCTGCAGCAGCCATTTTGAAATATCATAGAATTTTGAAGATGGGCCTCATGCTATGAATGATGGAATATATGGGGGGAACATGAGGGAATAATTCCACTGTAGAGTTACTGCATGGCCCTGGATCACCTGTCTTTAGAGTCAGGCTCTGTAAAATAAGCAAGTAAACTGCTACACTATTAAATACTACTTTCTTTCTCTTAGGAACTGGATTCATATCTACCACATAGATTATAAAATTAATTAAATGTTTTTCTAATTATTTGTTTTATGCTAGTTTCTCTGCTAAATTATAAGCATATAATTTATTCCATTTTTTAAAAATTGCTGTATCCTGGAACCAAATCCATGTCCAGAGTAGGATATTGAGTAAATGAGTTAACTTTTAAAAATTTCATTTCCCCCAATAGAAATAATAGTTTAATAAAATAGAGTTGATAGATTGCTAAAATGAAATAAGATATACATGTGAGATTTGAAAAGGAGTGAAAAAGTACCATGGTACATAAGGCACTGAGAGGAAAAGGCAAATATATTGAGCAACTGCTACCGCTAAGAGCAAGATGACTTAGACTCATCCAATTTAATTTTGTGTAATTTCCATAACTCTGTAGTGTAAATGATGTTATTACCACTTCCAAGTGAAGAGATTAAATTCAGAAAGGATAAGTAACTTTCCCAGTTCTGCACATCTAGTATAGTGCTGGAAGTGTGGATATGAAACTCTGAATCCAGAGTTCATATACATTCCATGGTATCACATTCCATTCATGTATCACATGCTACAAATAACTATATACCACATGGTATAAAAGTTCTCAATTTTAATTGAACTAAATGATTGATTTATAGTTGCTTTTAGTAGTACTTATATTTAATGTTTATCTTTGTATTATGAAATTTTATCATTAAAATTTGAAGAAATTTCTTCCTGTTAGATTATTTTTTACCTAAAAAATAATTTCTGGTGAGTTCTTTTTTTTTTTAATTTATTTTTTATTGGTGTTCAATTTACTAACATACAGAATAACCCCCAGTGCCCGTCACCCATTCACTCCCACCCCCCGCCCTCCTCCCCTTCCACCACTCCTAGTTCGTTTCCCAGAGTTAGCAGTCTTTACGTTCTGTCTCCCTTTCTGATATTTCCCACACATTTCTTCCCCCTTCCCTTATATTCCCTTTCACTATTATTTATATTCCCCAAATGAATAAGAAATAGTAATCTTTTCTCTATTGTTTTGAGTCACAAAGTCTATGAAAATCCATGTGATTTTTAGAAATACAATCGTGTACATTTAATGTAAATTTAATCATATCATGATTTTAACTATTTTCTGCATGTAAACTCACTTGACATAAGCAGAATTAGAACAAGAGATTCATCTCCTTCATTTGTCATATCAGGAGCCACTTTGGCTAATCCTATTGTCTGTGTAGCCAGACAACTAGCACCTCAAAAATTGCCCAGCTACTTTTATTAAAGTCAGTGGGTTATACTGTGTATCTCTACTCACCATTTTGACAGTTTGGAAACAGGAGATAATGCATCATAAACAATCTACCAGAAAATGTGTACTAAAAAAAAAAAAAAAAAAAGAACATAATAGGATTGCAATTTATTCTCTTCCCCTTACTTATCAGCTTTCTGCATGTGGTTGATTTAAAACCTTGTAAAAGAGTCAGAAGATTATTTATAGTTTTCTTTACTAAAAATGAGCATATTTTGAGCCCAGGCAGGTTAAAATACGAAATATGTTAAAATGGTATTTCTATTCGATCCAGGACTTTAAAAACATGCAATGTAACAGCATTCTGACTCAAGATGATGACTATTTTCAGGGAGATAAAAGCTGACATTGATAACAAAATGTTTATATTAGTGGTTTATAATGTAGGTGTCCCGTGGATGATTCTGATAGATCTCTAGCTATGAGAAATATATATTGAATTTGTACATTTTGACTTATTTTCAAGGTGAAATGTGCTTTTCAGAACATAATGTTTTGGTCCAGCAAAAAGGAAATAAGTTTGTGGTATAATCAGTAGATAGATAATAGCCAATTTGGGAAAATGAGCAATTTTGACTGCTCTATTTTAGTATGCATTGCATTCTTTAAGAAATGAAAGGACAAAGATTTCAGTAGTTCTCACATTGATAGCGGTTAGATTCTGAAACATTTACATTCAGTAGACCACATAATAATTTCTTGCTTTTCTTATGTATTTCTAAACTGTCCAAAACCAAGAACTATCTGGTTACCTTACATTTATTCCAAATGAGCCTGTTATTATTAATTACTATTGTGTACCTTCTTGGAAAACGGATGATAAAAAAATACCAAAGGATATACAGAAGAGAACAAATACATGGATTCTTTAACCATAAGATCATCAATACTTAAGTAATAATACAAATTTTGACCCAAATGTTCCTTGTATAATAAAGCATTTTTTAAAGATTATTTTCAGAAGGACAGATATGCAAAGGGAAATTCCTCCTCAATAGAAGATTAAGATTATTTTTTACCAAAAAAATTATTTCAGAGTTCTTAAATAATGATATATTCCCTAAGTAATTGTTTTTTTAGTTACATGTATGACTAAATGTATGTACTGAATTATGTGTATGCATACATTCATTTGAAAACATCAGATTAAAAGAACCTAAGAAAGCATAGTTTTCATCATTGTATTTAGAATAGAAATTACTTTGTCTGCATCAGGACTGAGATTGAAATGAATTTAATTCAAATATCTAATTTGAAAATGGTGTTGAGTGGAAAAATGAAGACCAAGAATTGCTCATAGCTACCCTATATTACAAAACAATAAGGTAATGAATAAAGAAAAAGTTTACTATATAGCCATAGTGTGCTGTGTCAGGGTATAGATGTTTCATGATCCAGCTTCTGTAACAACACACAAGAGCCAGTTCCTTTACTCGTTATCCACATGAGTATTCTTTTTTTTTTTTTTTTAATTTTTATTTATTTATGATAGTCACAGAGAGAGAGAGAGGCAGAGACACAGGCAGAGGGAGAAGCAGGCTCCATGCACCGGGAGCCTGATGTGGGATTCGATCCCGGGTCTCCAGGATCGCGCCCTGGGCCAAAGGCAGGCGCCAAACCGCTGCGCCACCCAGGGATCCCCACATGAGTATTCTTAATTCATATCAACCACACCTCCAACCTGAGAGAAGAGACTCCCAAAAGAGCCTTAGAACAATCCTCTCAGATTTTCCTTAGTCCTTGGGTTTCATAACATTTGGAATGATGGAAGAGACCAGTTGTCACAAAACTAAGGTGACATGTTAGACAAGTGGACTATGTCAAAAAAGAAGGAGGTGGAGGAAATAGAGAACTTATTATACAATTACTAGGACTTTTTATAAAGCCATGCTCTGTGATATACTGCCATGTTAGTCCTGGGAATAGAATAATCAATGTAATAGTCTTGTGCACACAGAAACAAACTCACAGATATATAGATATGTGACAGAAGTAGCACAGGAAAATGGGGGAAGGGTAGACATTTCAAATCATACTGGGAGTCCATTAAAAATTAAAATTGTTTAAAAATTAAAATAGATACTTGTTTCAGGCAATAAAATAGATCCCTTCCATGTAAATCAGTTACTTCATTGTAAATAGCAAAATGATAGAGTCTTCAAAATATATCATGAGTTATTATCGTAATGAAACCATGGTAATAAGAGTTAATACTAATCTTAAAGGAAAAGGTATTACATTAAAATTAAGAATTCAGTTAATCACAAGATACCAAAAGGGGAGTGAAAATGTGACACTGTGTGAAAAAGCCAAAATATGATAGTGAAAAAACCAAATGTGTAGTAATGTATTGTCAACACACATTTTTCAACACACATAACTGACAAATGACAAGCACTCAAAATATGGAAAGAAGTATATATGAAAAAATTTTTAAATATATTTTAAAAAATGGACAAGTGACTTGAAAAGCTACAGCAAAAAGAATAAGTCCAAATGTTAGAAATGAAAAAAATGGCATTATATTCTAGGAAATTAAAATGGCCACTAAAATGTTATCACAGTAGACACATTCTAGATTCTCAAAAATTAAAAATGTCTAACAATGCCAAAGTGAGCTTGCAGACCAAAGATACCTCTACTCTTCTGCTATTAATTGGTATAACTTTTGGGGGGTACAGTGTAACATTATCTAGAATAAGTAAAGCTATCCAGAGCCCATGACTCACCTTTAAGTAAATATCTTAAAGAAATTCAGGTATTTGTGAAATTAAAATACATGTTCACAACTGTTCATACCAGTCTTTCCATTATAGTTCCAAAATGTGAAAAATATAAATTTTTTTACTCACATGAAAATGAATTTAAAAGAAAATGTGCAATCTTCATACAGTGGAATACTATTTGGCAATGGAAAAAATGAGCAAATCCCAGCTACAGGTAACAACCATAAAAATCACACACAATAATATTAAGGAAAAGACACAAGACAGAAAAATACACACATACTGTAAATTCAGTTACAGGCTAAACTGAAAAATATCATATAGTTTATGGTTGTGTCCATAATTGGTAAAATTATCATTTTACCATTATCATAAAAAGACAGGAGAATGGTTATTTCTATTCTACTATTTTTCTCCACCTTCTTTAATTTGGCTTTTCTTCCAGTTTTTTCTCTCCCTTATTCTCTCCATTTTCACAACTTCCCTATGTAAAGCATTCTACTTACAATGAGGCACATATGTCGTTTTTAGCCTATCGCCACTTCCTTTTTTAGCAAAACATGTTTCTTTGGTAAAAGTTATATTGATTAGGTTTTATATTGGGTATCTTACTTGTGTGTTTGATTTGGTTGACTGTTTTCCCAGTTAAAATCCTCCCTTGGTACTTTCTGTGTACAGGATGAAGTTAAAAGCATTTTTGAGGTAACAGTTGCATGCCGTAAACCAGAAGCACAATGTGTTTGCTCCAAGAGAAAGCCCATCTGGAAAAGCATCTGTGTATAGAGCCACTAGTCTAGTGTGTTTCTAATAGTTTGCCATTAATTTCTAAGGAATAACCATACTCAATATAGTTCAACATGGAGAATTCATTATAAGGGTAATAAGAATCATTTTTTTAAAAAGATTTGTCAATCTAGTGTTTTTTGCTGTCACTAATTTCCGGGATTATTCCAGTTTTACACGATTATTTTGAATCTCATATTTTTAATAGGATAAATTGTGCCAGGACATTTATTTTCCTTTTTCTTTTGTAATAGTTCTTAGCCTACAGGCTAGGGAACTAATATGTTATGGCAATTATGGTTATAACTAAAGACCAAGAATTAGCTCTGCGATTAATGCAGGGACCCACTGGGCCTACAACGAATTCATTCATTTTTCCAATTTATCATTTGGCCTTCATAAAGTAGATGACAATTCTTGTCCCTGTGAAATCAATATCTCAAAGTTGATGTCAAATAATCCTATGTATACCTGGACTTTTTCCTTTGTCGAATGTACATTATGATAATGGCTAGTAGGAGGTGCCTTTAGAAGATTAAGGGGAAACAAAGTATATATTTCTGATATGATTTCAGGTGCTTCCTTAAGTATATTTGGTGTCCTCTTTATTCAAAGAGATTTAAGTCAATGGATTGATTCAGTCTGCTAACTGAAGACATTAAAAATGATTAAGAATCTGTTTCTCAGCTCAGACATCTGTAAGTTGATATTATTATATCTTGATTATACTTTGAGCCCTGAAGATATTTATAGTACTATCCCTGGTGTGTCTTTGAAGTTACCTAGTTATCTACTATGTAGAAAAGAAAGAAAAAAATTTTGTTTTTTAAATCAAGTCAACTTTTTATACATTTTTCTATTAAGTACTGTTTTGCTGCGTCTCACATCTCATAGTTTGTTTTGTGTGTGTGTGTGTGTATGTGCTTTTGGTTTTCTAAGACTGACATATGATTGACTTATAATATTTTAATAATTTCCGGTATACAACACAATATTTTGATGTTTGTATATATTACTAGGTGATCACCACAATAAATCTAGTTAACATCCATCACCATACATAGTTACAGAATTTGTGTGTGTATGATGAGAAATTTTAAGATCTACTTTCTTAGCAACTTTCAGATATATAATAAAGTGTTATTAACTATAGTTTCCATGCTGTACATTATGTACCAATTAATTACTTATTTTATAACTAGAGGTTTGTACCTTTGATGCCATTTCTCCCACCCCAATCCTCTGCCTCTGGCACCACCAATCTGTTCTTGTGTAAGCTTAGGTTTGTTTATTTTGGATTCCACATATAAGTGAGATGCTGTGGTATTTGTCTTTTCTGTTTGACCTATTTCACTAAGCATAATGTCCTCAAGGTCCAACCACATTGTCACAAATGCAAGGTTTCATTCTTTTAATGGCTGAATAACATCCCATTGTGTATATAGACCACATTTTCTTTGTCCATTCATCCATCAGTGAACACGTAGGTTGTTCTCATATCTTGGCTATTGTAAATAATGCCACAGTGAATGTGAGAGTGCATATATTTTCAAGCTAGTGTTTTTGTTTTTGGATAAATACCCAGAACTGGAATTGCTGGATCATATGGTAGTTATAACATTTTTGGTTTTTTGAGGAACCTGCATACTGTTTTCCATACTGGCTGAACCAGTTTACTTTCCACCAATAATCGTGCACAGAGGTTTCCTTTCCCCCACATCCTTACCACAGCTTATTTCTTTTTTGATAACAGTCATTCCAACTGGTGTCAGGTGATACCTCTTCGTATACAGTTTTGATTTGAATTTTTCTGATGATTAGGGATGTTGGGCTTCTTTCTTTGTACCTGTTCGCCATCTGTATGTCTTCTCTGGAAAAATGTCTATTGAGAAAGTTCTACAATTTTTTAATGGGATTTTTGGACTTTTCTATTGATTTTTATGAGTTTTTATATAATTGAGGTATTAACATTTTATAAGATACATGATTTGCAAATATTGTCTCCCATTTGGTAAATTGCCTTTTCATTTTGTTAATCATTTCCTTTACTGTGCAGAAACATTTTAGGTTAATACAGTCCTTCTTTTTTTTTTTTTTTAATAAATAGCTATTTATTTACTTATTTTTAAGGAAGTTCTATGCCCCATGTAGGACTTGCACTTATGACCCTGAGATCAAAAGTCACATACTTTATTGACTGAGCCAACCAGGCACTCCTAGTACCACTTATTTAGTTTTCCTTTCTTGCCTTTGCTTTCAGTGTCAAATTTTAAAAAATTATTACAAGACCAATGTCAAGGAAATTATCATCTGTGTTTTCTTCTAGAAGTTTTAAGGTTTCAGTCTGACATTCAAATCTTTAATTCATTTTGAGTTAATTTTTTTCCATGGTATAAGATAATGGTCCAATTTTATTCTTTAGTATGTAACTGTCCAGGTTTCCTGAAACCATTTATTGAATGCTATCCTTTTACCATTGTATACTCTTGGTTCTTTTTTCATAAATTAATTTAGCATATATGCATGGGTTTATTTCTTTATTTAAAAAAGGTTTATTTATTTATTTGAGAGACAATAGAGAAAGAGAGAGCAGGGTGGGAGCAGAGGAAGAGAGAGTCCCAAGCAGACTTCACACTAAGTGGGGAGCCTGGTATAGGGCTGGATTCCATGACCCCTAGATCATGATTTTAGCTGAAACCAAGAGTAGTTCACTTAATTGACTGGGCATCCCTAGCACCCTAGCACCCCTGCATGAGTTTGTTTCTGGTCCCTCTATTCTTTTTCACTGATCTTTATGTCTGTTTTATGCCAATGCCATACTGTTTTGTTTACTATAACTTTGTAATTGAGTTTGAAATCAGGGAGCATGATGCCTCCAGCTTCATTCTTTCTCAAGATTGCTTTGACCATACAAGATCTTTTGTGGCTCCATGTTTCTATTTTTTTTTTTTTTTAGGGTTTGTTTTCTTAGAGCAGTCATAGGTTTACATTAAAATTAAGTGAGAAATACAAACATTTTCCATATACCCCTTGCCCCCACAGGTATTATTTTCCCCCAAAGGTATTATTTTCCCCCAAAGGTATTATTTATTGGAAAGAAGACACTTTATAGCACATGTAATTGACATATATTATTAAGTTTAAGGTGTACAATATGATGATATGATACCTGTATATATTGTAAAATGGTTACCATGATGTTGGCGTACACATCTATCACCTCAAGTAATTATCAATGTGGTGTTGCTATTATGGTGAGATGGAGTTATAATCTTTTAGAGTGTAAAATTTACACATATTTATGTCTAGCTGTATGTAAGGATGAATATATGTATGTTCATTCTTGTTTTTAATTAATCTCACTGTTTTAGCGTTTATGGTGTTCAAATTTGTAGATTCTTGCTTAACTTGAATGAGTTCTTGATTGAGAGCTGGATTTTAAGTTCAAAATAATTACTCATTAAAACTTGGCAAACAGTTTTATGACAAAAATTTTTAATACTTTTCAAGATAGTGTTTTATGTGATATATCTGATAGAACTTTTCATATATTTATTTCCTTTGGAGTTTGCCAGGTTTTTTCTGTTGTTTTATCTTCAGGAATTTAAAGAATTTTTATGATATTCTGAAATTTTATTATAATCTATTGAATTTTATAATATATTTGGATTTGCACTACTCTACTATTTTAATCTGAGTGCAGTATCTTCATCTCTGGGAAAATTCCTTGTTTTTTGTTTTGTTTTGTTTTGTTTTGTTCTAAACTTGCATCTTTCCCATGATGAAAAATCTGGGACTCTCTACTGCATGCATTATATGCATGTCTTGTCACTTATACTTTCCTCACTTTGTTACTTATGCTATATTGTGTCAAAAATATAATAATCCTCTGCAATTCAGGCAAGTAATTTATTTTTAAAAGTTTATTTATAGGGCCAGTTTTTTTCTGAATTCTAGTATAGTTAGCATAAAATGTTATATTAGTGTAATATATTATATTAGCAATATAGTGATTCAATAATTCTATAAATTACTCAAAGCTCATCATGGTAAGTGTACTCACTTTTTTAAATAACTGTACTTTTAATCCCCTTCACCTGTTTCACTAATTCCTCCCTCTTCACCCCTCTGTTAACCATCAGTTTGTTCTCTATGGTTAAAGTCTGGTTTTTGGTTTGTCTCTTTTTCCTTTGTTTTGTATCTTAAGCTCCACATATGAGTGAAATCATATGTTATCTTTCTCTGACTGACTTTTCACTTAGCATTTTACTATCTAGATCTATTCATGTTTTTGGAAATGGCAAGATTTAATTTTTTGTGGCTAAATAATATTGCGCTGTGTGTATGTGTGCACACACATGTGCATGTGTGTGTGTGTATCACCTCTTCTTTATCCATTCATCCATCCATGGACACTTGGGCTATTTCCATAATTTGGCTATTGTAAAAAATGCTTCAACAAACATAGGAGTGCATGTATCTTTTAGAATTCATGTTTTCGTATTCTTTGGGTAAATACCCATTAGTGCAATTACTGGTAGTTTTACTTTTAACTTTTTGAGGAATCTCGATACTGTTTTCCAGAGTGGCTCCACCAGTTTTCACTCCCACTAATAGTGCACAAGGGTTCCTCTTTCTCCACACCCTTGCCAACACTTGTTGTTTATTGTGTTTTTGAATTTAGCCATTCTGACAGGTGTGAGATGATATCTCATCCTGGTTTTGCTTTGCATTTCCCAGTGATGAGTGATGCTGAGCATCTTTTCATGAGTCTGTTGGGCATCTGTATGTCTTCTTCTTTGGAGAAATGTCTATTTATATCTTCTGCTCATTATTTAATTGGATTATTTTGGGGTTTTTTGGTGTTAAGTTGTATAAGTTCTTTATATATTTTGGATATTATCCTTTATCAGATACGTCATTTGCAAATATCTTCTTCCATTCAGTAGGTTATCTTTTAGTTTTGTTGATTGTTTCCTTTGCTGTGCAAAAGCTTTTTATTTTGATGTAGTCCCAATAGTTTATTTTTGCTTTTATTTCCCTTGCCTCAGGAGAGATGTCTAGAAAAATATTGCTTGGGCTGATGTCAGAGAAATTAGTGCCTGTGCTCTCTTCTAGGATTTTATGGTTTTAGGTCTTACATTTAGGTCTTAAATCCATTTTTAGTTTATTTTTGTGTAGTGTATATCATTTGTTACTTCTAATGAAAGACAATGGCTTCACGACACACTCTTTGTTGAACTTCTTTGAAACTGTTCTTGGGTAATCCCTTAGTTTTAAGAAACTATTGAACTACAAATATTTGATTCAATATCATGTTTTGGTTGTGTCTCTGGCCCTTACATACATGAAGAGAAATAACTTCTGAATTTTTAAAGTGATAGATGGTTTGCCGTGATACAGATAGTGAGAGTTATAAAAATACCAACAGCAATCAACAAGAGCAGTAATGACAACAACAGCAACAACAACAACAACAATAACAAAAAGCACTCTAGGACAAGAGTGGAAGTTTAAAAAGAAGCAATGAGATATGACTTGCCTTAAGCTTGTTTGGGTAAGTTCACAGCTATAATGGTAGTCAGGAAAAAATTCTCCCATTATCAAGATTAGAAGTTTAGAGCAAGATTTCTTCTTGTTGCCCTTTTAATATTATATATATTTGAAATATGGCTCAAAAATTAGAGCTTGTGATTATTCCACAGGCACTAGTATTTTGAGTAAGTTAATTGTATGTGGATGACCTTTCATAGCATCATCCAGGATTATTTACAAAAATGCAGATCCTGAACTGTCCCCAAGATTTTGTGATAGTTCCATATAATCTGCATTTTAACAAGCCCCACAGGTGATCCTTCTACACACAAAAGTTTGTATCACTGATAAGAACATCTTTGACATATTTGCAAACTTAATTATGTTAGAGATTGTGAGAATATGACAAACAATCTTTTATTTTTCTGAGAAATGTTGTCAACATGAACATTGATATCCATTCAGAGGGAAAGTTAAAAATAAAAGTATCAGTAAAGTACATATATATCATATGTTAGTTACTCTCCATTAACATGAAACAAATATGCCAGATGGTAAATGCCCTACTTACAAAACACCGGGAATTGACTGATCCCCAAGCAGAGATCCCTGGAAAGTAATTTGTGTCACTCAAGGCAACAAAACATATTGATAAATTGTGCTCAGTGTTCATGAAAATGATTGGATTCAAACTGAGAAACTTGAACATGTGGCATTATGAAGCAGAGAGCATTTAGTTGACTAAATAAAGTTCTCTCACAAATATCCCATATCAGAGAGCAAAAATAAAAGTAGTGGTATAATGGCTTTCTTAATTGCTGTAAAATTAAGAAGTATTTAAACTTAACTTTTGGATATGTATCATATTAATATATAACACATATATGAAGTACTTCTTCAGCTAGCATAAATAACTACAGTGAATGAGGAAATACATGCTCAGAATCTCCTTGTACTTTTAGACATTCTTTGGCAGTAACATAACTTTTCTTAGAAAGTGTGTTACATCCTCAGGTGGCTCAGGCACCACTATCTAAATTATTTTAATTCTGAATGGTGATTGTGCATTGATTTTTAAAGATTAATTCTAAATTGTAGATATGTGGTAATATTACCAGTAAAATGTGATATTAAACCAGAACTGATATTTATTAAGCACTGTCCTAGATATTAAACATAATTTCTCATTTACTCTGAATCAATTAGGAGTTATTCTTCAAATAAGTTTATAAAAACCTGAGGATGAGAAGACTTAGATAATTCAAGCCCAAGTTTGTCTGAGTGATTCTAAACCAAAGCTTTCTTTTATATTAAAATGTCACATATTGCTGATAGGAATTATTTTATATTCCTTTGTATATACATTTGTATCTTTACGTTTCTCTGATTTTAAACCTAATACTTTCTGAGGAGTAGATATTTGGTAAATATAGAACCAATCACACTATCCACAGGTAATCATAAATTATGTGTGTGTTCTACATATAATTTTTATATGTCTGCCTATATTTCTGTGTCTGTTGTGTATCTGTCATCTATCTAATCCTCTGTATTTATATTTTCTTTTAGCTTGACTTGTTTTTGTTGTTAAGCATCCTCTTTCTTTTGGAAACAACCCTAGTTCATTGAGGACCTGCATATTATTCATTTTAGAGAGTGCTTTTCACGAGAATGCTGAGCTCTTAACTGGCTCTACTACTCTAATAATGATTGATTCAGGGGTAGGCAGCTGACTTATGATGCTTTCCTAGAATGTTTTTAGATAGAATTCAGAAGAAAAGTTCACTGTATTAGAAATTGTAAAATATGAGACTTAGGAGCTGTCAATAAGCGTTTGTCCTACCATGTCAAAAAAGACTGTATATAATGGAAGAAAAAAAATCAGAACTATAAAATAGTGTTTGGTTAATACTAAAATTCACACCATTTTCAAGTTTTGCCTTTTGCTCTTAATTTAATGTCCTATAATTAAAATTTAGATGTCACAAATAATATACAGCTTTTGATATTATGGGAAAAATAATGTGAATGCCTAAAGAAAATAAATAAATATTACTTTAATTTAAAAATATAAATTCCTAAAAAATGTGACCAGAAGTACAACTGATGGAGTCTCTCTAAAAATATTACACATGTCAGATGTCTCATTTTGATAGGAAGGAGAAAGATAGAAAGAAGGCAGCCTTCCTTACCACGCTGTTCCTGTTAATGGCAGAGATTTTCCTATACCATATATCAAAAGTGACAGAAAAGTAGAGCACACATATTCCCAGAGAGGATTGTTACACTTCACCTTAAAAACCTTTAAAATAGTTTTATTGATCAGACTCAACTCAGTGGAGTAGAACATGGAAAAGTTTAGTTGTATGTAATGTCTGCTTTCATTATGTTTTGTAGAATTCCCTTTTTTCTCATTTAATCCTAGGTGATTTATATAACCTACTGGACCCTTTACTTCATAAAAAATTAATTCTGTTTATTTTTCATTTTTATTTATTAATTTTTTTTATAATTTTATTAGTACAATTCAGTTTTCTAAGAGCAAATGTAGGTGCTAGTTTATTAGACATTCTTTCATATAAATTCTATATGTATAAACACATATTTATTATACTTTGCCCATCTTTTTATGCTACTACCCTGTAATACTTTGATTTCTACTTGGTTATATTTTATCAAAAAAGTTTACAATAAAAAAGAACTACATTATTTTTCAAGGAAGCAAATTATTCCATTAATGGATGTACCACAGTTATTTAAAGCATCTTCTAGGGATCCCTGGGTGGCGCAGCAGTTTGCCGCCTGCCTTTGGCCCAGGGCGCGATCCTGGAGACTCGGGATCGAATCCCATGTCGGGCTCCTGGTGCATGGAGCCTGCTTCTCCCTCTGCCTGTGTCTCTGCCTCTCTCTCTCTCTCTCTGTGTGTGACTATCATAAAAAAAAAAAAAAAAAAAAAAAATCTTCTATTTTTGAACATTTAGATTTATTATTATATAATGCTACAAGAGGGATCCCTGGGTGGAGCAGCGGTTTGGCGCCTGCCTTTGGCCCAGGGCGCGATCCTGGAGACCTGGGATCGAATCCCACATCGGGCTCTCGGTGCATGGAGCCTGCTTCTCCCTCTGCCTATGTCTCTGCCTCTCTCTCTTTCTCTCTCTGTGACTATCATAAATAAATAAAAATTAAAAAAAAATAAAAAAAAATAATGCTACAAGATGCAGTGATTAACTCTGTATTTATCATTTCATACTCATTTTAGTAAATGAATGTAATAATTTTTTAGAAGTGAAATACTTAGGATGTGTATTTTTATTGTAACAGATAACTGTGAAATTATCCTTCATATAGATTATAGTCATTTATAATTCAATTAGAAGTGACTAAGCTTTATGTTTTCTTCATGCTCTCATAAAGCTATTATTTATGCAATTTTTGGATCTTTGCTAGTATAATAAGTAAAAATTGGTGTGTCTGTATCATTTTTATTTTATTTCTTTTATCAAGAGTATTTTTATTTTCTATGTTTAGGGGTCATTAGCATTTCTTTTTATTTTTTTAAAGATTTTATTTATTTATTTGGACAGGCAGAGTGGCAAGACTGGCAGAGGGATTATCTTAAGCAGACTCTACACTGAGTGTGGAGCCCCATGTGAGGCTCTATCTCCTGACTGTGAGATCAAGATCTGAGCTAAAATCAAGAGTCAGATCTTAACTGAGCGACCCAGGTGCCTCAGCATTTTTTTTTTCTGTATTTGTCCATTTATATTATTTGTTTAATTTTAAAATTTCTATTGATCTTTTTCAGTGGCCTATAAAGATTCAGTATTAAGAAATTAGCACTCTTTCTTGATATTAATTTTGAATATTATTTGTCATTGGATTTTGCTTGTAATACTTTTTCTATGTAGAAAACTTTTAATATATGTTTTTATTCATCCATTTTATTTTATGGTTTCAGAGGTTTTATGTTCTACTTAAAAAGGTCTTCCCATTCTACAGTTGTAAAAGCCTATGGTTTCTTTTACTGTGTTTAATAATTTACTTTCTTTAAAATTCATATGTGGTTTATGTGTAATTTATCTTTTTGTGAGTTAGGAAGTAAGATTTTTTTAAAAATCTAGATTCTTCCTTCTTTAAAAATTAAAAAATTTGCCATAGAGTTGAAGTAGTAATATTTACAAATATCAATATCCTATTTGCTTATTTCTGAGGTTTCAATTATTATTCATTGTATATTCACATACCAACACTCCACTATTTCTATAGTGATGTTTTGCAGTATATTTTAATACAATATAAAGTAGGGTAAATCATTGATTTTTTTTCAGAAATTCCTTGTTTGTACTTTTTTACACTTTACATGGGCTATAGATCCATCATTTTAGTTTCAAAAGAACCTTTTTACATTTCTGTTTACATCACATTAAAATTGTAGTTTAGCTTCAGGAGATCTGGCCTGTTTGTAAAGCTCTGCCTCCTCTTAAAGCATATGTTTTCCTTTATTTTGTGCAGCACTACATAGATAGTATATTCAAACAGGACATCACATGTTATTTATTTAATGAATAATTTACTTACTATCTATAATAATAAATGTTTGGCAAAACATCTCATCAAATGCACAACTTGACAAGTCTGATGAAAACTTTGTGGCTTCAAATTCTTTATTTCAAGATGATTTAGTTACTTACCAAAATGATGAGAATGCACACAGGTATTCCTATTATATTCACAACTGAGGTGCTACATATGTATCTTTGAATTGCCCTTTGGAACATGAACATTTTATATTCATGAAACTGGTAATCTAAACAAGAAAATTCATACCTCTGGTCCTTTAATATATTTATTAGATTATGTTTTTGGAAAATTGCCAAATCATCCTTATGACAGCATGAAGTTGTTTCTAAGAAGTCATTATCTGATTCAAATTAATGATCATGATTTTTCCACTGGAAGATCATGACTGAAAATTTACTATTTTATGTTATGCTAAAATATTGAGAAATGGAAAAAGTAATTGTAGAAACTGTATTTATATTTTAACCTAAAACACAAGTGTATTTTTATCATAACAAAAAGGTAACTAAAAAGATAGGCTTATTTTTACTTCCTTCAAGACCAATTTTAGCTATAAGAAGTACCTATGCAGATATCATACTGGAAATACTTAGATTCTCAAATAGAACAACAGTAAATGTAATTTTTATATAAAACATGGAATTGACAAAATTGAATAAAGAAAACACTATTAGTATTTAATGCAGATAAATCAAGATAGGGAAAATTTGCATTTAAGAGACAGAATATACATAAGCCCTTGAGCAAACACGTTAAACATATAAATTGTCAATAAAAACATAGTGTTTATAGAGATTATGGATTATGATTTTGAAATTTGGTAATAGAGTAATTGAGCATATAATATAGATGAAATACTTTAACAAAACTTAGAATGACAATTTCAAAACAAGATTATTAATGAGATGATTAATAAGTTGACATAATGTTATATGTATAAAATAGAAAGTAATATTACTCTGTTGAGGTGAGAAAAATAATACTGAGGGTTAATATTTATGTGAGAAAGAAAGAGAAATGATAGAGAAAGAAACCAGGTGAATTAAACTTAACGTAGATGTCATTGTTTTATACAGGTTTATAAAATACACATGCATACTAACATGAATAGCAAAAAAATCCCGAAATTTTAATTTTATGCATTGATTGAAAAGAATATTGAAGTAAACTTGTGAATTTATGTTGTTAATAATGCCAATGAAGTAAAACAATAGATACATTATCCAGAAAATTTAGAAACCAAAATACTTGATACTGGATGAGTTGTTTAAATTTAATGCTGTGAGACATGGTCTCCATTTCAAAACAGTGATATATCTTGAGAGCAATTCAAACAGTATGCACAATATTTTAGGATCAGTACATCTTAGTTAAGAACATCAACTTCAACTTGGAACCACTCTTGGAAATGCCCAATAAATTATCTTAAACCAATTAGATTAGTTAAAATATGGTATGTAATTAAGCAATAGAAGTTTCTCAAGTAATAAAAACTCATAACATTTGGAGAAAAATAAAATTTTAAATTTTTACCTTTTGCATTTATTTGACTGTTATCATTAGTGATATTAACCAAAGTTTACCACAAAAGCAATCATATCAGGATGCCTGGGTGGCTCAGCGGTTGAGCTTCTGCCTTTGGCTCAGGGCTTGATCCCAGGTCCGGGATCAAGTCCCACATCGGGCTCTCTGCGAGGAGCCTGCTTCTCCCTCTATGTCTCTGTCTCTGTCTCTGTGCCTCTTATGAATAAATAAATAAAGTCTTTTAAAAAAGCCATCATATCTCTATTTTGCTATTTTTTCTTTTAAACATTAAAACGAACTAGGAGTGGTGGAGGGGAAGAGGGTGGGGGGTGGGGGTGAATGGGTGACGGGCACTGAGGGGGGCACTTGATGGGATGAGCACTAGGTGTTATTCTGTATGTTGGCAAATTGAATACCAATAAAAAAATAAATTTATTATTAAAAATAAAATGCTTTTAAAGTTATGTTTATATATTATTTTTTATCTAACATTTAATACTCAGTATATAATTAAATCTATGAATTTGATATATATAATTTAATGTTAATATTAAAAGAAAATCATCTAAGTAATATTAGGCAAATTTTTTCAACAAATAGAAATAAATAGCATGTGAAATATCAACAAATGTGACATTAAAGTTAAACAAAAGACAATGACAAACAGCAACCAAATTTGTTTCAGACTATTATGGAGAAGGTAATTCATTTACAAAAAAAAATCTCAAGTGTAATTTCTGTAAAGAATATTTTCTAGCCATTATAGATTGAAGCATCTTCTCAACTGATATTTGAACATGTCGAACAACATTATGATACTTTGGGTTTATTTGTACCATGCCAACCTTGAAAATGACCAATAAAAAAGAAAAGTAAGATATAAAATTTATTTAAATATAACATTGAGACAATGAACAAGAATGAGTTATGTGTATTGAGATTAAAATATTCTAATATCTTCTCTTTAAAAGATTGCCATCAGATTTAAATCTACTTTACTAAGATGTTATTTCATTTGTTTCACCATTCTGTATTTTTCCTTCCTTTCTAGTCTACATGTAGATTAAACCATATTTGTTGCTGTTTATTTTTCCACTCAATTATTACTTATACACACCTACATACAATACTTATGAGTTCTTAGTGTTTCTCTGTAGCATACAATCTCGATTTTTACCACTACTGAATAATGCAAGTAGAAACTCTCAACTTTATGTCACCCTAACCTTCTGGATAGATATCCATAATATATTTTTATTCTTTTTTTTAAACTTCACAAGATATTATTATTTTTCCTTCATATAGGCAATGCTTATGTAGAATTGGTTATATATTTACATTTTTCATTGAGTGGTTCTGGGTTTTTGTATGAGATCATTGTTTTATCATGGAGAACTTACCTTTATTGTGACTTTCTCAGCTTTGTATTTTGAAAATATCTTTATTTTCCTGAATTTTTGGAGGATATTTTTACTGGATGTAGAATTGTGGCTTCATAGCTATCTCTTTTTTTTTTTTCTTTTATGAAGATATGATTTCCTTGTTTTCTAGGTCCTGTTTTTTAGTTAGGAAAGGAGTTTGCTTTTCTTCCTTTAGACCTACTGTGCATATGTATTTGCTTTACCTTTTTGCTTTGTGTTTTAGTAGTTTTGCCACTGTTTAAGCATAGTTTTCTATGTACTTTTCCTTCTTCACATTCCTAGCACACCCAATTAGCATTGGTGAACATTAATTATGTTATATATTTGACTGTTTGGGATACTGATATTCAGTCTTCATGAGGGTTTTATCCCTACTCTGAGGATGTGGACTTTTGTAGATCTCAAATGTGAATTGAATTAAGACTCCTTCCTTACTCATGCACTTTAACTCCAGTATTGTTCTCTTTATTCCTGTACAATGACGGCTTAACTTCTCAAACTCATAGCCATAAATTATGCTCCATAAATTCCTCAAAGAGAGAAGTGCAAAATTTGAGTTGTACCTTTCTGTGATTCTCTTTTTTTTCTGGATCTTGGTTCCTTAAGTTCCAGAAGTTCCTTGTTAGTACTCTGACATTTTCAAAGATATTTATTTGGCTCTTCTTTTTCAGTTGGTGAGTTGTTCTGTAGCAACCTGTCCCACCAATACTGGAAGCACATTATCTTCAGTGGACTTGGGAAAAGCATCAACTTTCTCTCCCCTCAAACTTGGTTGAAATGTTCAACCAAGTGTGAGATAGATAGTATTCTCTGCTTTGATCTACTCTAGTGATCCTTTATCAGTTTTTGTTGGGTCTCTTTGTTAAAAGAATTATAGCACTTTGATTAATTCAGCATGCTCTGTGACAAACCATCTGGGTTTATAGCTCAACTCCTGCATTTACTGACATAACTATGACAATTGCTAAATTTGTCTCTTACTTTCCTTACAAAAATCGTAATAATAATAATCATAGCGCTGAAATTTGTATTGAGGAAGAATTAATTACTTGTGTAAAGCTCCTGGAAGAATGATATCCTTGATATTCTTGCTTCTAATTATTTAAAACTATATGAAACATCTCAATTTTTATATTTGTGAGTGCTTCAACTTCCCTAATGATGTAGTCCTTAGCAATTCATTGTTACGAAGATTGCCTCATTCAGTGAGCTCTGCAAAATGTAGGTCTCGTGTATAATTAATCTAAAATGGTCACTAATTGTTGTATTTCATGGACTCTCTATAATTCACATGATACTGTGTGCAAAATTTTGTGTGCATGCACAAATGTGCATTAAATTTTTTGTGGGAAAGGATTATAGCATTCATCAAAGGTTTAATGGTGTCTGGATGCAGAATAAACTGAAACTGTCTCAGGCACTATTTACTATGTACTCTGTAAACTACAGGAAAGGGAGAATTGCTTTCAGTGTGGTTGTTGTTGCTGTTGTGTTATTTAGGATTAAAAAAAATCACTTTAAATAGGCTCTACACATAAAATTGTCTCCTCGATTGTATGATGTTAAGTTATATTTTGTGTTATACCAGAAAACACTCCTCCAGCTGCAGATTGGGGAATATTTCCACCTAATTTTTTCATACCCAATTATGCATGGGTTATATTCATTAATCATACTATTTACGTCTGTGATGACATTCTTTCTTTCCATCTAACAAAATCCTACCCAACTGTGAAAGCTTTTCTATAGTGTGGCCCTGTCTCTGAGATTTAACCTACTTAAGGCAGAATTAATTTTTGTAACTGTTTAAATTATGTGGACAAGAGCTATATCTTCTTCATTCTAGTTTTTTTTTTCCCCAATCTGGTACATAGTAGGCCTTCACAGAATGTTATTGGACTTGGTAAAATTTGTTCAACATATTAAAGGAGATCTATGATCTTGAAATTTCACAGTAGCAGATATGGCAAATATTTCTAGGAGAAGTGAGGTTTATTTCTAATGCATGGTGCAATTGTTTTGGTCAGCTCTTCTTCATAAGTCTTACTCAGTACCCTCTCATTGAACTAGTGGAAATAGCATTAAAATTTTTTATAGTAAGTTAAGCAGCAGTTCCATAATTTGCTATTGATTTAATCAACGAATATTTATGGATTACATTTTAGGTATTAGGCACTTTGTAGGCCCTGGGGATGTGGGGGCAAGGAAAAGAGACAAGGTACCTGTATTCATGATATTCTATTCATTTCAGTGTGGTGGACCAATGGAAAGAAAGTGTTACCTGATTCTCAAATTATGTCTAATCTCTGACCACTTCTCATTGTTATACAAGTAGTCTGTTGTTTTTCTCATTTTGGATGCTTCCCTTCCCACCTGGACTGTGCTTTGTCTTCAAAATCTATACTACTTCCTTCCTCCCGTTTTGAGCAAAACTCCTTAAAATAGTTGTCTTTACTTCTTTCCCTGCTATCTTTTCAGTACTCACTTTTCCGCTGTATGCTAAATCTTAACACTGTGCTTTAAGCCACTATCATCTCTCACTTGGATTAGTGTAATAGACTTCAAATTCTTCCTGTTTCTGTCAATGTTACCTAAGGAATATTTCAACATAGTAGCCTGAATGATATTGTTAAAATGCACATTAGCTTATGTCAATTCTCTGCTTAAAGCCCCCTGATAGTTTCCTCAGAAACTAAAAGCAAGACTCAGAACAAATGCCAAGTTTTCCCATTGTTCTGAGAGATGCTAAGTGATCTGGGCCCAAATGCCTCTGATTTCATCTTTCCCCAAATTTTATTTCAGCCTCTGGTTTTCCCTCAGCATGTCAGGCATCTTCCTATTTCAGAGACCCTGCACTATTTTTCTGTCTAATACGCTCTTTCCTGTAGATGACTTTCATTAGGGCTTTTCTTAAATGTATCTTCATAAGGAGGCCTGTCCTAAAAAGTGTACTTAAACTTGCAGTACTTCTTACTCAGTACTTGTAATTCCTCCTTGTTATCACCATACCTACTTACATCAGCATTTTTGCTGTTTCTCAGGCACACTAGTAATATTCCTAAAGCAGGACTATTTGCTGAGTACTTCATATATACAGAATATACTTTTCTTAGATATACATGACTTGTTCATTTCTTTTGTTCAAGCCTTTCTTCAAATGCCATTTTCATAATGAATCCTTTCCTGATGATCATACTTGAAATTACTGCCTCTTTTTCAAAATTGGAATTCTCTTTCCCATGTTATTACACTTAGTAGAAATTTTACAGTATAAAATTTATCAATTTTTAAAAATATGTAACTTACCTATACCCTCCCAGTAAAACATGAATTTTATGAGAGCTTGAAATTTCATTTTGATACATAAATATATAGTAGGAAATAAATAAATATTCATATATAGCATGACAAGTAGTATTTAATATCAGATAGTTGTAAATGCTATGGGGAATAATAAAGATGTCTGAGTGGGAAAGTGTGGAAAGGGGTGCCTATTTTATGTCATGTTGTCTGGAAAGGATGAAAGGTAGATTGACATATAGGTGGAGAACTGAAGGGAGGGAGAAGGTGGGGGAAAGATTTCTAGGGGTGGGAGGTAGCCAATGTAGATTCCCAAGGCATGAGAATCTTTAGGATTTAGGAAATGGAAGTAGATTCAGTGTGTTTGGAGCTGAATGAATACTGAGAGAATTATAGGAACTAAGGCCAGAGTAAAAAATTGGGCCAGGTTATGTAGGCTTTGAGACACTGAAAGAACATTGGGGCATGGGGAAGAACATTGGGATTTTGTTTTGAGTGATTGGACTGACATTAAAGGGTTTTGAGCAGAGAGATGTAGATGATCTAACCTAGCTTTTAAAGGATATTTCTGGCTTACGGGGAAAGGATCACCCTGAGTAAAAAAAGGGAAACAATGAAAAGGCTATAAAACAAATGAGGAATATCTGTAGCTTGGACCAGAGGAGTAGCATTGGAGGTGGTGGGTAGAAATTGGTCAGGTTATAGTTATTATTTCAAGATGGAGCTAGCAGTGTCCTCTGATTAAATGTGGGAAGCTAGAGAAAGTAGGTAATCAAAGATGAATCCAAAGTTTTGACTCCAGTAACTGGAAGAACAGAGATGCCATTAATTGAGATCGATAGTACATGAGCAAAAGAACCTTCAGGTAAGAAATGAAATTCTGTGTTGGACCTGTTGAGTTGTAGATGTCAATTTATTGTCCAAGTCTCTAGTTAAGGCAAAGAGTCTATGAAAGTGAAGAATGCATGTGAAAGAGTGTTTTTTTATGCACTTCAATTTTTTTAAGCATTTCAATTTTAAAAGAGAGATGAAGAGGAAGAAGAAAAACAGTTGATTTAAGAAATAGATGAGAAATCAAAAGAAAGTATTATCTTGACTTAAAGAAACTGTTTCGGGATCCCTGGGTGGCGCAGCGGTTTGGCGCCTGCCTTTGGCCCAGGGCGCGATCCTGGAGACCCGGGATCGAATCCCACATCAGGCTCCCGGTGCATGGAGCCTGCTTCTCCCTCTGCCTGTGTCTCTGCCTCTCTCTCTCTCTCTCTCTGTGACTATCATAAATAAATAAAAATTAAAAAAAAAACACTTAAAAAAAAACTGTTTCAAGAAGTGAATGTTCCAGTATCCATAATGATACTAGCTCAAGAGACACAAAGACTGAAAAACTGGATTCATTTTTGGAGTATGGAAATGGCTGTAGACCAAAGCAAAAAAGCCTTTAACTGTACTCAGAGAAAGCACAGCCTGCAGTTTCAGAATGCTGCGTGTCCATAGTGAAGGAGTCCTGTGTCACTTCTAGCAGAGCCTCTGTGTCTTTGTCCACACCTTTCCACAGGCTGACACAACATACCTTTTACTCCATTATGACCTTGTGGGTAAGGGACGTGGCTGTAATGATATTAAAATTGTCATGCTTTAATTGAGTATGTTTAACCAGGAATAGGAGGCTTTGAATCTATACTATTATATGGGGTTATATAGTGAGAAATGAAAATACTTTTAAGCCTAAAGGCAAAGGTCCAATATTTTAAAGGTCCAGTCTCACTCTTGGGTTGTTTTACTGTATCAGTCTATTAAGGAAAAAGAAAAAAGAAAAATCCTAAGTATCTGAATCCTTTAAGTCCTTTACCTTGTCTTAGTATTTATTGTCAGAATTTATTGGGCCTGTCAGAAAAAGTCATTTGATTCAGCTATACTAGGTCTGAAATCGCATAAATGCTTTCTACCCTAAGAAATTTAGTTAGACTATAATTTATTTCATAAATATGTCTTCTTGATTGTTTCAGGATATTAAGGGAAGAAAAGTTAGATATAGAAGTACAAAAATTCAACAACACTTATCTCTGTTGACATTATTGTTTGTCAGGCTTTAATCTGTGCTAAACTTTCATGTAAATTTTCATAAAATTAAGACAAACGTAAGCTATTAGAGAAGGAGCCTAATTTTAGCAATTTAGGTTTCATATAATAAAATATGGTGTAATATCATTTTGCATGCAGTAAGATATAAAATCAGAAACTAATTAGAAATATAGTATTTTATCAATCATATCTTCTGGCATTTTCAGCTTCCTTTTAAATCAGAATTGTCTAAAATTAAGGTATCTTAAATATTGTAGATGAATGACCTATCCTCCTGATAGAATTAATATAAAAATAAAAATGATTTGCAAAGGGAAAGGTTTGAAAAGTTTAATAACCTATATTTAAAATGTAGCAAGACTTTTAGTACTTTCATCAATTTTGGTATTAAAGTCTTCCTAGTCATTTCTCAGAGTACACTAACGTGTCCTTTAATAATGACTTCCAATCTTTAAAATGTTGCTGATGATCTTGTATTAAGGCAAATATGTATTTACTGACTCCTAGTTATCCAATGAAATACAATGGCAACGTGTTAATAGTATGTTTTTAGAATGATTTATTTCATAATTTACTCTGTTGTCAGATGTTGAAAACCAAGGATACCTTTTCTAAAGGTCATCTGTAGCATACCTTGGCTTGTGAATCACCAGTTGGTAGCACTGCAAAAAGCTACATTAAATAAAATTAAGTGGTTTATAAGTGGCTAATTTCTATGAATAATTATATTATAAATATAATATAAAAGTAGACTTTTTATATAAATGTAATAAATTCAAATTTCTTGGGGCTCCTGAGTGGCTCCATTGGTTAGGCATCTGCCTTTGGCTCAGGTCATGAACCCAGTGTCCTGGGATGGAGCCCCGAGGCTGCTTACAGAACCTGCTTCTCTCTATCTTCCCTGCTCATGCTCTCTCGTTATCTGTCTCTCCCTCAAATAAGTAAATAAAATCTTTAAAAAAGATAAACCCAATTTATTTTCTGTCTTCCTACCAGTGAGATAACCTTTTCTTTTTATTTGTTTGTTTGTTTGTTTATTTCAGAGACAGAGAGAGAGAGAGAAAGGTTTGGGGTAGGGGCAGATGGAGAGGGAGAGAAAGAATTTTAAGCAGGCTCTGCACCTAGCACAGAGCCCTATATATAATTATATTAAATATTTATGTTTTTATATATATTATATATATTATTTTAATAATAGGTAACAGGTTTTCATTTGAAGCTATATTATCATATTTATACTGTTTTCACTACTTGAAATGTTATTATATGTTATTTTATATGTTTTATTATTACACCATGTGAGTAGGACCCTTTCCTATTTGTAAATAGAGTTTAAATTAAGTTAGAAATGGTGTTTCTGCCATGTATGGTGATTCAAGCCTATAAAAATTCACCAGAGAATTTCAAATATATTTTCTCTGTATAGAAAATCAGATGAATAGCTCATTATACTTTCGGTTATTAGTATTTTAGATACTTCGGCGTTTGCCAGCATATTAACAAATCTAAATGTTTGGCTGAATTGCTAGGAAATGTGGGCCCAAACCCTTGCCTAGGTACGGACCTACTTTTTTTTTTTTTTCTTTTTTTCCTCTAGTGGATTTGGCATAGTGGCCAGGATCCCATGAGTGCAGGTAAGAGAGGATGGGATAAAGGGGACTTGGTAGAAAAACTCCTCACAGACTACAGTGCCTTTGACTTAGATACCTGATACCAAAATCTTAACCACTACTACACAAGAAGGATAATTGGTTGAGAAATTCTGTAACCATGGAAACTTGATGACAGCTAGAAAAACTCAAGTACCCCTTGAAAAGTGGATAATTCTAAAGACCAGTTTCTAAAGCTGATATAATTTTTAAGGTTATTGGAAATATAAGTGGTTTGAAATTGCCTTGGAGAAGGCTTAGCTTCCAGTTTTTGTTCTGGTGGGACCTATGCCAAAGATCACGGTGACTTTTTGTTACTGCTTGTGTCATTGTGAGTCATATGCCTTGATTGCTCTTATTTCTTCCGATGAAGGAAGACCTAGTTATACACTTGTTTTGTCTCTATTTGAGCAATTTAGATGAAAAATGGTGAGGAAGAACAGAGTAAGAAAGGAACAAAATAAATGCAAGTGAGTAACTTCTTTATTTCTAGAAGTAATATGTTAGAAATGACTTATTTTAGCAAACTCCAAAGATGGTTTTTGACTACTTTAAGAATAATACCAACAGCTGACAAGTTCTTTTCTTTCCTTTCTTTTTTCTTTTCTTTCTTTTTTTTTTTTTGTGATGAGAACTACCACCACCACCCCACCAGTTTTATCGAGAAATAATCGACAGACATCACTGTATAAATTTAAGGTGGCTTGATTTACATATAATGTGAAATGGTTACTACAATAGGCTCAGCTAACATACATCTTCTCATATAGATACAATAAAAAGAAAAGGAAGAAAATAATAAAGGAAAATTTTTCTTGTGATGAGAACTCTTAGGATTTATTCTCAACTTTCTTATATATCACATACCAGTGTTTCATCATGTTGTACACTAGCATCCCTAATACTCTTTTATCATATAACTAGAAATTTTTACTTGTTGACTACCTCCTTCCAATTGTTCCTCCCTCCACCCCAACAAGTGTGATCTCTTTTCTATGTTTTTTGTTTGTTTGTTTGTTTGTTTTTGCTCCTACTGGTGAGGTATATGATAGAGAAATTCAGGTATTCATAGTTGTGGGTTGGAAGAGATAACCCATTTTATGCAGTAAATGTATTGTTGCATTAAAATGATTTCATCAGTTATTCATATAAAATACTAAAATGTGAAATTTTGGGATCCTTGGGTGGCGCAGCGGTTTAGCGCCTGCCTTTGGCCCAGGGCGTGATCCTGGAGACCCGGGATCAAATCCCACGTCAGGCTCCCGGTGCATGGAGCCTGCTTCTCCCTCTGCCTGTGTCTCTGCCTCTCTCTCTCTCTCTGTGACTATTATAAATAAATAAAAATTAAAAATAAAATAAAATAAAATGTGAAATTTTGATTTAAACAAAATTTAAATAAAAAATGATGTACATATGCTTAGGAAATTGAAAGATTTTCGTTTTGGAATGTTAACTTCTCCCTCCTTCCCACTATGTGCCAACAGGTAGAGTGACATATTCTTATGATAATTTCATTTTATTTTGTTGTGATTACCAACTTAAATATTCTAGGTGTTTTGCATAATGCATGAGGTAAAGAATTATTCCAAATGAAGATCTCTCCATAGAGAGTCTTTGATAGAACATAAATAGATTGAAGACAACACTTTGTGGAACACTACCTTCTTTTTCACTTTGCTTAACCAGTGTAGACAGAGTCTAAAGGATACTTGGATACTTAATAAGAGTTAAATAACACTTGTTCTGTGCTGATCCTAGCTATCATTGTGAGTTTACCTGTACTCAGCTCAGAAAATTTGGCTCCTCTTCTCTTTAAAGTTGTATCTAGAAATGTCATATATTGGAGTGTCTAAAATTTCTGGTTGGGGCTAATAAAGAATATGTGATGCTCTTTACTTTGCCTGGTAAAGCAAAGCGGTTATTTTTCTCCTTCTAGAATCTACTCAAATTAATTTCTCTCTCTTTTTCTTTCTCTATACCCTTCTCACTCTCCTTCTCCTCCTGCAGCCCTCACCCCATAAATAGCTATAAAGCTATGTGTTATCTAGCTATATCTATATATTGTGTATGTATGTGTGTGTTTATGGCTACCTATGTACATTTATTTTATATATATATATATATATATATATATATAAAACTATGAATATGAATTCATTAAATAGTTAATTGAGGGCAGGCTCTAGATCTTTTCTTGGATATCTTCAACCAAATTAGAGCTTGCCCAATGATTAGAGTACTGTGTGAGAAGCTACAATTATCTTCTTTTGTGATTAAGTAACAAGAATAGCTTGACAGGAAGCCGAGGCTCATGGATATTCATGGATGGGTTTTGGGAATAAAGGATCTTTCCCATTTTATTGTGATTAGAGATGCATCCTTGACTTTACCTTGGAAGAAAAATAGCAGAACCTTTTTCTCCAGGAGTTCTACCCCTTTTCCTTTTTTTTTTTTCTGATCTCCATTTTATTTTTCCCTAATTGTATATTGTTCATAGTTTTACATATATCACAACCCCATTCTGTTATACCTAGTGCCCACTATTTTTTTTTAGTTCTACCCATTTTTAAGGCCACTTTTTATTCTCTAATGCTAGTTATGCTGTATTTATGACAGTTGTTCATCCAAAAAGGAGATGCTCATTAATTATTTCCAGTGATTACTAGGAACTTCTTATATGACAGTGTGAAAAGGGAGGACAAGATATTTATATTCCACTGTAGTCATTGAGTCACTGTCTCAGCAGGGTGATGAGACCTTTCTGGGAAAGGTACTTAATATGGTACTCCACACCTTCTTCACCCTTTTACACTCCCCCTTGTAGGAATAGTGTTGGGGGATATGGAGTGACTGGCAGCTATACTTCCTCAACTGACTTATGAGTAGCATTTTAGTTTCAGTTTAACAATGAAGAACAACAATCTTCTAAAGAGATTTGGAAGACAAAAGAGAGATGCTTTCTTTTTGTGGTAGCAGCCATGAAAAGGTATGAGCATTGCCAAATGGAAAAATGTTTTTCATGACTTTTAGGTATGCTTTTGAGAATCATCCATTTCAAGACTTGAAGCAGCCAAGATGAGCAATGGTAGCTTCCAGAATTTTTGGGCACCATCTTAGATACAGTCAATTTGGTTTTGCAGGCAGCTGAAATCACTGATCGTAGCCTCTCTGTGCCCCTGCTTTTCCTCACCATTATTCCTACAACCCTCCATTAGCTATAAATATATCTAAATCCCTGATTAAACTTCATGCTGGCATTCAAAACAAAAGAAACCAAAAACAAGAGAGGGTGGATTGTGTCCTCCCATTCCCAAATTCGAGTACTTTCCAGAACCTCAGAGTGAGACCTTATATGGACATAGGGTTTTGCAGATTTAATTAGTTAAGCTGAGGTCATACTGGAGTAGGTGGCCTGTTATTCCTGTATGACTAGTGTCCATTTAAGAAGAAAGGAGATGCAGAGGCAGATGACACACAGAGACAATGCCATGTGAGGACAGAAGACAGATGACAGATGGATACCTATAGTTCCAAGCCAGAGTACACCAAGCACTGGTGGTCACCACCAGAAACTAGTAAAGGCAAAGATTTCTACCCAGTCTCAGAGAGAGCATGGTCCAGCCCACAACTTGATTTCAGACTTTTATCCTACAGAACTTTGAGAAAATAAATGTCTTTTGTTTTAAGCCGCGAAATTGGTGGTACTTTATTAGGGCAGCCCTAGGAAAATAATACAAGCAGTTTCTGTGTTTTTGACTAAAGCCTGACCATTGTAGTTTATATACACATGAAATCTTTAAGGAAACCAGCTTCCCAGGAAACAGGAATCCAAAACAGATCATTCAGAACAATCTTGTCTAAACCTTAGGAGTGTGTAGGAGTTTTTAGAGGCTGGATCAGTGGAAATCTTAAGTGCCATAAAAAAGCCTTTTGAATTTAAACATTCGTAGTTTCTTTTAGTGGAAGGTGCAGTCCTAAACACTTTCAGTGTTTACTGATTGATTGCTGTGATTCAGAAACTTGGGCAGGGATACATTTCTGTTAACAAAGGAGAGCACAGTCATGTGATGTTTGTGGGGCAAACTGAGATAGCTGAATTTACCCTGGGAAGGTAAGGCTGGTGCTACAAGGAAAAGGGGGTGAATAGTAGGAAAAAAACAAAACAAAAAAAGCCAAGCTCTTATTAATCTGAAGAACATTTTTTTGAAGTTGTTTACAATAGATTAAATGCACATGCTCATGCTTATTTGTCACTTTACAAGGCTGATAGTCTGTCACTTAGTCTATTGAAGCTCACAACAATTTTATGAGGGAGGTACTTGGATTATCTCTATTTCAGAGGAGAATACTGGTTGAAAGGAGATTAGATTAACCTCCAAATTACACCCATTGACAGAAAGCTGAAATATTTCAAAGGATTTTGATTACCAAGTTCTCTTGCTCATTGCTGTCGCCCCTGAATGGAAGTGTCAAGAGTTGGGGTTTAAAGCTAGATGCTCTGGGTAAGAATTCTGGCTCTCTAGTTTCCAAGATCTATAAAGAAATTATTAAACTCAACAGCAAAGAAACAAACAATCCAATCATGAAATGGGCAAAAGACATGAAGAGAAATCGCACAGAGGAAGACATAGACATGGCCAACAAGCACATGAGAAAATGCTCTGCATCACTTGCCATCAGGGAAATACAAATCAAAACCACAATGAGATACCACCTCACACCAGTGAGAATGGGGAAAATTAACAAGGCAGGAAACCACAAATGTTGGAGAAGATGCGGAGAAAAGGGACCCCTCTTGCACTCTTGGTGGGAATGTGAACTGGTGCAGCCACTCTGGAAAACTGTGTGGAGGTTCCTCAAAGAGTTAAAAATAGATCTGCCCTACGACCCAGCAATTGCACTGCTGGGGATTTACCCCAAAGATTCAGATGCAATGAAACGCCAGGACCCCTGCACCCCGATGTTTCTAGCAGCAATGTCCACAATAGCCAAACTGTGGAAGGAGCCTCGGTGTCCATCGAAAGATGAATGGATAAAGAAGATGTGGTCTATGTATACAATGGAATATTCCTCAGCCATTAGAAATGACAAATACCCACCCTTTGCTTCGACATGGATGGAACTGGAGGGTATTATGCTGAGTGAAATAAGTCAATCGGAGAAGGACAAACATTATATGGTCTCATTCATTTGGGGAATATAAAATAGTGAAAGGGAATAGAGGGGAAGGGAGAAGAAATGGGTAGGAAGTAGCAGAAAGGGAGACAGAACATGGAAGACTCCTAACTCTGGGAAATGAACTAGGGGTGGTGGAAGGGGAGGAGGGCGGGTGGTGGGGGTGACTGGGTGGCGGGCACTGAGGGGGGCACTTGACGAGATTAGCACTGGGTGTTATTCTGTATGTTGGCAAATTGAACACCAATGAAAAATAAATTTATTAAAAAAAATAATTCTGGCTCTCTGCACAGATAGCTATTCTCAACGACAATTTATTTTGTTCTTAAAGTTCCTTTGCTAAATTATTTCTAATTTTCTATATTCCAGATTCTCCTTCCTTTTTAGGTGCCAGCTGCAATTGCAATACTGACCTCTAATGATATTTAGATTATTTGACCCCACATAAAGAAATTTCTCCCTTTGATGAGAATGGGTCATACTAGTTACTTACTATTCGTTAAGAAAAAAGCTTAGAGTATAAATGTTTAGGGTGTATTGTTTCATCAATTATATTATGCTGATAATTATAAATGAAAAAGATGGAGCAAATAAGCTTGATTTACAGATTTCCAGGATTTGTTTTCTATTTTGTATCTTTGAATTGAAAGATTGTAAAGCTCTGAGGATCTAAAAGAAAAATACCTTTAAAATGTTAAATTCCAATCTTCCAGAGAAGCATTGACATTGCTAACTTGTCATAGCCCAAGTGCAGAAAACCATTTTTTTCCAATGACAAAAATTCTACTAATAAATAGGGATAAATCATATTGTCAAGAAAATATTCTTATTAAAGGTGGTTTTTTTTCCTCCCTTCTGGGAGCTGGGCCTGGGAAATGCTGCAATATACTTGAGATGAGTGCATGCTTTTTTTCTCATGTTTAAATATAATTCCCATATTACCTATAGCATTTTTTATTCATCGTATAAATATTAGTGGTAGTGTTGTGAGATAAAATTAAATCACAGTCACTAATATAATGAAATACAGATAAAAGACTAGAAGAATCAAGTTTAGTGTTTGAAAAATCAATAAACTTCTCAGTGTCTAGCAAATCCATGGAGGATAATGGTTGGGAGAACCACAAGAAAACTAGATTGTATAAAGATTTAGCCTTATTCATAAGGTAAAAATGTGGGAAAAGCCGTTATCAAGCACAATCTCTATATACAGTTGTGGGAGAAAAATACACTATTTTCTTAATTCAAAATGCTATACCAGAATAGCATAGAGTGGGTGGTTTAGAAATAACAAAAATTTATTGTTCATAGTTCTAGAGGCTGGAAGTCCAAGATCAGAGTGCTAGCATGGTCAATCAAGTTCTGGTTGAAGACCCTCTTCTGGGTTGTAGACTGCTGATTTCTCATTATATCCTCACAGGGCAGAGAGCATGAAGGGAAAGCAAGCTCTCCTGTGACTCTTCTGTGGGTAATAATCCCATTCATGTGGGCTCATCCTGTGACCTCATCTCATACTATCTTTCAAAAGCTCCATCTCTTAATACTGCCACATGGGTGTTTTTTTGGTTTCAACATACAAGGTTTAGAGGGTATCTATCCTTAACTGCATTCTCCAACTCCTATGATTTTGATTTTTGAAAATATTAATAAGTTAATGCTTATTGTTAATAAGTGATTACTCTATGAGATTCAGAACTATCCTCTGAATTTAAGAAATTAAAATTTTAGAGATAATTCTTTTTCAAAATACGTTAACTCAGGAAAGCTTTGGAGATGTTGGTTAGTGCTTTTGAGGAACAAAGAATGACAGTTATATTGATTGCTACCATGTAAAACTCTGAGAATTTTATGATGAAAAAAATTATGAACCAATCTGCAAAATAAGAGTTCATGATTCTGATGTAAGTAATGAAATAGAAATGGAAACTAAAGGTTAAATAGCTTTTCCAAAGATCAAGAAGCATGAAGTAGCAGAGCAAAAACTAGATAGCCTGTCACTGATGTTCTGTAAAAGCAGCTGGTGAGGAAGAAATTCATCCTATTTGAAGAAATTATACTATACATAGAGGGGAATCTCCCAAAATGAATACTGGATTAGTTATACATTTTTAAAATTACTAACTTAAAACAAAGTAATAAAATTCCCTTGAATTTAATGTTTTAATGTTTTCCAAAATAGACAAACACAACACCAAAGTTGTTCAACTTTCATCAATGTACTATACTTGCATTATGAAATTATTTGTTAAAATATTTAAAACTATTTAATAAAACATGAAGTTCTTTGTGAATCAGTATTTAAGCAATCTTCTGAAATATATATTGAGAATATCAATACATATTGGAAAGAAAGATAAAATAGGAAAAATAAACCTTCTGAGGAAATTCAAATTTGATGCTTTTTTGGAATGATGAAAGAAACAAGTTTTAAACTAAAATCTATCATCAGATAACAAGTATGGAAAATTACCACATCCTTTGCTTGCAAGTTTCTCAAGGCCAAGTGCATTTTCAGTCATCAAGGATAAGAGAACTGACCTTAAAATTGATTTACAGGGAAGTCTTCAATTCTTTATAGAATTTTATGGCACTTACATAGCTTTCATATCTTAGGCAACAAAATGGCAACAGTAGAATTGCCCTTTTTAAAAAATGTAGTTTTATTCATTTCAAAACAAAAATGAGTTCATAGAGCTACAGAATTCAAAAAGGAAAGAAAGAAAGATAAAGGAGTGGAATACAGTGCATACATTTAAAAATGTATATATGATAATTAAAGGAGATATGTGGAAGTAAAATATCTCCAAAAATTTTAATAATAAATGGTTTCAACTTGGAAAATTCATGTTTAATTTAAACACGATTAATTTTTTTAAAAGATCTATTTATTTATTTATTTTAGAGAAAGGGAAAGCAGGTTGAGAGGGGCAGAGGGAGAGAGGGAGAAAGAGAATTCCAAGCAGACTCTCCACTGAGCACAGAGCCTGAAGCAGGGCTTAATCTCATGACGCTGAGATCATCACCTGAGCCAAAATCAAGACCTGGATGCTTAACCAACTGGACCACCCAGGGACCCCTAATTTCTGGGTTTTTTAATGGAAAATATTATGTTCTTCAATAGAATATATTATTACATTAGGGACAACAAGCAGATAACATTTCTATTTTCTATCTCTGTAAAGAAAGGAGGCATCATAAACAATGAAAATCAAAACTACAGTGAGATATCATTCTTACACCTATCAGAATGGCTAAAATTAAAAACACAAGAAATAACAAGTGTTAGTGAAAATGCAGGGAACAGGAACCTTCATGCAATGTTGGCAGAAATGCAAATTGGGGAAACCATTGTGTAAAACAGGAGGTTCCTCAAAAAATTAAAAATAGAGTTACTGTATGATCCAATAATTCCTCTACTGGCTATTTACCCAAAGAAAATGAAAACACCAGTTTAAAAAGATGTATGCATCCCTGTGTTTATTGGAGCAGTATTTACAGATACACCCCTATGTTTGTTGCAGCATTTTTACAAAAGCAACCCATGTCCATCTATAAAAGAATAGATAAAGAGGAAGTGATATATGTATACAATGGACTATTACTAAGCCATAAAAAATGGTGAGATCTTACCATCTGCAAAACATGATGAGACTAGAGGATATAATGCTAAGTGAAATGCCCTCAGTGAACGACAAATACTGTATGATTTTACTCATACGTGGGATTTAAGAACAAACAAACAAAGAAAAAAGAGACAAAACCAGAGAACAAACTGGTGGTGGTTGCCAGAAGAGAGGTTGGTGGGTAGTTGGAGGAAATAGATAAAGAGGATTAAGAGTTCACCTTGAAATAATCCAAATACTCATCAACCAGTAAATAGCTGTACAGCATTAAGAATGAACTACATGCATAATGATGAATCTCTAAAATATAATTTCTCATGGAAAAGGACATATAAAAAATGAATATAGATCACATGTTTCTATTAATAATGTGAGATACAGGTAAAATATGTTTATAATGTTAGAAGTTAGAACAATGATGTCTTTGAGTAGATGGTTGCTGAGAGGGTGCATGAGGGGGTTTCTGGCATGTTGGTTATGTTTTATTCATTGCAGTTTAACATTTTCAGGCCCCGTCTTTGAAGACATGAATGTATTTGAAAATAGCAATAAATATTTGGACATTGCACTTCACTCATCTGTTATAGTATTTCTATAGAATCATTAAAATAAAAACGCATCAATTCCAAAACTGTTTTATCCTAAAAAAATTAAAATAAGTTGGGAAAAGTTCTTGATGGATTTCAAAACCTCTAGACATAGCAGTATTGTTTAAATCAATTATAGAATTTATTGATCTTCTAAGATCAATTGCTTAAGTTCATGGTTTCTGGAAACAAGGAGGTAACTTATCATCAGACAAAAATAATTTTAGCATAAAAGCACTGGGATCCACTATGATTTTAGATGGACAATGTAATCTCTACACACCATGATCATATTTTCAATTTCTTCCACTACTTATTTTCTAAGTCAATAGCATGCCAGAAAATGAAAAAATTAATAAATAAGAGTAATTATAATTAATTATTTTCAGTTTCTGTTTTCCCTCAATTATCTGGATATGGTGAAAAGAAAATAATTGTGTATTTTAATATAAATTATTATGCAATATACATGTGTAGAAAATATTCCTGAAGAGACTGCCTGTTTGAATATTCATAAGTAGAGAAAAGTAGAGTGTTTACAAGATTTAGTTCTAGAAAAGAAGGGGGAAATATTTCTCTGTAGCATACAGTACATGCAATTTTAATAAGCAATATTTTAAGAAGGATATTATATAAAATAAGAATTCAAATTATAGGCAAGTTAAATACCACTGAAAATAGAATAAACTTACTGTAACACACTACTGATAATAATTTCTAGTGTTCACTAAATAATAATCTAAAATCAAACGCTTCACTAAGCAGAATATTAAAGCCAAGTCACTTAAATATGTAACTTGGTCTGGCAGAAAGCATGTAATCTTATACTGAACTAAAAATACATAATTTTATACTGCAGAGAAACAACAGTGCTTCCAGGTCTTGTGGATATAGTAAGCTATTTCTAGTCTTCTGGTCCCTTTCCTAAAAATCAACCCTGGGGACTTGTAGATTTAAAGATGAATGTAAATTTCAGGAACTAAGTATTGCACATCAACCTCAGTTAATTTGGTTGTTTTGGTTATAATTTGGTTCTTAGTTTCTTTTGGAAAATTATTGTATCCATTGGTTAAGAATGAAAGAGATTTAGTTATTTCCAAATTGCCTTGTTCATGGTTTATAATAAATGATATTTAAACAGACTTTGCCATCATCATAAACTTTTATCCAACAAATGTTTATGTGTAAGTCTGCACACATACATAGAAGTTTCATAAAACTTGTTCTAAAAACCTGATTAGGTCCTAGTTTGCTGTTCCTTAAGATACTTCAGTCACTGAACTACAGGTTGAGTTCATTATAGATTCATTTTCAGAGGCAGGTTTTGCTTACTCCTGTGGTCAACATGAGGTGATAGGAAATGCTCCGTAACTGTAACTGGACTAGAGGTCATTTAGGGATTAAGCACAGGTGCCTTCCCCAAGAATCTAGGTTACACATACTGTTGCATATCTAGAGTGTCTAAAGTATTTTAGCCAATTCTCATAATATGAATACTTTTAATTTTGCTAATGGGAACCCATAAGTAATTCTTACAATGGTTATTAATCAACCATTAATTTCACTAATTAAAACCTATATCTGACCTTCACCATGCTAATTAGAAGCATTTCTGGTCTTGATCAGAGATTAAAGTAGCTGAAATACATGTATAAATCATATCTGGAGTTTGGGCTTTCTGATAAAATAATGGACTACCCTTGGAGTACCTGACTAGCCAGTCTGCATTATCATTTAATTTATTTAAAGAACCCACATACATATACATCTCGTGATGTTGTCTATGGAAACTCAGAGTTATTTTATTAAAAAATTAGGGATCCCTGGGTGGCTTAGCGGTTTAGTGCCTGCCTTCAGCCCAGGGCATGATCATGGAGTCCTAGGATCGAGTCCCACATCGGGCTCCCTGCATGGAGCCAGCTTCTCCCTCTGCCTGTGTCTCTGCCTCTCTCTGTGTGTGTGTCTCTCATGAATAAATAAATAAAATCTTAAAAAAAAGAAAAATTACTAACCATAAAATTATAAGAAATTCTGAAAGAGTGATAGATAACTATTGAATTGCTGTGCACTTGTTCAAGGTAAGGTTAGGGGGAGGGCCAGGTGGCTAAAGTTTGCTAAAGAGAGAAGTTAGAGGTAGTTCTAAGAGAGTAATGGAGGAAATCTTTTTAAATTCTGATATTGCTCACATACACTTTTGTAGCTTCAGTACAATAAGGCCATGCCACTTTCTAGAGTCAGCAGCAACTCATACAGAACTGCCAGTATAGGTGTCAAGGAACTCCTGTTGTTGAAGAATTACTGCTAGACAAAACTGAGTGGGTCACTCTGTACTTCTTTCCTCTTAATGTTGTAAAAGTGATATCCTGACTACAGGAAATGCCTGGCCAGGTGGCAAGCAAACAGGGATGATCAAAACTGCCTTTTTTTAGACTTCTGGCTTTAACTCTGACATGTAAAGAGCTTGAAAGTTGTCACCCTTATTCTTCCAACAAGAAAATTCTAAGAAAACTGAAAATAAATTGCTTTCCTTAGGCTCATCAATAATGAGATACCAGTATAGAAATATTAGAATTGGAAAATCCATAAACCTGTCAGTATCAATTGCTGGTTTGGATGCAAAACAATAGAAACTCTTCTTCGTGGCTGATGGGAATGAAATGAAAATGGTACAGACATTTTATAAGACTGTTTTAGTACTTTCTTACAGGGTTAAACGTAATCTTACTGTATGATCCAATAATAATAGCTGTACTGATTTTCACCCAATTATTAATAAACTTATGTCTACAAAAAAGCACGTGCATGAACATTCTTTGCAGCTTTATTCCTAATTACCAAAAGCTGGAAATAAATAAGATGTACTTTAATAGGTGAATTGAATGACAACCTAAGACATTATGATACATTTCAATACTATTCAGTGATAGGAAAAAATAAAAGCTGTCAATAAATGCATATTACTAAATGAAAGAAACTAGTATCAAAAGGATATAATATATACCATAGGATTCCATTTCTATAACATTCTAAAGAACGCATAACTACCAAGATTTTAAACTAAAGATTACTGGTTACCAGAGGTTTGGGAAGGGTGATTTCAATAGGGGAAGCAAAGAATATTTTTAGATTAAAGGGCTATTCTGAATGATACTACGATGAAGGATCAGTGATTCTATGCATTTGTCAAAACACACAGAACCAAAGAGTAAACCTTAATGTAAGCAAATTTAATTATGTAGAAAGTTGGGGGAATCTTAGGATTTGATGCATATTTTGAAAAGATATTCTACTGGTATTACAAATGCATGATATAACCTCACTATAAGGTACTAATCTAAGTAACTTTGGAAATGAATGTAGTCTGTAAGACTAATGGCAAAGGAACTATTCATAAGTACTGTGTTCTACTTGATAAGGTGTTTTCCACAGGAATATGGATTAACAGCTCTGAAACTATTTTAACTAAATGGTAAATAGCTCCAAAATTGAGCCATTAGGCAAATACATGCCAAAAGTGGATGTCAGGCTTCTTAGTATTAGAGTGAGATGTTAGAGATAAGCAAGAGGTTGAAGTTAGATTGTCCATGGGACAATAGATTAAATTTTGAAACAAAAGTATAAACTCGTGTTTAGTTTTATATGGATAGAGATGGTTAAATATACAAATATGTATGTATATAAAAAAGAAATATGTATGTATATATGTGTGTGTATCTATACTCCAATTAGTATAGACATTTATACTCTTTACTTGGTCAGCTGAGAGGCCCAGAAGCAACAAGCAAACTGAGCACCCCAACTTTGGTTTGAATAACACTCTCCAATAAAAATAACTAGGACTCCTTGGAAAAATCAATGATTGCAAGGCAGGTCTAAGAATATAAGAGATAAACCTGGAACATCTTGTAGTGCTAGAAGTAAGAATGTTCTCGAGAAAGTTAAATAAATGAGCTCACAACAGTGGAGGTACATGAAAGGAACACAAAGACACCTGAAGGAGCTCAAGCCAAGGGCAGGGAAAATTTAAGCAAGAATTTAAATAAAATAGTATTATATTTTAGCTCAATATTTGAGCTATATATCCATTCTGACATAAATGTATAATTGGATCAATATATGAATGGGGAGAAAGAGACACATATCCAATGTGAAAGAATCCCAAATAATTTATGTAGATAATCTTATCTTGCAGAAGTTGGGCACAACTCCTTACTCTTTAAGTGTGGGTTGTGAATTTCTTCCAAAGAGTTTAATATGGAAAAGGGAAAAAAAGTAAATTTACGTGAAGGGACCTGATAAACACTCCTTCAGACAGATGATTAACATCAACAGTGTTAGCTCATGAGGATGGTATGTAACATTGATATGATTTATTAAAAATTGCACTTCTTTAATGTTCCTCAAAAAAAAATCCCAAACTGTAACCATGAGAAAAACAGCAGACAAATCCCAACTGAGGGACATTCTAGAAAATATTTCACCTGCACTCAACAATTGTCACATACAAGAGAAGCTTAAGGAGACGTGATGACTAAATGTCATAGGTTATCCCGAATGCAATCCTGAAACAGAAAAGGATACTTAGTAAAACCAAAGAAATCTGAAAAAAAAAAAAAACATATAAACTTTAGTAATCATGATGTATATATTGGTTGATATTGGTTTATAAACTGCAACAGGGGATCCCTGGGTGGCGCAGTGGTTTAGCGCCTGCCTTTGGCCCAGGGCGCAATCCTGGAGACCTGGGATCGAATCCCACATCGGCTCCCGGTGCATGGAGCCTGCTTCTCCCTCTGCCTGTGTCTCTGTCTCTCTCTCTCTCTCTCTCTCTCTCTCTCTGTGACTATCATAAATAAATAAATAAATAAATAAATAAATAAATAAATAAATAAATAAAATAAACTGCAACAAGTACACCATACTAATGTAAGATATTAATAGTAGCAGAAACTTGGTGGTGGGTTTATTGGAACCCTGCATTATGCCCACAACTCTTTTTGTAAATCTGAAACTATTCTAAACTATTCTAAAATAAAAGTGTTATTTAAAATAATAAAAACTAGTGTGGTGCATTGGGGTTTCTACTTTTCACCTTTTCCCCAATTAAATAAACTCATCAAGACTGATATTTGACCTTTCCTTTAGGCATATTAATAATAGCTACAGCTAAGATTTCTATAGTCCTTGCTGTGTGCTAAGTATAACTGATATTTTGCACACAAATGCACATGCATAAATTCACATGTACATGTGTGGTGTGTGTGTATGCAGGTGTATATATGTGAATGTGTATAGAAATATATTTAGTATGCATATTTGTTACATACATATGTGAAGTAATTTGACCTTATAACCACTGTAGTTTTTTATTACTATTCCCAATTTACAAGTTTTATACAATTTATACAATTTATTTTATATAATTTTATACAATTTATAAGTTTTTCCCAAAAAAGTTGCAATTTTTAATTATTTTTCAAACTTTCTATATTTTAACATTGAGTGTAAAATATTTTGGCTTTTAATAGTTTCTTAATTTATTATTTTCAAGGAATTTTTAAGGAATTATTTTCAAAAATACATAATATTATTCCAGACCATGTTTCATTTTAGGCCAAATGATAAAATAAGAGTATTCTAAAACACTAATTTTGTGAAAGTATGTAGGCATGCATGCATGCATGTATGCATGTATGTATGTATTTTTGTATGTAAAATATTGATTACTTTGTCAGTTAATTAGTTTAAATTAATATAAATGATTGTTTAGTACTAGAATACCATAGGTACAAAAATATAAGGCATAGCTATTAATCCAATGGAAACAACTTCTGTTAACATTATTTGTTAATATGTTAATTTGTTAATATGTTAAGACATTGTTTTAAACTCACAAACTAAAACCCATAGATTTCTCAGATTGGATAAAATAAGATCGGACAGTATGTTATCTAAAATTGACAATAAACCTACAGGTAAACATGCAAACACACAGAGAGTGGGAGATGGGAAGTGCTCAAGGAAAAGGCAAAAGATTTTAGTGATCTAAGTGTTGCCTTATTTACTGGTAAAATTAACTGGAATAAGGATGTACATCCATCACAAATATTTGTGAACCTAACAGATCCATAAAATACATTGAATAAAGCTGAAAAACTAGAGGAAGTTAGATCAGTTAAAAAAATGATATTTGGGATATGGTAAGATTTTAAGAGACCTTGGTAAGTGAAGCCTTAACTAATTAGCAGAAGTATCAAGTATTTAAGTAACAATCCATGGGCACATACATAATAATAAAACATGCCACAGGACAGTAATAAAAAAATGAATAAGTAGTGTAATAGGCAAAAAATGGTTATAAAAGGTCAATGCCATTCATTTCTTCTGTATTTTCTGGGAAAAATGTAAATAGTAATGGATCTCAAATAAATGCAATATGATTGGAAAATAACATACTTTTAAACAATTTTTGGGTCACAAAATAAATAACAAGCTAAAGCAGATATAAATGCAAGCACACACAAAATGTTCTGAGCTGCTAAAAGAATTGCGATGTAGAAATGTGTTGGATTAAAAGAACAAGCACCAGAATTCTTTGAAATTCTAGTAAATTCAAGGGAAATTTGAATACATATAATTGTTAAAAGTACCAAGCAAAATATATATCAGGGTGATTTAAATAAAAGTTATAAAGCACTGAACTATAAAATTATTCATTGTAGTCACTATATGATTAAAGATATTTTAAACATATTAGACAAGACAAGAATGTAAAACTGTTTGTAGGAGATGTTCACAGACAGCCTATTAAGGACCATTGTCATTCATATCCTAAAATAACATTTAATAGGACAATATTTTAAAAAATTTAATTTATCCTTTATACTATAAATCGCATGCACGTTTGCATTTCAAGAATACATCATAAGATTAACAATTATTGGGTCATTTCTTAGGTGTATTTAAAAATATAGGATGATAAAGATGATTTTCCAAATAATTCATGGAAAATAAAAATAGGTTATTTTAATTCATTAATTTTCAGTAAATTAACTTGGATTTTTTGCAGCTTTTATAATCATTTTTTCAATTATATGTATTCAAATTTACCTTGAATTTACTAGAATTTCAAAGAATTATGGTGCTTGTTCTTTTAATCAAACACATCTCTACATCGCAATTCTTCTGCTGTATTTCTTTTTTTATGCTCCCAGTGATCACACCCCTACAAAGCCCTTTCTGAAAGATAAAAACTCCCTACCAATTGGCTTCATGGGGTGCCAACCAAGAACTGAGGACCAGTCTTTCCTTTTATACTTACTGAAAAATCTACAGGGGTAAAATGGAAAATTGAGGATATCAGACACTTTCATGTCTTATTTATACTTTTTAAGCCTTTCCTGTCTTGGTTAAAGATATATATTTATGTGAGGCTTTTTTCAGTTATGGTTTGCTGTGTTCAAATATTTGTTCCAGACCAATTTATCTTGGCTGAAATCTTATATACAGATATAAAATGATGATAGTTTCTCATAATTCCCATCTTTTCTCTTTTTACAGTTATGTCAATTCTAAAACAGGGAAGAGAAAATGATTTGGCTCATTTTGACTGAACGGTGAAAATGACAGATGGAGGCGGAGAGTGTTCCACATTCCTAAGGCTGTTGATTCTACCAGGGGTGAAGAGGTAAGACCAGCACAATTAGTCAGGTGGGAAGAAAATTATACTCCTGCTGGAAGCAGGATAGGACTGCTTAGAATCTTTGCTTGACAAGATTAATCCGTCTGGTGTCAAAACTTCCAATTAGCATTCAGTATTATTCCCACTACTGAGCTCATTCAGAACTTACAGTCGAAAATCACAAACAAAATATTATCAAGGAGCAAAGACATTTTTCTTTCAAGAATGAGAGGTTAGCCATGGCAATGGGAATAGAAGCTGAGGTGAAAGCCTCATATGTTCATGGACAGTTTCAGGGATATGAAGGCAAAACAGAAGTAAGATATAGCAGATTAGAAATATGGCAGCTCCATTTGACTTGGAATATAAATATATATTATCCCCAAATTAAAACTCCCATCAAGTAAGGAACCTCTAAAAAATGTAAATTTTAATAGCAATCATACATATCTACCAGGTAATAGAAAATACAATAAAAATCCATAGAATTCATCATAGAATTCACAATTCTATATATTCATTAATTGTTTTAGAACTTTTTGTTTGGGACGTTGTTTGGGACAATGTTTCTCCATATGTGTTTTGTGGCGATAACTAACTTGTAAGATGATAATAGGCAGTGTGGGGGGGGACATCTGTAATTAAATAAATTTATGGTGCATATGATTCAGCAAGTAAATCTGATTAATGAAGTAAATTTACAAAAATATTCTAGTGCTTCTTGAATCTTCAGTATGCCATTCATTCATTCAATAACTAATGATTGTGACTTACTGTTAAGAAATTATCCATGGCCCCTTTAGCACTTGTGCCTCAGGAAATACTCTGATAGTTTGGGACATCATTCTCTTTCTCATTACTCTGAGTAATTATTTTCTTATTTATTTAAAGAAAAGGAGTGCATTTTAAGAAAAAAAATATAATTAATAATCTGCACCTATATATATTGGCTTACAGTAATGTCATTCTAGTTCTTAAGTCAGCAAAAAAAGGATCTTTCAACTTGTCTAAAGGACATCTTCTGCCTGTGTTCTTAATCTCATACTTTTTTCTTAAATATCCTCAAAACACTTTCATATGCTTATCTTTAATGTGGTTCTCTCAATGGTTGTGGGTCCTCCCAGTACAACGGGAGCTGAAAGCCTTGAAATTAGATTTTCTAGACTCCCTTCCCAGTACTTATTTATGTATATTCCACTAATGAAACACATTCATTTGAGATTTGGAAGGCAGAAGGGATTTGTCAGGAGGCAAATTAAGGTAAATTCTCAAGTCTTGGCAGACAGTGAGATTTGTCACAGGTTTTAGAGAATCTTCCAGAAAATCATCCATTGTGATGCTCCAGGCACTATGATTCCTATACCCGGACTTACTGAGTTTTTTAAGGATTCTCAATATTTGTGTAAGCCTCTGAGTCCTGTATTTCTTCCTATTCAGAAAACCTCCAGATTCTCCTCCTTCTCCCTCTTCTTCTCATCCTTCTTCATTTTCTGCTTCTTCAACTTTATCAACATCTTCATTGTCTTTGTTTTCTTCTTTTAAGGAACCATGGCTGATTCAGAAACCATTCTAGATTTCACTTGATTTCTCAATAAATTTTGGCAGTCTGCCAATCACATCTTTCTTGCAACTTTTCTTCTGTGTTTAATCTAGTAGTGGATATTATACCCTTACTCTGTTTTTGGTTGTCTAGGCCCCTGGAATACATCAATAAATGTAAAAATGATGCGACTGCTTTTTTTGGAGCTTATAAAGTGGGAGAAAGACAAGAATTGATACGTATTATTAAATTATTGCTGAAAAACAACAAGTAAAGCAAGATGTGCAGGAGTGGAAGTAATGAGGGCATGGAGTACTCAGTATTAAATGATGTAACTGGAGTAGGCCTCATTAAAAAGTGATAATAGAATAAGTGATTAAACAAGGTGAGGAAGTCAGCTATAAAATCTGCTGAGTGTTTTAAGCTAAGTGGAGTAGCTAGTGCAAAGGCCCTATGGCTGGTGCACAACTGGTGTATGGGGAATATCAAGCAGTCAGAGGTGGCTGGAGTGAAATAAGCAAGGCAGACAGTAGCTAATGAAAGATTAGAGAGGGAGGTAAAAAAGAAAACTAGATTACAAAGGGCTTCATAAGCCATTTTAAGGACATCAGTTTTAACTTTTATTCAAAGGGAGAGCTTTGCTTTTTTTTTTTTTTTTTTTTCTCCTTCCCCAGTGAGAAGAAATTGTCAGTGGGCAAGCGTAGAAATTAGACCAATTAGCCGCAGTCTATTATAGCAACCCAGTTGGGAGATAATGGTAGTGAGACCATGGTCATGCCAGTGAAAGAGTGGACAGTCAAAATTCTAAATATAATTGGAAAATTAATCCATGAGTTTTCCTGAAAGAATAGGTAATATGGTGAGAAAGAAAAAAAGACATCAAAGATACCACTAAGATCCTTAGGCTGAATGTCTGGAACAATGAGTGCCATAACTTGAGATAAAAGCTAAGGGTAGTGTAATTGTCAAGTGGAAAATGAATTATACAAGTTTTAGAGTGAGATTTTTCAGGGAGGAGCAGGTTTACAAATATGAACATGTTAACTTCTTGGATATTATTTTTCCCTGATCCTCCTGCTGTTTTATTGCAGTCCCTTATTATTTGTCTACAGAAATACTTCTTGTATCATATGCTCCTCAAACTGCAGCTTTTCATCTTTGGTACTTTTTGTAACTCCTCCTCATTCTAAGATTTATGGGTACTTAATGTGAATTGCCTCCAGCTTTTATCTCATCCCAGATCTTAGGCCAGTCTCTCTCTGTGTTTCTAACATGTAGAATATTCCTCTTGTTACAATTTCCTGTATGCTTTCTTAAAGGCAATTTCCATAATTTATTTTTATGGATAAATGAATATATTTATAGAATATGAATATATTTATGTTCAGCAAACAGTAGATTACTAGTTTAAAGTTCGACTTGATTTATGTTTTACATAACTATTTTAAAGAAAATTTTAAATAGTGGAAAAGGTTTAAATCAAGTTAAATATAGTCTTATAATGAATTGCTTTTCTATAATGAATTTACTATTGTACTCATATTAAATGTCTTTGAATATGCTTAGGGCTTAATTGTATCAATATACATAAACAAAACCTAATATATATAAATATAACCTAAGTGAATATTTCTGTATTCTAATACCAACTTCAAGTTGGGTATAAAACTTTTAAAAAAAACCTATGTGAAATCAAATTTCTGATTATTAATATAAGCTGGAGGAAGATCTTTATTAAATAAAATTCAATCAATTTAGTGATCTGACGTGATTTATTAAGTTATATTATTGCAAAACTCTGTGTTGGACATGGTAGGAGATGTTAAAATTAGAGATTTGCTGTTAAGGAACTTACAAATCATAGCGACTCTAACAGTGATGTGATTAAATACCCAGTATGTGTATGAGCAAATCAGATTCTAAATAATGAATTAAAAGAAGCAAATAGTCTGCTAAAACTGTATTTTAAAATCTTCATGTGTAACTGTATGATTTCACTTATTCCTTGATATCAAAATGCATTCTAGAAAGACTTTTCAAAAGAGAAAAGTAAACATTTTATTTTTTTTTATTTTTTTTTTTTTTGAGAAAAGTAAACATTTTAAAGAATAATAATTCCTTATATGTACTCTCTTATGTCCTTAAATATCATTCATGAGTCTTAAATAATATAAGCTTTACATAGCAATTTCCAGTGATTTTTGTAGTGTATTTTATTATTTGATAAATATTTTTTAAAGTAAACAAAAATTTTATATAATATATGTTCACATGCTCTCACTTATCAGAATAATATATATTATATATTATAATATATTAATATTTATTTAACATGACATCTTCTAGTCATTGCCCCAAATACATGTATTAAATATATGCAAATATATATGTTTTGCTTTTATAACCTGATTTTTTTACTTAACATTAAATCAAAAGCATTCTTTACTCTTGTTTTTAAATTATTTACTTGTTTATGCAAATGCACACAGGATTTTACATAAACTATATTACATGTCAAATGTTATTTCTGTAGAAATAATACTTTTTCTTGATTGGTTGCTTATTTTGCATAATATTTAATGCAGCCATCTGTAAAGACCAGAAATATGCTGTTTAGAGCATCAGGTATAGGAGGTTTTTCTTTGTATCATTTCTATTTTTCCTAAAAATATGGCAAGGAACATTATTTTTTTTTTAGGCATCATTGACTGACAATAGTAAAATGTATGGAAATTTCTCATAATTCTTATATTTTAAAGAGTTCTTATTTTTGTTTGTTTGTTTGTTTGTTTGTTTTTGGATTCTACCATTTTACTCAGGTAAGAGTCGTCACAAGCCCCAGGGCTTTAAAGTCAGTGAAATTCAAGCCACACATATACTAGCCTCCCCCCAAGTCCTCACCACCCTGCTGCCATACAGAAGCATCAGGTGTTTACACAAATCACTTGATTTTTTTAAATTTTATTTATTTATTCGAGGGGAGAGAGAGAGTGTGTTCTGGAGCATGAGCAGGGTGGGGAGCAGACAGAGAGGGAGAAGCAGATTCCCCACTGGGCAGGGAGTCTATCTCTGGACTGGACTCCTGGAGTCCTGGCCTGAGCTGAAGGCAGACATGCTTAACCAACTGAGCCACCTAGGCGCCCCAACAATTTGATTTTAAAGGTGGGTATTGTTGTGGGTAGACTAGTGTCTCATCAGGATTAGTTGGGTTATGCTGCATTAATGAGCAACACATAAATCTTTCTAGCTAAAAACAAAACTCATTCCAAATAAAACCAAATTTATTTTAAAAATTGGGTGATGTGGGACACCTGGGTGGCTCAATTGGCCAAGCATCCAACTCTTGATCTCAGCTCAGTCTTGATCTCTGGGTTGAGTTCAAGGCCCATGCCCTGCATAAGCTCACTTAAAAAAAAAAAAAAAAAAAGGTAATGTTACATATAAGCTATCCTCTCTGTAGTGGTTCAGTGATACTCTGATTGTATGGCATATCCATCTCAACATACGCTTTGAGATCACAATGTCAAGAGAAGAGAGTGCTAGGAACTAGCCTTGCACTACCAATTAAATGCATTAATTCTGAAGTGAAAGTTACATTTATTTCTACTAAGTTCATTGACCAGAATTAGTAATATCAATCTAACTTCAAAAAGGGTCAGGAAGTGTGATTATACCATGTGCCTAGACAGGAAGAATAGCCGTATACAGAGTTAGCACTGATGATCTCTACCAGAGCAGGATACCTCAGATCATATTCTGGAAGGATATTTAGTCTGTTTGTAGAGGTTAATAAAACTTCTAAGTTAAAAGAACACAGAGGATTCTTAACATCTTCTCTATTCTTTGTGAGGTATTGACATGTTTCAAACATCATCCAGATTTTCTGTGAAATACAGAGTAATGGCACTTTGATTGGAATTTCCATCCATCAGTTCCAGGCATAGTCATTACTGGACTTCAGTCCATCCCTTTCAGAAAACCTCTAGAGGTCTCAATTCCTCTTTGTTTTAGGCATAATCCTTTCAGTCTCATCTTGGAGGTCCTACCTTCAGAAATTATAAAATAAGTAGGAACCTAGAAAGACTCAATAAAACTCCATCTCAGCTTCAATCTCTTCAAAAATCCTAAAGTCTAAAAAGCTATTTGTATTCTATGAAACTTTTCAGGGGTACTGATGGTATTTCCTCATTAAGAGTTGGCAGTTCCATCACACCTATACATCTCTTTGCTTTGTAAGTAAAATGCCATGCATGGAGATAACAAAGCAAAAGAGAACAGATTCTGATATCTGTTTCCTTATTTTAAATTCTTTTTCTTATTCCTATGACTTCTTAGACAATTCAGATAATCAATGACTCACCTAGGAAGGGAAAAACAAAGTGTTAAAGAGAAATGAATGTACCTAGTATTTACATGAAATAGGAGATAATTCAAGTGAATCAATTCTCTAAATTGAGAGAACAAACACAAATTCACCAATACACAGAGGGCTCTGCATTTCAAAAAATTGAATGAGTTTATCTCATGTTTAGAGTTAAGCACTCTGACTTAGGTTTTGCTGTGATGTTTTTATTTTTAATTGCTTTCAGGAAAGCACAATTAGCTTTACAATAAATAGAACAATTTCTGATTTGTACACGTTTATCTAGATAATCTGAAACCGCATTTAGTGTATATAGCTATAATTTAATTTTAATTTTTAGGAAGTATGCACTTTTGATGAAATGTAAAATAAATCACTCTGAAAAAATGAAGGAAATATTCATTTAATGAGGCATATCATGGGCTCTCTTTTCTGGAGTTAAAGAAATATTATTCATTAACATACTCATACTTACAGTTGTAGAATGTCCATAATGAAGATTCTTTCTGAGTAGTACCATCTAACCTAGAAATATTTGAATCTTAAACCAAAAAGAGCACAAACAATAAATCAAGCGAAGAGTTTGGTATGCATTTGGGTTTGTATGCAGGTGTTTACTTAAATGAATGGGATGAATATGTGAAACACAGGAGACTTTATAGCAATGAAAATACTTTGTCCGGTACTGCAGTGGTAGATATGTGATATTAGACATTTCACAAAACCTATAGATCTTTTTAAAAAATATTTTAATTATTTATTTGACAGAAAGAGAGCACAAGGAGGGAGAGTGGCAGGCAGAGGGAGAAGGAGAAGCATACTCCCTGCTGAGCAGGCAGCCTGATGGGGCTAGATCCTAGGACCCCAGGATCCAGACTTGAGCGGAAGGCAAACGCTTAGCCGGCTGGCTAAGTCAAGCAGGTCCCCCAAAACCCATAGATCTTATATAAAACAAAGAGTGGACACTAACATGAATGATGAGCTTTAGTTAATGGTAATGTACCTATTAGTTTTTCAGTTATGACAAATATATTACACAAATGGAAGATACTACAAATAAGGGACACTGAGAATGGAGGTTAAGTGTATGAGAACTATGGGTAGTTTCTGTTTAACTTTTCATCATGTCCCCCTCAAATTCATTTTTTGTAAAATTCTAATTTTATTCTTTTTCCCTTTTATTTTTGACATCTGTAATAATAGCAAATACCAACACAGGAAAACACACATGGCCGTAATACATGCAAAGGGATACGGTACTAGATTTTACAGTAAAATTCATTAAATGATTTTATATAGAAATCTTTTATAAATAATGTCCTCTTTTTTGATATAATTTAAGATAGATGGAATTCTTGCTTTCATTTCTCTTATGTATGAAATCATTTATGACAGTTGGATTATCTGTATTTGCTTATATCCCACAGAATATTTTCTGTGAGTGTATGTGTATCACTTAGATTATTTTTAAGATTGTGATAAAACTCAATTCTAGAAGAATATGCAAGCATGGAAGAAGAACTGTTTTACTCAGCAAATTTTGCTTTCATGAAAAGGCTTCATTGCATATTTATTGAAGTGAAAACTAAGTTAAATAACTCATTGTCAGGTAACAGATGTTTAAAAAGATTAGGCACAGTAGTTGAATACACATGTACTGAATACACATTCATAAAACTGCTAATGATTCAAAGTTTTTGCTCTTTTTTTCCAGATACTTCCAGCCAAATAGCACTATTAGAAAGATCCAAAATGAATCATCTGAGAAATGAAAGAAATAATTTCAGTTAACAAGGAATATCTCATATGTATATTCTCTTCTAGAGTTGTAATTTTAATTAACCTGCTTGTTGAATAGTCTGATGGGCTGTGGATGCCCAGTTTTCCAAAGGTAATGAGATCATTACCACATTTAATCTTAAGTACTAAAACCAGATTCTTAATCTTTAGATTTGGCCCATGGGTCAAACTTTGCTGACTCATGATTTGGAGAAGCAAAATGGGGTTACAAACTGAATTTTGAGGTGGATAACCCCAGAAATTGTCTTTGGGTTGACTTGGTAAACTGGCCAGGACCAGGGATTCTCATTCCCTCAAACTGGATGGTTTATAGCATAACTGAACTTTTCATACTGCCAGAAACTCCCCCTACTCCACTAAGGGGCATGATTACAATCACATCTTCCTTAGGGTTTTCAGTTGCTGTGTGACTGTAATTAATAATTGTTCTTGCTGCTAGGTGCCCAAACCCTTAAATAACACAGCATCTTGAATGCAATCTCTCAGTAGGACTTGGATATTGAGAAGTAACTGTTACACTTGAAAATTCATAGCTTTTGTGTATTTATCCTGATGAAATTGACATTTTAGCATTTTCAGAATGCATTATTGCTTGTTAAAAATTCTTAATTTTCATAAATAGTATTCTAGAAGCATGCATTGTGAATGTCAGAGTTATGTAGAGAGAATAAGCCAGTGACCCACCAGTCCTGAAAATAGTCACCCAAACTTTCTGTACAAGTTGAATGCATTTACATATTGTTCCATTTGAATAATCCAGGAAATAAGTATCCTTTCCCGTTCTCAAAGTATTAAATTTGCCTGTGTTCTTAGATACCCTGCAAACTTTTGCATTACAAGAAGTCATAAAATACACTGTGTGCTTTTAACGAGTGATATTAAAATATTAGATAATCAGAATGACAAAGGAAAAATCATATATCACTACTACAGTTTTAATCTGTATGCCCTTTAAATTGTTATTTTTGTATATATAATGTAAATATATTCTGCATGTTGCACAGTAAGGATTTTTATTTAATATTTCACATGTATTCAGTGATAGGTTTGCTAACAGACTGCGTGATATTGAGTAAAATAGATATAAATGTAAAAATGTCATATCTTTGGTTCACAGTTCTGCTATTTGCAATTAGCTCAATATAGGGTTAAATTAGTTCACATTGTAACACATTACTCAATATATATTGAAATGAATTTTTTTATTAATTGATGTATCTTGTCTGATCAGATAATTTAATAAGTTTACCTTAGATTAAGAACTTTCTGGCCCTGAAGTAAAACATGTTGAATACTCTTTGACTTCTTTGATTTTCCCTGAGAAGTTATCAGCCAACTTTGTGATGTAGGTTTGAATAATTTACAATGATATTTGTGCCCAAATTGCCCCCTGAAGAGTTTGTCACTATAATTTAACACATTAGGAAAAATTGTGTTTTTCCTTTACTCATCTGGTTTCAAAATCATTTGCTTTTTTTGTCCAATAGACATAAAAGAGTATTGGAAAGAATATTGTTGTTATGATTGAAAAGGTAAGCTTATGAATCCTGCTTTACCACTCATAGGTGGAGCAGGTTTGCAGAAATTAGTTATTCATTAAGAAAATTTAGATGATAACTCCCACTCTAGATGATTATATTAAAGACAAAATAAAATAATATATCTGAAAGCTCCTCCCTTATTGCCCAATACATAATTAAATTCAAAAAGTATTATCATGATTTTTAACCTTAATTATTTTGAATCTATAATAAACAACAATATTACTGATTAAACAGCCTACATTGTTTATGTATTAGAAATGTAACCTTAATTACAGAGTATGTTATTTTAAACAAATGTCTACCAATAATGGTCCTATGACTCAGAATGTAGGATTAATTTTTAAAAACCAGGTTACACACATACACACACACACACACAATAGAGAGTAGCTGATTGCTTCTTAACTTTTCACAGTGAACTTGAGGATTAGTATCTGCTCTTTCTTTGTGATCTTTCATTTGCAGAGACATCATAATAGTGAACTTATTCTGATGACTAAACTGAACATGCATTATTATTATTATTATTATTTTTTTTTTTTGGTTCTCAAGTAATTGGTAGGTTGCTGGCCTTGCTGTCAATTTTACTTTTATTGTTTTCTTTCTCCTCATACACATTCTCTTTCTGATTAACCTCTTAGGTAAAGGTTAGGTTTTCTACAAGCAAATTGATATATTTCTTTTCTTTAGATTAGTTCAGAAGCTGTGTCAAATTTAGGAATTCATCAACTCCAGAGCAGAGTCTTGGGTATTTGTTGCTTGAAGATATCTGGAAGTGTAACAAGTTTAAATAAAATGAGTTCTGTTGGAATTAGGAAAAAGAATAAAATGTCTATGTTGAGTAAAACATTTTTAAGAGGGGCTACTTTCCTCTTTCTGTGTGCATTGTTATTAATTGCTCAGGAAAATGGTTCCATGTAAAAATCTCATGTGTAACTATTGCTTATCTATATCTCACAATCTAATACACTTTTCTAGAAAGTCTTAAGTTAATTTTTTGTTTCGATGCCTAAATTAAAATAAAAGATTAAAACCTTGGATGCAATTAGCAAACATTTTTGTAGTTGTGCAGAGTAAATTAAAGGACATTTGTGTGCTTATTTTCAAATCTAATGGAGAGCAAATTACATTTTTTTTTGTTTTTTTAAATTTATTTTTTATTGGTGTTCAATTTAGTAACATACAGAATAACCCCCAGTGCCTGTCACCCATTCACTCCCACCCCCGGTCCTCCTCCCCTTCTACCACCCCTAGTTCATTTCCCAGAGTTAGCAGTCTTTACGTTCTGTCTCCCTTTCTGAAATTTCCCACACATTTCTTCTCCCTTCCCTTATATTCCCTTTCACTATTATTTATATTCCCCAAATGAATGAGAACATATAATGTTTGTCCTTCTCCGACTGACTTACTTCACTCAGCATAATACCCTCCAGTTCCATCCACGTTGAAGCAAATGGTGGGTATTTGTCATTTCTAATAGCTGAGTAATATTCCATTGTATACATAAACCACATCTTCTTTATCCACTCATCTTTCGTTGGACACCGAGGCTCCTTCCACAGTTTGGCTACCGTGGCCATTGCTGCTATAAACATCGGGGTGCAGGTGTCCCGGCGTTTCACCGCATCTGCATCTTTGGGGTAAATCCCCAACAGTGCAATTGCTGGGTCATAGGGCAGGTATATTTTTAACTCTTTGAGGAACCTCCACACAGTTTTCCAGAGTGGCTGCACCAGTTCACATTCCCACCAACAGTGTATGAGGGTTCCCTTTTCTCCACATCCTCTCCAACATTTGTTGTTTCCTGCCTTGTTAATTTTCCCCATTCTCACTGGTGTGAGGTGGTATCTCATTGTGATTTTGATTTGTATTTCCCTGATGGCAAGTGATGCAGAGCATTTTCTCATATGCATGTTGGCCATGTCTATGTCTTCCTCTGTGAGATTTCTGTTCATGTCTTTTGCCCATTTCATGATTGGATTGTTTGTTTCTTTGGTGTTGAGTTTAATAAGTTCTTTATAGATCTTGGAAACTAGCCCTTTATCTGATATGTCATTTGCAAATATCTTCTCCCATTCTGTAGGTTGTCTTTGAGTTTTGTTGACTGTATCCTTTGCTGTGCAAAAGCTTCTTATCTTGATGAAGTCCCAATAGTTCATTTTTGCTTTTGTTTCTTTTGCCTTCGTGGATGTATCTTGCAAGAAGTTACTATGGCCGAGTTCAAAAAGGGTGTTGCCTGTGTTCTTCTCTAGGATTTTGATGGAATCTTGTCTCACATTTAGATATTTCATCCATTTTGAGTTTATCTTTGTGTATGGTGAAAGAGAGTGGTCTAGTTTCATTCTTCTGCATGTGGATGTCCAATTTTCCCAGCACCATTTATTGAAGAGACTGTCTTTCTTCCAATGGATAGTCTTTCCTCCTTTATCGAATATTAGTTGCCCATAAAGTTCAGGGTCCACTTCTGGATTCTCTATTCTGTTCCACTGATCTATGTGTCTGTTTTTGTGCCAGTACCACACTGTCTTGGTGACCACAGCTTTGTAGTACAACCTGAAATCTGGCATTGTGATGCCCCCAGATATGGTTTTCTTTTTTAAAATTCCCCTGGCTATTCGGGGTCTTTTCTGATTCCACACAAATCTTAAAATAATTTGTTCTAACTCTCTGAAGAAAGTCCATGGTATTTTGATAGGGATTGCATTAAACGTGTATACTGCCCTGGGTAACATTAACATTTTCACAATATTAATTCTGCCAATCCATGAGCATGGAATATTTTTCCATCTCTTTGTGTCTTCCTCCATTTCTTTCAGAAGTGTTCTATAGTTTTGAGGGTATAGATCCTTTACATCTTTGGTTAGGTTTATTCCTAGGTATCTTATGCTTTTGGGTGCAATTGTAAATGGGATTGACTCCTTAATTTCTCTTTCTTCAGTCTCATTGTTAGTGTATAGAAATGCCACTGACTTCTGGGCATTGATTTTGTATCCTGCCATGCTACCGAATTGCTGTATGAGTTCTAGCAATCTTGGGGTGGAGACTTTTGGGTTTTCTATGTAGAGTATCATGTCATCGGCGAAGAGGGAGAGTTTGACTTCTTCTTTGCCAATTTGAATGCCTTTAATGTCTTTTTGTTGTCTGATTGCTGAGGCTAGGACTTCCAGTACTATGTTGAACAGCAGTGGTGAGAGTGGACATCCCTGTCTTGTTCCTGATCTTAGGGGAAAGGCTCCCAGTGCTTCCCCGTTGAGAATGATATTTGCTGTGGGCTTTTCATAGATGGCTTTTAAGATGTCGAGGAATGTTCCCTCTATCCCTACACTCTGAAGAGTTTGATCAGGAATGGATGCTGTATTTTGTCAAATGCTTTCTCTGTATCCAATGAGAGGATCATATGGTTCTTGGTTTTTCTCTTGCTGATATGATGAATCACACTGATTGTTTTACGGGTGTTGAACCAGCCTTGTGTCCCAGGGATAAATCCTACTTGGTCATGGTGAATAATTTTCTTAATGTACTGTTGGATCCTATTGGCCAGTATCTTGTTGAGAATTTTTGCATCCATGTTCATCAGGGATATTGGTCTGTAATTCTCCTTTTTGGTGGGGTCTTTGTCTGGTTTTGGAATTAAGGTGATGCTGGCCTCATAGAACGAATTTGGAAGTACTCCATCTCTTTCTATCTTTCCAAACAGCTTTAGGAGAATAGGTATGGTTTCTTCTTTAAACGTTTGATAAAATTCCCCTGGGAAGCCATCTGGCCCTGGACTCTTGTGTCTTGGGAGGTTTTTGATGACTGCTTCAATTTGCTCCCTGGTTATTGGCCTGTTAAGGTTTTCTATTTCTTCCTGTTCCAGTTTTGGTAGTTTGTGGCTTTCCAGGTATGCGTCCATTTCTTCTAGATTGCCTAATTTACTGGTGTATAGCTGTTCATAATATGTTTTTAAAATCGTTTGTATTTCCTTGGTGTTGGTAGTGATCTCTCCTTTCTCATTCATGATTTTATTAATTTGAGTCTTCTCTCTCTTCTTTTTAATAAGGCTGGCTAATGGTTTATCTATCTTATTAATTCTTTCAAAGAACCAACTCCTGGTTCTGTTGATCTGTTCCACAGTTCTTCTGGTCTCGATTTCGTTGAGTTCTGCTCGAATCTTTATTAACTCCCTTCTTCTCTTGGGTGTAGGATCTATTTGCTGTTTTTTCTCTAGCTCCTTTATGTGTAAGGTTAGCTTTTGTATTTGAGTTCTTTCCAGTTTTTGAATGGATGCTTGTATTGCGATGTATTTCCCCCTTAGGACTGCTTTTGCTGCATCCCAAAGATTTTGAATGGTTGTATATTCATTCTCATTAGTTTCCATGAATCTTTTTAATTCTTCCTTAATTTGCTGGTTGACCCTTTTATCTTTTAGCAGGATGGTCCTTAACCTCCACGTGTTTGAGGTCCTTCCAAACTTCTTGTTGTGATTTAGTTCTAATTTCAAGGCATTATGGTCTGAGAATATGCAGGGGACAATCCCAATCTTTTGGTATCAAGTTCAGACCCGATTTGTGACCAAATATGTGGTCTATTCTGGAGAAAGTTCCATGTGCGCTTGAGAAGAATGTGTATTCAGTTGAGTTTGGATGTAAAGTTCTGTAGATATCTGTGAAATCCATCTGGTCCAGTGTATCATTTAAAGCTCTCGTTTCTTTGGAGATGTTGTGCTTAGAAGACCTATCGAGTATAGAAAGAGCTAGATTGAAGTCACCAACTATAAGTGTATTATTATCTAAGTATTTCTTCACTTTGGTTAATAATTGATTTATATATTTGGCAGCTCCCACATTCGGGGCATATATATTGAGGATTGTTAAGTCCTCTTGTTGAATAGATCCTTTAAGTATGATATAGTGTCCCTCTTCATCTCTCACTACAGTCTTTGGGGTAAATTTTAGTTTATCTGATATAAGGATGGCTACTCCTGCTTTCTTTTGAGGACCATTCGAATGGTAAATGGCTCTCCAACCTTTTATTTTCAGGCTGTAGGTGTCCTTCTATCTAAAATGAGTCTCTTGTAGACAGCAAATAGATGGGTCCTGCTTTTTTATCCAGTCTGAAACCCTGCGCCTTTTGATGGGGTCATTAAGCCCGTTCACATTCAGAGTTACTATTGAGAGATATGAGTTTAGTGTCATCATGATATCTATTCAGTCCTTGTTTTTGTGGACTGTTCCACTGAACTTCTTCTTAAAGGGGAATTTTAAGAGTCCCCCTTAAAATTTCTTGCAGAGCTGGTTTGGAGGTCACATATTCTTTTAGTTGCTGCCTGTCTTGGAAGCTCTTTATCTCTCCTTCCATTTTGAATGAGAGCCTTGCTGGATAAAGTATTCTTGGCTGCATGTTCTTCTCATTTAGGACCCTGAATATATCCTGCCAGCCCTTTCTGGCCTGCCAGGTCTCTGTGGAGAGGTCTGCTGTTACCCTAATACTCCTCCCCATAAATGTCAGGGATTTCTTGTCTCTTGCTGCTTTAAGGATCTTCTCTTTATCTTTGGAATTTGCAAGCTTCACTATTAAATGTCGAGGTGTTGAACGGTTTTTATTGATTTTAGGGGGGGATCTCTCTATTTCCTGGATCTGAATGCCTGTTTCCCTTCCCAGATTAGGAAAGTTTTCAGCTAGAATTTGTTCAAATACATATTCTGGCCCTCTGTCCCTTTCGGCGCCCTCGGGAACCCCAATTAAACGTAGGTTTTTCTTTCTCAGGCTGTCGTTTATTTCCCTTAATCTATCCTCATGGTCTTTTAATTGTTTGTCTCTTTTTTCCTCAGTTTCCCTCTTTGCTATCAACTTGTCTTCTATGTCACTCACTCGTTCTTCCACCTCGTTAACCCTCGTCGTTAGGACTTCTAGTTTGGATTGCATCTCATTCAATTGATTTTTAATTTCTGCCTGATTAGCTCTAAATTCTGCAGTCATGAAGTCTCTTGAGTCCTTTATACTTTTTTCTAGAGTCACCAGTAGCTGTATAATAGTGCTTCTGAATTGGCTTTCTGACATTGAATTGTAATCCAGATTTTGTAACTCTGTGGGAGAGAGGACTGTTTCTGATTCTTTCTTTTGAGGTGAGGTTTTCCTTCTAGTCATTTTGCTCAGTGCAGAGTGGCCAAAAGCAAGTTGTATTGGGAAAAAGAGAAAAAGAGAGGAGAGAAAGAAGGAAAGAAAAGAGAAAGAGAAAAAAAAGGGAAGAAAAAAAAACGAAAAGAAAAAAAAGAAGAAAAAGAGAAAGAAAAAGAAAGGAGAAAAAAAGGGGGTGGGGGAAGGAAACAAATCAAAAAGCAAAACAAAACCAAACAAAACAAAAAGAACCACGGGGGAGTATCTTCTGATTCTGTGTACTTTAAGTCCCTTGGCTTCTCCTGGAAGTTGTCCGTCTAGCTGGTGTTCTGGGGGAGGGTCCTGCTGTGCTGATTTTCAGGTGTTAGCAGTTGGGGGAGCTGCTGTGCCCCTGCCTGGTGCAGGGCTCAGTGGGGGTTGTTTACCCCGTGAGGCCCCAGGAGGAACAACCGCAGTGGTGGCGGCAGCCCTGGAGCCCTGGAGTCAGCCCCCGCAGGAACTCCGGAGCTCTCCGTCTGCAGGGCCTGGAGGCTCCGGGCGGGGCCGCTGATCTGCTCAGCTGGGGCAGGAGCGTCCTCGCTGTCCTGGGCCCTCCCGGCCTCTGCCTGTCCCGGGGGGAGGCCGGATCCTGGGCTGTGTCCCGGCGCCCTGTACTCCGGGGCCTGCGCTGGTGGATTCGCGCTCCCGCCCCGCAGCCCCCTCCACGGAGCTGCCGCCCGAACCCCTCCGAGCTGCTCCGGGTCCCGCCGCCCGCGCTGCAGCCCTTAGGGAGCTCGGCCGCGGGGTGTGGGGCTCTCCCGGGGCGCAGGTGTCTGTTAGTGTCCCCGGGAGCCCGAGGGCATCCTCGCCCTCCTGGGTCCTGCTCCAGCTCCCCGCGAGCCCCTTTCCGCCCGGGAAGGTCGGTGCAGCTCCTGCTCCTCCGGGACGGGGCTCTCCTGTCCTGGGGACACTCGCCCCGGCCTCAGCCCGGCTACTCGCGGGGCCCCTCCCCCTTGGAGGCCTTTTGTTTCTTTATTTCTTTTTCCCCGTCTTCCTACCTTGATAGAAGCGCGAACTCTTCTCACTGTAGCATTCCAGGTGTTCTCTCTTTAATTCTCAGGCCGAATTGATAGATTTTCAGGATAATTTGAAGGTTTTCTAGGTAATTTGGTGGAGACAGGTGATTTGGAGACCCTACTCTCCCGCCATCTTGCTCTAGTCCGCAAATTACATTTTTAATGAAAATATATTAAGCAGCAGAATATACATTTGTCTCTAAAATGTAATATTATCCCTTATTGCCTACTATGAGATCAAGTGAGATTATGCATAATGAAGCCTGCTTACATTGCATTTTTGTAATAGTTGAGTTCCTACTTTAAATTTATAAAAGAATTTTTATAAGTTGATGACCTGTTACTTTGTGGAAGTTGGGCATGTACCACATTCATTATACTGTGCAGCATTATACATTACTTATGGAGTAGGTTATGTCCACCAAGTCTTTGGAAATTAATTATAAGTGTCAGAATTTGTAAAGTTCAGATCATTAGTTGGGCCTTATATAATATACCATGTTGTTGATTGAAATGAAAGATAATATTCTGGCTAACAACCATGTATATAATGAAGTTAATATTTTGTTAAAAAAGTAAGTGATTGCCCTGAGGTCTTGTTTTGATTGTGAGTGGAGGTAATGCATATGATATACAATGACTTTTACATACAACAGACACAGTTATGTGTTATGCATAATAAACAAACTATACATACATACTTGATATTGAATACACATAAACAATACATGTATACTATATACACACCATATAATAAGCAAACATTAATTTCACAGTTTAGTAAATATCAAAATATATACATTTAAGTAATCATTAATTAAATCCAGATACACAGTATGTCTATTATTCCAGAAAGTCCCCTCATGTCATTTTGAAATGTAGCCCCTTCCCTTGTACTATATACAATCACAGTAAACAATGATCTGTTTTCTGTCACTGTCATTTTAAATGAAATCATAAACGTTTTGTGTTTGGGTTCTTTTTTCAGCATAATGACTTTGGAATCCATTCATCCTATTTCAATTTACTGGTTTTTATTTAATTTTTTAAATTGTTGAGCAGTGTTCCATGGTATGGGTACCAGTTTGTTTATCCATTCATCTGTTGATGGATAACTGGGCTGTTTTCAGTTTTGGCTATCATAACTAGAGTTGTCATGACAATTTGTCTGAATGTGTTTTTTGTGTGTGTATGTTGTTGTTTTCCTGTGGACATCTGTTTTTATTTCTCTTTGGTAAATGCCTGGGGTGTGCAATTGTTGGATCATATGGTAACTGTATATTTAACTAAAGTGTCAAACTGTTTTCTACAGTTGTACTAGCTTTAGAGTTCTACCAGCAATATATGAAAGTTATAGTTTTCCAAAACCTAGCCAATATTTGGCACTGTGATTCTTTTAATTTTTAATTGTAGTCAGACTGGTAAGTATGTAGTATTATCTCAATGTGGTTTTAATTTCCTTTGGTCTTATGACAAATGATAGTAAGCATTTTATTTTTTATTTTTATTGTTATTCTTTTTAAAGATTGTATTTATTTATTCATGAGAGACACACAAAGAGAGGCAGAGACATAGGCAGAGGGAGAAGCAGGCTTCCTGCAGGGAGCCCGATGTGGGACTCTATCCAGGACTCTGGGATCATGACCTGAGATGAAGGTAGATGCTCAACCACTGAGCCACCCAGGTGTCCTGACATTAAGCATTTTAAATTGTACTTACTGGGGTTATAATCCTAGCTAAAATATGTGTTTGTAAATATTGTTGGATTTGATTTGTTAGTATTTTTGATAATACTTGTTGAGAATTTGTTGCCCCTATTCATAAAAAATACATTCTTTTGTCATGTAAGATCTTTGTCATTTTTTGGTATCCTGGTAATACTGTCTTTCATAAAATGACAGAAACATATTTGATTTCATATATTTGCTGGGCTATAGGAATATTCAGATTCTTCTTCATTAAGCTTCAGTTGTGTTTTTTAAAGACTTGATTATTTCTTTTTTTGGCGAAAATTTTTTTAACATGATTTTAATCACAGTATTTCCTTTCTGTTTTTTAATGTCTGTAGGAGTTATAATGATCCCTCTTTCATTCTTGATATTGTATGTACATGCATGGGTGTGTATCTCTTTTGCCTTGATTAATATTTATACAGTTTTAACCATTTTATGGAATTTTTCCATAAATGGAAATTTTTTTCCATTTAGTTCTTTTTTCCATAAAGAACTAAACTTTTGCTACTTATTTTTTTTAATTTTTCTACTTATTTATTTTTAAATTTTGTTTACTTATTTGAGAGGGCGTGTGCAAGCAGTGAGGGGAGGGGCAGAGAGGAAGCAGTAGCCTCTCACCTCAGTGAATGGAGAACCTGGGGCTGCATCCCAGGATTCTGGGATCATGACCTGAGCTGAAGGCAGACACTTAACCCACTGAGCCCACCCAGATGTCCCAAATTTTGGCTTTTTAAAATGTTCTTTCCTTCTACTTATTTTGGCTTTAATTAACTTTTCTTTTTCTTGTTTCTTCTTTGTTTGCTTGTTTCTTAAGATTCCATTACATCATGGATTTTAAACCTTTCTTCTTTCCCAAGATAAGAAAGGTTAGAATTCCCACATTACACCTTACTTTAGCTGTATCCTGCTTACTACCTTCATTGGGATCATATGAAGGGCCTGGGCCGGGTGAATGCAATCCCTGAAAATAAGTGTAGGGAGGCCAAGTTTGGACATTGAGTCCTGCCAAGCTGAAGAGGTGAGGGAAAAACCTTGGTCACTTCACTGATTCTCCCTAATGGAGCCTAAATTTAAATCTGAACTCACTGTCTCTGTTCTATTCTCCATTCTGGAGCAGCCTCTTTCTGGTAAGTACCATCTCACACTGTCAGCTTCAGCAGCCCTCCACCACAGACTCCCAGAGAGTAATTTTAAGACTTCCCCTCCCCCTGCTTCACAGCTCCCATTCTGTTGTCTGTAAAGAACAGAAATGCCCTGGTCCCTACGCTGTCTCCTCTGTTCACTGGCAGCACCCTGTTAAGTTTGAACTTTGGGCCCTTTCACTCAAGGTCTAAAATATCTTCTGTTTAAGAATATGGGTGATAGTGGGATTCTTCACATAACTTTCTTTCCCTTATGAATCACGACTTTATAGTTCTAGCTTCAAAACAATTTTCTCTGATATTTTGTCCAGTGTTATAGTTGTTTAGCTTGGGGTGCTGGCCCAATGCCAGTTGTTCTGTCACAGTGGAAGCAGATGTCCCTCCAGATGACTTTTAATTATTTAATTTAAAAGACTTTCAAAGGAAAGTTAAGGCAGTGAAATTATGAGTTATTAATAGACATAGTACTAGAAATTAGTAAGTAGATAATTACTATAATTCTATTGCAATTTATGTTTTCTAATGTCTAAATCTTTCCATCATTTTCCAGCATGAACAAATAAAATAGTACTCTAATGGGCTTCTAAATTCTCTGTTTTGTTATCTAGTATCTCTGAGGAAAAAACGTTTTCAAGGAGAAAGAAAACTTTCATACATTTTAGAGAAGCACCAGTATGGAATGTTACAGCTTGTATGAATGGTGATTTTAATTTATAAGTAGTAATATGATTCACCTACCAAAGCACTAAAATCTTTAATAGAACTTGCACTGTCATTATTATTCATTATTCATAAAGTGATGTAAATGGAAATAGTGTCTCAGAAAGGTTAGCATACAGATAAATCCATGCCCTAAAGAACTTATAATTCTAAAATCCTTTCAACAAGCTCCCCACCACCCAACCCCTGGGCACTCATTAGAATAAGACAGCTTGTGAGCACTATTCCATTTGACTTTAACAGTATAAAGAAGTCCAACTAAATAGAAGCTATAATATAATTCAAAAGTGTATTTTCAAATTTGAAAGCAAAACTGTAATACCCTGATGGATCCACATTATCTTCTTAGGTTTAAAGTGCGATATAAATATCAACTGAGTGGTTTATAGTAGAGCAGAAGAGTACTATTTTATTGCAAATTTCATATTATACCTTTTTTTATGATGGCGGCTAGATCAGGAAATAGAGAAAGAACAACTCCTCTGGTACTTGCACATTGGACAGTAGTAAATTAATTTAATTTTTTCTGCACTTAAATAATTTAACAAGGACCCTTTTCCCTGAATCTGGTCACTGGGCATGTGTCTATACAACCTTGTGCTGCCTTAATTATTGCTTTTTGTTACTTAATGCTATCTTCAGAAGCAAATATGATTAATCAGGGTAGTGTAAAATTTTGTGGAAATTTAAAATATCCTGATAAATATTGGAATCATTATGGCAACTTTATATAAAACTTGTCTTTCAGAGTAGGGTGAAATGAGCAAATTCTTTACAAAACACTAAGAGTGTGGAGAATCCTTTTCTCAATTTAATTCTGATCTCAGAAATCCTATTTAATGCTTTATCATTTGAAAGTGATATGGCTTCCATTTTTAAAATGTGTAAGTAGAGCGTCTAGTTTTTCCTATATATACTTACATGAAAAAGTTCTCCTTCAGGAAAATGCTAAACCATTTTTTAAGAGTTACAAGGAGAGAAAAAAATTACCACATTTTGTGGAGATTTGAAGAGTTCCTTGACCTCCTGCCTCTGAGAGTGTGAAAAAGCTTCTACTCCAGGCAACCCAGGAAGAAGGAAGAGAAAGTGAGGTTCAGGAATTAGGGGTCCATGGAGGCAGGTGTGTGGAGTCATTCACTCTTGTTTCTGGGTAGAGTGACACCCCCTTTCTTTCTGGGGATGTTCCAGGCTTCCACTTCCCTCATTCTGTACCTAGGACTCAAAGAACAGGACCTTAGAGCATCACTGACAGAGCTAGAGATACTACTTTAATAATCAAAGAGGTTTAAAATCTTGTGTTTCTGTATTGTACTCTGTAATTTGTGACCTCTTCAAGAATACTTTTTATAAAATTACCTTGTGTCCATACTGTCTTGACATTGCCCTTTTTACCATGCTTCTCCCCATCCTTTCAGCATGGTAAACTAAGAATAAAGCTTCCTCTACATAAGGAGGACCTTCTCATATAAAGTGGGTAGTTTTGGACAATTCTGTGCTCATAATTGAGGAAAAAAAAACTCATTTTATCTTGGTGCTCTCTCTCTAAGATTATTTTTCTCCCCATTTTTCTTCTGATTATAGGCTATAAAACTCAAATTAAGATGTAATCCTAATAGAATGCTTGTGACATCAAAGTAAGATGTAGAATTGACCACATTTGGCGTTTCCATTTCAGGCTTTGGGATAAAGCATTCTCATAATCAACAGTAGGCTTTTGTTTGGACCATCCTTTATGCATCAGTGGTGGAAGGAGGTGAGTGGAGAATTTAGAGAATACAAGATCCTGACATTGCTAAAGTTCTTTACTACAGCAGAACTAACAAGAGGATTTAATACAAATTGTTAATTTTTTGTTAACAGCAAGTTATTTCAAATATGGATTTTTTCTTCTAAATTAGCTATAAGAACTATAAAATTGAGTCTCCAGTGTTGTGATAAATTAAACTCTGAAGTGTAACACTTGTCAGGGTTTTAAGAAAGTCCTATAATAGGACCTTATGATGGGGAACATACTAAAGACTTGCTTTTTTATTTTAATATATTGAGACATTCTAATATATTTTTTAATAATTTTATTTATTTATTCATGAGAGACACACAGAGAGAGAGGCAGAGACACAGGCAGAGGGAAAAGTAGGCTCCATGCAGGGAGCCTGATGCAGGGCTCAATCCTGGACTCCAGGATCACACCCTGGGCCAAAGACAGGCACTAAACCACTGAGTCACCCAGGGATCCCAAGACATTCTAATATATTAATGATTAATGTACATGGCACAGTGATCATAATATAATATTACGTGGAAGTAAATTAGAAGCAATTTATACAATGTGATAATTTAAAAAATATATAATTAAATCTCTATCTCTGTGTGATATGGATAAATTTTAAGGTCTCCACAGCCTTGCAAATTTTGGTACATAAAATATTGAATGTACAGGATTTTGCTGATTTTTGAGCTCTACATTTTCTTGTGTTTTACTATCCCAATGTCAAGATAATAATAGTTACTATATTATAGTTTAATAGGTAGAATTTTTCTTTTAACTCAGTGGTACATTTTAATATCACTTACATCTTAGATGTGATAAAAATCTTATTTTGAATCAGAATTTCCCCATTTCTACCCAGTAGCAAAAAATAATCTAGCCACTTTTTCTCATTCCAGCACAATTCCTCTTTTTTTTTTTTTTTTGTTTGTTTGTTTGTTTCAAACGTTTTCTTCTATGGTTCTGTATTAGTGGTTGTCACCTGGAAGTGATTTTGCTGCGTGGGGGACACTTGTCAATGTCTGGAGACATTTTTTATTGTCACATAAGCATCCAAAAATGTACAGTTTTAGTTGTCAGTAGTGCCAAGCTTGAGAAGTTCTCTACTACTGGAGCAAAATCACCCCTACAAAATCATTCAGACTCTGGTGTTTGAGTCACATATGTGAGAATGTGGCTTCTCACCATTCCGGATAAAACAAAAACAAACAAAACAACAATAGAAAAATCTCTACTCATTATGGGGAGTAGGAAGGTGTAAAACATATAAACTGTAACACTACTTTTACTGAAATATGGATTTTTGACTCAAACTCTCTATAGAGTCACCCGGGAAGCTGTGAAAATACTGGCTCAGTTCCACCCCCAGAGATTCCAAGATAGCTGGTCTGTAGAGTTTTTCTGGGCTTTAAGATTTTTTTTTAAGTTCCCAAGATGATACTAAGTCAAGATTAAGAAGCACTTCCTTCGGGTCTTTTTATAACCAGCTGGAAGAAAAAAAAAAAAAAAAAACAGCTGGAAGATTTGTTTCAGCAGAATCAACATACTTTTGAATTTGATTTAATATGAAGATGACAACCATTGAACTCATATGCTTAAATAAATGGCATTTCATTCACTAGTTTTCTGAAAACTCCTTAGTGGAGGAAATACTGGTCTCAATTCTTACAGTCCAGGAAAAACCCTCAGAAAAGAAAAACGTTGGTCATTCAGTGTTTATTCACTCATTTTTTACTTCCCTTTTAATGACCCTAAACATATTGTTTTTCTTCTATGATGATATAATTTGGAACCTTTAGATTGTACAAAATGGGAGTCCGATTTATGCTTGCTCGTCCATACTGTCCACAAATGCCACACATTCCATGGAAGATAAAGAGAAATATTTTTGTTAGACAAATGCCCCATACCCAGATAAGGGTACTATGATTTTAGGTGGTACAATTATTTTCTACTGTGCATTCTTTAGACGAGATCGGGCGCGTTCAGGGTGGTATGGCCGTAGACTACTGTGCATTCTTTAATGGAAACTTTAATGGAAAAAAATATTGTGCTAATTTTAGTGATGCAATTGTAGAATTTATTTTTCTTGTATATCTCAAATTCGCAGATTATATGTATATACATATATATTGATTTAAAAGCCACTAGGTTTGCATGGAAAATGATTCATTGTTTTATACATCTGTGCTAGAGTGAATGACAGTGTTACTAATTTAAAGGTAGATATGTGATAAATTGGAGAGATTAATGATTACTTCAGTGTTAGCTATATTGGGTTTTATTTGCTAGTAAGATATTTTGGTGGACAGTACCTAGAGGCAGTTAGAAATATTCAAAATGGCTTATATGTTCAAATTATTAATACAAATTTGACAGTCTTTTATAACCAGATGGTGTTAACAATTTAAGAATTTGACAATAAGATAATTTTTTCTACAGTGGCAAACAAAAATGGGAGAAGGAAAACAGTGATTGAAGGAGTTTGGGAGAATCACTGCATTTGTGTAGTGAGAGATAGAGGTGGACAAGTAAGCAGAGAAGGAACAAACAGAAGACAAGGAACAATATCAGTTACTACTTGCTACAGAAGACAGTAGAGGAAACTGTTTTAAGGTGAATGAGGATAATAAGTTAGCAGATGCTAAAAGGCATCTAAAAATGATGACAAGCAATCGGGGTATTGACTTTAGTATATGGGAAGTTAATTGGGGACTTTTGAGATAGTATCTGTAAAAAGAGAAATGGAAACAAAAAGAGGAAAAGAGAGAATAAATGAAGGCCCTAGCTACAGACTATGATCCTCATGAGTTAGATTATACAAAAGGAAGAAGAAAGCAAAGTAGTTTGAGGTGATAGCCATGTGCAAATAAGATGTTTGCGTTCATTTGCTTTTAAGTATATTTTAATCCTATTTTAATATAGTTTTTGAATAATGAAGCTTACGAGTGAAGAAAGAAAAAGGAGAGGGGGCCAGTAAAGCTAAAAAAAAAATTACAGATTAAAAGGTTGAACAAAAAAAATAAATAAATAAAATAAAAGGTTGAACAGATATTTGATATACCCTGAATAAATAATTGATAGCATGAATTACTGTTGCACAGTGTTGAGAAGCATTGGAGATACCTTTGTTAAAGTAACTTTTTAGCTTCATTATAAATAAAGGGGGTCAAAAAGTATAAACTTCTACTTATAAAATTAATAAGTATATAATTTATGACATGGTGTCTATAGTTAATAACACTGATTGCTTATTTGCAAATTTCTAAGAGATTAGATCTTAAAAGTTCTTCTTATAAGAAAAAAGTTATGTAACTGTATATGATTAGAGATGTTAACTAGACTTACTATGGGGGTCATTTCATAAAATATACAAATATTGATTCATTATGTTATATACCTGAAAGTAATATAATGTATGTCAATTATACCTCAATTAAAATAATAAATAAGAAAGTAAAGTTTATAAAAATAATAGTTACTTTACTAGAAGGAGAAAATAGTGATGCAATTTGGAATGTCATGTTAGAGGCAATATAATCTAAGATTAAATAACTTGGGTATCTTTTCATGGAATTAGTTTCAATATGATATGTATTAAGTGCCTACCATACTCCAATGTATGAATACTGGGGATACAAAGTAATACATAGTATTTGCCCACAAAAGTCATACAGTCCAGTGGGAGATACAAAGAGTTTCTACCTTTTAAGATAAAGTTTCCATGTGTGGACTGATATGATTTGGGGTAAATTGATAAAATAGACTTCAAAAATGAAGTAGAAAAGCTGAATTTTGAATTAACAAATATTAAAAGAAAATTTGAATTTAAAAACCCTGCATCTATACATAATATTCCCACATAAACATTTGGCAGGAATTCATGATTGACTTAAGCTTACTTTTGTGTATTAAAATATTTTCCTCACAATTACCAATTGTTCTTAATTATGAGTTTAAAGATTTAACTAACTTGGGAAAAAAAAACTAAATGTTTATCCTCAGAGCATTTTAATTTGCAAAAAATCTAATTTTTCAAAACTAGAAAGTATATGATGAATCTAAATTCATTTTCTCTTATGTATTTCTCCTCAAAAATACAGTTCTTAAATGTTTTCCTGCTGTGTGAGGCAAAGGCTTTCCTCCTCTGTGGGATCATGGCTGAGGTTTTCAGCAATGCATAAGTAACTCAAAACACTTTAAAGAGGAAGCTACAGTAAATTCTGATAGAATTTTTTTGTAGTATTTTTCCTTATGTGCCTCTTTTCTCTACCGTCTCAATAATACTTACCATTTACTTGGTTGCCTGTGGGAAATAACACTTATCTGCTGATCAAGCTAAAACTAATTAAACATTTCTGTATAAATTTTATATGTGAGTCAAAAGAATCAAAGAAACAGGAGGCAGGTAATATTGCAAAATATAGTTTCCAACATATGTCTAAAATATGCAAACCATCCGAAGCACCAAATGATTGGTTTACTTCCTGAATTTAATATTTAATCTATTAAATTTTACATTCAATTTTAATCTTGGAGACGTCATGGTTTAAGACTACCTATAAAAAAAGAAAATAAGACTACCTATATTCTATCCACAGGGATGAAAACAGTGCGGAACAATGGAAAACAACCTCTGCATAAGTTAAAAAAAAAAAAAAAAAAGCAAAGCAGTGGTACTCACAGAGAAGACTTTGAAGTAAGAGTAATTGGGATCTGAGCATTGTCTTTGTACCTCACTAGTTGTACATGGTTGACAATTTATATAAGCTACCTGGTGTATAAGTCTCTTCAGTTAAAAAAAAAAAAAAAGAAAAGATGGGATGGTAGTGATCATTAAAGACATTGTTTTAGTAGTGTCCATATAGTACAAGTACAATAGAAGTTGCTATTATTAACTATAATGAAGTGATATTACAATAACAGTAATGACATAGGCAGCAGTAATAAAAGGGAGCCTTGTTTTCTTGTACTGTGTAGGCTAAATTATGTCAAACATTGGAAAGTATACAGAAATGATTGTTCATAATCTTATTTAAGATCTGTTTTCAAAATTATTTTTTGAAATTGTCATCCCAGTAGACTTAATTTTCTGCTTGACTAATTGGCCATTTAACCCCTCAGTACTCTACCAATGCCATTGTGTCTGTTGTTTCAAGATCAGGAAATGAGGAGAAACAAATGCATGCTCTCCAGGAGTAATATAATCAAGTCACCCGGGGCTATTGCGCCTATGTTCTCTCTCTGACTGATTTATGAGGACGTGAGACTGAGGATAGCATGCGAATGGAATTAGACACTAGTTTAACTAATCTGTTCTCAGATGTAGATATTCTGTTGCCCCTAACTCAAGCCAGCTTTAAATATAGGCAAAGCAGATAATAGTGTAGGGCTTGAACTCTGAAGGAAATTAATCATTTCTTTGAGTAATGAGTCATTGCCGTCCTGGAAAGAATGTGTTTACTGCTTTGCAAAGCTACGTGGTTCATTACCAGCCAATAATTGGGGTGGTATGTGTTCAATATCCTGTAAGCTACTTTTTAACTGTGTTATCTAGATAAGAATTCCCAGTATATTGTGTGATCTCAATCCTCCCTTTGCAGCTACTTAAAGATATATTTCGGTATATATCCAGTGATGAGATCAACCCCCAAATCTCTTAATTTAATGACATTTGTGATAAATCCTCAAAATTTTATAATTGTCACTGTATTTCAAATTGATTAAACTGAGTTTTGAATGACTGTATGCATGTGTGAGACAGAGACTGAGAGAGAGGAGAGGGATTAGAGATTGACTTCAGGAAAAGGATTTAAAGATCCTCAGCAGAAAAGCACTTAGGATTTGCCTTTTCTGCTTCTTTTAAATTGTTTTTTTTTTTTTTTTTACTGTTGCATATAGTAAAGAAGTGTACTAATACTAATTTTAGATTTTCTAAAATGTCAAATTAGTTTGAAAATCAGATATAATTCATAATTGTTATCTTCTCTTGGATTGAAATCCAAGTTGATTCATCATCTTTAGGATAATACTGGGCATATCTGAAGTTGGTACAAAATAATTATTACTATAAAATCTATTTAATTCTATATTTCTATTGCATATAGCTATCATTGCTCTATGTTGAGGCTCTAACAAAGCTCACAAAATGTATTACTTGTGAAGATATTTTAGAAAGGACTGACAAAGGTTTATACACTTGATGTGCCAACACTAGAAGTAAAATATGTGACATCAGGGCAGCCTGGGTGGCTCAGCGGTTTAGCGCCTGCCTTCAGCCCAGGGCCTGATCCTGGAGACCCAGGACAGAGTCCCAGGTCGGGCTCCCTGCGTGGAGCCTGCTTCTCCCTCTGCCTGTGTCTCTGCCCCTCTCTCTCTCTCTCTCTCTCTCTCTCTCTGTGTGTGTGTGTGTGTGTGTCTCATGAATAAATAAATAAAATCTTTAAAAAAAATTAAAAGTGCATAAAAGTAGAATCATATTATCTAAGATTTTGTATTTGGCTTTTTTTTACTTTTAATAAGGATTGTTTCACACCATTAGATATGGAAATAGTTCTCTCCTTTTTATTACTCAGTAGTATTTTGCTGTGTGTATGTACCACAATTTGCTTATCCATTCACCATTTGAAATATTTTTTTTAATTTCTAGTTTTTGAAAATTATGAGTAAAGCCACCATAAAAATTTATCTTTAGGTTTGTGTGTCTGTGTGTTTGCATGTGTGTATTTTATTTTTCTTGACTAAGGATCTAGGAGTAGATTGCAGAATATATGAAAATTCTCAACTATTTTCCAAAGTGTCTGTCAGCTTGCATTCACATGAGCAACATACAAGAGTTTTAGTTACTTTACATTCTTTCCAGCACTTAGCATGGTTGAGGATTTTTTTAACTTTATCCTTTAAAACATTTTAATGTTTTAGTTATAGAAGTTCAGTATTCTTGGATTTTGCATTTAATCTATGATCCACTCAAGTTTAGTTTTTTATAGATTGAAAGTATGAGTCAGGAGTCTTTTTTTTTTTTTTTTTTTTTGCCTAGGACCATGAAATTTTTTCTATGCCATTTTTTTAAAAAAGATGATTCTTTGTGCATTGAGTTGCCTTGACATCTTTGTCAGAAATTAATTGCCCGTGTAAGTGTGAGTCTATTTCTGAAGTCCCTATTTAATTATGTGGAGTGATATGTCTACCATTCTGACAATCACACACTATGTTTACTTCTGTAGATTAAATCTCCAGATTTACCCTTGTTTTTCAATACTATTTAAATTCCCTATGTTCATTTGTTTGGTCACATAAATTCTGTAATTAACTTGTCAATGCCTAAAGAAATCCTGCTGGAAACTTGACTGCTCACATTTTCCATATGTCTGCATAACCAACAAGGGAATTTCTCTACTTTCCTGTCCTGTCATCATTTGTTCTCAAGCAGCAAATGGAAGTGCAAGAAAAGAACCCGTGTGTGAATGTGAAGTTTCTCTTTTTTATATGAAAATCCCAGGGTTGCCGTAGTATCAAACAAGTCTACAGTTGGTATTTTGATAGTTATTAAAATTTTAGGCTATTTTCTCCCACCTACAAAACTGTGCATCTGTCTCTTCATTCTATTGTGTACCACAGGTGAGATAATCATCATGTCTTGTTTTTCCTCAGTAGAGGACTGCCTTCTTCAGATTGTAGTTACCTCATTGGCCTAGAATCTTGTCTCTTTGATGGGTTCAAGGTGGTTATGATTTAGTAGTTTATATGAATTTTTTTCATGTTTAAGAATAAACATTTTGGAGGTGCCTGGGTGGCTTAGTTGATTAAGCCTGAGACTCTTGATTTTGGCTCAGGTCTTATTCTCAGAGTAGTGAGATTAAACCCCTCATCAGAGCCTGTGGTCAGCATAGAGTCTGCTTGAGATTCTGTCTCTACCTCTCCCTCTGCCCTTCCCCTTCCCCCCTTTTCTAAAACATAAAATATTCAAAAAGAAAAAAAGTGGGGCTCCTGAGTGGCTTAGTTGGCTGAGCATCTGACTTTGGCTCAGGTCATGGTCTCAGGGTCCTGGGATCTACCTGCAATGGGCTCCCACTCAGCAGGGGGTCTGCTTGTCTCTCTCCCTCCCCCTCTGCCCCTCCCCTCCTGCTTATGCTCTCTCTCTTTTCTCTCTGATAAATAAAACCTTTTAAAAGTATTTTTAAAGAAGAATAAACATTTTTTCAGCTTTCTACACAAAAACTAGAAACAGAAATGAATCCTCCTTTCATGACTATGTTTAAGAGATTAAAATTATTATTTGCTAAACTGTGATAACTTTTTTTTCAAAAACTGTTTTAGAAGAGGCTCTGGTGGTTGGGAGGGGCTGGTTATCAACACTATAAACCTGTCTGGTTAATTCAGAAACAATGTCATTATTGATGATAATAATTTTCATAAAAGTCATATGCTAATGAAATTACTATTGTTAACAATGCTTGTATAAACAGAAAAGAATAACATTAAAAAGCAGCAAATAAAAGCCAACCTTTGAGGGGCAGTGACACAGTTCTGTCAACTATTAGCATCTGTCTTACCCTTTCTTCTTTCCTTCCTCTTCTTGCTTCCTTCAACTTGATTTTCTTAACCCCTTCTTTCCTCCAGTCCCTTCTTCATATAACATTATCCCCTTCACTTTATCATTTATCAAAACATTTTTGAAATATCCATGTATTATAAACACTCTCTTAAATGCTAGATATATAAACATTTTAACAATGTTTCCAATATGAAGTGGATCAAGGGCAAAGAAATTAAAACTTATAATTAATATGGCAAATGTTATAACACAGACATGAATAAAATGTTTGGAAACAGTATAGAGTAAGAGTAACTGTCTTAGGGCACCTGGGTAGGGCAGTTGATTGAGCGTTAGACTCTTGGTTTTGGCTTGGGTTGTGATCTCAGGGTTGTGGGGTTGAGCCCCATGCTCAGCAAGAAGTCTGCTTGAGTTTCTCTCTGTCTGTCTCTCTCTCTCTCCCTCACCCACCTCATTCTCTCTTTCTCTCTCTCAAAAAAATAAATAAATCTTAAAAGAAATAACTGTCTTGGAGTTGGTGTAGTTTGACACAGTTATATCTTGAACAACTCCTAAGGCTTGTTATATAGAGATATGGAAAATGACATTTAGGAAGTCACCCATATAAGGACCTTAAGTACCTTAAGTACTTTTCATGGTACCTGAGTGGTAAACTAGACATTCTTGATAATTTCCAATAAAATATCCCTGAAGATATAGTACAGTAACTGATTATAGAATTTGGCTGTTTTTTTGTTTTGTTTTGTTTTGTTTTTTTCATTTGCCAAGAAAAGGCTTAGAAGCATCTAAGGCTGTGAACTCTAAATATGAATTTTACTTATCTTCACAAATTCTATTCTTGTCAAAATAGAGCTTTTTCATAAAGTTAAGATAACTTGATGTTGCCTTCCAGTTGAGAATAAAATATTTTTTCTTAAACTATAAAGATGACTTTAAAATAATCCCCTTTTAAAAATCAATGAAATTTCTTGTATCTTTTTGTCAAATCAAGAAATTGTGACTTTAAGCAAAAATTTTGAGAGAATATTGTGATTTTAATTTTACTCCATAATTGGAATGAATTCATAATCAATAGACTCAGTGCTCTCATTGTCTAAAGCAATATGTCTGTATTTTATGGCTAGTTACTTTTCTTGAAATGTAGTTATATAAATCATAAATATAGTAGTCCTTTCTTATCCACAGTCTTGCCTTCTGTATGTTCAGTGACCTGCCATCAACCACAGTTCGAAGCAGATAATCCTTCTGACTTATTGTCAGAAGGTCAGTTGTAACCTAATGCAACATCACAGTGCCTACATCAGTCCTCTCATTTCTCCTCATTATATAGGCATTTTATAAATTCACATCATCACAAGAAGGATGAGTGTAAGACAACATATTTTGAGAGAGAGAGAGACTATATTCACATGACTTTTATTACAGTGTATTGTTATAATTCTATTTTATTACTAGTTATCGTTGTTCATCTCGACTGTGCCTAATTTATAAGTTAACTTTATCATAGGAATATATGTACAGGAAAAAACTATAATATATAGGGTTAATACTACCTGCAATTTTAGGCATCCACTAGGGGGTCTTGGAAGGTATCCCCCAGGTATAAGGAGGGACTATAGTATTTTTCCATTGTTAAAATTTGATAGAATGAATTCTAGATGGTTAAGAATAGGAATATCATACATGGGACATGTAATATATTTTATTTAGCATCAATTTTGATATTGATTTATCTAATATTTAACAAACATTTAATATAGATACAGCTTATTTTACATGTCTTTTCTACCAAACACATCTAATTCTAATGATACAACTTTGATTTATTATGCATTTTGTTTTTTCAAAGAAGTTAGGCAATTATTTGAAGTCCTTCAGCTTATAAGTGTTAGATATGGCTTTAGAGATAGTGATACAGGTTCCACAAATTTAAGGTAATGAGCTTCAAAGAGATAAGCAAAAGTTAAGTGAGCAAAGAAGTTTTGAGAAAAATGAGTCTAGGGTGGGGTGATTTGAACACAGTACGTTAAAATCTATGCCATTAGAGGATACCCTTGTTAAAATTAGGCTTGCTTATAGTTTGACCTTTGAAATATACTTCTGCTGGCTAACAATGTCATATTACTTTAGAAAAATTAGATGAGCAAATCAAAACAAAGAAATAATGTATATGAAGTACAAATATAAAATGTAATCCGACAATTATTATAAGCCCCTAGCCATTAGTGTCCCTTAAATATCAAATAGTCTCTTGGTGTATAGACTCATATATGAAAAGCCATGTCTCTTTGTTTATTTTACTTGTAGTTCAAATCTTCAATTTCATTTTGTACACAGTGGACACAGATGGTTCCAAATTTGGGTAACTGCCTCTAAGTTATTTTTATATGGACATAATTTTGTCAAAAATAGTGTCTCATCAGAGTGGAGATCATTTATAAGTGAATTTTGCAGACTGTGTTTGTACATATATATATATATATATATATGTGTGTATGTCTCTGTACATGTAGCTATCTGGTATATTCATCTAAATAGAAAGATTGCCACTCAAAAATAATTTTGTTATATTTTAAAATATTTTGAGCAATTGCACATTATATCTTGTTAATCTTTAAATATTTGATATTAACAATGGTAAGTATCGATGAAAATATATATCTTCAAAGCTTACTTAGAGCCATAATGTAAGTAGGATCCATCAGAGAAGTATGGTCTGGAAAGAAGAGTGATTTCTTATGAGGAGTTATAAATTAGAATTGTAAGAGCCCCCTTTGGATTCAGTTTTAATACTTACTAACTTTGAGATTTGTGGTAACTCATGTAGCTTCTTAGTACTATAGTTATATGTTTAAAAAATAAACTAGGTGAATTTTTATGCTGAATTGTTTTATGATATACTCTATGTGGGTTTGAGCTGGGTCTTCTTCCTTCCAGTTTGAACAATCCATTTGATTATCTTACAAATGCATAATGGTTATCTCATGATTTGTTAAATTACTAGTTAGTTTTGGTTTAAAATATGATTTTTTCAAGTGACAATAAGTTTTACTTGTATTAAGGATGCCTGGGTGGCTCATTTGATTAAGTGTCTGTCTTTGGCTCAGGTCAAGATCTCAGGGTCCTGGGAACAACCCACTACCTCTGGCTCTCTGCTCAGCAGGGAGTCTGCTTCTCCCTCTCCCTTTGTACTCTCTTTCTCACAGATGTGTGCTCTCTCTCTCTCAAATAAAATCTTAAAAAAAATAGTTTTAATTATATTAGTATATATGTGTACTCTAAATTATAATTATTTAGAAAAATGATGTAAAATAGAAAATCTATTTTTATATGGATACTAGAGATACACTGTGTCATTGCACTAATGACAATTATTTCATTCAAAGAAAGTATATCAATGTATTTTTTATATAAAATATTAAGTATGTCTGTGTTGTAAAATACTTAGGGAGTCAACTGTTCTTCATAATGCAAGTTACAAAATTGCATTTAATCCTATAAGGAATCACTTTTGAGCATAAAATATAATTTGAGGGACGCCTGGGTGGTTCAGTGGTTGAGCATCTGCCTTTGGCTCAGGGTGTGATCCCGGGGTCCTGGGATTGAGTCCCCCATCGGGCTCCCAGTAGGGAGCCTGCTTCTCCCTCTGCCTATGTCTTTGCCTCTCTCTGTCTGTCTGTCACAAATAAATAAATAAATAAATAAATAAATAAATAAATAAATCTTAAAAATATATTATAATCTGATTTTTAACACTGTAACATATTTATACTGGAATTACTTTTAACACGAAGGGGGAAGCAATGGCATTGTTATGAAAGTCCAACTTTTACCTCATTCATCTTTAAGAGAAAAAAATGATGCCCATAATTGTTGTTAATGTAATACATGTACTAACATTGTATTTTTGCTATCAGTTTCTAGGCCATAATAAAGATAAATAGGCAGCTGACACAGCTTTGAAGATACCATTCCAAATGTCTTGCTTGTAAAAAATTCATCATACTGTCTAATACTTACCAATGAAAGTAATTCAAGGACAGCTCACTCTGTACTAGCACTTCATCATTTCAAAAAGCTTACAGCCAAAGGATAGTTTTTAATTGTTTATGTGATATATGACTTGATCTTCTCCTTCACTCTGCACCTAGGAAGAACAGAGTAAATTAATAATAAGCTTAGGCATGCTGCAAAAGAAGCTGCTAGGGGATTCAAGTGATTTATATCATGGGTGATGATTCCTGGACATTAGGTAAATAAATAGGGAATATAAATTTTCTTCTATATGTTAAGTCAGAATCTTGAATGTAGGTTTTCCAAATTTCAGTTGAAACAACAGTATTTAAACTATGAAGGTTAAGAAGAATACAATTGTGTGGGAAAATAGCAGATGAAAATTGAATGACTTTCTAGACTATATTCTTTAGCTTTGTCACACATTTATATGGAGCAGCAGGTACTGAATCCTACAAGGAAGCAATAATGAAAAGTAATGCAGACAGAAATAGCTTGCCTCTAGCTAGACTAATGGCAAGGTCAGATTACATCAATTAAATCAGTAACTCTCCAAGATAAAATTCACTACACAGGGATTTTCTTTTTCTGCAAATAAATGTCTTATTTTATAAGTAGTAGAATTTCACTGTACTTTCATATTGGTAACAGAGTAAAGAGAACAACAGTAAAGAAAAACAAGGACAGTTTTATATATATATGTATATACATATATATATATAATTTAATATTTGTTAAAAATGATGTTTTCAGGAAACTAAAATGCGGAAGAGATTAAACTCTTAAATGAATATATCATTCCATTTGTTGATATTATTATGGCATTTCTAGTAATAGTTGGGTTTTATTTTGTTTTTTCTTTTGAAAAAACAGCAGTAAAGAAATGGTTCTAAAACTTTGCCATGAAAGTGTAATTAACCCTTTTTTTAACATTAACAAAAAATGGTCTATATTTAATATGTACAACATAATGAGTTAGGAAATAAGTATAAACCTATGAAACCATCACCACAATCTATGCCATAAACATATTCATCACCTCCAAAAGTTTCCTCCTATGCTATTTATTTATTTATTTATTTATTTATTTGTGATAACACAACGTATGACCTATCCTCTTACAAAATTTTCAGTATACAATATAGTCTTGTTAACCATAAGCAAAATGCTGGGTAGTAGGCCCCTAGGGCTTATTCATCTTGTGTAACTGAAATCTTGTACTTTTGCTTAATACCTCCCTGTTTACTCTTCTTGCAGCCCCTGGCTACCACCATTCTAGTCTCTGCTTCTACAAGTTTGATTGTTTTAGATAACTTATGTAAGTGATACCGTGTAGTACTCATCCTTCTGTATATGGTTCATTTCAGTTAGTAAAATGTCCTCTAGGTTCATCCATGTTGTCACAAATGGTGGTATTTCCTTCTTTCTGTGGCTAAATAATAGTCCTTTGTGCATAGACACCACATTTTCTTCATCCATTCATTGATCGGTGGACATTTAGGTTGCTTCCGTGTCTTGGGTATTATGAATAATGCTGCAGTGAACTTGGAAGTGAAAACAGTTGGATTTTATTATGCATAAAAAACATGTGTTAACTTAAAGAGTATTGTAGCCTACATCTAAAAATGTGTTTTTCTTTCTCGGTATTATTTGAAATAACATTCATCATTTGATACACATCATACAGAGTTAAGAAATACAGTGGTAGGTCTTTATGGAGAATGAGTTTTAGTAGTGCAGAATATATTTCTACTTAAATACTATTTTTTCACAAGTAATTACAAACAGAACATCATTTTTATAATCAGGAAATAAAATAAGAGCATTCTAATGGCTATTTTCTATTAAGTCTGCTGATTGCGTACTTCAAGCAAAACTTTATAGTAAGCAATTCAGAAGAAATAAAGATGAAGCCTGTAGGGGCACTTCACATAGCTTACAAAGTAGTGAGAAAAAAAAAGAAAAGCACAAAATAACTATTCTACAAGAAAATTAAGAGGTTTGAAGGTGAAAGGATTTTCAAAATTGATGATTTTCCATCAAATCATATGTGACAGATGTGTCCAATTAAATAACAATTTCAGTGCATTTGGAGCCTAGAATGTGATGCTCCAGCTTTGTCATATGGAGTGTGGAGAAATAATCAATGAAATCTTTAAAAAGTATCACTAGAAAAATAGGTACTCAAAATTATAAATAGTAAAAAAATATCTGTATAAAATGAAAAGGAAGTTATAGAGATATTTAGCTATTCAAATAATTATTTGAAATCCATCACAAAAAAGAAGAGCTGTGATCATGAAAACAAAGTTTCGATTGTAATTTGGTTTCTTCATGGCTTTCTCTGTTGTGGCTTTACGTATGTTCACTGTATAATAAATGTATTTGAATGTCAGTCCCTAAACTAAGAAGTTCACTCTTTTTGTTTGTGGTAGCTCTCTGATTTTTTAATTGATGATATTACCTTCAAAAATAATTGCAAAGTCATATCAATCTCACTTAGAGTTGACCTCAACTCAATATTGACCTCAACTCAATAATAATATTGTATTTTTGACTTGGCATTTATTTGAAAACAGAACAATTTGGATACATGCCAGATAATTATTGTTAAATTTCCATTATCAGTGAATTTGTTACGTGTTACTTATTTTTCATTAACACGATTATCTATATAAGTATACACACATAGCATTTATTTATTTTAAATTTTTTATGTGTTCTCAATTTCTTTTTGCATCACTGCTGTGACTCCTCCATTTGTTTTTCTCTATATAAAATTTCTTCAGAGGAGTAACTTCTCTTGACATCTTTACAACTTCAAAAGTCACTGTAGACAATTTTATAGGTAATTTTCCTAATTTTATTATTATTACACCATTCTCTCAGTTTAATCTGAGTCTCGTGCTTCTCCTATCCATTTTTTTTTTTGTATATACTGAGATGAATTCCTAGAATGCATTGAATCTTGTTCCATTTCGTCAGACTTAATTTTACTCCTGTTTCAGCTTGGATATTATCTCCTCTGCTGTGCATTTCTTGAGTCTCTGTTCTGTGTTAGATGTGCACCTATAGTCCAGCATTTCAGATGTGTCACTGCCTATTTAATTTTCTTTATTTGTAGGACTCTCCTGGACCATGAACTAATACAGAGCAGACACTTTGGCCAATTTATCATTTTATTTTCAGAGCCTGAAACAGTGCTAGAAACATAGTAGGTATAAAACAATTGCTTACAAAATAACTGAATTTAAAAGAATACACTTATCATGATGAATAAAATTTAAAAACCCAACTGAGTATATTAATATATTAATAAGATTTTGTTTATAATTTCTCTATATTTTGAGTAATTTTTTTCATATAAATCTCACAATACTTGCTTCACAATATGTCCCCTTACTTTGGAATCCACTGGATAGCTTTCTAAAATAGATTCTTATTCTCTTTGCTTTTATTACTCCATTTAATTTTCAATTGTGTTTTCTTGTTTAAGACCACTCCTCCCAATCTATCATGTACACTGCACTCAAAATAATTGCTTTTGAATGCTAAAGGCTTTAGAAATTCTGTTCAGCTGTGGACCTTTGTGCCATTCTAAATATCTTATTTTATTTCTGAGTGAAATCGGAAGCAATTGGAGGATTTAAGTGGTAATCATTCCCTGATTTAAGATTCAAGGACTCATTCAAACTATGGAAATGTAACTTGTGGCAGGGTGCAAGTGTGTAAATGAAGAATACTGGTAGGATGCTATTTTAATAATCCAGTCAAGAGATTATGTTGGATTAGGCCAGAGTGATAGCTTGATAGCTGAGAACATCTAAGAAATAATTGGATTTTTAATATATATATAAATATACATATATTTTAGATTTTTAATGTATTTTTTAGTATATCTAGCCTTCAAACTGAGAAGTAAAATAGTAGCAGGATGCTATTGGTGCTTGTGAAATAAATAGTTAATGGCCAACTCATCATCTAATTTACTGTTCTTTTTAAAACAGAATCCTGGTTTTGCTGGATTTATCAACAAAAAAACTCCCACCTAGCCTTGAAGATATGATGACTAATAAATATATTAGTATCTATTAGGGGAATGCAAAATAAAAATCATTATGAGATACCACTATACATCTATTAGAATAGTATTAATAAGGATAGAAAAGAATAGAATAGAAAAAAAAACTAACAATGCTAAGTGTTAGTGAGGTTTCAGAGCAACTATCATACACTACTTAGAAAATAGTTTGGCAGTTTCTTTAACACTGAACATATACTGACTGCCTGACCCACTAACCTAACTCATAGGTGCTCATAGGTGCTTGCCTATATGTATGTGTGTGTATATATATACATATATATATATATATATGAATGATATTCATGTATTAGAGAAATCTTATTAAAATACTGACATTGATAAAACATTTCTTTTACCAGTTCTCTGAATAATTGGTTGGGTATAATACCTGTCAATTTTTTCCCCTGTATAAAATAACTAATGGAATGCGTGCACGTGCACACACACACACACACACACACACACTTCATTTAATGGAGCAAAGATGAGGAATATATCAGATCTTACTCGAGACTCTGAATGTCTTATATAACTTACCTAGGCCTAATATTAAGCAAAATCATGCCTCTTGAACATGGAATTGAGAAAAATACAAAGACACGATTAGATTGTCGGAGTTTTTTTGTTTTGTTTTGTTTTTTTGTTTGTTTGTTTGTTTGTTTAGATTGTCGGAGCTTAGATGGTATAAGCAGAATTAGAGACTTACAAACTATTTCTCCCTTTCAGAGAACACACTTTTCTAGTTATTCAGTATTTTTTTCTTAAGACAACATATCTGGTACTCTTCCACTTGAGTAATGCTAGGTACACACAAAAACTTTTCTTATCAGGGATCCCTATGTGGCTCAGCGGTTTAGCGCCTGCCTTCTGCCCAGGGAGGGCATGATCCTGGAGTCCCGGGATTGAGTCCCACATGAGGCTCCATGCATGGAACCTGTGTCTCTGCCTCTCTCTCTCTCTCTCTCTCTCTCTCTCTCTTTCTCTCTTGTCTCTCATGAATAAATAAATAAAGTCTTTAAAAACAAACTTTTCTTATCCTCCATCCAGTGGTCTTGAAGGATATGACCCTTGTGTTGAGCAGCCACCTTCTGATATCAGCTCACATGTGCATGAGGTACACCTTAAAGATTATATAATATTTATTTTTTCATTTTCTTGTTCTGTTCCTTATACAATAAAACAAGGTATTATCATTCTGTCATTGTAAATTTTTGAAATTCAGTTGTATGTTATTTTATTTTGTAAATTTTTACTCTCTTTGTGTCATGTCTGTGATTTGTAGATTATTATTTACAGCTGTCATCAAAGTTGGGATTTACTTATTTTCTACTTTTACAGAAATATCTGGAAGTGACTTTACCAGTTTTACCTCTTGTCTCTAAAGTGCTTCCAAATCATTTTTAATAAATGTTAGTTAAGCAAATGAGATAATCCTTTCTTCAACATTGTGTATAATTTTTTTAAAGAAAAAATTTTATTAATATTCATCATCATTGTTAAAAACAGAATTTGAGTATCTGTCAATAGCCTGACAATATTTTATTTTATTTTATTTTATTTTTTATTTTTTTATTTATTTATTTATTTTTTATTTTTTTTAAAGACACATTTATTCAGCGTCATGATCAGACTATTACATTTAGCAATCAACAGCATGGGTGCAAAAAAAAAAAATCTACATTAAAACCCTTTGTTGGAATGCTTTACACTTTCCACAGAACAGAAACTAAAATAACCTGCTTATCCTCTTAGCTCTTATTGTCTTAAGTTTTGAAATTCTGTCTCATGTAAAAGTTGAATGTTCAAGTCTGTTTTTTTATCCCTAAAAGTAAAAATAAACGTTAGTACCATGAGAACTCTTATTTTCAGTTATTCTTTGGGGCATTAACAATAACAACAACAGGGGTACAATGTCTATTCCTCATTTATCTTTCTCCTCCTCTTCCTTCTAAATATTTGAAATTTTCTGATTCAATAATAGAATTTCAGATGTCTAATGAACTAAAAATTGTGATGTGGGAATATTTTAGTATTCATGTATCCTTGTAATTGATATTCATGATTATTTTTAGCTAATTTTTATTTTTAAAAGAACCATATTAACATCTTCTGTGTATAGAAGATACAACATTTCTGCCCCTTTGCCTTGTAAATATATTTCATGGAGCTACACGAGCCCATGTAGATTGTCAGAAATCAATCAGATATTTTGGCTGGATCTTAGATAATGCTTCTGGCTTAAATATTTCATTTAACCCTTCTCTGCGGAAAGGAGTATTTATGTAGCAAATGGTTTATGTTCCAAAGAAAGATGATACTCTATGTGCAGCATTATTTTCTGTATTTACTGGGGTTGTTTGTTTCTGGGAATTTATAGCTATAGAATTTATCTACAGAGGTAAGTAAAGGGGAGGATAACAGGTATTATACAGAACCTTGCATGTGAGAGGAATATTTACTTTCAAATAAATTGTTCATATTATTTTATAGGTTGATCAAGTTTCATATTATAGAAAAATGAATAGTATTAAGAGATTTTTAACTGCTATCTGAAGACAGAAGTGACAAGCTATATGAACGCTCTTGTTCTTTGTGAACATTTTCAGTGCAGAGTCCCATACTCAGCTGATGCTTTGTTAAGCAAGGAGTATCATTTTCATTTAACAGAAACATCAGCATTTTATAAGTTACAAGGTAACAAAATATTGTTCACTCTGTTGACATACCAGCAGTAAGTAATATTAATCCATAAGAATCAACTAGGATAACTTTAAAATATTAGCTACAACAATATTAACTACTTTTAATATTTAAATGTTTGATTAAAAATAAAACAAAAATATGCCATGAAGCCTTCATTGGTATCACTTGTATTTATAGAGCTTTTAGCTTATGGAAGCTGCTGAATGTGAAGTGTGTAAATAAAAGGAAATCTATTTAAAGAAGTTTAGTTTTTCATTGAACATGTAATTATCATTAATAATCATGTAAATGTGTTTTGAAGAATCAATGCAGCTTCCTTTAAAAAATATATTTTATTTATTTATCTGACAGATAGAGAGCACAAGCAGGGAGAATGGCAGGTAGGGGGAGAAGCAGGCTCCCCACTGAGCAAGGAGCCAGATGTGGAGCTCATCCTAAGACCCTGGGATCATGACCTCAGCCAAGGGCAGATGCTTAATTGACAGAGCCACTGAGTCGCCCCTCAATGCAGCTTTCTTAAATCATCTTAATTTGGGGGGGAAAGTCCTAACTTATATTTTATCTGAAGTTACTTTCACGAGTTTTCTATTACAGAATACTATGTTGAGATTGCATGATGCTGACAAGAAGTTAAAAAAAATTATAAAATGCTGTTCTATGTAAATTACATGCTCTGTGGCATATAATTTTGGTAAAAATTCAGTTGCAATTTTAAATTTAAAAAGAAACTCTCAAGATTGGTAAGCAGGAGGAAACCTGGATGAACAAAATAGACGAGTAATGATGAATTACCAGTAATAACAGGGAGAGATGATCTTCTAACAATTTTCTCCTGTCTCCCAAGTCATAATTTTTGTTTTATTGTGTGTGTTGCTCAGCTTTCTATATCATGTTAAGTGTATATCATTTCTCTTTAGAAAATATTAAATGGTTTCAGAGTAGAATAAATTGCCAGCTTTCATTCAGTTTTTGTAATGTCCTTGACCAGAGCAGGTAGTCATTGAGGCCATGAGGTACAGCTGAAGCCATATGGGAATCTGAAATGGACTGAATATTGAATTTAATTAGAAATTACATTTCCTGCTAATATATTTGCAAAATATAAAGATCTCTCACCCCCATCCTCATCCTCAGAGAATGTTTTCAATTATCACTAAACTTGTTTCTCAATTTCTCAGAATAAAGTGATCCTCATTTTGTCATTGAAAAGGAAAGGAAACTGAAACTATGGTGTCATATCACTGCCACTTTGTACAACTCAGGCAATACTTTTAATATAATAGTATTGCTTTTGATTTGCAAAAGAATCGTTATTAGGGATGACACAGTGCATACTCTCAGGCCTATAAGCTCATAGTATGTGAACATTTTCCATTTCTAATGTATAACACATGCTTTTTAAATACGAATTAAAATATTATCGGTGGGATGGGGTAAATATGTTTTTAACACTGGATATTAACTTTGGAATTTAGTCTACTTTAATCTAATACTGTTTTATTTTTATCTTCAGAACTGCATATTTTACTTTTTAACTTGTCTTAAATTCATTTGAATTCACCAAATTGTTCCATGATACTGGAATTGTATGCAAGGAATGCTCACAACTTACAATATAAATAAGCAGGTTAAGCGGGTTAATTGGGTTTTCACTTTCCCAATTACATTCCTGCTTATTTTAATGAATAATGTTAAAGTATATTGATATTATATTAGCATCTGCTATATAATTTCCTTCATTCATGTGCAATTTATAGTGTTTGCCCTTTACTTTGGAAAAGCCACTCTTTCAAGTAAAATTGTATTTCACAACTATGGATGCTATTTTTTTTCTCTCCATTCCTCTTTTTTAATATGTGTCTCAGATCTAATTAAATGTATTAGAAGTTTGTGTCTACTGTTTAAACACAATAGACTGTATACACAGTGCTACCCCAGTGATTTATTTGCCTGAATTTCCATAGTTTGCTTATCTGTTCTCTCTGACTGACCCTGAGGAAATTTAAGACTAGAAGTATAGGACCAATAATGGATGTCACCACTTAATGTTAGAAACCTAAATCAAAAAGTTTGATTCAATAGGTCTTTCTAAGTGCTTATCCTTTATCTTCTATGTAAAAATGATCTTATGTACACAATTGATTTTGCTACTCTGTGCCAAAGGTGAACTATTCACATAAGACCATTTAACAAATGTAGTACAGTTTATGTTTTTGAGAAATATTTTATTAAAGTACATAAAATACATGTCTAAGCAGCTTCTTTTCCTCTATTCTCGTTATTCCCACCATAGTTTTGTCATTCATTGACAAAGCACAGTGTTACCCAAACACAGTACAGTGTCACTAAGAAAATACCCATGATAACTAGAGATCTGGGGTTCAAGTCCTGACTCTTTTCCTAATAGCTGTGTGATTTCAGGTAATTTACTTAACTTTCTTGTGTCTTAATTTTCTCTCTTTAATAATGGTATAGCAATACTACCTGTTTTGGGGATATCATGAGGATAAGATGAGTTGTTATAGGTTAAGTGACTGGAAGAATGTGATTAAGTGCTCAATAAATGTTAGCTTCTATCAATACTACAGAAAATTTGTCTGAAGGGATAGATTTTCTAAGACTATACATTATCTAGATAATGTGTTTTGGGGAAGGCCATAAATCTCAGTTTGCATAAGAAAGTTCTGGTTTATCCCTGTGGACCACTTCTAATAATTCATTTATATGATAATAATTCAGTGTTGTGTTTTACTCTCAAAAGTGTAAATTATAGTCACCCAAATTCCTCTACATGGAATTCAATACTTTTTTGATTGTTCCCATACTTCTCTAGTAACACTTTTCTGAATAAAGTTACCAAGAACTTGTTATGCCAGCCTCATTTTACATTTTGTATTCTTATCCTAATTGAATGTTGTATAGCATATAGCGTTATTGACTATTTCCTCATCCTTAAAGTGTTCTCCTCCCTCAGTCTGCTTTTTCTTGGATGTTCATTCTCACTTTCTTTTGTATGATCTTCTTTCTCTCCCATCAGTTATATATTTTCACTTGCCCGTGGTTTTCTCTAAGGTTCCATTTTCTCCTCATCCTATATCTTGTTCCTAGGCTCCTCATTTATTAAATGAGCTACCTGGAGGAAGTTAAATTAAATGAAAAAAGCCAGTCTCTGAAGGGCTACAGTATCTCACCTATGTGAGTTATCTGAAATAGTTGAGCTCATAGAAACCGAGATATAATAGTGCTATTATATAATAGAATATGATAGTTGCCAGTGGCTGGGGTAGGAGAAGTGGAGAATTGTTTTTCAATGAGTATAAAGTTTCAGTTAACACTACATGAATAAACTCTGGAGATCTATTGACAACATATAGTTAACAATATGGCATCTTGTACCCCAGAATTTGTTGAGGTTAGATCTTAGGTTAATGCCTACAGTAAAATTAACAAAACAACAAAAAGTAAAAAGCAAAACCAAAGGGACACAAGGAAACTTTGGGAGGTGTCGAGTATGTCTACTATCTTGATTGTGCTGATGATATCATCGATGTTTGTGTATATCCAAACTCCTCACATTATACACATTAAATATGTGCAGTTCTTTGTATATCATTGATACCTCAACAAAGCTGTTAAAAAATGCTAGCATATAATAATTGCCATGTGAATTCTTCCCATATTATTATTTATTGGTTACTTGTACTTTTTCCATGAATTTTCTGCATAGTTTTTGTGATTTTGCCTAATTAGCTCTTGATGCTATTATTTTCAATTTGTGTAATTTATATATTAAAGATGTTAAATATCTGATAAAAATAAGGCTTGAGGGTGCCTGGGTTAGTCAGTCATTTGAACTTTGGACCTCTGATTTCAGCTGGGGTCATGCTCTCGAGGTCATCAGATGGAGGCCCACATTGAACTCAGCATTAGACTCTGGGTTCAGCCAGAGTCGTCTTCTCTCTCTCTCCTGCCTCTCCCCAGCTCTATGTGTGTGTGTGTGTGTGTGTGTGTGTGTGTATGTGTGCTTGCATGCACACTCGCTCTAAGTGAATAAGTAAATCTTTAAATATTATGCCGGTAGAATTTTAAACTACTGTCCCTAGCACAGGCTCATTTATAACAAAAGCTTAAAACCCAGATGTGATACTATTCACTGGAATGTACCACAGATATCGCAAATATAACCCCTTCCAAATTTTACTTATAATTAACCTGCTACATAATCTTCTTTTCCTATATACACCATCTCAGTGTATCATGCTATTATTCTTCTCAATGCCCTCAGCCATAATTATGGAACACACTTTTAAATCTTCCCTTTGTCTTGTTGAAGCCAAATATAAAATTATTCTTTTAAAATATACTTCTAAATGATCTCTGTCCTCTTTTCTTCTTTATTACATTAGGTGGCTCTACATTCTTGCTGGAATTAACAGGACAGCTTATTACCTGGTCTCTCAGTCTCTATTATTGCCTCACATGACACATTTTTATACCTTGCTGCAAGATTTATCTTTACAAATGCCAATTTGTTCATATTCTTCTGTTTGTTTTACTAGTTTCCATTGACTTCAGAATCTAATAAAAATTACCTCGCTGGCTTAAAAGGCCTCTAAATTCATGCTTAACTATCACCCCTTTCATGTACTTATTGTGTTGTAATTGTGTGAAAGATTTTCTTTTAATTGCTCTCATCCAAGGCTACAGTTGAATTTAGTACAAATGAAATGCATTCTCTCCTTTACCCATTTTACATTTTAGTCTACCTGAAAAATTAGTAGTCTACCTCTCTTCAGAACTATCTCTTTGTACCTTTGAATTATTTTTTACAGACACATAAATATCTTTTTTTATTGGAACACTCTGAACCTAATGACTCCTGTGAGCTTTTATTCTTTCCAGAGCAATCCAGGAGGATAAAAATGTATGGGACTAGGAATAAGCTTGTGGAGATATTAGAAGCAATTCTTACAAGTCTTTATTTTACATTGTTTAATTCTCTATAGTAAATAATTTTAGGTTTTTTTAACTTTTTTTAACTTTGGGTCCTTATTATTTTATGACATATCAATGTAATTCTTCAAAAGGATGGCACAGCAGTGACAGCTTAAATTGAATGAGTAATTTTCAAAGGAGATACTTTTCATAAAAAAAGTACTGAGCATGTCTTCCATACATCATTAACAGATGTGTTTTGTTGATGTATTTCACTAGTCACATTTAATAAAGTATACGAATATTTGTCAAACATCAATTAATTGGAAGTTCACATTATGAAAATTCAATTTCTTCAAAGGTTTCCCATTTATAAATTTCCCCAAGGTGTTTAATAAACATCAAAACAATATAAATTATCAGTAATGTGCCTTCACATCCACTGTATTCAAGAGAGAAAGTTTATTATAGGATTATGTGCTGTTTTCTTCTAAAATGACTGAACTCATCTAACTTTTTCACATTATAAAGGTCTGTGTATATGATGGAAATATTATGTTAGATAAATCAGTTTTTCCTCCATAAAAATGAAATACACATCTCAGTAGCAAAATCTCCATGGTAATAATAAGAGATTTTGAATGATTTTGCTTCCTCAATGGAATAGGACTTTAAGCCAATTGTTGAAAATGCCAACATCAGTCAATCATGAATGAACTCACTTAAGGAAAAAAAAAAAACCTCTGCATTAGAGAGGTCTATTTATACACCAACAAAATTATATTGAAATCTTTATTTTATGATTATTCTATGATTTTGAAGAATTTCTGTTTTTTATTCCATTTGGTTATGTATATGTGGACTATCATGAAGAAACAAGATTCTTATACATGGACATGATTATGGAATATAAAAAAGAGGGGAGAGAGAGAAGGAAAGAAGGAAGCAGGAGGAAGAGGGAAATAGAATGAGAGAAAGAAGGAAAGAATGAAAGAAAGAAAGTCAACTAACAGGAACAACATACTCTAAGCAAGGCCACATAGACATTACATCTCAGAAAATGCAAAATACTTTGCACTTTACCTAAAAGAGTGGTATGAGAAGGAGTTACATGATAGAGTCAAAGTTGAAGAATAGCCAATAGACTAAAACAGGTTACAACTTGTTTCTCACTGTCAAAAAAAGGAGGGGTTTCTCCTTCTTAGATTATTGTGTTGTAGATGCTTAAGATGTGTATTTGTGAATTGTTTTTATACCCTTTTAACAAATTATATATTTCATAATAGTTAACAGTTCAACCAAGAACTGAAACTTAAGGATAAACAAGCTTTTATGCCCTATAGCTCTTTTTGTCATCATCAATAAGATTACCACGGGATGCTGGCCTCAAAAACAAATGTAATTTTTGTGAAAGTGTATTCATGGTGTATTCATGATGTTCATCAGTAAGTAATCTATTTTGTTCAGAGATATCTAAAGGTGTTTAAACTTTTTTCTTCTATGAGCTAGTAATTATGGACTGATCATCAGTTAGGCATTTTTGGATATTCTTATTGATCTCTTATTTCTCAAGGACTTTTATTTACCTCACAAATTGACTTTGCCCCCTGTGTCTCACTCTTTATCTTCTTCATATTTTATGCATCAAGTTCTAAACCCAACATCATAATAGACAAATGTTGTTATGAGCCCTGAAGCACTGAAGATCAATTATCATGTTTTAATTGTTATTATTGGACTAATTTCAACTGTCCTCTGGGTACAAACAAATTAAGATTAAAAAAAATAGGCTGCATTCTTTCAATAACAGATGTTTTAAAGCTACCAGCTGTATAGCAGTTGCTCTACTGGAAGTAATATGTAAAATAAATATAATCTACATTTATTACAGTGCTTTTCCCATTGTTAAGTTGTTGCAGTTAAAAAATAGTCAAAAAAAATAAAAAAAATAATAAAAAAAATAAAAAATAGTCAAGATAATATGGCAAAGAGTTAATCTATTTTAATAAAGAATGGCATTCCCAATATAAATTTGAAAAGGAGAAAGGTAGTTAAAATAGATAGATACACATATACATAGATACCTAGAGATAGTATTTTTATGATAAGAAAATATTATGATCTTGGTTAATCTTATGAAAGATGATTGATATATGATGTTCTATTTTAAAGGATTCAGTATATGCCCTGAATTAGAGACTTGTATACAATGTTGTAACTCCCTTAGCTAGAATACCTGGGACTAGTACAGAAGGGAGAGTGGCTTCTCTTGATACTCTAATAAACTACTAAAAATATTTTTGCTTCCTACTCTTGCCACCCTGAGCAGTGCTGATTTAAAGGTCTTAGATCCCACATGGGAATGCTTCCACCAATGCAACCAACAGTAATTCCACATAATTAGAGGTGGGACGGCCACTTGATCATTTTGTGTTTTTTGTGCTCCTCAACCAAATAACAAAGTTTTGTTTTTGTTTTTTATGTTTCAGATGAGTGATCCAGATTACCAAGAGGATATTAGCTTACTGCCTCACATTAGTAACAGAGAGGACTAAATTTGGAACCCAAAGAGTATTAACAGAACACTCTTTAGTACTTTTATGTCTAAGGGAAAATATAATGACAAATTAGAGCAACTAAAGAAACAATTCATGAACATGTAAAACACTGTGACCTTAAGGAATGAAGGTCTGGGTCATGAACCATGTGAAACTGATTGAGAACAAAGAAATCATAGAATGAATAATAGAAACAGAAAATGACAGATAACAAATGTAACCTTGCAATTGGTTATAAAAATAAGGAACATAATAGCTGCATGTATCTTTCATTTCTTGTTATTTGTATAGTGAAATAGATTTTTAACTCTTATCAAATGAGTTTCTCTCTCTTCATTGTTATTATTATTTGATAGACATATTGTTGGTGGTTAACTTCACAATTTTGTCTTTAGTAAAAAATGTTCAGATGGAGCTATGATCAGAAAGAGAAGTAAATAAGAAATACCAGAAATGGATAGGGGAATTTATGACAACTGCTTCTCATAAATGGAAAGTAATGACGACTGGGACTTTGTGTCTTCTCAGTTTTGTGAGAGAGTGAGATCATTTTTGATTATACAAAGCAGGGATTGGGGAAAAAAAAAAAAAAAACTGCCCATAGGCCAAATCCACCCTTCAGCCTGTTTTGAAACAGATGCAACCTAAGAATGTTTTTATACATTTTAAAAGGTTGTGAAAAACAAACCAACAAACAAAATAAACAACACGAAAGGAGAATATGCATCAGACCTTATGTGGCCCAAGGGGACTAAAATATTTATGACCTGTCCCTTTAAAGATAGTTGTACAGGTTACTGAAAGCAAAAGTTGTTTTTATTGGAGTAAGGAAGTTGAAATATTTGTAAAAGTGTATGCACAGGTGTTTAGTAACTGGCAAATTTATTGAGTAACCCTTTGTTATGCTGTTGCCTCTCATCATCAAAACCACCCACCTCAACGCTAGTTTGTGATGCTTGTGTTGAGACACTGCAATCCACATGCCTGCTCAGACAGCTGTCTCTGTGTAAAATTCAGCCAAGTGTGGGTGGTAGAGGAAAACTGGAAAGCTAGGAAAACTGGAAATGGAGGAAAACTTCTTCCATTTTGTTTCTTGCTTCTATGAAAATCACTTTAGCAGTTCTTCCTTCTGATAGTGACAATATGCTTTAGTAACATGAATTCAGTGCTTAGTTTTTTCCATCACTTTAAAAAGCAACTTATTTTGACCTCTCAGCAAAACTAGCCCCAGCTGGTCCATGCTTCTCTCAAAAGTCTATGTTCTCTTATCTCCTCTTTATCTTGAATTTAAATTTAAGAGCACCCTCTATCAAATGTATGAATATCAGCCCTGCAAGAGTCTTCCTTCAATCTTAAGCTTTTAATAATTTCAAGTATATTTTATAATATACTTTATAATATACTAATATAATATATAATATACTTGTAAAATATACAAGTATAATTTATAATATAATAATAATATTATTATAATATAATATAATAATTTCCCCAGTCCAAGGAGGGGTAGCAGCTTCCTTCAGTTAATATCTCTATGACATCATAGTATTCTCCTTTTGTTTTTAAAAGTATTCAGTACCTAAATAATAAGTCCTTATATTAAATTTTCTTTATTAATCATTTTTGGTTTCTCTTTCCTACATTAATCATAATTTAACTTAGAATTCATTCACGAATGAATGTCAACATAAAATCTTTCTCAATTATTTCTTACAAAATTGCTTTTTCTTCCTCATTGCAGGAATTGGTAAACATGTGGTTTTACTTGCATATACAATATATATACTTATATATAGTTATATATTCATATGCTTATATAATATATACTTATCTATATTACTTATATATGCCATATATATAATGTGTGTGTTTATGTATGTGTAGCTATTCATCTATTGATGGTCATTTGCACTGCTTCCATATCTTGTCTGTTTTAAGTAAAGCTGCAGTAAAAGAGGTGCATAGATCTTTTTGAATTAGTGGTTTTGTTTCCTTTGAGTAAATACACAGCACTGAAATAACTGGATCACATGGTATTTCTATTTTAATTTTTTGAGGAACGTCCATGCTGATTTCCAGAGTGGTTGGACAATTTGCATTCCTACCAACAGTGTATGAGGGTTCCTTTTCTCCACATCCTCACCAACACTTGTCTTTTTAATACTAGCCATTCTGACTAGTATAAGATAATACCTCATGGTGGTTTTGATTTGCATTTCCCAGACAATTAGGGATGTTGAACATCTTTTTATAGGGCTGTTAGCCATCTGAGTGTCTTCTTTGGAAAAATGTCTATTGAGGTCCTCTGCCCATTTATTAATCGGACTGTTTGATTATTTTTTTGGTGTTGAGTTTTAGAAGTTCTTCATTTATTTTGGATATTAATCACTTATCAGATATATCTTTTGCAGAAATCTCCCATTTACTAGGTTGCCTTTGTGTTTTGTTGATCTTTTCCTTTGCTTTGTAAAAGTTTTTAATTTTGGTGTAGTCCCAAAGTTCATCTTTCTGTTTCCCTTGCTTGAGGAGACATATCCATAAGTATGTTGTTAAGACCAACATCCAAGAGATTACTGCCTCTGTTTTCTTTTAGGAATTTTATGGTTTCAGTTCTCATATTTAGGTCTTTAATAAATTTTGAGTTTATTTTTGTGTATGGTATAATAAAGTGATCTAGTTTTATTCTTATACCTGTAGCTGTCCAGGATCCCAGCACCATTTAATAAAGAGACTACTTTTCCCCATTGCATATTGTTACCTACTTTTGTAGTAGATAATTGATCATATAGTGATCAGTTTATTTCTGGACTCTCAATTCTGTTCCCTTGGTCTGCATGTCTATTTTTTGCTGGTACCATACTCTTTTGATTGCTATAGCTTTGTAGTGTATCTTGAAATGTGAGATTCTGATAACTTCCAGATTTGCTCTACTTTCTCAATATTGCATTGACCATTGAAGGTCTTTTATGGTTCCATACAAATTTTAGGATTATTTGTTCAGGTTCTGTGAAAATGATGCTGGTATTTTGATAGGGATTGCATTACATTGTTTTGGGTAGTGTAGATATTTTATTTTTTATTTTTTTTAAAGATTTTATTTATTTATTCATGAGAGACACAGGGAGAGAGAGAGAGAGAGGCAGAGACACAGGCAGAGGGAGAAGCAGAGACACGCAGGGAGCCCAACATGGGACTCGATCCCGGGTCCCCAGGATCACACCTCAAGCTGAAGGCGGCACTAAACCGCTGAGCCACCCGGGCTTCCCTAGTGTGGATATTTTAACAAAATTAATTCTTCCAATCCCTGCACCTGATGTATCTTTCCATTTGTTTGCATCATCTTCTATTTCTTGATTAAATGATTTTGGAAATAAATATGATGATCCTTTACTTTTAAAAGTATTGATTTTGGGATGCCTGGGTGGTTCAGTGGTTGAGCATCTGCCTTTGGCCCAGGGCGTGATCCTGAAGTCCCAGGATCGAGTCCCACATCAGGCTCCCTGCATGCAGCCTGCTTCTCCCTCTGCCTGTGGCTCTGCCTCTCTCTGTCTCTCATGAATAAATAAAATATTTTTTAAAAATTATTGATGTCTATAAATGCATTTCTCTAATGGTACCAATCTTATCAGAAAACTTGTACCAGCTAATATTTTCTCTTAAGGAATTTAAAATAATTAGGCATCATAAAATTTCTGCAGTAACTATTAAGTACAATTAAGTTTTAAATCAAGACTCTGGGAAACGAACTGGGGGTGGTGGAAGGGGAGGAGGGCGGGGGGTGGGAGTGAATGGGTGACGGGCACTGGGTGTTATTCTGTATGTTGGTAAATTGAACACCAATAAAAAATAAATTTAAAAAAAAAAGTTTTAAATCAAGAGCATATACTAAGTATGTGGTATGTATAGAAACTTTTCTTATTGTGTATTTTTCTGCATATTGTTGAAACATCATTAAATCTAGTCTGACTAGAGCTGAAAACTTATTTCCTTGAATGATTTGTGTTTATTATCTGCAAACTCCATTATTACAATTGAGTTGTGGTGTAATCCATTATGTAGTAAATATCTGTGTCCTCTCAAAATTCATATGTTGAAGTCTACTCTCTAATGAGATGATACTTGGAGATGAGGCCTTTGAGACATAATTAGATCATGAAAATGGGATCTCATGAATGATATTAGTGCCTCTTATAAGAAGAGGCTAGAGAGCTAGCTAATCTTTTGCCATGTAAGGATATAATGAGAAGTTAGCCTCTGTAAAATAGAAGAAGGCCCTCACCAGGACCTGGCAATGCTGCATTCTGTTCTCAGGCTTTTAGCCTTCAGAACTGTGAGAAGTACATTTCTGTTATTCATGCCACCCAGTCTATGGTAATTTGTATAGCAATCCCAACTGTTTAAGACAGAACACTAATTCAACTGTCTAGCTACACTTTTACACATAAATTTTGTAGTATGACTTTGACAAAATAGGACACGCATTAATTATTTTTTCAGAAAGTAGATATATTAACATGGTATTTCTTTCTGAACTGTGACCTAATTTGTATTGTGTAGGAAAAGAGCAATGCAAGCCTGATTTTTTTTTTTTTTGGCTGCAAAAGATGTATAACACATGAAAATAATTAGATACACAAGAGTGACAGTACAGTTAAAAGATATTAATGAAATCAGGATAGAACAAGGCAAATGACAAGATAAACAACTATTCATTTGAAAGGATGTGTGAATGATACTTCAAAAAGTGATTTCTTCAAATACTGTGTGCTGCATTTTTCATGGCCATCAGATCTTTCAAATCCTAAACAACTTACAAAATATAAGAGGAAGCAAGTATTTATTACCTGGCTAGTTGATTTGTTTGTGTGTTCTCATGTCAAACCATTTTGTGAATTATTTTTATTATTTAATAGGATGTAAATAATTATGTCAGGTAGCACATATATATCAATTGTGAACATGTTCAGTTCCTCATATATTTTTTAAGGAAACATTTTACTTTAAAACAACACATGAACTTATGGGAAAATGTTCCCATATATCTCCAAATATCTGTAGAAATTTTGAATTACTGACAGAATGAAATATGGTTCTGAGCATGTTGTATGGAGGATGTTTATCATTGTGACCTAGATATTTGTGAATTCAAAATCCAATTTTCAAGAAAATGGACATGATTTGCAGTTGTTTCCCATGATTCTTATTAATATTTGAAAATTGTCTTCATAAAACAAGAAATTAAAACCATACTAAGAAAAGGTCTTTTTCAAAGCTGCAGTCCATTGTGTTTAGATGAGAATAAATAAAAGTTTGCTACTAAAATAATATATAATAAAACTTTAATACTTATAGATGTAACTAGAAACTAATCCTAATGTATGAGTATACATTCTTATATTTGAAATTATAGCCTACCAACTTCTTAATATTATAAATAATCTGATTCATCTGTCTCATGCTCAAAGTGAATCTACCATTTCATGATATTTTATTTCAGAGAATTATAGTTTCCAAGATGTATATCAGTTGATTCTTTAAATTTCATAAATAAATAAAATAAATAAGCGAATTAAAATAAATTTATCTAAATGTAAAATAATAAAATGGTGGCATAAATTGATAATGCTTGGTGAGATACATATTTGTCACTGGTGGAGTGGGAGGTTACACAGAAATAAGAGGAAGAATCTAGAATAATCCTAATGGTTATTATTCCATAAAAGAAACCTGAACTCCTTGTTAGAAATGGCCTATTTTAGGGCAGGTACAGGGAATATACAAGATGTACATGTAGTCTTATAATATCAAAATTTAAGAAAATACCATTCAAAAACCACAGTCCACCCCCCGTCCCCTATATGATGTGGTATGTCAAAGTGATACAGCATCCAACTGGTAAAGGACCCTATATCCAAAGCTGCAACAATTTGAGAAACAAGATAAAAGAGCATTGGATTGTAACCCAGGTATAAAATAAATATCCTTGAGTCATACTGATGCAAAAAAGCAAGCCAGCACGCAAACAAACAAATAATTGGAGAAGGGAAAAAATCCCTAGTGCAGAAAAATCCTTAACAGTAGAGACACTGTCCTCTCAAGGAAGTGAAGCATAACCCCTTACTCCACAAATGTGTGTTGAACATAGTAACTTCCTGCCAAAGAATAGAGTATGAAAAAGTGTGGAAAAAGAGTAACTTCATACTGCAGAAAGCTGACAAACCCTACTTCAGCTAAGTGATTAATGTCAATGTCTGCAGTAATAAGACATGTTGATATATACATAAGACATTTAAACTTGATATGATATCATAAATATGGTACTTTACTTCCATGGTCTTCCTCCCCTAAACTCAGGACCAGTCTAACCACTAGAACAATGTATTAGAAAAATCCCAGGGGGAGAACATTGTACCTGCCGGTACTCCTCAAATCTGTCAGTCATTAAAAATAAAGAAAATACGACAAACTGTCACAGACAAAAGGAGCCTAAGGAGACTTGACAATTAAATGTAAAGTGATATCCTGTATAAAATTTTTAAACAAAATGGACGTTAGGTAAAAATTAAGGAAATCTAAATAAAGGATAGACTTTACCATAATGATCAATATTGGCTCAATAATTGTAGAATATATATCATAGTATTATAAAATGTTAATATTAAAGGAAACTATGTACAGATACATGGAAAGTGTCTGTATTATCTTTGTAATTTTTCTGAAAATCCGGAAGTATTTTTCAAAGTTAGGTGGTGGTTGTTTTTTGAAGAGGATGTATTTCAGAAAATGCTGGATGACACTGCCCAAATAATTTTTTTTTTATTTTCCTTTCTGTTGTACAGATAAAAAGTGCTTCTTTTTTGTGAGATCTTGGTCTTAAAGAAACGGCATTTAAAAAGTAGTGTGATGACATGGGGTGCTTGGTTGGGTATCTAACTCTTGATTTCTGCTCAGAATCCTTGATTTCTGTTTAGGTCATGATCTCATGGTTATGACATAGAGCCCCAAGTCGGGCTCCAGACTAGGCATGGAGCCTGCTTAAGATTCTCTCTCCCTGTTCTCTGCCCCTCCTCACTCTCTCACTCATTCAAAAAAAAAAAGTAGTATGACTAAAAAATATTTTAAACTTGCATAAGAGTCTCAGTTAATCTATTATCTGAGGAAGAACTCCATTGATTTATTTTTCTCATCCAGGCAAGGCACTTCATCTTTATGAACGTTAAATTTCTCATGGGTAAAATTAAGATATTAATTGCTTTACCCTAAGGTTGTTGAGAAATTTAATGATACAATGGATATTAAAAGCCTTTCAGAACATTATAATGTGCTATACAATCTGTATATATAATTTCTCCCTTCAGATTCTTAATACTGATATATATACTTACTGTTTATTACTATTATGAATATTACTAAATGTTTATTCTCATCATGAATATACTAAAAGAATTTAACATTTGCTTAATAGCAAAATTTCAATTATCAAACAATTCATAATCTATTAACAAAGAAATTCCATTATAAAAACAATGACTTCTGAACTTCTAGTTTTCTCTGAATCTAAGTTTCCTGGGTTTTATCTTTCAAGATGTTAAATAAAAGAAATCCCTGGGAGTCTGTCTTCTTCCTTACCTTGCTCTCTCATCCATTTCTACGGATTTATAAAAATTTATCATTGGATGACTCCTAAATATACAAACTCTTCCTATTTATTCAAATCTGCACCTAACATCACTGCCTAAATACCCCCTGGGCATTTCAACTTAGTTCAAAATAAAGCTTTGATTTTTCTCTCCAGTCTTTTTCCTAACCTAAGCATTCTCAGCTCATGAACACTCACCTATTTATGCCACTTGAAATCTAGGAATTATTCTTGATTCTTCTTTTTCCTTTACAGTCCATGTCCAAATGCTAGCAAATTCTGTTAGCTTTACCTTCAAAAACTTCCAAATTTGACCACTTTTCAACAGCTCCACTATTATTTTTTTTAAAGACTTTACTTATTTATTCATGAGAGACACAGAAAGAGAGAGGCAGAGACCTAAGCAGAGGGAGAAGCGGGCTCCTGTGCAATCATCTCATTCCTTTCTCAATACTACCAAAGCTTATTCAAAATAAAATTAAAAAAATAAAATAAAATTCAAACTCTTTTCTTATGACCCTTAAATTTGTATATGATTGAACCTTATTAATGTTTATTTTTCTTTTCTAATGAAACTATTCTTTCACACACTCTTTCAGGTATGTTCAGATATGCTCACTCTCTTGCTGACCTCAGAAAATGCCAGATCTTTCTCTCTCTCACTCTATCTCTCTCTCTTTCTTTCTTTCTTTTTCCTCTCTCTTTTTTTTTTTTTTTCCTCAGAGCCTTTGCCTTTGTACTTATCAGGCTTTATTATGGATTCACCTTCCCAAAATACGTTATGACTCTTTTTTTTTTCTCATTTTAATGAAGTCTTTTCAGAGAGGCTTTCCAGTTCATCTTATATAACACAACACCTTATCCACACAATGTCATTTCCTTCTGTTGTTTTTTTTTTTTTTTTTTTTTTCTATTATGAAGATAAAGAGGACAAATTCATATGTTAGGCTGGAAGGAGCTCTCTAAAGTTTGCATACCAGAGGATTAAATGGAGAATCACAAACAGTCCAAACCAGTGACAACACTCCCTAGTGTTATATAACAATATACCTTATAAAAATGTGATATACACATATAATATTACAATATTAAAGGTTTTTGTTAATCTATGTAGAACAAATATGCAGAGGTAGGTTGGTAACATGAACAGATTCCAAGGGTTTGTATTTTTTCCTATCAATGTTATTGAAGAATTTGCACAAATAAACTCCATTTTTTTAATGTGTACAAGTCAGTAAGTCTAGATGTTAAGTACACTGAGGAAATCACCACACCATTAAGATGCAAAATATTTCCATCATCTCAAAATATTCCCTACATTCCTTGTAGTTTATCTGTCCCTCTGTCTCTAGTTCTAGGCAACCACTAAACTATAGATCAACTGGTATTTCTTGAAATAAATGGAATCATTTCATATGTATTGTGTTGAACCTAACTTTTTCATTAGCGATAATGAATTTGAGATTTATTCATATTTTTATGATTATTAGTAGTTCATTTTTATTTCTTGCTAAATAGCATTACATTACATGGACATACCATATATTGTTTCTCTCTCTACCTGTTAATGGACATTTGAGTCATTTTTAGGTTTTGGCTTTTGGAAATAAAACTATTATGAATATTTGAATACAGATCTTCGTGTGGATATTTGCTTTCATGTCTTTTATTAATATCAAAAGGTTAAATGGCAGAACTGACAGTTTTACAAAGATATACTATTTATATTCCCATTAGTACCTGTTGCTCCAAATCTCCACCTTCCTCAATAATGTCAGTCTTTTTAATTTTAATAATTCCAGTGAATGTATCATGATATCTCATGGTTATTTAAATTTTTATTTCCCTGATGGCTAGTGATATTGACAACTTACTTATTTGCATATTGGGTATTTGTTTTTTCTCAGAATGTTTAACAAATCTTTATTATATGATCTTTATTCTTAACTTGTAAAAATTCATTATATATTGTACATTGTAGTTCATGATAAGATATATGTATTGCTAGTTTATCTCCTGTTGTCACTTTTTTAGTAGTATCATTTAAAAAAAAGTGGTTTTAATTTTTATAAGGACATAATTTTATTCTGATTGAAAAAATCCTTTTGTACCTTAGGGTTCACAGATATTTTCTTCAGGATTTCTCTGCAAGTTTTATGTTTTAATATTTGAGTCTGTGATCCATCTAAGTTTAATTTTGTTTATGATGTGTGGTAAATATCCATATTCCTTTTTTTTTTTTTTTTAAAGATTCACTTATTTTATTTTATTTTTTTAAATATTTTATTTTATTTTTTATTTATTTATGATAGTCATACAGAGAGAGAGAGAGAGAGAGAGAGGCAGAGACACAGGCAGAGGGAGAAGCAGGCTCCATGCACCAGGAGCCCGACGTGGGATTCGATCCCGGGTCTCCAGGATCACGCCCTGGGCCAAAGGCAGGCGCCAAACCGCTGCGCCACCCAGGGATCCCAATATCCATATTCCCCTATTTTCCCCACAGAGTCATCCAGTTTTTAATTTTTTTTTAATTTTTATTTATTTATGATAGTCACAGAGAGAGAGAGAGAGAGAGAGAGAGAGAGAGGCAGAGACACAGGCAGAGGGAGAAGCAGGCTCCATGCACCGGGAGCCTGATGTAGGATTCGATCCCGGGTCTCCAGGATGGCGCCCTGGGCCAAAGGCAGGCGCCAAACCGCTGCGCCACCCAGGGATCCCTCATCCAGTTTTTATAGCACTATTTGTTTAAAAGAGTTTCCTTTCCCTTTTATATTGCTTTGGCCCTTTGTCAAGAATCAATTGATCATGAATGTCCAGTCTGTTTCTAGGCACTCTATCTCGTTTTATTCATCTAAATGTCAATCATTTTACCATGGCAACAGTTTCTTAATTACTCTATAATTAATTAAGGTAAACCTAGAAATCATGTAGTACTAGTCCTCATTTGTCAGATGAACCCCATTTAGAATTTCACATTTTTCATAATAGTTCATTGCCATGATGGATAAGAGCATGGAGTCAGCTGCCTGCTCTTGGTCATTTTTATCATTCTAGACCTTTTTTTTTTCTTCCAATTCATATAGTTTTATTTTCTGCAGGCTATAGGTAGAACTAACTTCCACTCACTTGTCACTGAGACAAGTAGGTGCCTTATATTAATGTACCATTGATAGTCTGGTCTCTTTTTTTATTTAAATCACATTATTGAAGTATGATTGACATACAAAAAGTGGTGCATTTTGATGTATACAACTTGATGAATATGGAGATAAATATGCATCATGAGACCATCACCATAATTTATACCATAATAAACTTATTGTTGTTATTGTTACTATTATAAGAATGCTTTAACACAAGAACTAACCTATAAGCAAATTTAAAAATATACAACATGGTATTGTTAATTATAGGCACCATGCTATACAATAGATTTCTAGGATTTATTCATCTTGCATAACTGAAACCTAGAACCTTTGGAACAATACCTCCCTAATCATCCTACCAGCCACTGGTATCCACCATTCTACTCTGCTTCTATGAGTGTGACTATTTTAGATTCCTCATGTAATTGGTATCACGTAGTATTTGTCCTTCCATGTCTGCCTTAGTCTAACCTTGGGTAGAGCAATGACCTGACCATAAATCAGCGTTCTTAGCAACTTTCTATTATTCTCTGGAATGAATGGAGTCGCCACCTTCTCTGATGTGCAGCTCCATCAGTAAATGGAAAACCTCTTTATCAAATGGTAAATTATATAAGCAAGAGTTTGACAAATTCTGGACCACAGACCTAGTGTGGTACTCTTCATGTCTTTTTAAAATAAGTTTTCTTGGAGTACAGCCAAGTCCATTCATTTATGAATTTTCAGTGGCTGCTTTCATGCCATAGTGATACAGTTAGTTGTTGTGAGAGACATCATATGCCCTGAAAAGCCTAAAATATTTATTATCAGAATCTCTATGGAAAACATGGTACCCCTAGGATAAAAATAAGGGAGAAGGATGTCTGTGTTTAAGGAATGAGTCTGCTCTTGTAACTAGCTGAGATTTCAGAGTCCAGGCTAGGCTTGTGATTGGATATATTGCTCTACTTTACAGTAGAACTTTCAGGAATTTATCCCACCTTGTGAGATTTTTGGTTCAGAGAGAACCCATTACAAGATAAGGATTTCTGATCATCATTTTCAATAGACCCTTATAACAAGCCAATAATTTTCTTTTAAAATACATACAATTTTCAATGGTTGGAGGAAAACTTATGGTTCAGAAACCAAAGGTCCAAAGAATTCTGAGACCACTTAATTGCTAGAGACTCCAGTAAATGTAAAATTAGTCACAGACACTTGTAGTTCCAAAAGTTATGAAAAAGATAGGCACAAAAAGGTAAGGCTTGCCTTATAGCTAATTGCAGGCTTCCTGTTGTGGCAACCACTACCCACTAACTGTAGCCTGCCTGTTAAGCTGCCAGAAGGATTTTCATAAATCTCTATATGTAAGGTGTAGTTTTTTGAATATCAAAGAAACTTATCAATTTATATGAAAAATCAGGAGACTCTTGCCAACATCTCAAAAAGAATAGGTTGGCTTTGTGAATAGAAAACCTTAGGAATAGAGTCCCCAAATAGAGCTAGGAACTGACAAAGGAGAATAGCAAAGTTTACAGAATATCCATGTCCCTTTAAAAAGAGTGTGTTTTCAGATTTTATTTGTATTAGGTTACATTAATTAGGTTTTTAATGTCTAAAAATCTTGCCTTTTTTACTTACTAATTTCTGAAGACTATCATTAAAGTAAGTTATTTAGATGGTGTGTTTGTCAGTTTCTCCTTGTAGTATTATGTTCTTTGATCTTTATGAGTTTGATTCTACGGTTTTTTGATGAATATGAAAATTGACATTGACAATAATTAACATGAAAATAATTATCTTTTTAAGTTTCTTTTTTTTATAAATTTATTTTTTATTGGTGTTCAATTTGCCAAGATATAGAATAACACCCAGTGCTCATCCCATCAAGTGCCCCCCTCAGTGCCCATCACCCAGTCACCCCCACCCCCAGCCCACCTCCCTTTCTACCACCTCTAGTTTGTTTCCCAGAGTTAGGAGTCTCTCATGTTCTGTCTCCCTTTCTGATATTTCCCACTCAATCTTTTTAAGTTACAAAAGCTTTTTACTTCAATATGTGCCCTGTGTGTGTGTGTGTGTGGGGGGGGGGGGGTTCCTTTAAGCATTTCTCATTTAAAGTGAATGCAATAGTATACATTATTGATAGAGGGCTTTTTATGGACATTATAAAAATAAGAAGCTTTTTGCATTTTCTGGTATGGGGTAGGGTCAGTGTTGTTGGTGTGAGAACATCCATGACACCTGATCACCTCACAAACCCAAAATATGGTCTCTTTGTAAACTTGTAGCCAGCCTCAGCCTAGTAATTAGATTTCTTCTGCCCTTTGATATTGGAAACCATAAGCAGCAAACTGTTTAGTCTCCTTCAGCAAGCTCCCATGTGGCTTAAACTCAAAAAGGTTGACTATTGTTTGCTCAGCAGCCTCAGACCAGGTATTGCCTGACTTAACTATCAAAATCCTCCTCTAACCAGTGACCAAATCACAACTCTCCAATGAATTAGGAGTCCCTTCTAAGTTTGTCCTTTTTAAAGTTCTTTTCATTACCCTTGGGAAAACATACAAAGTTTCCTTGGATTTTGTAGTTAATTTTTTCATAGTTAATCATTATCTACATTAAATTTTACCATTTTACTTACTGTATGGCTTCTATCTCCTGATGGAACTCGTACTGCTACAGAATTTGTATCAGGAGTGGTCCTGAGAGAATCCTAAAAATGGCATTTGGTATTGGATTTGTTTTTGCCTTTTGGCTTGAGTATATGTTGAGTCTTTTGCCAATTAGAAATGATACCATAGTAAACTGTGGTGTGCAGTGGAACAATAATTAATCAACCTCTGCTTGATTTTGATAAAGTGACAATTGAATCACAAGCCCTTGGAGCTCAAGTAGCTGCTGAACTCAACCATTATGGCAGTCATTATGACTATAAAGACCCCAGTGTGGCTTGTGTTATTTGAGTGCACGAGTGCTTACAGAGAAAAAATGACAAGCTCAGGTCTATTAACTCTCACCTCAAGTCATAGGCTGAGAATCAGACAGCTTTCATAACAGCCCTAAAAGAGTCTCTTATTTCTTGTATCTGTGGATTAGATACTGCTGAAAATAAAAACAATATTCAGTTGTGTGAGTGCTGAATTACAATGAAAATTAAACTCAGAGTGTCTTTGAGTTTTCCATTTGAAAGTTAGGGCATTAGTTGGGAAATAAAAGGTATCATGAAATGTGAAGTGGGGACCTCTGACAGGATTCAAATGAATACTTGTTTTGTGGACTGAAACTTGCCTACAGAAAGGTCATGCATTTACTGAGGTTGAGATGTCGAAGCTGACCTGGTGTCATCAGGAATTTTAAAAATTAGTATCAAAAAGTTAGGACTAGGCATTATGGGGATTTCAGAAGGAGATTAAAGAGAAAAGAGGGTAAAAATGTATTTGAATAAATAATAGCTGACAACTTCCCAGATCAGGGGGAAGAAACAGAAATCCAGAGCCAGGAGGTACATAGAGCCCCCAACAAAATCAACTCAAGCAGGTACACATCAAGATACATAGTAATTAAAATGGCAAAAGTACTGATAAGGAGAGCATTTTAAAAGCAGCAAGAAAAAAAGAAAATAATTACATACAAGGGAAATCCCAAAGGAATATCAGCTGATTTTTCAGGAGAATTTTTGCAGGCCAGAAGAGAATGGCATGATATTCAAAGTACTGAAAAGATAAATATATATATATATATATATATATATATCTGTCACAAGAATACTCAATCCAGCAAGGACATCATTCAGAATAGAAGCAAAGGTAAGAAGTTTCCCAGACAAAAGTTAAAGGCATTCATGACCATTAAGTCAGCCCTATGAGAAATGTTAAAGAGGACATTTTGAGTAGAAAGATAAGAACTTTAGTAGGAATAAGAAAAACAGGAAGCACAAAAGCATAAAAGGATATAAAAGATGACAATGTCCACCTAAAAGGTGGGGTGGGAAAGAGGAGTAAAGAATGGGTTCAACTTAAGTGATCATCAAAACTGCCAAATGCAGAAGATGTTATATACAAACACAATGGCCCAAGATTTTGGGGTGCAGCAAGATCTGTCCTAAGGTGGAAGTATATAGCAATACAAGACTACCTCAAGAAGCAAGAAAAATCTCAAATAAATCTAACCCTTATACCTAAAGGAGCTATAAAAAGAACAAACAAAATTCAAAACCAGTAGAAGAAAGAAAATAATAAAGTTTAGAACAAAAATAAAATAGTAAACAAACAAACAAAATAACCCCCCAAAACAACCAGTAGAACAGATCAGTGAAACCAGGAACTGGTTCTTTGAAAAGATCAACAAAATTGGTAAGCTTTAAGGAAGACTCATCGAGAGAGAGAGAGAGGAAGGGGGAGAGAAAGAAGACTCAAAATCAGAAATGAAAGTGAATAAATATCAAGTGACATCATAGAAATACAAAGAATTATATTATGAAAAATTATATGCTAAATAATTGGACATTGAAGAAATGGATAAATTCTGACAACATGTAACCACCGAAAAGTGAAGCAAGAATAAATAGAAAATTTGAACAGACAGATTGCCAGCAAGGAAATTGAATCAGTAATCAAAAACTCCCAAAGTACAGGACCAGAAGACTTCACAGATGAGTTCTACCAAATGTTTAAAGAAGAGGTAATGCCTATTCTTCCCAAATTGTTCCAAAAATGGAAGAGGAAAGATAGCTTCCAGAGGCCAGAAGAACCATGATACCAAAACCAGATAAAGACATTACAAAAAAGAACTACAGGCCAATATCTTTGATGAACACAAATGCAAAAATCTTCAACAAAATATTAGTAAACCAAATCCAACAATACCATAAAAAAGTCACTCACCAGAATCTAGTGAGGTTTATTGCTGGTATAAAAGGGTCCTTCAATATTCCCAAATCAATGGGATATATCACATCAACAAGAGAAAGGATAAGAACCATATGATCATTTCAAGAGCTGTAGAAAAAGCATTTGACAAAATACAACATTCATTCATGATAAAAACCCTCAACAAAGTAGACTTGGGGAATATATGTCAACATAATAAAGGCCATGCATGAAAAATGCACAGTCAACATTACACTCCATGGTGAAAAACTGAGAGCTTACCTTTTAAGTTCAAAAACAAAACAGAGATGTCCACTCTTACCACTACCATTCAACATAACACTTGGAAGTCCTAGCCACAGCAATCTAACAATAAAAAGAATAAAATGTCCACCATAGCCAAACTGTGGAAGGAGCCTCGGTGTCTATCGAAAGATGAATGGATAAAGAAGATGTGGTTTATGTATACAATGGAATATTACCCAGCCATTAGAAATGACAAATACCCACCATTTGCTTCAACATGGATGGAACTGGAGGGTATTATGCTGAGTGAAATAAGTCAATCGGAGAAGGACAAACATTATATGTTCTCATTCATTTAGGGAATATAATAGTGAAAGGGAATAGAAGGGAAGGGAAAAGAAATGGGTAGGAAATATCAGAAAGGGAGACAGAACATAAAGACTCCTAACTCTGGGAAATGAACTGGGGGTGGTGTAAGGGGAGGAGGGCGGGGGGTGGGTGTGAATGGGTGATGGGCACTAAGGGGGCACTTGACGGGATGAGCACGGGGTGTTATTCCGTATGTTGGCAAATTGAACACCATTAAAAAATAAATTTATTATAAAAAAAAGAATAAAAGGCATCCAAATCAGTTAAAAAATTCACTGTTTGCAGATGACATGATACTATCTATAGATAACCCTAAAGACTCCACCAAATAAGTTATTAGAACTGATAAATGAATTCAGTGAAGTCACAGGGTGTATAACCAATATACAAAAATCTGTTGCATTTCTATACCCTGATAATGAAGCAGCAAAAAGAGAACTTGAGGAAAAATTCCCATTTTACAATTGCACCCAAAATAACAAAATATGTAGGAATAAACATAACTGATGAAGTGGAAGACCTGTACCTTGAAATCTATAACACACCAATGAAAGAAAATGAAGACAACACAAAGAAATGGAAATAAATTCCACACTCTTGGACTGGAAGAACAAATATTGTTAAAATGTCCATTCTACCCAAAACAATTTACAGATTTAATGCAATCTCTATCAAAATACCAATATCATTTTTCTCAGACTAGAAAAGAAAATCCTAAAATTTGTATAGAAACAACAAAAGACCCCAAATATCCAAGCAATCTTGAAAAGAAAAACAGAACTGGAGGTATCACAATCCCAGATTTCAAGATATACTACAAAGCTATAGTAATTAAAACAGTATGGTACTGGCACAAAAAAAAAAAAAAAAAAAAAAAGACCTAGATCAATGGAACAGAAAAGAAATCCTAGAAACAAGCTTATGATTATATGGTCAATTAATCTTTGACAATGGAGTAAAGAATATGCAATGGGAAAAAGAGAGTCTTCAACAAATGGTGTTGGGAAAACTGGACAGCTCCATCCAAAAGAATGAAACTGGACCACCTTCTTTCATCATACACAAAAGTGGAAGGACTTACATGTGAGACCTGAAACCATAAAAATCCTAGAAGAGAGCAAAGGCAGTAATTTCTAGGATATAGGCCATAGCAACATTTTTCTAGATATATCTCCACAGGCAAAGGAAACGAAAGCAAAACTAACTTATAAGTACTACATCAAAATAAAAACCTTCTGCACAGGCAAAGTAACAAGCAACAAAACTACTGAATGGGAGAAGATATTTGCATGTGACACGTACTGTAAAAGATTGATATTCATAATATATAAAGAAGTGATAGAATTCAATACTCAAAACCCAATCAATTCAATTAAAAATGGGCAAATATCATGAACAGACACATCATCAGGGAAATGCAAATGAAAACCACAATGAGATAACACCTCATATCTGTCAGAATGGCTAAAATAAAAAATACAAGAAACAACAAGTGTTGGCAAGGATGTACAGAAAAAATAATCCTTGTGCACTGTTGGTGGGAATGCAAACAGGTGCAGCAACTATGGAAAACAGCATGGAGTTTCCTCAAAAAGTTAACAATAGAACTACCCTATGATCCAGTAATTGTACTACTGGGTATTTATCCAAAGAATATGAAAACACTAATTTGAATGGATATATGCATCCCTTATTTATGACAGCATTATTTACAATAGCCAAATTATGGAAGTAGTACAAGTGTCTACCAAGAGATGAATGGATAAAGAAAAGGTGATATATATATGTAGTGATACTACTCAGCCATGAAAAAAGAATGAAATCTTGCCATCTGTAACCACACAGATGAATTTACAGAGTATAATGCTAAGCAAAACAACCTAGTCCAAGAAAGACAAATACCATATGATTTCACTCATCTGTAGAGTTTAAGAAACAAAAAGTAAATGAACAACAACAAAAAAGAGAAAAAAACAAAAAAAACAGACTCTTAACAGTAAAGAACAAACTGATGGTTACCTGAAGGGAGGTGAAGGTGGGGGGGCATGGGTGAAATAGATGAAGGAGATTAAGAGTGCACTAACCTTGATGAGCACTGAGTAATGTATGGAATTGTTGAATGGCTATAATGTACACCTGAAACTTGTATAACACTGTATGTTAATTATATTGGAATTAAAAAAAAATAGAAAACAAAAGAAAGTCCCTCAAAACCACCCAAAATATTAGGGCAATGGGAGTGTTAGACCTGTGTGACCTGCATACCCCAACTGTGTTCTATAAAAAAGCCCAGGAGACGCTCCCTTCACTAAGGCATTGAGAAATACTTGCATCCCTAAAAAGCTCTGTGGTGCTGTCCATCGTAGTAAGCCAGGTATAAACAGTACTTGCTATTGCCTTTGAGATGGTAGTCCAACTTCAGTTGGGATAATGAGATCCCGGAATAGCAGGTAGCAAGTGGCAGCATTTAATTGTCAAACACATGTTGTGTGCTTCAATCATAAAAGAAAAAAGGGATATAATGGTAACCAGAATATTTTGGTTTGCTAGCTTTTTCATGGTGGCCAATTTACTATGATTTCTGGAAATGAAATAAATAGGTAGCCTGTTAGTGTATTTTTATCTGTGTAATAGGAAAATGTCTATTTATGGTAGCAAGAAACCGGACTTGAGTCATCAAAACCTGGAGAATCACGGCTTCTCACCCAGATTTCAGATCTAACTGAGTTAACAGACTCGAGAGCTCCATGACAGAAAGGGATGTTGAGTCCCCTTGCAGAAAGACAGCACTGCTGCTACAAGGACACACTGTAAATCTTCTTACAAGTCTTCCCTAGCGGAATTGTTGGTCATTAATAAAGTGAGTGTTCTCTGGGGGAAGAGGCATAGCCAGACCTTTCAGGGGTAATTGGACACTAGTTCCAAAATAACAGTAATTTTTGGTGACACAATGAGTCTCTGTGGCCCATGAGTCAAACTAGGGCTTTATGGTGAGCATGTGATGGATGGAGTCAAATGTAAATCACAGCGAGCCAAGTTGGTTCATGGATCTACTTGTGATTGTTTCCTCAGTTCCCGAATGTATGATTGGGATAAATGCGTTTTGAAATTGGCAGACTCTTTGCAGTGCCTGTTTGACCTATGAGGCGAGGCCATTAGGCTAAATAGAAGCTCCAGTCACTTTTCCTCCTCTCTTCCTAGATAATAAACTGATGTGATACTGCATCCCAGGGGAAATTTCAGAGATTAATACCACCATCAAATAATTGAAAAAAGCAGGATGCTTTTAATGATCATGTTCCCATTTAATTTACCAGTTTGGCCTATGCAGAAAATAAATAGATCCTGGAGAATGACTGTGGACTATTGTAAAGTAATGAGGTGATGACTCCAATTATAACTGCTGCCCTAAATATAATACTGTGCATGGAGGAAGTCACAGATTCCAGTACTTGGTATGCAGCTATTGACCTGGCTAATGCCTTTTTCTCTACACCAATCTGTAAGGACCACCAGAAGCTGTTTGCTTTCACCTGCCAGGGCCAACAGTATATCTTCACAGTGTTGCCTCAGGACTACATAAATTCTCTTGCTCTTTGCCATAATATTTTCAACTGAGATCTTGATTGCTTTGACATTTCACAAATCATCACACTGGTCCATTAAATTGATGACATATAGGTACCGATGAGCAGAGCATAACAAGTACTTTCAGTGGTTTAGTGAGGCACATGTGAATGAAAGTATGGAAAAAAAAATCCCACAAAAATCCCCCCCATCACAATCTCAGTGAATTTTCTGGTTTAGTTTAGGTTTAGATATTGAGATATTTCCCCTAGGCTGGAAAACCATTTGTTGCTCCTCACACCACTTAAAATAAGGAAAGAGGCAACAGTTGACAGACCTTTTCAGATTTTGGAGGAAACACAGCCCTCATTTGAATGTACTACTTTCTTTCGTCTATAAAGTTTTCCATAGACTAGCTGCTTGAGAAGGGAGTAGTGCAAGAAATGGCACCACAGCATGTTAAGGCTGCAGAACAAGCTGCTCTATCACTTTTTTTTTATGATCCAACAGACTCAGTGTTACTTGAAATATTTGTGGAAAATAAGGATGTTCTATGAAATCTTTGCAAATACCAATAGGAGAATCACAATACAGATGTTTAGGATGTTGGGGGGTGATTTATGTCTTCTTCTGTACAAAACTATTATTTTGAGAATAATTTCTCCTTTGCTACTGTGCCTTTGTAGGAAACTGAACATTTAGTCATGAGGTATCATGTCAGGGAACCATGTGGCCTTGGATTCCCATCATGAACTGGGTATTATCTAATCTGACCACCCATAACCTATGGTATGCACATCAGGATTCTATCAGAAATGAGACAAAAGAGTCCAAATGTAGACAGGTCCAGAAGGTACAAGTGAATTGTAGGAACAGGTGGCCTAGACTTCAATACCAGCTTGTGTTGTACTGCCTTCTCTATCTGATTTGCAGCCATTGATTCCTGTGGTGCTCCTTATAACTATCTATTCAAAGAAGAGTACAACTGAGTGTGCTTTACAGATGAGTTTGCACAGTATGCAAGTAGACCTGAATGTGGACCTTTTCAGCACTAGAGCCCCATTCAGAGATGATTTTGAAGAACAGTGTTGAAATTCCTCTCTCCAGGTAGAATTTTACATGGTTCAACAACATGGAAGGTTGACCTGGCTACTCCTACTGCCAAGGCCTAATTGATAATAACGGATACCAATACTGAGTCCTAGATATGTCACTATTCTCTGTGATTACATCAGACCTTTCATGAAGAAGGCAAGTATTGTCATCACCGATATAGACACACAGTCTGGATATGTCTTCCTTACCTATAATGTTTCTGCCATTACCATCATTTGTTTTTGCACAGAATGCTTGGTTCACTGTCATGGCACTCTATATAGCATTGTATTGGATCATGGAACTGATTTCACAGCAAAAGAAGTATGGACTTCATCTTTTACCAAAAGAAGTAATAGACTCAGACCCATGGAATTAACCAGTCTTTTCAATTACGGTATCATCCTAAAAAGGCTGACTTAAAAACATGGAATGCCAAATGCACAGTTACAGCACCCATTAGGAAACATCTTCCTGAAAGTATGTGGTTCTGTTTTATAGGGTGTAGCTTACACTTCCAATCAGAGACCCTTGTGTGGTGCCATTTCTGCTGTAGTCGGAACAAATGGATCCTGGGATCAAGAGGTAGAAGGGAAATGGCTCTTCCCCCTAAGAGAACCTAATAACTTCTTTGTAGGATTTTGGCTTTTGTCCCAGCAACTTTGAGCCTCTTTGACTTACAGAGCTCGTTCTCCAGAGAAAGGAATGTTTTCCCAAAGAGACACAATGGTTCAATTCCACTGGAAGATGAGACATCCCCCTGGCTATTTTGTCCATGAACTAACAGGCAAAAAAATATTTAAAAAGATTTCTTTCTGGAATAATTGATCCTGATTATGGAGTGAAATCAGGAGCCATTACATAATAGCATCTAGAACTGTTGCTTAAAAAAAAAAAATTAAAAAAAAAAAGAGCTGTTGCTTAAGCTCAGGGAATTATCTGGATGTCTCAGTACTTGCATACTCAAGGATAACTTGGGGCGCCTGGGTGGCTCAGTTGGTTAAGCTTCTACCTTTGGCTCAGGTCATAATCCCAGGATCCTGGGATCAAGTCCCACATGGGCTCCCTGCTCAGTGGAGAGCAAACTTATCCGTCTTCTTCTGCCTGCCACTCCTCCTGCTTGTTCTCTCTCTCTCTCTCTCTCTCTCTTCTCTCTGTCAAATAAATATAAAATATTTTAAAAATATATTAAAGAAAACTGAAAAACAAAGCAACCAATAAAAAGCAATGCTTTTCCCTTCAGGAATGAAGGTTTGGGTCACTTCACCAGTAAAGAATGAAGAGCATTTATTCTTAGATAACCACTTTAACCTGATAACCAATTGTAGAAATGAGGGTCATAGTAGTTTTATGTATTCTGTTGCAACTTGTGTTTGTGTAAGGGAATCATCATCTTCTTTATCTTTTTTCCAATTTTTTCCCTCTTCATTAAATTTTATACAATAGTCCCTGGAGGTTTAGAATTTAGTTTTTAGGTAACAGAATATTCAGTGAGACTATGACTGAATTTGAAGAGTGATCAGTACAGCTCATGGTAGATCTAATGACTGTTGGAGCTTTGCATCTCAGGGGAAAGTGAAAATTTCTTCACTTTTAAGAAATATAAAATGTATTCTTTTAGATAGTTTAGTGTGCTATCTTTGCAGCTGTGAAGGGTTTCAAATGTGTGTAGAAGGGTGTGTATGGAAGCTGAGTCATCAAATGGATAGACTGCCTATTCTTAAATATATTGCCCTTGTCTTCAAAAGCACTTTTCAATATAAGCTATAGAATAAACAATGAAATCCTTTTAAGCTTTTATCATTTAAAGTGAGCATTGTATAAAGCTTTCTCAGAGAAGAGCACTTTAGAAACATTATAGGAGGAAGTCTTCCTTCATTTTTTGGTGAAAGGACAAGGGTCAGCGGTGTGGCCATGAGAACATCTGTTGGAAACTGCCCCAGGCAGAAGCCCACGGTGCTGTCGCTCTGCAGTTTTGCAGCCTACGTCCACCTGATGCTTTCCTCAGCCTTCTGAGTGTGGAAAATAGAGCTCCTAGGGCCTGCAAGCGCCTACCTATCATTCTCCCCCGAACAACCCCCTACACGGCCTGTACACAAGAGGATTGCCTACTGTTTGCCCGCCAACTCCAGGCCAATTCTGGCTTGGCTCTGCCAGTAAAATTCTCTGTTATCCAGTGGTTGAACACACCTCCAGCCAGGGCTAAGACCAATTCCAAGTTTATCCTTCCTTAGATACTCTCCCTAGAGTACTGTGTAGGATTTCTTTGTATTTTATAGCTACTCATTTGTCAAAGTTAATAATTCATTTTATATATTATTTTATTTTTAATGCAGCATGGTGCAGGAATTAGTAATTCTTTATGTTATATTACCCTTGTTTAACATACTGTGTGTCTTTATCTCCTAATTAGATCCAGATTAATATGATATGGTATTAATATTCACAAGTTTACATCCCTTTTTTATTTTTTATTTTTTATTTTTTATTTTTTTTTATTGGAGTTTATTCCTTTTTTTTAAATTTATTTTTTATTGGTGTTCAATTTACTAACATACAGAATAACCCCCAGTGCCCGTCACCCATTCACTCCCACCCCCCGCCCTCCTCCCCTTCTACCACCCCTAGTTCGTTTCCCAGAGTTAGCAGTCTTTACGTTCTGTCTCCCTTTCTGATATTTCCCACACATTTCTTCTCCCTTCCCTTATATTCCCTTTCACTATTATTTATATTCCCCAAATGAATGAGAACATATAATGTTTGTCCTTCTCCGACTGACTTACATCCCTTTATTTAAACTTGCAATTATGATTTTTTGTGGGATGCCTGGGTGGCTCAGCATTTAAGCGTCTACCTTCGGCTCAGCATGTGATCCTGGAGTCTCTGAATCAAGTCCTGCATCAGGCTCCCTGTAGGGAGCCTGCTTCTCCCTTTGCCTGTGTCTCTGCCTCTCTCTCTCTGTCTCTCATGAATAAATAAATAAAATCTTTTCAAAAATTATGATTTTTTGCTTTTTGGAGGGAACAAAATTATTTTTAAAAATTATTTTTTCCATTATTTGTCTTTATTTTTATGTACATGAACATATTTTAGCAAAAAACTGCAGGTAACTTTACATGCATATTTTAAATAATATAGATAATAAATCAGTAAATTTACTCTATTTCTGAATAATACCAAGAACTTTGAATTTTTAAAAATATCTTAATCATGTGCCTTTTAACATATTCCTGTTGTAGAGTAGTATTTCAAATTTTTAATTTTTTTATGAATTGTAAATATAGTGTTTTCAAGTCCGTGTTAATTTTTTTTAAAGATTTTATTTATCTATTCATGAGAGACACACAGAGAGAGAGGCAGAGACACAGGCAGAGGGAGAAACAGGCCCCATGAAGGGAGCCTGATGTGGGACTCGATCCGGGGACTCCAGGATCACACCCTGGGCCGAAGGCAGGCACTTAACCGCTGAGCCATCTAAGGATCCCCCCAGTGTTGATTTTTTTAAAAAGATTTTATTTATTTATTCATGAGAGACACACACACACAGAGGCAGAGACATAGGCAGAGAGAGAAAAAGCTCCATGCAGGGAGCCCGATGCGGGACTCGATCCTGGGAGTCCAGGATCACGCCCTGGGCCACAGGCAGGCTCTCAACTGCTGAGCCACCCAGGCATCCCAAGCCAGTGTTAAATTTATCTGTATATTTGTTAATATCTGTTTTCCACAATTCTTTCATAACCCAGAACATTATGGGATTTTTTTCTTTTTCATTTGTGGTCCAAAAACAAGAAAACAGAATTTGTTGGTGTTCTATTCAGTCCATCTCCTTACCTCCTTGATTCCTTAATATCATTTCCCATGCCTGCTCATGTTTTTTTCCCCCACTATTGTTTCTTTAAACATATAAAATATATTTATTTTAAATTTGAATCTAATAACTTCTTTATGTTTCAATTTCTAGATATGTTCTTTTAAGTAGTTCTTATTTATACATAATAGACGTGTTAAGTGATTCTTGACTGTGCATTCTCCACGTTCCATCAAACTTTATCTCTTTGAGACCTCCAGTTGAAGTTGCTTCCCTCATGAGAATATTCATTTTTGCTTTAGCCATTTGCTGTAGGCATGACCAATATGAGAGTACATTAAATAAAATTAAATTCTCTGCTTGAATCTTTTTGAAACTTTGTGGACCACACAGCATGGATATGGGCTGCAAAAATATATGATTCCTTGTTGGTGGTTATGAATTTTCAAGAATAATTTTATTCTCTTTCTGCCAAGTTAAAGTGGAGAGAAGCAAGTTCCTTTGTGTCTCCCGTGTACTGAGTTTGCTTCCTAATGTAACCTTTTGTGACCCTAATGTTTCAGGAGTTTCCTTTGAAATTACACCACTGAGGTACATCCTAAGTCTTATTCTCTCCCCCTAACACTCTATGTGTGAGCAGAAGGCCAAATTTTCATATTGGGTAGAAACTCTCTGGGGAAAAAAAAATGTATTGTTTGTTTTCTGTTTTTTTTTTTTTTTTTTTTTTTTTTTTCTTCACAGACCTTTCGTTTTTAGGCTGAATAGATTTCTTTTTTGGTATCAGTTCAGTGATGCATGTAAAATGGTTTAGTTTGATCCAAGATTTTACTCTTTAAATTAGGAGAGTGATTCCATATCCTGTAGTGCTTAAAAACAGTAGTTGATAATATAAAACAATTTATCACCTTTCAGGAAAAAAAGGTACAGCTTAAAAATTATTTCAAAAATTCATCAGATAATTCATTGCTGATGAAAGCTCTAAATTCAATATACATTGGAGGAAATAACCAAAGTATTAAATGACTATTTTACTCAATATTTACGCATTGACAATTATTTCAAATGTAACAACTAAATCTATTTCCATAAACATTTTTATTTCACATTCTTTTGGAAGTTCTTATATACATAAAAGCAGAAGGAAATAATCAGTTATATATTTGATTTATCTTCTTTGCTACTATTGTGATTTGAGGTGACAAAATTCAGAAAACATAGGAAGTAAAAGAAATAGTATGAGAGTATGTCAAGTGACAAAATCTAAATATAAAGTAATAACAATTTTTTCTATAGCAGTAAAAGATAATGAAAATACATACACAACTGTGAAATGTTTAGAAAACTATAATTTTGAGAAAGGAATGCAGAGGAGTTATGAAGAGAAAATATAACATCTTTAATAAAACCATAAAACAAAATCTAAAAAAATGAAACACTCATATTCTGTATTCTGATTTTGGAGAACAGCTAATATTGCAACATTGCTGTTTCCCTGTATATGTCTGTCTCCATCACTCTGTCTCTACATCTATCTATCTATCTATCTATCTATCTATCTATCTATCTATCATCTATCTTTCCATTTGGAATGTGAACAGAATCACAATTTTTAAAAATTGAATAAATTTTACAAAATTAGAACATTATTTAAAAATAATTATGGGCTTTTCTTACCTAATTTCAATATTAAACAAATCTACTATATCACTCTCAGAAATAGACAAATTAATCATAATCAGTAAAATAAATTCAGAAAGATGATCTTATTAAATGGCTATTATATGACAGAGTTAGTGTTATATTTTAGTTGTGAGAGGATTTTAAAAATGGTTCTGGCTCATATAATAGTCACATGAAATCAATGTATAATTATAGGAATAAACATACATAAAAGGAAATTCCCCATTAATTAAAATCTAAAAAGAAACACAAATGAAAAAATAATTTAGGAGACTCTAGACAATTTAGAGATACAGATTTTTTTTCAAAAAGGCATAAATAAAATCTTTAGAAGGGAAATACATATCATATAATGAAAGTTAAAATTATGTTGTAAGGAAAAATACAACAGAGCCATATCAATAAATGAGGCATACTATCAATGATTATTAAAGTATTAAAATCTGTAAGGTGAAAACAGAATTTTGAAATTGAGAAAAACTGACAGTTATATACAAAAATAGACTATATGGACAGGCAATTCACAGAATAGTAAACCCAAATTACCTGAGAAGTAAAAAGATGCCAAATTAAGCAGCAAAAAATATATAATTTATTTTAATAGATTAGCAAAATTTTAAAGGACTATTACATACGGTAGTGAATGTAAGAGGAACTATTACCTATTTCCTAAATAGAAACGTGTATTTCTTGAACACAATTATATCACTCTGGCAATAAGTATTTAAATAAAATTTGAAAAAATAAAAGACACATACTTTAGCACATCAGTCTTACATTTGGAAAACCAAAACACTTAAATAATAGCGTGAGTACCTGAACAGAAATAAAGTGTCAAGTCAATGGAGGCAAGTTAGACTGTGTAACAGCTGTTTGGGGAGAATGTATATAATGACTAGAGGGAATTAATTAAATTCACACTCTGGACTTTGAGGGTTTTCCATGTAATACTATTATGTTCTGAATTGTTTCTGAATAATATTTCTAAATCATGACTTTTGCAAAACTGTGAGTTATCTTCTTCAATTACATAAGGAGAAATCTATGGACAGAATCACCCTTTAGAAGATAGAAGAAGAGATAAGCAAAACAAAAGACAAAAAATTATCTATTTGCTATTCTTATTTTAAAACTTAAGAAATAAAGTTATAAACATTTTAATTAATTTATTAGCTGGAATCCGTTACAGAGTTGTGATTCAATGGTCTTACAACCCAAACATCCAATACTGTATACATACATATATGTATACATATATAATACATATTATATATATCTAACCTAATGTATATGTTCATGAATATTAAAAAAGAGTAATAATAAGCAGGACCTAGAATAACTCAAGCTATTTCTTTCAATATTTCTTTATTAGAGCCTAGGAAAGTAAACAGTAATGGCCTATAGAAATGAACTCAGAGACAGAATGTTCAGGAGTACTTTATTTTATGCAATTCTAATAGTTACTTTATTCTCAGTGTATTCCTTCTTTGCAAGAGTTATTCCAATCGATAAGATTTCTTATATGTCAAGTTTGCGAAGAATATATTTGTTGAAGAAAATATATCAGTTTGAGATATGGTTTCTTAATAATTACACTTTTTGTCTTTGATAAGAACTTTATTTCAGTTGTGAGTATATAATTAAATTCAAATTTTTCTTATATTGGTTTTATGACCATGAACTTTAGGTATATTTTCTCAAAACATGGCATTGTAAATTAAATTGTTTTTTCAATATATCTCAGTAATTTTGTTTTCTAGTCCATATCCTTGACTTCTTTTATTACATTACTACTGATTTTTCAAAAAGCAAAATCCAATTCTGTAATATATCACCAAGAGTTGGAAAATAACTCTAGATTGTGGTATTTTCAAAAAGAGAACCTGACATTCCTGTATAAGAATTTTGCTTATTTTCTGTTTTTTGCAAAGACACACAATCTTGTTTCTTAAATTAGTTACTCAACAGGAAGGTAGAAAATCAGCATACTTTGAATAAACTATCACTTTCATCTTTATCACTATTTTAAAATGATTTCATATTATTTAAAACATAAAGTGAAGTTGGCAAGTCTATGAACAAATGCTCATACAGTGCTAATCTCCTCTTACAGCAGAGAGAGATTTTGTTTTCAGAAGTCCAAGCACTGTAATTTTATGTATTGTATTTGTGATGCTCTTAAACTGAAATTAAGCAAACTATTCCACAGAATATGAAAGGAATCTAGCAGTATATATAGAATCTTAATTAATCTATTAATAGAGTAGAAGGATATATTTATTTCTTATATATTTAGGTAAGAAAGATTTTTTACCTGAGCATTTACCTGAGTATAAGTTATTCTCTGCAGTATTTATAAAAGTATAAAACCAGAATAAATAATGTTGTGTTTTTTAAATTAAAAAATACCAAATTCTAATAAAAACGATGTAAAATTGTATATCTAATAGAAAAACCAATCAATACAAATTAGTCTTTTTTTTTTAATTTATTTATTTGAGAGAGGGGGAGAGAGAGAGCTAGCACAGGTGTGCAGGGGTGAAGACGGGCACAGGGAGAGAGAGAATCTTAAGCAAACTCATTGCTGACCTAGGAGCTGGACGTATCTAAATACACAAGTATGTATTTATATATTGCTCTCATATCAGACAAGAACATACATACACATATTAGCCTATCATAACTCCATACAATATTTTGAAAGGTCAACATGATTTTAACCTATGTAACACAGCATTCTCAGAAATGTAAATATTAAAAGAAACGATCTTCAGTAAGGAGATGGTTGTTTCTGTTTGCTGAATTTTTACTAATGTACTATTCATTAAATACCATCTTTATTTCACAGAGGTGAAAATAGAAATGCTGAAAAATGTGTAAAACTATATCTAGGATTATAAAGGTTAAAAATTGAAGACATATCACCTAAACTTACTTTTTTGGTCTCCTAAGCCAGTATTCTCGCTAAGTATCATGGTACTCATATTGTTAAAAACAAACAAACTGATAAAGTTGCCCAGTTTCACCTGCTCTGTGGCCACTTTTAGGATGGGAGTTAACAAGGAAGGCTGTAAGTTGTGCCATATGTTCTAGAACTAAATCATCAAATCATGTCTATTTCGAGAAAAGTTAGATTGAAATAGTAGAGTTACTCTTCTACCAAAAAATAAATAAGTAATTAATTATTTAAAGAAAATTTAAGAAGCAAACAATAAAAAATAAAGACAAAACATATATAATACAAGGTTTTTCACAATATTAGATGCAAGATGGCCCAAAAATTTCTTTAGGATAAGTGACGAATTTTATTCTTGGAGATCCTCCATATTGTTTTCCATTGTGGCATTGTGGCTGTACTACTTTACATTCTCACTCTTTTCTTCACATCCTTACCAACAGTTATTATCTTTGGTTCTTTTTGGTGTTGTTGTTTGTTTGTTTGTTTGTTTGGTGATAACCATCCTAACACATGTGAAACGATAGATCACTGTGGTTTTTATTTCCATTTCCATGATGATTAGAGATGGTGAGCACTTTTTTATATAATTTATGACCATTTGTAAGTCTTCTATGGGAAATGTCTATTCAGATTCTTTGTCCATATTTTTATTGGGTTGTTATTATTATTTTCTGCTACTGAGTTATGAGTTCCTTAAATATTTTGTATATTACCCTTTTTCAGATGTAGTTTGCAAACATATTATCTACCATTCCATAGACTGTCTTTTCCTTTTGTTGATTGTTTCCTTTGCTATGCAGAAGCTTTTCAGTTTGATGTAATCTCTTGCTGTAATCTCTATTTCTGCTTCTGCTGTCTGTGCTTTTGGTGTCATTTCCAAGAAATTATTGCAGCATTATTCACAATAGCTGAGACATGGAAGAAACCTAAATGTCCATCAACAGATAAGTGTTCTTTAATATGTGGTGTTTACATAAAATATAATATTATTCAGCCTTAAAAAAGGAGATCCTGCATTACAACATGGATAAATCGAGAGAACATTATGCTAAGTAAGGCAAACCCAGAAGAACAAATGCTACATGATCACTTATATGATGAATCTAAAATAATCAAACTTGGAGAGATTGTAAGGGATTGAGAGGAGGGGAAAATGAGGAAGCGTTGATCAAAGGGTAAGAAATTTCAATTATGAAAGATGAATAAATGCTGGAGATCTGTTGTACAGTGTAAGAGCCTATAGTTAGCCATACTGTTGTATACTTAAAGAAGTGCTGTTACAGTTAACTGACACCCTCCAGCCATATCCTTGATCTGCATTTCTCCCAGGCTTCTCCCAACTACTCAGCATGGGAAGCATCTAGAACTGTGCTGTTCCTGTTCTGGAAATAGAATTTTTCTATAGGCAACCCTACCATTGGTTATGTCAGAAGTTTTTCAGAACTTCACTGCACACTGGGGCCCTTTCTACCCACTCTTCTTTCTCTGCTTTCAAGGGTTTTAGCTATATTGAGGTCTAAAGGTTCTCTGTGTTCTTCTCCCTGCCCCTTTATCTGGCACAATTGTTTCTCCTGAAAAAAGCCCTGCACATTTAATCCTGCCTTGATGTCACCTTGGAGGATTCAAAATGGCCCATAGCATATATATGGGAAAGTAAAAGTATAGGCAATATTATAGTATTTTGGAATTGGTTTAACAGCTATCAAGGAAGATCCCATGTAGAGTGGCATGTGGAGCATGGTGTTCCTTGGCCCAGTGTAGTAACTGCACAGCTGGAGACTTTACATGAGGTGACCTGTGAAAATCTACCATATTCAGAACCATGGGTCTTCTCAGAAGCTACTCCTGTCCCCTTTCCAGAGCAGTAGGAGGTATTCTCTTCCAAGAGTTCCTTCTGGGAACCAGAAATCCTTTTACACATGCCTCTAAGATGACATATTTTTCATATTCCACTGGCTAGAATGAGTCAAATGCTTTTGACTAAATCAGTCACTGACAAGGATGAAGGGTCCAGGGATTGGCTTAAATGACTAAGGAATAGCTTCTGAATTTGGGTTACATTTACTTTCCCCCTCATCAAATGGAGGATAATAATTCTCACTCTTACATTTCTTTTCTTCTCTTCTTTCTCTCTGTCTCCCTCTCTCTCTCTCCTCCTACTCCCACCATCATTGTCATTATAATTATGATCATCATGATCATCATTACAGAATTGTTTGAAGATCAGAATCTGAAACAGATTATTTTCCCAGAGGACTAAACTTCAGTATCTTAATAACACATTCAGAGTATCATGTAATAATAACTAGGACTTATGAAGAAGTTAAGGCTATATGCAGGCATAAAATATTTATATCATGTATAATTAGGATTTTTTAAAAGCAAAACACAAATTCTAGAACATATTTCAATACATAATTCTGTTTGTTATAATATATTCAAATGGAAATATAAAGAGATATATAGGTATATATAGATAAAAGTATTTTTAGCTATAACATTTCTTTTTTTTTTTAAGATTTATTTATTCATTCATTCAGAGAGAGCGAAGAGAGAGGCAGAGACACAGGCAGAGGGAGAAGCAGGCTCCATGCAGGGAGCCCAATGTGGGACTTGATCCCGCTCTCCAGGATCACACCCCAGGCTGCAGGCGGCGCTAAACCACTGCACCACAGGGGCTGCCCAGCTATAACATTTCTTAAAGCTCACAGTACAAACAGTGAGAAAGGAACTCATATTTTCACTTTGAGTTATTTTACATAATTGGATATTTCTTTTATAATAATCATTATAAAATAATAGAAAAACAGACAATAAAGTATACAGAAAAATGCAAATAGTGATTGCCTTAGTGCCAATATTGTGTGACTTGATTTTACTTTTCTTAGCCTTCTACATGTGCTGCAATATCCTTTTTTATTTTGCAGGTAGACATATTCATTATCTTTCAGAATATAAACCATTATAAAACTGTCTATGAGGTATCACTTGACTTTCTAGGACATGCATATGCATCTGGTATTTGCTAGCATTAAACAGAATATTTGAGAGAGAATTTTGATCAAAATTTTTACTCAAAATGAATGAAGGCTAAGTTGAATTATCTTTAGTTCTGAAAAAAACTCTGTCAACTTTTCAACTCTGTTCAGAGTACTTTTTGGTTCAATAAATTTCTTGGTCAAGTCCCTTTTAAATGATCAATGATGTAAAAGGAGAGTATGCTTTCAACTGTATCCAAGTTAAATATTACATTTGTCATGTTTATTCATTTACAAATCATATTTTTAAATGAATATTTTTTGGAATGAATCCAACATCAATTAATTTATTTTATGTCAATTTACGTCATATAATTTAAATGTTACAGCTCAGAATATATTTTCAGTCTAATGTAATCCCTGTGTTTATTTTGGAAATACATTTCTACGTTCTGTTTTTATGGTTATATCTCATGAGCCTATCAACAAAAACAATGTCAAAGATATGTTATTTTTATTTAGTATAAATTTTTGAAATCTAAATTGGTGAATTGTTCTCTACTTCACATAAAGAATGTGAATCATGGTATTTTATCTACTAAGTCCTTAATCATTAGCTCACTGCCTGACACATCAATGCTAACTTTGCTAAAAATTTCCTTCCTTCATCCTTTTTAAACTCTCTTTTGGGAATATGCTTAACACAAGAATTTGCAGCTACATGTTATTTCTCAACTTTTCAAATGCATGAGTAAATAAACTTTCATTTTGTGAAGAACTAGAGTTAATCTATACTTTACTTACACAGGCTTGCAGAGGTAGAGAGCTGTTTATGATTGTGGTTTGTGTTAAAAAAAGATTTTGCCTACTCTGACCTAATGTGTCTCGTTTTACCAACCTCACAAACTGGAAATGATTTTTAAGTTTCTCCCTTAAAATTAATATAAACACTATTTTGTCTGATGACATGTTACAGATGCCTGAATTATTAACTATTTTAAGGACTTCCGAAGTTTCAACCTAAAATTATGTTCACTTCTTTATGTCTAATTTTTATGTGACCACAAGTTATTAAATACATAAATTTTAAAGTCACATATTGTCAAGATGTTGATAGTTCTTTTTTGTATATTTTTGAGACAAAGATTGGAATAGAATTCAGTTTTTGTATTCACGTATTTATAGAATTGAGATGATTATTCCAATCCTAGGAATTTAATAATTGTATTTAAAATGATCCCTTGGTAAAGCCTGGAATTAAGGAGGAAATTAACAATTATTTGGACCTGAATGCTGAACTAGGTTTTATAGGCATCCATTGGGAGTCTGCAAACAGCCCTCATTAGGGTAAGCCTAATCAGCATTTCATTAGGGAAATAGCTAAAGCACTGTCTAAGGATACAATATGAAAATAACCATAACAATTAAAGAAACTAAACAAATAAGAAGGATATAAGAAATTGTTTAATACGCTAATGGTTGCAGTCATAAAGTGATAAAATGTTAAGTTATTTCAAATGGTTGTGTTATAAAACTGTGTTTTATCATGATAAATCAACTAGAAGTGAGAGGAGAAATGTTGACAATTGGAAAGGGAATACTTGGACTGTCTATAAAATTTTGGTATGAACTTACAGAAGAATTAATCTTATTAAACCAATTGCAGTGTTATAAGCTGGTATTCTTATGTTAGGCCAATGAAGTGGAGTCTGGTGTTTGTTATTTATTATCAAGTTGTTAGTGTGGTAACTCTCCTATTTGAACTATGGCTCTACAAAATATTCTCACATGGAATCTGTGAACATGCTGGAAAAGAGCTGCAGTTAATGAATAAACCATTGATCATAATACAAAGGTAAATAATCCAATATTTTGTAGCATCTTCACTCGCACTAACTAATGCAATAAATCAAATAACCTTATGTCATGTAACCAAAGCTTCTAGAACTTGCTATCAGGAAATGAGAGTTTTTCAGATATATATATCCTAATTTTGTTTCCAAAATCTTGAAAAAAGCTGTGTTTACAAAATTGTGATTATTAAAAGAACTGATTTAAATAACACATACACTAGTATGTATTTCATAGGCATTTGAGAGTAAAATTATTTTGTGTTTTAAATAAAGTGGATTGATTACCTAGGACCCAGCACCATGATAAATCCTATGCTGTTACCATAGCTAATACATAGGCCATAAAATCATGGGGGCAGCAAATGTCTGACTCCATAAGCTGTGACCAATAAACAAATATATTTAAACCAAAATTGAAAACTAAAAATAGGAACAATTAAGTATAATAGATCATATTCCAAATGTAAACATACAGTGAGTATGATAATATCATCTTCATGACTCATCTGCTTTTCAAATAATTTTTAGTCACTTTTGCTTATTAAATTTTCTGTAATGAACACTTTACTCTTATACATACAACAATGCAGGAATGAAACAGTAGGATTTGCTGTTAGGACTTACTGTGGGCTGAAATGTGTTTCCCCCAAATTCCTATGTTGAGGTCTTAGCACTCAGTACCTCAGAGTGTGACTGCTTTAGAAACTTAGGTAGTTAGATTAAAATGAAATCATTAGGGTGGGCTTTAATACAATAGAACTGGGTGTTATTATAAATAAAGGATATTAGGACACAGACAGACAGAAGGAAGGCCATGTCAAGATGGGGAGAAGACAGCTACCTGCCAGCCGAGAAGAAGAAACCAAACTTGAACGCCAAACCAAGACTTGGAAGAAAGCAACCCTACCAATACTTCGGTTTGCAATTTCTAGCCTCTGAACTATGAAAAAATAAAGTTTTGTGGTTTAAGTCACCCATTCCGTGGTCCTTTGTTTTGGTAGCCTTATCAAACTAACACAGTTCTGAACTTAAAAGAAACTACTCTGCATGAGATTTGTGGTGGAATGACTTGTATTGACCTCTGATTCTATTTGGGGAAAAAAAAAAAAAGCCAAACCAATTTGCTTACTTTTTTGTTTGTCCTCACAGAAGTATAATTCAACTGTATAAAAATGTTTTAATTTTTGTTTACCTGATAGGAGCTTTTAGAACATAAAATTCAGTATAAAAATTTTTAGATATAAAAGCTGATAAACATGTAAAAATCAATATTCATCATTATTTTATCGCACATTAATATAAAACAAGACAGGAAAATATGTAATTTTTTGTCTGTGAATAATAGGTATATTTTTTAAAGAAAAATTCATATTGGTTTGGATCGGTGCTTGGGTTTATGTTATCAGAATAGGTAATATCTGTAAGTAATAGAAGTAAATGAAATATTAAAGTGTTAGATTAATCAATTTCATTTAATCCAATTCAGATTATCTTCAAGCTGTCTAGCATAACCTCTTAAAATATCAGTTTTTTAAAAATTTTTATTTATTTATGATAGTCACAGACAGAGAGAGAGAGGCGCAGAGACACAGGCAGAGGGAGAAGCAGGCTCCACGCACCAGAAGCCCGATGTGGGATTCGATCCTGGGTCTCCAGGATCGCACCCTGGGCCAAAGGCAGGCGCCAAACCGCTGTGCCACCCAGGGATCCCTTAAAATATCATTTTAAAAAGTAATATATATGTGTATATTATCCCTTTTAAATACATTTATTACTAATACATAACTTATATATAATAACCCTATATATAAGTTTATCTTTACTATTAAAATGTAATAACTTAGGTATTTATATTCACCTAATATTTTGGACATTTATCCAATTTTTTAAAGATGAAATTTACATTGGAAGAAATTCAATTTGATCAAAGTTGAAATTTTCTGTTATATTGTATTTTTGTTACTTTTGTTCTTTTAGAAATATAAAACAATTCCCATTTTAATATTTCCTATTTGGAATCACTTTCTGAGAAACTTCACCAGGGTTGATTCTAATATATCATAGAGTGTGAGAGATGGGTCACATTCTTCAAGAAATCTAGAAATCCTTATTTTATTTAAACTGTTTCTACTGCAAAACCTTGAAAAACAATTAACTGGGGAGTACCTGAGCCTCCAAAATTGTACTGTATGGCATAAAATTCCAGATATTCTCTTTGCTTTTCCATGGCACAGTGGTTGTTAATATAATATCTATCTTTATGGTGACCATTATATTTTAGGTATGTTATATATAAATTTCCAATTAGATTTTTGGGAGTATATTCCATCTCATAATTTAAACTAATTATAGAAACTGAGATGTACAAAGTGCTTTTCTTTTAGGTGTCGGTAGATGGATAGGGAGGAGTGGGTTTGAAGGGGGTCAAAGGTACAAACTTCCAGCTATAATATAAATAAATACTGGGGATGTAATGCACAACATGATGACTATAGTTAACAGTGCTGCACAGTATATAGGAAAGTTACTAAGAGAGTAAATCCTAAAAGTTCTCATCATAAGGAAAGGAAAATTGTATCTATGTGAAGTGATGGATGTTAACTATACTGATTGTGGTAATCATTCTAGAATATAAACATATGTCAAATCATTATGCTGTGCATCTTAAACTTACACAGTGCTGTATGTCAATTATATTTCAGTAAAACTGTCGAATAAAGATCCTAAATAATCATTTTACATGATGAACTTAATAAATGTTCATGCTTTGAGTTCTATAATAATACAGAGGAGAGAGATGTAATTAAATATAGGAATGTGCATCTTCTGAGAGTATGTAATGTGAACTGACTCTTATCTTAAAGAAATTGTAATAGTTCAATGGGAAGAAAAAAACAGGTAACAAGATAACAGTCAATTAAGCACAGTAAATATCAGATAATTATGAGAGAAAAGGACTGTGGGAAGCCTGGTATATTAGGAACTATATATTCTACAATTTAAATGTAAAAAGTGAATGAAAGAAAATTAATATCAAATATTATTCCAAAGGGTAGTTAATTAATGGGCTTATACCCTACTCAAAAGAGTGTTTTGTTTAAAAATTTATTTCCACACTACAGTGAGACATTGAAGAATTTGGTATAGAATCTCTAAATCTTTTTATAATATATTGGCTAGAGATCAAGAACTAGAATATATAGATAGATCATATTTTCAGGTACATCAGATAACTGTGGAAGCAAACAAGAGTCATTAAATAAAAACTCCAGAGAAGGAAAAATCCTGTCTAATTTGGAGATGAGATCATCTGCCATATTTACATCCCATGTTCCAGGGATAATTCTTGAGGATAAGCACAAGGTAGAGACATGGCTTGTGATAGGCAGAGAGACTTTCTTGGTGGCAGGGGACCAATGGACATTTTGACAATCAGTAAGTCTTGCCTGAGAGATTAAAATCTAGGTCACTTCCAAAGCATGGCCAGTTTTTCCCATTGTGTATTTATTGAGCAGTTGGAAGGTAAAGTAAAATCTTCCAGAGTCAGGAATTTTTGGCAACAACATGTTACAGCATACACGACAGATTTTGTGACAAAATTGTATGAATAGACATAGACTGTATGTAAGTAAAGCAGCCAGTGATTCTATTCTGATGACTAGCTTTTTTTTTTTTTAAGATTTTTATTTATTTATTCATGAGAGACACAGAGAGAGAGGCAGAGACACAGACAGAGAGAGAAGCAGACTCTCTGTGGGGATCCTGATGCAGGACTCGATCCTAGGACCCAAGGATCATGACCTGAGCCAAAGGCAGACTCAACCACTGAGCTGCACAGGTGCCCACAGATGACTAGCTTTCAAACTCTATTCCTAATAGAGCAAAGGTGAATCATCAATTATTTCAATACCAAATTATTATTGTACATTGCTTTTATAAACAAATTTCCAGCATAGACTATATGACAAGAAAAGGAGCATAAATGTGTGAAGAATGTCAAGAGAGAAAAGATACAGTAGAAGCAGAATCCCAAATGTTACATATGTTGGAACTAGCAGTCAAGGATTCTAAAGTAATTAGTATAAATACAAATGGATACATTGAGAAAATGGAAGAAAAGAATGGAGAATCTAAGCAAAAAATAGCAATCTATTAAACTCAAATCACATTCTCATATTGAGAAACACAGTGACTGAAATTAAGTTTAGCTAGAGACTGAAAATAGGAGATTAGGAAACTTGAAGACAGTCAATACAAAACACCCAGAAAGAGAACAAAAGAATAAACCCAGAAGATACCTGAGAAGAATGGAAATACAAAACACAGTTTATTTTTTTTAAGATGTTTTATTTTATTTATTCATAAAGACAGAGAGAGAGAGAGAGGTAGAGACACAGGCAGAGGGAGAAGCAGGCACATGCAGGGAGCCTGACGTGGGACTTGATCCAGGGTCCCAGGATCACGCCCTGGGCTGAAGGCGGCGCTAAACCACTGGGCCACCAGGGGCTGCCCCAAAACACAGTTAAAGTAAAAATATATATGTTGCAAGCTCAAGAAGAGAGATGAAAGAGTGTAAAGGCAATGTTGTAAGATTTATTTTAGCTTAATTTTTACAGAACTAGTAAAGACTTCCAGCCATCTGATACAAGAGCCCAGGGAACTTCCAGCAGGAAAGCACATCCATGCCCACACACTGAGGCACATTACAGCCTCGTGGCTGACTCTTCACCTGCAGAATGTAGAACACCAGAAGATGTGATTATGTCTGCAATTCTGAAAAACAAAACGAAACAGTGCAACAATAGCCACACCTACTTAATCACCAATCTAAACCTTTGCACCATGCAAAATGAAAATAAAAGAGACATGGTTTTAGACCAATAAGCCACCATAATCTGCTAGAAATTTATTTTAAAAATATATTCAATAACATTCAAAATGCACATTCTTCTCAAGGACATAAGGGCTGGTCATTAAGATAAGCCATATGACAATCCATTAAAGAGCTGTTAATAAATTTCAGAGGAGAGAATATACAATATATGTTCTCTGACAAGATGGCTTTAAATTACAAATCAATTATATATATAGGAGATGCTTTGGTGGCTCAGCAGTTGAGCGTCTGTCTTCAGCTCAGGGTGTGATCCTTGACCCAAGGATCAAGTCCTGTATCAGCCTCCCCACGAGGAACCTGCTTCTCCCTCTGCCTATGTCTCTATCTCTCTTTTTGTGTATCTCATGAATAAACAAATAAAATCTTTAAAAAGATACATAGAAAAATCTGAAGGCATTTAGAAACTAAATAGCAAACATATAAATAACTCCGTCAAGGAGGTTCAGTAAAAATCTTTGAAACTGAATAATAACAATTAAAAAGCATAACACAATTTGTAGGATGGAAGTTTCCCAGTAAAATATTGCAATTATAAATTCTCCTTTCAAATCTGTTTTGCTTCATGTATTTTTAAGCTCTGCTGTTAAGAGCATGCTATTGTTTTTCAGTCAATTTTTAAAAATGCTTTATTTAGAACAGTTTCAGATATACATTAAGAGTACAAAGATAGTTCAGTTTCTTTACATCCAATAGCTACTTTCTCCTATTATTAAGAGTTTACTCAGTTTGATATATTTATTACAATTATGCATCAGTAATGACTGGGAGAAGATTTACATTTCAAAGGGCAGAGAAAGAATTTCAGAGTACAATTTTTCTAGAGTAAATGCTTAAAAAAAAAAGATGTGGGGGAGTGGTCCAAGGTCAGGAAGAAGTTTAGCTAAGCTGAGGGGAATGGTAAAACTCTCTTGGTCACTTGACAAATGGAGACTTTCAGAAGTACAGCCTGTTGTTTAAGAAATATCCAGTGTAGCACTTATGACACAGATTTGTAGATATCCATTTATCAAGCCATATGTTGTTGGGACTTGGAGAGAGAAACAGAGGCAGATGTGATAAATTACTACTCTAGGGATCAGGAAAACATCACAGAGAAAGAAAGAGAAGGTGACACTTTCTATGATGCAGATTGATTCAACATAAAGGAAGATCCTTAAGAGGTCTTTGAGTTACTTCCTTGATTGATGCTACATCCTGATGGGTGGCTGTCACCTGGAACATTTAATTGTAGGAGAACCAATACAGTGTGACCATTATATTAGCATATAATGACAAATGAGCTTGGACTAATTTTGGAAACTTTTACAATATTATTTTAAGTGCTGTAACTAATGATTTGAAGATTAATAATTACCATATGTTTTATTTCAGACTAAGCCTGAAACCATATTTCTATTAAAGACTCTAAATTGCTTTGTGTTTCAAAAGAACATATTTCTACCTCAGAATTTCACAAGACTCTATATTTTTAATTAAGTCTCAAATATATCTAATACATATTCACAATAATCTGTATGTGAAAATGTATTGTTGGTCGGAGTGAATATGATATATTAAAAAGGAAATGTCTTTTGTTTTCATCTAGTCAAACAAATTAAAATGCCTATGTCTCTACATTCATCATCATCTTAAAGAAGATCTTGTTGTAGGATTGACTTTTATGTAAGTTTGAAGTGGTAATTTCGAAAAAAGAACGTATGTTTCTCTAACCTCATTATAAATGGAGTTTAAAATGCCCTGTATTAACAGAAGGAAGAGATAGCACAAGCGAGTGGAAATTTTAAAGAGAACCAAATGACTTTACCAGTAGTATTCTAGAATATAAAATGTAAGCAATCTTTGTTAATTAATTTTATTAGTTATCAAGGTGTATTTTTTAATCTGTGAGGCTCTTTTCATTTTTACTGGTTGTGTCATATATTTGATTGGTGTTTCATATTTGTAAGATATTTGCAAGGACTATATCAAAAGAATTATGAACAGTACTTCTTTTAACATCATTGCATCACTTAAAGATAACTATTCCTAGTCTTTTTTATTGATGAGGAAACTATGCCTCAGATAACTTGAGTAATTTGTATAAGATCACAGTACTGGTAGTGTCTGAGGCTAGCCTTGCCAGGGATGTATTTCTGTCAAGGTGGTTACAAAATAGGAATCTTTCTCCTGAACACCAACATAAAGAATAAAATGATAATGAAAATAAGGAGCAGGTTAAAATCTAAGAAATCAGAAAGGGGAAACTGAGGCTATCAGATTAATATATTCATAGGTTTATATAGAAACTAGAATATATTTTCTCAAATCCAAAACCAAGAACTCAAGTTAGAACAAGCAAATAAATTTCACAATGGCTAGAAGTGGTAAAATGCAAGTTTTTGTGAGTGCTTATCAGGAGCTTTTGCTAATGTTTGTAGCTTTCATTTATGTCTTGGATGAACAGTGGTTCTGAAAAAGATTCTCCAGAATTGAAAGTCTGTGCAAAGTAAGTCATGACTTCATGTTTGTTATGGCACTCTTCTATGGTCAAATTTCAAATTTATAGCTTTACTGATGCATAAGTAATTGTATCACTTGTCCATAGTGCCAAGGGGAGTCATTCACTGCACTTGTAATATACTCGGCTTCCCTGTGTTGAGTTTTAGAGCTGTCATCTGAATGTTGGATGAAAATCAGGTTCTTAGTGAGTCACACACAGAAGTTAGAAGAAAAGACATATGTGCTCGTTTTCTGGAAGGTCTTCAAGAGAATAACTGCCATTTGACCCATGAGGTAGCCATAGGCAATCAGATGCTCCTCCCCCCTGCCCTTGTGTTTGGGATATGTGCTCTGTTTGTGTCCCCTACTCCCACAAGCTGTCCCAAGGATAGAGCCCTGAAATTGTAATATGGTGTTGAGACTGTCTAGGCTGCACATGTGACTGAACCCAGTTAAGTTCTATATAAACATAAGATTTGGTGGGCAGTACAGAAAACTACTCATCTTGCAGCCACCCAAGAGAAGTCTTGTAAGTTCTCTTGCTCATTAAAACAGCCAACTACCAATCTGGGGTGGTGGGCCTCTTTCTGTGGTCTCTTCCTGCCTTCCATACAGGACCAGTTTACTCAACAGTGTGGAAGTGGATTTTGGAGGTAGAAAGTCAGATGGTACGATTCCCATGAGTCTCATGACCTACATTGTACACTACAATTTCCTGTCCTTCCTATTTATGTTGTGAAATTCTTACAATAAAATTGTTGAACAGCCTGATTTATTTTAGCCTTTTGGAAGCAGAAATTTTTGTTTGTTTTATTTTATATTCTCAGGAGATTTTATTGATACTCAACATACAGCATGTTTTTGTTGTTGTCTTTTTCATTTGAGTGTAGTTGACCGAGTGTTATGTTAGTTTCAGTTGTACAACATAGTGATTCAACATGTTTGTATAGTATGCTATGCTCATAGGCAAAATACCGGGTATTTGTAATTTTCTTTCAGCAGAAAATGTTTTATGGTATATAGGAGCTACTTAGTCTTTTTCCTATGAACAAGTAGATTATCCTTTTCTTTGTTTACTTGTTTATTTATTCATACACTACCTTATTCATTTACTACATTATTAACTTTTTGATTCACTCACTTAGAAATATTTAGTATCTGTGACTGGGTATAGCTTATCAGGAGCCTTTGATACTTTCTGCTTTGGTAGAGCAGAAATCAAGATAGATAAAAATTTCTGTCCATATTCTGTTCATATTTTAGAGAAGAGAAAACTAAAAAGTAAATGTTCAGAATATTTAGGATATAATTTAAGTTATGGAGAAGAAAGTAATGGTATAGAGAATGATGTGGTCATGAGTAGTATTTTAGAAATGGTTGAAAGAGAACTTTTATACAGTTAGCACTCAAGGATCTGATTTAAGTAACACAGAAAGCCATATGATTGTCCAAATAAATGAATGTAAGAAAGTTACTTGCAATCAAGATACTTAAATGGACACTTAATAGAAGTTATTTTAATAAAGTTTTAGAAAACAGTTCTCAGAAGTAGAAGTATAGGAACATGGTTTTATAGATATAATTATTTTAGAAATATGGCTACAGAAGCCTCCTAAGAGGGCAGAAATATAACCCAAAACTATGAGATAAAGGATCACACATTATTTTAGGAAAAATAAATAGCAAAATGGTTTAGGACATCCAGATTGGAGAATGAGGTAAGGAGTGAATAATAAAGTAGCAACAGCAGATGACAAATACCCAGCTATAACTTTTGAAATTTGAAAACCACTGGTGGCTAATTAAAAATGCACCCAATATGGTTTTGCATATACATTAACATCTTCTAATCAGAATAAATATTGTACCTCATTATCATCTATTTACACATCATTTAGAACAGAGAAATCAGAGGTATTGATTCCTAAGTGACTTTACCAAGTTTAAGGAACTGATGAGTGAGATAATCAAGTCTTAGTATCATTGGCCATCCAGCATGGTGTCCTTTTTATTGTGTCATTACCTACAAAATTTTTGCATATGATTTCTTTAACACCCACAACTTGGTAAAGTTCATACATTCATACACTTGGTAAAGTGTATCCCCACTTTATAGTTGATGAAACAGAGTTGACACTTGCTCAAAGCCACTTAGCTACTAAATACAAGAATAGGGATTTGGATGTAAGCCTAAATGTAACTTAAATCAGCACTACTCTACTTGGCTGCTTCCTAAATAAATTAGTTTCCACTCTACTTTACTCTTTCCTAAATTAATGGGTAGGTTGTTTAGAAAATTCACTTCTGATGAACATTCCCTTCTCCCAATGATGCTGGATAAATAAGGTGCTACTGTAGTAGGTATTAATTAAATGGTGCACAGAGTTAAGTGCAAAAGAAATAAAGAAAAGGTGTGTGCTGAGGCCATCAAGGAAGTTTCTTAGAGTAGCTGTGGGATTTCATTCAGTCAATGCTCTGAAAGTGTTCTGAATGCTGGACCTAGTAGGATAGGGAGGGTACAAATAAGTATACAGAAGAGTAGAGTTATTTCAGTTTGGAGAAAGTTCTTAAAGGATTGGAGATGTGGTGGGTATCCTGACAGAAATCAGGAGAACTAGTGTGCTGAAAGACAGGACTGATGTTGGAGAAAAGGAGGATATTTTTTAAAAGGTGGATGGAGATGATTGAAAGCAGTATATAATCTATACATCATTTAATTTTTTCTGTAGTTTCCAAGAACAGTGGCACTGAGGGATAATGTAATACTTTGGGAAATTCAATCCAGGAGCCGCATTCAGATTTTAAAACAGAATAGTGCAGCATTGGTAGCAGCACAGTGGATGAGTGACATTTCTGGCTCTTTCCTGCTGGTTTATGAGCTTGGAATGTTATTTCACGTACTGTCCTTCTGTTTTTCTTCTGTGAAATGAGAATTGGACAGCAGAACCTTTTGCCCAATCCCAAAGATTCTGATTCAGCTAGTCTAAGGTGTGGGACAGGAATACCCCGTTTTCCTAAGGCATATTGAGTTCCTCCTCCTCTGTGATCCTAGAGAACTTTATATTACCTAGAAATGGTAAGATACATTGAAAGTGTGTTTTTCTGGTAAAGTTGAACTCCAGTAGGATGTTTGTTAGAATGTATTCTTTATAATTATGGGCATCAACAGATTCAAAAGGGGCATTACATTATTTTGGAGAATGTTATCTTACAAAAGAACATCTAGACCAAATACTCCTAAAAGTAATTTCTGTGTACCTTTAAAACAAACTGGATTTTCCCTGGAGCCTATTAAAGTAAGAACAGATGGAAGCCAGTAAAATTTTTAATTAAGTACAAAATTATTTGATGGAAGTTTACAGAAACCAATTGTATAAAACTGTCCTTGACATTTAATTTCCAATTCTCTTCATGATTGACAAGTAATAACCCAAAAAACACTCTTCAGATTCCAGCAACTAATTCTCTAAATTAGAATACACATTTTGATAAAAAGCAGATGCATCTAACACTTCTGTAAACTATAATCTCTACTGAAATGCATTTCACAGGAGAAAATTGAAACAATGAAAGGAAAAATCAAATCTGGAAATAATCTAGGATCTATATCCATCCCTGTTTTCTTAGGAAGATTTTTTTTTTTACTTTTATGAGACACGGCAATCGTATGTATGGGCTTTTAGGATTAAGCTCCATATTTGTTGCTCTTACAAAGAGCATATAGAATGTACGCCAGTTTTTAATTAGTCATAGGAAAGAAACAAACAAATAGCAAATACAGATACCATTATGTAAGGGAGAAAAAAGGTTTCGGGCTCTTTTAAATGGTTAGATATCATTTCCTCCATGCTATTTTTGTTCTATATGTATCTCTTTAATTCCAATCTATGCAATACCTTCATTCTCATTTTCTTCTCCTAACAACACACAAATCTTTCTTCACAAATGCTCATGTATTTCATATCTACCATCTCCGTTAATTTCTTATCTAGTTGCTACTCTTTTCACACTACTGATAGCTGTTTTTTCCCTCTGTGTTCAATTAATCTGAATAAATAGTCAAAAGATTAGAATAGATAAAAGATATCTTGGTTATTAATGAGGTAGTAATGATGATATACAATAATAGCTTCTAGTTAGTGAACAGCTCTGATGATAAGCTCTTTAAAATTAATTTTTAAAATGCTGACTTACATATTAAGTTCTAAGAAAATGTTAGGGATGTTTTCCTAACTGCTGGTACATATGTGTGTTTTCTGTGTTTAATTAATGATATTCTCATGGTAGAAATTTGCTTCCTTAGAAATGAAAATTCTGCCTTTTTAGATACAAGTAATTCCATTGGAGATGTTTCAGATCTCAACTGCACATCCGGAGACATTTCTGTAATCAGCTTCTGTTTCAATTGGAAGAAACTCATAATTTGTAACAAATTATTCATGATATGTGTACTATAACCAATTACAAGTGTATTGCTGTTCCACATTATTCTTAATTTGGTAAAAATATTGTGGCTTTGATGATACTGTACTCCGTCAAAATAATATTAACACAAAAACTAGTGATTTAATTCAGCTTAAACTTCTTAATTGAGTTTATAATAGCTTTCACAATGATGTCAGATTCAATGATATCAGATGTTTCAATGATGTCAGTATTTCTAGCAAATGAACTTCTTGGCCTTACACTTAGATTACGAAAACTGGATGGGAAAAGCAAATTATTGCCTGATATTCTCTTGAAATATTTAATGAAACTGATTAAAAAAATGACATCATGTAAATGAACATGAATTTTCTTTTTATTAATGGAACTGACATATTAGCAGTCATTACTCTATTTTTCATACATGTAAAATAAAATTTGAAAATAAAAATGAGCTAAATGAAATTGGAATAGTCATTTGATCTGAATGAAAATTCAGTCTCTAAAGAGCTGTATATAAATACATCTACTGAAGCTGTATGAATCAGATTGTTAACTTCAGGTCTTAAAAATTGCTACACTTTGGAAGCAGCTGCTAATGTGGTCATTAATGTCACCTGGCCCCCGGGTTGGAAGGTAAATTTTGTAAACATAGTATGAAATTTATACACTTATTTTCAAATTCCTTGAGATAAAGAATTAAGTAATATTTTTCAAACGTTCATTTTAGCTCATTGTGATTGAAAATGATTATTGAATAATACACAATTACCACGAAATAAAATAAATGGTTTTAGGTTTACACTATAGAGTAAATGACAAAACCATTGCAGCAAGAGTGATTAGACTATTCTCTTGAAATTCCACAGCAGGAATCGGCCTTTCCCACTCTTAATGCATGCACCTATTTTGCCTGTAACTCTTCTTCATTTCCCAAAGTACCTGACTGTTGGCACTCTAGGCTTCATGCATCTTAGAAGCTGCAGCACTAGCAGTATCCCAAGAATAGAATTAGCAGTCCCTGAATGCTTCTAACCAAATATACTTTAAATTATTGAGTGCCTAATTGCTTCTTATAAAAGAGAAGTCTTAGTTATGCTTTCTCTAGACAAGATCCGAAAAAGAAAACAGGAATTATTGCTGGTTATCTTCTAGATAAAGCACTTATTTAAATGACAGGTCTGTCCATCACATACATATATCATATGTTATCAGAAAAGATGTTCGAGAAGCTGGGAGAACAATATGACCACCTACCATATCCTCTCTGGGTTAAACTAGTCATTTTTAGTCTCTATTAAAAAAGCAACAACAACAGACTAGGCAAAGCTACCAGACTGATACCAGGAAAAAAGGCATAAACTATGATTATGAAACACACTGTAAATTGTTTAGGTGTGTAATATATAACCAGTCCTCCTTAGGAGGGGTCTATATGATTTAAAACAAACAAAAACTACTTTGAAAATAGTAAAAAGGATATTTTCCAAATAATTTAATAGGATTTTATAAAAATCTTTTAGTATTATTAGAAATTTAGCCACTGCTGGCAGTTTTGTAGACAAAATTTGTATCCCTAATCAAGAGCACAGTGAAGGCCCAGGTCTATATAAATATTATGGCAGTGTTAACTTCATATACTTCTAACCAATAATGGTAAAAAAAAAAAAATTGAATACATTCAGTTTGTCTGCTGGTCTTTTTCCCCTAATTATTCCACTTCTTATAACTGAATAATTGTTAAAACTTGAATCAATATTAGGACAATATGAATATCCAATAGCTTTTGATAGTGTTTGGCCTTCAAGTATTGGTTGGTGAGTGGGTATTAATGCCCAGTGGACCTCAGAAGACAAACGCTTAGTACTCACATCTCTCTTTCTAACATTATGTTATAAAATTGTTTTTTTGCTTATCTTCTGTCTTCTCAAATAGAATGTACTTTAATTTAGGAAAAGAATGTGTCTATTTTGTTCACTGCTGGTTCTTCATTACCTAAATTACATAAGGGTAATATTTATTGAAAGAATGAAATTGGATTTTGCCTTTCTGGCTCATTTGGTTTTTTTTCTAGTTAAAGTGCCAATTGTCTGTTACATAAGGTGTTTGTACTAGGAAAAACTTTTGAAAATTGTGATTGTGCAAAAATGATGTAACCTACAGAAAGTTTTACTGTTTCCTCCTCTAAACTCTCTCAAAAACTGTGACATGTAGGAAAATAATGATAAATTTTGCAATGTAGAGGCAATTAAGTGACAAAGAGAAGAACGTCGTTTAATGTCATTATTGAAGCAGAGTATGTATGAAATAAAAATATTTGATTATCAGTGTGAAACAATGAAACAACCCAAAACATAAAATGAATGACACATCCTGCACCTAAGGAGAAGTCCGATTCCTCACGTCTAAATAGACCAAAGTGTTTCACAAAAAATTAATGAAAAACATCCATACCTAGTGACACCAAAAAATTCAATTTGAAAAGTTTTCTTGCAAGCAACCAGACAAAATAAATTGGAAACCCATTCTACATTCCACATTCTATGTGATTTATTTATGTTTTGGAGATTTTTAAACTATGATACCATTAATTCTATTAGACTTGTTCTTTTAAATCATGTGTAACCTCATGGCATGGGACCTGTTAATTTTACTTTGGCTCAATGTCTCTTGTGTATACACCAATATAATTACAACACTGGTATAACAATGTAAATGCTCTCTAATCCCCTTATTAATTTCCATTTTGTGCCATTATCTTGGGCAGTAACTTCAGGAAACTATTTCTTCCCTCCTATCTCTCCTTTTTAAAATTTTTCCTTCTGCTCTGACGTTCTTCCTTTTATTCTCATTCTTCCATCTGTGAGGTTAAAAACAAAAGCTTAGTTATTATGAATACATAAAAGAAAGTATATCAGGACAAATTTAGATATGAGAAATAAAATCAATAGGTGTTAAATATTGAAGAAACGATACATTATCTGCACCCCTATTGTCCCCAGCATGCATCCTCCATATCGTAGTTTTTTCCCTAATTTTTACTTATATATAATTGAAATCACCCTGTAAGTTCTGATCACTTTTAATTTTATCATTAAAACAAGAAACTTGTGAAAGATATCTCATTTTGGTTTAAAGGGTTTTTAAAATTTTGTTGATTCAATTTCCGTAATTTATTGTAATTGTTAATTACATTTATTCTTATTTAATTATTGGAATTTAATAGTTTAATCTCATCTCCATTTTCATTCCCATCTCAAATAGGAAGCCATTGGAATGACCAGTGTTTATATTTTCACCTGCATACACTCTTACAATATTTTATTTTTCATTTTAAATTTGCACAAATACCCTTGTACTATAAAACTCATCCCATTACATTTTCACTCAGCACCATATATTTGCTTAGGTTATAGCTTTTAACTGAGGCATAGCATTACATGTTTCTATTTGTGGGGAAATTGTGTAAGGTTAGGTTTATATATTTCCCCTTGAATAAACATTTGTAGATCCTTCTTATAAAATAAACAAGCCATCTATAGTAATGAGATTTTTTTATTGTAGGAAGATATTAAAATATGGACTCAATTTAGGAAATGGGTATAAGACTACACAAGTTTTCTATTCCTTTCAATTAGTTTTGGTAAGTTTAGATCTCTTAATTCTGTTGAAATGCATATATTAATTATACCATATAATTATATTTTATATGTCTGTTGCATCTATATTTTATGACCTCTGTTTAATTCCTAATATTGTTACTCATTCAATGTATTTGTCCTTAACCAATCTCTTAATATTTTTGGTTACTTCTCTTTTCAAGAACATTCATCTGAGATTTGATGAATAGAAAAGAATACTTGCTTTCCAATTCATTATTTTTCCTCGTATGTTTATTATTTTATTTCTTCTATTTTACTTTCATTTTTTGAGATTTTATTTATTTATTCATGAGAGACACAGAGAGAGGCAGAGATTTAGGCAGAGGGAGAAGTAGGCTTCCTGAGAGGAGTCTGATGTGTGACTCTGTCCGGGACCCAGAGATCATGACCTGAGCCAAAGGCAGAGGCTCAGCCACTGAGCCAGCCAGGTGTCCCTATTTCTTTTATTTTTTGATTTATTCAGCTCTGTCCATATTCCAACTTAGATTTCAGCATTTCTTCTTTCTAATTGTAAACACATTTTCTAAAATTAATTAAAGCTCTGAACTGTAACTTTTGAATATGACTGTGGTGTAAACGCTCCCACTATGGTTAAATTTAAGCTACTTATGTCCTATCTTACAAAATTCCCAAACATTCAACAGTCATCACACACAAGCCAGAATGAGTAATTTCAGGCACTATCCTGCATTTGGGCTCTGTGTTTGTAAAAATTGTGTTGACTAATTTTGCAGTATTCGACGAAATTAGAAATGTGGTTGTTTATTTTTATACAGAGCAAAATATTTTTAAAATTTTATTACGATGTCCTTTTTGACCCAATTGTTTTGTATACTTTTTGTTTAAAAATATATGGGCTTGGGGATCCCTGGGTGGCGCAGCGGTTTGGCGCCTGCCTTTGGCCCGGGGCGCGATCCTGGAGACTCGGGATCGAATCCCACGTCGGGCTCCCGGTGCATGGAGCCTGCTTCTCCCTCTGCCTGTGTCTCTGCCTCTCTCTCTCTCTCTCTGTGACTATCATAAATAAATAAAAACTTTAAAAAAAATGGGCTTTTTCTAGTTATCTGTTTTTAACGATTTCTACATATGTGTAATTTAATCAAATAAAAGGACTATTAAGATATCTGGTTGTGGATATTTAGACTTGCTTTAAGCCCTAGCATTAGGTTACATTTAATTTTTTAATGTAGTTAGAAGAATGCATATTCTCTACTTTGGGAGTATAAAATTCTCTATATGCCATTAGATAACTTTAGATGTTGGTTTGAAACACTCTAATTAAACTATTATACTATCTACTTGATTTACCAGTTACTCAAGGGAAAGTGTACAAATATCAATTATATATTTATCTACTATTTATTAGCTATATATTTTTCTATCATCTCTGCATATTCATGTAACATTCTTGAATCCACAGAAGTTTAAAATCAATATAACTTCCTGGTCAATTGAAATTTTTATAACTTGTATTTACTTTTTCTGTCTCCAATAATTATTTTTGCCTTAAGATCTATTTTACTGATATTTACAAAGGTTCTGCTACATTTATTTTGATTTACTTTTATGTGCTTCTTAGGTTGATTATACTGTTATATTTTTAATAATATAAATTATGTTTTTAATTTCTAATGCTTGCTTTTATTTATTTATTTATTTTTTTAATGCTTGCTTTTAAAATAATGTTGCTAGGGTGTTCTTTGCTATTTTTCATATAATCTGATTTCTGTATTTTATAATTCGATTTTTAAAAGTCCATTCTCAGCTTAAATATTAATCTTGTGTAAACAAAATAGATGAGTTTTCATCTAACTTGTTCTATCTTATCTATATTAATAATTATTTTCATGTAATAATCTTCTTATATCCAAGAATGGCTTTAAGTTTTGGAATCGTCACTCTGTCCTCATAAGTGTTTCATTGTAAGTATTATTTATAACCACAAAAAAATTAAACCAGCATTTCATTTGTTGTTTCCGAAGATGATTCTATGACCCTTTAAACATCCTCAAAATGAAAAGAGGTAGTTGAACAGAGAAAGTGGAATTAATTTTTTAAGAATCCTGTAAAACTTTAATAATCTTTATCAAAAGAGTCCCATAATGGATTAGATTTTCAAATATTTTATGTTTAAGAATAAGTATGCTCCAATAGGTGAAGGTTTAGAATGGTGTAAATATCTCTTTCCCTGCCAAGGGAGATTTATATAATGATAAATCTGAGTGCAGATGGTATTGAGTAGTTCAATTTAGATCCATTGAATGAAGGAAAAAATAAAAAATCAAAATAATCATCTGACATGTTTCGCATTAGCAAAATGGTATTCATTTGTGTGTAAATTTGCTTAATTGTATTAATAAATGTAAGAAATGATCAATAAACAAGTCAATCATATCTGATGCAGAAGACATAAAATGCCATTTTCATATTCAGATTTCCTTTGAAAAACAGATGTTTAATTCATAGTAACTAATTTATAATAATTGCAAGACATTAATAGGAGAATATTTGTTAACCTGAAGTATATAATTACAATGACTTGCTTTTGAATCTTCAGGAAATCAAGATAGATTGTGTAGCTGATCTCTAGTTTTACTGACAGAAAATGTAAAAGTTAAAAGTAGATTAAAAGCCAACCTAAATTTCCTACAATAATCACACAAAAATCAATTTTAAAAAATGGTACCTTGTCTAATTTAGAGCTTTCACTATTCAATTAATTTCTATTTATGACATGTTACATTTCTAAAACTTAGTTTTGCTCAGGTATATTATATAATTGAATATCTTTTGGTAGTAAAAATAAACTCCAGATACATGCTATAATATGAATGAAAATTCATAAATCAGGCTAAGTGAAAGTAGCCAAGCTCAAAAGATGTATGGTCTCTAAAACACAACTTTATCTGAAATCTCTAGAAAGACACATATCCAGAAACATAATGTAGATTAGTGGGTACCGAATCTTAAAGTTAGGATTGAAGGGTGATGCAAAGTGGGTCCATTGGATTTTGAAGAATGATGGAAATGTTCTAAATTTGGATTTTAGTGTGTAACTCTAAATTTCTTAAAAGAGAAAATAATCACTGAATTGAACTTTTAAGATGAGTGATTTTTATTTTATATATGTTTTGCTTCAATAAAGTTTTAAAATTACTATAATTCACCATTTATAAAGATTGAAAATGAAAAATTGTATGATCCTCTCAAGAAATTAAGAAAAAGCATTTGTTACAATTCTGTATACATTGATCATTCTGTAAACTAGGAATGGAAGGGAATTTCTTCAACCTGATAAACAAGACCTACAAAAGACTACCACCATATAAAACTCTGAAATACTGTATGTTTTCCACTAGGAGCAAGCAAGAGAAAAGCATCTTTCTGTCTTACCAATCTTTAATATTATATTGAACGTCCTAGTCAGTGCAATAAAACTAGAAAAATAAGAGGTGAGAGGGCATCTAAATTGCAAAGGAGGAAATGAAACTATTTCTATCCACAGATAACATGATTATCTTCATTGAAAATATCAAAGAATCTACTAAAATATTAATTGGACCAATAAGTGAATTTAATAAGGTCATAAGACCCAGGCCAATAAACAAGTATCTGCTGGTTTTTATGTACTATAAATAATAATAGTTAATTTAAAAAACTTTAATATTTGTGATAACATCAAAAGTATTTTTAAAAATTAGATATAATCTAATAAGCAATATGAAGTCATATAAGCTGAACACTTGAAAATACTGATGAGGTTCAAATAAAATTTAAAGAAAGAAGAAATATATCATTTATGAATTGGAAGATTCCTCAAATTTAATTCATAGATTCAGTTTCATGATCAAAGTACCAGAAATATTTTTATAGTAATAAACAAACTAGTTTTAAATTTATGTGGAATTCCAAAGTATGTTGGTCTAAGAATTTTAAAACAAAAATAAATTGGAAGATTTATACTATTTGATTTTAGGACTTTATGAAGCAGTAGTACATAGCTAATTTAGACATTTGGATGAATGGAACAGAATGGAGTTCAGAAATAGTCCCAAAGATGTGCAGTTAATTGATTTTTTGGTAGGGTGTAAAGATAATTATTGGAGAGTGGATTTTTTTTTCACCAGAGGTGCTGGAAATTTGGACAACTATGTAAAAATCAAATGAACAATCACCATAGTTCAGAGCATGTAAAATTAATTAAAAATATATTTTAACCTAAAAGTAATACTTAAAACCATTACATTTACCAAAGAAAATTTAGAAGAATATCTTTATATCTTAGAGAGTTTTTAGACATCACAGCACAAGCACAGTCCATAAAAATAAAAGTATGACTTCATCAAAAATTTTAAAAATGGCTGTTTTTTTCACATTTGATAGCCGATGTTAAAAAAACTTTAAAAAGTGAGAACATATGCCATAGACTGGAAGAGAATATTTGCAAATTTTACATTTAATAAAGGACTTATATTCAGACTAGAAAATAAGTGCTCAGAACATACAAATAAGAAGACAGTTGTTTTTCAACAATTTGAAAAATTAGTAAAATGTTTAAACAAGCCATTTACCAAAGGAAATACATGGATGACAACAATCACAGAAAGCGATGCTTAATATCATTAGTCATAAGTGGGATACAAATTAAAAACATATTGTTATCACATCTTTTAATGTGTTTGGAGTAACTGTAATTCCCACACATAATGGTGGGAATGAAAAATGGTACTTTAGAAAAATATTTGATAATTTCTTTTAAAGTGAAATATAGATTTACTGTATGATCCAGCATTCTACTTCTTGGTATTTACTCAAAAGAAATAAAACTTTATATTGACAGAAAACCTGTACATGCATGTGTGTTGAAATTAATAATCTTAAAAAACTGGCAACAATCCAAATGTCTTTCATCAAGTTGATGAATAAACAAAGAGTAGTATATCCACACAATGCAATACTATATAGCAATACAAAGGAACCAATTACTAATACATGCAGAGTATGGATTAATCTCAAATAAATTATTTAAAGTGAAAGAATCCAAATTCCAAAGACTACCTATTGTATGCCCTTATTTACACATCAGTCTGGAGATAGCACACACAATACATGGAATTAAAAAAAAATGTGTAATGGTTGTGAAGAAATACTGATTTAAAAACCAGACTAAGGTATTTTTAGGAGAGTGATGGATTTGGTTGTAGCAGTGGATGCATACTATAAGCATTTATCACAACACATAGCACTGTACACAAAAATGATTGAATTTTATTGTGCGTAGATTATATCTAAATCAACCTGACTTTAAAAAATGAAATGTGTTTCTAGGAAATGTTCTTTCTTGAATGTGATTATGTTTTCTATTAGGTATCAATATCCTGGCTCATTAAAAAAGAAGTTATAAGAACAAATCTTCTTTGTAAATAAATATAACTTTTACTATAAAGTAAGAGAAATTTACAATTTCTGCCTGTTTTTATATATATATAATATATGTATATTATATATATATACTATATTCTTGCAGTTCAATATAGAAATTTTACTTAAATGAAATTAACATGTATATCATTATTGATAAAAGTACACCATTTTCTGAATTACTCTGATTTTTAAAAAACTACTTTGCAGTAGGGTAGCAATAAATGACATTTTCTTAAATTATGTATACCACAGTTTTCCAAGAGGGGAGACAGCAGATGGATAATTAATACTTTTTGCAATGAAAAACATCCTTCAAAAAGTATTGGCTTGTTCTGTATAGTATACTGCAAGTGGCAACAATCCCCAATTATTCTGAAACACCAGGCTTATTGCTCCTTTATGAAGGTGCTGTTTATGAAAATGAGTATGCATACTTATTCCCCACTTCCTGGTATTTGCAATATAGTTCTAAATAGTATTGTATCCTTTTCAATTAAGTGAAATTTTTACTGTTTTATGATATAAATCATAAGTTTTATTATAATTTTTTAAGATACAGGTAGCTAAAACACATAAAACCTTTTCTATTGTAGAGTCAGGTAGCAATATAGTGAATAACCAACCATATGATGCCCTCATTGACATAGAGTACGTTTTATGTCAATTTAATTTTAATGATACCAAAACTTGTTGTAGAGGAGGAAACCACATATAATGAAAAATTACCAATGAATTCTATGATGCTTATTTAAAGTTACTTGAGAACACACACTATGGACTTTAATAGTACATGTAGTGCTAGAAAAGACATGCAGCAATATAAACTGTTCATATATATCATCTCCTACAATGTGGGGTGAAAAACAATGTTTACTTTGATCTTCTATTGAATGCCTAAACTTCAAGCTTTGTTGACCTCACATTTTATCAGATAGTATACCACAAAATCATGCAAAAAAATTTGTACGGGACATTATTAAATAACTTCTATGTAGTAATTATTCAATACCCTGGTGTATGTATATAGATATAGATGATAGATGAGATAGATAGATAGATAGATGATAGATTAGATAGATAGATGATAGATAGATAGATAGATAGATAGATAGATAGATAGATAGAAATAGATAAATGGGTAGATAGACTAGTTTTTTTAAATTTTTATTTAGATTCCAGTTTACAGGGTAACATTCATTCCAAGTGTACAATATAGTGATTGAGTATTTCCATTACAGTTTTTAAGTATATGGGATAAAGGCTTGTTAGACTCAAACATGAAAATAAAAATTTTGAGATACCTCTTCTTGTATGTACTTTTTGCCCACTGTCCCCACAAACTTCTGAATTTCTTATATATTTTGGGTCATCACCCTGATAGTATGCATCCCTAATTGATACTTGTATGCTGCCAGTGGTAGGTCCTGTATTTTTCATTATTATATACGCAGTATTTATATGTTGACCAATTATTTTCATACTAAATATATAAAAGTGAGAAAGACATCTTCTCTCAAGGGGCTTTCGCTATAGTTTCATTGGGATTTTGCTCTTTATTTTTAGGCCCATGGGTATCCCCTTTTCCTTTTATTACACAGTATAAACATTTCCTGTAAAATACACTCATTTCTATATGATATAATGTACATTATATGTGTGATATATATGGAGGACTATTAATAGATTAACATATTGGGAGTTTCCTACTATGGAAGTAGCTTAATGGTTGTCAAAGATGTTAAACATAAGGTGAGTGTACAAACTGATATTTTATAACTTCTGTATTTTATAAGTTTATTTAATTTGTTTCTTCCTGAAGCTATGTACTCATTTTTTTTAATGCATCTGGATGCCAAACGATTTATAAAAACCAATTAGTTGGGAGTTTTTATGTATTGTCTGATTTAGAGCCACTAACCCATTTTAATGTCTCAGGTTCACAATTTCTAAGTCAAGGGTAAAAATAATCACACACTGAGTGATATTTAATGGGTAATAAAAGTACCATTTGAACAGAGAATTAGTAGTATAACCTTTAAGCTCAGGCTCTCCTAGGTGTAATATATAGCCATAGGAGAAATGGCTTGTAATTAATTGTGTAATTTCAGGTTTTGTCTTTTTCATCACTAACTCTATTCCCTTTTCAGAGAGGCATCTGTTTAATAACAGAATCATTGGAACAGTCACCTGTTTCAAGTATCTGTTACCAAGAAAAACCAAGGAAACTGAGTTTGTCTATATTTTGTCTTCTCTCATTTCCCAAAGAGAAAGCAAAGATTTTCTATATTTCCTCTCACCCTGTTAGTTCATTTTTCTTTCAGAGCATCATGACTAGCAGGCCATAAAGTTAACCAATAGGTTTGAATAGAGCATGACTCATTTTATTGCTCTAATTAATTTGGAAATGGCATTATGATTTCAATGAAAAGATACGATGGTTTATGAGAATAAAACATCAAATAGTTTCTCACAAAATTAGCCTTGTTTTCATAAAAGAATTTTTAAAATTTACATTTGTTTAGAAATCCTATTATTTGAGAGATAAAGTTTCTATTTGGTCATAATAAACATCTCAAATAGTGTAATAATATGTCATAATTTAACTGCCTTTCCTTATACATTTAAAGGATCTAAAATATTTACGTCAAAATATGTAACTGAATATTACGAAATGTATAACCATTAATTTAAGGAGTAATATTTTTTGCAGATTCTATTTATATGTTTTTAAATTTTTCTTCAATCCCAGATTCACATTTCATTGTGTTTTAAGCATGCAATTTAAATGGGTATTTTATAGCTGATTTTTGTCTGTATTACAGAAACCCTTTTCAAAAGCCACTATTAAACTGAGGAAAGGGAGTTGTTTTAAGTGTAATGTTAGGAACAAAAACTTGGCCGATCTTATCTAGTGAATAGGCTGTTTTGACTTTGAAGGAGCAAAACTGATAATGCCACTTTAATAATAGTAATAAAACCTGACAGATTCACATTTAATAGTCAGCTGGAAACACTATCTGCTCTTTCTAATGAAGCCGGTTTATCAGATATGATTGGAATATATTTTCCACTTAGGAACAGAGGAAAATAATGCCCTATTTAGAATACGTTTCAAATTTGTGATCTTCAGGTTGCTATTTAATTCTGTAATTTAATCATATAAAATACTCTGGGTTTATATTTTATATGATTTTTAAAAAGCCCTTAAGGATCTTAGGGTAGAAACCATAATTTGATTTTGCAAATCTTGTTTATCTTTATTGTTCTCTCTCTCCAGTCTTGCATTCCTACAAACCTTTGTTTTCACATAAGCTAAGGTACACATTTTAACATGTCGTCCTCTTGCTTGCAGTATTCTATTGTATTTCCATTCCATTAACTAATGTTATGTTCAAAAAGCTTCATCAACCTGACATTATCTGTCTTCATAGTATTATCTCTTTCCTCTCAAACCCCATTTGTATTTGTGCTTTAGTCTTACAGAGCTACTAAAAGTTCTTGAGTATGATCTGTGCTTCTTCACTTGTACAGTTTCAGTTCTGGTTACCCTGCCTGGATGCCCTTCCCTCCTTCTACCATATGCATCTTGTCTAGGTTTATGATACTTAATGTTTACAGCATATTCTAGGTTTCCCCTTCCCTATATTAACTTTCTTGAAACATTTTATCAGCACTAAGTGACTCTGCAGCTTCTTTCTATTTACTTATGCATTTTTTGGTACAGCACTTATGCCAATGATATATAACAATCTTTTCACTTGTCTGCCTCTTAATTGATTTTATATTCCCTGAGTAGAGAACTCTCGTATTCCAGACTTTTCCTCAATAATTAGAATAAGCTTATCACATAGGAAAACCCAAAATAGTCTGATTAATACAACATTTGATTTAACATTGGTTATGTAGCTTTTTTACTTATATAAATGTTTTACATTTATATAATCAGTGGTATCAATGAATGAAGAAGTAAAAAAAAAGTTTATTCGGATGAAGCTAAAAAAATACCAGCTAATAGGTAAAGGCTTACATATCTAAACAATTCTAAAAGACCAAAGATTCAGTCTCATTTTTTAAATAGAAAGCATTTTTTGTAAGTGAAGAAAAGATATTAAAACCAAGACTGATTATGAGAAATAATTCTGGCATATTGATGTTTGTACTCTTTTTTTAAGCTAAAGAGCAGGTTTTTTTTTTAAGATTTATTTATTTATTTGAGAGAACATTCACATGTAAGCAGGGGAAGGGGCAGAAGGAGAGGGAGAGAAAACCCCAGCCAACTCCATGCCCAGCTTGGAACCCAACACAGGTCTCCATCCCTTGACTCCAAAAGCATATCTTGAGCCAAAATCAAGAGGCAGGCACTTAACCAAAGAGCCACTCAGGCACTCCAAGGAGAAGGAATTTTAAACAACTTGTTGATACTCTTCACTGTGGTATTTTTAAGAACATATATAACAATGCTAAGAGTTTATCTTTTGAATTGAAATGTTGCTTTCTATGGAACTGACTTTTCTTAAATCAGGAGGATACATAGGTTGAGAAGTTAATGTGTATATGGCCAAAAAAACTCAAAAAGTACAAATGTTAATCAACACAAAGCAAAAGCATCTCGTGTATTCAGTTTAGATGTAGATGAGGTAAAGTCAAATAGAAATCATATTAAAATCTGTCTGAAGTGAGTAGAAACTAGTAACTGTGAAAATAGTTGAAATGGGAAGACCAGTGTTGGCATCTTACAATTTCACTAAGGGATGAACATACAACTCTTGTAGTGAAGACTAAACATATATGCTAGAGCAACTAAATTTTCATTTATTTTCAGTTTAAGATAAAACCCTTAACAGGGACAGAATTCTTCAAGTGAATCACAGGTATCTGATTATAAAATGAAACAAATGTATTTCTTGGTAATTTGAGAAAATGCTTACAAAGAAATAATTCAAAATGTGACTTAAAGTTGATTTTGAGGTTCTTACTTTAAATTGGGAAAATTAAAATGTTATTAACTTGTATTAAAATATTAAAATATTACTAGATCTTAATTGAAATTATAATAATTTATTTATAGCCCATATGTCACTGAATGAGCTTTTCCCCTAAATATTTGGGACCAAAGTAAAACTTATAACATCTTTTGAGATGATTGACTTTTGTAAATTAAAATATTCTAATACAAACAACTTCTGGACTTCCAGTGGCAGCAAAACCAGATTGACCAATCTGCTTGAAAAAATAAAGACATTAGCTGAAATAGTTTCTTCCTTTACTTAATAATATTTGCATCACATTGGCATCCCTTTTTTGTTTCCTTCAGCGTTATACTTTGCAGGATTTTATGGGTCAAGAATAAATTCAGACAATTAAAAATTTGCCATATTTTTCTTTCTCCTTTAAGTTCCAGTGGATTATTCTAGTAGTGAGGCATGATTATTAGTTTCTAACTAATCTGGCTGATTTAACTGGTATATATGTTTTCACCTTTGTTTCTTTGATATCGTCAAACATCTATTATGCCATCTACTGTTCTGTCTCCTTGTGAGTGCTGCAAGAGTCACTTTTAAGTGATTTTTTTACCAAGATAATTTCTTAGCTTCTCTTGAGAGCATGGAAGAAAGTTCATGTTCTTCCATGGGATCTAATAAAACCCTGTAAACTTGCCTCCCTTAGAAACATTGTTCTAAAACATCTGGACAATGTTGATAATTTCTAAGCAAGACCAAGACCAACTAGAGTTCTTAATGAGAATTGTGACAAAGATAAATTAAAGCTTGACTACATTTCACAGTTGAAGTATACTTAACATTGACCCTCTATGTTTCTTAATTCTGGTAATTAATATAGTTATTTTCAGATTCACACAAAATTTTGCCATATGATTTGAAACCTTGTTAGTTTTTTCTGTGGATATGTTTCAATTTATCTCTAAAATGGGGAAAATGCTAGTACCTTCCTTAAAATATCTGCATAATTCCCTACTTATATATTCAGTTTATTTTTTCCTTCCAAAGAAAATTTACTTCCACCTAAGGTCGTTAAACATTCAGGCTTCCCTAATTCACTATATGATTTCTAAGATAAGTAGATAAAATTAATGCTCTCATCAGATTAAAAAGTCAATAATTATTTTAGAAAGTGTCATCATAATATTTTATTTAATTATAACCATTTTAATTATTTAATTATAACCATTTTGATTGTACTTCCCTAATTTGTGCCTGTGTACAAAACTTGTTATTTTTCTTCTTCTTTATCAAATTATTTTCCTGTTGTAGAGGAATTTAGGTTATTTACTTAGGGCTTTTTTTTCTTAACATAAATGTTATTGCAGCTTGCTGTTATATATTTAAAATGTAATATTTAATTATCTATAACCATTTTCTTTAAAATTTGGTTACCTTAATTGGGATATGTAATCACCTTTATCCATCTATAAACTCCATGAAAAAACTGAAGGTTACAGGAATTAAGTAAACTTTTGAAGGTTAAATGTCTACTAAATGTTTGAGTTGGGATCTAAATAGACCCAGTTATGTCTTCTTCCAAACCCATATTATTAAACATAATTTAAATATTAAAAAGCATGTTTAATCAAAAACAAAGGAGAATAAATAGCTTATAATGGTTCATCACATAATGTATAATGGTGAAATGGTATAATACATGTTAAAGCGTTTATAACAAGATGTCAACCATGATTTCATTTTTCCATACTTTTAAAATAAACTTTGGTACTTTATCAATGAGGTTCACTTTTGGACTAGAAGAGATTCAAGACATGATATCTGTATTAAAAATTTTATAACCTTCTGTTAATGCAGACCAATTAAGTAAGGGGTTTGTGAGGAGGGTTGAGTATGCGATGATGTGAAAACAGACTCATGTTTCTGAATTGAATTGTTACTATTACCATACAGGGTACTTTAGAGTTCTACTCCATTTATGCAGTCAGTTGTTACAAATCTTATCACTCTGTAGTACAGTAAAGAAATGACCAGATCAACCAGCAAGAGCAACTAATACATGAGAATCACATAGCAGCTGTGGGAACCAGTGCCCAAGTTGGAAAACCTGAACTGGAATTGATGAATGGCTGGAGGCTCAGAACAGACAGCTCCAGCAGAGCCAGTCGTTGAGGGCCACCATGATATTGTGATATTTACCTCCAGGAACTAGACCAAGTCCCATAGTGAATATCAGAGAAAAATCCCTTCATGCTTCTGGCAGAGGATGAGGAGAAGGAAACATTTTTAAATATGCCAGAACACTCACAAGGCTTACCCTCAGGGGAGGCTAGTTGACCAGAGACTGGCGGGCAGGGGTATTATCTTAGCCTAACTGACCTGGAGATGGGAAATAGCCACTCCAGCCCATTCTGGCTAACCTGTCCCAACTAATGAGGAGAGAAATACCGAGAAACAATTGTGAAGTTTACAGTCCAAAGGCCTACACTCACTAAAAGACCTACTAGGATCATAGAATGCTTCCCCTCCATCCACGCCTTACCACCACATTACCAAAGGCTTATTTATAGCAGTCTTATTTACCTGGTACATTATATCCAGCTCTCAAGAAAAAAATTAAAAGCCATATTAAACAGAAAAAGGCCATTTGAAGAGACAGAGCAAGCCTCAGAAGCAGACGTTACAGGAATGTTTGAATTATCTAGACCAGGAATTTAAAACAACTATGATTAGTATGCCAAAGGCTCTAACCGATAAAGTAGACAGCAGACAAGAATAGATTGGCCGTGTAATTAGCGAGGTGGAAATCCTAAGAAATGACTAAAAAAACCCAATGCTAGAAAAAAAAAAAAAAAAAAAAAAACCTAACAGCAATTAAGAATGTCTTTGATATTCTAAATAAGTGATTTAAAATTTAAGGCAAATTTACATTTTCCTTATGTACCTGCATTGAATAAAGAGATTATTTCTATTTGAGCAAGGTAAATAATTTTGTTAGAAACTATGAAATCTACTCATGCCTTCTGCAATCAGCCATCCTGCAACTGTCAGTACGTGGCAGACCCCTGAAACTGGTCTGATATCTTGTTGTACATACACAAATAGATTGTGGGAATTGTAGTAGCAATATATGCATCAGGCTTCTGCTCCCAATTTTGAGACAGTTATATATTTTGTAGTACAGAATAACTACACTGGCCCAGGGTGATCCCATGACCTAGCTCCCTGACAACCCATGATTTGTCAAGTAGAATATCTCTCAATTGCAAGAGGATTATTGTTTTGTTTTAAGGCTTTAATTATAGGGAAGCTTGGAAAATAAACTTTTAGATTATTGTAGAATCTATACTTTCTCTCTGTTTTAGTTCAGATCTTCTACACCTTCACCAAAAAGAAGCACCACATTCTATTCTCACTTTATTTATTCCATGCCAAAGACAGTGTTAGGAAAACAGCTCTACTAATGGGACCTGAGAGTAAAGGTTTTATCCATACTTGGGCCCGAGCTGTAATAATCATGAAAAGAACAATAGGAATAATAACTATCAAAATGAATTCATAATGAATGTGATCTCTAATGGGGCTATTAGTTCTGGGTTGTTGCTTTTTTTTTTTTTAAATCTAAAAAGACAAGCAGTGTTTTGAGAAAGAAAATATGGAAAACCAGTCATGAAACATTGACATGGAGTCTTTACTATTTCTGCGAACTCACTAATGATGTTGTTTTGAAAATGAAACCATATGGATTTTAATAATTATTTATGTATGTTTCTACTTATAATCCAATTATATTTTAATTAAGGAAACTTAGTATTTCTTCTCACTTCTGCCCAAATTCATCTCTTTTGCCACTAAACAGCTACACTGAGTTAAATCCAAAGTTACAGGAAGAGCTTATATTCTTACCATAAAACTAGAACAATCAGCTCTGCCTCTAGGTTGCTTGAGGCAGATGTCATTTTGACCAACTTGAAAGAGATAATGACCTTCTAGGACCTTGACATTAATCATACAACCTGAATGAAATATGCCTTTTGGAAAACTCTGTATTTGTCCAATATTGGAAAGTAACCTTCTTGTAAGAAAGTTAAAGCCCAGATCCCCAAATGACTTGGCCTCCTCACTTCGGTGAAGAAGTGGAGTGCAAAGTGGGGGCAGATAAAATGCTACCTTTGTTGTTTATGAAATTCTCTGAAGTTTGAAAAGCACTTCTTCTTTAGCCCTAAAGGAATTTTTTATAAACCAGAAAGAAGTTAGCTTGAAAATATTCACCAAATTTTGGAGAGAAATCATGAAAAAAAGAATTAAAATAATATATTAAAACATGATTAAAATTATAGTAACAGATTCAAATTTTTCCTTTCCAAAACTAAAATAGGAATTATTTTCATTGAAATTGAGTACATTTTCCTTTACTGGAAATGTAGAATTGGCACTGTCTTCTATAATTTTTAGTATTACATGATTATGATTTAATAAGCATATTAGTGAAAGTAGTTTCTCTGATACTTTTCTTTTTAGAACATGGTCATAGTTAAAAATGTTTTCTCTTTGTATGTAGTTAGTACTTGATTTGTTTAAACTAATTTAAAAATGTGTTCATTATTCTTATGTTAGAAACTATGTATGTTAATCTCTGCCAAATACACCATCTAACTACTTTAACTCAAAATATTCCTTTCACCTGGAATATTTTTCCATCAGCTACATGGCTTTAACAATTGCCATCATTCAATGGCAAACTTTTCACTAAGAATCCTTTGATTTATTGTCCCACACCAAAATAAGTTATTTTTCTCCTGAGAGCATGTCTGTAATTTTATACATGGCACTTCTTTACATTTTTATTTATACACTTTATTTTACTAATTAGATAAAGACAACATCATATTCATGTTTGCATTATCTACATGAGGTAGCAGAGAAAAAATAGTGTATATGAAAGGTTTTTTTGCATTCATATTCTTCCTGCTTATTATGTATCATTAAGGAAACTATTTAATCTCTCTGTGGAATTTCACCTGTCTTATTAATAAATCAGTGATATTAATACCTGTCTCAAAGCATGTCTTTGGTGATTAAATACAATAGCATGCCTGAGACATAAAAGTCAGTCTTTGAATATTTATTCCTTCCCCGTTTTTATTACATATTTATTGAATGAATAATTGATAAAATTATTATAAATGTATTACATATTACTGGTTTTTGAAATGATACAGAGTTTGTTATGGAGAGAGGTGCTTGGAATTTCTAGGCTTTGCCAAAAATTTGGGACAGCAAGATGATTTTTACTGTAAATTGGAGATGACATTGTGAAGATGGCAGTCAGTTGTTTTCCATCTTCTTTTAGAAATAAGATAATAATACAGATAACTATTACTTTAATGTTACTAAAAATGTAAATTAAATTAGAAAAATTTCAAAATAAATCATACATTTAAAAACTTTAGACAATTCAGTTTTTTTTTTTTTTTTTTTTTTTTTTTTTTTTTTAATATCAACCCCTTCACAGAATCAATGGGATTTGTCAGTCAAATTTTCTTCCACTCTCCTACTGAATGTGCTAATGTTTAACCCAAGCAGATTATTTCCTGGGAATCTCAATTTTAAACACAAAAAAGTTTCGATTATTCTCTTTCACATGAGGAATCAGAAAATCATCCCCACTATGTCTATAAACCTCCACTTCCTTTTCTGGATCATTTCCTTCCCACAATATTTCTTGTCTTGTTTTGTTTTTACTTTTTTTTTTTTTCATTTTTTAATTTAAATTCAATTTGCCATCATATACTATAACACCCAGTGCTCATCCCATCAAGTGCCCTCTTCAGTGCCCGTCACCCAGTTACCCCACCCTCCCACCTCCCCTTCTGCAACCCTTTGTTTCCCAGAGTTAGGAGTCTCTCATGGTTTGTCTCCCTCTCTAATTTTTCCCACTCTGTTCCCCTCTTTTCCCTTATAATCCCTTTCACTGTTTCTTATAATCCATGTATGAGTGAAACCATATGATGATTGCCCTTCTCCACTTGACTTATTTCACTCAGCTAATTTCTTCGATTTTGAGAATCACTCCGTGGTATTTCTTGTTATTTAACTTAACTTTAACTTGATTTTATGCCTGTTCTTGCAATTTAAGAATCCTAAACAAGTAATAATATATCTTTACCATCAATTATCAACTTTAAAAAGCAATGGGCAATTTTTATTCTTATTTCCACCAGATATCTCCTTGCCTGTTTGTTAAGAAATGGGTTCAGTTCTTATAATTGAGAAATTAGCCTTCTCATATAATTTGTCACTCACCCATAATACAATCATGTATAGTTTTTACTCCTGCTTGTGTTGAAAACTATATTTAAAATAGTTTTTAAGTGTACTACCTTAACAAGATACAGCATATGCCCAAAAAGTCCAAAATTATAAATTATTTTAAAAATCAGTCAGATGCAAACTAATAATGTATTGTTCTATACAATTTTTTTTTACTTATGGAATCAATAATCCTTTATCATTAAAATTGTACTGACTTGCAAGCTAATAAGTTAGTTTGAGTGGGCACAAGTCCACTGGACAAGAGACAAAGACAGTTTGTTACTACAAAAAATAAAAATAAAATGTAAGCTGCTCAGAGAAATATCTGGTATCGTTTCCTATTCCCCAATCCTCAGAGGATGAGGAAATAAGGGCCAGATGTTACCTGTACATATAGTGGGTGCACCAGAGGAGAGAAATGCCAAGGGGTGGAGTCTCTGCATTTCTTTGGAGCATCCAGCACATCTGCTTGTTTTTTTCCCCTGAGAAACTGTTTACACATGACCCTGGAATGTGAACAAGTGTCTCCAAGCAGAAAAAGAGGGTTTTCTTTGTACTATTCCAGGACATCTTTAAGGAGATACATCTCTAAATATCTTTGGGGGGCACCACTATTTCTAATATCCAGGACTGTTTGTTAATCAAACATGGCCTTTGCCCAGAAGATCTTGAATGTGTAAGAAAGCAAGAAATCTATAAAGAATTGTCTCCTAAAGGAGTCATATTAAAGTCCAAAGGATTTGTAGTAAGGAACCCTCTTACATTTCTGATATTGATGGGAGTATTTTCTCCCTCTTTTTCCTTTATAATTTTTTCTAGGATTTCCTTAAATTTATTAAGTTCATAAAAGAAACAACATCAGTGCTTTGGATTGTTTTTCCCTTATGGCTTCGCTGGTTTCTATTTCAGTACTTTCTACTCTTATTTGTATTAATTTCTTCCTTTTACTTTGATAATAATTTGCTCACACACTTTTTAGGTCCTTAAGGTACAAACATAGATAGTTATTTTAAACTTTTCATTTATTCTAAAATGAACATTCAGAGCTGTAAATATCAATCTATGCACTGGCTTAATTGCATCTCACAAATTTTCATGTGTTATATTTCCATTACCATATGTTTCAAACTGGTTTCACTTTTACTATTTGATTTCCTCTGGGATCCATGAATTATTTTAAAGTGTGTCACCTAATTTCTAAATATTTGTAAACTTCTAAGATATATTATTGACTTGTGATTTATGGTTATTCTTCCCCAGGTAATATGTTCTGTAAGATTTAAAATCTAGAAAAATTAATATAATTTATTTTATTCTATGGATAGCATGTAGCCTGTTACAGTGAATGTTCCATGAACACTTGAAAAAAATTCATTCTTCAGTATTGAATATTGTTGTATATATGTAAATTAAATCATTACTGTTGTTCAGATTTCTATATGCTCATTTTTTGAATAGATATTTTAGCTATCTCTTGGTAAAGTGTTGTTACTATCTTTAATGCTCTAAGTTAGTTTATTTCTCATATAAGTTTTAGTGTTTTGCTTTATTAACTGTTCTCATTAGATGGGTATGCATTTAGAATTGTTTTGCTTCCTGATAAGCTCACAGTTTCATAATTGAGAAATAGCTCCCACCCTTATCTCAGGTAATGCCTGTCCTTGAATTCTAGGATTTTCTGACTTTAATATAACCAAATTATTTTCAGTGTTTTCATGGTATTTGCCATTGTATCATTATCTAGCCTTAAATCTATTAGTATTTTTTTATTTACAATTCATTTCATGAAGGAAGAGTATAAGTGGTTCTTGATATTTTTTGTCTATAATGGCAATTCCTGGCTTTAAGATGAAGTAATCAATTTATTTACATTCAAATTAACTATCAGTATGGTTAAATTAGCTTTTTTGTTGTTGTTGTTGTTATTTTTCCCAATTGTTTCCCAATATGTTTCTTTATTTCAATTTAATTTTTCTATTGGCTTTTAGATCTTCCTCTTTAAGTTAAAATATGTACCTTTAACATACCAAAGTCTGATTGGAGTTAATATTTTACCACTTTCTGAATACGAATACTTGGAGAAGTATAGTTCCATTTACAACCTCCTGTTGTTATTTGCTAATTTTGTTTCCATTTAAACAATCATACATTGTTAAAAGTTTTCTATTCTTGGTGCAACAATTGCCATAAACTCAATTTTGGGGATTAAAGCCCCCACACATTTATCATTTTTTGGTTCTGCAGGTTAGGTGTTTGACATGGGTCTCAATGGACTGAAATTAAAGTGTTAGTAGAGCTGTGTTACCTTTGTGGGCAGGGCTCCGGGGAAAAACCTTTCCTTGTCTTTTTTCAACTACTAAAGCCTGCCCACATTCTTTGACTCCTCATTCCCTCCTCTGTTTTTGAAGCCAGCAACTTTGTATCTCCCTGTGCCTTCCTTCCATAGTCACATTTAAATTGAGCACAATTTGATAATCCAAGATAATCCTCCCATTTTGGGTCCTTAACTAAATTACAAATGCAAATGTGTAAGGTAACAAATTACAAATTTACAGATACCTGAGTTTAAGACTGGAGCATCTTTGGGAAATTATTATGCTTAACATAAAAGAAAAAGTAAATTACATTGTTCAGGGAAATAAAACAGAGTTAGGAAAGCAATAAAGACATAGAGAAAATGGTTATCACAAAATTCATGTAGGAGAGTAAGGGTAGGTTTTCTTAGAAAATGATATCCTTTGAGTCACCTAGGAAAATGCACCATTTTTTGACTTAGGAGGTCATTTTATAAAATGTTGTTTAGTTGTTTGCCATATGTTTTACATACTGTAATATTTAATAATAAAATTATGGTACTACATATTGAGACAGGGAAGCTATGGTAAGACCCATGGTAAGACAGGGGTCACTGGAATTATGCTTTTGACAGTGTATAAGGAAAGATGGAAAGGATTAGTGAGAAGCTTAAAGTATAAATAGAAGATTTTAATGGTTAGTAGACTTTGGAATTTTCTTATTTTTACCCTCTCTTCTCATAGATTTATTTTATACTTCTTTTTTGGTCATTGATACAGTCATCAGTTCTATAATCTTTTTAAGAAACATGAAATGGCATTGCTAAACTATGATTGAGAGAATGAAACATTGAGTAAGAGTCAGTGTGTCTGAATTTGTTGAACTTTCTTGAACATATGCCCTCCATAAGATATCCCTTCAGTTTAATAACTTAACTGTATTAGACAATGATTCTTATTATATTTCCTTTTTATATATATTGCCTTCCTAAATATTTGATCATGATAGTCAAATGATGCAAAAATCTCTGATGCCAAATGAAACTTGATGTAGTTTAAAGTACTCCAAAACAAATATACATTCTGGATCATAAATTTCAAATATCATAAATTTAAACATTTTAACTAATTTTAGCTAATCATGAACATATTTTCTAAAGGCAATAACATTTTTATATCAATAGAAGGCTTCTACATTTTTATTTTAATTTAATCTTATATAACTAAATTTTTTTCTGTAGTTCAGTTTTTTAACAAGCTGAAGTGTGACAAGTTTTTGTCTCAATAATACCCACAAGTCTGTAATACAAAAATGAGAAATATTATGTTTGATTAGAAGATAGGTGGGCAATTGTAGAAAAAATAATATTGAACAGGGAGTCAGAATAATGATCCTAATGTTCGTCAAGCTACATATACATAGACAAATATCCGATTTATTCATCCGATTTATTCACTTTATTTAAATCATCCGATTTATTCACTTCCATAATGCTAAATCATAAAATGTGGCAATATATTACTATTTGCCAAGATTTGTTGTGAGATCAGGTTAGGATAAAATGTCTATTAAAGCCAATCAATTGGGTAGAAGGATAAAATAACCCAGTCATGCCTGGTAGTGAACTGTGGATTGTAAATGGGAACATTACTTTTTTAAAGAATAGTTTTACAGGAGCACTTGGGTAGCTCAGTTGGTTAGGACCTGCCTTCAGCTCAGGTCATGATCCTAGGGTCCTGGGATAGAGCCCCATAACAGTCTCCCTGCACCTCAGGGAGTCTGCTTCTCCCGCTCTGCTCGGATGCCTGCTACTCCCCCTCCTTGTGCTTCCCTGTCCCCGTCTTTCTGTCATAAATAAGTCAATAAAAAATGTTCACAGAATTTTTTCTTTCAGAAATATATGACATATAAATTTATTTAATAGTTAAATATTCTCAAATATTTATCTAAATGTTCAATAAATATTACTCATTTTAGAACCAATTGAATCAGTTTAAATTCAGTTAAATGAGTTTTGATATGATTCATTTGCACTTTTTTTATGAACTACATTGATGAACTGTAAATATTTTGAGTTCTTTTGTGACTTATTCAGTAGGTTCAGTAGAAACTAGAATGGCAAAGACTTTTATTGTAATGCAAATCCTTTCATTGTGATGGGCCACATGTTTAGAAATAGTCCCTTGTAAATATCTGCTCAGGGAAAGGAAAGGAAGGAGAAAATAGAGGATGGAAAGGATGAAGAGAGAGTGGAGAAGGAATTCTGATCCCAGCTGTGAAGAGAGTGATAAATAATAAGCAAATATGATTATAAATTTGAGAAAAGGGAATGGTATCACACATTTGATATAGTGCATCTGTTGTTTCTCAACTAATTTTAAACCAGGTGCCACATAAATCAGATGCCTGCAGGTTACATGAATATATGATCAGTCTGGGCTTGAGTGGTGCTGCCTGCTGCAAACAGGAAATTGCTTGCTCTTTTTTTTTTTTTTTTTAATGGTGCTCAAAAAAAAAAAAAAAAATGGTGCTCAATAACTCTAGACTTAATTTGTCCCCTACAACAAACACTTTACCACTCCTTTGAGAAGGAAAGAACTTTTAAAATTTTTATCTTCACTGTGCTTGGGAGATATTTTGTCATCAATAATTGTGGACAAGAGATAGGAAGAAAGAAAATTTTTTCACACTTGAGGCTAGTAGTCAATGGTATGGAATAACTGAAACTATTATCTACATTGTATGTGTGACATGGAAGGCCATCTCCTGGGACTGATTTGAAATTGTCCAAATAGGGGAGTTGTCATGTTTCTCTCCAGAGCTCTAGTAACACAAGAGAGTTAATTGTCCTGTGTCTTTCAATGAAGAGAAATACTTAATTTTAATCATATTATCCTTAATTTTTATCTTCCTGGAATTGATTTTATTATATGTCCTGAATAAGTGGGAGAATATATTTTCCTAGAAGAATATCCAGCGGTCCTGGTATCATTATTTAAAATAATATTGTATCCATATGATTTCACAATGGAATATCTCTTCTAATCAAATGACCATTATATGTAAATCAATTTTGGAACCTTTGTTATTCAAATATTTGTTCAGAGTTTAAGTAAAATCCTCATTTCCTAGAATTCTATACAGGGAAAGTTTTTTCTTATTATCCAGGGTTTAAAATGGTTATAAGATTATTTAGTTAATATTTTTCTTTAGAGTTAGTTTTAGTAAAGATATACTCTTCTAGGAAATATTCATTTCATCTGTTTCCTCACTGCCAGTCACAAATGGCAATGAAATATGATACTCCATTAAATTGTAATCTTTTGATACATATTATGGCTTTATATTTATTTATTTTTTTGCCCAGAATATGGTCCATCTTGGTGAATATTTCAGGTATACTTAAATATGTATATTTTGCAGTTGTTGGGTAAGACTTCTCATGTCAGGTTGCTGTTGTTCATAATACTTCTTATATCTTTGAAATATTTTTTCTGAAATTTTGTCTAGTTTTTTAAATCACTGAGAGCAATTACATAATATATATCTACAACTATATATTCTAGATTTGCTATTTCTCTCTTTAGCTTTTTCAGCTTCTACTTCAGGTGCATTGAAGCAGTGTTATTAGACATATGTACACTTATAGTTGTTATGGTCTTATCTTCCTGATGTATTTACTCTTCATTAACTTTTGTTCCTTTTCTCTTATAATACTTCATGTTCTGAAGTCTGCTTTTTCTGCTATAATGTGGGCCTCTGTTCTTATATTTACTGTTACGTGATACATGGTTAGCCCTTCACTTTGAACTTCTTTGTGTCTTCAATTACTGTATTATCTCTTACAGGCAGTGTATAACCCATTCTTATTTTTTATTTTCTTTTTAAATATTTTATTTATTTATTAGAGAGAGAGAGAGAGAGTCAGGCAGAGGGAGAAGCAGGCTCCATGCAGGGAGCCCGATGTGGGACTCGATCCCGGGTCTCCAGGATCAGGCCCTGAGCTGAAGGTGACGCTAAACTACTGAGCCACCGGGGTTCCCTTATTTTTCTTTTTAACACAGTCTGACAATGTGTTCATTTTGATTAGAATATTTAGTTCATTTTTATTTCATGTAGTTATCAAAAGTGTGGTATTTAGGTCTGCCATTTTGCTCATTATGTTTAGATTGCTCGTCTGTTGTTACTGTGGTCCTTTTTCCAACTTCTGTTCATAGCTTTTTTTTTTTTTCTTATTACTCCATTTTAATTCCTCTGTTCACTTTTTTCCAAATTATTTATGTATTTATTTAAGAGAGAGTGCATGCCCCCATACATGAGCATACAGAGGGGCAGGCTCCGTGCTGAACAGAGAGCTCAACTAGGGGATTCCATCTCAGGACCTTGAGATCATGACCTGAGCCAAAGGCAGATGCTTAACTCACTGAGCCACCCAGGCATCCCTCCTTTGTTCACTTTTTAAGCTACATATCTTTGCATTTTTTTAGCTATTAGTTAGGGTTTTATAATACACATTTTATATATATATTGGTCAAATTAAAGTTAATCTTCAATTATTTGAGATAAATTATGGAATATTTGCAAGAATTTATTTCCATTTCTGCTCCTTTGTTCCTGCTTCATGTAATACATTTCAAATCTATATGCACATGAATTCAACAGCACAATCATATGTATTTCTGAATAAATTAAGAGGACTTGTATGTGTGCACATGTGTGTCTAGTTTATTTAGATATAGAATTCTTGGTTTATGGTATTTTGGGGTATTTTCCTCTTTACGCATTTTTAAAATGTCATTTCAGTGTCTATGGGCTCCTTTGTTTCTATGAAAAATCAGCCATTAATCATAATGTGCTTCCCTCTAAGTAAAGTTTATTTCTTGTTGACTCATTTTAAGATTTTCTTTCTCTTTGACTGTCAGCATTTCGACAACGATGAGCCATCGTGTTTAGATTGGAACCTCTGGGATCTGTAAGTCAATACTTTCCACAAATTTTGACAAGTTTCTGTCATTACTTCTTCAAATATTTTGCTTTTTTTTCTCTTTCTCCTGCTGGCACCACAATTATAGATATGTTGAACTTCTTGACATTCTTTCATAGGTATTTCAGTGTGTATTTATCTCCTTTTTTTTGTCTCTGATATTTCAATTGGTCTGTTTTTATATTTAAAGATTCCTCTGACACCTTCAGTCTCCCACTGAGCCCATATAGTAATTTTTTTCTTTAAATGTATTGGACAAAAAATATATATATATATATTGGATATTTAACTCTAAAATTTCATTTAAAATAAATAAATAATATAAAACTCCACTTTTTTCCTTTCCATTTATATTGGAGCCTCTTCTCTGTTCACTCACTAAAACCATTTAAGACCATTTTTCTTTCATCTTTGGTTATTCCAAAAGTTTTTGCGTGGTTATTTTATTCAGCCACTGTTACCACAAGGAGTGAGTAATTATTTATTTATTTTTCCTTCAATATTTTTTGGGCAAGTGTGGTATGCTTAGAATTACTATAGGGACTTGAGATATGTCAGTGATTGAACCAATCAGAAATAATTGTCTTGAAGCAAAATTATGTTTGAAGTAGAAATAATGTAAAGCATAAACATAGTAGATAATGATATTAACAATTTTAGTAGCACATAAGATTCCTGGCTGAGAATAATTCAGAATAAGAAAAGATTTGGAATGTGGAAGTTCAGAGGGTATCAGTTTTAATTTATTTTATTTTAAAGATTTTATTTATTTATTTGAGAGAGAATGAGAGAGAGAGCTAGGACGGGAGAAGGAGAAGCAGGCTCCCAGCTGAACAGGGACCCAGTTGCAGGGCTCCATCCCAGGACTCTCATCCCTACCCCACATCATGATCTTAACCTCAGCCAAAGGCAGACAACTGAGCCATCCAGACTCTGAGCATATCAGTTTTATTTATATTTTATTTTTTTATTTTTTTAAAGTTTAAGATCCAATATTTATTGACACAAATCAGAGATTATCAGACATGAAAAGGCATAGCTAGTTTCCTTCTTAAAAATAATTTCCTTAAGAGCCATCTACTAGAACTGAAATTTTGACGTGCCTATTATGCCACCTATCTGTTCCGTGTTTGATGCTGGGTCTTCCATCACTGAGGCAAAACACCACTATACAGCTTATTCTTTCAAAGGAGATTCCTTTGTAGAACCCCCATTTGCTCTCAGCTTTCCTTTCTCTGCCTGGGGAGCACAGTAATAGACTGATCAGAAACTGCAAGGGAAAAAAAAAAAGAAACTGCAAAGGAAGAGAGGCGACCTGGGCTCTTAGGGTATAAGCAGCTAACACTTGAAGAGATGGCAGTTGAGATACAATGGATGTTCCTGTGTAGATTCAAACCTAACTTGAGTTTCCTGGAAAAGCCATGATAAGATATTTATAAGTTATTTCTTCATATTTTGGAAGCAGATATAAACACCCCTCTGCAGCAAGCATTCCTTAGGTCAGGGTGGCTCCGCTCAGGCAGTAAGTCTCCTCTAAAGGGTAGTCCTGCACACTGAGAACAGTCTGGTGGGTTATGGGCAAGTTGTAGCCAATTTATGCAAGGTTTCCACCTGATTCATTATAACCAAATGGGAGGATTTAAAATTGGTGCTGAGACACAGAATTCAATACACTCAAGTGTACACCCAACATCACCAAGTAATTTATTTGGAACCAGAATTAAAAGAACATTTGACAGTTCTCTGAACATTTGACAGTTGTGAAACATGTTTATTCTGATCCAGTTGTACAACTAATCTAGGACAAATTGCCAAATAAATTTTACATTATTTCTTCAGGACTGGGGTTTGGCTAAGACTTCATGGGATCTTCAAATTTGAAGTCAGGGAACGTATTCATGTCTGCTTTACCATACATTTGCTTAAGCTTAAAAAGCTCCTTCTCCAGGTCTTGCTGGTACTCTGGGCCAGTATCAACAGGTCCTCCAGATGTCTGGCATTTAGTTCTATATTCTCTAATCTTGTCCATGAAGAGTTTCTGTACAGGATCAAGTTCCTTGTTAAATGCCACTGCTGTAACAACAATGTTTCTCCTCAAAAGGACTGAGACTGCAGATCGAATGAGAGAGGAGAACCTGAAGAGCCTCTGAAGAATCATGGTGATTCTTGCACTCAGCGCGGAGCCGCCGGAGTCTCCCGCATATCAGTTTTAAAGATCAACTCGTTGTAGGGCTTACTGACAGACAACATAATATTTGTGTAGATAACTGAGGAAAGTTCAAGGAATTAGTAATATGAATATCTGGGGAGGGAACAGTCAAGGCAGAGGAATGTGTCAGTGCAAAGATCATCAAGCATGGAGTATCTGAGGAAAAATAAGGAGGAAAAGAGTAGTTGGAAAGGGGTGAGCAAGTTAGACAATCGTATCAGTAGAGACTATCAGGAAGTCAGTGGGCATCAGAAATATAGAGTTCTGAAACTCAATGAAAGGACTTTGACTTTGATTTGGGTGAAATGGGAATCAGTGTTTATTGTTAAGAATACAGTGTGGGAGCAAGTAAACCAGGAAGTTATTGCAATAATGTGACAGCAAGATATTATTAAATTGTATTTTAGTAGTGGTAGTAGAGAAATGCAGAAACAATAATAGTCTGAATATATGATTATAATTACACAACATGATGTCTTAATTGAAATTTCATTGTGTTGGGGATCCCTGGGTGGCTCAGTGGTTTGGCGCCTGCCTTTGGCCCAGAGCGTGATCGTGGAGACTCGGTATCGAGTACCATGTCAGGCTTCTGCATGGAGCCTGCTTCTTCCTCTGCCTTGTCTCTGCCCCTCTCTCTCTCTCTCTCTCTCTCTGTGTGTGTGTGTGTCTCTCATGAATAAATAAATAAAGATCTTTAAAAAAAGAAAAAAAATGAAATTTAACTGTGTGTGTGTTTTCAGGTTTGTGTATGGCAGAGAAGGTCTGACAGAGAGATGAACACTTAGATGTCTAGTCTGTAGGCAAATATATGTTGTTCCATATATTTTATGAGGACTATAAATTCTTAAATATGAGCTTGTCCATCTTTTTTCATAGTTCTCATTATAGCCTATTATAGTTATTTATTTGCCAACATTATCTAATAGACTTAGGTTCCTGATGTCTATTTAAAGGTATCAGAAATATTAAAAAAATGAATCATTGATTAAATGTCTAATTATGTGAATAACTGTTAAATAATGCTCTCATAAAATAATACTAAAAATTTGATACCAAGTAAAATTAAGGTTTACTAGAAGTTAATTTGAAAGGATCACCTAAAAATGTCTGCATATCTCTAATGGTATGTTGGATTTTGGGGAAAGGATCAAGTAAGATGAAAATGGAGAAGTCATTACACTTTTATATACTTACAGTACCAGGGAACATTTATTAGAATACAATAGTGAGATAACTCCCATGGAAGTGTAATCATAAACGTAAAAAGAAATTGAGCTATTTGAGAAGTTCATAATCGAAAGTAGTTGCAAATAATCCAATTGAATTTCATACAAGAAAACAAGATTGTGATTTCTCATTTAAAAAAAAAAAAAAAAAAAGTGTCGGGGCAGCTCCCGTGGCTCAGCGGTTTAGCGCCACCTTCAGCCCAGGGCCTGATCCTGGAGACCCAGGATGGAGTCCCATGTCGGGCTCCCTGCATGGAGCCTGCTTCTCCCTCTACCTGTGTCTCTGCTTCTCTCTCTGTCTCTGTGTCTCTCATGAATAAATAAATAAAATCTTTTTAAAAAAATAGTGTCTGTGATATGGTAATGGTCTGGAGCAACAGGATTAAGATAAGGTAAATAGACTACCTACGAGTGATGGTTAGGGTGCAGGTTCAGTTTCCAGCTCTGTCACTTAATAGCTATATGACCAAAGACATGATTTAAAATTGTTGTGCAACAATTTCTTTATACTTAGAATGAGGATGTTGGGGCACCTGGGTGGCTTAGTTGGCTAAGCGTCTGCCTTCTGCTCAGGTCATAATCCTAGGGTCCTGGGATGAAGCCCTATGTGGGGCTCCCTGCTCAGAGGGGGGGTCTGCTTTTCCCTCTCCCTCTGCCCCTCTGTCCCCTCATGCGTTCTTTCTTCTTTCTTTCTTTCTTTCTTTCTTTCTTTCTTTCTTTCTTTCTTTCTTTCTTTCTTTCTTTCTCCCTCTCTCAGATAAATAAATGAAATCTTTAAAAACAAGTAAATAAAATGAGGGTGTTGATAGCATACACCTTGTAGATTTACTTTTAAAATGAAATGAGTTAAACCTTTAGAAAAAATATGCTGGATGTTCACATTGAATATACATATATTATATATATATATATATATATATATATATATATATATATATATATAAAACAACATTGACTCAAAGACTTAAAGAATCATCTTCCTTTTTTTTTTTTTTCTTTCTATTAACTGGAGCATCGTAAGTAGACTATCCTGAGGAAAATCTGGTTTTGTATTTTACTACTGTAATGTGACTCTGAATATGCAAAAATTAAATGATAGCTTTGATTCAGTGTAAACATAAAAGTAAGTTGGCGGGCCAGAATTATTGTATAGCATTATAAAAATTTCTTTTGAGACCAAGAGACATATGTGCAGTCATATTTCTTGACATGTGGTAAGCTGCTGTATATACAATTTGAATTATAACTGTGTCATGTTTAAGTTACCGCAGAAGAGTAAGTTTCTTGAACTATCAGGGCGAGATTTTCTTTAACATATTATTCCACTTTTTGCTCTTAAACCTTTCACACCAAATTCCTGCTCTTTTGAAGTGTAAGAGCTGTATTTCAACATTTAAAAAGCAGAACTCCTGAGGGATTCACTGGTAAAAGCCATTAGTGAATTTGCTGATATAAAACTTGCATGATACCATAAATCTTTTATAGAGCATCTTTAGAAAATGTGTGTGTGTGCGTGTGTGTGTGTTTGTGTGTGTGTGAGAGGGAGAGAGAGAGAGATTAGGTGAGGGTGGTAAATTGCATTACATGAGCCTTCAACGTGAGCCTTCAACATTATACTTTTTGACATTTAATAAAATGAGATCAAAAAAGTTATATCCTCAGAGGCCTTGTTATTGCCATCATATGAATGAACTGAATATCCATGTCAGGCCCTGAGAAGCAAATATATATATTTGACTTAGGAAAACCGATTTCACTTTTCCTCTGCTGGAAACACTAACATTCACTCTTTATCTGCTCTAACTGCCATAACAATAACACTTCACATCAGTTCTCTGTTATATCCTAGGTATAAAAGATTAAGTTAAATTTATATCTCATGTACATTTCTATATCATTACGATCATCTGGATTTTCAGAAATAAAGCGTAGTGAATGAGAAGTACACAGTTTTCAGTAATAATTATTTCCATCTTCTGTAGTTATATGTGTGGTATTTTTGGCAAAAGAGTCCTCTATGAAGGTAATTTTACAGTTACTTTAAGAAAGTCAAAATTAGACTATCGATTTTGGTAAAATTGATATAGACTCACTCTTCCCTGCACTTATCTTCCAAATACTCCTAAATAACCTGGAAATAATTGAACAGATACAGTCATAAAAAGACTCTGAAAGTGGAGAGAAGAAGGCAGCCTGGCCACAGACCTCAAAAATCAATTTATAATTCCTCAAAATGTGACTGTCAGAAATAATTTTATAATAGGATTTTAGGAAAAATAACATCCATGATGTACAAAACATATTTGCTTGTCATTATATTTTTAATTATTTTAAATGTTTTCATATCCATCCCCAATTTCCTGTGTGATGGAGTTATCTTACAAATCCCATCCTCTTAAAAATATTTTAAATTAAATCAGTTATTGGTGATTTACTTGTATTTGAAGATCTTGTTAGGTTTTAGTTTAATGAGATTTCTTATCTAGAGCAATATTGCAAAATATTTAAAATTTCAGGTTATTGTGCAATACTACTTTTAATAGGAAATTAGCATTCAATTCTGTGCAATACTAGGCACTTTGTAAGATTCATGTTGAAAATGTGTAAGTCTCAGGCAGCCTGGGTGGCTCAGCAGTTTAGCGCCACCTTCAGCCCAGGGCCTGATCCTGGAGGCCCCGAATCGAGTTCCACATCGGGCTCCCTGCATGGAGCCTGCTTCTCCCTCTGCCTGTGTCTCTGCCTCTCTCTCTCTCTCTCTGTTGCTCATGAATAAATAAATAAAATCTTAAAAAAAAAGAAAATGTGTAAGTCTAAACTCCAAGATGGTTATAAGTTGTTAAGATACAAGTATTTTTCTCTGTCATCCCTTCAGTGTCACACAGAAAATGTAAAGTCCTTATGATCAAATTGTATTTGGTCTGTATAGGAGTTCCCTCTCTGATTTATTTCTTACTACTGCTTACTCTATCTAAGCTACAGTGATTTTCTCACTGTTCCTCAAGCAGGTCATATACTCATATTTGAGCTTCAAGCTGCTTATATTCTTTATAAAACATTCTTCCCTTAATATATGCATGACCAGATCCCTCACCAATTTTATGCCTTTGCTTTAATGTCACTTTCTAATCAAGCTCACTTGAGTACCAAACCCTACACACACACACACACACACACACACACACACACACAAATCCTGACTCTTTCACCTGCTTTTCTTTTTCCACACCACATTTCTCCTAGTCCCATATGATAAAAATTTTGCTCATTCATCTTTCTAATTGTTTATTATCCCTCCAACACATAAGAATGGAAGTTTCTTTTTTTTTAAGATTTTGTTTATTCATGACAGACATAGAGAGAGAAAGAGGCAGAGACATAGGCAGAAGGAGAATCAGGCTCCATGCAGGAAGCCTGATGTGGGACTCAATTCCAGTACTCTGGATCACACCCTGAGCCTGAGGCAGAGGCTCAACTGCTGAACCACCCAGGTGTCCCAAGAATGGAAGTTTCCTATGAGCAATGATCTTTCCTTTATTTTGTGACCAATTCCAAGTATCTAGAACATACTACATTATAAGCAAATATTTATTATACATTGAAAATGGATGGACATAAATAGTATGAGTACATGCTATTTTCCAGTCATTTTCTACAATCTGAATATATAAACAGTTTTCCAGATTGAATACTGGAAAATATTTACTTCTGTAATATAAATACTTTAAGGAACCAATCAAAATTGTAAAACATCATATATATGTATATAAGAGTCTTATACTCTTTCCCTTGTACATAAAAATTTATGTATTTATACTGGGTAACTCAATATGCTGCTGTATTTTGGCAAGGCACACTCTTCTAATTGGGACTATTTTCACTCTTTGTATAACATTTAAAACTTAAAGAGTACATTGATTCAGTAGTGCCAGAATTTAATATTCAGACACTAACTGTATACAAATTATAAGATTCTTCATGAAGGCCAAAATGATCTGAGTCAAGATGCTACCTTAAATAAGTAGTTTATCCCTTCTATTTATTAAGTTTTCTTCTCATGTTATATTTCACTCATGACAAACTTTTCATATCATCCAGAATCAGGAGTAATCTTGTCTAGACAGAAAGTATTCTCTTCAGATAAAGAGAGACATAGCATTGTAAAAGACTGAAACAGGATACACAGAGTATGTACAAGAGTTAGAATAGTCAGATCTTGATAGATAGATAGATGATAGATAGATGATAGATAGATAGATAGATAGATAGATAGATACAGATGGATATAGGTATCTATTACATCTGTATAGATACAAATTCTATCAATTTATAAGATGCCAAATCACACAGAATATGATATCGAAAGCAGTGGTGATGAGAGAAAGATACTCATATGTCCAAATGTATATATAGGTACAGTTAGATGGTGGTCAGGTAGATAGACTAATTTTTAATAGGCATTTAGATAAACAGAAAATAAGTTAAATTCTTTGGACAGAGCTGAAAGAGAATGTTCTGAATGAGTAAAATCACTCAAATCATTTGAGTCTGTCAAAGTTAAAATTGAAAAATTGATTGAGTGCTTGTATTAAAATGACCTATGCTTGATTTTTGTTCTCTTGGAGATACAGCCTTTGATAAATGAAATAGTTTAAGACTGCCTTTAAGGCAGTTTGAGAAGCAGGGTAAGAGATTCGGCGAACATTCAAATATCAGTGTAAGATTGAGTTATGCCAGTAAATGTCAAGTTTGGTCAGATAGCTCTTGATTTCAGAGCAACTCATCTTTTAGTCTTGAAGCCAATCTGCACACATTCAGGTCACACTGAATCAAAGGGCACCAAGTGAAAACAAGCTGAGATTCATTACAATCCTACGGGGCAGGACATTCCACATGTCTTTTGGACAATGTGGTTTCAGCTGGAAATTCTATAAAAGCCCTCACAGAAAAATCCTATTTGTTGTTGAGTAAAGTTGGGAACTGCTGCCGCTCAGGAATCTCAGTCCTCTTATTTGATTTAACCAGATCTCTTTCTCTCTCTCTCTCTCTTAAATCAGAAACTTGTCCCCAGAAAACTTGCACCAGAATAACTTGAATGCTTATTTACAATGCACATTAGTAGACTCCACCATGTTCTAATTGAATCCAGGTCTCTGCAGGGGCCTGGTTATCTACATGCAAATAAATATTGCAGGTAATATATGCAAAATTGCATTCAAGGGTCACTGAACTAAACTCCAAAAGCCCTTGGGAATAGTTAGTAAGTTATTTATTATTAATTTATTTCCTCAGCATCTAGTTACGTCATGGCAAATAGTTCAAACATATTTTTGAGGAAATCATTCTTTCCTTTTCTTATCATGAACTTTTGATATATATGAATATTTTTTTCCGTAAGAAGGAATATTAGATAGGATTACAGTTTTTAAAACATGAGCCATGTTGGATGAAAACCACTTTTTTTTCCTTTTCCCTAAAGGCAGACTCTTCCTCATAAGAAATAGAGCTCAGACAGAAAACAAGTGTTGTTGGGTTGAGAAATCAGAAATCAAACTTCAGTGACGCTAGAGCAACTGGTAATTAAAGATAATATCATAGAATGAAGGGAGCCTCAAGAGAGGGTATTCCAAAAACCTCTGAATAAACTACCTTCAAAACTTGACCTTTGCCAAAAAAAAAAATGTACATTTAGGAACTACTGACCTATATACTAGGCCAAGAATTCAAGATATATAATAGACAACACTGACTACAGGCCAAAAGAGATGGCCAAAAATTCCAACAGCTTCATCGTGCTAGAAAGTGGAGCTAGGTAAAACCCTTTGGCTTTTTTTTTATAAATTTATTTTTTATTGGTGTTCAATTTTCCAACATATAGAATAACAGCCAGTGCTCATCCCGTCAAGTGCCCACCTCAGTATCCATCACCCAGTCACCCCCACCCCCCGCCCACCTCCCCTTCCACCACCCCTAGTTCGTTTTCCAGAGTTAGGAGTCTTTCATGTTCTGTCTCCTTTTCTGATATTTCCCACTCATTTTTCTCCTTTCCCCTTTATTCCCTTTCACTACTTTTTATATTCCCCAAATGAATGAGACCATATAATGTTTGTCCTTCATTTAAACCCTATATTTGCCACTTCTAGGCCTGTATAAAGGAATTCACCTTAGTACTAAAGGGAGAACCACAATAACCACTCTCTTATAAAGGTTCCATAAGATCAAGGTATTCACCCATAATTTAACAAGTTGCAAGAGAAAAATGCAACACTCTTCACATGATAATCAAACCTACCGACCTAGAAAGTCTACAGCATATAAATCACAATGTCAGGTGTACATTAAAAAGTTACTAGACAAATGCAGAAACAGGAAAATGGTACCTACTATCAAGAAAAATAGTAGTTGATACAATAAAAAGCCAGAACTAATTACTGTAATTAGCAGAAGAACTTGAGAATAAGTGACCTTTATTTTAAACTGTCCAGAGGTTAAAAAAATTTAAAAAATAAAAGGATGTGATGTGTATACAGATGTGTAATTGCAGAACTGAGATGAAAACTCTCTTACAGAATCAAATAAATCTGGTTATACACCTGAATTAGAAATAAGCTTTTAAAATTTTCTATGAGATCTACAAATGGCTACCCTTTCTTAATGGTAGCATGCAAATAGTAGCAGTGTAAATTTCATTCTAAAAGGGAAGGGCCTCAGGCCAGAGACCACCAGAAGTTCAGAAAATGTATTGAATAAAGAGGATTTTTTTTGAGATTTATTTCTTACATTGTATTATTCATAGGTCTTATAGAGTCATTGAATGTTTGCCAGTACAATGTTCAGTAGGGTGATAAAATGGTTAATAATGCTGCCAAATAAATCAGTACAAAGTTAGATGGTTAAGAATATCCTGATGCAGAAAAAAATGATAGTGTACTGCTGCCTTGGTCGAGTGTTCAGATAAAAACAATTTTGAAATTCTCTGATTATTGAGTTACAGGAAAACATTTTTGCTAATTTGATCAATAACTTAAATGTGTCAGGGCCATGTTTCCTCCATACCCTTGGGTTGAGTGTCTCTTCAAGCACTGAAATATTTCAAGGCTATTGAAGTGAATAAACTTTTGTATAAACCTCAAAAAAATAATTAAGTAAAAATAGCCAGATGTATAATGATGAAAGTTGTATTATAAATTCTGGAAGAAAAATAAGTATGCAAATCAATATGATGTAATTGATAAATATGCCCACATCTAGATAGATAGATAGATAGATAGATAGATAGATAGATAGATATAGATATATATATATACATAAAATAAAAAATAATGGTCATAAATGATTAGTAAAATAATTGATTAATAATGTTATTTATAGTGTAGGAGCAGATAGATACAAAGGGGCTGTTTTTAATCTGCAAATGTTGATTTAAAAATAAAGATTTAAAGGAAATACAATGACACATTAACAGTTATTTAATCTAAATGATGTTTAATGGGTTTTTTCAGTTTTTTAAATGTTTGACATGTTTTTATAAAAAGATTATGACATTAATTATAGACTGCATTTTCATCAAAATTAGCAATCCTTTTATGCAATTAGAGTATTATGACTTAAATTACATTGTCTGTTTGCACATAACTATTTTTAACTTTTGTTTCATTATCTTTTAACTTCTAAATAACATATGTATTTGTAAAATTATGACTTGAAAGTATTTTTCTTTTAATAGGAGAGTTTAAACACTTTTTTGATGTACTTACATATTTATTCTTATTTATTCTTACTCCTATCAAATGGCATTTTATTTTTAGTTTGTTTTATATTTGTTCACATTCCTTCTGCTAAGAACAGACTCTTCTAAAAATTGTCAGCAAGGAACAAATTGTGATTTAATTTCTAATACTGCTTACTTTTTGAGATATTTTCATCCCAACTCTAAGTGAAAGTGTCCACTCTGGCAGCTGATCTCTAAGCTGGAATTCATCTTTATTAATCTCCTTTCCACACTACCTGTTGTAGATTTCCATACTCTCATTCAATGTGTCAATCTAATTCACTTGCAAGGTGGGGTGATCCAGACCTTCATGCCTGTTTAATGGCCCTGGCCACTCTTAACACTCTAAAGGAGTGAGAAACACTCCATAGTATAACATAGATTCCCAATACACTTTCCCCTACCCACATTGTGTATCAACCATCCTAGCTCCTCCTGATGACCAGACATGTCCCTCCATTGATAAAGTGACCTTTTTTTCCCTCTTGGTATGGCAGCATGAGGACTCTATGTGGCAGTGTTTGTTTCACCCATATTCTATCCCTTTTTGGTAATACCAACAACTGCTCCAGGAATTGGCCCCTTAACTCAGCAGAGCCTAAAGCTATGGGAACATAAAACATACATTCTATAAATAGGTCACTGGAATATTGGTAAGAAAAGCCCATCCCATTTTCTTCCACCCCTTGGTTTTCAAACCCGTATAATTTAGTTCTGTGGGACACATCACTGAGTGGCCACTGGTTCAGTTTCTTTCTTTCTTTCTTTCTTTCTTTCTTTCTTTCTTTCTTCTGGAGGGTTTTTTTTTCTTTCTTTCTTCGTTCTTGAGGGAGGGGAGGGGTTGTGGAGGGAGGGAGGAGAGGGGGAGGGGGGGAGGGGGGAGGGGGAGCCTTCTTCCTTGGGGAAGGAGGAGGAAGGAAGGGAGGGAAGGGAGGGATGGAGTAGGGAGGGGAATAGGCGGGAGGAGGGAGGGAGGTAGGGCGGGGATTTCTATTCTTTCAGTTGCTTTTTCTTTCTTTCTTCTTGTCTTTCTTTCTTCTTTCTTTCTTTCTTTCTTTCTCTTTCTTTCTTTCTTTCCTTTCTTCTTTCTTTCCCAGTTCAGTTTCTAATGCTACCTCTGAACCACTATTGTAGTTGAGCATTCCTGTAATCTATCAGGGTAACTTCTTCCAACAATAGGGCATTTGATACTATAAGTGATCCTTCACTCATTGTTGCACCTAATATGCTGTAAAACAGATTCTTAATCCTGAGGAAATATATACAGGTTCCATATTGCAGATTAGTCATTAGATTATTGGGGATTATTGCATTAGACAAATGTAGAGCTCTCAGATATTTATGCTGGCAAAGAACATGGCAAGGGGAGAAACTCATAGTCATATTTGGTATCATTTCTGGTAAGAATAAATCACTACCCACTTCAGGGCAGAAAGGGGTGAATATAATCAATTTAGTACTGAGTGGACTGGCTTGTCTTTTGGAGATGTATGCCATATGTAGGGCTCGGAATTGGACTTCATTACTGACAGACTGGTCAGAGGAGTTTAAGCTTCTATAAGAATACCATAAGGGCACTAGAGTGGCTCAAATCATTAAGCCCCCAGCTCTTGGTTTGGGCTCAGGTCGTGATCTTGGGGTGGAGATTGAGCCCTGCGTTGGTCTCATGCTCAGCATGAAGTCTACTTGTACCTCTCTCTATGCTCCTCTACGGCTCATGCTCTCTTTCTCTCTCAAATAAATAAAATCTTTAAAAATAAAAATAAATTTTTAAAAGAATACCATGGATTGAGTAGGTTAAACAGCAAACATTTGTATCTCACAGTCAAGAAGGTGGAACTCTAAGATCAGGGTAACAGCATGGTTGGGTCTGGTGAGAATCCTCTTCCTGGTTTCCCCTTGGTCTCTTCATCCCCTTGTAAGGTTATTAATCACATCATGAGACTTTCACCCCCATGACTTCATCTAAACCTAATTACCTTCCAAAAGCCCTGCCTTAAAATAGGATTATGTGGGGACTAAAGCACAACATATGAATTTTAGGGGAACATAAACATTCAATACTTAGCAGGAACCAACTTTCTAAGGTTTATGCTTAACTTCCTGCAATGGGAGCCCAGTAAGCAAACTTGGAGTGGTTGAGGATAAAGATTATCTAGCATTCACTAAATATATTCCTAACTTAAGTAATGTTGAATACCTTCTGTGCTGTGGATGTTTTCTGCGGCTCACTGATGTGAGACACAGGTTTCACACACTCTGTGCCCACTTACGTATATCACCCATATGCTTTTCCCCTTACTTCCACATATCTGATTTCTAATCTTGCTCTTTATAGGACCCTATTCAACTATCCAAGCTATTTGATAATCTACATCAGTTTAGGTATATTCTCCCTGCCTGGGTCACTTTTCACTATATATCAAAGGGACAACAAAGAGTAACGCTAGTAGTAATATCTACTGAGGGGATGTCCCTGAGTATCACATTTCAGATTAAAGTATTATTACAATTTCAGTCTATTCTAATCTGACTGTGACATATTGAGTCGATCGACATATAAACCAGAACCAGTATCTATCCTCTTCTGTAATGTGATTATAAGAAACTCCTCCATAAGGTCATATATGTGAACTGAGGGAAAGGGTCAGTGCAAAAATAGGTATACAGGTCTGTGCCATCTGTTTGTGATATTTAGTAGTGTGTGATAGACCTACTTGACTCTACTAAACTGCCATATCATTTATTTGATTTCTATTGCAATTGACTTAAGTTTAACAAATCTGATCGTGCAAATGGGCAATTCCATTCACATCGTAACTAAGTTTCTATGACTAGATAGTCTCCATAAGGATCACGTGCTTGGCAAAATTTTAAGGTGGACTCCAAGATTTTTGTGGCCAATCTGTACAGACTCTGTATAATCTCCTCCCTTGATTAAGGGGATAACCTGTGAAAATGATGGAATTTCATCTCTGTGAGTAGCATACAACATATGGAAAAAGTGAAGAGATTTATATGTGTGATTAGAGTCCCAAGTCAGCTTGAGTTAATTAAAAGGAAAATTATCCTGGGTGGGCTAGGATAAGTTAGGTAAAAGACTTTAAAAAGAGGACCTGAGGGGATCCATGGGTGGCTCAGTGGTTTGGCATGATCCTGGAGTTCCGGGATCGAGTCCCGCATCAGGCTCCCTGCATGGAGCCTGCTTCTCCCTCTGCCTGTGTCTCTGCCTCTCTTTATCTCTTTGTTTCTCATGAATAAATAAAATCTTTTTTAAAAAAGAGGACCTCATTCTTCTGCAGTCTTTGACAAAGGACGTTTCCATGTTGTGAACCAGCTATGTTCATAGGACTTCAGGGTAACCTCAAGGAGACTTGAGCAAACCCCAATCAAATAGCCAGAAGGAAAATACAGGCATACCTCATTTACTGAACTTCACCTTATTTTGCTTTACAGATATTGTTTTTGTTTTTTTTTTCACAAATTAAAGTTTTATTCTGCATTCTGCATCAAGCAAGTCTATTGACGCCATTTTTCCAAAAGCATTTGCTCACTTTGTGTCTCTATGTTACATTTTGGGAATTCTTCAAATATTTCAAACTTTTTTCATGAAAAAAATGGTGATCTATGATCAGTGGTCTTTGATGTTACTACAGTAATTGTTTTGGGTGCCATAAACCATGTCCATATAAGATGGCAAACTTAATCAATAGACGTTGTATGTTCTGACTGCAGATTTGGTCAAAATAGTAAAAGAACTAGAATTTGAAGTGAAGCCTAAAGATTTGACTAAACTACTGCAATCCTGTGGTGAAACTTTAATGGATTGGAGTTGATCCTTATGGAGAAGCAAAGAAAATTATTTCTTGAGATGAAATCTACTCCTAGTGAAGATTGTTGAGATGTCAACAAACAATTTAGAATATTACAAACTTAGTTGATGGAAGCAGCAGCAGTTTGAGAGAACTGACTCCAAATTTGAAAGTTCTACCGTGGGTAAAATGCTATCAAACAGCATCATATGCTACAGAGAAATCATTAGTGAAAGGAAGATTCAACTGATGCAGCAAACTTCATTGTTGTCCTAAAGAAATTGCCATAGCCACTCCAACTTTTAGCAACCCCCACTGTAGTCAGTCAACAGCCATCAACATCAAATCAAGACCCTCCACCTGGCTGAAAGCTCAGACAATGTTAGCCTTTTTTAGTTATAAGTGTTTTTAAATTAAGATACATATTTTTGAGACATAATGCCATTGCACATTTAATAGACTACAGTATAGATAAACATAATTTTTATATGCACTGGGGAACTCCCAAAAATCATTTGACTCACTCTATTGTGATATTTGCATTATTGTGGTGATCTGGAACCAAACCCACAGTAGCTCTGAGGTATGCCTATAGAATCTCAGTTTCACAGTTATAAAGAACTAAATTATGCCAACAACTTGATGAGCTCAGAAGAGGATCTTGAACTCCAGATGAAAATGCAGCCCTGCTAAAACCTTGATTTTCACCTTGTGAGAAACTGAGCAGAGAATTTAATTATACTGAGTCTGGATTTCTGATGTACAGCAACAGATAATAAGTGGGTGTTGTTTTAATCTGATAATTTGGTGATAATTTCCTGTACAGCATACAAAACTCATATGGGCCACTAGCACACAAACAGCTTCTTTTCAAATATCAAGTAGTTTGTTCTTTTTTGAAGAAGATACTGCCCAAGGGTTGAAGGATTATTTTTTCTGGAAACTTTTCATTATTATGTCTTCAGAGATTACTTTTGCCTGATTTTCTTTTTCCTTCACAGAGTGTTCTATACATCTCTCATACTTTCCTTCATCTTTCTCTTACCCTTGGTTGAGATATACTTATCTTTCAGGTCACTATTTGTATTATTTTCCCAACTCATATATGTGAAAGGACTCCCTGGATACCAGAGAGTACACTCAAGTGATATTTTTATTTAAAGTGAAAGATATGGTGCTATAAGAAATAAAGAATGCAGTCAAGCTTGGAAATCCAAAGGGTATTCATAATATGAATCTCCTCTTGGGCTAATTTTTGCAAGCTGGACTGTAATGAGTCTGAATCTTAAAAATCTATGTGAGGAGTCTTGGCTTTGAGAAGGCTCACTAAAAAGGCTCTCTGACTCTTCCAGGAGTCAAACCAGGCATCCCAAGGTGGCTAAAGTAGTTACAAAACATCAGTAAAAAAACTAGCACTGGGTGTCTCCAGAAAAGTTTCATGAATTGATAACTACATCAAAAATACCACTTTCTTTATGTTGGCCAATAGTAAATTCAACAAACCAACATCTAACCAAAAAATTAGGTATCTGATATCCCCCAAGGTAAAGATAGAACTTCTCCTGTCCCCTGCTTTAAATCAGTTCTACATTCATACTAATAATTCCAGATGGCAGGTTGCTGTCTGCAGTCTTGGGCTTAATCCATCTAATAACTATTCTTTGGATTTCTTTTTTTTAAAGATTTTATTTATTTATTTGAGAGAGAGAGAGAGAGAGAGAGAAAGAAAACGAGTGAGGGAGGGGCAGCAAAGAATCTGACTCCCAATGAGCAGATGGGGCTGGATTCCAGGACTCCGAGATCATGAACTGAACTGAAGTCAGATGCTTAACCAGCAGAGCCACCAAGGAGCCCCATACTTTGGATTTCTATTGTTGATAAAGTTTAGTGACTCTAAATCATTAAATTTTCCATCTCTCTGCTCTTTAATCTATTTTCTTGATTCTATGAATAATGGCAATTTAAAATCTTTATCAGTTCTCAAAAATAAAATAATGAAATAAAATCTTTATCAGTTCTCAACAACTAACCTCCAGCAGATCATGTTTAATCAATTCATGTTTCTCTTGAATTCTGGTTACTAGAAACACACTTTTTAGCATGCATCATAATTCTTGAGTAGGTGCTTGGCAATATAGTAAAAAATTATAGGAAATTTGGCAGGTAATATTTCTGACAGAAGATAATTATTTTTTAAACATACTAATGTGTCCTTCTAATTCTGCACAGTGTTAGCATTTGGGTTTATAAAGTATATTATTTTTATATTTGTATTATTTAATCTCTTTTCTTCATAATTTCTCTCAAATTTTTAACTCTAGGCGTTTCAAACTCCTGGTCAAATTACTTTTTCAAGTCTATTTTTCCTTTCGGTTTTCAGAATGTGCTCTATACTTTTGATGCCTTTGTTATTTTTATATGAATGTTAGGCATTGGGAATGAAAAGATGAAGAGAAAGTTTGAGGCTCTGGTAGTATTAATTTCCTCTAGTGTTGATTTATTTGCTTTTGGCCAACAGCTGTTGTGAAGTTGGAATACCTGAAGACAATATGTGGTTAAACTCATTGTTAATGCTGGTACATTTCAGATATACCCTTTACAAAATGTAAACTTAGAGCCTGAGGTGTCAGGTCTCCTCTTTCTTGGTGGGCATTGAAGTCCAATTTTTGCATTCTCCATTAGCTTCATTTTTTAAAAAGATTTTATTTATTTATTCATGAAAGACACACACACACAGAGAGAGAGAGAGAGAGAGGCAGAGACACAGGCAGAGGTAGAAGCAGGCTCCATGAAAGGAGCCTAATGCAGGACTCGATCTCAGGACTCCAGGATCATGCCTTGGGCTTAAGGCAGGCACTAAACCACTGAGCCACCCAGGGATCCCTTCTCCACTAGCTTCATAAGAATACTGACAGCACTGTTCATTTTCTCATCAACTCTGATGTCATTTTCAAAATGTTGTATACCTAAAGGAGGGAAAAGTCAACAATAATTTGAGAACAAAATTATTTATCTAGCTACCCCTTACTTTCTTAGATTTTAACTTCATGAATTCCTATTGTCTTATTAGCTTACCAGTGCCTTTATGCACATTTAAGAATATTTTGCCTCAAGATTCTATTTACTTTGGCTGAACACGCTATAAATTAAGCTAAACTTCCATTTACAGAAACATGAAAGGATGAATAAATTATCAATTAATTTGGAGATTATAACATATTATTTATGATACATATAATTGAAGCCCAAAAATAGAAGAAAAGAGGACAGAAATATATTTAAGTAATGTGTGAAGAAATGACCAAAATTTTCCAAAGTTTACAAACTAAATGAAAATGAATAACAGAGTACTCAAGAATTTCCTAATGTGCATCATTGAAAAACAATTGATCATATAAAAAGTATAAAAGAGGACCTCTTGAAAACAGCCAATTTTTTTTAAAAAATGGCATTTTCCATAGGAGATAAAAACAATTCAGCTAGTGATGAACTCCTAATAAGAAATAATGGAGGCCAGAAGAAAATGAAATAATATATTTTTGAACTCTGTAAAGGAAAAAAAGAATTGTCAATTTAAAATTCTGTGTCAGGCTAAAATATCCTTCAAATATGAAAATAAAACAATGCCACTTTTGTTCAATTAAAATTAAGGTACTGTTTTGTCAGTGAACTACATATAATGCATAGCAAAGGAAATTCTTCAGATCAAGAAAATCAACACAAATGAAAACATATGTCAACAGGAAAGAAAGAAGTATAAACACATAATGGATCATATATATTTTTCTTTCTATTTTTAAAAGTTATATGAACACTATTACTTCTCAGCCTTTTGGTTACTAAGATCAAGTGTAAAAGTTATATGAACATTTAATGCAAAAATTCTGGTTGTATTTTGGCATTTGTATCAAACAAACATGATTAAACATAAATAGACTGAAAATTAAGCATGCAAATTTTAATCACTAGAACTATTGCTAAAATTTAATGCAAAATTTCAATTCAAAAGTCAAGAAATAAATTTTTAAAAATATATTGATTTGAGCCAAAAGAAATGGAGGTGAGATGATCCAAAAATAGATGGGTCAAATAAAAACAACTGACAAAATACTAGAAAAAAAATTAACAATAGCGATTTTTACATACAAATAGATTACCCTCTGCAAATAAAAACTAGAGATTATTAGGCTAGGACAAAATACCGAGAATCAAGTATATGCTTTAATAAGAGATACTTGAAATATAAAATTACATGGAGGTTGATGCAAAAAAAACCCAAAAACACACCAGAGAGTACTATTGGGAAAAAAAGACAGAAACAGTAAAATTTATCACATTAACACTCCCTTTCAAAAACTAATTTAATCAATCAGCAAATGAATGAATGAATGAATGAATGAGTAAATAAATAAATAAATAAATAAATAAATAATTTGGGCACTCAGATAACTTTATTCAGTTGAGATATTGAACTAGATCCAAGAACTGGAATGAAATCTTCAAGTCCATGTGATGTGCTATGTTAGACTACATACTATGTCATGAAATAGGTCAAATTTATCAAAAAGATTTAAATTTTATAAAATAGGTTCTCTATTCATAACATAATTAAATTAGTAATTAATAACAAGCCTACATTTCGAAAATCCCCACTTGATTTTAAATTAAATGACACAAATAATACCTCATCATAGATAATAAGCATAAGGGGAATTAGAAAATGCAGCAAACTTAATAAGAATAAAAATCACAACATAAAGAAATTGTGGTATGTTGCCAGAACAGTGCTTAGAAATATAAATGTGTAGGTAAAAACATATTGAGTCATTGAATTTAATCAATTCTCTTATTCTATGTCTCCTAAATATACACTATATGATTTATTTTAGGTGATCTTTTTAGCTAAAGTTCTTCAGAATAATGCAATTTCAATCATATGTATTTTAATTTAAAATGCCACAAGATAGGCCTTTTCATTATTAAACTTGTTTCTAATGAATTTGGATGGTTTATATCTGAAATTAGTGCTGTGCAGAAGAGATAAGGAAAGACTCCCTTGTAAACACAGGACCAAAGAATGAGTGCACCTCCTGGTTTTGCTGACCACGGCTCCTCTGTTGTCTTTATATCATGTACTCCAGATCAGGGATTTGGGGATAAGAGATTTGTTCAACACAATTACCTCTAGTAGATAGTGCTACTTAGCTGTGCCGGCTGTAGTTTGCAATAAATAATAAATAATAGACAAAACCTCAATACAGCTGAACAGCTGTCACAACAGCTAACAGTGGAGCAAATGACGAGGTCAGATGAGAAATATAACTGGAGAGCATACACATACCCAGCTGCCAGGGCTCACAGAGAACATATCTTAACATCTGCAAGCCTGTAGCTGCCAAACCTTTCCCACAAGCAGCTTTGTGTATTGACTTCAGGCCCTGGTAGAAAGACAGAGAAATAAAATTCTGCATATTCAACACTGTTAGAAATAGAATGAAGGAGGGATCAAGTTAATGTTGAAATTGTGAATGAATAGCTATGATTTTATTTTTGTCCAAGAAGAAACACACTTTTAAAAGATTTAGTTCTTTTGGTCAAAGACTATGTCTGATCCTTTGTTTTGACTATCTAAACAATTGGAATAATCATTTAAGTTCACTAAAATTGCCAAACTTCCAATTATAGTTCACATGGAAGTGTTCAATTATAGTTTCACATGGAAGCTAAACTATTCCACTAATAGATATATTTTACAGAAAATTACTTATTGAATTGAGAGGCTTTGATATTCTTTTGATTCTTTATCAAATCTATAGTCTAAAGAATTCTATTTTGTATCATATTACTTGTCACTGTTGGCATAATATGTTATATTGCTAAGTAAAAAGATAACACTTTCATTGTTGGCATAAGGGTAAATTTCTTACACAAAAAACCCCACAGACCCAGGTGAAAGATAAAATTTCTTAAAATATTTTATGTCCTTCAAAGTATGGGACCTTTTTTGGTGGCATACCTATTTTGGTATATTCTCTGACCTTCAACTCTCTAGGTCAAACAGATATGAAAGAGATACTATGATTAAGTTGATGATCCTGTGAGGTAATTTAAGGAGTAAACTATCCACCATTATGTAAACTCTTGACCACGCATGACATTTTTAGACACTGGCTACCTCTCTAAATGGGTGAATACAGTAATGGGGGGTCAGGGGAATTGTGCGTTTATAGGTGTTTTCTGGGAGCTGGAGTACACTGAATGAAGATCAAATGACCAGGCCTAAAACTAGCCTAACACTTTTGTTCTACACCCTTTTTTCATAAGAAGATACATTGAATATTATATCCATACTGTTAAGACAAATACAGGTTTTAAAAATTCTACAAATAGGATCTATTTCAACATGCTATCAACTGCTGTGAAAAATGAATATCCCTATTATAGATACTCTGTGAACCTATTTCCTATTTTCAACAACCAGTTGAATCCCAGAGCTGTTCTTTGTTATTATGTTCTGATCAAATAATTTCTGTTTATGATATGGATCTTTATGTAAATTGTCCTAGGGAAATAGTATGCTTCTATCTTCTTATTGCTTCTTTAGAAATTCACATTTAAAAAAAAAAAAAAGAAATTCACATTTTTCATTATAAACGAATATATTAACATTTTGTTTAATACATCAGTTTCTTATGAATTATTTACCAACCATTGTCTTTCATGTGTTCTCTAAAATGATTTTAGTGCCTGAAAACACTGTATATTTGTAGGTATGTTTAGATATCAGATATAACCAAAGTCAAAAGGAGAGTTCTTTCTCTTCCATTCATCTGATTATCAATTGGCATTTCCCTCACATTGTTGCATAAACCTTTCTTTGTCAACTTCAGTGCATGAATATACCCAAACAATTTATTTTTTTTATACGCAAACAATTTAACAACTTTGACTAGGTGATGGATACACTACTATGTCTAAAAGAAACCAACTAGTAAAGAGTACTTACTAGAAAGACTCAGAAAGGGAATAATTACTTTCCTAAGTATTAGAAAGGGAAACTTATGGAAGAGTCTTTTTTTCAAAGTGTAAACATATACATGTAATATTCAATATAGTTCTGAATCTGCTTTATCAAAATTCACTGCTTATAAACATCTGAGAAAGGTATCTATTATGTCTTTGAAGACATATTTCTATTGGAGTAACCAATCAACTTTGCTTTTTAAATTAATTTTAGGCACTCTACTGTATATACACTGGTATTTTTGTGTTGTTTCATTTTAGGAAGTGCCCTTTGTGAAATTCCTGATAAAATTATTTGCCTACTTTCCTGCTGAGATATTTTATTATCTCCATTTATATAGGTTGTTCTTTTTCTAGGTCCTGGAGATGTAAGGTTTGGTTTTTGTGTGTGTGCATTTGTGTCTGTGATCTTTTTCTTTTTATTTATTTATTTTTGATATAGTAGACATTGATTACTATAAACTTTTCCTTAGAACTGCCTTTGTTGTATCCTGTAAGTTTTGGTATGTTGTTTTCATTTTTATTTGTTTTGAGATATTTTTTATTTCCATTTTTGTTTTTCTTTGGCCTATTAGTTGTTGAGCAGTGTTTCCTTTCCACACTGTAGTGAATTTTCCAGTTTTCCATCTGCTGTTGTTTTCTACTTTCATATCATTGTGCTCAGAAGAGATACTTGGTATTATCTCAGTCTACTTATATTTACTAAAATTTGTTTTGGGCCCTAACATGTGATCTATTCTAGAAAATACCCCGTGTGCACTTCAGAAGAATGTGTATTCTGCTGCTGTTGAGCAGAGTGTTTCACATGTCTGTGAGGTCCTTAGGAACTTTAAAATATAGTTCATGTACGTTTGTTCTTGTTGATTTTCTGTCCAGATGATCTATCCATTGTTGAAGGTAGGAGTTTTAGGGTATCCCTAATATTTTGTACTGCCGTCTATTTCTCTCTGTTAGTGTTTGCTTAATATATTAGGTGCTCCGATATTAGGTGCATATATATTTACAATTGTTATATACTCTTGATGAATTGACCCCTTTATCATTAAGTAATGACCCTTTTTATCTTATTACAATTTTTTATTTAAAATCTACTTTGTCTACTATATATATATTTATATATATTATAATATAAAATATATATATTCCTGCTCTCTCTCAATATTATTTTCCCGATTCCAATTAGTTCTTTATAAGTGTTTTCTGTAAGAGGATTACTTTAAATTCTTTGTCATACAACTGATAGATATCCATTTCTTTAGGGTCAGTCATTAGAGTTTTTTGTTTCCTTCGGTGATGTCTTGTTTCCTTGATTTATCATGATCCCTGTGGCCTTATGTTGGTGTCTGCACCTTTAAGGAACTAGGTGCTTCTTCCAGCCTTTATACACTGACTTTGATAGACAAACTCTTTACCCATCAGTCCATCCAGAAATTGAGTGGGCCATATTTTGATGTTTGTAGGCGGGCTTGTTGCTTGAGTCCCTGTGTAGACAGTTCTGGTGCCTGGGTCAGTAGATGGGCAGGCCTGGTACTTGAATACATGATGACCAGTCTGGCACTTGAGTTTGTGAGGACAGACCTGGATCTTGGATCCACAGAGCCAACCAGGCCCTGGTGACCACTGAGGTAGGCTTGGCATCTGGATCCACAGGAGTAGTCTGGTATTTGAATGGGCAGGCCAGGGCCTGGGTTCATGGGAGCCCAGGGGGAGGCTAGTACCATGGAGTCCTGGAGAGCGTAGTGGACTCTATGGTAAAGTCTGGCTCTTATTTCACTTTACTTTCTTTTTCCCTTGCGGTGAAACTCTCTCTCTTGGCATTGGGCTGCCCAGACTTCAGGGAGTGGTGATGGGGGAAATGTGAATATTGTTTTACCCTTCTCAATGTGTCTTTTATTTTTATACTCATTCAGGTGATATAATTACTCACCTGGAATTCTTAGCTCTTGTGAAGGCATTTTTGGTTGCAGATAGTTATTCAAATTAATGTTTCTGAGAAGAACCGGTACTGACTTCAATCAAACTATATAATTTTGAGGTATTTTAAATCATCAGCTATTTACTTTGGGGTTTATTATTTTTATGTCTTTCTTACTCAAGGTTATGAAGATGGTTTACATTTATTTCTGAAGGGATAAAGATATCTAAGTAAAGAAAGGGTGAAGCTGACAAAGGAAGGTAATACATTTAAAAAGAAAAAGTGAAATTTGGAAGTGTTAATTACTCATAAAGAAGAAAATAAAATATATTTTGCTGTTTTCCTCTCAATTTAGGAATAAGTTTACCAAACCTTTCAGATTAACACGCTTTTTTTTTAAAGATTTATTTTATTTATTTATTTATTTATTTATTTATTTATTATTTATTTATTTATTTATTTATTTAACAGCACAAGCAGGGCTTGTGCAGGCAAAGGGAGTGGGAGAAGCAGGACCCGGGATCATGATCTGAGCCTAAGGCAGATACTCAACTAACTGAGCCCCCCAGGTATCCCTCAGATAATCACATTTATGTGTATTTGATTATGGAATATTTTAGCTGAGAGCTTATCATATATGGAATATATATGACTTTTTTAACAGATAGGATGCATTGCTGAGCTACTGAGGAAAAAAATAGGAGGCATATCTGATAGTTCAAGTTCAAACTATGACTATTTATTTATTTATTTTTGACTTCTTATGTAACAGATATGAATTCTAAGTAATTTACCACTATTATTTAAACCCTATGAATTTTACTTCAATTAATTGTTTTCAAATAGTTCTATTAATGTAATCCTGAATGGCATTTTTTCAATTTGTCTAGATTCAGTGTCTTTTGCTCATGAAGTACTCATTTTTATTTTGTCCATGACTACCTAACAGATATTAAATTCACTTGGTAGAAATTTCTTATGAAACATATTACGGAATATTCTTTTCTTTAAACTATGAGCCTCTCATTATCATGTGGATACTATGGAGATTGTGAAATAAACAGGCAGCTGGTTTCAAAGCTTCTCATACCTTCTCTTACTATATTTATCAAATTCTTGCTACCTTTCCCTTTCTTTGTACCTCTCAGAGCCATGGAACCATAGAATAGTGTAATATGAGGAGACAAAAAAAAATACATTTAAGTAATAAGACTTGTTCTCTAAGTCTTCTATTAACTTAATTTTGTTGTATATATTTTTTTCAAAATCATAATAAGAAAAGAAATTAACAGACTATTGTGCCAGATATTGTTTTGAAAGTAACTTATAGACTTGTCTGGTATATAAAAATTGAATCAAGAATAGAGTTTTAAGTATTTTGAAATAGTAAGCTGTCTTTATTAAGATAAACTGGAGAAGCTTAAAACTCAGATCTTATGAGTTGCTTATGAAATATTGAATATTATATAAAATCCTTTTTTTAAGTGGGTTCTACGCATAGTGTGGAACTCAGTGCAAGGCTTATATTTACAACCCTGAGATTAAGGCCTGAGTTGATATCAAGAGTCAGATGCTTAACTGACTAAGCCACCCAGATGCCCCTTATTTCAAATCTCTAATGCTTGATCATCTTTAATTATTGTATAAAACATATATATCAGGGTACCTGGGTGACTTAGTTGGCTAAGCGTCTGTCTTCAGCTCAGGTCACGATCTCAGGGTCCTGGGATTAAGCCCAGCATTGCATCAGTCCCCCCACTCAGCAGGAGTCTACTTCCCCCTCTCCATCTGCTCCTCCCCACAACTTGTGTTCTCTTTCTCTCTCTCTAATAAATAAATAAGGTCTTCAAAAAATAAAACATATACCATATGTAGATACAACATATGGAAATGAGTATAAATAAATATGATTGGACCCATATAATCATATAGATGTATAAATGTACATGTGGGCCTAGTATATATACAAATATACACAAGTATATATACACACCTTTCTTGTTGTTCTCTTGTTTTTAACATTAAGTGGTTAAAGAAAATCTCATGTCTTAGCATGTCAATAAGTAACATACCATTTATGTAAACTTTAAAAACATGAAAAAATAGAGATAAAATAATAATAAAAATGGCCAATGAAAAATGTTCTAATAGTTACGTGTTGAAAAATTGATAACTTTTTATGTTGGTTTTTAAAATACAGCAGTAAAATCTATGTCAAAGGGTAATTGTGGGGTAGCCTGGGTGGCTCAGTGGTTGAGCTACTGTCTTTGGCTCGGTTTGTGATCCCAGGATGCTGGGATCCAGTCCTGCATCAAGCTCCTCACAATAAGCCTGCTTCTCCCTCTGCCTATGTCTCTGCCTCTTTCTCTGTGTGTCTCTCATGAATGAATAAAATCTTTTTTTTAAAAAAAGTTGTTTTGATTATCAAATAAGACAACTTTGAAAGCATCTTTGAAACTTCTGTATATGAACTGTTTTAATTGAATTCTTATATACAGGCATTGCATGCAAAATTCAAGTTAGGTTCAAGATACTTAGATGGATAGGTAGATAAAATAGATATGGAGAGAATGGAAAGAAGTTAAAAAAAAGAAGAAATGGGAAAAAAGAAAAAAATTAGAGCTAAAGACATCTGACTGATAATCTAAATCAGCAGCCTTATTTTACAACAAAAGCAACAGATAACATGTATTTCAGAAACACAGCTGTTAGTACCTGATAGTCCTACCTACTGAATTTTAGCACTACAAACTAGAATTGAATTATTAGATAGCTATACCTGTTAATTAAGAGCATCACTATAATAATCTAAAAGAACAGAAAATTAAATTCTGACATCTCTTTAACAAAAATTGAAAAAGTAAGAAATATTACAAATAAGCATTAATATAACCAAAAACAAAACAAGATTTTAGATCAGACCACTTTTATAGGAAACAATAACAATGAGATTGCTATGGTTTTGAGGTTTTAATAATTCATTATATGTAAAATAAAATCTCTAAACATCTGGGCAGTATCACTCATTTTCAGTTTCTATAGATGAATTTAGGCTCTCATAGTACCCTTACTTTTATTTCTTCAAATATAAGTGATGTGATTTTATTGTTTTATTGTATTTATTTTTATAGGTAATATGATTTTAGATAAATGATAAGGCTTATATGTTTACTATAAGATCCTCTTCAGTTTTGGTGGTTTGTTTTAGTTCTTGAGATATATATATCTAGGAAGTCTACTTGTAGGAAAAGTAACACACTGTTTCATCAAAATTTTGTAGTAAATACTGTTTAACATTAGGGACTACAGCGAAATAACGGGATATTCTTACCTTTTTTATTTTGTCTCATAATAATGTGTTAACATGAATAATGCTGAGTGCCAGGTTTAAGTATGTTAGTATGGCGTGACTTTATTTTATAACTTTCTTTCAACTGTGAGATATGTGATCCTTGTAAACTCCAGTTGTTTACAGTGACAGAAAAAAAATAGCTTGAGTGTGTGAACTTTTGCAGCATTTCAAGTTTGATTTCAAATATTCTACAACCATTTAGTGCTTTCCACATAGCACCTCATGTCGTCATGTGTGATTGTCATTCCAATTCCTTTGTTCCCACAAGTCAAGGGAAGTTTTATAAAGTAATGACGTCTTGAGAGATTAGTTGCATGAAGTGTCACAAAAGAAAGTGTGATAAGTCCAAAAACTATGGAAGGATTTTAATAAGATTTAAGTGTAGGCTAAGTGTACCAAGACAATGGCAGCACAGTTAACAACAAAAAAATCATGTCAAGTCACTGATGCAAAGAATTTAAATTTTATTTTAAAAGCATTGAAGAGTTAGATTATGTAAGTAAAATGATTAGCTTTCTATGTCAGAAAGATTGCCATATCAGAAATATAGAATGTGTTTGTAAAGAGGCAAGCTGTAGGCTGTCCTCAACAACCTGGAAGTTAATGTAGCATCCAAGAGAGTGACATTTGTGACATTTGTCTGAATTAAGGCTGTGAGACTTAGCATGGAGAGGAGGGGCATATTTTATGGAGCACAAGTTTCAACTGTGCCCAGCATTTCTAAGAGTGATTACTTTTACTCATATTGGTTAATAGCCACAAAATATTTTGTTTTCAGATGTGTTAATAAGTCTCTATAGCAATCTGTAAGAGTTTGGCAATTCTCAGGTAAGTTTAGGATAACTATTTGTTTTGAGAGTGTATTCATTTGTGAGGGTATGTTTTCAGTAAAATTTCATGGATTGTTTAATTGGACAAAAATAATCAGAACTGTGAGAAACTGGGAACTGTAGAACCGATCAGAGTTGTTACAAGATGCATACATATGGAAGCCCTTATCTCCATGACTAGCTGAAAATTGGCACTTGATTATTGTGACTTTCCTTCCCTCTTTCTTTCCCTCTTTTACTCTTACTGGAATCTGCAAATACCTGTCTGTGAAATTGCATTAAAAGGAAATAATGCAGGGATCCTTGGGTGGCTCGGCAGTTTAGCGCCTGCCTTCGGCCCAGGGCGTGATCCTAGAGTCCAGGGATCGAGTCCCACGTCGGGGTCCTGGCAGGGAGCCTGCTTCTCCCTCTGCCTATATCTCTGCCTCTGCCTCTCTCTCTCTCTGTGTCTCTCATGAATAAATAAATCTTTAAAAAAATAAATAAAAGGAAATAATGCTTGAATTACAAATAATTATTCTATATGAGTGAGGAAGCTATTTTGTTTAGTTTTATGTCCATTCATTTACACAGAACCCAAGGCAATCAAAGATCAGCAACTTCCATTGTATTTTGTAATGTGTGGGTATGTAGCTATGTAGATAAGGTAGACAATGATAAGAAGTAATGTTATTTCTTCTCTGTTGATGTAAATATTGTATTATGAGCAGTGTTGCTTAAGTAACAAACTGAGGTACTTCTATGTATTTGATACTCTTTCTCATACTTTATTGTTAAAAAAGGTAAGACTATAAGACATCTTTTTTTTGTCAACCTATTTTACAGATGCTTATTTGTTCATCTATGTATTCACTTACAGAAACATTGAAAGACTTTTTTCTAAACTTCTTAAGGTTTTCTTTGGATCAATTTATTTGAAGAATTGGTTAGTAAAGCTTACAGAACAAGATCACAGTGTAAATATAAACACGTTTACTAGAAATACATTATTTAAGGAGGCAATAAATATTGCATAAATTTTCAGGTTGTTCACCAAAGCAGCATCTGTCTAAGAAGGGGTAAATAGGTTTCTATTCAAAGGACTTTTCAACAGAAACAGCAGAAAGGAGACCTTTCATTTATGATCGATAAAAGTCTACATAACAAACAACACTTTGCTCTCTTAGTAAGAAAGACTATTTTCTTCTCAGGAACCAATGCCTAACAAACAAGGCTGGAGGATAAAGATGTATTGTTCAGACCAATTATACTGAAGAGAAACATAAATAAAGGCTGTGGCTTTGTGTCAGTTTCAGACACATCTCTTGGACAAGAAACCTGAAACACTTAATAGCCATGAAGCCTCAACAAAGGAAAGTAGGACATTTTAAAAAATAGTATGTTAATCTGTTTTCCTTTTATGTTCCTGTCTTGAATTTAAAGATTAAGAATAAACAAATAAAAGCAATGCCATAAACTCAAAATGATATATGCTTTGATTGAAAAGATCAAAAAGCTTATAAGTGAAAGAACCAGCTAATGTGAATTGGATTTTGCCTAATAACTGTATTTTTTGAATTGCATAAATAATTTGACTAAGGCATTTTATTTTTTCATTTTCCCCTAACATACCTCACATTAGCATCCTACCTATTTTTCTTTTTTAAGATTTTATTTATTTGAGAGAGAGAGAGAGAGAGAGAGAGGAACACATGCACCAGAGCAGGAGTGGGGAGGGGGTAAAGAGTGGGGGGGGGGGAGCGGAAAGGTGGAAGGGAAGAGGGAGAAGGGGAGAAGGAGAAACAGATTCCCTACTGATCAGGGAGCCAGATGTGGGGCTCGATCCCAGGACCCTGAGATCATGGCCTGAGCCAAAGGCAGACTCTTAACTCACTGAGCCACCCAGGTGCCCCTGAGATATGTGTTTCTTAAATCTGCTGTTTACTTTCTCTGTGTCTATCTATCTAATCTTTATTTGAATAGAAGGATTTGTCTGTTTTTTTGTTTCCTTTTTTTCCCCCACTTATAATATCAGATTCTATGTTAACAGAATTTAGTGATTGTTAGGCATATGAGAAAGGAAGAAGTCAGCGTTGACGTCTCAGTGCCTGGTGGCATTGAGATTTAGTGTGTCTTAGAATGCCAAAGAAGGGCAGCCCGGGTGGCTCAGTGGTTTAGTGCTGCCTTCAGCCCAGGGCCTGATCCTGGAGTCCCGGGATCAAGTCTCGTGTCGAGCTCCCTGCATGGAACCTGCTTCTCCCTCTGCTTGTGTCTCTGCCTCCCTCTCTGCATCTCTCTGTGTCTCTCGTGGATAAATAAATAAAGTATTTAAAAAAAAAAAAAGAATGCCAAAGAAGAAGCAGATTTTCTTGGGTAGTTAATGACTTCAGTTTTGGTAACTTGTATCTGTGGTTCTTGTGGCTTTTCTAATTGGTATATCAATTATACCCCAATAAATCTGTTTAAAAATGTTTAAGGAAAATTAATAGCTACTGCTGCCAAGTGAATAGATTAGGAACTGAGTATCAGTGCTAAAATCTAGAAGTGAGTGCGGATATAAGGAATTATACTGTTATTACCATCACTAAATGTTTTGGTAGATGTGAGACAGAAGACTGACTTGGTATGAACGTATTCTCATGTTCGTGTGTCAGGTATTTTTTTATGTTAAAGCAATCTTTATAGGTTCAGAAAATATTTAGTATTCCCTGTGGCTACCTAATGCCAGTCTAGCCTAGTCTTAGAATTTATTAGCTGCTATTGCTTCTACTTGCTGAATCTAGAGAACTGTTTTGTTATGATTGAAAACATTAAAAGAATGAATTAGATGTCTTGACAGATGTTTGAGGCTTTTTATTTAGGATGTAACCCCCAGAATGGGTGAGCATGAAAATGAGATGAAGTTAATTAGTGGATATTTTTAAATTTCTTATATTAAATTCTTTTATAAATTAGGGGCCCCTGAGTGGCTCAGTCAGTTAAGCATCTAACTCTTGATTTTGGCTCAGGTCATGATCTCAGAGTAGTGAGATAGAGCCCCACATCAGGCACTGGACATGGAGACTGTTTAAGATTTTCTCTCTGTCACTCTGTGCCACCTCTACCCCTCTCCCTCAAATGAGTGAATGAATGAATGAATGAATGAATGATTTTAGATATAACATTTGCTATAGGTAAGGATTCCCAGTCATGGAAACATTATTATACATGTAAGTCATGAACGAACTCAGGGAACACTTGCTTATCTCTCCTTGAAAGTTCGCAAAGGAAACCCACCATAGTTATTTAATTTTATATTTGTAATCTATCTTTGAATCTTCTGCCAGTATCGCTAAGAAAGCAACCCTACCAGTTGCGTAGATCTGTTTCGTGATATATTTCTACCTTAATAAGTGGACTTTAGGATGAATTCCTTTCACATAGATGAATAAACATCCAGCAGTTCTAACTACAGAATATTGTGTGTGAAGGATTTTCAAAACTTTTCTAATCCAATTTTTAAAAATCTAGGTGAAAAGAACAGTAGTTTCCTTTGTTGAATAATAACCTGATATTATTTATAGGGCTTTTAAGGACTTCTATCACTATCCTCCTGTTGGAAGAGAGTATATTTATTCATTTGTGGTTTGATTACATAGAAGAATATGTAAAACCATTATAAAAGAGCAGAAATTAAATGGTTTCCTCAAATTTTTTTTTAAAAAGATTTTATTTATTTATTTACGAGAGGCACAGAGAGAGAGAGAGAGAGAGAGAGAGAGGCAGCGACAGGCAGAGGAAGAAGCAGGCTCCATGCAGGGAGCCTGACATGGGACTCAATCCTGGGACTCCAGGATCACACCCTGGGCTACAGACAGGGTGGCTCGCTAAACCGCCAAACCACCTGGGCTGCCCCAAATTAAGATAAAACTAAGTTCAGTATGGATAAATGCATTTAAATTAGGAAATGAAAAGTTTAAATAAAATTTCTTAGGATAATATCTGGGTTCACAATTGAAATCCCGGCACTATGAGTCAATAACATACTTCTATGTTTAGCAGACCCATAAATTTTACTGTATATTGGGGCTTAAATGAGCAGAAAGGTATAGTGTAACACTGTGCTGAACTACCAATCCAGAATTCAAAGTTATATATAATTAACTACATCCTTTGGCCTTAGAGATATTACTAAGTTCAAAAACTTAATTTCTTTCTCTACACAATAGTTTAATCACAACTATTCTAATTACCTTGCAGGGATTTTGTGAGATGATTAACATTATTGCTGATTCAAGGTAAAGACAAAAGTGAGATTAAATATTCCGTGTTTTAGCAAAGTTATTTTATGTACTATCAAGTATCATATGCTGGAAGGTGGTTCAAAGTTAAACAAGGCCCATTCTCTGAACTTAAAGAGCTAGTTATCTTATTTTGTGGGGTGAGGAGTGACTAGAAGAACAAAAGGAATCCGCCCAAAGAAACCAATGAGATGTATACACCAAGAACCTCAAAAAAGGGAGTTGTTTAATCTGCTTGAGGAAATTCATTTGAGGGAATTAAGGTGAAGAAAGTTTTTGTGTTTAAGGTAGAGTTTGAACTAGACTCTGAAAGATTAGTAAAAATTCAATAATCAAGAGGTGAGGTAGATGGTGGTAGTTTAATGAAACATGATGAACCAAATAGTTTTACTTTTTTTAAAAAAGATTTTATTTATTTATTCATGAGAGACAGGCAGAGACACAGGCAGAGGAGAAGCAGACTCCCCACAAGGAGCCCGATGTGGTACTCGACCCCAGACCCTGGGATCACAATCTGAGCAGAAGGCAGATGCTCAACTGCTGAACCACCCAGGCATCCCAGTCTTGAACTTTTTCTATGCAGTGAATATGGCAGACGATAACATGAATGCCAAGTTGGCATGATGGAACTTTTTCTATAGGCAATATAAGATTCTATCGTAATAGTATTTTTAACTTTGTCACAGAACATTAATGGGCTGGAAGTAACAGAGTAAAAGAAACAAACAAAAGAAACAATAGGTTGTCATAATTCTTGCTGCAAAGTTCTCATTCAATTGCGATTACTTTCTTCTTTGCTTCCTAAAATTCCTTCACGTCCTCTAAATCTAAACCCAGAAACATAATGTGTAATGTAACTGTTACACATTGTATGTGTTATTAAAATCTATAATTAATTGAAGTTTAATGAGTTTTGTTTTCTAATTATTGTTTAAGGAAATATAAAAGAATATAATTATATATTAAAGAGAATATGGGAAAACATATTAGGATGAGTCATAAAACATAGATAAACATGGGTTTTCATTTGGGCAAAGCTGAGCATATCTGGGTTTTAATTCCAACTATGGTTTCCACTTGCCATGTCACCTTGTGCCAATCCCTCAGGTGTTTTAGTCTTTTGTTGTTTTTTCTCAAATGTAGAATTGGTTTCATAAAATCTATCAGAGGTATTGGTAAAAAGAGATTAAATAAGACACTCCATGTAAAATGTTTGGGGTAAAATACCTTTTTATTAAATTATCATTGTGATTCATCAGCCCATGAAAATATCATCTGTTATATGGAAGGTGATTGTAAATCCCTCTTTCAGTGTTCTATATAGTGGAATTACAAGGCAGTTGTATTTCCCAGTTTCAGTAAATACCAAAAATTTTAAAAAGGTAAGATTTATGGCTATCTGCAGAACAGAATTTGACATCTTTCATCACATTTTTTACTGTTAGTTTTTATAGCAGAAACTTGTCAAATGAATAATCCTAAAAATAGTAACTAGAAAATGCAACTGAAGTCATGTTACTAAAATAAAACGATTAGAAAAGAATGCCCATTAATATACTGAGCAAAACACCTACAAATGTTGAAAGAAAATCTGAAATATGGTTAGCAAATATTTTATTTTTCTGAACAAGCTTTGCATTTAGGAAACACATTTCCTGGTAGTTGTTGGTTTTCCTTTGAACTTTCCCCCTCTTCCCAAACCTTCATATATTTCAATATTATGTTCAATAGGTTGCTCTCAGGAAGCAACCAGTAGATTGATACTGTGGTTGGAACCACTTTACTACATTTAAACAATATTAAATTGCTTGAATATTCACTAACTGAAAAGAAAATTTTAGCAAATGTAATAAAAATAAAAACTTCTCTGGTAAATTTTAATTACCAGAAAAGTTAATATGCAATATAATACTAGTTTCAGGTGTACGAATATAGTGATTCAGCAATTCTTGTATATTATTCTGTGCTCTTCAAGATAAGTGAAACTTTTTTTTAAGAATTTTTTATTTGTTTTAAGTAATCTCCTTACCCAATGTGGGGCTTGAACTCACAAACCCGAGATGAAAAGTTGCATGTTTTACTGACTGAGCCAGCCAGGCACCCCAAGAAAACTGTACTCTTAATCTCCATCATTTATATTACCCTTGCGCCTACCTAACTCCTCTCTGGTAACCATCTGTTTGTTTTCTGTAGTTAAGAATCTATTTTTTTATTTCTCTCTTTTTTTCTTTGTTAATTTGTTGTGTTTCTTAAATTCTATGTATGAGTTAAATCATGTATGGTATTTGTCTTTTTCTGACTGACTTGCTTTGCTTAGCATTATACTCTCCAGATCCATCCATGTTGTTACCCACGGAAAGATTTCATTATTTTTATGGCTGAATTTATATTCCATTGTACATATATAAACCACATCATCTTTATTCATTCATCTATTGATGGGCACTTGAGCTGCTTCCATAATTTGGTATTGTAAATAATGCTGCAATAAACATAGAAGTGCATATATCCTTTCAAATTACTGTTTTGCATTCTTTGGGTAAATACCTAGTTGTGTGATCAATGGATCATGTTGTAATATTATTTTTAATTTTTGAGGAGCTTCCACAATGTTTTTAACAGGGGCTGCAGCAGTTTGCATCCCCACTAATAGAGGACAAAGGTTCCTTTTTCCCCACACCCTCACCAACATTTGTTGTTTCATGTGTTTTTCAATCTATCCATTCTGACAGGTGGGAGCTAATTATTATTTTAAGCTCATAGTTTTGATTTGCATTTACCTGATAATGAGTGATTTGAGCATGGTTTCATGTGTTAGTTGACTATTTGTATGTCTTCTTTGGAGAAATGTCTGCTCATGTCTTCCCATTTTAATTAGATTATTTTTCAATATGTTGAGTTCCACTGGTAATTTTTAGTAAATTCTTATGTCAAATAGTTCTTCAACAGAAATATATTCCAGAGATAATTTAAAAATATGTCTGAAGATAATTAATAATTTAAGAGTACACATATTTAGGGAAGGATATATAAAGCATATATTATCTTTGGTTTTTTAAGATTTTATTCACTTATTCATGAGAGACAGAGAGAGAGTGAGAGAGAGAGAGAGAGAGAGAGGCCGAGACACAGACAGAGGGAGAAGCAGGCTCCATGCAAGGAGCCTGACGTGGGACTCCATCTTGGGACTCCAGGATCATGCCCTGGGCTGAAGGACAGGTGCCAAACTGCTGAGCCACCCAGGGATCCCCTTATCTTTGAAGCCCACAATCAGTACCCCTCAAATATTTAAAAATGTGGACCTCTGTATCCCAATTTCTATGATTATTCTTGTTGACAACTTTTAATAAATTATACATTTACTACTGTATGTCAGTTCTTTATCTTGTTTCTAGTGACTACTCCTCCTCATGACTTCAGACACCCAGTCCATGGGTATATATTCTATAGCTCTTTTAGCTGGAAAATCAATCATGCAAATATTCATTCCACAACCACCCCACATCTCCCCTTACAGCTAATTTGTTCAGCTACTCCTACTCTCTGATTTTATCAGAAGCCCTAATTCATTAAACTTTATACTATCTCCCATTTCAAAAATTTTCTTTTTTCTTACTGTACCTTTTTTCCAGTTATATTCCATGCCTCATATTTTAATAAGATTCTTTCATTATTCTAAAGTCACATACTTTTTTCCTTTTCCATTAGACTAATCTGGAGAACTAAGTTATCTGATTTCTGTCTACATAAAATATCAGAACATATTATTCCCAGTATGAAACGATCATCATAAAATTGAAATAATCCCTCATCACCTCAATTCTATGCAAGATATCTGGTCAATTAATCTTCATCCTATTTCATTCAACTCTTTCAAAAATTGTTCATGCACTTCAAAATCTATTTCCATATTTTCTATTAGATACATATTCATTGCCTTCCAAAATCACACACACACACACACACACACACACACACACACTTTTACATCATTTGGATGTAGTGTATCCTATATAACAAAGTGGCTGTTTTTCTATATAATTTTTGTAGTGGAATACATTTCTTCTCTCTCAGGAAAATTATTCTATCAATTTCTCTTCCTCTCTTTCTCTCTTTCTCCCCTATGTAGTTTCTTCCTTGGAAGCTTCCTGAGAAATACTTTCCTATTTTAGTTTGTACATTCCCAATATATAAGAAATATACTAGTTACAAGTAGATACATGCTCTTTTATTTAGGATAGATTGCTTTATAAATTATTTCACAGAAGTTAATTAGCTGCTATAAATTAGGAAGCTTTAATTGTATGTTAATTCTAAGTGGTCAAATAATGATCCCTTTCAAGAGATTTATGTTATTCTTTGCACACCACTTGTGAATTTTATCTATGTATAACTTTTTTTGGAATTTTCTTTTTTATTTTTTGTGCTAAATGTATGTCCTATAGAATTTGCCATTTGAACCATTTTTAAGTGTGTAATTCGAGGCATTAATTACATTCACAATTTTGTGAAATCATTCCAAAGCTTTTAAATCACCACAAACATAAACAATTAAACAATAATTCTCCCTTCTTCCCTCTCCCGAGCCCCTGGAAACCTCTCATCTACTTTCTGTCTCATTGAATGTAATTGTTCTAGATATTTCATACACATACAATCATACGCTATTTGTCTATTTTCCCTGAATTGTTTCACTTAATGTTTTCAAAGTTCATCTGTTATGTAGCATGCATTAGAACTTCATTCTATATTTTATGGCAGAATAATATTCTATTGTATGCATTTCCCACATTTTGTTCATTCATCCATCTGTGGTGATACATTTGGGTTTTCTCCACCTTTTGGCTCTTGCGAATAATGCCACAATGAGCAGGGTCATATCTGAGTCCCTGTGTTCAATTCTTTGAGGTATATACCTAGGAGGGGAATTGCTGGGTCATATGGTAATTAGTTTTAATTGGTTTGTATATTATTTTGTTGTAAATACTGTTGTGAATGGAATCACTTTTTAAATTTTAGTTCCAGATTGTTCTTTACTGATGTGTAGAAATACATCAGATTTTTGTGTGTTGATTTTCTATTCTGCAACTTTGCTGAGTTTGTTTCTTAGATCTAGCCTTCTAGCTTTCTTGTACATTTTTCAAAGGGTTTTCTATATTCAGGATCATGCCAGCTGCAAATAGATATAGTATAACTTCTTTCTTTCCAATTGGGATGATCTTTATTTATTTTCCTTACCTAATTGCTCTGGCTAGAAATTCTAGTATAATGTTAATCACCAGTGGTTAAATCTGGCATCCTTGCATATTCCTCATTTTAATGGTAAATTTTCTTTTTGTACTTTTGGCTACAACATATAGAAAAAAAGAATAACAGATTAAATAATAACAGGTTTTTTCCTCTTGAAAGACACTTGATTAAATATTTAATAGTTCCATATTTTAAAAGAAAACTAAAAAAAGATGATTTTTTTATCATATAAATACAGGCACCATTTACTAAAATATTGGAAATTTTACAAACATCGGGATAGTTTCTTGGAACCAAGTTTACTCAACATATTAATTTTTAAATTCTGTAAATGTCAAAGTATTTTATTTCCTAGTATTAGAATACATATATTACAGGGACACCTGGGTGGCTAGGAGGTTGAGTAGATCTGCCTTTGGCTCAAGGCGTGATCCCAGCAGTCCCAGAATTGAGTCCCACATTGGGCTCCCTTCATGGAGGCTGCTTCTTCCTCTGCCTATGTCTCTGCCTCTCTCTCTTTGTGTCTCTCATGAATAAATAAATAAAATCTTAAAAATTATATATATTATATATTACATTATCACAATTTACATGTTTTAAATATTTTATATTTATAGGTCCAATTGTGGCTTAATTTTCAAAATTGCCTTTATATAAGGTTTCAAAATTGCCTATTTTGTACTTTAACAAAGCAATGTAAACTATTAGTTCACTGATAATGAGAACAAAGATAAGCTTGTTCACAAACTGGTTATAGAGAAAAAACATACAAACAAATCTCTATGTCATTTGTCAATACTACATTTTCTTAAAGAGGTTTTTGGCTAGAAATGTAGGAAACTTATAAGATTAATATTGATTTAAAAAGATTAATATTGATCTATCTTGTCTTAGGACTCAAACTGTCTTTACTTAGTCATCCAATGGGCCTTTCTACCTGGGATATGTATGTTAATAAAACAGATTTCCAACAGCTGATTTGACTTAACCAATATCTGCATATCAACAAGTTGTTTTAAACTTAACCTTTTGGATTGCTCCTCTTGAATATATTATAGAAAGATTATTAACCATACTTTAGCATCCTAATTTCAATACTTTTACAAAATTTCTGTTTTGTTCTAGACATCAAACCAAAATGATACAAGTAAAAAATTCTTTGTAAAATTATTGAAATTAACATGGTAAAGTATGATTAATAATTGAAAATATCTCAATATATCGCTTTACTGAAGACACTGTCTTTCTTCCAGTGGATAGTCTTTCCTCCTTTACCAAATATTAGCTGACCATAAAGTTGAGGGTCCACTTCTGGATTCTCTATTCTGTTCCATTGATCTTTGTGTCTGTTTTTGTGCCAGTATCACACGGTCTTGATGACCACAGCTTTGTAGTAAAACCTGAAATCTGGCATTGTGATGCCCCCAGCTATGTTTTTTTTTTTAATATTCCCCTGGCTATTCAGGGTCTTTTCTGATTCCACACAAATCTTAAAATAATATGTTCTAACTCTCTGAAGAAAGTCCATGGTATTTTGATAGGGATTGCATTAAACATGTAAATTGCCCTGGGTAACATTGACATTTTCACAATATTAATTCTGCCAAACCATGAGCATGGAATATTTTTCCATCTCTTTGTGTCTTCCTCAATTTCTTTCAGAAGTGTTCTATAGTTTTTAGGGTATAGATACTTTACCTCTTTGGTTAGGTTTATTCCTAGGTATCTTATGCTTTTGGGTGCAATTGTAAATGGGATTGACTCCTTAATTTCTCTTTCTTCAGTCTTGTTGTTAGTGTATAGAAATGCCACTGACTTCTGGGCATTGATTTTGTATCCTGCCACGCTGCAAATAGCTGTATGAGTTCTAGCAACCTTGGGGTGGAGTCTTTTGGGTTTTCTATGTAGAGTATCATGTCATCGGCAAAGAGGGAGAGTTTGACTTCTTCTTTGCCAATTTGAATGCTTTTGGTATCTTTTTGTTGCCTGATGCTGAGGCTAGGACTTCTAGTACTATGTTGAATAGCAGTGGTGAGAGTGGACATCCCTGTCTTGTTCCTGATCTTAGGGGAAGGGCTCCCAGTGCTTCCCCTTTGAGAATGATATTTGCTGCGGGCTTTTTGTAGATGGCTTTTAAGATGTCGAGGAATGTTCCCTCTATCCCTACACTCTGAAGAGTTTTGATCAGGAATGGATGCTGTATTTTGTCAAATGCTTTCTCTGCATCTAATGAGAGGATCATATGGTTCTTGGTTTTTCTCTTGCTGATATGATGAATCATATTGATTGTTTTACAAGTGTTGAACCAGCCTTGTGTCCCGGAAATAAATCCTACTTGGTCATGGTGTATAATTTTCTTAATGTACTGTTGGATCCTATTGACTAGTATCTTGTTGAGAATTTTTGCATCCATGTTCATCAGGGATATTGGTCTGTAATTCTCCTTTTTGGTGGGGTCTTTGTCTGGTTTTGGAATTAAAGTGATGCTGGCCTCATAGAACAAATTTGGAAGTACTCCATCTCTTACTATCTTTCCAAACAGCTTTAGTAGAATAGGTATGGTTTCTTCTTTAAACGTTTGATAGAATTCCCCAGGGAAGCCTTCTGTCCCTGGACTTCTGTGTCTTTGGAGGTTTTTGATGACTTCTTCAATTTCCTCCCTGGTTATTGGCCTGTTCAGGTTTTTTATTTCTTCCTGTTCCAGACAGTCTCTTGAATAAATGGTGCTGGGAAAATTGGACATCCACACGCAAAAGAATGAAACTAGACCACTCTCTTTCACCATACACAAAGATAAACTCAAAATGGATGAAAGATCTAAATGTGAGACAAGATTCCATCAAAATCCTAGAGGACAACACAGGCAACACCCTTTTTGAACTCTGCCACAGCAGCTTCTTGCAAGATACATCCACGATGGCAGAAGAAACAAAAGCAAAAATGAATTATTGGGACTTCATCAAGATAAGAAGCTTTTGCACAGCAAAAGATACAGTCAAAAAATCTAAAAGACAACCTACAGAATGGGAGAAGATATTTGCGAATGACATATCAGATAAAGGGCTAGTTTCCAAGATCTATAAAGAACTTCTTTTTTTTTTTTTTTTTTTATTTATGATAGTCACAGAGAGAGAGAGAGGCAGAGACAGAGGCAGAGGGAGAAGCAGGCTCCATGCACCGGGAGCCTGACGTGGGATTCGATCCTGGGTCTCCAGGATCACGCCCTGGGCCAAAGGCAGGCGCCAAACCGCTGCACCACCCAGGGATCCCAAGAACTTCTTAAACTCAACACCAAAGAAACAAACAATCCAATCAAGAAATGGGCAAAAGACATGAACAGAAATCTCACAGAGGAAGACAAGACATGGCCAACAAGCACATGAGAAAATGCTCTGCGTCACTTGCCATCAGGGAAATACAAATCAAAACCACAATGAGATACCACCTCACACCAGTGAGAATGGGGAAAATTAACAAGGCAGGAAACCACAAATGTTGGAGAGGATGCGGAGAAAAGGGACCCCTCTTGCACTGTTGGTGGGAATGTGAACTGGTGCAGCCACTCTGGAAAACTGTGTGGAGGTTCCTCAAAGAGTTAAAAATAGATCTGCCCTATGACCCAGCAATTGCACTGCTGGGGATTTACCCCAAAGATACAGATGCAGTGAAACAGGACACCTGCACCCCAATGTTTATAGCAGCAATGTCCACAATAGCCACACTGTGGGAGGGGCCTCAGTGTCCATTGACAGATGAATGGATAAAGAAGATGTGGTCTATGTATACAATGGAATATTCCTCAGCCATTAGAAACGACAAATACCCACCATTTGCTTTGACGTGGATGGAACTGGAGGGTATTATGCTGAGTGAAATGAGTCAATCGGAGAAGGACAAACATTATATGGTAATATAAATAATAGTGAAAGTGAATAGAGAGGAAGGGAGAAGAAATGGGTAGGAAATAGCAGAAAGGGAGACAGAACATGAAGACTCCTAACTCTGGGAAACGAACTAGGGGTGGTGGAAGGGGAGGAGGGCGGGGGTGGGGGTGACTGGGTGGCGGGCACTGACGGGGGCACTTGACGGGATGAGCACTGGGTGTTATTCTGTATGTTGGCAAATTGAACACCAATAAAAAATAAATTTATTATTAAAAAAACAAAAATATATATATATAGCTTTACTAGAAACTTCATTAAGTATCTGACCCTTACAGAGAAGAGCTGTACTGGGAATGACGTATGTTTCATCTTCAAAAATACATACAAGATGCTGTTTAATAATGAAATTCACAGCAGAATAATTTAGCATAGCTCATATTATTACCATGGCAAGACAATCCTTTACTAGTGCCTAGAGAATGTCCAAAGAAAGTGGAATTCTTTAATTTATATTTTACTGTTTAACATTCTGCATAATTAAGAGAACTTCCGTATGGTTCAAGAGAGAATGTAATGAGTTTGAACCTTTTAGAGTCAGATAAACTTATTGTATTCTCAAAAGATTACCAATAGTTAATCCATTAGAAAATTGACTTAAATCTTAACTGATATATTTTTTTTTTGTTGTGTGTTCGACTTTATAAAGATTACCCTTGCCAATTAAAGGATATTGTTTAATGTAAGAATTTCAAAAATTGATCATTATAAAAAAATACTAGCAGTTATATTAACTGCACTGATGGTGATTTCATGATTAAAATCATAACATGTAAATTCTAGGCACCATGCTACATGCTTTGCAAAATTTTTCATATAATCAAAGACCTTATGGTGTGTCCAGTAATAAAATATTTTGCATATGATGATAGATACTTCAAGTGAAGTATACCTTCTTAAGGTTATGAAGCTGTGAGATGGTGGAGCAGAGATTCAAATATCAGTCTGACCCCAGAAATTGTATAAATAAATGTAACAATTTTTATAAATAATTTTTAAAAAATTGTAAAGAAATGTATTTTTAAAAATGCAGGCCATAATCTGTTAACAGTTCGTAGAATCAATTAGGATTCATCACCAGTATTTGTTTAAAAAATATAATAAATTTTAAATATAGAACATATCACAATAGCAAGGATATAATCGCCTTATTTACTTATTTCCAGTTATATTCATTCAATGAATTAAACACTCTACCAGAGATAAAAATATTTACAAAGTTTAGTCTATTAGCTGCATCAAACAATATACACACCGTTAAAAAAAAAAAAAAACTATTTTGCAGAGGGCAAAAAGTCAGTTTTTGAAGTTCTGGAAAGTGAGAGTTCATGAAGGTTGTGCTAATTAAGTATTAAAACGGGTACCCCAGAGAGGATAGAGTAAGTTCATTGATCTGTATATAGTTGAATAAAATGAGTTCCATTGTTCATTGATCAAGAAAGGGTCTTTGCTTCGTATCAAGTAAGGGTTTGTACAAGTCTCAGAGTTGCTCAATAGGCATGTTCTTTACAAGTCCCCACTGATTAATTCTGCAGCAAAAAACACAACAGTCAGTTTTGATATTTCCTCGGCAAGTAGTTCTGTGAGCTGTTTGTTCAAAGTAAGCAAAATTTTGCTTACAGTCATTTCCTTAATCTTTCTTGGCTGAGATAATAGAATGATGACACAAATGACAGATAAATGATCGGATTGTTTTGGTTGACATGTCTACCTTGGTTTTAGATTTCTAATGCATAATATTGTGTTTATTTAGTCTCTGCATTCTCCTTTCCTTGTACAACCATCTGATGTACAGATTTAGAGACTCGATTGCAACATGGATCTTCCTAACAATACACTTGACAACAGCAACAATTACTAATGTCCTTTCATTTAGTGATAGACAACAAGATCCTGCCTGAGTCTTTGAGGCTCCTCATATTTTTTCCAAAAGATTTAATTGCTTGAAGCTTGTTGCAGGGACCATCATCTTAGAGTAAGAGAAAACAAGCAAATAAAAAACGTAACATGAAAACCAGAAACTGCTTATGGTTGTTAAAACCCAAAGGGTCTAGTGAATTTGTAGTAATAAATAGTAACAGAGTATAGGAAAGTAGATTCACATGTAAAATACAAATCAAGTTATAGGGATTTGTTCAATAATCATCTTTCTATAATACCTGACAATGGAGGCATGGACAAACATATTGTCATATTGTGCCTTTATTATTTTTTTAAAGATTTTATTTATTTATTCATGAGTAACACAGAGAGAAAGAAAGAGGCAGAGACACAGGGAGAGGGAGAAGCAGGCTCCATGCAAGGAGCCTGATGCAGGACTCGATCCTGGATACCGGGATCACGCCCTGAGCCAAAGGCAGACGCTCAACCACTGAGCCACCCAGGCATCCCATGCCTTTATTATTAAATTAACAATTTATTATTAATAAGTTATTCACTAGTTATTATTTATTTCAACCAGTAAGGATATTTGAAGCTAGAAAACAAATTTATCCTAAAACAAATCAGCCTATAGACATATACTGTATCAGTATTTTTACAGGAATATGAGTATAGTTTTCTCAACATAGAAGCATGCATTCACTGAAACATATTACTTGACTATCAAATTACCTCTATATAATGAAGTTAGAGAGTCTGTTGTCTTGGTTGACTCATTAATCAAAGTTAATGTGCAAAAATTAAGATAATATTATAGAAATAACCACAAAAATAATTAAGAATTTTAGAATTTCTTGCAGTCAAGGGCCCTATCAGTTATACTTAAATGGTCTATAAGCACAGAAGTATAAATGAAGAGCAAACTATATATACAAATTCACAATTTGCTTTTAATTATCAGTCTACATATTTTTTGTCATAACATTGTATATATAATACTGAACATATAGTCATAAAAACAGTCTATATAGAAAGTTTGTATACGGGCTATACACACACACAGTCATCTTACACTATTTCAGAATAAACTTTTTGAAACCTTTCCATTTCAATTTTAAATAGAATTAACTTCATTAAAATCATATACAAAAATTACTAAATTTGACCTTTTTTTAAAAAAAGATTTTATTTATTTATTCATGAGAGACACAGAGAGAGAGGCAGAGACATAGGCAGAGGTAGAAGCAGGCTCCCTGGGGGGAGCCTGATACAGGACTGGATCCAAGGGCCCAAGGATCATAACCTGATCCCAAGGCAGACCCTTAACCACTGAGCCACCCAGGCACCCCTTGACCATTTGATTTAAGCTTTACATACCACAAATATGGCCATATAATAAAAATATTTTCAAAATAGTGGCACCTATTCTCCCTGCTTCTCCCTCAGCCTATGTCTCTGCCTCTCTCTCTCTCTCTTTAATGAATAAAAAATAAAATCTTAAAAAAATGAAAATACAATTAGAAATATAAGTCAAATATTATATAAGTATATAATGTAAAAATTATTGTATATTTGTTCCCATTCTTTGAGAAATTTTGATGTTCTTGTAAACCTTCTTTAGTAATAAACACTTCTTTAAAACCTCTCAAGATTTCAAAAAATTAGAGATTTTAGAAATTGAAGTTACCCTTAAAGAGTAATAGTATCATATATTATTTTGTCATTGATTATTACAACTCAGTGTAGTTGAGCATATATGCTTACATTTTTAAAAACTTAAACATTTATTAAAGCAACATTTTCTTTCAAAATAAAAAAAATTAGGATGTTAATTTTATTTATGTTTTGTGTGAGACATTAAACCAAGTATCTCATAAACAAGAATATTAAGTTGACATCTTTAGACCATGATAAAATCATGATGTCAGAATATTTTTAAAATTCACCTTGATTAGCTGTTTATAGAAATGTTCACACCTTTTTACATATATACAACAATTTATAATCACTGAATGTGTTGCATCTCTTACTGTCTCTTAGACAAGAGACAAAAAAAAAAAACAAACAAAAACAAGGCATTTGCCTTAACTGCAGCTAAACTTTCTTTTTTGTTTTAGATTTTTCTCGTACTTGAAGATTCATCCAGATAGTTTTTCTTAGAAGCTAAACACTTTAAAATTAATAATTGATTTTTAAAATTTCTTTGGAAATGTTTATGTTCCATTTTTATAGTATAGGAGTATTTACAACTTTTTATAAACTTACAGAAGTTTCTATAAACTTATAATTAGCATCAGAGCTACCATGAAATTTAAGAGATCTTCTATAAACAGTTCAATTTTTTTCTATTTAAACTTGGACTAGATATTTCTAGAGTGTGCCTATATCGTGACAGATTTAAAAAACAATTAAAAAGGCAGAATGTTGTAGAACTGAAAGGAAAGGATGGAAGGATCAGAGTGGTGCTGTTTCAACATTGCATTGACCATACACGAGACTGAGAAATGATTCTTTTATTGGCCAAATGAGAAACTTGAAGAATGCCCTGGAAAAACAATTACAGAAAATAGAAAACTCACCAAAAGTTCAATGACTGATGGTCAAAATTATAAAATGAGTTATAAGCTGTATTAACCCAGAGTGAGAATATGTCAAACAGTCTCAGTAGATGAAATAAATGCAGGGAGGGCTCAAGAAAAAGGCAGCTATCAGGGAGACATTGCTGCAATTCTCACTCACAGCACAAGTTCTCTGCAGCCCCAAATTGAGCTCCAGAAGGCACATGTAAGCATTTGTTTCCATTCAGAAGTCCAGCAACATTGGCCTCAGTCAGTGAAGGCAACGGGACAATTTTGGTGAGACTCCTAGAATGTCTTAAGAATAAATCAATGGCCAGAGAGAAAGCATGATGACTACCTCTATTATAACTGTTACTACTACTGCTATCAATAATTAGAATTACAAAAAAATAAGAAGAAGAAGATTTACAAAGCTGAGCCTATTAACTTGCCAAGCAAGGGAACAGACACCAGTTAAAAATTTTACTAAGTCGCTGAGGTGGATAATCAGGGTTTTTTAAGTAATTAAAAAAAAAAAAAAAAAAAAAGAGGAGTTCATGGTGGTTGTGCTAATTAAGTGGTGAAACTAGCACATCGAACAAAATGAAATGAGGTCATATATTGGCACTGTCCATTAGCCAGGAAAGTATCCTTAGTTTGGTCTAATAAGTGAATGTTCATTCAGGTCACTCAAATCCATGGTATTTTGTCAGCTTCAGCTGTTTAGAGTCAGTTATAATGAACACAACACTCATTTTTTTTTTTTTACACATTAGGGAAGTGTATATGTGTGTGTATTTAAGTGCGAACTGGACTTTTTAGTGTGCATCTTTGTCAAAAAAGTTTAAACACCACTGGTTTAGATATTGGCAAAATGATTTATTTGTCATATACATATTGACTCTTCTCTAGACCTTGAATGCCCAGAAAGTTCACTACTTTAAAATCCCAGGTTTTTTTAGAGATTAAAAGTAGAAAAACTACTGAAGGTTTTTGTGAAGAGTTACTTGCTAAAATTAGGTTAGTGTAAATGCAGTGTTTTCTTTCCCTTGCTGATCTGCTTGTATTAAAGAAGAGAGATATAAGAAAATGAGCTTCTCATAAATTATTTCATGAGCAAAATAAAGGATAATGGCCAGATAAAGGCTATCACTATTGCGCATTGTTAAAAGGAGCTTTACTAATCTTGGGATAAAAAGATGTCCCAGGTGTTTATCATCCAATTCAATTACAAATGCAAAGCCAAGGAGAAGTATATAACTGCAAAGCAAAAATCAGGGTTACATCATTTTGAGGCATCTGGGTTGCTTTTTCATGGGTCTCTAACCTAAGCTTGATGAGACAGGAGTAAATGGAAATCATGTATTCATAGGCAAGGGCACATACATTAAAAATAATGAAATTGGTCTGCATGGAGTAGCTTAGCTAGCAGATTGCCACAGCATGCTCCCTCATTAGGATATTTCCTTGAAGCTTAAGATTGTTAGCGTAAACAAGGCAGAAATATCCAGGTGATAGTGGCTAGACACAGGTATTCATCTTCAAACTAAACTGTTCTTTGAAGAATGATGTGGTCTACAAAAATTCTAATACTTATGTATACTCTAAATTTCAGTCCCAATAAATACTACTAGAAACTTTAAATGAGCACAGTTGGCTCTAACTCACTTACACAGAGCCTTTGAGACTGGTTGTTTTCCCTTATGTGCTGATATTTGAATAAGCCACGTCGAAGTATTTTTGCTTTACTTTGATCTAATGTCTGGCTTTGCAATCCAGAGATATTCATATCAATATCATACTTGTTATGAATCTTGATATCATAGTTGACCACAGGTTTCAAAATCCCTTATAGTTTTGAGTACCTCAATCTCTTTATGTTTTTGAAATACTTCAGTAGAATTCAAATAATTCTGATAAGTTTACTTTGCAAAATATCATTTTCTAATATTGGCACTCTTCATATTAAATCCAGAAAAGCTTTTCACTCCTACCATCGATTTTAGGGTATTTGATCTGAATTGTTTTATGCATCAGTTCATTTAGAAGTTATTTACATTTTGCTATAGTAAAACCTCATGTTAAATAATATCATAGACCTCTATTAATATAAATGCTTTGCTCCTTTGGAAAATTTTTAGAATTTACATGCTGGCAATCTAGCATATACTTACTACATTCCTTTTTCTGGCTGTTACTGATTTTTAAATTATAGTTTATAATTGATAATTGATTCTTTATAGAAGTTATTGATAGCCTGTATATTTATGTATAACCATTCACCTTCATGAACTCTCACTGTGATTATTTGTTTCTGTTTAATGTTCATTTTTCATTCATTTTGCATTGGTTAAACCTCTTTATTTTTTTCAAGGCCTACACTAGAATAAAAATGACATCATTATGTTTGCCTGAAATTTAATAGGATGGCTATCACAATTAAACTCTAAGTGTAGTGTTTACTGTCCAAAGTAAATATTTTGAAATACATTTTTCTTTATTAAAGGGTTTATATTGAGCTTTATTAAAGAAAATATTCTGATGAAACTGTTTATGTCTTGATGGAGTGCATGATGATGGAGAAACTACTTTTTCTCTTTTAGATTTGAATAAAAGACTGCGGGTTGGGAAGGAAAGTAAAATTATATCTTTAGATTTGATATTTACTCTGAATTTCAGACTCAAGCAAACTGCCTGCTTAACATCGCGTCACAGATGCCTACTGGGCATCCAGCATGCCAGTTTGATCTCCTAATCACCCCTGAATTCTGTGCCTATTACAGTCTTTCTCAATTAAGTTAGAGATAAGCCCATTATTCCTAGTGCTCAGGCCTAAATCTTAGTGTGTGTTACTTTTTCTCACATTACACTTCAGTTTATCAAAAAGGCTGCTGGCTCTTTCTTCAACAGTGTATCCAGAATCTGACTGCTTCTCTCTATCTCTACTGTTTGCACCCCCATAGAGTCAGTATTGTGTCTTACCTAGACTACTATAAGATCTCCCTAACCAATTTCCTTTTCACCACATCTGAATCCCACAGTCTATTCTCAATTCAGCTTCCCTTGTCTTTCAAATTATGTTACATCATGTTACTTCTGTGTTCAACACCCTCTAATAACTTCTCAACTCATTCAGAGTGAAATTCAAAATCATCATAATGCTATGAAATGCACCCTCATCCATTATTTATGTTTTTCTAACCCTATCTCCTGTTATTCAGTCACTCAGGTCTTGCTCTCCCCTGAATCCACGAGTTTACTCCTTTCTCAGGACCATTATACTTACTGTTTTTTTTTCCACCTACAGTGCTCTTCCTCACAGCTCATTCCCTCATTATGGTCAGTTTTTGTTCAATAGTATCTTTTCATTGAGGACTTCCCTTACCATCCTATTTAAAATTGCAGCCATTAACACCCCTAGTTCTCTTTCCTTGCTTTCTTTTTCTCTATTATACATACACCTAACATACTTTTTTTCTAAAATAAATTATTTATTAATTGGACAGAGATAAAACAAGAGAGAGCCTGAGCAGTGGGGAGAGGGAGAAGCAGACTCCCTGCTCAGCAGAGAGCCTGACCTGGAGCTGGATCCCAGGACCACAGGATTATGTCCTGAGCCAAAAGCAGAATCTTAATAGAATGAGACACTCAGGCGCCCCTATATCTGATGTATTTTATTATGCCAAAATGTAAGCTCCATGAAACCAAAGACAATGTTATTTGTATACTGTTTCAACCCAGGAAAGACAGAATGGTTAATAAAAATTTGTTGAATGGATAAAACATTGCAAACAAATGAGTAATTAATGATTTGGGGACTCCTGGGTGGCTCAGCAGTTGAATATCTGCCTTAGGTTCAGGGCCTGATCCCGGCATCCCAGGATCGAGTCCCACATCAGGCTCCCTGTGGGAAGCCTGCTCCTCCCTCTGCCTATGTCTCTGTGCCCCTCATGAATAAATAAATAAAATCATAAATAAATAAATAAATAAATAAATAAATAAATAAATAAATAAATGATTTAACTCTTCATTAGTGACCACCAAGACCAAATGGATCACTATGGCGAAATGAATGGCATGAGAAAGAGTAGAGCCCAGTCTTGTCACAGCATTGTATAAGCCAAACTCCTTACCCACTCTGCCCCCATGTAGAGTCAGCCACAAAATAAATAGCAAGGTGGAAAACCTGAATTATCAGAGGCTAAATTTGAAATTGCTGGGAAAATATCTGATGGGACAAAGAAATTTTACAATTGAAAGGCATAAATTCTTTTCACTTGAAAAGATATGTGCTAGAGACAACAATCAAATCCTGTAAGGGAGAACAAGGAAAGTTATATTTATTGAACCCTGTGTTTTGTGATTTCAGTGTATCATATTTACTGTATATGGGGCTTGTTTCCGATTTTTAAAAGTCCAAGCAATTTGCATATTTATATTATGAACATATTTGAAAACATAGGACTAAAACTAAAGAGTTTATCTTATCAGGAGAATGCCTTACACAAAAACACAAACACAATTTTAACTATATAGAGATGACAGAGAAGTTGTTTACCCTGTTGTTGTGATCTTTATGTAATGTATATACATATATATCTAAACATCAATTTGTATATCATAAATGTATACAATTTTATACTAAATATATCTCAATAAAATCATAAAGAAAAAGAAAGGCAGCTGTGAATGCTTGCAAGAATTTTGAATTCTTGAAGAATTTTGACTACTTAGTGATAATGCTGTGCAGGGAAGTATCCTAGTCAGAATTTGCTATACATTTCAGAAGAATAGACTCTGATAACATTGACTCTGAAAGCCTAGTTCTTCTCGACTGGTTTAAATATTTGTCAAGAGAGACTATAAAGGAAAGGAAAAAAATGCACTGTTTCAGAATGTACTGATGAACCAAAAATTTTCAGTCTCAGTAAGACACACACAAAGTTATAAAAAGAAGCCCCTTTCTAGTTATTAAAAAATAATTTGATCTTTAGTTTCTGTACTAAGTGAATAGTGTCAAAGCAAATGTTGTATTGGACAAAGACATGAGAGACCTTACTCAAGGTTTTTGCAATAGAGGACATAGGCCAGAGTTCAGGGTAAGGTCAACTCTACTGAAACAAGGGCTGGAAAGTTTTTAAGAGCTGGGGTGGGGCAATCATAGACCATCTATGTTTGATAATTGGCTTTACCCAATGGAAAACTAGACTTTCTCATATCTTCATGACAAGAGGTAGTTTTACACCTTGACCCAAGGCAGCCCTACCTAAAAAAACTGGAAGATAGGAGCACTAACCTTTACATTTCAAAAGGATAGCTCTTAGGTGCTTCAGAAAAATTTTCCTTGGTGATAAAACTGGCAAGAAGATGGAGAAGATTTACAACTCAAAGGAGCAGATAAAGAATTTACAATTGCAAGCACTCTAAAGTAAATGATCTAAGAAGAGGGCGATAGGTAGCCTAGAGATTGGAAAAAGCCTGTCTAAAAGCTAGTCCAACTGAGGGGAACATCCACACTGCCTTGGTCAACATTTTAATGAAGAGGTAGTATAACTCATCACAAAGGCAGAGCAACCCTGCCAACCCAGCAAGCTAGCATGCATTTATCATCTCGTAGTTTGTAACTGACTAGGAATCATATATTATAAACATTTTATTTTTTTCACAAGAGGGATATCTCAGGATGACATCTTTCACATTTTGAACATTGTAGGTGGTTTTCTTTGTTGTTTTTTTGTGTCTACATGACTCAGTTTTTAGTAACTCAGTGGGATAAGAAATAACTGGACTGCAGTGATGATGACCCAAAGCTGTTAGTTCCAGCCTTCAGTAATGGTGGTGGGTGGACTTGGGGAACATGAGAGGATGTAGAGAAGGAAAATCTATTAACCTTCATATTTTCCCTTCACACTAATGACAGTCTTTGTTAGAGGGGCGATCATCAAGAGAATTTTTATAATTCACTTCAAGCAATTCTCTGTGATGGTTTTACATTTTATTAGACTGAACCCATTTTATATCTAGACATCTTTCTTTAGTACATGGCCAAGAATTCCACAAGGTGGCTGGCTCTGTGTGTCACTGATGGAGCTGATAGTAATTCCAGTCTCTAAGTGTTTCATTTGTTTACAGCATTTATTTCTCATAGGAGAATAAAGGCCAATTTTTCTAATCAAGTTAGAAGATATCAACTGAAAAGCACATTGCTTTTTAATATATCTGAAACTTAGCAAGTTGAATTAGGGAAAATTGTCAATTACTAAATTAAACATGATATCTAATAGTAATAACTATTTTATGGTGCTTATTATCTACTAAGCATTAGTTAACTCCTTTATTCTTTACAGTAACACCAAGGGTAATTTAATTATTATTGTTATTTTGGAAATGAGGAAACTGAGGCACAATATGTCAAGTAATTTGCCTAAAATCATAATATTTGAAAAGTTGATTTTTGATCCTAAATTGTCTGAAATTGATGGATTAACAGAAGTTTATAGCTTGTGCTGGATCTCCTAAAATACAACTTCTAAGAAAACTATACCTTGCAAATTTGATTTGGACTATGCCATTTTCCTGAGTGTCTAAGTCATATCTAATATTTAACTCCAAAATGGAATAAGTTTTGATAATTACTTCATAACTTATTTTCCTTTATAGTCACAGATAGTGATAAAAGGCTATTGGACAACACAGATTGAATGCATTTAATAGTTATCCCAAGATTTTTGCTATTTAACATGTTAAGACCATATAGAATGCAATTTGTAGAAGGGTTTTTGTTTCAAATGCAATTATGCAAAACTTCGGTGATATTCACATATGCATTTTAATTTTACGTGGCTTTTTCAAATGGTTTAATTTTGTGGGGAAACCAATATTTTACAAACAGTAAAACCAAACTTCTATCATTTGTTTACACCCTAAATCCATATTTGTAAATATCACTCTTATTTTTTTAACTATACTGAATGTAAAAGAAAGGGCATATTGAAAGATACATTAACAATTTTACATATATACTTTAATTTGAAAATCAATAGGAAAGCTACATTTTAAATGTCTATGATTTATAAAAACAGTTCTTTTCATTTTGTTTTTATTTGAAAGCAATATATGTATCTTTGAAATATAATTCTACATATTGCAAAATTTTATTTGTTTTTCAAAGCAATGTGTCATCTGCAATTTCTTTCTCTATATTTTTGTGTGTGTGATACACATTACTAGATGCTTCGTGTATTGGCACATCCTGTGTGTCTACATGTATAAAGGTTGCATTTTTTGTTTGTTTTTTTTACTTTAGGTTTTCTAGATTAATGGGAAAACGAAGTAGATTTTCATTTAAGGGTCAGAGTTTTCTGGTGTCTCTCTTAACACTTGCCGAGGGGATTCTTCCTACTGCAGAAATTTCACATTCAATCACAGCAAACTCTGGGGACATTTGTCATGATCTTGACAGGTTAGATAAATGGTTGGTTAAAACCATGGGTGAAGGTCAATAAGGACAAGAGTGAGGTAGCTAAATTAAAAGCAAAATACCAATTATAACTCTACTCATTATTGAAAACCTAGCTAAGTTCAAATAAAGCAAAATCACTAACCTCAGGTTATAGATTTACAAAAGTAGGTTTGACTCTACAGTAATAGGCAATTAAAATCAAAAGTCTATTTTTGTACAGGGTTATTTTCAGGACCTATTGTCATCTTCCTATCATATTTATGGTAGATTGAACAGGATTAATAAATAAAATGAATTAAAGAGGAAACAAAAACCAAGGTACAAAAGAAAATTGAAAGAGTACATGATAAATGAGTACTATGAGTGAATTCAAGGTGAATTTTTTAACCTTTTAAGTACAGAAGTGTTAGCTTCTTTATTTTGGACTTGCAAGTTTTAGCAGCAAGTAGAACATAACTGGTCATTCATTTTACATTATTAAATGTGTATTAATCATTTGTTCAAAGAGCATGTAATAGGTCTCTAAATTAAGAAAGTATAATCTACTGTGAGACACATCCATTCATCCATTAATTGAAAAAAATGTGCTTTTATGAAGTCCTTCTATAGGGAAAATGGTAGCTTGATTGTTAATAAATATATAAATAAATAAATTTATTTTACATTGCAATTAGTATTTTTTAAAGATTTTATTTATTTATTCATGAGAGACACAGAGAGAGAGACAGAGACATAGGCAGAGGGAGAAGCAGGCTCCCTGCAGAGCCTGATGCAGGGCTTGATCCCTGGACCCTGGGATCATGACCTGAGCCAAAGGCAGACGCTCAACCACTGAGGCACTCAGATGTCCCAGCAATTAGTATTTTGAAGAATATTTAAATATGGACATATTATTTGCCGAGACTGGTGGAATGGGCAGCATTGATTATAGTTCTCAGAGAATGTCTTTCTGAGAAGCTAGTATTACTTCGAGATTGCATTTATGAGAAAGAGACAGATATTTGAATAACAGGAAGATAGGAGATTCAGACAGAAAGTTTATCCAAGGTAAAGGCCCTAAGGCAAGGATCTACTAGTGTTTAAAGACAGAAGAACAATGTGTAAGTAGTAGTGTAAGTAGTGTAAGTGAAGTAGTAAGTTGTCTAGTGCTACAAAATGGGGTTTAGAAAAGTAGGCAAAAAAATTCGGTTAATCAAGAGTCATATAGATAATAGGAAAATGTTTAGATTTTATTTTAAGTCTGACACAAGGTTCAAAAAGCACACAAATCATAAAGGCAAGTTGTCTGAAAGATCCTAGTTGTTTGTACCCAAGTAGAAGATCAGGTAAAATTTTCCTAATAAGGAATGTATGAGTTGATAATTTATGATAAACGGTCAATAATAAAAGAAGGTCCAAAGTTTTTGTTTGTTTGTTTGTTTCCTGAAAAGGATCAGATAGCAGAAGCTCTGACTTTTTGGGCCAAAAGACAAAATTGAGGATATTATAGAGTTGCTTCCATAACAAGGGAGATGACACATTTCCACAGGCTTTTATTGGCAAAAAACAAAATACAATAATAATTGAGTAGACTTCTTTTGTAGTACAGGTCCACTAATAAGAACAATGGAATTCTTCATTGAGGAGTAACAATTTACTTAAGTGGGATTCATAGTTTATTTTACCTATTAACAAAATTGATTGTAGAAACTTATCTGTTAATACTCATCTGTAATGAGATTTTACATATTCATCTTTGAAATATCTGTTAACACAGAGATGCTGCCAAATATTGATATCAGCCCACAAGCATACTATTCTAATGGAGCATATGCAACACTTGGAAGACATTTATAGTATTCTATTAGGTTTTTCTCTTGGTATTTGCCTTTTAGCATATCATTATATTGCAGAATAATCACTCCCAAATGAAGGTTAGGTGGGAGATCTTCAATTGTAAAGTTAAATGGATTTTGAAATATGGAAATTTCCTTTACACTTAAATAAATTCAAAAAAGCAGCACTGGAACTATAGTTTGAACTCAACAGAAAATATATCTGCTGCAAATTTGTATAGAAATGGAAAATAAGCTTCTTTAACATACAACAGCAGAGGAAGTATGTAAGCAGCTTGACATTAGTTAAATAATTCAAATTTAGTTGTTGAAATAACATTACTGCAGTATAAGTTTTGCATATAAGCGCTTTTTTGCTTTGTAATTTTCAAATGGATTCATTTAGAAATGTTATCTGCAAAAATTAGCAGCTAAAGCTAATTTCAAAGCCATTTGATGTAGTGGTTGGGGTTGGTTCTCATTCGGAATAATTTCACACTTGGCTATTGACTTAAATAACTACTGCTATAAAACTTTAAGGCTACAAAGTGAACCATTTTGTGGTAGGTCAGGGTATTCACCTTCTATTTCTGACAAACATTCATGGAAGTGACAATGGTTGTCCACAAGAGTGAATGATATGAAATAAGGGTATATACTAATGTATGTGCAATGGCAGATGAATGCATTAGACCCATGTGGTTTTCACATATAATGTCCTAAGATATATTTTTTCCTTCTCTAGGGGAAAAATAAAACCTTTAATTTTTAGAAAGGTAACAATGTATCCAGCTTAAAAAAAAAAAAAAAAACAAACAGATCTCTCAGCTTCTTTGCAGCTAAGAATAGCTAGGTGACACAGTTATGCCAATGATACAGAAGTAAAACTCACTGGATGAGGCTTTTGAGAATCCTCTCTTAAATACCACACAGGTGACTGGCATGTACCATTTTGAACTTCTCCAGTTCTGGATGACAGATGTAATGTTGAAGTGTAAGAGCCTTCCTAAGACCATGAGGCTGCAAACTGCATGCAGAGGATGGCTAAGTAATCTTATAGAGACTCTCAATTTTTATAGCAAAAAGACTTCTCTAAAAATCTTGGCTTTCTTTCACCTGAGGGAGAAAAATGCCTAATTTATTTAAACTATGTTTCATTCAGATTTACTTACAGCTCTTTCATCATGAGGAGGGCTGGACAGACCCGACTAGAAATGACACATAGTCTGAATTTGGATTTATTTTCCTGTCTCATATTTCTGCCAACATCATTGTATTTTTGTATCACAAAATGCAGCTTTTTAAAAAAAAAATACAGCTTCCAATCAATTAATTCAGTTTGTAATGTAAGAATCAAAGTGATGGAATCATTTACAAGAGAAAAAGTCTCTGAGGTTTTGTAATCTATATAATTCTGAAGCAACTGGACCCACAGAAAAGAAAAATTGTCTATTGGAGACCCAATTACTGAAATATTTGCAAAGTGGAAGTGGGAACGTCCATAAAAGTGCCAGTGTTCCAGATAAATGATCCTTGTAGTGATGAACACTGGTGTGCATTGCCTGTGTCAATGTCAGCATCCTTGCTGTGATATTGTACCATAATTTTGCAAGATGTTACCATTGGGGAAAACTGGATTAAGGAGATGTGGGAAATCTCTGTGTTATTTCTTAAAACCAAATGTGAATCTACAATTATCTCAAACTTAACGTCTAATTTTAAAAGGAGGTTTTGGAAGACACTGTTTTAATAATAGATTCATCCGAGGCCAGGAGTTTGTGTGGCCCAATGGGGGTAGATCTGCATGAGTCTTGGGCTTTGTGTGCTACCATAGTATTTGGCCAAAGAAAAGCTCCAAAAAATTTATTTTCACCTCAATAACAAAAAGAGAAACTTTTATTTCTCAGACATCAATTTTCAAGAAAATGACTTTGTGATTGAATATTGAATATTTCCTTTCTCTTTTCTCTCTCTTTTTTCTTTTTTTAAATTTTTATTTATTTATTCATTCATGAGGGACACAAAAAGAGAAAGGCAGAGACATAGGCAGAGGGAGAGGCAGACTCCCTACGAGGAGCCCAATGCAAGACTCCATTCCAGGACTTCAGGATCACACCCTGAGCCAAGGGCAGATGCTCAACCACTGAGTGACCCAGACATCCCTTACGTTTCTCTTTTCTACCAGTGAATTTTATATTATAGCCCCCATTTTCATGTATATGTAGATGCGCATATCAAACTGTATATTTTAAAACATTATCTATTAACTACCCTATTTGAAGATCATATAATGCAAATCTTTACTTAATCTCAGGTATTACTATGTATACATGCAAGTATTAGGAAGCATTTATAATATTTTATAACTTCATCTTGTTATGCAGAAAACAAAAAAGAAGCATATTTTAAATCATATGCCTTCATTCTCAAGCAGCAGAATTCTTGACATCACACAGCCAATGAACCAGGAAATACTAGGTTTGTCTATATATCTCTCATCTGTCTTTATCACCTTACATAGTTCCCAAAGGAATAGCTGTTCCAGTGCCTATATGCCAGAATAGTAAAATCACTTAGCCACAGTCTTATACACGTGAAATGTGAAAATAATAACACAGGAAAAAATGGACATGCTGCCAAAGAGGAAGACAAACTCTGCTACATAGAATACTGAGTCTAACACAAATCCAAGAAAGATAAATCATGCTGGAGGAAAAAGTCACTGTTGTTCTCTAATGATCAAGTGTTTTAAGGTGGAGTTTGTGGTAGTTTGCTCTTTGTGGATTTAAAACTGGAACACTGCATTGATGAAGATGAATCCATAGACTTATGCATGGAAGGTTACGAGCATCCCATTGTTTATGGGATGGGAATGCTCTGTATATGCTCCAGCTAGTTAGAGAAGATTAGTTGTGATGAAATACAGCAGCAGTCAGGTTTCATATCTCCCAGGCAAGTGTAGTAAGTGAAAAACATTCCTTTTAAAATAAAAGGCAGTTACTTCACTGGGTATAGTCTGTTTGTCAAACAAGTAAATTTCTCAATACATTTTAAAGTATAGATTAGAAATTGACCTCCATAATTATTCAAATATTTTGAAGCAATAATTCCAAATAGTTCCAGATACTCCAATGAATGTTTCATTTTAGCATCATAAACTTCCTCCAGTATTAATGACCACACTAACATCATATATTTCAATGTCAACATCCACATTTGGATTAAAAGTAATTTTTAAGATACATAATTCCCATATCAATTAGGTATTTCTTTTAGCTTCATATATTTCCTCTAATATTCAATAAATGACCATGCTAGCCTATTAAGTTTAGAAGTGCAGCAACATCCACATACTCATTAAAATTATTTTATTGAAACCATCTTAAGCAATTCCAAAACAACAGCTAATTGTCTATGTAATTAATGTCCTTAATGAATCTACTTAGTCTTTAATTTTCAATAATGAATAACAAATTTTCAAACATTTGCTCATAATGAAAGTTATTCCCTTGAGTTTATAGCTTCCTGATGAAGGTAACTAAATCTTTTTAATTCATCCTCTGAGGAGAATAAGTAGTAAATCTCTGGGGAGACTCACCTGCTAATGCGAATTACTTGTATTGACACAATTCCATTTCTCGGCACTATTGTTCTGTAAATTCTCATTTGTGATTTTTATTATCATGAAAAATATTCATTGTAGTTCAGTACATTCAACGTATTTAATTGAATACATAGTCATGCTGAAAACTAAGCTAAACAGAAGGTCAATGAATACCTAAATTTGATGCGATGTTAAATCTCACTTATTTCATGGTGGTGAACCTACTATATTATATATTTATTTTGCTTTTCTTTTTACAAGATACAATTTGCCCATTTAGTCCAGGTAATTTAAAAAACTCCTATTCAATTACAGCAACTATGTTTGAATTATAGTTTCTGATAGTATGAAGAAACAGGGGACTTCTATCTCTAACATGCAGATCATACCATAGAACATATTATATTTTCTCATTTCAAAACAAGAAAATCAAACAGTTAATAAAGTGGTAATCTCTTGAAATAAATAATAATTTAATTTATGCATTTTAAAAGTTTGGAAGTTGTAATACCAGGTCAATTAGTTATTACTTATTAGTAATTATTTGCTATTAATTAGTTATTAGTTACTTATTCCAGGTCAATTAATTCAGCAATCCCTATGAAAAATTTGAGTAATACTTTAAAAAAATCTGAGACTTTTCAAAGTGATATTCATGCTCTGTAAGTTGTTTATATAAAATTGTTTTCCTGTTTCCAGTTTTCTTATTTGCAAACTATAAAACCTAATCTTTGCTGCAGTTCTCTTGGTGAGATTATGTCAATGGACAGCAGAGCTAATTTCTTTCTACAGCTGCCAATTAGAACTAGAGAAAACTAGAGAATCATAGTCTAGGTAGGAAGTTAAAATAAAACTAACAAACAATTTATAGGAGATGATATAAAATTAGTAAATGCATACAAGCATATACTTTAGCAGATATATTGATAGGCTTTTTCAAAATACTTCATTTTTGATGTGATTAACCAATTGAGGAAAAAACAGGTTTTTAAAAAATTCTTTATTTAAATTAAATGTAGTTAATATATACTGTATTATTAGTTCTGGAGTTAGAATTTAGTGATTCATCAGTTGAGAATAACACTGATTATTATATTATATTATATTATATTATATTATATTATATTATATTATATTATATTATAATTATATTATCATTATATCAATTGCCCTCCTTAATGCGTATCACTCCCATTACCCCGCGCCTACCCACCTCCCCTCCAGCACTGTTTGTTTCCTAGAGTTCAGTGTCTCTTATAGTTTGCCTCTTTCTCTATTTTCATCTTTATTTTTCCTTTCCTTCCCCTATGTTCATATGTTTTGTTTCTTAAATTCTGCATATGAGCGAAATCATATATTTGTCTTTTTCTGACTTATTTTGCTTAGCATAATACCCTCTACTTCTATCCACATTGTTGTAAACAGTGAGATTTCATTCTTTTTGATGACTAGTATTCCATTGTAGATACCACATGTTCTTTATCCATTCAACTGTGCTGGACATCTGGGCTCTTTCCATGTTTTGGCTCTTACGGACATTGCTGCTATAAACATTGGGGTGTATGTGCCCCTTTGAATCACTGTGTTTGCATCCCTTGGATAAATATCTACTAATACAATTGCTGGCTTGTAGGATAGCTCTACTTTTAACCTTTTGAGGAACCTCCATACTGTTTTCCAGAGTGGCTGCACTGGTTTGCCTTTCCACCAACAGTACAAGAGGTACAAAAGGGTTCCCCTTTCTCTGCATCCTTGCCAACATCTGTTGCTTCCTGACTTGTTAATTTTAGCCAAGTGTGAAGTGGTATCTTATTGTGATTTTGAATTACATTTTCCTGATGCTGAGTGATGTTGAGCAGTTTTTCATACAAATGGTCTGTTGGCCATTTGTATGTCATTTTTGGAAAAATTTACGTTCATGTCTTCTGCCCATTTTTGATTGGATTGTTTGCTTTTCGGGTGTTGAGTTTGATAAGTTCTTTATAGATTTTGGATACTAGCCCTTTATCTGATAAAACATTTGCAAATATCTTCTCCCAAAGTAGGTTGCCTTTTAGTTTTGTTTACTATTTCCTTTGCTGTGTAAAAGCTTTTTATCTTGATGAAGTCCCAATAGTTCATTTTTGCTTTTGTTTCTCTTGCAAAAAAAGTTTTTATATACCAGTTGTGAAGTGAAAGTAATTTATAACTTCAAGCCAACCTAAGAGATTTTAAGATACTAGAGGTGTTAAAAATTTTGTTCACTCAGACACATTTTTTTTTTCTTATATAACAAGCCTTACCCACAGTCTTAGAATAGGAGATCTGAAAAAGCTTTGACTCCTACTCCTCATGGAAAGTTGTTTGAATATGTGATGCAGTTTAGAACAATAAAATTCAGTATCATAAAAGTTTTGAACGTGTGCACAAAGACAATTAACTCTGCAGCACTGAGCTAAATAAACAAATGGATAACTAAATTCTATGGACTGAGATTGCCAGTTAGGCATGATCATATGACTTTGGTTTAAGCCACCAAATGAAAAAAGACTTCAGTTTCTAGAGGAAGAAAGATTAAATATTGGCACTTGGAAATGGACAAGCAACTAAGGACAGAAATGAGAGGTGGAGAGAAACAAAAAAAAGTTTCACAGCGACTTTTTAGCTCAGAGTGAACTATTTCCTTCTATCTCCAAGGGATTCCTCTTTTTTTTTTTATTTTTATTTTTTTTTTAATTTTTATTTATTTATGATAGTCACAGAGAGAGAAAGAGAGAGAGGCAGAGACATAGGCAGAGGGAGAAGCAGGCTCCATGCACCGGGAGCCTGATGTGGGATTCGATCCCGGGTCTCCAGGATCGCGCCCTGGGCCAAAGGCAGGCGCCAAACCGCTGCGCCACCCAGGGATCCCAGGGATTCCTCTTTTATCCTTTTATATAACCCACAGTTTTATTTTTACTTTAATAATTATGTTTCCAAGGATGCCTGAGTGGCTCAGTTGGCTAAATATGCCCCGACTCTTAATTTCAGCTCAGGTCATGATCTCAGGGCTGTGAGACTGATTCCCACATTGGGCTCCATGCGGCTGCCCATGGAACTTACCAGAGATTTTCTCTCTTCCATTCTCTACACCCCTCCTACACTCTCTCTTACTCTCTCTCTCCCTCTTAAAAAAAAAAAAAAAAAAGTAAAAATTATGGTTCTGTGTCTTGCAAACTAATAATTACTTTTTAAAAAGAATTTTCCCATGGATGTTAGATCCATTATTGGGTTTCTCTATTTCTCATACCTCTCTATCAGTTTCTCTTCCTTTTTCTCTCACTCTCTGAAATTACCAAATATATCTAGATTGAGTGAGCAGTACCAAAGTTTTACCTTGTTAATATGGTTAAAAATCATAGTTTATTCTTATTTGTATGGTGTAATAAATAAGAGTAGATATGAATTCTAATACAGAATATCACTTTAACTTATACGTTATTAAGGTTTACAGTTTTGCTATTTAGAATTCATTTAGAATCGGAGACATGGACATGAGAAGGACCACTTCAAAATCTATTTCTACTTAATTTGTTAGTAATGATGGGAATTTGAATAAATTAATTCAAAAGTATAAAATACTATACAAATTTTAAATGAACAAATTAAAAAATTTGTCCTTGAGAATTTGGAAGTGAAACAAATAGTGAAATACATATTTGCAAATGTAGATATTATGTAGGTCAGTGTTATGTTTTGGACTTTGATGCTGGTTCCATTACACTTATATTATGGTCAAACAAAAGTTATGAAATCTCAGAAAGACTACTGGGATGCTAGAGGGAGTTTGTCTGGAAGAATCTGCAGGATCCAAATGCTATCATTTTTTTCACAGTTCTTTCCTTCTAGAAATAAAAAGCCTTAATTTGAGTTTCCAATGTGCTATATAATTCACATGGGAATGTTACATAAAAGAAATTAATCCTTTGCTAATTTTCTTTTTCTATTTGTTTACATCATGCACACAGGGAAGAAACTGCTTCCAAAGAAAACACTTTTATTTCTATAGTGTTTTTAGAAATCTTGATTTTTGTTAATTTGAACTAAAACTAATGAAGATCTTTCTTTCCAAGAAGATGCTGTCCTTCCTAAGCTGGTAGTTTTTATTCAGATAATATTGATTTTTCATTTTGTTTACTTTCCCCAAAATAAAGATTGATTTTTCTTTTTTGCTGATAAAGTAATATATGATTGTAAAGTATAAACTTAACTTGTTATTTGGTATGAATAATACCTGATGTTGCATAAGGTAACATGCAACATGTTTTTGCATGTTACCATTTGTTGCTCCATCCATTCAGAGAAATTTTTGTTAGTAGTAGAAATAGTCCAGGATAAAGCAAGTAGAGTATCATTTATTTTTTCCCCTTGAAATGTAAAGTCCTTATTAAGAAGGAAAAAAAGTTGTTATTAAAATCTTAGCTATATACTTATATTTATACGAAGGTCCTTTAATTATAAGATTCCTCAAATTACACAAAACAAAAATTATTTTCTAAGGACATGCTAATATAAAAGAGGGGAAAAGAAAATCTTGGATATATCTAGCATAGTCACACCATTCATTCATTCATTCATTCATTCCTATTCATTCATTCGGTCAAGTTTTCATTGAATAACTATCATGTTCCAGGAAATATGGTAAATGCTGGAGATTTATGACCATGAAGCTACATCATGACCTGTTGCAGTAACCAGAGACTCATTAAATAGACCAGACTTTCAAGTTAACACTTGATTGATTCTTATTAAAAGTAGTAAGAAGAGAATAAGAGGGAACCAGTACTTACTGCCCCATGTATTCATTGGCAGGCATAGAATCTACATAACTTTCAGTTTGAGTATGCCTGTGTAATAACAACAACAACAACAACAACAACAACAACAACATGCTTAGATGAAGCTAAGAAAAGTTGTGCTATATGAAGAGGTGGGAATATGGCATCCCAGATGATTAAAAAGGATGATTTGGGGAATTATGTACTCAAACAATAGAAGACATATTTTTAAAAATATTCAGTTTTATTCAATAGAAATTCAGGAAGTCAACAGTTAAATAATAAGACCTATAATGCTAGAAATTATTGGCAATATTATTTAGACACATCCAAACATGTTAAAACACCATCAAAATTATGTTTTTAGAGTTTTATCATTGATGGATTTCAAATTCAGATATATAAACATTGCTAAGTAATGATAAATATTTCAAAAATTATATTTTATTTCCCGCCTCTTCTTTTCCCTTCTCCTTCCCTTCTTCTCCCTAGCATATTTTTTGGGAGCTCTGCTAAATTTTCCATGCTATTGCAATAGAAATCACAGCTTGATTACAAAACAGTGGTCAGACATTATTACTTCAGTGGTCGTGGACACTAGAATTTTACGAGTAATGGAAACTAATTTGGAGTATTTTATATTCTTAGGATATTTAATGGATTTTGATATCTTGCATTAACTTTTGAATAGGCTGTGTCATGTTTCAATATTGGACTGAAAGAGTACAGTTTGGCAGATGTTATGAAAAAAATTTCCTTTTCTTTTTCAATTAACTTTCCAATTTCCCTCCAAGGTCCCTTGGCTTCACTATGGCAATCCACAGACAAAAATAAGTAGCCAAGGAATCACCAAGAAACATTAGAGAAACAAACCTCTCTATTGGGAGAGGATTGAAGTCTCAACAAGGACATCTAATTTTGTTGAAAGTCATTGACATTTAGTGACATGTGACAAAACGATATGCTCCTGAATAGTGTAAAAGTTGCCAGATAAATCTGTAACTGTACATCTTGTAGGCATGATATTTGTTTTACTCAAGTCTATTATAATTGGGATACACTATAAGGAGGTAGTATAATGTGAACTGTGTGCACTGAGTTTTAATTCTTTTTTTTAATATTTTATTTATTTATTTATTCATGAGGAAAACACAGAGAGAGAGAGAGGCAGAGACACAGGCAGAGGGAGAAGCAGGCTCCATGCAGGGAGCCCGAGGTGGGACTCGATCCCAGGTCTCCAGGATCAGGCCCTGGACTGAAGTCTGTGCCAAACCTCTGAACCACCCGGGCTGCCCTGAGTTCTAATTCTTAATTTTAAGGAATTAAATTCACATTATGATCATGAAACTGATAATTAAGCAATGTACTTATAAATGCCAAGTGAAATAAGTTGAATGCCAGCATTAAAACTGTATCAAGGTGAAGGGCAGCCGGAGTGGCTCAGCGTTTAGTGCTGCCTTCAGCCCAGGGCTGGGATTGAGTCCCACGTCGGGCTCCCTGCATGGAGCCTGTTTCTCTCTCTGCCTGTGTCTCTGCCCCTCTCTCTCCTCTCTGTGTTTCTCATGAATAAATAAAGTAAAATCTTAAAAAAAAAAAAAAACTATATCAAGTATTGTTGAATTTACAGTTTGGAGATGATTTGTATTAAAAATAAACACGTAAAATTTTGTTCACGTTTTTATATTTTTGTCATATAACTCATCACATTTGTTTGAAAGTCAGTAATTTGACTCAAATTTTGCATGTGCTTCATTATTTTAACAGTTTCTTGAAACATTTTTATGGAAATCAAGTATTATATACTAAATAATAATAAAATAATGACATATTTGGAGAAAACAACACATTATTTTTCTTTTAAAAGGCACACATTCTTTCATTTCCATACCAAAAATCCCTGAAAATGCAATGAAATAGCATTCTTTAAAAAGTAAAAATAGCTCCTTTGTGTTGACTGGAATCTAAGTATTTTAGATTAGATTTATAACTGTAAGAATTTTTTTCTTTATCTATCATCCATTTCTGAGAAGTTAATTTGGAAATTATGATATCCTTCTAATTCTATTGTATTATACAACACTCTTATAAATTCAATGCAATATAGAATAAGTGGAAATTAATATGGAGAAAAAATACATCTTAGTTACAGGCTATACCAATGATAACTTAGAGGGTCAAATCCTGGTAAAAGACATACTGTCCCCCAAAACTACTTTATCCAATCTGCCTGAACTAATTTTCATATTGTCTTGATTCCTCAAAAGCTTATTAACATTTTAAATGACAGTATATTTAATTTTAACAGGAGAGCAGTGTGTAATTAAAATTTTAAATGCATTATTAATTCTAATTAGGTTTATGGTGATATTTACTTTATAGATGATACTACCATTTTAAAAGACACTGCTGCCAAATATAAATAAAGTAAGCATTTCAGAAATATTGCAAAGTCAAATCCATATCTGCATTATCTATCTTCAAAGAAGAGGAGGTATGTTTTAAATGCAATGCACTAAAGATAAAGTAGGAGCGTGATATTGACTCATTTGTAAACAGAAGACTAGATCAAATATTAACTTAGAAAAAGAGATTGACTCTTCCTAAGCAAATTTTTAATAAAAACTGTTGGGACATGGATATTTAGTTTTGCCTATAAGGCACTTGCTACCCACATTTCATTTATATTAAACGATTACTAAAAATTGCAAATAATATGAATAAAAAAGCAATTTCATACACTATTAACATAATATACCCTTATGCAAAATATTATGGTTTGCACTTATTATTTTATTTATTTATTTATTTGAGAAAGTGAGAGAGAGAGAGCACAAGCATGAGGAGGGGCAGAAGGAGAGAGAAGCGGACTCCCCACTAATCAGGGAGCGCAACTTGCTGCTCTATCCCTGGATCCTAGGACCATGACCTGAGCCAAAGGCAGATGCTTAACCAACTGCGGTATTCAGGCACCTTACACTTATTATTTTAAGACAAGAGTATTCTCTAGACATGTCGTGACTTTATTACAGAATATTAAAATGCTTTATTCTTTCAAGATTTACACAAAAATCATAAATATCAATTCATATCATGTATAATTTATAATCCATTTATACCTGAAATTCTGAAACTTCCTTGTTTATTTGAAGATTGTTATTATTTCATAAAAGAAAACCCTCACTGTATTCTTTTAGAGACCATCTTGGTAAACTTTCTGAAATTTTTTAACTATGAAAGAATTTTCCTTGGATTGTCATATCATCCACTACATTGTTTTTCTTTTTTCTTAGACGTAGGAAAATAGTTATTTTTTTCACATAAAAATAGTTATCCTGCATATCATCTCTCTAACTAATAGCATTAAATATGACAATTAATATATAGTTGTCTATGACATATTTGCAGAAAATAGATAAATGACATCAACCTGATACTTTAAAAAATGACAAATAGATTTTCCTATTATTATGTCAGAATTAAAACCTGATTCTTTTGCAAGTCCATAAATTATTTTCCTCTATATTTATTGCTTTTTAAAAAATAAGCCCTGCTATTTTAAGGTGAATATTTAACTTAGCTAAGGTAATACCAATTTAATTGACATTGTAGTGATATTATTCAGTAATTGTCTCAAATCTCACCTTTTTCATGTAAGCATAATTCCATTTTTTAAATATTTTCTTTCTTTCTTTCTTTCTTTCTTTCTTTCTTTCTTTCTTTCTTTCTTTCTTTCTTTCCTTCTTCTTTCTTTCTTTCTTTCTTTCTTTCTTCTTTCTTCTTTCTTTCTTTCTTTCTTTTTCTTTCTTTCTTCCTCCTTCCTTCCTTTCTTTCTTTCTTTCTTTCTTTCTTTCTTTCTTTCTTTCTTTCTTTCTTTCTGAAAGACACAAAGAGAGAGGCAGAGATATAGGCAGAGGGAGAAGCAGGCTCCCTATGGGGAGGCTGATGCAGAACTCCATCCTAGGACATTGGGATCATGACCTGTGCTAAAGGCAGATGCTCAACTACTGAGCCACCCAGGCGTCCCACATAATTTCATTTTGAACCAGTGTCTACTTTGCATTAAATGCAGGGTTTACATCATCAGAAGAAAACACTCATGCCCAGTACTTCTTAGTATGAATTAAAAATAACTAAACAGCAAAGTACTTTTACTTTTAAGTTGAAAAATGTACTTGCTTAGGAAAACATTACTCATTCCATCAAACTTGATGTGGCTTCCTTTCATACTCAGTTATCTTCAAATGCCATGTCAGAGAAACCTTTTTTTTTTTTTATGTTTGCACATAAAATATCCTTGTCCCATCACTCTCTATCCTTAACACACTTTATCATTAATTCTTAGAAATTTTAATTGTCTCACAATTGGTTCCATGCTTATTTGTTCCTATGAACTTTTTCTCTCTTGCTGATAGGGTTATAAGTTCCATGAAATAAAGACTTTGTGCCTATTCTGCATCTCTGTCCCTACTTAAATGATTACCTGGCACATAGCAAACAATCAATTAGCATATGTGAATGCATGAATAGTTTAAGTGAATGTAAAATGAATGCAAACACTTTCTTCTTCAAAAAATTCTAATAATCCAATGACAGTAGTTTCAATTATCCTTAGCATTTTAGCATCTTTATTATACTCTTCTCAGGAGAAATTGACATGCTGAATGTTAGGCATGTTTAATATCAGCTTCAAGCGACACTTGGGTGGCTCAGCGGTTGAGCATATGTCTTACGCTCAGGGCATGATCCTGGAGTTCTGGGATCAAGTCCCACATCGGGCTCTCCCTCTGCCTATGTCTCTGCCTCTCTCTCTGTGTCTCTCATGGATAAATAAATAAAATCTTTAAAAAAAATCAGCTTCAAGAATAACATCTGATTGGCAGTATCTATTATCATTTGGATGAATGAATATGAATAAAAGGAATGCCATCTATGCTAGTGAGACAGATTTGGAAGTTACTATAATAGAAAGGTTAATTGAAACTAAAGGAGTTGATACAATTGTCCAGTGAAATTATAAAAAATAAGAAGGATATAGACAAATGTTAAAGAATACCAATATGTGTGTTGTTGACAGAGGTGAGGAAAATGAGTTGGTTCAGTTTGTTCAACAGATTTTCTGCAGGATGGGTGCTCCCTATACTTTCTGCTGCCAGGAGCCAAAAAGTAGCTACCATGACTTTCTTGTTCATCTATTATTAAATCCAGGGATTTAAATGCTTCTTCTGCTATTGATATTGAGGAGAAATAACTAGGCAGAAAAACTAGTAGAGATTATTATTATGTAAAACAAGAGGAGAGACTCTTTAAAGAAGAAAGGTTGATCAAATATTGTGGAGAAATGACAAAATCAGAAAATCGTTGGTTATTAAAATATTCATTGCTTAAAATTATGACAGGGTCATTTTCCTTTATGTCACTTTTTCCAAAGCTGGCCCTCTTGAAGTGACTTTGCTATGTATCTCTTTTGTGTTTGTTGTCTTTTTTGTTGTTTTTAAAGATGCATTTATTTTAGAGAGTGTGTGCTGTGTGCAGGAGCAGGAGGGGCAGAGGAAGAGCTAAAGAGAGAGAATCTCAAACAGATTCCACATGGAGCACAGACCCTGAGATCATGACCTGAATAGGATGCCTAACTAACCACAGCATTAGGCACACCTCATGTTTGTTCTACTGAATCTTTTTGAATCACTCTTCATCAGTGAACCAATTGGTACTTGTTCTGAAAAAAAAACTACCACTAATCTTCCTATGCCCTAACTTTTACAGTAATTTCAGTCATTTTGCATTTTCTGGGTTTGGACATTTACATAAATTCCAAAGGGTTAGAGGAAGCATTACATTAAGTAGAAGGCAGAGTGTATCTATTTTGCTAGATCTAATTGTATCCTCACCTTGCTAAATTCTTCCTTTCTTTTATTCTGATTTGCCAGTCCCCATCATAAGACTTTCTCCTGTGCAGATATGTAGATCCACTTTCCTTTTGCCCTGGGAATACAATCCTGTTCCTAAATTCCAACAACTTCACTATTGCATACAGTGTACAGACCAAGTGTTTTTTTTTTTTTTTTTTTATTCTCTCCCATTCAATTCTGTTAAACAGAGTCTGTTTTCATTTTAGGTATTGTCTGACGTCTTGTAGGTTTATTGAATTCAAATTCGTTAGCATCTTGAAAGACATCATGTAGGTCCAACAGGGAAGACTGAATCCACAGCATACAACCTGGAACAATTAGATATAATTCTAATTTTTAAGAAAAGTATGAATTTATTTTATAGCAGACTTATCTCTTCTCATTGTATAAACAGAAAATAAGCTGTCACTTAGCTTCCTTTAATTCTCTTCCTCCCTCTCCCCATTACAAGTATTTCCCTTTATTATATACATTTGTGCTTAAATAAATATTGCAATGGCAAGGGAGACTTACTAGAATAACAGAAAGAAAATATCTTAAGAGGCAAGCTGCTGTGATAAAACCAGTCAATAGCATAAGTGGTAATGACCATTGCAACACCAGTGGAATCCACAAGCACAACAGACATCAATAATCCTTACCTATAATGGACTTTAATTACAGAGTATTTTTGAAGGGCATAGGGGATGTTAAATGCTGCTTGGGTGTCAGCTAGAATATGAGAGCTACTAATCATTTGGAGTAGTAGAAGAAGCAGAGGGCAGGGGTATAAAGAGTAATGTTAATACTAGTCCTCAAAATGTGCTTTATTAAAATATTAAATCTCAGTATTACTTGTGTGAAATTTAAGTAAGGCTTGAGTTTCCACAGAAATTGGGTCAAAGAGTGAACAAATATATGCATATATTTTTGGCAGTTGTTCTTACTGCCCTATTTTATTCCGGGAATGGCATACTCTCAGACAACTATGTTACATCTATATCAGTTAGAGTGCTAGTCGTGTAAGGGTTATGGGTCAACCTAATTTAGAGGTAAATACAACCAACTATATGAAGTGCTTTTTATTTTTTTAAGATAGATTTATTTATTTATTTATTTATTTATTTATTTATTTATTTATTTATTTTAGACACAGAGAGAGAGACAGGCAGAGGCACAGGAGGAGGGAGAAGCAGGCTCCATGCTGGGAGCCTGACATGGGACTCGATCCCGGAACTCCAGGATCGCGCCCTGGGCCAAAGGCAGGGCCAAACCGCTGCGCCACCCAGGGATCCCCAGATCTAATTTTTCTTTTTTTTTTTTAATTTTTATTTATTTATGATAGTCACACAGAGAGAGAGAGAGAGAGAGGCAGAGACACAGGAGGAGGGAGAAGCAGGCTCCATGCCGGGAGCCTGACATGGGACTCGATCCGGGACTCCAGGATCGCGCCCTGCGCCAAAGGCAGGTGCCAAACCACTGAGCCACCCAGGGATCCCCTGAAGTTCTTTTTTAAAAAAAAGTTTTAATTAATTTATTTATGAGAGGGATGGAGAGAGAGAGAGAGAGAGAAAGAGAGAGAGAGACCAAGTGGAGTGAGGGAAAGGGACAGCAGACTCTGCACTGAGCACGGACCCTGATGTGGGCTGACTTGAGATCATGACCTGAGCCAAAATCAAGAGTCCAATGCTTAACTACTGAGCCACCCAGGTACCCCTATATGAAGTGCTTACATACACATAATAATTTTCTTCATAATATAGATTTTTTTTAATGATAGAGAGAGAGAGAGAGAGAGACGCAGAGACATAGGCAGAGGGAGAAGCAGGCCCCATGCACAGGGAGCCAGACGTGGGATTCGATCCCGGGTCTCCAGGATCGCGCCCTGGGCCAAAGGCAGGCGCTAATACGCTGCACCACCCAGGGATCCCATAATACTGATCCTTTTAAAGTTTCATACTTGTATAATATTATTGTTCTTTCCACTTGCATGTATGAAAAACCCTACTTAGATTAGTAGCCTTTTGTTTTCTGTTGCCAAAATCATTACAGAATTTTGTCTTGTTAAAATCTTTAAAGCAGAAATTAATATATTTTATATACCTACCTAACTGATTATAGATGGAATAATATAAACAAGTAAACAAATGAAAGGTGTTACTGAAGACCATAGCGAAATAAATCTTAAGAAGTTCCCAGAAAGCATGTGACATACTATGCACATGGACATCAGTAAGAGAAATGTTGTTGCATAGTTTACGATGTCTAAGTAAGCTACCATGTTCACAGTAGTTTATTTTTTGTTTATATTGTCAGCCAAGATAACATTTAGATAGGAACATAGATGTAGATTTTATGTTCTAAAAAACATGTTTGAATTTGATCTGCATATATTTAACATTGCAGCTGTTTGAAGATTGTTATTCTAGTAGGAAAACAATAATTGAAAAGTGCATACAATATTTTCTGATATGTAAAAAGCTTAGAATTGTATTTGGCAAAGTATATGTAAGTGGTAAAAATTAGTATCTATAATAGAAACTTCTTCAAGATACTATTTTATTAATTTCCTTATTTTGTCCTGTATTTCATATATGCATATTGAGCAATTACTGTGTGCAGTTTCTTTTACTGAGAGGCAATACAGCTCTGATAGCCTAATGCCTGAGGTGTATATTTAACAAGACATTTGTAGACTGTGAATATGTACATTATGGGGGAAGTGGGTATTGTATTAGAATGTATAGAAGGGGCACCTAATAATTTGGGGGCTTGGGAATTTATTCCCAGTGTACATAACCTCTACCTTGCTCATGAAATGTAATCATAATTTGCCAGGTGATGACTGAATGAATTTGAGGAGGACCAAATTTGATATGAGAAAAGTAGAAATAAGAGAGCATAATTAGTTTAAGCAATTTTAAAAATGTTGTCATGGCCAATGAAATGAGACAATAATGTCAAGATATGGAGTTGAAGGCACAGGAAGGACCATATATATTTTAAAGATGAATACAGAAGAAAATACACATTAGAACAACAGAATCTCAAGACATAAAAATCATGCATCTTTGAGAATTTTAAATAGTTATATCTAATTTTCATAGCATAGTCACACATTCAGAATGTTCTGTCAGTCTAATTAACTCCATTCTGATAAAAAAAATAGATTTTCCACACAAAATAATGTTCTCATGATAAAGATGATAAGGGTGAGCAAGTTTTGCAATTAATCTAAATCTCTTTTCATAAAAAAATCAGCTTATAGTCATAACCTATATTATTTATTCATCAGCTATTCTTTTTATATAGCAACATTTTCACGAATTTTAACTGTACATATTGAATTATGTTCTTTGTAGAAATGCGGTACACTTTTTTATTCTCCTCTGCATTAGTCATAGTAAAGGTATTTTCAGGTCATTTGTAGATGTGTGGTTTGCTCCTGGTTTGCAATTAGGATGACAAAGCTAAGGTTTTTATTTTAAATGTTTTGGTAATTAAATTTAGGTCTTTATGTTGTTTTAACAGTCTCTCAAATTTTCTTATTGTAAATGGTGAACTGAACAAATGGTGAACTGAACTGAGCAAAGTCAATTTTTGATAATTTTACCAAAAAGTTACATTAATTTTTGCAAAGTCACTTATTGCAAGGAGATGATAGCATAAAAATGAATTAATTAGAAAAAAGAAAAAAGCTGAACCGAATGAGAGAGTGAGATTTACTGAAAATCAACTAGTTTTTCCCTGAGAAACTTTTAGCGGTCCTAAGGATTAGAGTCAATACCTCAAAAGAGAAGTGGTAAAATAGCCAGAAACCAATGTATGTTGGAAGTCTTTCAAAGAAGCCCCTAGATTCTCTAAGTATCCTACCCTGTTCAGAGAAAAGACTGGATATTTCTTTCTAGAGAAGCTTAAAAACATGGGAATTCTGGACTATTCAGATGTATTGTGGTATTTTGTTTGCTTTCCGTCATTCATTTTTGCTTGAGAGGATTTTTTAAGTTAAGGAGACTGACTTGATTTTTTTTAATGGTTTTTGAATCATTGTCATGGATAAACTATTATGTATCCATTTATCTATCAACATACACTTAGGTTATTTCTAAATCTTGCCTATTGTTAAGTAATGCTCAAAGGGCATGAGGGTACAAATACTTCTTAGAGGTAGCAATCTACCTGTTTGAACATGTACCCAGAAATTGGATTCCTGGATTATATGCTTGTCTATTTTTAATTTTTTGAGAACCCGCTATTTCACATAGTGCCCACTTATTTCTCTGCAGTAACTCTGGAATCTAGAAGGAAATATTTTACACAATTATATTGTAATGGAGGTGGGTAAAGAAACATTAATAGACATAGGTTTCTTTTTTTTTTTTAACAATCAGTTATCTTTTATTTTTTTTTCAATTTTTATTTATTTATGATAGTCACAGAGAGAGAGAGAGAGGCAGAGACACAGGCAGAGGGAGAAGCAGGCTCCATGCACTGGGAGCCTGACGTGGGATTCGATCCCGGGTCTCCAGAATCGCGCGCTGGGCCAAAGGCGGGCGCCAAACCGCTGCGCCACCCAGGGATCCCGACATAGGTTTCTATTTATCCCTTGAACCACCAAAGTGACACTAGTAAACAGTGCTAATAAGCACTAATAAGTGTATAGATTTTTAATGGTTGTTTTGGATATTATTGGCTAGTAATTGAATTTTAAAAATCAAAGTTGAAAAAGTTTATGTAGTCCAAAGAAGGTAGGTAAAAGAAAAGAGAAACAAAAAACAGAGCAAACAGCAAATCACAAATAAAATAGCAGACTTAAGCTCTAAAGTATTAATAATAACATGAAGTATAATTTGATTACACCAATATAAAGAGAGAGATTGGTAGAGTGAATTTATTTTTTATTTATTTATGATAGTCACACAGAGAGAGAGAGAGGTAGAGGGAGAAGCAGGCTCCATGCACCGGGAGCCCGACGTGGGATTCGATCCCGGGTCTCCAGGATGGCGCCCTGGGCCAAAGGCAGGCGCTAAACCGCTGCGCCACCCAGGGACCCCCGGTAGAGTGTATTTAAATACATCCCACAACTATCCTTACACAAAATAAACTCACTTTAAATATAACAATGTAATTTAATTGAAACTAAAATGATGATGGAAAAAAGTATAACGTGCAAATATAAATTTTTAAAAAGCATAGGAAGTCTTCAAATAAAGTGTCTTTAGAGCAAATAAAATTACCAGAGACATTAAGGGGTATAATATTATGATGAAAGGAACAACCCTTCAAGAAGACATAGCTATTCTAAATATGCACCAAGTATTTGAGCTGCAAAATATGAAACAGTTTTATGTATATTTGGCTACTAGTTTTATGATATCTAATGTAGACAATTATGAATTTAAATATAATTATTGATTGTATCCTGAATATTCAAATATTTATATAACTTTTCTCATCCATTCGTTATGTGTTAGTTTTGTTATTTTATCCTGGGCACTTGGTTTTTTAAAAAAACTAAAAGCGAAGCATCATCTTCAAAGATTTCTAGTGGTAAGCTGTCACCTGACTTAGAGTAGTTGCAAAATTCCTGGACAGTTAGAAAGCCTTTTCAGTAAAGGTACCAGCTTCAGAAATGATGTGAAAGAAGTGCTTTTAAGAGCTAAAAGCAAAAAAAAAAAAAAAAAAAAAAAAAAAAAAAGCTAAAAGCAGTGGCCACATGGAACAAAAGAATGAATGGTGAGGGTTCTGTATGATGTTCGTATTGAAGTTCTATTCTTTTATAGTTCAACAGATCAAATGTGATGAGCCACATGTTACTAAATAAAAGGATATGGGGCTTTCACTTTCACAAAGCCAAAGAATCCAATTGGTCTTTCTTTTATAAGTACTACGAAGGATTAAATATTTGGATTGAAAAAAAAAAAAAAGCAGCATTCTAAATTCTGCCACCAGCTATGGCTTGTAGGCTATTAATGCCCCACATAAAATAAAAGGCACCTAAAGGTGCTACATTATTGTACCATCCCATTTTGTCACCAAAGACTACAAGAGAAAGTCATCTTCCACAAAATATGAATAAAGACACCTGATTTTTTTCTATTGTCTCCTGATTCTGAATTTACCAACTGAACAAGGCACAATATACTTTATATTATTATCCCTATGAGACTAAATTTCCTTAACTATAATAATATATTCTTCTAAGTTTTCAAATCTTAGAATTGATAGTCTGTATGTTTTCCTTTATAAAATATGTAATAAATATTACCAAATATCTTTGTAAAATATCAGTATTCTTGCCCTTTTTTTGTCTATTCCTCTGTCCTGCATTGTCTGACCTCCTTGATGATCCTCGAACACATTTTGTACCCCAAGTTGCAATTAAATATCATTCTATTTCCAATACTTTATTTACAATTGTAACTTGCTCCTCTTGCCAATATTCCTGAACTCACTTTCTTTGCATCTTGTCCTCTAAGACACTTAGCATCTTCAAAATAATAGTTTATTTAGAATGTCCATTTTGCTAATTGCTCATTTCCCACTGGTGGAAGGTAAGTTACGTGAAAGCAAGGATGTCCATTATCTTGTTCACAGATAACAGGCTAAGTCTCTTCTACAGTTCATGGCATATGATGGATAATCACAAAGTATATTTGAATGAATGCCGTTGTAAAATGTATCTGTTTGTATATATTATCGGACAAGATTTAATTTACAGTCCCACTTCTTATTATGCATAATTTGCATCTGTCATTGTCTTCTTCTGTAAAATAATGTGTTTAATGTCTTTTCTTTTACTTGACTGAATATTTTTGTTGCTTATCTTCCCATAAACTCTGCAAAAGAACAAAAGATTATTAACATAGCTTTCTTAAATATAAATGATGATATATATATGGATGGCCAAGTCACTTGCAGTCTCTATCACAACTTCATGTGCTGTTTCAAATGACAGAGCTATACTGTATATTTTAAGATCATTATGGCCCAAAGAAGGGGCAGCTACTTTTTCATAAAATAAGCTTTTGTGTGATATTGCCTTTGTAAAATAAGAGTATACAATATTAGAAAAATATTAAAAAACTACTAAGTAGACATGAAGAAACCATTTTATTTGAAAAAGTAAAGCCACATAGTGTACATATAGGTTCATATAAAGGTCATCTGGGAAAAAAACAAACCTAGAAAGAAACCATTTGAGAAGCTGTTGAGGTTATACAGACAAGCAATGATCAAGAGGTGACAAAGGACAGAGGTTATAGGAATGAAAAGTAATAGAATATTCAATATTGTAATATGAAAATGTAATATAATTTGTCATTTCCAGTATATTTAAGCATTTGTAGCATATAAAACTATGGTGATTCTGAAATGCCTAGAGCAAGGACTATGTTGTCATAAAACTATTTATTTTAGCATAGACTATGGGATTTTAAACCCAACTCATAACAGTGACAGTTCTAAATCCCTTTAGGTTCCAAATTGCTAAAAATGTTTCCTCTGTCCTGATGCTATTCCATAAATCTATATATTGCAACTTCTCTTTATAGGCTAATTAGAGAAGTAGGATTTACAAAGGACCAGAGGTCAAATCAATGCAGAACACTATAATTTGTTTCACTGGGTCGTATGGGTGAGTTGTGATCAAGAGTGAGAAAATTATGCCTGAAACTATTTTCTGTGACAGATTAACACCCAGAGGATTAGAACTTTAGATAAGACACTCTACTAAGGTAAGCAAGTGAGCAGGTCATTGAACAGTACATAATTAAGATTTTGGGCTACAGGTATTGGCAAATGAAAATATGAGCCCACTAGTCTTCTGAGAAATTACAGGTCAGGACTCATGACTTTGTTTTTCTCCAGATACTATCACAATGCCCAATTCATAGTCAGAATGCAGTATGTTGTTGCTTTCTATCAAATGAATACCCTTAGTCTTCTAAAGAAAAAAAAAATATCTAAGGAAGGATGCAAATCATAGTGTTAGAAAGGGCTTGTGTTTTCCTAATTGCTCTTTTACTCACTGGATATTCATGTAACAAGTACCAAGTTGATTGAATTTTATTTGGGATCATTCAAAACTTGTTCCTGTGACCATCTGATAGCCATTCTTAGTCAAAATTATCATTTCAGGTGATAAGGGTGTGTGTTTGTTGGAGGGAGAAAGACTCTTTCTTGTAATAGCCTAAAAGTACAAGATCAGTGAATTCATGATCATGAGCCCATTCCTGCATCTTTTTCCTGTAAAGTAGGTCCCCTGCACTTATGAAAGGTTAAGTATAATCTTATGCCAATGGGTAAAATAAATCCTTGGATATCCTGAGGCTGTGAGGGTAGTAAACATACATATACCCAGATATGCAGAGAACAGACCACTGGTCCTTGATCACCAAGCTGCTGTTGGCTTCCTTAAGAGATGGTGCCATAGCCTGCCATTGGTTTCTGTGCCTAGCTATAGCCTGCCATTGGTTTTTGTTCTGGGCTCAGCAGTAGCTAGACTGACATCGGTAGTATAAGAGTATGAGCCAATCCTGTTGTACCCTGATATTGCCTGCATGACTGCCACTATTGTCACTTTTTCTGCGTGCCTGCTGTGCCATGCTGGCAGCTGCCAATTACAAAGGCTTGCAAAAGCCCCTTTGCTGGGTCATTTTGGCTTCTTAGTGGATTGGTCCCTTTTCAGAGGTGGATGTGTTCTAGTTGAACATGATATGTGAGATATTTACTTATCATTTGCCTATAGTGGACTTTCCTCCCCTCCCCATCATTATTACCATATTTTATCCTTCCAGCATCCTGAACAACTTCTCAGCCTTTTACTACTGTCTTTGAATCTACTTATATTCTCTCCGGAACCACTACTTTATCCATGCAAAGTGGATGACCACGTTTATGGTTTATGGTCACTGTTTTTCAAGGCTAACCAATATAGTGGTATAAGGCAATTGCTATTGACTTTGACCTGCACCCTCATACCAAAACAAACCATCAATAAACAAATTAAGGATTTCTTTCCTCTTTTTTTAAAAAAAGATTTATTTATTTATTTATTTTTAGAGAGAGACAGCACCCATGTGTGAGTGAAGGAGGGGCAGGGAGAGAGGGAGAGAATCTCAAGCAGACAGCCCACTGAGCACAGAGCTGGATGCAGAGCTTGATCTCATGACCCTGAGATCATGGCCTGAGCTGAAATCAAGAGTTAGATGCATAACCAAATGAGCCACCCAGGCACCCTTCTTATCTTCTTTTGTCTGGTCATAAGAGATCCCCATAGATGCAGGATAAAGAAAGGACACTGGTACAACAATGATGAGTAGCTAGGGTATCTGGGCCTCCTGCACACGTCTGAGTTGCGTACTCTAACACTAATTGTAATGCATTCCAGATGTACCACTCTACTAATCTACTAATGAGTCATTTCAGTGAGGTTTATTAACTATGTTGGTAGTCCATATCTTTTCTGACTAAATTATGATGAAGAGGGTAGAGCTAACATAACATTGGAACAAAACTATGACTATGCTGTATTTATTCCATGTGAATGTGAACTGGTTTCAATTATCTTTTCTTAGAGGGATAGAAAATAACATTTTCCAGATAAGCCACACATCATATGACTGAGGCTATAATAATTTTTAGCAAAGGTATTTGATATTTGGGCTATAATTAGGTTGAACTTGCAGTAGTATACAGTCATCATCCAGCACCCATCCTACTTCTACAAGAATCAGAAATGGTGAACGAAAGGAGATATGATGAGAACCATTCTTCTTGCTTCTTTTAAATTATTGAGGGTAGGATTAGTATTTTCTAAGCCATGTGGGATGCAATATACAATTTTTGAATTCCTTTCTTGTGCAAAGGAGAGTAGTTTCTGAAGACTTCCCCTAAAATTTCCTACCAAGATAATTCTTCCTCTATGGACTAAAGAAACATAGCGGTAAAATGGCAATCAGAAGACCAGTGTAAAGTCTGTAACCAATGCTTGCTTGACCAGGACCTATTTGTTACCTCCCCTCTCCACATCTATCCCAAATATACTCCATTTCTTATATGGAAGGGGCACAACAACACAATAATGCTTTTGGTCTCCAGGTGTTAGTGTCAACACAGACCCTGTTTCTAACATCTCTCAGTGTGTCTGGCAATCTACTCTCCAGTCCACAGAGACCAGGAGTCTCTTTAGTGAAGGACTAGTGTATCTTTTTTGTGTGTACTAAGTATGGTTTTGCATGGTCTTTTTCTCCTAAGTACCTCACTAGCTCTTCCGGCAATGGTTTCTAAGTCTGATACCTGGCTTAGCTCTAGATCTTGGCAAGGGGTCATGACTCTTAAATGGACCAAATGTTTTCAGTACCTTGATCTTCATTTTTGATTTCCTCTGTTGGCACAAATTGAATAATCACTTGTTGGCTTCCCACCTGTTTTCCTTGGGGAGGTTGTGTTCCATATTCATATGGTTGTGAACCATACTCATTACCCTTTTCGTAGTACATACTTTCAGCTACCTCTCAAACTTCACCAGTCATCATTATCGATGATTTTTATCACTTCTCTTCTGGTGGTGAAACACTTGCTTGGCCTCTATTTTCTTGCTATTAGTGCGATAAGTTCTTTTCTTTCTTTCCTTTTCCCCTCCCCTTTTTTCTCTTCTCTTTTCACTTGGGCAGCTGCTTTCCTCTGGAAACATAGTTTTCAGAGGGACAGCAAGAGGGTAAAAGATGGAGGGGTAGCAACGTGTGTGTGGTTCCAGCTCTGGCTAGTGAGCCAAATTCTGTACAGTTTCTCTTACTTTCATCCCTGCTATCAGAAAGAGTGAGCCTCTTGCCATTGCACTGCTTAGAGTTTTGGTCTTCCTGTGGAGTATCATCATTTTGTGAGTCTTGTGACTGCTTATAAAATGTCTAGCTAGCATGTTTCTCTTCCTTCACTATCTCTCAAGCAATTCTAGCATTTATCTTTATTCAATGTGAGCCATTAATTCTCTGTGGTTTAGGGGTATTATGCAAATTAGTTCGACCAACTTTTGGGGTCCTTTCCGGGAAGTTATCCTATAATTTGGGATAACACTCCCAAGTCCAGTTTTATATTCCAACTCTCTTGGTCAGCATCCTCAGAGTCTGGTCTCATGCTTAAAGCTATGACAGCTGTGTCTTGTACTTCCTTTGCAATATAGCCCGTTTCTCCTTTATGAGGACCAATACACCCCCAGATGGGAAGTGCAATGAATTAACCCTGTTTACACCTATTGGTCAAAGCATGAGATGGCAGCAGATCCACAGATAAACCATGGTGGTTTCTCCTGTGTCAATTTATCCAAGAAGAAATCTTCTCCTATGTAATATGTATATCTTTTTAAAAATGTTTCTTTGTTGGAGCAAGACTCCTGACCAGTATAAAATGATGTATTTATTAAACAGAAATCTGTGCAGAAACTACAACATATTATCCGTCTAGATAGGTTTTGGTTACACTGGACCTAGTCCCACTGATGAAGTCTTATATGTCAAAAGCTTTGAATTTGACCAAGCTGTCCATTAATTCACCTCTGAAAAAGTTAAGTGGCATCTAATTTTAGCCACTATATTTTATAGCATTAAAAAGCTTATACTTAGGTAGCTTCTGAAATGTTTTAATATGTACAATAGCATTTAGCAGGCAGAGCAGAGTTCATCATCTCATCCAAATTTTCATAGATAGACCTCATTGGAAAACTGTATGCTAAAGAGCTAGTACTTAGAGACAAAAATACTTCTCACCTGAGTTTCTTAGAGTAAACACAGATTTCTTGCTGTGATTGCCTATTTTCTTGGTCACATTTTATAGTGCCAAGGAAGACATGCCAGCAATTGCTTCCTGTTGTAGCTTGGCATTAAATCACCAGATCTGTCTGATGGTAAAAGCAGACACCATTATCAGATAAATAAAGGCCCATTTAAAAAAATGCCAGTTTGAGATAAAAATTAAAAATGGATATGATATACTTAGAACTGAGTTTTGATCAATCTAGCATCCTAAATGATGTGAAAAGTTCTAGAAACTGATGGCAAATTTTACCCATCATGTTACCCAGCTGAGGAAACATTAATCCATTGATTGAAATCCCTTTACTCCACCCACATAGCCCTGAGGTGATCCTGCAAAGTGGATATCACAAAATACAGAGTTAGGGTAACAAAGTTTGACAATATGTTATATAAGTCAAATTTGGAAGGACACATTAAGTATTTCTGTTTGGAGAGAAAAGCACCAAATTCTTTGTGTACACATTTAGTACTTTCATTGTAACAAAGCACTTGGTACACTTCTAATGTTTAAGACTAGGGGTCATTTTTTTCCAATCCAGTGAAACAAAAATAAATTAAAAATAAATAGGAAAAATATTACAATAGAGTATGTATATATTTAGATCCTACAGGTTCTTCTGATTTCTTCATTGAGTGGCAAGGTTCAAGTTACCACTAGGAGAGAATTTTATTTCAAGTGCCATCTTAAACTGTATGAATGTCTGTTGAACATCACAATCGAACATGCCAAAGGAAAATCTATATATCAAAATGCCTGCTTAACCTTTGCTGATTTTCTGTAATCTCAGTTTTTAAGGTTTCCTTTTTTTTTCTTTTTTAATCAAGGGAAAGTAGACAAATACATGTCGGTAAGTACTAAATGTCCATTTTCAGATAGAGAGGCAATATAATCTCTGAGCCCAAAACAGAGGAATGAGGAAAACAGAATTCTATTCACTACTACACAGGGGCCTATCACCCTCCAGGTTCCAGCAGAAATAATGAAGCAGAGGGTTTTCTTTTTATTTTATTTATTTATTTATTTATTTATTTATTTATTTATTTATTTAATTTATGATAGTCACACAGAGAGAGAGAGAGAGGCAGAGACATAGGCAGAGGGAGAAGCATGCTCCATGCACCGGGAGCCCGACGTGGGATTCCATCCCGGGTGTCCAGGATCGAGCCCTGGGCCAAAGGCAGGCGCCATACCACTGCGCCACCCAGGGATCTCGGGTTTTCTTTTTTCCCACAGAGCAGGGTGGTGTCAATTCCATAGTTTTTATTAAGACAGAAAAGGATAAAATGAATTTGGAACAGAAAGGGGTAGAGATTCATTTCCCACTGTATTCTGCTCAAGATATACCCCACCCTCAAATAAGTTAAGAACCATGGTAAAAAGGAAAGACGAGAGACCTCAAAAACAGGGTCCCAACGAACAAAAAGAAGAAAGAAATAAGAAACAAGTGCAACTTGTTCCTAGGGATTGGAGGAAATTTTAAAAAGTATGATTGGAATCCATCAGTGACTGTTCCGCCAGTCATCTCTTTCATCATCCTCACTCCTCCACATCATCATCTTCATTTTTTTCACCTTCATCTTCATCCCTTTTCATCAATATCTTCCAGTCCTTTTTGTCATTTTCTTCTCCTTTCTCTTATTTATCATCCATCTCAGAAATTAAACAGTTTCATTAATAAAACTGGCCAAATATTCATCTTTGATGATCTCTCCTAACTCATTTGCCCTTGCATCAGACTGGTCAGTAAATCAGGTTAAGGATTTAAATCTGGTTCCGGTTCCTCATGCTGTCTCTTCCTGCTGCTGACTTTGTGTTTGACTTGAACATTTCAGTCAAAGTCTTTCCAAATTTCTATTTGATTTCAGTGGACTTTGAAGATGGACTGCTACTCTCATTCATAGGAAATTCTCTGTAGAGAAAAACTTCATTTTAGAAAGAAGGATTTTCATCAAAACAAAAATCTATTCTGCAACCTGATTTAATATCTTTACACTCTGTCACTTCAACTCTTGTCAAACAGTGCCTCTTCATCCTCCTCCCCAAGCAGGCAGACACTTGTGGATGGTTGATAAATGTGATTCCCCCGAAATCTGGGATTATGGCGCTCAATTCCGGCCCCTTCTGGAAAAAAAAAAAAAAAAAAAAAAAAAAAAGGTGGGCAGAGTTTGCTAGATTCCTGTCCTACTTTCAAAATCTGCTCACTAGCTTGTTCATTAAACCTGTCTATTTAGTTTGTACTTAATCACCTACTTCTTGCTGGTCCTTTGCTGAGGTCTCCGTTCCACTGTGGTTGGAGTTCAGCTGCTGCCTATGCGGGTGCTGTGCCTCCAGCGGGGTTGAGAGCAGCGCAGCAGGGAGGAGCCGAGAAGGGAGGGTAAAGAGGCCGCTTCCCCGCAGGGACGCTCCCCTGTGCGTGCTCGGCCCCGCCCCCTCGAGGCACAGGCTGCGCACGCATCCCCGGCTTTCTGACGCGCCCGGAGGGACGCCGCGTGCTGCCCGCCTGCTTCCTGCTTCCGGCTTTCTGAGGCGGCGCGAGGACGGCGAGGTGCGGCAGGGGGGCGTTTGCCTCTTTTCCTCGCTCGCCGCGCTCTAGCTCTCTTTTCCCTCTCCTCACGTCGGCAGCGAAGATCTTCAGTTCTCATAAAGTAGGTATTATTTTTCTTTCTTCTTTTTTTTTTTTGGAACTTTTTTTTTTTCTTTACATTTAAATTCAGTTTGGGGCAGCCCAGGTGGCTCAGCGGCTTAGCGTCGCCTTCGGCCCAGGGCGTGATCCTGGAGACCCCGGATCGAGTCCCGCGTCAGACTCCCTGCGTGGAGCCTGCTTCTCCCTCTGCCTGTGTCTCTGGGCCTCTCTCTCTCTCTCTCATTAATAAATAAATAAAATCTTTAAAAAAATCATAAAATCCATTTAGAAAAATTAAGTGATAGTTTTTGTTTTTATCAAAGTAAGGAAACTTAGAGGTCTGCCCTCTGAGAAAATTCTAAAAAGCTGTTTATAATTAACTGTTGTTAATTATAGCCGTAACATTGTACAGTAGATCTCTGGTACTTATTTATATTGAATAACTGAAACTTTATACCCTTTGAACAGAACTCTCGGTATCCCTCCTTATAGCCCCTAGAAACCACCGTTTGTTTGCTCCTGAGCTTGGCCATTTTAATACTTCCTATGTGTGAGGTCGTTCCTGTGACTGGCTTATTTCACTTAGCATGAGGGCCTATAGGTTCACGCATGTTACTGTAGATGACTGGATTTCATTCTTGTTTAAGGCCGAATTATGTCATTTTGCATGTAAATGCCTCATTTTGTTTATCCACCAATCTTCCAACAGTGTCAGAAGTTCAGAAACAGCAAAAGTAAAACCACTGGATCATTAAAGTAGTGATTTGTTGAAGTATTGGGCACACACCAAAAAGATAGTTTGTGAACTTGGAGCACCCAAGCCAAAACGTAGGATGAAACTCAGGGGCATATCGTTATAAAGCAGTAATGAGAAAGCATTAAATGTTTATTCTTTACAGAGATTGGTTATAATATTCTCATTTAACTAAACAGTAGGTAATTGGTCAATAGTTACCCTATATTAACCTTGGGAGAGAGTGTAAATTTTGTTTATGATTTTCAGAGGCATAAATAAGAAGTGACCCAGGTCAAGCTAGTTTTGAAAAAAAAAAAAAGTTAAATTATGCTTTGTATGACTAAACTGCTTTTTAAATTATTTTTTATTATTTTATTTTATTAGTATTTAATTTTAATTTTTTAATTTTTTAATTTTTTAAAAAATTTATTTTTTTATTGGAGTTCAATTTGCCAACATATAGCATATCACCCAGTGCTCATCCCTTCAAGTGCCCCCTTCAGTGCTCATCACCCAGTCACCCCAACCCCCTGCCCACCTCCCCTTCTACTACCCCTTGTTCGTTTCCCAGAGTTAGGTATCTCTCATGTTCTGTCACCCTCAATGGACTAAACTGGTTTTAGCTACTCAGAGTTTTCAAGGCAGGTCTGTTTGTTTTGATTTTAACAGTGGATCTTAGGTTGTTTCCATATCTTAGCTGTTGTGAAGAATGCTGCAGTGACCATGGGAGTGCATATCTTGATTTCAGTTCTTTTTTTTTTTTTTTTTAAGATATTTTATTTATTTATTCATGAGAGACAGAGAGAGAGAGAGGCAGAGACAAGGCAGAGGGAGAAAAGCCGAAGCTCCATGCCGGGAGTCCAAGGTGGGACTTGATCCCAGGTCTCCAGGGTTACACCCTGGGCTGAAAGCAGGCGGTAAACCGCTCAGCCTCCCAGGGATCCCCCTTGATTTCAGTTATTTTGGCTACAACCCAGAAGTAGGATTGCTAGAGCTACTGATAGTTCCATTTTTAATTTTTTTCAGGAAGCATCATACTGTTTCCCATATTGGCTTCACCATTTTATAGTCCACCAACAGTATACAGGGTTATGATTTCTCCACATCTTTCACCAACGCTTATTATTTTTTATTTTTGTTTTTGGTAATAGCCATCCTAACAGTTGTGAAGTGAGATCTCATTGTGATGTTAATTGCCATTTTTATGATTGGTAATACTGAGCTTCTTTTTATATACTTGGTCATTTGCATATCTTCTGCAGAGAAGTATTTATCAACATTCTTTGCTCACTTTTGAATCAACCTGTTTGGCTTACTTTTGTTGTTTCTTTTGTGGAGTTCTTCTGTTTTATTATTTTGGGTTTTTTTTTTTTTTTTTTCTATTGAGTTGAAGACCTTCAATGTATTTTGAACGTTAACCCCATATCAGATATATGATTTGCATTGCAAATATTTTCTTCCATTCAATAGGTTGTCCTTTCATTGTGCTTATGGTTTTCTTTTTGTTGTAAAAACTTTTTGCTTTGAAATAATCTCATTTGTCTATTTTTGCTTTTAATGTCTGTTCCTTTGGTGTCATGTTCAAGAAATCATTGCCAACAAGACCAATACCATAAAGTTTTTGGTTATGTTTTCTCCTAGAAGTTTTATAGTTGTAGGTTTTATGTTTGCGTATTTAATCCATTTCAAGTTGATTTTTGTGTATGGTATAAGACATCAATTTCATTCTTTTGCATATAGATACTCAGTTTTCCCAGCACTTTTTTTTTCCTTTTTTATAGATTTTATTTATTTGTCCGTGAGAGACACACAGAGAGAGGCAGAGAGAGAAGCAGGCTTCCCATGGGGAGCCTGATGTGAGACTCAATCCCAGGACCCCAGGATCATGACCTGAGCCAAAGGCAGATGCTCGACCACTGAGCCAGCCAGGTGCCCCTCCTAGCACCATTTGTTGAAGATACTATCCTTATACATTATTGACACTCTTGTCAGAGTTGACAATATTTGTTTCTGGGTTTGTTTCTGAACCAATCCATGAACTTGGGGTATTCTCTCACTTATTTGTGTCCCCTTCAATTACTTTCAGTAATATTTTATAATTTTCAAATATAAATAGTCATTTTACATTCTTAATTATGTTTACATTAAATTCTGATTCTTTTTGATGCTATTGTAGATAGGATTTTTTCCTTAATTTTAAAAAATTTTCTTAATTTCTGAATTTTTAAAGAGTTGGTTTTACTGTATAGAAATGTAACTTTTTTGTATGTTGATATTGTATTCTGTGACTTTACTGAATTCATTTATTGATTCGAACCTTCTTTTTAGTGCAGTCTTTAGGATTTTCTGAATACAAAATCATGTCATCTGCAAGGAGAGGTAATTTTACTTCTTTCCAAATTAGGTATCATTTATTTCTTTCTCTTGACCAATTTCCGTGACTGGGGTTTCCAGTACTGTGTGCTCTAGAATTAGTGAGAAGGGGTATCTTTGCCTTGTCCTTGATTTTAGAGGAGAAGCTTTCAGAATTTCAACACTGAGTATTGATGTTAGGAATGATGTGGAATTTCATATAGGCCTTTATTGTTTTGTTTTAGTTTTCTTCTATTCCTAGTTTGTTGAGGGGTTTTGTAATAAAAGTGTGTTGAATTTTGTCAAATAATATTTTGCATCTGTTGAGATGATCATGTGATTTTTATCCTTCATTCTGTTATTATTAATTTATTAATTTGCATATGTTGAACCATCTTTGCATCAAGACATAAATCATATTTGGTCATGGTGTATGATCCTTAAGTGTTGGTGAATTCAAGTTGCTAACATATTGTTTCTTTTTTTTTTTTAATTTTTATTTATTTATGATAGTCACACACAGAGAGAGAGAGAGAGGCAGAGACACAGGCAGAGGGAGAAGCAGGCTCCATGCACCGGGAGCCCGACGTGGGATTCGATCCCGGGTCTCCAGGATCGCGCCCTGGGTCAAAGGCAGGCGCCAAACCGCTGCGCCACCCAGGGATCCCTGCTAACATATTGTTGAGGATTTTTGCATTTATGCTTATTTGGGATGTTGGCCTTTGTTTTTCTTGTCTGCCTTTCTCTCTCTCTCTCTCTTTTTTTTTCCTGTAGTATCTTTATTGAATTTGGTATTGAGATAAATCTGTCCTCACAAAATGAGTTTGATAGTATACCTTTCTCTTAAGATTTTTGGCCAATTTTTAGACGGATTGGCATTAATTCTTCATTTAAATGTTTATTGGTTTTTAGATTTTTCACAATTCAAAAATGGTAGGTTGTGTGTTTCTGGGAACTTATGCATTTCCACTGTTATTCAGTTTGTTGGTATACAGTTATTTATAGTATTCTTTTATGATCCTTTTTTTTTATTTCTATGGCATCAGTTGTAATGTCTCTTATTTCCAATATCATTTGAGTTTTCACTGTTTTTTTTTTTTTTCTCGATTGGGTCAAAAGTTTGTTTTTTTTTATTTTTTAAGATTTTATTTATTTATTCATGAGAGACAGAGAAAGAGGGGGGCAGAGACACAGGCAGAGGGAGAAGCAGGCTCCATGCAGGGAGCCTGACATGGGGTTTGATCTGGGGTCTCCAGGATCACACCCTGGGCTGAAGGTGGCACTAAATCGCTGAGCCACCTGGGCTGCCCTGTTTTTTTGTTTTTTGTTTTTTTTTTTAATTGACTTTGTACACTTGATTTTTTTTCTACTTTTTTGTTCTCTGTTTTGTTTATGTCTGCTCTAATATTTATTATTTCCTTACTTCTGTTAACTTTTGGCTTAATTTGTTTTTCTTCTCATTCCCTGAGGTGTAAAGTTAGGTTGTTTATTTGAGTGTTTTGTTTTTTTTTTTAAGATTTTATTTATTTATTCATGAGAGACACTGAGAGAGAGAGAGAGAGAGGCGGAGAAACAGGCTCCATGCAGGAAGCCCAATGTGGGACTCGATCTGGGGTCTCCAGGATCACACCCTGGGCTGAAGGCGGCACTAAACTGCTGAGCCACCTGGGCTGCCCTGAGTGTTTTTTTAATGTAGAAATTTATCACTATAAACTTTCTTCTTAGTATTGCTTTTACTGCATCCCATACATTTGGATATGTAATGTTTTCTTTTCATTTGTCTTGAGATATTTTCTAATTTCTTTTATGATTTCTCATTTGGTTATTCAAGAGTGTGTAGTTTAATATTCATGTATTTTGAATTTTCAGGTTTTTCTTCTGCTATTGATATCTAGCCTCATATGATGGAGATTGCGAATAGATTCTTGCTGTGATTTCAATCTTTGTAAATTTGTTAAGAATTCATTTTTAATCTAACATATGATCTGTACTGAAGAATGTTCTGTGTGGTTGAAAGGAATGTATATGCCCCTGCCATTGGGTAGAATGTTTTGAGTATGTCTGTTAAGTCCATTTGATCTGTAGTGTTGTACAAATCCACTGTGTTCTTACTGACTTTCTATCTGGATATTCTGTGCATTATTGAAAATAGTGTATAGAAGTCTTCTACTGTTATTGTGTGGCTTTCTCTCTGTCTTTTCGTTTCTAGTATTGTCTGCTTTATATACATTCAGGTGCTTTGATATTGGGTGCATATATATTTATAAGATGTTTCATCTTCCTGGTGAATTGACCTTTTTATCATTATATAATATTCTTTGTCTCTTGTGGCAGTTTTTGTCTTAAAATGATTTTTTTTCTGATAGAAATATAGCCACTGTGGCTCTCATTTGTTTACAGTATTGATGGAATTATTTATAAGTGTTGAATCTAACATATTTCTGCCCGTGGGTTTTAGAAAATGTCAAGCTAAGGCAGAAATCACAAGGAAAAAGAGGTATTAAGTAGATTGAGACAATGTGATAAATTAAGGATTAGAGAAATATCAAATTGAGTCAGATAGGCAAAAGTAATCATGATGGAGGAGATCACAGGTAGCATACAAGAAAAAATACTACTTTATAGACGAAAGGATAAAACAGTTCAATGGGGAGATACATTAAAATTCTATTATCATTTTGATTAAAAAGCATATCTATTCATCTTTTCTTTAGCTATTTACCCTGACATTTAATTTAGCATAAGTTAAAAAAGTAATCCAGTATGGAAACTGACAGCTACTTTTTTTGCCTATGTTGTCAGAATCTGAAAAGCTCTGTTATGATAGCATGTAGTACCCCCTTGAAGAATTCTATCTTCATATGGCTTATTTATGTTTGTGCTTTCTTTGAATTATAAATGTTCAGTACACACACATGCACTGAATAAATGCATTGTCATAAAACAGCAAAACTATTCTTACAGATAGAATTGACTGCTTGTTGCTACTAGCTTCAAATGGGCACTATGCAAACTTTTATGATAGCCCCTTGGATAATTGAGTAAACTTAGTTATTTGAATACATTTATGTACCCAACTACCATTAAAGTGTACTATATTTTTCTGGAGGAAAAGACCTACGTTCCATTACTATTGTTAGTTAGAAATGTTAGTATACTGCTAAATGAGTGAGTGCTTATTAAATGAATGAAAAGAAAGAATGAATGAGATTTTAACTGTGACAAAAGCTTTGCCATTTGTTATCTTCTTAAACTTTCTAATAATGCATTATTATTTTAGGTCAGCTTCACACTGAAATGAAATCATTCAGCCTGGGCAAGAAAAACATAAAAGTACAGTCCAAAGTAGAAGAAAATTAAATATTCATTTTGCAGTCATAACATCAATCAGGTTAGCAGACTATGGTAGTATGAAGTGGGTAAAACACAGTATTTTCCTCAGGTATTTACCAAAATATGTACACTTTTAAAATTTGTTTTTCTACTATCTCCTTTTCCCATATACTAACCTGGAGAAACATATTCTTGTTTGCTGAATTGATATTTGTATTCTTGAATAATTTAGGAGACAAAGAGGTAGACTATATGATATTTTAAGCTACTCCTATTTCACATTTCCAAGAATGAAAGAGAAAAATTATGGGATGGTAAAGAGAAAATTAAACTTCTCAAATATTTTTAGATTTTCATGTAGATTTATATTTTTAGAAAAGAGAAATAAATTACGTTGAACTTAAAAAGCAATAGTATTATAATATTTAAAATAGACCAGATGTTTATTTTGTTGATTTTATTAAAATTTGATTACTCATGGATATTATCACTGACTAATTTGGCTTTCTAGTCTATGAAAAAAAAATTAAATGAACTGAAAATTTTCTATAGAGATTTTGCAAATTGCCAAAAGTTGGCTTCTCTCTAGAGACCTTGTCTTATAACAGCATATCAACTGCAAGTGCAAATATCTAATACACTAAGCTCTCTACAACTGCACAGTCCTTGTATAGAGCAATTTATTAGAGAAATGGAGAAAGAATTTACAGAACTGGGATGGGATATCATTTGGCCTAGGACATATCACTCAGTTCACTCAAATATTTTAAGAAATACATTAAAAAATAAATGTAATGAGGGATATATAGTTTTATGATTGCAAATGACTGGCAACATAAAATGTCTCTAATGAATAGTATTTTTACATTGAAAAACTTTATATCTGAATGATTTTAGGGTTTATATATAAAGTATTATATCTTGTATCTTTAGTTGACATTCAATTTTTAAAAAAATAGAATTTAAATTCGCTCTATATATGTTTGATAGACATTTGAAAAATATGTGCAAAATAAAAAATTAGAACAACAGTGTTGTATATAAGTTTATTGAGTTAATGGTAAAGTTACTCTGATTTAGTGTAGGTAGTATGCAAAAGTGTTTTCTAAAAATTTCTATTTTTTCTATGTGTATAGCTTATAAAGCAAATAACGTTAATGTTAATAAACACAAATAATGTGTTTATATTTGAAATTGAAATTTTTCAAGATAATTGCTATAGATCTAAGGGAATTTTTGTATGATTGACTTATATATTCCCTTGAATGGATTGTTACATTATATAGCAATTTACCTCCTGGAGAGGATTCATAGTAATTCTACTTTTACATTAAAAAATCTCCTATTATTGGATACTGGGAAGATGATGGAAGGGGGAGCACCAGGAATATGACTTTTCACCCATACAACCATTATACTGGCAGAATCTCTCTGATGCAAATGTCAGATTTGGAACTCTGAAGTCTATTGTCAGCTTGTAACTTCCAGGGGAAGGCTTGGATAATAAACTGTGGCAAATTTTCAGTTTCAGCTCTTAGTTTAGCAGTAGCCAGCCATACCTCATCCTCCAGCCCTGTGGCAGGCAGCTGCGTGTTTGTCCCTGAAGCAGCTTTTCACAGATAGTGAGGGCCAAGGTAAGTGTTAAGGACCCTATTCTCTAAATAGTGGGGATCAGTGTTCTGGTTGCTGTTAGGCCACTTAGGATCTCAGGTGGGTAGACAAATAGGCAGGGGGCAATTGTTACCTCATTTCCCCTTATTCTTATAAGCCCTTCCCCCTCCAGCTAAAGGTAACACCTAGGGGATTTAAAAGAACCAACACCATTTTTACCTTCTTTTTTCTCTTCTTTCCCTTTTGGGAGCCAGACTTGGAAGACTAGGACTTTCAAAAGCAACTGTATATCCAGAAGAAATTAGAAAGTCAGCAGGGCAAGTTCAGGAAAAGGTGCTATCTCTGAAAAGACACTTTAAACTGATCCTTAGCACAGAGACAGCCTACATTAATAAAAATGAAACAAAAAGTAGGAAACCCTGGGGGAGGGAAAGAATCTGATTTCCTGATTTACTATATTAATTGAATCAAATATCTAGTCCACAGTTTTTGTTTTGTTTTGTTTTGTTTTGTTTTTTGAAAGATTTTGTTCATTTATACATGAGAGAGACAGAAAGAGAGGCAGAGACACAGGCAGAGAGAGAAGCACGCTCCATGCAGAGAGCCGGACTGGGGACTCAATCCCTAGTTTCCAGGATCATGCCCCGGGGCTGAAGGCACTGCTAAACCACCCGGGCTGCCCTAGTCTACAGTTAAAAGAATTGTAAGACATAAAGAAACAAGGTAGTGTGTACCATTAAAGGAAAAAAAATCAACAGAAATTCTATGTAAGAAAAACTTGATGGCAGAACTACTAGACAGATCATAAAACAATTGTCTTAAAGATGCTTAAAGATCAAGGAAGAGCTGGAGAATATCAAGAAAACAATGTATGACAAAAACAGAAATATCAAAGAAAAAACCTAAAAACACATGAAAAAGAAATTCTGGGTGTGGAAAGTACAATAATTAAAATGCAAAAATCACTATAGGGATTCACGGGCTCATGTAAGAATGAGGAGAAGAATGAGGGAGAAGAAAGAATGAGGAACACAAAGATGGCACAACTGAAATTCTTGATTCTGAGGAATCGGAAAATGAAAAAAGTGAGTAGAGTTTATCAAATGGATCAGCATATATATATAGTGTGAGAGTCTTAGAGAAGAATAGAAAGAGAAGAAAGAGTAGAGGGAATATTTGAAGAAACAGCAATTTTCTATATTTGATGAAATATATGAATGTAAATATCTAAAAAGCTCTACAGACTTCCAAGTATGATAAACTCAAAGAGATCGACACCAAAATACATTAAAATCACATTAAAATCAGTATCAAAAGCCTAACAAAGAGGCTATCTTGAAAGCATCAAGAGAGAAGTGATTCATCCCATACAAGGAATCCTCAGTAAGATAAACAGATTTCTCATCAGAAAATGTGGAGGGCTAAAATAGTGGGCTGATACCTTTAGTGTGTTAAAAGAAAATAAAATCAACCAAGAATCCTATGTCCAAGAAATTGTTCTTCAAAATAGAGGAAGAAATTAAGACTTTCCCAGTAAACAAAAGCAGAGGAAGTCTATTATCACCAGACGTCCTCTACAGAAATACTAAAGGGAGGCTTGCAAATTTAAATGAAAGGGCATTAGGTGGTAAATCAGAGCAATAAGAAGATATATAGATGGCAGTTAAAGTAAATACATGGGCAATTTTAAGATTAGTATTGCAACGTTGGTTTGTAATTCCACATTTGGTTTTCTACATAAAAGACTAGCTTTTAAAAATTATTAGCTTGTGTTACTGGACAGTGTATGAATATATAATTTTGTGACAACTGAAATAGGTGGAACAGTTACATAAAAGGAGCTGAGTTTTTGTATGTTATGATATAAATAAAAATTAAAATGTTATACTCTAGGATATTAAATGTCATTCACAGTGTAACACAGACACAGAAAGCTATAGAATATACACAAAAGGAAATGAGAAGGGAATTTAAACAGTTCATTAAAAAAAAATCAACTAAACAGAAGACAGTAATTCAAAAAGTGAGGAACAAAATCCTGTCAGACAAATAGAAAACAAACAGCAAATGACAGGAATAAGCCCGTCCTTATCTGTACTTTAATAAAAATGGTTTAAGCTCCCAATCAAAATACAGATTGGCAGAATATATTTAAAAAGCAAAAAGAACCATAATTCAACTTTATGCTGTCTATAGGATACTCGCTTTAAATCCAAAGACACAGTGTTCAATTCAGCAGCACATATACTAAGATCCAAAGATAGAAATGAATGGAAAGAGAATGGTTGGAAAAACATATTAGTGCAAATAATAAAGAGAGCAGGAATGACTATATTAATATCATACAGATAGGTGCAAATAATAAAGAGCAGAAATGACTATATTAATATCATACAGATAGACTTTGTATCAAGAAATTTTATAAGAGACAAAAAAGGATATTCTATGTTAATAAAATGGTGAATACATCAAGCAGTTGTAAAAGTTATAAACATTTATGTGCCTAACAACAGACCTTAAGAATATATTCAGCAAAAAGAGATAGAAATGGAGAAAATAGACAAAAATATCAGTTATAATATTTGGAAACTTCAGTACTATCCATGACTAGAACAACCAGGTAAAAGACAAGTAAGGTAATAGAGGACTTGACGAATAGCATAGTAAAACAACTAGATCTGATAGACATATACAAGATACTGCATAAACAGCAGCAACACAATACACATTTTTCTCAACTACATATGGGATGTTTTATAGGATATAAACATATTTTGGCCATAAATTAAGTCTCAGGTCTAAAAAGATGTCATACAAAGTATCATCTCTGACCATAATAGGATGAAGGTAGAGTCAATAACAGACAAAAAACTGGAAAATACACAAATTTGAGGAAATTAAACAACATATTCTTAGAAAGTTAATGGGCTCAAGAAAAAAATCACTAGGGAAATTAGAAAATAAATAAATACAAATGAAAATGAGAACACAGCATCCCAAAACTTATGGGACATAGTAAAAGCAGTGCCAAAGAGGACATTTACAGCTATAAAAGCTCACATTAAAAAGAAGACAGGTGTTAAATCAACAATCTATCTTGATAACTTGCAGAACTAAAGGAAGAGGAACAAACTAATCACAAAGCTAGAAAAAAGAAAGACATAATAAAGCTTAGAGCAGACTACATAGAAAAAGTAATAGAGAAAATAAACAAAACCAAAAACTAGTTCTTAAAAAATATCGACAAAATTGATTTACCTAGATTGACTACGGAAGAAAAAAGAACACTTATATTACTAAGATCAGAAATGAACATGGAGACATTACTACCAATTCTACAGAAATAAAGAAAAAATATTATAAGAGATTATTCTCAATAATTGTGTGGCGACAAATTGGGTGATCTTGATGAAATGGACAAATTTCTATAAAGTCAAGAAAAGAGTGAAGGCTTACACTTTCTTATTTTAAAATTTAATACAAAGCTATGGTAATCAAGGAGCACCTGAGTGGCTCAGTGGTTGAGCATCTGTCTTTGGCTTATGTTGTGATCCTGGGTTCCTGGGACCAAGTCCCACATCAGGATCCCCACAGGGAGCCTGCTTCTCCCTCTGCCTATGTCTCTGTCTCTCTCACTGTGTCTCTTATGAATAAATAAATAAAATCTTTAAAAAGAAAGTCATGATAGTCAAAACAATGTGGTTTGGGACCCAGAATTAACCCTTGCACATATGGCCAAATGATTTTTGACAAGGGTATCTAGATAGTTCAGTGGAGAAGGGCAGTCTCTTCTACAAATGATGCTGAGGAAAAGTGGACATTCATATGTAGAAGGAGGTTAGATGCTTACTTAAAGCCACATACAAAAATTAACTTAAAATGGATTCAAAGCCCTATGTGTAGGACCTAAACTATAAAACTCTTAGAAGAAAACATAGGGGGAAAGTTTCACAGTATTGGATTTAGCAACAGTTTCTTGGATCTGACACCAAAGGCAAAGGCAACAAAAGAAAAAAAAATCATTACAAATTGTACTTACTGAAAATTTAAAACCAATACTATCAACTGAGCAAAAGGTGACCTACAGAATGGGAGAGATTATTTGCAAATCATACATCTGATATTACTATCCAGAATATATAGAAACTCTTAAAACTCAACAACAAAAAAACAAACACCTGCATTAAAAAATGGACAAAGTGTTTGACTCTAAATTTCTCCAAAGAAGATATGGAAATACACAATAACCACAGGAAAAGATGTTGAACATTACTAATTATTAGGGAATAGATAATGAAGACTGTAATGAGATAGCACTTCACACCCTTTAGGATTACTAATATGAAAAATAGAAAATAAGAGTTGGCAAGGATTTAGAGAAATTTGAACTCTTGTGCACTATTGATGAAAATCTAAAATGATATAGTTGCTGTGCAAAACATGATGGTTCCTCAAAAAATTAAAAACAGATTTTCCAAATGATTAAGTAATCTCACTTCTGGGTCTATACTAAAAAATTGAAAGGAGGGTGTCAGAGATATCTGCATTTTCATGTTTACAGCAGGCTATTAATTAAGTTAAAGAGTTGAAACAAGTGAAGTATCTGTAGTAAATGAATAGATAAGCAAACTGTGGTGTATGCAAATAATGGAATGTTATTCAGGCTTTAGAAGTAGGACACTACAACATGGAGGAATCTTGAGGACATTCTGCTAAGTGAAATAAGCAGAATCACAAAAAGACATATACCTTATATGACATACTTAGAGTAATCAAAATCATAGAAAGAAAGTAGAATGATGGTTGCCAGAGGCTGAGGAGAAGGGCTGAATAGGGAGTCATTCATTGTTTAATGGGTATAGATTTTCATATTTTGAGATTAAAATAATTTTGGAGATGGATGGTGGCAATGGTTGTACTACTCTATGAATCTACCTAATACCACTGAGTTATACCCTTAAAAATGCTTCAGATGATACATTTTATGTTTTTGTATTTTACCACAATTTTTTTAAATTGAAAGAAAAAGGTAATTGGTGAAATCTACAAATTAATCATTTTGTTTGAAGTTTTATGATATTTTGTTATCTTAGGAAATACTGTGTTTTAGAGATGAATAGTGAAGTATTTAGGAGTGAAATGTGATATCTTTAATGTACTTCAGCAGTAATAAAAGAGGAATTATGACATAATGTCAGCAACTGTTAAATCTAAGTGATGTGTACAGGTATTTATTATACTGTGCTATTTTTATATATAAATGTTTCCATAATAAAAAGTTTAAAAAACTCCATTATTTGTATAGCTCATATACTCCATGACTTTGTCCTTTATACATATAAAATTTATTTACATATAAACATTTATAAATGTATATGTAAATATATATTATGATATTTATCTTATTTGTTCATAGAAACAACATACTCAGATAAAAAATGTGGCAAGCAAATACTGTTTCTTATCACTGAAAGACAGTTCTTGCTAATACTTTACAATATTTTTTTTTTGCTAAGCATTTTTACAATTTTTCTATGCTTATTTTATTTGGTTATGAACAAGTCATCAAGTTTTCAGTCATAAACTCTTTGTAAATTTCATTAAAATGTTTTATTAAACTTATATATTCTTTTCTTAGAAAAAGATTTTATTTATTCACTCATGAGAGACACAGAGAGAGAAAGGCAGAGGCACAGGCAGAGGGAGAAGAAGCAGGCTCAAGGCAGCGAGCCCAATGCAGGAATCGATCCCAGGAATCCAGGATCACACCCTGGGCCAAAGGCAGGCTCTAAACCGCTGAGCCACCCAGCGATCCCATTAACTTGTAAATATATTCTGGTATATGGATAAAGAAGACTGTTGGCTTAAAGTGCATGAATACGTCTAATAGTAATTGATGCTGCTAGATAAATTCCTAAGAATGCTATAACACTACATTTATTAGTTCTTCAGTTTTAAGGATGAAGATTACATATTCTGGATATTCAGACACATGGTTTGCAGGTAAAACATTTCAGTATATGTAAGACACTAGTGTTGCTATCTATAATAGATGCTGTTGTTGCACTGCCCAAATGCCATTTACCAATCCAGGACACTAATTGTCTGGCAGTAGCAGCTGTTAGCTGTTAGTAGCTCACATCTGCACCCTTGTTTGGAGGATGATACTGGGAATATTAGTCAGAGATGCTTGAGAGATTAGACTCTCTAGCAACCTCCATGGGTCATGGCCTCCATGGTCAATGACCAGTCCAAAATGTTATAGCAGTGCCAACCACTGTTTCCTAGATACAATGACTTTGTGTCATAATTCACATAGTAGAATTCTCTTGGGGATTATGATGAGGCCGGATATCTCCTGAAGTCACATTTTTGCGTAGTTCAGGGTGGGTAAACTTTTCCTTTCTAGGGACAACTAATAAATATTTTCTGCTCTTCAAGCTATGTGATCTCAAACTATAGTTATTATGACAGTGTGATGCTGGCATAAAAACATAGACCAGTGGAATAGAATAGAGATCCTCAAAATAAAGCATGACTATATAATCAATTGCTCTTCAATAAAGTTGCCAAATACACAATGGAGAAAGGATAGTTTCTTCAACAGATGATGTTGGGGAAACTGGGTACTCATTTGCAACAGAATGAGATTGGATCCTTATCTAACCCTATACACAAAAATCATGTAAATGGATGAAAGGCTTAATTATTAGACCTGAAATTGAAACCCCTAAAGGAAAGCATAGGATAGGCAAAAACTTTATGATATTGATCTTCATAGAGATATTTTTGATAAAACACCAAAATCAAAGATAACAAAAGCAAAAATGGGCAGTGAGTCTACATAAAAGTAAAAAGCTTCTCAGAAAAGGAAACATCCTATGGAAGGGCAACCTATGGAATGGGAGAAAATCTTTCAAACCATATATCTGATAAAGGGGTTAATTGTCCAAAATATATAGGGAAGTCCTTCAACTAAAGGCAGATAGGCAAATAACCTGTTTAAAACATGGGCAAAGAACTTGAATAGACATTTTTCCAAAGAATAACATATGAATAGTAGCAGGTATATGGAAAAAAAAAAAAAGCTTAACATTACTAATTTTAAGGGAAATGCAAATCAAAAGCACAATTGAGATAATCATCTTACACCTATTAGGATGGATATTATCAAAACAACAGAAGTGATGAGTGTTATTGAGGATATGAAGAAATTGGAACCCTATCTACTATTGACGAGAATGTGAAATGGTGCAGCTGCTGTGGAAAACCATATGGAAGTTCCTGAAAAAATTAAAAATAGAACTACAATGTGATTTAGTAATTCCATTGGGAAGTATATATCCAAAGGAATTAAAACCAGGATCGAGAAGATATATCTGCACTGCTGAGTTAATTGCAGCCTTTTTCACAACAGCCAATATAGGGAAACAAGTTATGTATCTGTCTTAATAGGTACAGAAAATGTGACACATGCAAATACATACACACAATGAAATAATCTGCTTAGCTATGAAAAATAAGGAAATCATAACATTTTCAACAACATAGATGAATCTGGAGGATGTTACTCTACAGAGAATAATCCAGTTATCAAAGGACAAGTACTGTATGATTCCACTCAGATGATGTTTCTAAAATAGTCAAACTTAGAAACAGAGAGTAGAATGATGCCTGGGAGGAGACAAAAATGAGAAGTTACTATAAAAAGTGGGTAGAAAGTTTCAGTTAATCAAGATAAATAAGATTTACAGATCTGTGTACAACATTCTGTATATTTTATTGTGTTAAAATATAGGTGTTCTTGCCACAATAAAAAAAGATCTTATGTTCGAAAAATATTATTTATGGGTGCTGAAATTTTAATTTCATATAATATCCACATGCTAGGGAATACTTTTTCTTTTTATCAGCCATTTTAAAAATGTAAAACCATTCCTAAGGTGGAGAGCATGTTGATTTGACACATTTATATAATGCAGTATGATTACCGCACTAGTGTTACCTGTAACCTCTATCATATCACATGATTACTATTCCTTTTTGTGTGTGTGATGAGAACATTTAAGATGTACTCTTAGCAAGTTTGAAGTTTATAATATAGTACTATTGACTATAACCACTATGCTGTGCCTGAGATGTCTGGAACTTAATTATCTACCAGTTGCAAGTGTGCGTGCCTTTGTTAATGGCACATGCATAATTTTTATGTTTGAAAAAGGGCATTTACAATTGTGGTAAAAGTGAAATAGTGTTTTTTATAAGATTAAGAAATTTTAAATTTCTTAAAATTTCTTTAAATTAAGAAAAAAATGGGACTTCTTTCTCCATGTGTGTATCTGGACTTATTCACATGAATATATTAATATGTGCATAAGATACCTATTTTTCAGTAGTAATAAAGAGACAACAGTTTTAACAGAGGTGGCAAATTTTGTTCTACATTTGATTTATAAATTTTTTATTTTCCAAACTAATCATTTTTATTTATTTTTTATTTTTTTAGATTTTATTTATTCATGAGAGACACAGAGAGAGGGCAGAGACATAGGCAGAGGCACTCTATCCCAGGACCCAGGATCACATCCTCAGCCAAAGGCAGATGTTCAACTACTATTTAGGGACATCCAGGTGTCCCTAAATAATCATTTTTATATGTGAGTAGTAACCTGTTCAAATAAGGAAAAGTCATTTATTTGATTGTCCCAGATTTATATCTTAAAATATATGTAATATAGTGAAATGCTCTTCCATTTATCTTAAATATCCTTTATGCATATATCATATTTTCATGAGACGAGTTTAGCTCAGTAAATCAGCACTTTTGCTTTAAAAAATGTTGAACGTAGCTGCTAAAATACTAGTGTATTTTAGTATTCTTTACTAGTTGTAAAACTTTGGGAGAAAATAGCAGTTTATTGGATGAACAGCAACTCACTCCCTCAATACAGTCCATTATTTCACATTACAAAATGTGAAAAGCTTCCAGAGAAAGGAAGCTTGTTGTCTCATGTTTACAAGAGGACTGCTGCAGCTCCAGTCATATCATACATCCCATATTAAAGGAATATGTAGGCAGAAATGTCTTTTTATGTAGGACTAGCCTCCTTTTTGTGTGTGTTTTTATCTTGAATGAAACCAGTTCCAGAATTTTTCTATAGAATTATTCTTAGGATTCGTCCAACTTGGTCCCATACATCCTATCACTTGTGATTAAAATATATCAAAAGATAATGGGTTAATAAGATGAGTTCAGACTAATAATACCTCTTTCTCATTTAGAAGAAGCGGTTAATGTGTTATTTTAAATTATATTGAAAATGGAGGGAATAGAGTAAAATTGAGAGAGGCATTTGATAGTTAATAAATTATGAATCCAGAGACTTGATCATTCTTCCCACCTACATCCCCCCAAAGACTTTAATCCTAGTGTCAAATGAATATAAATAGTTAATTAGACATCTAAAACTTTCAGAAATACTTCTATTTAACATCAGAGTCTCTTAGGATAAATGATTTTGGTGTCATTTTATTTCTGTATGGTGATATATTGAATGGCTAAATACAGAGAGGTAAGCATATTGGCAAAAGTCTTCCAACTTAAACATTAATGAAAATTAGAGAATAAAGCATGAACTCTAATTCTTTAACATAATCCTGTATGATTCGTGAATAAATAAAGCTCAACAATGGCTTTTTGAGGCAGACATTAGTTCATTAAAATGTTCTTTTATAAAATAATATCCATGCCAAGGCACACATATCAAGGATTAGCTTTAGTTAAGGCAATTTCCCAAAGAGTTATTTGCTCTTCTTCACAATATTTTATATTTTAATAGAGGCACATTGCAGAGAGACTGAGTCCAAGAAATTTTAGTAACTTGACAGACTAATGTGTAGAGCTAATGTTAAAATCTAGGCATGATTAATTCATTCTTTCCTGAGTTTGAATTAGTCTTCTTTTTTTTTTTTTGAGTTTCTGTTTTTACAAGTACACTAACGATAAGTTTTTCATTTTGTTATTAATTCTAAAGGAAAATAGCCATAAATATCCATTTATCTTTTTTTTTAAATTTTTATTTATTTATGATAGTCACAGAGAGAGAGAGAGAGAGAGAGAGAGAGAGAGAGGCAGAGACACAGGCAGAGGGAGAAGCAGGCTCCATGCACCGGGAGCCCGACATGGGATTTGATCCCGGGTCTCCAGGATCGGGCCCTGGGCCAAAGGCAGGCGCCAAACCGCTGTGCCACCCAGGGATCCCTATCCATTTATCTTTTTAAACACCATTTTCTCTCCTGACATCTGCTCAAAATCTTCAAAGAGTGCTTGGTGTTTTAAAACAGTGGTTTCCAAATAATGTTTCTAGGGCTAGCAGCATCAATATTGCCTATAATTATATTATAAACTCAGGTTTATGGCCCCCACCTTGACATACACAATCTGAATTATCTGGGGGTGAGTCAAGAAAAACTCTTAACAAGTTTCCCTGTGATTCTTAGGCATTGTAGAGTTTGAGAACTACCATTTTAGTGTATGTGTTTTTAAGTAAATTTTGTACTGAACCCATAGGGTTTTTAAATCTAATTTTAATTTTGGTTCTTTAAGGAATATTTACAAGTATTAGCTTGGATTTGTTCTTCAGCATACAGTGGAATTCATATTCTATCATGATACAATTAAAAATGTTTTTATTTCCTGTTGGTAGTTTAGAAAATGGCATAAAAGAATGGCAAGACATTTAATTGCCTTAAGAACTATTACTAGATTTGCAGTAATTTTCATATATCATGAAAAATTAGAAGATTACTATTATGCATTTATACAGATAGGTATTAATACATAATATACACTATATGATCTATATATTAACTAATTAAATATAAAAGAGTAATGATCGACTTATGTGGAATTCTATTTTTCAAACGGTCATGCCTTGATTACAATGTGTTTAAGATTGACATTTTACCTTTGACACCCTTTGTGGTCTGATTAAATATTTGTTTTGCTATTTCTTACATAATTAAAATGCTAGAAGATATGCAAAATCAATATTCTTTTATGTCCCTGCTAACAAAAGTTATATGCATTGTAATTAATATAATGTTTTTGATTACTGCTTTAACATCCTTACTCATAATTAGTTTTTATGATTCACTCTCAGTAGATTGTATGTTTTTAAGAGTTTATCCATTTTTTCTGGGTTGGCTAATTTGTTGGCATATAATTGTCAGTGTTTGTTGATGGTTTCTTCCACTGTGAAGAAGCTTTTTAGTTTTACGTAGTACCATTTACTTATTTTAGCTTGTTACCTTGCTTTTGGAATCAAATTTAAAAGTACATCACTTGGACCAAGGTCAAGGAGATTATCATCTATGTATTCTTAGAGGAGTTTTATGATTTCAGGTCTTACATTGAAGTCTTTAACCTTTTTTAAATTCATTTTTGCATATGGTGTAAGAAAATGGTCCAGGTTCATTATTTTGCATATAGCTGTCTAGTTTTCCCAACACTATTTATTGAAGAGATTGTCCTTTCTCGGTTGTATGAACTTGTCTCCTTTGTCATAGATTAATTGATCATATATGTGCAGGTTTATTTCTGGGCTCTCTGTTGTGTTCTCTTGATCTATGTACCTGTTTTTAAGCCAGTATTATATTGTTTTGATTGCTATAGCTTTGTAATATGGTTTGAAATGAGGAAGCGTAATAACTCTGGCTTTGTTCTTTTTAAGACTGTTTTGGCTACTCGAGGTCTTTTGTAGTTCCATACAAATTTTAGAATTATTGATTCTAGTTTTGTGAACAATGCCATTGGAATTTTGATAGGGATTACATTAAATCTAGATTTAATTTACTAGATTACAAAGTAGATTACTTTGGACAGTATGTACATTCTAACAATATTAAACATTCCATGAACATGAAATTGTTTCCATATATTTGTGTCTTCTCCAGTTTCTTTCATCAGTGTCTTAGAGTTTTCAGAGTACATGTGTTTCACCTGCTTGATTAAATTAATTCCTAGGTGTTTTATAATTTTTTCGATGCAAATATAAATGGATCGTTTTCTTGATTTCCCTGATAGTTTATTATTAGTGTGTAGAAATGTAACAGATTTTTGTATATTAATTTTGTTTCCTGCAACTAACAGAATTCACTTATTCTAACAGATTTTTTTTTTCCTTCTGGAGTCTTTAGGGTTTTCTGTATGTAATATGTTATTGGCTAATAGTGACAGTTTAACTTTTTTTCCAGTTTGGGTGCCTTTTATTTCTTTTACTTGCCCAATTGGTCTGGCTAGGATTTTCAATTCTGTGTTGAATAAAAGTGGGTATGGGCATACTTGTCTTACTCCTTTTATTTTTTTTATAAATTTATTTTTTATTGGTGTTCAATTTGCCAACATATAGAATAACACCCAGTGCTCATCCCGTCAAGTGCCCACCTCAGTGCCCATCACCCAGTCACCTCCACCCCCTGCCTACCTCCCCTTGCACCCCCCCCAGTTCGTTTCCCAGAGTTGGGAGTCTTTCATGTTCTGTCTCCCTTTCTGATAGTTCCCACTCATTTTTCCTTTTTGTTTTCTTTTTTTAGAGAAGGAGAGGGGAGAGGGGTTGAGGGGCAGATGGAGAGGGAGGCAGAGAGAATCTTAAGTAGGCTTCACAACCAGTGTGGAGCCCAACATGGGGCTTAGTCTCACAACCCTGAGGTCATGACCTGAGCCAAAATCAAGAGGCAGACACATAACTGACTGGGACACCCAGACACCCCTACTTATCTTATTCCTGATCCTATAGGAGAAGCTTTCAGGTTTTGATAGTTGAGTATGAGAGTAGTTGTAGGGTTGTCATATATGGCCTTTTTTTGTGTTGAAGTATGTTCCCTGTATACCTACTTTATTGAGCATTTTTATAGTAACTGGATATTAAATTCTGTCAGGTGCTTCTTTTCAGTAGCATGTTTAATTTCTATGTATTGGTAATTTTTCCAGTTTTCTTATTATAAATAATTTCTAGTTTCATACTATTGTTATTGGAAAACATGCTTGATACATTTTCAGTATTTTTGAATTGATTGAGACTTTTTTTGTGACCTAACATGTAATCTGTTTTGGAGAATGTTTCATGTGCCCTTGAGAAGAATGTGTATTCTGCTGATTTTGGATGGAATGTTTTGCATATTTCTATTAAGCCTATCTGGCATGATGTGTCATTTCAGGCTAATGTTTCCTTATTTATGTTCTGTCTGGATGATCCATTCATTAATGTAACTGGGGTGGTAAAATTCCATACTAATGTTGTATTCCTGTCTATTTCTCCCTTAAGAACTATTGATAACTCTATATGTTTTGGTGCTCTTTTGTTAGGTGCATATATGTTTGTAAATGTTTTATCTTCTGGCTAGATTGGCTCCTTTATCATTTTGTAGTTACCCCCTTGTCTTTATTATAGTCTGTCTTGAAATCTGTTTTAACTGATACGAGTATAGCTACACCTTACTTTTAGTTTCCATTTTCATGAAATATCTTTTTCCATCCCTTTACTTTCAGTTTGTGTGAGTCTTTACTTCTGAAGTGAGTCTCTTCAGCAGTACAGCTAGAGAGTGCATAGGCTTTAAGCTTTAGGGGATTGAGGGAAAGTGTCTTAACTGCTCACTTGCTCACAAACTTTAGCTGTGAAGCAGGAGAGCTCTGCAAACTATTTGGGCGCATCTACTGCAGCCAAAAAGTGAGGGAATGTTGCAAATGCCCATACTCTTGTGCGTTGGCAAGTCCTACCACATCCCAGCTAAACAGCAAGAGGGTGCCATATTCAGGTTTGCCCACCTTTGTTAGCAGGCTATGTGGAGAATACAGCAATGGTATCCACCAGCACCTCTGTTTCCAAAGAGTGTCTCAGCTATCTCCCATTCCTTTACCAGTGTACCCAGATCAGCAAATGAATCTTCCTTACATACAGTCTTGGTGCTTTTCAAACTGCTGTTTCATTCACTGTCTCAGGGCAAGTGTGACTGCACACAAACCTTCTAAAGGGGAACCCAGTTTCCTCTAGTAATTTGGGACTCCTGGATGTCAGTCTCTGGTTTGCTAAGCCAGGCATTCTGGGTGCTCTCTGATGCAGATCCCAGGGGCTAGGGTGCCCGATGTGGAGCACCACCTCTCTTTCTTCTGGATAGAGTACCTGGCTACTGAGATCTCTCTCCCTGTTGTGTCTTGCCATGCTGAGGGTAGGTTTTTTTTGTGAGACTGTGTCTCTGCCTGTCCTCCTGTCCTACCCATCTCAGTGTGGTTCTTTTGTCATTTGTTGTGGAGGAGCTAGCTGTTCATCCGGTTTTCATATTTTTTTCAGAGGGAAATTATTTATATGTAGTATTAGATTAGGTATGTCCATAGGAGGTGATCAGTTCAGGAATCTTACATTATTTTCATCTTGGACCCCTCTCTTTCATGAATTACTGATTTTCTGTTGTAGTAGGTTTTGATTTCTTTATCTTTTGAGTATCTACAGTGGATTTTTGCTTTGTAGTTACCATGAGACTTACATAAAACATTTTATGGATGTAACAGTAAGAAACTATTTTAAGTTGTAACAACTAAGATTATATGCAAAAACTATGTCTTTTACCTCCCCCAAGCCATTTATATCTTTGATATAATAATTTATCTCTTTTTTAAAACCTATAATTAATAAATTATTATAGCTAGTAGTTATTAATATTTTTTTCTTTAATCTTTGTACTAGAGTTATTAGCACACCTTTATTTGCCATATTAGCATATTCTCAATTTCAATATGTACTTAGTTTTACCAGTGTGTTTTATATTTTTGTATGTTTTTATATTACCAGTCTGCCCTTTTATTTCAGTTTGATGAACTCCTTTCAGTGTTTCTTGTAAGGTCGGTCTAGTGATGATGAACTCCCTCAACTTTTATTTGAAAGTCTTTATTTCTCCTTTACTTTTGAAAGATAACTTCGGTGGGTTAAGTGTTCTTTGTTGGCTGCTGTTTTCTTTCAATACTGTATAACACAGTATCTCTCCTGGCCTCCAAGCTTCCTGCTATGAAAGCTGGTAATGGTCTTGGGTGTGTGTGTATGGGTTCCCCTATATGTGAGTCTTTTTTTCTCTTGCTATTTTAAGATTCTCTTTGTCTTTGATTTTAGACAGTTTTATTATAATGTATCATAAAGAAAACTGAACCTGCATATCTATAACTTGCCCAGATTTGGGAAATTCTTAGCCATAAGATCTTTAAATAAGTTTTCTGCCCCTTTCTTTTTCTCTTCTTCTTAAGGGGCTTTAATAATGCATAGATTGTTTCTTTTTGTGATATTCTATAGTTCATATAGACTTTCTTCATTCTTTTATTTTTGTTCTGATTAGATAATTTCAAATAATATGTCTTCTACTTCACGGATTATTTTTTTCTGTTTAGATCTTCTTTGATGCTCTCTGTTGTAGTTTACATTTTATTCATTGCTCTCTTAGCTCTAGAATTTCTATTTATTATTTTTATCTAAACTTTTCAAGTTTGTTCATGTGTTGTTTTCTTGGTATCAGTGAAATATCTTTGTGTTTTTTTCTTGTTGCTTACTGAGCTTCCTGAAAACAACTATTTTGATATCTTTATCAGGCAAATTGCAGATCTCCATTTTTTGGTGTAAGTTAATAGAAAGTTATCTTTTTTTTTTTTTTTTTTTTTTTTTTTGTAATGTCACGTTTCCATCATTTTTTTTTACCATATTTTTTGACCCTTGCATTTGTTGTCTTTACATTGAAGAAATAGTTTCCTCCTCCAGACTTTACTGACTGGTTTCAGGAAAGATATACTTTCCATCAGCCTTGTCAGAGATTCTGACTTCAACCTTTTCTATGGCTATGCCTGCTCCACACTTCTTATTCTTTCTTAAGAGTGTGTGTCTGCAAAGCCAAATTGGTTACTGACAGTCTCTTGTTTGTTTTTTAATTTGTAGAGTTGAGTTGGCTTTCTGTGTGTGCTCACTAACTGTCTGCAAAGGCCCATTCTCAGTGCTGTTGGGGATATGCACATGGAACTCACCATGGGGCCAGGGCATGTATGGGCAAAGCATGTGGAGTACTGGGGTGACTGTGGACCAGATTAGGGGTCAGATATGGCATACCTAGTAGCCTATGGTCTGGCTTCCTGATGTAGTTGTGAAACAGTAAGTAGGATCTGTGTCCCTTTGATATATCTTATTTCAGGATACTGTACTCCAAGCTTTTACCACCCCCCAGTCATGCAGCACTTTACCACCCCCCTCCCCCGTCATGCAGCACTTGAATGCAGACTTATTCAAGATGGGATAAGAAAGAAGTGGGCCTCTTCATTAGCTTTTTGCACAGCTTGAGAAGCTGGTTGCTCACTCACATACTTTTAGTTTCCCCTGTGGGAGAAATTATGGGCTGAATTGGTCAGTCTTGGCACTGAGCTGTGCCACATTTGGGCAGGGATGGTGCAAGTAACATGAAACTCTCTCCTATTCTCTGTAGTATATCCGATTTCAGATTCTTTTGCTCCAACTTTGTGGTAGAACTTCTTGACTCATGGACCTCCACAGAAGCTCTCTTATCCCTGGGCAATTGTGAGAATTGGTGTTCTCTGAGGGGAAGGTGGTAGAAAAGTCCCTATCATCATTTTGATGATTTTATTTCTCTACTTGCTTCTGATTATATAAGTTTAACAATGGAAGTATACTTACCATTACCCATGGCAATGGAGAGGAGAGGATGTGTTTGTGATGGACATGAGTGAGTAGAAGGGGATAAGAAATATTTTTAATAAATGAAGAATAAATGTTGAGCAAATATATAGTTATAGGAAACTAAGCAACAAAAACACTAAAATCTTAAGTGTAAAGGATCTTAAGCAAGGAGGGGTATCCTGACACAAATTGATGTCGGTCCCAGAATATTTCCCTTTGCTGAATTAGAAATAGAACCACTTCCTATTGAAGACAATTTAGAAACTAGTATGTATAAAAAGTTCTATTAAAATATGTATAGAAAATATATATAATTTAATCATAATAAACATTTGCTTCTTTTTCATGCTATTTCATAAGACATGTATCCGATGATCAATGTGTTTCCAAAGTATATTGCTACATTATGTTTTATGTAAAATATATTAAATTGAATTAAAAGTTAATTTGTAAATGTGTGTTAGGGATAGTTTAATACTTGAAATTTATTTTGATTAAATATCATCTTAAATTGATAATTAAGTGCCATGTAGTTGTTAGTGCCAACACAATTGACTGAAATTTCTGCAGTTTTCCTGCCAAAGAAAAAAGGATCAGTAATCAACGTATATCAGAGTCAAATTCTTAAGTCCTTAGTTGCTGTTAAAGGGTACTAAGATGTGAAAGCTTACTCTGGTTAATTAATAAAAACTCTAGCAACTATGCAAAAAAATGTATTTATATTGAACAGTAATAGGAAAATAATACCAGAGTTACATATTAGTCCCTTTAGAACATTTTAAAAGCATAAGAAAACTTTGAAATTCCACTTTAAAGCTACTAAAATTTACATTCCTATAACTTGTATATTATTTTGCTTTTCAAATTGTTAACTTTACTTTCAAAAGCTACAAATCATTTTCCTAACACAGAAAACTTAATTTATGCAGCATACCAACAAATACTGCAGCTCTTCTGTGAGGAATAACCAAACAGATTTCCAAATTCAAGAATCCCTGAAATTCAGAAGTCCTCATTATTGGCATTACACCTCAATTGCTAATTCATGTATTACACTATTTCATGCTGGGTAGTTACTCTGAAGTTTGTGCCAACTCAGTTGTTATCCATCTTAGTAATAAGTTCTGCTAAAATCATTTCCTTATTGAGAGTAAATTGTCCTATTCAGAAGCATCAGTCATGAATATAAAATTTTAAATATACTTAAAAATACAGTAGAACTACCAAAGATAGGTAATGAATGCTGTACACTTGCAATAAGCAATTGATTTATATTAAACCTGCAATTCTTAGTAAAACATGCATGATCATTAAGGATGAGTAGGATATTAAAATAAATAATTACTGGGCTTAAATTCTAAGAAAGAGCACACTAAACAGTCTTGTTTTTAGAGTTAAAATCTTTTTTGATAGTTTTTAAATGTAGGTTACTTTTATCTGAGCTCAAAAAAATGTGTATATTAGTCTTCTCATTTTCTAAAAACTACTTTTAAATGATATTCTACGTCTACCTCCTATTAACTTGTTAATATATTTAATTAGTATTAGAAGTATAGTTAAATTTGCTGTCTGATACTTTTAGCATCTTGATACTTTTTAAGAGGCTCTTACTACTGGACTTCCACTTCTTAAGTTATCCTTATTTCCTTTATTCAAATGAACAGCTAATTAATAGCCTTATTCTGTATTTGAAGTGGAAACTCATTAACCAAAAGTTCCCTGTATGAAATGTTGGTCTTTGAAAATATTTACTCACATTTTTCAAATTAATTTGGCACTTTTTTTCCTCCTCTCTTCTCCTTCACCACTCAGCCCTGTGCACTACACACCCCCCCACACACATGCACACAAGCACATGTACACACATACACTCCCACACACCATTCTGCCTTCATATCTTTAAATCCCTCACTACCATGTAACTATGACTCCCCTGCTTTATTATTCTTTTAAGGAATATGGTGTTCCAGATTTTCACTAGTGATCTTTTTTTAAAATATTTATGTATTTACCTATTTATGTATTTATTTACTTATTTACTTATTTATTTATGAGAGAGAGAGAGAGAAACAGGCAGAGGGAGAAGCAGGCTCCATGCAGCCTGACGTGGAACTTGATCCTAGGTCTCCAGGATCACGCCCCAGGCGGAAGGCAGCGCTAAACTGCTAAGCCACTGGGGCTGCCCTTCACTAGTGTTCTTATTTACCATCCAGGGTGGTACAGAAAGTATATTCATGACTGGAAGAGAGAAACACATACACACACCCCAAGTACTTACTTTCTTCTCTACAAATAAAGCACAGAGCCTCTATCTAAAGTCCATAGGTTTTTACTGCATGTCTTCCCTCAGCGCAGTCTCCCATCTTGCTTTGCTAAAATATTCTCCTAACTGGTCCTTCTGCTTCCATTCTTGCTCCCTATTGGAGACTGAATGCATCCCCCTAAAAGATAGGTGGGAATCTTAACCACAAGTGTGGTTGTACATGTGACCTTGTTTGGAAATAGTGTCTTTGTAGATGATAGTCAGTTAAGATGAAGTCATCCTGGGTTAAGGTGGCCCCTAATGTAATGATTGATATCCATATAAGGACATTTGAATACAGAGACACACAGGGAGACCACTACATGAGCTGCCTCAGAGACTGGAGCAAAGCACCCACAAATCAAGCAACTTCAAGGATATCCGGCAACTGTCAGAAGCTAGGAAAAAGCAAGGAAGGATCTTCCCCTGAGAATTTCAGAGAAAGCATGTCCAACACCTTAATTTCGGACTTCTTCTGATTTGAGAGAGAAAAAATATACTATTGTAAGCCACCCAGTGTGTAGTATCTGTTATGATGGTCCTCAGAAACTACTACACCTACTTTCAGTTTGGTTTCAACAGAATGGCAGTAAGATCCTTTGTCCGCATAACATATTCTTAAGAACTCTGAGTTATATTTAAAAATGCAACTAAATCTTGTCCCTTTTGTGCTCAGAATGTTCTAGTGTCTCCACAGTTCTCTTACAGTAAAGCCATTATATTATAATTTCTGTAGGTCTCTATTTAATCTGATCCTTGTTGGGTCTCCTGTCTCAATTTCTAGACTTCCTGCCTTAATCACTCTTCTTTAAGCAACTAGCCTTTTTACAGTTCCTAAAACATAGCTGGAATTTCATTTTTAGGCATTAGCATTGTGGATTTTTTGTGCTTGGTATATTTTTTGCCCAGAAATTCATGTGCTTAACTCCTTCCATTATTTGTTTTTGCGGTTGTCATTGCTTCTTCCTACATTATTTTAACTAGATTTTTATCTTCCAAAATTCTGTAAACTTTAATAAATTGTTTTTGTATATTTGATATCTTTTCCTGTAAGATATATGTAAAAATCATTTCAATTTTCGCTGCCACATCCAGTATAGTAGCCACTAGCCACATGTAGGTTTTGAACCTTTTGATATTTAGATTTAACATGTGCTTTAAAAGGGAAATACTTGCCAGGTTTTATACCAGATTTCAAAAACTTAATATAAAAAATAACATAAACTATGTTAGCAATATTTATATATTGATTCGATTTTGATATTTTAGATATAGGGTTAAATAAAATATGAATTTTAATTGTTTTCAACTTTTTAAAATGTGACTTCTAGAAAATTTTAAATTTCATGTTCCTCTCACAATTCTAGCCTGCATTAAATTTTTATTGGAAGAGTGGTGATCTGGATAAAGCTGATCTTTAAAGGTTGGGAAAGTAGGTAGAGATGAATGAGTGCTAAAGTGCTAATGCTTCTTAGGAAACACGTTTATGTTTTATGAAGGACTTTCTGAATGCACTTTCTTAATACATTATTTCATAGTAATTTTGGTGACAATGTAAAGTCAATTGGGGGCACATTTTAAGGAAGTCTCAAATTAGAAACTGCTTATTTTGTGAGCTCAGTTTTATGAATTGAAATAGGACAAGTGTATAAAAATAGATATATTAAAAATGTTATGTACCAAAAACAGAATGCATAGCTTTAAAATTGCATCTTAATTTCAAAAGTAACATTTTTAGTGTTTCTTATTTATACAACCTTGCTTTACACCATAAATCTAGCTTTAAAGTACATGTAGGGATGCCTGGGTGGCTCAGCGGTTGAGCATCTGCCTTCGGCTCAGGGCGTGATCCCACGGTCCCCGGATCGAGTCTCACGTTGGGCTCCCTGCATGGAGCCTGCTTCTCCTTCTGCCTGTGTCTCTGCCTGCCTCTCTCTCTGTCTCTCATGAATAAATAAATAAAATCTTAAAAAATAAATAAAGTACATGTAGTTCACGTGCTATGCTTCTGGAAGAGCTTTTGATCAGCTGATATAATAGAATATTAGTAGTCAGGGCACCTGAGTGGCTCAGTTGGTTAAGTATCTATCTTCAGTTCAGGTCATGATCTTGGAGTTCCAGGATTGAGTCCCCCAATCCTCAGGCTTCTGCCTAGCAAGGAGTCTGCTTCTTCCTCTCCCTCTGCCCCTCTCCTTTCCTATGCTCTCTCACTCACTCTCTTTCTAAAATAAACAAAATAGAATATTAAGTAGCCATCTAAATATACAGAATTAGAGTTAGATTTTTTCCTCTATCCATGAAATAGACTGTTATTTTTAAACAGTAGAAATCAGAAAAATGTCATTTCATCATATTTCGAAAACTAATGCACTGTGATAAAGTATACATTAACTTTGGTGCATTGATGGTGCATGCAGTTGTTCCATGACACATACATTACCACACATGGACATACCAACAAGAAGTGAAGGCTGTTAGCCTTTGGCCAAAATTAATTCCTCCCACGTTCTATTATAATGGGAGCTACAGCCATCTTATAGTGACTATATTTCCCAGCTTATCTGCTGTGAAGCGTGGCCTAAGACTAATCTCTTGATAATGGAAAGTGAACTAAATTATGTATGACAATTTTGGGTCCAGTCTTGAACATATTAGTTATCCACTCTTCCATACTGTCCACACCTTTTCATAACTTTGAAAGTGGACTCTAGAAAATTCAGTTTGATACTACAGACGAGGCCAATGCGCTGTGGGATAGCAGAGCAATGCTGAATGAATCCATGGAGCGGAATTGTCTTGCCAACCTGGACCTCTTACCTCAGGACAGTTACATAGAAGATTAAATTCCTATATTCCTTAACCCACTATATTTTGGGAACCCTTTGTACTACAGCTTAGCCTTTAGCCTACTTAACTAATTGTTGCATCTAGAAAGTTTCTCAAAGAGCAAAGAAGACAGTTTTTATAGTAGTTTACTTTGAATTATTTGTTGTCACACATACACATGCACAGGGAATGGATTATTTAATTCCATTAAGATTATTTCCCCCTTCTTAAAACTATTCACCCATTCCCAATTGCTATAGTGTAATCAAATTACTCAGCTTTTACTTCTGTAAAGGATTCTCACATTCCATTGAGAACTAAATGTGGTGATTTGTTCTCATGAAATTCAATACAGTGTGGTCTAAGTTTGAGCCTATTTGTTCAAAAGCTTTTGTGATAGTTTCTTAGTTCAGTGATACCCAGTTTACCAAGTTCTCTTTGTTTGCACTTACTGTTTGGACGGTATACCATTGGTGGCACAGCATCTCATAGAGGTCAGAATTGGAGTTTGACAGTCCTGAAGCTACACTCTCAAGTTTTATACTCTGTGTCCTTGGGAAAATTATTCTCCTTCTTAAATGGAAATGAAGACATCATGAGCACCTTAACTCAGGAACTGGTTCTGGGATATTTGATACAGTAATATGTGTAAGTTGTTAAGCATAGTGGCAGGTACATAACAAATTACTTCATCTGTTCTATTTTATATATTTCCAAAAATGATACAAGTTTCTGTTAGCTTGCCTTTTAAAAATTTCTTTATTTTAATTTTAATTTTTTAGATTTTTTATTTATTTGAGACACACAGAGAGAGAGAGAGAGAGAGAGAGAGAGAGAGGCGGAGAGAGAAGCAGGCTCCATGCAGGGAGCCCAATGTGGGACTTGATCCCAGGTCTCCAGGATCACGCCCTGGGCCAAAGGCAGTGCTAAACCACTAAGCCACGGGGCTGCCCTTTTAACCCATTGAAATGTTAAGAATTCTTGATAAAGTATCTTGTTAAACAAGATCTCAAAATACTCTGTATCAGGCAGCTCAGGTTGCTGTAACAAAATGCCATAAATGCATGGCTTATCAACAACAGAAATTTATTTCTCACAGTTCTTGAGGCTGAAAATTTGAAATCAGAGTGCCAGCATTGTTGGGTTCTGATGAAAGTTCTTTTCTGGGCTGCAGATGGCTAACTTCTCATGGTATCCTCATGTGACAGAAAAAGACAGCAAGCTAATTCTGACCCATATAAAAGTACTAATCTGATTAATGAAGGCTCCACCCACATGACCTCATCTAATTCTAGAATACCTTAAAAGGCCCCAGTTCCTAATACCATCTCATTAAGGGTAGGGTTTTAACATTTGAATTTTGGAGGTACACAAACATTCGTTGTATAACATATCTTACCTGAAACTCTTCCTTATCTGTTAATTGTAATTTCTCTTTCTGGAGATCTTGACAGTTCCAAATCAATTAATCCTTTTCTTTTCTTTTCTTTTCTTTCTTGGTTTTTTTAGGTTATTTGATTTATTTTGGCGGGGGGGTCGAGTATAGGAGGTAGGGCGGAGGTGAGAGGAGCGGAGAGGAGGGGGGAGGGTAGGGTAGTGGCGGGGTGGGGGGGAGGTGGTGGTCGTTTAGGGGGAGGGTAGGTCTGGGGGGAGGAGGCTTTGAGTCACGGAATAAGGACGAAGGAGAACGGAAGTCGGCAGGGTAGGCAGGGTAGGGCTTTCGGAGGAGGGTTGTCGTTCTGTTTGGTACTTGTTTCTTCTTTCTTTTGTTCTTGCTTTCCTGCCGTCCTCTCTCACTGCTTTCCTTCCTTCCTTCCTTCCTTCCTTCCTTCCTTCCTTCCTTCTTTCCTTCCCATCACATTGACTTAATCCTCATGTTATATTCATTATATATTAGAATTGTTTACTGGATTTGTCAAGCTTTCTAGTCCACACATACTTATTTAATACATAAATTGTTTGACAGACCTGTTGCTGGGAAAATGAAGGAAAACAAGAAGTCATTCTCTAACTCATAGAAATTGTAGGAAAATAAATTTAAAGAAATAAACATACAATTTTATGCTCATGTTAACATACCAAATCATTTTTATTATATTTTTGGACTTAAAATTGATATGTTCTCATTGATGAGTTTTGATAAATATATATATATACCCACAATCCAAATCAAGATAAAGAAAATTTCCATAATCACAAAATTTTCTTCATGATCCTTTGTAGTCAGGATTCCCAACCCTGGGAACTTGTAACCATTTGTCTTTTTTTGTTTCTGTATTTTTGTCATTTTCATAAGGGCATAGGAATGAAATCATGCAGTCAGTAGCTTTGTGTGTCTGTCTTTCTGTTAGCAAAGTGCTTTGAGATTCACCAGTATTGTGTTTTTTAATTTTATATATTCTCCCATTGAATTGATCATCAGTTGATGGGTATTTGTGTTCTTTCAAATATGTGGCTATTGTTTTTTTTTTTATTTTTTTTTTATTTTTTATTTTTTAATTTTTTTTTATATGTGGCTATTGTGAATGAAATAGCCACAAATATTGGTGTAGAGGTCTTGTCAACATGTGCACATTTCATTTTCTTGGACACATACCTCAGTGTGGGGTTGCTGGGTCATATGATAAGTGTGTGTAAAACCAAAACTATTGAATTCTTTTCCAGTGAGTGAATCACTTTGCATTCTCACAGTTGTGTGTGTGTGTGTGTGTATATATATATATATATTTTTTTTTTTTCCCTTTCCTAAATGTTCTTGTCATCTCTTTTTATTATTGGGTTAGATTTTGTTTTTATCTTTATTTTTGCTTTTGATTTTTCCTGATCCAGTAGCTCTGTAATAGTATCACAATGCTTTTTAATTTGCATTTCCCAAATGACTAATAGTAGTAAGCATCCTTTAATGTATTTGCTTGACTTTGCTGTTTTTTCAAATCTTTTGGCCATTTAAATTTTTTTTTTCTTTCATTTTTTGTTCATTTAAAGAATTATTTCATTTTTCTTCTTAGCTTGTATGCTTTCTTTATATATTATGGGCATCTGTCCTTTCTCAGATAAGGGTTTTGAATTTTTCTCCAGTGTATGGCCTGCTTATTCATTTCCTTAACAAGGTCCCCCCCCCCCCCCACGAAGTTCAGGTTATCATTATTTTCTTTTACAGTTTATGCTGTTTGTCCTACCTATAAAATTTTTAACGCAGGCCACAAAAATTTCCTCCTACTGTTTCTTAAAAATCTTATTTTTCAGATGTTGAATTTACCTCTTTGAGTTATTAAATTAATTTTATATAGGGAGTAAAGTGGGAATTGAGTCTTGTCTTTAGCCCAGGCTTATCCAGATGGTGCAGTATAAATTTTTTTTTAAGTAATCTGTTCACCTTGAGTTTACTTGATACTTTTTTCATTCAGCAATTGATATATATTTGTGGCTATATTTCTAGGCTATATATTTAGTTTTATTGCTATGTTAGTTTATCCTTACACTAATTTCATAATGTCTTTATTGGGATATTTTCAAAATTGCTAACCTCACTTATTATTAGCTCTTTGTGCATTCTCTGGAATTTACAGAGTCTTCATGATGTTTACATATAGGCAATTGTGTTTCAACTTCTATGCTTTTTGTCTTATTTTATATTACTGGATAAGTCCTCTAAAAATTATTGAATAGGAGTGATGATTGGATATCCTTTCTTGATCCCAATGATAGTAGGAAATCAGTCTTTAACTATTAAGTAAGATGTTATGGGTAAGTTTCTTATAGATGGACTTTGTTAGATTAAAGAAGTCCCCTTTATTCCTGTTTTTTGGTGAGAGTTTGAAGTTAAATTCTGTGTTTGATTTGCTAATATTTGAAATATTTGTTTCTATATTCTTAGTACAGTTTTTCTTAATGTCTTTTTTTATTATTTTGGTGTCTACATAATTCTAGTCTCATAAGCTAACAGGGTTCTTTACTATCATTTTTTTAGGAATACTATACAAAATGGACAATATTTCTTTAATGTACGATTCACAGTGAAGTTATTTAATCATAGAATTTTATTTGTGGGATGATTTTTAACTCCAACTTTCACTTAAATAAATGAAGAGGAGGCTATTCAAATGTATATATATCTAAATATGATACATATATTTTGTATATATATCAGAGATAAGGAGAAGGAGAAGTATTGCAAAGTTTATTGCAATTTTTTCATGTTTTAGAATGTCATCAGTTTCTAACAAATTTCACAAATAATGTAAGATAAAAGGTATTATAATCCCCTTACATATATTTTAAGATTTGAAGATAGTAAATTCTTTGTGGTTTTAAATATAGGATGTAATAATATTTTTGAAAATTTTTGTCATCTTTGAAAGTAATGTACAAAAGTATTCTGTTTCAACTAGTTGGTGTTAGTTATATATGACTTTATTCTAGGACAATTATAAAAAAATAAGATTTGAAAAAGTTTTAGGAAATTAATGTAAAAATTTTTAACAGAAAATATAGTGAAAATACTTATGCTAAGTATTGAGAAATAATAAGTTACTGAAAATTTCCTTTGGGAGTACCTGTGTGGCTCAGTTGGTTAAGTGTCTGGCTTTGTTTGGCAGGTCATGATCTCATGGGTTGTGAGATTGAGCCCTGTATCAGGCTCCTTGCCCAGTGGGGGGAGTCAGCTTGAAGACTTTTTCCCTCTGCCCCTCCCCCACACTCCACTTCTTCTAAAATAAGTTAATAAATTTTAAAAACATTTTCCTTTTAATTTGCATTAATTTTCTATTGCTGCTACAACAAATTACCACCTACTTAGTAACTTAAAAGAACACAAGTGTATTATCCTACAGTTTTGTAGGTTGGAAGTCTTAACGTGGATCTTCCTGGGCTAAAATCAAGCTATCAGAAGGGTTGAGTCTCTTTTTTTAGAGATTCTAGGAGAAAATTTGTTTCTTTTTCTTTTCCTGCTTCCAGAGGCTATGTGCTTTTCATGACTCATGGCTCCCTTCCTACATCTTCAGACCCAACACCACTGTGCAGATTCCTCATACTGCCAGCTCCTGATTCTCTATTTCCTCTTCCACTTTTCAAAATCCTTGTGATTTCACTGAACCCACCTGATAATCCAAGATATTCTTCCTATTTTAAGGTCAGCTGATTAGCAACCTGAGTTCCATCTGAATCCTTAATATCCCTTTGCAATGTAACCTAAAATATTTTAAGTTTTAGGCACTAGGATACAGACATGTTGGCCGGGGGCATATTCTTCTTACCACAACTTTTCAGTGAAAAAGAAAAAAAAAAAAAAAGAAAAAATAAAGTGATCATTACAGATAAAATAGAAAGGAACTAACTGAAATTTCAAAGCAGTAAGAGTACTGAAAACATTCTATAAATGGAAGAGA